>NC_083320.1:66377688-67662688 GCF_963455315.2 Globicephala melas | reverse complement strand
GCTGCAGAAATGATTGGTGTAAGTTTCACCATAGATTTAGAAAGCACTGTGCTTAAGCATCCAGTGAGATTTGCATACCTGAGGAACGGCAGTTTAAACAGCGGAGTGTGAGGTCAATCAAGAATAACTAGTTAAGAAATTCAATTGATAGCTATTTTCCTCATGCTTTTTTTATACTTATGATTTAATCCCAGTTGATCTGAACTGCTATTAGTAGGTGCTGATAGAATCAAAAGCTTAGGTTACATTCACACATTAGCCTGTTAAACATTGTTCTACTTCTTTAAGGTAACTATACACGTTTCTTTAAAAAGGACAAAGGTCTTTTTACCTTCTTTTTTTTCCCACATTTAAAATGATAGTACCATAAGCATTGCTAATTTATGTCAGCCTCAATTCTAATACTTTCCACTAGTCTGTGTTTAGTTGCTATCTTGATATTGTGTTTGCAGATGGTTCTAGTCTCTAAAAGAGAATTCACGAGTAAAGAGAGGTGTGATGCAAGCATTTGTATCCTATCTGCTATTTCAGCAAAAAATCATTGATCTCTAAGTCCACTATTTTAAAGTTTCTTCGCTTCTCTTTTTTCTCTCCCTTTTGTCGCTTCCTCTCCCCTCTCCTATTTTTTTTAGTGGTTGTAGGTACCTCAGCAAGGACAGATGCTTCATGGGAGTCTTGTCAGTCCCCTGCCATAAGTCCCCACTATTCCCGTGTCTTTTCTCCTGATTCAGGAGAGTCAGAATCTCATGCAAAACTGCCAAGTACTATAGCCAGTGAGTAGACACTGCCCAGTATAATTCTAATCTCTGTATTTTACCTCAAAGTGATCAATTGGTAAGATTGGCAATATGGGAACTCAAGGAAATTATGGATATATCTAATTAGGCAACCTAAAAATATTCATACATTTAGAGGACTATAATTTATGGTTTTTGATTGTAGCACAGGTAATTTTTATTACATTTACAGCCATTTTAACCATCATAAACATAGTAACAAACGTGATCATTTTTCATATTTCTTCAAAAAAATGATACTCTAATTGAACAGGGTTTTTAAAAAAAATCCCATATGGAGATGACAAAATAAAATAAAAGTGAATTTATATGAACATATTGACAGATAGTAATGTCCAAAAATACTACTTATAAAGAATGTCATAGTCAGTAGCAAGGGACCTCAGTCTACCACTAACTAACATTTGAAAGTATTTTAATCATGAACATCTCTAGCCCTTGGTTTTCTCATAGGTAAAATGATGAAAGTGGATAAGATATAAAGACCTTCATCACACAAAAATTCTAGGGCTTCCTTGTTCTTGCTTAATGGTGTAAAAACATAGTTTTGTAATAAACTTTAAATTCAAGACACTGCACTTTTGAAGTTTTGAAGTAGAGTCAGAGAAGAATGTCTGATACAGAAGGAAAGCATCATCTTTCTCTTCAGATGCTTCTCCAAACTTGATGAGCAGTATAAATGCCTTACAACTCCACTGTTGTCATTTTGCTTGTGGCTTCTGTGGCATCAAATACTCAGCCTCCTGTCATCAGACTTAGCAAACTCACTTAGGCCACTAAAATGCAAGACTTTTAAGACTCAATGGCACCCCATATGACATCTTAGTGTGTTTCACTTCACTCTGGGAAAAATGCTGGTTAGTTAACTGAAAACTCTGGGTTGGTGTAGCTCATAAATTGCTACCTATTAGCACCTGAAGTTATAGATGTGGACTAGTGCAAAACAGGACAAAAAAATATATGCCCAATAAATGAAAGAGAACATGGCACATTTAATTTACATCAGTCCACTCCTTGGATCTATTGTCTATCAACAGTGGTAGGTGGTAGGTGGTATATCACCAATATATGTAATGACAGAACATGTTTTTAATATCATACAGCAATTAAAAACACTTTTAAAAAAAGGATAACTATGACCCAACTGTCAAAAGTATGAGTGATAACTGGCACATTGTTTAATTGATTTTACTTTTTAAAAGTTAATTTCTTTACTTTTTATTATTAGTCATGTATTGCAGCATTAAAATTAACATAAAGGTGAGGATAACACATGAACTTTATATGTCATCTTATTAAAATGAAGCTATTTTTAATACTTTAAGAGGCCTATCAGAAAACACAATTTATATCCTTAAAGTATATTTTGTCAGTTTCAAGTATAATTTTTGCATTCATATTCTTTTATGAATTTTAATGGAGACACTTAAATTGTAATTATTCCTCTCAGCTCAAATGCAGGTAACAAATGGAATTCAATCAGTGTTTGCGCATAATGACCATCATTAAGAGAGAAATAATAATGACATTCTCTCTGCATTAAACTTGCAGACTCTTTACACAATGATCTGAATCCCATTATTGATCTCCATGGAGATATGCAATTGTCACCTATTCTGCATAATATCTGAATGTTAAATACATTTGTTTGGAACAAATATTTTAATGAATACAGTCAGTTCCACTTAATTAGCTATCTGATAACTGAATATTTTTACTTAATAATTCAACTTGGAACATCAAAATTGTTCTATTTTCTATTCAAATGCACTTGAGATTAGTCACAGATATTCATTTGAATGTTCATAAAATGTATGTGGAGTTTAAAATTCCCTTTGGCTTTCTTTGAAGTACATCCATTAGAGGGACAGTGAAGAGGTATTTTTCATCTGTTTGAAATTATTTTTTTCCCCTCAGTGTTGTTTAAAATAGCCTCTTAGAAGCTTACTTGTAAAATGTGTTTTCTGACCAAACTCCTTCTGCCATCTAACTTCCTTTTATCATAGAATTGTTCATAAGAATGCCACTATTCATATTTACTTACATACATACATTTTTAATGTGGGCATTTGGTTTGGGGAAGAAAATATGAATAAAATATTGAATTCACTTGTGCAGAAAGCTCTAGGAAAGTCATAATTGGTGAATATTTAGCCTATTGTAGTGATACTTTAAGAAAGAGAATCCAAAATAATATTTGTAATAATAGTAATAATAAACACTATGAATAATGACTAGATTAATTTTTTGGCCATGGGTGAAGTGTTGCAGACCAGCATCAACACACTATCTTTAGGTAATGTAGTATCAATTAATTCCACAGATGTTTGCTGAGCACCAACCACGAGTCCAGCATTGCACCTGAGAGTGATGAAGCCATAATGAGTAAGACCCCAGGCCTGGCTGCCGGAACCTCATCATCTGGTGAGAAGAAATTTACTCATACAATAAGTTTTGACACAGGTGACAAATGCCAGTGGTTTGAAAGAAGTGCAGTAGGAGCATGGAGGTGGAAGTGATTGGTCCCGTGGACCAAGAAAGAGCAGGATATCTCCAGAGAGATGGCAAACTTCTGCCAGGTTTAAAATATCAGTAGAAAGATTTTAGAATAAAAGAAGTTGCATGAACAAAAGCTTGGAGCCATAAGAGTATGTGGATTTTCATGAGTACCACAAGTGTCAGACCAGTTCAGCTAGGGTTTGAGGTGCATAGTGAGTGGTGTAAGGAGTGAAACTATAAAGGTTACTATGATAACTACAACTTATTAGGCATTTTCTAGGTTTCAGGAGCTTGACATATATCTCAAATTCTTGGTAAAACCCTGTACTATACCATTTCTATAAATAAGGAAGTTACATTTAGAGCTGTTAAGTGACTTGCCCCATATCACCTAACAGATAAGTAGTGAGGCTGGAATTTTGGACCAGGTCTATTGGTGTCTAAAGACTGAACTCCAAGTAGGGTTGAAATGAGGTTGGAAGGGCCTTGAATTGCATGATAAGGGAATTGGAGAAGTATTGAAGGATTTTCAGAGGGGATGATATACAAGTAAGTTCCCTACATACAAATGAGTTCCTTTCTGAGAATGTGTTCGTAAGTCCGATCTGTTTGTAAATCCAACAAAGTTAGCCTAGGTACCCAACTAACACAATCGGCTATGTAGTACTGTACTGTAATAGGTTTATAATACTTTTCACACAAATAATACATAGAAACAAACAAACACAAAAAATAAAGAAAACCTATTAAATCTTACAGTACAGTACAGCAGCTGGCATAGAGGGGCTGGCATCGAGTGAACAGGCAAGAAGAGTTACTGACTGGAGGAGGGAGAGGAGGTGGGAGATGGTAGAGCTGAAGGATCAGCAGCAATAGGAGACGGAGGGCAAGCTGCAATTTCACTCAGGCCTGAATGTTGATGGCACAGGTTCTGGTTCCTTGCTGGATTTAATTCTGTCTACCCTCTTGAAAAAACGATCCAGTGATGTCTGGGTAGTAGCTCTTTTTTCTCATCATGGATGACACAGTAGCACTGGATTGCGTTCTGAACGGCTGCTGCAACCATCGGGTACCCTTCTACGCTCGGGTCCTGTGCCTCAGAAACTAATAGTGCCTCTTCAAATAACTGCCATTTCCTGCGTTGTGAATCTCTTCAGTTCTTCAGTTACTTCTTCTTCCTCTTGTCTCTCTTCGTCCTTTCTAAGGGCCTCCAATTCAATCAGGTCTTCATTAGTAAGCTCCTTGTGTTGCACAACAACGGTACTGTACGGAAAAGTACGCAAAATCACAACCACTTGTAGAGGATGCACGCACGTGACGATGTACGCCAGACACAGGAACTAACTTACGTAACTGGACATGCAAATGCTTGTTCTCATCTTTGAAAGTTCGCACCTTGAAGGTTCGTATGCAGGGAACTTACTGTCCCCTACAGATCAATAATTTAGAAAAGGAGTTTGGGTCATAGCTGGGAGGGTCAAATTAGAAGCAAGGAGATTTGAGGCAAACATGCACATTATGAGGTTGTTTTAATAACCCAAGTGAGATTACTTCAACTAGCAGAAAAACAATGGAAGCAGAGGATAGGTTCAATAGACTTCTTGCAATAAAATCAACAGAATTTGGTTTCAGCTTGGGTAGTTGAGAATATAAAAGTCACGAGGGAAGAAAAGAATTTTATGTTCTCCTTCTATATCCCTGGAGATGGAGTAAGGTTTATACTAAAACAGTATAGTTTCCACAGATTGAAACTATGTTGATTTAAAAACACTTCAGTTTTTTTTTTTTTCTAGGAGGCCCTAGGAAAATTCAGCCAGGATATAGTTTTCCTTCATGTTCACTTCCATTTTAGTGCCTTTTTTGTGTGATCTTCTATTTCTCCTCAGTACCTTGGCATCTAATGTGAAAAGAAGCAATTTGATTAATTCACACATAAATACCAGAGTCTCAGTGCGTTAATCTTTCCAGCGCTGCTAAGAGGGTGAAAGAAAATTGCTTCAAGGAAGGCAACACTCAAAGCAAGAATTTAAAAATATCATTCACTTATTTATTAATTTCTTGATTGTCAAGAATATTCCAAGTTCTTGGGATATAAAGATAATTATGACACAGTCCACATCACAGGTGTTTTGCATGTGGGGCAGACATGACTCTTTGGGAGCCAGAGTGTGGACTGTGGTCACCAGAATAAAGCTGCCCTTCCCACATAGATATCTATGCCCTTATCTCTGTAAACTGTTACTATGTTATGTTACATAGCAAATGGAACTTTGCAGATGGAATTGAGGTTATGGACCTTCAAACAGGGAAATTATCCTAGATTATCTGGATGGGCCTAGTGTATAACATAGGCCCTTAAAAGTGAAAGAGGAAGAAAGAAGTCATTGATAAAGGTGCAGCAGAGGAAGAGGCAGGAGAAATACGAAGCGTGAGCAGAACTCAACCCCCAGTGCTGGCTTTGCAAATCGAAAAAGAAGTCCCCAAGCCATAGAATATGTGATCTCTAGAAGCTGGGAACCACCCTTAGCTGAAGCTGAGGAAACCAGGATATCAATCTCGTAACTGACAGGAACTGATTTCTGCCAACAACATGAATGAGCAAGAAAACAGATTCTCCCCTAGACAATCTGACCTACAGAACTGTAAGAGGAGGAACTTTCTAAGTTTTAAGTAGCTAAATTTGTGGTAATTTTCACTGCAGTAACAGAAAACATACAAATGAGAATAAAAATAATGTTTACCTTAAAAAGCTATGGAGAGTATTAAATATAATAATGCATTACTGTATCTGATGTGTTAAAAAAAAAACCACTAAAAGCAATTAGCTATTACTTTTGTCATTATGTGACTGATTCTAAGTTTAGCCCTTGGCCCACGGAGGATTTTTCCATTTTGCTAGGAGTACCCTGGGGCATGCCAGTCCTTGGTGTGCCTGGCCTACTGCCATCAGTTTCAAAAAGATGACTCTGAACCTTAGCTTAATTTAAAGGCAGACTTCCAAGTCCTCATATTCTTTTGGGGACTTGCTTCTTCCATGACTGATAGTGAGAATGCAATGAAGTCTAATTCTTTACAGAAAAGATACGAGTTTTGCTCTTTATCACACCTTCCGCCAACAAAATGCAGTAGTTCTCAGAGACAGCTCAAGTACAACTTATATTACTGAAGAGAGCACTTCACTCTTTAGTCAGAGATCATCTGCATTTAGGTCAGTGGTATGTCATAGTTTCTCCCAAGGAACAATGGAATTAGTGTTTGCTTTATACTAAAACAAATTCAGGTGTTTAGTTTAGCACAGAGAAGCAATGTGATTTCTCACTTGTTTTGCTGCCCAGGTCCCATCCCCCTTACTGAGGCAATCACATTCCTTTTTTGTTTTGAGTGGGTCGCCTGTAGTAGAGGTTACTGGTACCCAGCCCATGTCTAATTGTATTTTACCATCCCAGTGCAGAATGGTCCAACTTCTAAGTGCCAACATCTGTTAATACATCTCTGCCTGAGGGGCTTCTTCTGGTTTCCAGAGTTTCTTCTCTCTTTGTGACTGTCAGGACAGGGTGCTAGGGAATTAACTCCTTCAGGAATGTGTCTCAGTCAGTGGCTGATGGGAGTTGGGGTGTAAATTTCCCATCTCTTTCAGATGGGGGTAATTGCAGTTTCCCAGTAAGATTCTGCTTCAGCTACCAATAGTGGCAACTTGCTCAATGAATTACCACTTACTGGCTACCTTCCTTTCCTGTCTAACTTCATCACTTCCCCATCAGTGTTTCTTGAGATTGCCTTCCATATAAACTGTTTGCAGGTGAATCTTTGTCTCAAGATTGGCTTCTAGAGGAAAACCAAACAGGATACGAACTTTTCCCTGCTCCCAGTGGATGTGCTTTTGTTGAAGATGACTGATCTTATTACTTCCAAGGATGGAGCATGTGATGCATCCCTAAACCTGAGTGCATCCAATCCTCTCTCTCTACCTAGCCCCTGCCCATAACTAGTTTAGAGATAAGAACAGAGAAAAGTGACTATAGATATTATTAATAGGTAATCCAGTGAATAAATATTTTCATCACATACTATACTATGTTCCAGGTATAGTCCGGGTACTACTGGAGTAAAAAACAAACAAACAAACAAACAAAAAACATCTGAATTTATGTGCTGCACCCCTTCTGTAATCTTACTATCTAGGAGAGAGATAATTATTAAACAAATACTTATTCAAATATAATATGTAATTACAATTGTGAAAAGTATTGTTTCAGAAAAATAGAGTGTATTATAATTTTTAAATGAAAATGCCTTTCAACTTTTAGCAATCTATTAAGGTTTAAAAAATTCAGAAGTTTTAGATATGGTAACCTGATTAATATACTATTACTAAAATAATAAAAGTAGCATCTTAGTACCAACACAACTTTTCACCATAGTTCTTGATTTCTGACTGCTCAGACTAAGAAGTACAGATCATAAAATGAAATGACTATTTCAATATAGTAGTAAAGATTACTTTCAGTTATATGAATGTCTATCTGCCTTGGATATTCATTATTTATAAGCATTGGTTATATCTGTCAGGAAACATAGGAAGTGATTATTGAATGTACTTATCTTAGTCTGTTTGGGCTACTATAACAAAATACTCTAGGCTGAGTGTCTTATAAACAACAGAAATTTATTTCCTACAGTTTTGGAGGCTGGAAGTCTGATATCAGGTTGCTAGATGGTTGGGTAAGGGCCCTCTTCCAGATTATAGATTTCTTGCTGTGTCCTCACATGGTGGAAGGGGCTAGGGAACACTGTGGGGTCTCTTTTTTAAGCGCACTAATCCTATTCATGAGCACTCCACTGTCATGCTCTAATCACCTCTCAAAGGCCCCACCTCTTAACATCATCACATCAGGCATTAGGATTTCAACACGTGAATTTTGAGGGGACACAAGCATTCAGACCATAGCAGTACTTTTGACCAGCAATAAATAATTAATTAGATAAGTGAAATTCGTGAAAACTGAAGGGAAAAACTGACCGTGTCATGTGGAAGTCCCTGATTCTCGAAAAAGAAAAAGAAAGAAAGAAAGGAAGGAAGGAAGGAAGAAAGAAAGAAAGAAAAGGAAAGGAAAGAAAAAAAGAAAAGAAAAGGAAAAGAAAAGAAAAGAAAATGTGTACATTGTCAGGTCAGTTTAGCTCTGATAATACCCCCAGCAGGTTAGGCTCTAATTAACTGGCTTCTCCTAAGGGTAGGCCCGGTTAAGAAGAGAGTGCTGTGTCATATTTCAAAATGATTCCCTTTCGTCTCCTGCTTGAAGCATGAGGCACTTTTTTGTCCTCTATGTACTGTGAGCACTTGGTTGAGATAGTGGAGATAAAACTCACAGAAGTGTGGGACCCGCCTATGACTGGGTTGCCCTGGAGTTTTTCACTCTCAGGCTTATCCATGCTGAGTTTCCAGGAGTTTGTTAATTCCAGGTAAGGTTTTCCTATCCAGGCCTTGGTTCCCATGGCAGTTTCCACTGTGCGTCTCTGCTCAGGTAAACCCTGACTCCCTGTATTCGCCTGTCTCTCCAGTCTTGGAGGAAGTAGTTTTCCCTGGGTCTTTCCCCTCTCTTTTGGATCCAAGAATAGTTGTTAAGTTTTTAGTCTGCTGAGCTTTTTACTTATTAGGGCAGAGTGCTTCCAAACCCCTTAACATGTGGAACTGGAAACCAGAAATCGTTTTCTTAAACTTTGACATTAGTTCCTGAACTTTATTTTCCTTCTAACATATTTTTTTTATCAGCTCAGAGTCCATCTATCATTTCATAGAGTTTATATATTATTTAATTTCTTTAGCATGAAAGTAGTTTCTGCCTATAAAAATTGTCAGTTTCACATGATAAATGATTAAAGATTACCTCAAATGTATACTTCTCTATATGAATATTGTTTCCATAAAAAATTTTTAAAAATCTCTATACTTGTCTTTAGCATATTATATTATTCTGTTTACTTGCAAATTTTTATAAGCCTCAAATTATATTTTCTTTTTTGAAATTTTGTCTATTCCCCTCATTGAATAGACATATGTCCATGCAGAATAATTATTTACTAAACCAATTAGAGAGCAAATATTGTTTTCTCCTCTGTCTTTAATTAACAACAGTTTAAACCTACTTCTTCTTTTCCATTCTTGTATTTTAACTTGAGGGTTTATTTCTTCATACAGTAACCTGAGGAAATATCAAGAATGCCAGAGGAACAAAGTCTGTGAACTTTGTTTAGTTTGATTATTCATTTAGGTAATATTCAATGCATAGTAGGATCTTGATTTTTTAAAAAACCCAATCTGACAATTTCTGCCTTTTAATTTTAGTGGTTAGACCATTTACAATTAATATAATTATTGGTATGATTTAAGTTTAAATTTATCCTCTTAACCATTTGTTTTCTACTTTTCTCATCTGTTCTTTATTCCTTTTCTCCTCCTATCTTGACTTCTTTTGGATTTAGTATTTTATTTTTTTCACATTTTTATTGGAGTATAATTGCTTTACAATGTTGTTTTAGTTTTTGCTGTACAACAAAGTGAATCAGCTATACGTATGCATATATCCCCTCCCTCTTGAGCTGCCCTCCCACCCTCCCTATCCCACCCCTCTAGGTCGTCACAAACCATAGAGTTGATCTCCCTTTGCTATGCAGCAGCTTCCCACTAGCTATCTATTTTACATTTGGTAGTGTATATATGTCAGTGCTACTCTCTCACTTCGTCCCAGCTTACCCTTCCCCCTCCCCGTGTCCTCAAGTCCCTATATCTGCATCTACCAAATGCCTCAAGTCCCTACATCTGCATATTACCAAATGCTTCATTTGCTACAGCAAGATCTTTTTTGACCCACCTCCTAGAGTAATGGAAATAAAAACAAAAATAAACAAATGGGACCTAATGAAACTGAAAAGCTTTTGCACAGCAAAGGAAACCATAAACAAGAAGAAAAGACAACCCTCAGAATGGGAGAAAATATTTGCAAACAAAGCAACTGACAAAGAATTAATCTACAAAATATACAAGCAGCTCATGCAGCTCAATATGACAAAAACAAACAACCCAATCCAAAAATGGGCAGAAGACCTAAATAGACATTTCTCCAAAGATATACATATTGCCAACAAACACATGAAAGGATTCTCAACATCACTAATCATTAGAGAAATGCAAATCAAAACTACAATGAGGTATCACCTCACACCAGTCAGAATGGCCATCATCAAAAAATCTACAAACAATAAATGCTGGAGAGGGTGTGGAGAAAAGGGAGCCCTCCTGCACTGTTGGTGGGAATGTAAATCGATACAGCCACTATGGAGAACAGTATGGAGGTTCCTTAAAAAACTAAAAATAGAACTACCATATGACCAGCAATCCCACTACTGGGCATATACCCTGAGAAAACCATAATTCAAAAAGAGACATGTACCACAATGTTCACTGCACCTCTCTTTACAATAGTCAGGACATGGAAGCAACCTAAGTGTCCATCAACAGATGAATGGATAAAGAAGATGTGGCACATATATACAATGGAATATTACTCAGTCATAAAAAGAAACAAAATTGAGTTATTTGTAGTGAGGTGGATGGACCTAGAGTCTGTCATACAGAGTGAAGTAAGTCAGAGAGAGAAAAACAAATACCTTATGCTAACGCATATATATGGAATCTAAAATAAAAAAAAAAGGTTCTGATGAATCTAGGGGCAGGACAGGAATAAAGATGCAGACATAGAGAATGGATTTGAGGACACGGGGAGGGGGAAGGGTAAGCTGTGACGAAGTGAGAGAGTAACATTGACATGTATACACTACCAAATGTAAAACCGATAGCTAGTGGGAGGCAGCCACCTGGCACAGAGAAATCAGCTCAGTGCTTTGTGGCCACCTAGAGGGGTGGGATAGGGAGGGTGTGAGGGAGATGTGAGAGGGAGGGGATATAGGGATATATGTATGTGTATAGCTGATTCACTTTGTTATAAAGCAGAAACTAACACATGATTGTAAAGCAATTATACTCCAATAAAGATATTAACAAAAAAAAAAGATCTTGCTGTGATTTATGTCATAGAGTGTTCTGCCTGTATTTTCCTCTAAGAGTTTTATAGTGTCTGGCCTTACATTTAGGTGTTTAATCCATTTTGAGTTTATTTTTGTGTATGGTGTTAGGGAATGTTCTAATTTCATTCTTTTACATGTAGCTGTCCAGTTTTCCTAGCACCACTTATTGAAGAGGCTCTCTTTTCTCCATTGTATATTCTTGCCTCCTTTATCAAAGATAAGGTGACCATATGTGCGTGGGTTTATCTCTGGGCTTTCTATCCTGCAGAAATCTGGGCTTTCTATGAAGCAGAAATATTGATCTCTATTTCTGTCTTTGTGCCAGTACCATACTGTCTTGATTACTGCTTTGTAGTATAGTCTGATATCAGGGAGCCTGATACCTCCAGCTCTGTTTTTCTTTCTCAAGATTGCTTTGGCTATTCGAGGTATTTTGTGTTTCCATACAAATTGTAAAATTTCTTGTTCTAGTTCTGTGAAAAATGCCATTGGTAATTTGATAGGGATTGCATTGAATCTGAGTACTTTTAAAAATTATTCCTTTTTTTATCTCCAGTATTGGCTTGTTAGTTATTCTACTTGGATTTTTTAGTTTCTCTGGAGTTTAACTTATCA
Organism: Globicephala melas; assembly: GCF_963455315.2. NCBI lineage: Eukaryota > Metazoa > Chordata > Mammalia > Artiodactyla > Delphinidae > Globicephala > Globicephala melas. The sequence continues at coordinate 67,650,695 of NC_083320.1, read as the reverse complement.
CAATCTACATTCAAATAATATTATACTACTTCACATATAGTGGATGAAGCTCATAATACTATTGTTCAGTTTCTGCATCCCCTCTTTTGTGCTATTGTCCTTCATTTTATTTCTTCAAACATTATAAACTCCAAGATACATTGTTATTATCATTGCTTTAGGCATCAGATATCTTTTGAAGAAATTAAAACCTGAGAAAAAATTTTTCTATATGTACCCATATATTTGTCACTTCCAAATTTTTGCCTAGTATCATTCATTATATTTCTGCCTGAAGCATTGTTTTTTTTTTTTTTTTTTTATCATTTCTGGTAAGGCGGTTCTGCTGGCAGTGAATCTCTCAGCTTCTGTTTGCCTAGAAAAAAATCATAATTTTTCCTCATTTTTGAGAGTTGTTTTCATTGGGCATAGAATTCTAAGTTGGCAGTTTTTTCTCCTTCCAAAACTTTAATATCATTCTATCATTCTAGTGTATCTAGAATTTTATATCATTCTGTTATCTTCTTGCCTGTATATTTCCCATTGAGAAGTATGCTGTCATTCTTATTTTTATTTTTTATGTAACTTGCATTTTCCTCTGGCTGCTTTTAAGATTTTCTCTTTATGACCAGTTTTCATAAATTTCATTCTAATGTGCATTGGTGTGTGTGTCTATATATCTATCTACCTATTATCTATCTATCTATCTAATCTATCATCTGTAATCTGCTTACTTATTTTGCTTGGGGTTGATTGAGAAAATTAGATCTGTAAGGTTTTAGTAGTCGACAAATTTGAAAAAACTTTTACCTGTTATATCTTCAGTTGTTTTTGAGCTCCATCCCTGTCCCCCCACTTTTTTTTGTACTCCAGTTACACATATCACACAGCTTACTTATGCTCTATTTAGTTTTTTATAATGCTTCCTCTTTGTCCTTCTCTTTGGATAGTTCTGTTTCTGTGTCTTCAAGTTCACCGACCTCTTCTTCTGCAGTGTGAAATGTACTCTTAATCCCATCCATTGTATTTTTTGATTCAGATATTGAGTTTTTACATTTAGAGGTTTCATATATCTTTCATTCCTCTTCTCAGTGTTTTTTTATGTTGTTCTTCACATCCTTGAAAATATTTACAAGGTTTATAGGAGCTTTTTGTAGGATGTGGTCTAGTAATTCTGTCATTTTGGTTATTTGGGGTCTGTTTATTGATTTTTTCTCCTTGTCATATTTTATGAACTATAAAATTTTATAAAACCATATATATATGGCTTTCTAGTCATTTATAATGGGATGGAGAAAGTGGAAATGTATGCCTATTATCTGTGTTTATTACAACTTCTGTTGTAGTAGCCAGCTACTTGTGACACTTTTGCTGTGTGTTCTAATCATATTCCTGATGTGTTATGTGGTTCTACCAAGTCTCTTTGTTTATTTATTTTTTCTTAGTTCCCCAACCAGGGGTCAAACCCACGCCCCCTGCAGTGGAAGCACGGAATCCTAACCACTGGACTGCCAGGGAATTCCCTACCCAATCTGTTTTATATTCATGGCATGCTCTGACCACTACAAGTAATTCCCTTCATTCCAAGATGGCATCTTTACTTTGGAGCAAACTGGTAAGAGGTGCCATTAGAGTGGAAAACAAACAAAATTGAAGTCCATGGACTTCTGTTCAATGAGACATGATGATGAGACATATGTATATTGTCCCACCCTACTTCCTGCAAGACACATATACACAGTCTCCTCACACACACACACTTGTACATACATGTGCCACATAGCTGTAGGTCCACAACTGCAAATACAGCTTCCAGAAAATTTGTCTCCTTCTTTCCCACATGGGCCCTTTCCTCTAAAATTTATCCCCTTGAACTCTCATCTGGTCAGAGGAAAAGATCTCTTTCAGCCTAGTATAAAACCTTTAAAATGTTATATCTTTACAAGTATCACAGTCCTTGTTTCTCCCAGCAGTAGCCTGAACCTCTACCCTTCCTCCTGACAGGAAAGCACATTTGAAGTAACATGCAGAATTTGCCAGAATCTCCTTTAGTAACTTGCATTTTAAAACATTTATTTATTTATTTATGGCTGCATCGGGTCTTTGTAGCAGCACATGGGCTTTCTCTAGTTGAGGCGAGCGGGGCCTGTGGTTCGTTGTGGTGCACGGGCTTTTCATTGCAGTGGCTTCTCTTGTTGCAGAGCACAGGCTCTAGGTGCACGGGCTTCAGTAGTTGTGGCACGTGGGCTTCAGTAGTTGTGGTATGCAGGCTCAGTAGTTGTGGCACACGGGCTTAGTTGCTCTGCAGCACGTGGGATCTTCCCGGATCAGGGCTAAAACCTGTGTCCCCTGCATTGGCAGGCGGATTTTTAACCACTGCGCCACCAGAGAAGTCCTGTAACTTGCAGTTAAAGTGCATAATTCTCTTGTGGAACTGACTTTGTTTCTTCTTGTAGTATATCCCTGCAGTTTGGTACAACAGTATTTTTTCTGCCAAAATTTTATGTATTCTTTCAGATGAGTTGCCCCTCTTTACTTATTTCTGGGTAAAAATTAACTAAATTTTTTGTTTTTATAGATAACAAACTTTTTCACTTTCTAGAATAAATGGTATATATTCCAAGATATTGAAATGACTTGCAGATAAGCTTGTTAAATACATACTGCTTAATGTTGGTGCAAATTAAAACATGCCAGAAAACTACATAAGAGAAAATACTATTTAGAAAAATCTTGACAAAATGTTAGGTAAAGAAAAAAAGCACACTGACATTCCTGAGAAAACTCCTACTTCAGTTGATCAAGTATATGTTTTGTAAATTTTTAGACAGAAGTACTTATCTGTAAGAAGTAGTAATCATTAGAAGACAGACAGAGTGGTTTTAAGAATGAAATTCAAGCTACGTCAAATCAGTTTTCTTTCAAAAAGTTTATTAAACCTGTAAGTCAAAGAAGTATTATAAATGTCATATACCTAGATTTAAATTAGCAGGTGACAAAGTCCTATGATATTCCTGTGGAAAATAGGATTTTAAAATAACATATGAAGACTTACAATGGTTTAAGTGGCTGCACTCAAAATTTAATGATTAATGAGGGAGTGTCAACATAGAGTAAGGTTGAAAATGGTATTCTATAACTTTCTGTACTGGGCTTTGATTTACCAGTGAATGAGATATGAACATAATTTGCATACTTGCTAAATTTCTAGGCAAAAAATTTGAAGGTGACGGTAAGTATTTTTTCATATCAAAATTATAGTCTGTGAAGATCTTGGAAAGGTAGAACAACTGACTGCAAAATATAACACTTAGCACTGGAAGTGGAAGATATGGCCACATAACAACGTATCTCGTCAAAAATCTTTTGACTTTGGGGTTTTAGGTGACTCTTAGTTCAAGATTAGACAATAGTATATTGAGGGTCCAAAAAAACCCCCACTGTATTCATAGTCTGCTTTGATAGATTTATTGCACTAACAATGTGCAGTCTCTAAGAGTGCCCGAGATGATTTTCCTGCTCTGTTTTATTAAGGCACTCCTTGGTTTGGGGCTTCATGACTCCAGTCTTTGCCTTTGTCTTCACATGGCCTTCTTCTATCTGTATCTTCTCCTTTTCTGTCTTATAAAATTATTGGATTTAGAACTCATCCTAATCTCACCTTGAGATCCTTACCTTAATTACGTCTTCAAAGACCCTTATGCCAAATAAGTTTACGTTCTGAGGTTCAGAATGAACTTATCTTTTGGAGGCCACAGTTAAACTCACTATAGCAGGTATAATTCTCCTGTTGTGTTCACTGCTGTATTCCCAGCACTTGGACCAGAGCCTAGAGTATAATAAGTGCTCAGTAAAATTCATGTTGTTAAATGAATGCATTGAGGACCTACAACATGCCAGACACTGGATTGTAAAGAAAATGCTGTGTATGTTGCTGGTGATGCACAACTAATAGATACATGAATGGGTAAGAGAGTCACCTGGGATCACTGTTCATTTGTTTTATCTTGCCACGTAAGTATCCTGTGTCTCCTTCCCTGCTTGGTAATATATCCTTTTAGAAGGAGCATTGTTGCCAAAAAAAAAAAAAAAAAAAAAAAAAAAAAAGATGGCCTCTTTATGCCCAAGACAGCTATTCTTTGCTCAAGAGTATATGAATGTATGAGAGAAATATGTAAATAAAATTCTATATGTAAACTCTGATATCAAGGTTTAGTGACAAAATTTGTCATTAAGATAACCATAAGGTATTATACTTACTCAAACAGCATATTATATTTATGTTTCTTACTATATATGCTAAAACATAAAGATTTGAATTTAGAAAATAAAAAATAAGAAAAAAGAGCATTTAAAGCTCATTACCAGGAATTCCCTGGTGGTCCAGTGGTTAGGACTCCATGCTTTCATGGCCAGGGCTCAGATTCAATCTCTGGTTGGGGAACTAAGATCCCGCAGGCCACGCAGCGTAGCCCAAAAAAGCTTATTACCAATAACTTATCCTTTTTCCATGTTGGATAACAATGCCAGAGATCCTAGTTTGTCTATTTTAAGTTCACATGAAAAAAGCCAGTCCTCAAATTGCTTATTTCCTCTGTAATCTCTAAAATCAGGAAAACTATCCCGGCCTTCCACAACTTCTTTTTTCTTATGTTGTATTCATTTACCATTTATTTATTTAATTGGACAACAAATTTAGAGTCTGAATATATGGCTAGGACAAAAATTCACTAACGAAGTTTCAGAACAAAATTTCACTAGAAAACAAAGAGGTAGGAAATACTTAGCAATTTGAAGCCTGCTGCCTGATGTTCTTTATCTACTTTTTAATTTATTTTGTGCCTTAAATATGCAATTAAATACTACTTTACTTAACCTGTATACATTATAAGTACTATAAAATTGACGTGTGAAAAATACGCACCTTATATTCCTTTTCCCTACACCACCGGCAACCACTCCCACTCACATACTCACACTAGAAGAGGAGAACCTTGAAATCATACAGAATATTTTTAGATGAGAAACTTAGGTCCAGAAAAGTTAACTCTTTTGCCAATGACAACACATATTCACACACACACTCTGACACACACACCTCAAGTTACTCATTTAACAGCAGGAAAAAAATGCATCTTTATATAGAAGTAAGATTATGTCATAAATGTCTATCCAGTTCTATAATGTAGAACATCACATATGAAAGAGCTTCTTCATATACCAACACTCAGTGTTCAAAAAGAAGACTATGACTAAGAAAAGTCATAAAATGTGAAGAAAAAGAGAAACTTATTATGGACTGACTGATTGGTTACTAGGGTCACAGGCCTGATTTTTAACAAAGTCTTATAGTTCCAAGAATGGCATCCAGATGCTTTCTTAGGTATGGGTGTCATTATTTTTAGCAAAAGAAACCTTTCACCCTTAGTCACGTCAGAGCACAAAGAATTCCATAAATCAGTGCCAGGCTTGTTTTTATTCCTAAATACCTGACCACATATATGTTTATGTCATGTAAATCTTATTGCCTTGTTTTCAATAAGATTTAGAAGATGAAAATGTACTTTTAAAATGCAAATGTATTTTTTTAACACTCTTTTCTTCTTTTCTGTACATCTTCAAATTTCTTTTAGTTTGGTCAGTGGAATTGGAATGGTCAGTTTAATTTTTATTGCTAGTCAGTTTCATCTCTTAGATTTCAGGGAACAAAACTAAGCTACAACATTTCTACAGAAAACATTGTAAGAAATTCTTAAAACCAGACTCTGAGCAAGCACATACAAAGAAACGTTTTTTTATTACATGCTTTATAAATTGAAAAAAGACTGCTTTTGCCTTAATGCTGAAAGCATGCCCTTTTTGTCATTGAGAAATACAGAAATATTTGAAATTCCCCAGTAATCTTGGGCTCACAAATGGAAACATTTGGCTGTATTTGGTTCACAAGTGCACAGGGGCCTGTCTGCTTTTGGTTCTGTGTAATTAGAATGTACAGATTTGACCTCAAATGTGCTATATTGTAGTTACAACGTAAAGAAGTCAGAACAAATGTGCAAAAGGTTGGATGCAATTTAAACCGTAATGTTCTAGAAGTGAAGAGAGGAAGAATGAATAAGCTAAGTGAAATCCCTTGTGTCTATACAACAGATCAACACAGCAAAAAACACAGGACTTGGCAATTATTTTACCCTGACCAATATAGAAAGTCTGGCTACGGAAATCAGATCCCAAACTTCACACTAATGGTAATTGTTTACTCTGTTCCCAGATCAGATTAGCTGGATGACATCCAAATTTACATTTGACTATGTCCTGTCTATTCACACAAACGCACTATTCAGATTAAATTGACTGGCAATGACTAAATTGGTCAATAGAACTGACTGAACTGACCAGGCCATTGAGATACATATTAGGAGAATTGTTAAAGAACAAACATACAAGCATATTAGGAAAACTTTCTAAATAACTAGATCATGTTCCAATTTATCAATAACCTCAAAGTTCTTTGTTACATATACAAATTATAGCTTTTTGTATAAGGCTCTAAGGTTACAGGACCCAGCCTAAAATTCTATTTAGAAACAGATGAGGTAATGATAAAGAAAGGAAAGGTAGAAAGGAATATTTTTAGTTTAAAAATATTTCTGACCTATTAAATAGTTTAATATCTCATATTGCAGTAAATGCCACCAATGGCTGAGACTGTTCTCCAAGTCAAGTTTCTTAAAGGCCTCTTTTACTAAAGGTTTGAGAGTTTAGCTCTGGAATTGGGAGGACAATGAAGTAAAAATGTTTTCTGGTGATATTTCAGAAGATGATACGAGAAAAATATGGGAACTGATATTAAGACTGAGAATTATGACTTCAACTAAGTACCACATGATAGAATATTTTCCTAGGATAACCACATTTGTTCCTTAGAAAACTCTCATTTCATAATCCAAAGTAAGAGTCTTGTTTATATATCAATGTTTTATTCCTGTCCTTATATATCACATGTTTATGGCATCTATTGTTGGGTGTGCTACAGTACTTTCTGACTGCCTGTCATAATTGTGAGAATGTCATTCTTACGGAAGCCACATCGAGGTTGTTGATCCCTTGCTTAATGCAGATGAGCTATATACACTGACTGGAAGGCATCTTAAAATCTTCAATATTAGGTGTTTGTAGGCTGAGCAATATAAAGAAAAAGCAAACAAAGTGGATTTTTAACTTTAACTTTAAAACTTAAATACACTAGACCAGTCATCTTTAGATAACTGTGTAAGTGGGCATAGAAAAGATTTCAAAAGGGAAAATAGTTGAAAAGTAAATCAATGTGAAATTGCAAACATAGGTGAAGAAATTATTATGGAAAATCAGGGCAATCATGGGAAGCCATGTAGGCACAACACAAGGAGGAATTATGTCTGATATAGCATCAGAAGCCAGACTAAAGCTTAAGTACAAGTTTAGACACTATTAACTCAACTGGGACCCTATCCTCTTTCTGACTTTTCCTTCTCATTTATTGTCTATTTTAAAGAATTTCTTCTTGGAGCTGAGCTGAGCTGAGCCTATATTATCATCCACAACAATTATGGTTATGACACTGTTCCAGGGTCCAGTGATAATATCTAAATAGGAAATAGGAAAATGTCTCAAATTCTTGAAGCTATCATTCTTGCTGGGGACGTTTACCTCAAATCCTGCCTAAGATATATCAAAAAATAATTTCATTGATAGGAAGCATGAAATTGCATCTGTGTTGGTTACACCAGGTGGATCTTCTCAAGATATTATGGGTCCAGAGGCATCTGAACAATTTAAACATTAAGGTAGAATCACTTCAGATAGAGGGGAAAAAGCCAGAAAAATTAGTTTAAAAAATTTAACACTCGATTGGGGGTAATCTAATTGTTCTATATTCTTTTTGCTCTATTATTAAGATGGTTTTGAAAACAAAGTCTACTGGTTTTGATGTGATTACAAAAACAATTAACACTCATTGTATAACCTAACAATGAAAATAGGGAAAGTCACAAAGAAAAAAACTAAAAATATTAAAATCTAAAACTTTAATATCTAGAGAAAAACACTCAATATTTTCTTGTTTAGCCTTGTCTTAAATATAATGTATTTATATACTTTAAAAAATTATTTGGGAAGTTATATACATAATTTTTCACCTAATATTCAATGAACAGTTTTCCATGTCTTTAAATATATATGTGATTTTTAATTACCACATATATTTACTCCTATGAACATAACATTATTTAGCCAATCCATTATTGATGGAAGTTTTGGTTGTTCCATTATTTCGTTTTTGCAGTTATAAATAACACTCTTCTTTTTTTTTTTTTTTTTTTGCGGTACGCGGGCGTCTCACTGTTGTGGCCTCTCCCGTTGTGGAGCACAGGCTCCGGACGCGCAGGCTCAGCGGCCGTGGCTCACGGGCCCAGCCGCTCCGCGGCATGTGGGATCTTCCTGGACCGGGGCACAAACCCGTGTCCCCTGCATTGGCAGGCGGACTCTCAACCACTGCCCCACCAGGGAAGCCCAACACTCTTCTTTGAAAGTATTTCTGTTCACGTTAGAGAGTTAAAAAGGTATTTTTTTTTTTTTCTGCACTGGGTAGTTTTATTTTACAGAGGGGGTAAGGGTTAGGTGGTGTCAAGAAGAGTGACATGGAGCAAATAATTTTTATTAGCATTTTTTTCTTTTACAAATACACCAAAGAGTCATGCAATGCTGCCAGCATTGGATGCAATCCTGGGCCACAAGTCTGCACATTCCTTTGCAACTGGTCCTGTGATGGCAGAACCTTTCATCTCACCTTCATTGTTTACTGTGACCCCTGCGTTATCTTCAAAATAAAGAAACACACCATCTTTTCTCCAGTATGACTTTCGTTGTCGAATTACCACTGCTGGATATACCTTCTTTCTGAGCTCTGGTTTGCCGTTCTTGACTGTGGCCATCACCGTGTCACCCACACCAGCAGCAGGAAGTCTATTCAGTCGTCCCTTGATCCCCTTCACAGAGATGATATACAGATTTTTGGCTCCTGTGTTGTCAGCACAGTTGATCATGGCTCCAACTGGAAGACCCAAGGAAATCTGGAATTTGGCACCAGAGGACCCACCACATCCTCGGTTTGACATCTTGAACGCTGGAAAGGGACAAAAAGCTGTAATTTTTAATACCTTAAAATATCTTCCAGAAACCTTGTACCAGTTTACATCTATACTAGATTGGCATATGAGTGTTTATTTCTTCCTCCTCATTGGAAACAATGAATAATACCATAAGAAAAAAAAAAAAACAACCTTTGTTCATTTGGTAGGGGAATATGGCACTGTATAGGTATTTTTAATATGCATTTCTTTAATTAGCAGAATAGTTTACTTTCAAAATGCATTTGTTGATCATTTGCACCTTCATTGTGCCAGTTAATATTTCTGCTGAGAATTTAGCTAAGCTACTCCTTGGTGTTGCTGCCTTGCCAGCCATTTTGTTTGGCCAAGAAGCCTGCAGGGACCTGAAATTGACACTAGTCCCTCATGCAAGCATGTGCCCTAGATAGCTGACTGCAGAGTCACAAGCAAATGTAAGTCACTGATATGACTTTACCAACAGCCTTTGTGATCAACAGTCTCCCCTTCCTCCCAGGGCCTTCCCTTTGTGTGCCCTTTAGATAAGACCACCATGGGGCTTATCAAAACTCACTCTTTTTGTTTGAATTGACCAATCTGGTCTTAGCCCAGGAACCACAAAGCATTCCACCCATGGACCCTAATAAAAGTATGTACCCCAAATTGTGTGTGTCTCTCTCTCTGGCTGCATCCTACCTTCACTTCCCCATGTGGCCCCTCAAGGTGGTTCCTCCAAGAACCGGGAGTAATAAACTTTTGTAACTCAGTTTCTCTCCTGGTCTCTTGTTAAATTGTGACTCACCAGATGGCACCCTGTGCTCCACTTAACAAGTGTTAACAAAGTAATAACAATTTCTTTGCCTATTTTTCTGATGGGATTTTTGTTTTTTCTTTCTTTATCTGTCTGAAATGTTTGTCTTATGATTGAAAAAAATATTTTTCCATTATTTTTATGTTTCTTTTACTTCTGTTTATGCCATTTTTTGATGTTTGCAAGTTTGTATGTCTATGTGTTTATGTAGTCAAAGCTATTGATTTTTTCCTTTATTTCTTCCCCATTTAAAAAGGGGAAGAAATAAAGGAAAAAGATAACTATTCATTTATATTTTTCTTTCAAACCTAATGGTTTAATTTTGTTGTTGTTCTTTAAGGCTATTATCCATCCTGAATTTATTTTGATGTGTGGTGGGAAGTACAGATCTAACTTTAGTCCCAACATTTTCCCCAAATAATTAACCTGTTCTCCCAGTGTAATCTGCTGAATAATCAGCTCTTTCCCTTCAGATCTTCAATGTCAATTCTTATTATATATTATAGTACTAGTTACATATATATATATATGTTAAAAAATTATCTTCCAAGATACATCTATTCTTCTTCTACTACTACATTGCCTTAATTATTATGGTGCCGTATGGGCACCATATCTGGGAATGAAAGTCCTCTCCTTTTATTATTCTTATAAAATTTCAAAGTTAGTTTTATCTGACTTTTCAGTTATACTTTATAATCACTCTGTCAAAAGAGTGTTGAGTTGTATAGAATAGCTAAATCAGTATATCCAAATTGCGCCCAATATAATAACAAGGTCCTTTTAAGGGAAAGAGCAAGCAGGAGAGTTAGAGGCAGAGAAAGAGATGATGGAAGCAGAAGACAGACAGAAGAAAGATTTTTTTTTTCTTTTTTCGGTACTTGGGCCTCTCACTGTTGTGGCCTCTTCCGTTGCGGAGCACAGGCTCCAGACACGCAGGCTCAGTGGCCGTAGCTCACGGGCCTAGCCGCTCCGCGGCATGTGGGATCTTCCCAGACCGGGGCACGAACCCGTGTCCCCTGCATCGGCAGGCGGACTCTCAACCACTGCGCCACCAGGGAAGCCCGAGAAGAAAGATTTGATGATGTCACAAGTCAAGGCAAGCAGGTGGTCTCTAGAAGATGAATAAAGCAAGGAAACGAATTCTCCTCTAGAACCTTCAGAAGGAAAGCAGCCCTTGATTTTAACCTAATAAGACCCACTTTGGACTTCTGATCTTCAGAACTGTGAGAGAATCCGCTTATGTTGCTTTTAGCCACAAACTTTGTGGTAATCTATTACAGCAGCAATAGAAAACTAATACAGAGATAACTGACATCATTATAATACTAAACTTTTCTTTCAAGAACATAATATACCACAACTTTGATTCATATCTCCTTCCATGTCCCTCAAGTGTTTGTTTTTAACATGAATATTCTGTATTTTGTGTGAGGTTTATCCTAATAATTTAGAGTCTATGGATGCTATTATTAATGGGATGTCTTCTCATCATTATATTTTACATAGTTATTTATGTTAAACAGGAAAGCTATTGCTACTTTTGTTAGTTTATTTCTTTTCCCCAATTGTTCTGATTTTCTGCCTTTAAAAAAATTCTGCTTTTATTTGTGTTAATTATTGCTTTATTTAGGTTTGTTTCAGGTTTATGTTGTGTTTATTATTTAGTTGAGTGCCCAATTCATTAATTTTCTTTTTTCTTCCTCATTTAACACTGAAAATAGTTGATGTTAAGATTTGCTTCTGACTACTTTTACATTGTCTTGTATTTTGATTTGTAGTGTTTTTCTTTTAATTATTTTAAAGTATTCTCTAGTAAAGAGTTTTAATTGACACTGACTGAAGATTTATATAATGAGACATTTTTTGTTAATGTTACTTAAAATTTATTTTGCCTTATTTTGTTCTTTATTGTATGTGTGCAAAGGGACATATGTAATTTTATATTTTTGAAAATGATAGAGGATTTTTTTTTAACCTGTGAACTAACATTTCATCCATTTTTATAACCATTCTATGAGCCCTTGGATAGAAGGTAATATTTTTCAGTTGATCAATGTCAATTAAATATACCATATTAAAAGTATAGTACAGGGCTTCCCTGGTGGCTCAGTGGCTGAGAGTCCACCTGCCGATGCAGGGGACACGGGTTCGTGCCCCGGTCTGGGAAGATCCCACATGCCGCGGAGCGGCTGGGCCCATGAGCCATGGCCGCTGAGCCTGCGCGTCCGGAACCTGTGCTCCGCAACGGGAGAGGCCACAGCAGTGGGAGTCCTGCGTACCACAAGGGAAAAAAAAAAAAAGTATAGTACAGTACAGACTGTTATATATTTGTGCTCTTTTTTTACTTGCAAACTTTGTGAGTCATTTTGCATATTATAAACAGAGTATAGCTAGATTTGTTTTAAACCCAATTGAATTGTTTCTAAAGGTAACAAGACCCAAATTAAATCATTAGCAGATGAACTTTACCAGGTGTATTGGAAAGAGATTTTAGGAGGTAGAATTGACATGACCTGATGACTTTGGTTGCATAGGGCAGAGAGTCACAGATGACTTCCAATCTTCCAGCTTGCACAGAAGAATGGGAATATCGTTATATGGAGCAGGTAAACGTAGATGTTGTAGGGATTCTTAATGGATGTGTTTGAGGTGCCTGTATAACATGCAAGTTGAGCATATCTAGTAGGTATTGGATGAAAAGATTTGGAGCTCAGGCATGTGATAAAAGCTAGGGTTTTATTGAGAGAAGGGCAGAGTTTTTCCTTTTGAGAGTGGAATAAACATGCTTGCCGTTTACATTGTACAAGAGATAGATTGAAGATAAAAGGCAAAGAGGGAATCATTAGCAGAGGATAATCCTGGATCCTGAGAGGGATCTTGAGTCTAAAGCAGAGGTAGAGCATTTGTCTTACAAAGGAGAAAAGATTTTAGAGGGGGAAAGAAGAAGATTAGCAGGAAAGTAAATAAGTTTTTTGACTGGGAGAGCAGAAGAGGAAAGGGAGAGGTTGTTTATTTCTGTTTGTCCAAGTCCTTTAAATTATCGTGGGATCCGCGCTGAATCTTGCTGCTCACATACAGTCAAAGAAAGACTCATACACTACCTGATAAGTGAGGAATTTGAGTTATGCACTGGTTGTTTGCTCTCCTCAGCCTGGTATCTCCTGCTATCAGAGGTGCAATTTCTGTGCTTAATTTCCTGGTTTTGAGTGTGTTGTGCAGAGGTCTCTATGGTGCTTCTGTTTTATGAAAGCAGAGGAAGCAATGTCAGCTGATGAGCAAAGAAGACAGAGGTAGAGTGGTGAATTCGTTAAGGTAGTGATAATTTGAAATTAAAAAAAAAAAAGAGAGAGAGAGCCAGTTTGGAGAGAGGACAGGATTTTGTGAGCATTCTTGAGAATCCAGCTGAGGCCAAGATGACTTGGAGAGCAAGGATTGTAATATTATCTCCAGAAGTACTCAGAGACCTGGAACAAGCACACACATTGGACCAGTGACTTACTTTATTGATGGCCCTCTGCACAGAAGGTATGGCAGTAGATCAAAGGACAGAGGGTCAGGGACCTAAGGGTGCTGGGAGAGTTCTGTACTTTATGGATCAACTTTGTAAAGGAATAGACTTACAGAAATGTACACAGATACTAATGGTATGGCTTAATGAATTCTCATAAGGTGAACATGACTGTGTATCCATCACCCAGATCATGAAATAGAAAATCACCCGCATAACAGAAGCACCCCCCCCACATACTCCCAGAGTACTATCCTCTCCAAATTCAGTCACTATTCTGATATGTGAATAGACACACACCATAAAAGATTAGTGTGTGTCTGACGTTATTCTTATATTAGGTTGTGGAATTCAGTTTTTTTGTTGTATGTAGCAATAGTCCAAACTTGCTTATTGCTATAGGTTGTGTTAATATACCCAATGCCTAGCCTATACTTTTTTGGAATTTACAAATAGTGCCCCTGTGAACATCATCGGGTTGCATATGCATATATTTGGGAGGTTATATATATCTAGGACTGGAATTGTTGAGTCATAGGATATACATATGTTCAGTGTTAATGGGTTCTGTCACTTTTCCAAAGACCATGAGAATAGCAGTGTATGAGAGTTCCTATTGCTTTACATCCTCAGCAACAAGAATTTTAGATATTCTGGTACGTAAGTAGTGGTATCTCATTGTGATTGCATTTCTCGTATTGACCATGTTGTTCTATTGTGTTGTATCTATTCACTTTTTGCTCATTTTTCCATAGCTTTTTCCATCTTTTTACTGATTTTTAGGTGTTTTTTGTATATTTTGAACATGAGTCTTTTGTAAGGTATGTTTTTCTATTGATATCTTTTCTCAATCCATGGCTTATATTTTCCATCCTCTTAACAGTCTCTTAATGAACACAAATTCTTAATGTGGCCCAATTTATAACATTTTTCTTTATCGTTAGGGCTTTTGGGTCTTGTTAAGAAATTCTTGCTTATTCCAAGAATATGAAGATACTTCCCTCTGATTGTTCTAGAAGTTTCGTTGCTTTATCTTCCACATTTAGATTTGTGGTTTATCTTGAATCAGTTTTGAATTATAGTGTGAGGTGGGGATTAATATACATATTTTTCCTTTGACTCAACACCATTTATTGAAAAGACTAATCTTTCCCTATTGTACTGCAGTGTAATCTTTATTATGATTGAAGTGACTATATAAGTGTGCGTCTGTTTCTAATTCTATATTATGTTTCTCTGGTATATTACCTAGCTGAACATTACTCTGATTATTGTAACTTTAATAAGTCTTGAAAGTCCTCCAGCTTTGCTTTTCTTCCTCAAAATTATCTTGTCTTTTCTTGGCCCTTTGCATTTCTGTATACAGTCAGGAACAGCTTGTCAAATGCCAACCCAAGAAAAAAAACAACTAGCATTTTTACTGGGCTTTTGTTGAATATATGAATCAATCTGAGGAGAGATTTATGGTACAAAGTTAACATATTTTATTTATTTGTAATTCTTAATTTTAATGGTTAGCACCACCGGAAGAATGTTGTATAGAAGGGATAATAGTGGTATTCTTGTCTTAATTTGAATCTCAGGATGAGAAGCTTTCTGTATTTCATCTTTGAATGTAAGTTTGTTGAAACTATCAGAATAAGGAGGTTCCCTTTTTTGATTAGTTTGCTAAGGGTTAAAATGGTGTTGACTTTTATGAAAGGTGTATTCTACTTCTCTTGAGAAGATTATATGATTTTTTCATCTTTATTCTGCTATTGTAGTAAATTACAGATTGAATTTCAATATTAGACCAACCTTACATTCCTAGAATCATCACACTTCATTGTGTTGTCTTATCCACTCAATATAATGCAGCATTAAGTTGCTACTATTTTAAGATTTTTCATCTATGTTTACTAGAGACATTTTCCTATAGTTTTCTTTCCTTGAATGTCTTTGTCAATTATTTTTATAAAGATTTTATTCAACTCATAAAACGTTGGAAAGTTTATTCTGGAAGAGTTTGTGTGAGACAGGTATTTTAAGATTTTGGTCCTAGAGATAGATTTCTTTTTTAGGAAGATTTAAAATTATAGATTCTGTTTCTTACTGTGTTGGTTATATTAGATTGTTTTTTTCCTAGGATTTAATCCTTTTTATTAGTGGTATAAAGTTGTTCATAAAACCTAATTTTTATCTTTTTAGTACTTGTGGGATCTACAGTGGTATGTTTTAATTTCTACTATTAACAATAATTGTTGAACAGTCCTGTTAGAGAGTGCCTACTTTTTATTAGTTTTTTAAAAGTAGAGAACATGCTTTTAATTTTGTTGATTTTGTATTTTGAATGCTTATTTTTTTAATTTCATTAGTCTCTGCCCTCATCTTAATTATTTCCTTCATTTAACTTGTTTTGGGTTTAATTTGCTGTTTTTAAAAAAATTCTAAACTTCCAAAGATGGATATTTTGATTGTAGAGTTTCAATCTTTGGTTTTATATGCGTTTAAGACTAAAATTTTTCTCTAAGCACTGTTTTAGTTACAGTCCACAAATTTTGATAGATACTATCTTCATTATCATTCAGGTCTAAATATTTTCCAATTCCTCTTGTGTCTTTAATTGTTTTTTTGGCCTGTGGTTTATTTCCGAATGATGTGTATGTGTGTTTCTTGTTGTATTTCTTCTTCGTTTTGATAATTTCACTGACTTAATTTCACTGTTGTCAGAAACATCCCATGAATGCATTCAGTTTTTAAAAATATTTCAGACTTGCTTTATGAGCTAATATCTCAGCAAATATGGCCATTTCCTAAGAATGTGTGTTCTTTATTATTGTCTGCAGTGTTTTATATATGAAAATAAGGGCAACTTTTTACACTGTTTTGTTTAGATCATTTATATCTTTTCTGATTTTTCTTCTGCTTTATCTAGTTATTAAAAACAAAGAGTTAAAGCCCCCACTGTAATTATGGATTTGTCTCTTTTTCTTTTTAGTTACGTATTTTGAACCCATAACACTGGTGCAGTAACATTTAGAATTTTTATATCTTCTGGTGGATTGACCTTTTTATTATGTGATCTTGCTCTTGTTTTATGGTAATACATGTTGCCTAATTTGTTGCTACTAATATAAAAACACCAGCTTTATTTTGGATAGTGTTTACATGGTGTTTCTTTTTCCATCATTTTTCTTTCAAAATTTCTGTGTCATGTATTATTTAAGATGTCTTTTTTATAAGAGGCATATATATTTTTAATTTTTTAAAACAAGTCTGACAATCTTAGTCATTTAATTGAGGTATTACAATGTTTTACATTTAATGTATTGTAAGTACTAATATATTTTTGATATAATGCTGGGTTCGGTTTGCTAAGTTTTTAAGTATGTTTGTGTCTATGTTCATGAATGATATTAGTTTGCAGTTTTCTTTTATTGTAATGCCTTTCTCAGGATTATGCTGTCCTCATAAAGTACATTGGGAAGTACTTCTTTCTCTTCTATGTACTAGAAGAGTTTGTGTGGAATTAACATTATTTCTTTCTAAAATGTTTGGTAGAATTTTCTAGTGGTATTATTAAGGTTTAGAATTACTTTCTTGGAAGGATTTTAACTATCATAAATTTCATTAATCCATATATATTTTCAGGTTATCTGTTTCTTTTTGTATGAACTTCGGTAGTTTGTATCTTTTGAGAAATTGGTTCATTTCAGCTACATGGTTGAATTTATGGCATACATTTTTTTATAATATTCTCATTATCCTGATAATATCTGAAGGGTCTTTAAAGATGCTTTCTCTTTCATTGCTGATATTAGTAAATGTGTCTACCTCTTTTGACATTTTTCTAGAGGTTTACCAATTTTAAAAATTATTTTTATTATTAAACATCCTTGGTTGAGTACCTTCAAAAAGATTTTTAAAAGTGAGTAAACATTTCTCGACCAAAAAAGAAAAAGGAAAGGCTAAAGACCCATAACAACCAAATGCCTAATATAAAGCATGAATATTAATTAGATCCTCTAGTTCAACAGAACCAGTACATTATTTGTAGAAATTGCACAAATTTTAATATAGACTTGATTTTAGATAATAGAATCATTTTTAATTTTCATAAGTATGAAAATGGTGCCATGACTATGCAGAATATATTTGCTTTTAGGAGGTGTATGCTGATGTACTTAAAATATTGTTACGTCTACAAATTATTTTGAAAAAGCTTAGCCAAAAATAAATGATACAGAAAATACGTCAGTTGTTAAATTTGGGTGGTGAATATATGGGTAGTTACTGAACTGTTCATTTCCTTTTTTTATATATTTAAAAATTATTTTAAAAAGCTGAAAAAGATTTCAATGTTAGGCACTGCCTACCACCAGTAAATCAAAGGGAGCCTTTAGTGTGAGCTAAACTGATCAGTGAAGACTTCATTGAGGATTTGGGGGTTTTGGTTGGGCTTTCAAATTGGAGCAAAGTTAGGTAGATGGAATAAAAGAGGGAGGTCATGTTTGAAAGGGAGTAATATAAACAAAAGTTGAGAGATTAAGATGAAAATGACTTGTCGCTTTTGACTGGCCTTACTCCCAGTCATTCCTGGGAGTTCTTTGCTAAGGGTGATAAAACTGGCTGTCTGAAACTTTACTTATGACTATGCTATAGTAGTATCAATTTTCCCTAAATAAGAGCTTCCATGTTCATTGGGAGAATTTTGGAGGAATTTGTTTAAATGTCTTATCTTAAGTACTATGAGTCATTCATTACACTATTTGCCAGTTACTTCACCAAAGTTTCTGTTTTAAGGATTACTGCATTTCTCCCCTCAGAAGTGTGTTTCTTATTTGTAGAGTGACATGGGAAAAATAAACTTTCTATATGTTCATCATTGCTCTGTTATTCCCTGTAAATATTTAGGAATCAGAATGCTACTAATCTGTTAATATAATCAAAGCTCCCAGTTATTATTTCAGGGTTTCATGCCTCAGAAAATATGTTAAATTTTCTTAGTGAAATTTCTTCATGTTGCTCAATCATATTACCTATGGCCCCTTCTGTCTCTCTTCCCAAATTCTTCTGTATCCCAGGTCCAAATGATCATAATGATAGCTCTGCACTCAGTCTCTTACCTTCTGAATAATAGCAGCACCTAGCACTTACACTGTATTTGGTTTTCCATTTTCAAAGTGCTTTGCAATCAGTGACCGGCTGAGCTCCCTTAACCGTGAAATTTATTTCTTGATGACAGAAGGAACAAAACCTTGGCATCTGGCTATGCCCACTATTGCCACCATGGAGCAGGGAGAAAAATCAGTGCTGTGGATAGAGGAGGAGGTTAGGGGTCAGGAGATTTGTGTCCTATTTTTGACTCTTCACTTGACTTATGCACATCCTGGCTTAAGGCAGCAATTGCTCATTGTAAATTTTACCACCTGTAGGAGAAGGAGGATGGAATCCACATTGAAAAGATGAGAAACTCATCTGTCACAAATAGGATGCCTTGAATTTGTAGTGGGACTTTGGTACCTGATGAAATTGTTAACGGAGCACAGGCTCTGGATGCGCAGGCCCAGTGGCCATGGCTCACGGGCCCAGGCGCTCTGCGGCATGTGGGATCTTCCCAGACCAGGGCACGAACTCATGCACCCTGCATCGGCAGGCGGACTCCCAACCACTGCGCCACCAGGGAAGCCCTGATGTGGTATTTTCTATTAAAAGATTAATTTTCTGAAATAATATGGTGAGTAAAAACAGCCTCACTACATTTATTTCCCATATTCTTCCCCTTCTTAAAAGTCAGTAAGTCCAGAAAAAAGAACAGAAATAACACAAGGCTAAACCCAGTTAGTTATACTCAGTAAACTATATACTCTTTATATATGTCACAGTCATTGTGATAACATTTAATAATTTTAAAAAAGAATTAATGAGAATTTCTAGTGGCATACATCATAAGACTTGGTGATCAAACTGGCAGTCTCCCTTCTAATTCTGGATATTTTTTTTTGTTCTTAGTGCAAATGACAGGTTAAATTATAAGGTATCTATTAATACAGAAGAAATGAAGATAGTGCAGAAGAACAATAGATAATGGCATTGATAGTGACAATAATTCAGAAAAAGGCAGATGTGTTTATCTGGATACCTATTTTGATCTGTCCTTTTTTATGACAGATGTTATTAGTTTTCAATGGAATTTGTGTATCTGAGTCTCTGTTTCATACAGGAAAGCATCTCATGCATATATTTTGGTTGGACATGTTCTATTACAGAAGAGTAGATGACTGATACTAAGCATCAAGTTTACTTGATTTCCCATAAAAATGAAAGTGATACCTTTTCTAAAGTAGGTGAAAAAAGTAAAATCCTGATTTAAGGATTTCTAAAGGGAATATGTGGGATGAACTTAGGAATAGGGGAAGAAATCATTCCGTGATTTTATGTTGGTCAGAAAACACAATTATATAAACCCATAGAAGGTGGCTTCTGCCCCTTTTCTCTCCCCATTCTTCAGGGAGAGGCTATTTCTATCAGAACAAGGGGCACTGAATATACATGTTCCACTCACATTGAAGTCCTGTCTGGGGAGAGTGATTTGAGAGGGGCTTACAAGGTCAATTAGTGAAATTATTAGTTTTCCAAACTGGGAGCTTCCATATCCCTGTCTTGCCATATTTATTTCTTCTCTGAAGTGATAGCAAATGTGAAATAGAATGTTCTAATAAAACCTGAAAAATTAAGAAAGAGAACCAAATGTTTTCATTTAACTAAATATTCTATGCATTTATAACCATAGCCCATCAATGGCTAATTTTTCAGTTTCCCTTTTCAAAACATTGGACTGGTGTTTAGGCCAGATGAGGGAAAGAAGAGATCAGCTCCTTCATGGATTCACTTTCATGGTTTTGGGGTTATTCACGATATGGTGATTTTGTGGTGAAATCAATGGAGAGAATTATTATCATTATTTTTTGCTCACTTTATTCTCACAAACATTTGAGCCCAGTAAGAAGGGTACTACCATCTTTCTCCTTGATCACAAAAGTGACAAGTTTGTTTCTCATATCCCTTATAACATTGGTAAAAATTAGCAATTTGTACCTACTTTACAATTGGGGGAAATAAAGTAGACTACTGTCTTGCTGGTCCTCAAGATTCAGTGGGGGAAGTAGAATTTAGGCTGAGGCCTCTGACTTTTCCTACCACTGTCTGCTAATTTTCTTGGGAAAGTATACAGTCCAGTAAAATATTATATAGTTGTACTCATTTGTTAATTAGTGTTTGTGTCAGAAATGCTTTGATTTCATTGGCTATGATAGAGAAAACTTTACTAGTGATGAAAAAAAATCTAATGCAATTTAAGAAAACTTTGGTACAATAATGCTTTCCCCTCCAGTTTTCTAGATTTTCACTCATGCTATAAATTTTTAGGTGTTTCTTTAAGCAGAAAATTCAACTGTTAAGACAAAATAAATCTACATACCTTTTTTAAGTATAAATGGTTGGTGTGGCTGTTCTCTCATAAAATAACATCACAAGCATCAGTGTTATACTGCTGAAATTTGTTTTGAAAGCAAAAAATGCTCTTTCTTCAAAACACATATAAATATGTTCAAACTCCTCATGTCCTTTCTCTGAATTTTAGCATCTCCTAGATCCTGAGTGTTCTGGCAAGGGTTCTAGCCAGACTTCAACTGGACTTCTGTGGGCCATGACCAAGAATCAGTGCACCATCTTAACTATCACACTGAGCTTGAACAGTTCAGGTTCATCAACAATTTGTGGCAAGAACCTGGCTTGAGAAGTTATCAGATGTTTTAAGCATAAGGAGTTCAGTCTTGTGGTGCTGAAATTGTTTATTCTTCTAAACACCCAAGCAGCAACATTTAATGTGTAGTAAAAACCCAACATTCTTTCCAGGTTTTGTGGAGGGTATGAGTTCAGGACCTATTGTAGCCGAGATCCGGGAGAGGCAGACCATGCTCAAGGCCAAGAAACTCAAACCTGATGATTTATATAGTTATGTGCTATTTCTAGACTGTCTTTATTCAAACTGGTAAGAACATCATTAATGGATGCAGATTCATAAAATGGACCAAACAAGAAACCAGCTTATGTTTTAACACAAAAGGTCTGTACTTACTACTGTCTGTGAGAAAGAAAAAAATCAGCAATCTTATCTCCTCCAATAGATGTTTATGTGTTCCCAAAGAGTAGAGGCTTTTCAATCAAGAATTGGAATATCTTGGGCTTCCCTGGTGGCGCAGTGGTTGAGAGTCCGCCTGCCGATGCAGGGTACGTGGGTTTGTGCCCCGGACCGGGAAGATCCCACATGCCGCGGAGCGGCTGGGCCCGTGAGCCATGGCCGCTGAGCCTGCGCGTGCGGAGCCTGTGCTCCGCAACGGGAGAGGCCACAACAGTGAGAGGCCCGCGTACCGCAAAAAAAAAAAAAAAGAATTGGAATATCTTGATTTGATAAAGTTTTTCTAAATTATACTTCCCACTAGATACTTGATATATGGGAATAAGGAGAGCCATAAGAAAACTTACTTTTAAGTTAAAAGAATAATAAATACCATTTACTACTGAATTTATAGAGATTTGTATGTGGGTCTGGCTATATATGTGTCTATATCAGAGTGGTAGTATTTTAGGTTACTATTATTTTCTTTTTTCCTACTCCATAGTAGGTTTTAAATTATTAGGTCAAAGAGATCTGGAATTGAATCCCAGCTTTGCCACCTACTAGCTGTGTGATTTGCCTAAAAGTCAACCTTTGTGAGAATCAGTTTCCTCATTTTTAAAATGTTAAATAATTATAATAGCTACCTCATAAAGGGGTTGTGAGAATTAATGCAATGATATAAGGCCCCCGGGGTATACAAGTCATTTAATATATATTACTTATCATTACTATAGCTATTATCTGTATTTTTATAAGCATGTGCTCATTTTATAAAATAGAAACCCCAATATGAATTATTCACTTAAAAAAACTCCCATGAACATTCATTTTTGCTTTTTTTTGTTTTCTTAATTGAAAATGCCAACCTTAGTTGTATATGTAGTCATTTCTGTAATGAGTGATCAATTACTCATTATTCATGCATACTCAACTCTTTGTGTTTATTTTGATGCTCTTCTAGTTAGATTTTATAATCTTCTTATTCTGTATGTATTTACTAATATTTAAAAGATTTTAACATATTAAATTGAAATATATTCTTTTATGAATGTATGTAAATGTCTCTCAAATCTCAAAGCTTTACTAATTAAGACTATGAAACAAAGCCTTAATATAGTTAAAGAAAATTAAGAATTATCCCATAATTCAGATACAATTTAGGAATTATTTCCATTTAATCAGCTCTCAGGTTTACACACAAAACTTTTCCAACAAAACAGGCTGCTGCCATATGTGTTTAAATGAGATCACCATTTGGCTGAAGCTTGCTGCACAAGAAAAGCCCATTTCACAGGCTATTCACACCTGACTTTATGGCACTTCACCAAGGAAGGGCAAAACAGTTTAGACGTTCACAGTAAGAACCAACTTGAACCTTATTTAACTTCCAAACCTTCTAAATTTCTTTAAGGCTCAGATAATTCCCACAAAGTCTTGCCTCACTTCCTCCCTGCTCTCACCACCTGCCCTCTGGGAAATCAAACCACCTACTTACTGGAAGAAACAAACACTACTTATTTGTTTCTATACAATTTAGGGTTTCCCAGATTTTAGGAAAACTTAAAGAGAGGATAAGATTTTATCTTAAAAATAGTAACTACCAACAATACCTAAGTGGGGTAATTAGTGTATATACTTAATATTAATTTTCTACCCATATAAACTCTGTATGCCAATAGATGGGAAAAAAGAGGAAAAAGCATGAATTATAATGATACTGTTATAGGGTTGATTTTCATGCATGGCTTGGAAGATTGTATTTTATTCACTACTTTTAGGAAAAACATATAGGTTCTCATATAATTAACAAAACCATATTAACTAAAAACCATTAACAAATGCTAAGTGGAAGTGTAAGTTTTGTCTAAACTACTCAGTGGTAGAGAATGTTTAACAGATACTTTCTAAATGATAATGCTAAAATTACACCTTATACATATATATATATATTTAACATCTTTATTGGGATATAATTGCTTTACAATGGTGTGTTAGTTTCTGCTTTATAACAAAGTGAATCAGTCATACATAAACATATGTTCCCATATGTCTTCCCTCTTGCGTCTCCCTCCCTCCCACTCTCCCTATCTCACCCCTCCAGGCTGTCACAAAGCACCAAGCCAATATCCCTGTGCCATGCGGCTGCTTCCCACTAGCTAGCTACCTTACTACGTTTGTTAGTGTGTATATGTCCATGACTCTCTCTTGCCCTGTCACAGCTCACCCTTCCCCCTCACCATAACCTCAAGTCCATTCTCTAGGAGGTCTGCGTCTTTATTCCTGCCTTACCCCTAGGTTCTTCATGACATTTTTTTTTCTTAAATTCCGTACATATGTGTTGGCATACGGTATTTGTCTTTTTCTTTCTGACTTACTTCACTCTGTATGATAGACTCTAGGTCTATCCACCTCATTACAAATAGCTCAATTTCGTTTCTTTTTATGGCTGAGTAATATTCCATTGTATATATGTGCCACATCTTCTTTATCCATTCATCTGATGATGGGCACTTAGGTTGTTTCCATCTCCGGGCTATTGTAAATAGAGCTGCAATGAACATTTTGGTACATGACTCTTTTTGAATTTCGGTTTTCTCAGGGTATATGCCCAGTAGTGGGATTGCTGGGTCATATGGTAGTTCTATTTGTAGTTTTTTAAGGAACCTCCATACTGTTCTCCATAGTGGCTGAACCAATTCACATTCCCACCAGCAGTGCAAGAGTGTTCCCTTTTCTCCACACCCTCTCCAGCATTTATTGTTTCTAGATTTTTTTGATGATGGCCATTCTGACTGGTGTGAGATGATATCTCATTGTAGTTTTGATTTGCATTTCTCTAATGATTAATGATGTTGAGCATTCTTTCATGTGTTTGTTGGCAGTCTGTATATCTTCTTTGGAGAAATGTCTATTTAGGTCTTCTGCCCATTTTTGGATTGGGTTGTTTGTTTTCTTGTTATTGAGCTGCATGAGCTGCTTGTAAATTTTGGAGATTAATCCTTTGTTGGTTGCTTCATTTGCAAATATTTTCTCCCATTCTGAGGATTGTCTTTTGGTCTTGTTTATGGTTTCCTTTGCTGTGCAAAAGCTTTGAAGTTTCATTAGGTCACATTTGTTTATTTTTATTTCCATTGCTCTAGGAGGTGGGTCAGAAAGGATCTTGCTGTGATTTATGTCATAGAGTGTTCTGCCTATGTTTTCCTCTAAGAGTTTGATAGTTTCTGGCCTTACATTTAGGTCTTTAATCCATTTTGAGCTTATTTTTGTGTATGGTGTTAGGGAATGTTCTAATTTCATTCTTTTACATGTAGCTGTCCAGTTTTCCCAGCACCACTTATTGAAGAGGCTGTCTTTTCTCCATTGTATATTCTTGCCACCTTTATCAAAGATAAGGTGTTCATATGTGCGTGGGTTTATCTCTGGGCTTTCTATCCTGTTCCATTGATCTATCTTTCTGTTTTTGTGCCAGTACCATACTGTCTTGATAACTGTAGCTTTGTAGTATAATCTGAAGTCAGGGAGCCTGATTCCTCCAGTTCCTTCTTTCGTTCTCAAGATTGCTTTGGCTATTTGGGGTCTTTTGTGTTTCCATACAAATTGCAAAATTTTTTGTTCTAGTTCTGTGAAAAATGCCAGTGGTAGTTTGATAGGGATTGCATTGAATCTGTAGATTGCTTTGGGTAGTAGAGTCATTTTCACAATGTTGATTCTCCCAATCCAAGAACATGGTATATCTCTCCATCTATTTGTATCATCTTTAATTTCTTTCATCAGTGTCTTATAATTTTCTGCATACAGGTCTTTTGTCTCCTTAGGTAGGTTTATTCCTAGATATTTTATTCTTTTTGTTGCAATGGTAAATGGGAGTGTTTTCTTGATTTCACTTTCAGATTTTTCATCATTAGTATATAGGAATGCCAGAGATTTCTGTGCATTAATTTTGTATCCTGCCACTTTACCAAATTCATTGATTAGCTCTAGTAGTTTTCTGGTAGCATCTTTAGTATTCTCTATGTATAGGATCATGTCATCTGCAAACAGTGACAGCTTTACTTCTTCTTTTCCAATTTGGATTCCTTTTATTTCCTTTTCTTCTCTGATTGGTGTGGCTAAAACTTCCAAAACCATGTTGAATAAGAGTACACCTTATACATATTTGTGGGTAATTTCATTTTATCTTATGCCCGTATCTGCACCATTCTGCTAAATAAGTCAAATTTATACAGAAGTAGGATATATTTAAATGTAAACCCTAAAAAATGTTGAAGGCAGGAAGGAAATGGTGAAATAGGTGATCATATAATATCCAGAGTACTTAGGCTAAAAATGGAAGGATCAGTAAAGTACTCTGTCCTGATCTAAATCTCCACGTTTGCTCTCTGATCAGAAATGAAACTGATTAACGACAGGACAAACCCTGACAGAGCAGCTATTTGTAAAGGTAATTCACAGCTATATAAATGCAGGACTTAACCTTAAGCACCAAGGATCAACCACTGATAGTGTCCTGTTGTCTGTACAAGGATTGGTCTAGCCACAAAAATGTATTTTTGCTTTGGAAATCGTTTCGCCTCATGGATACATTCCCTGCAAGTTTTGTCTGTCTTGTCCAATGGGTATAGTCAATGTCTCAGAGGGCAGTTATAATCATAGGAAAAAAAAGAAGTGTACAAGTATAAATTTGGTAGAATTAATAAAGGAAAATAATGTAAGAAGAAAAGAATGTTTTTGCTTCAATAATATTTCTAACCCCCAAAATAAATTTGTTAAATCAAGATCAAAACAAACTATATTTGATATATATATATATATATATATATATATATATAATGTTTGTTTTATCTAGAATCATTTCTTTTCCCTCTTTATTTTTTTCTTTCAATTTTTATGTCTTAGTATTTACTTTCTGTGTTTGGCTGACTGTTTCCCTGTGATACAATTTAACATGCTTTTTTTATCTTTTGACTTACTGTAAACTGGTAGTTAAATCTACAGAATCAATTTGACTGAGGTTGGAGTTCCTTTTTATCACCTTTAACTTGAAAGAATTGTGTTGACATAGAAATAAACAGGCCAATGTTAAGCTGACTTCCATTCATGGTTTCTTTTATTGTTGATGGGAGGGTTGGGAATCAACTTCAGACCATCTCCACTCAAATCAGTGACAGTATTCAAAACACTAAGACTGAATCGCAACAGTGATACCTTTGTATGTCTCCATACATTTTCATTTCAGAGAGTGGGTTTCATTTTTTCTTGAGTATTCTATGGGCAGTGGAGCTTGGGATTTTTGACCCTGGGCTGAATATACAGAAAGTGGGGGCAAAAAAAGAAAGAAGATGAAGACTGAGTTGAGTCTAAGCCTTTTGGAATATAATTTGGCCAGCTATTGAGTCTACTCTACTTTTGAATACTTTGAACTTCTTAGAAGAGAAAATAGGATGTTCTTTGCTCTCACTAGTGTCTCAATGCTAACTCAGTGCCTGGCTTTGCTGATGCTATTGTCAGAGTAAGAGGATCAGCCAATCTTCTTTTTATTCTCATTGCCTTTTCAGCTTCTTCCTAACCCCTTTCACCAACCCTAGATCATAAATAGATCAGCTCAATCTAAGGTGAAGGCAAAGAACTACTAAACCAGAGCCTGGCAGATTGAGTCAGTGGATGCTCCAAATGATTTAGGGGTAAGCTCATAACACATTTTTCTCTTCCTCCATCTGTTTCTCTCTAGATCTGTGGATAGCACTGATGTGTTATGGCAAAAGAAATCCTGGAGCAAATATAAACAAATTATCATGTATTTTGCAATGTACACCTAATCAACATTGGGTAATTTTCTCAAATATCAGAAAGATTAGCAAATCTTTGTATTGTTGCACTTTTTTTTTTTGGCTGTGCCACACAGCTTGCAGGATCTTAGTTCCCAGACCAAGGACTGAACCTGAGCCCTCAGCAGTGAAAAAGCGCAGAGTCCTAACTACTGGACCGCCAGGGAATTCCCTGTTGCACTTTTAAATGCATCTTTAATTGAATTTTTTTTGCTTAAATGTTCATGAATTGAAGAAAATTCATGTTTTTAAAAAAACTTTGAGTATCTCACATTTATATTTGTCATTGTTTTTTGGAAACATAATTCTTTAGTCTTTAAAACAAGGCTATTTGGATAGAAATGCTGCTAAAACCTTAACCATAAATGCAGTAATATTGAATATAAACATTTCAGTTAAGGATCTCACTTCCTTGTTTAGTTGGGGTGAAGAAGAAACTTCTTAAAAACTTAGAAACTTCTTAAAAAAAATACCTTTAACCTAAAATCTTTCCCACTTACTGGGAGACTGTAAATTGCACTAATAACATTCTGTTGACCACTTTATTAAAGCAAAAGTGAAAGAAAACCCTCACGTTGCCAAACCATGTATTGTTTATTTAAGTGTTAAATGGAGTTGGTGATTTGGACCCCTTATTACTTGAGTGCTGAGTATATTGAAATTTGTAAAATTGCTAAGTGTTAACATTGCTGGAGCTGTGATGTGGCCTGGCCACCAAGTGTAAATACTACAGTACAAACCAGGGGGCAAATATTAGGGAAAAGGAAGCTTATTTATAATGGATTTTTACCCATTCATTTTTATGTTGTATGTAATGTAGATTTTTGATTCTTAAAATCTTTACCTTCTACTCATATAGCATCGCATCTCTATTTAATTTACTAATTGTCATTATCATAAATTATCATTGTGTTTATTATTTCCACTATACATATTTTTACAAAGTGATGACATGATTGCACTTTCTGTATTTATTCCCAGCTACTTCAAAATGAACATTTGTAATTTACCACCCATTTTGGGGACACTGTCTTTTTATTACCTTAATTAGGCTGTATCTTACTTAGCATTTTCTCAGGATTGGATTGTAGTAAGGTCTTGTGACAGAAACACTTTAGAGTGTGTGCTGTCTAATACTGTTGCTTTATTTTTCATGTTTCTGCTCGTTAGTTAGAGCATTAATTTGGTTTTTCTATTTTAATTAGCAGTCTGACATTAAAAATAACTTTTATTTCAAATAATATTCATTTTACAGGTTTTAATAAGTCTACATATTGTATTTGTAACCTATGCAGGGAAATTTTGCTGTCAGATTTGTCTTGGTTTCTTAAAACTGTTAATACAAAAGGAAGTATTTCAGTAATACATATATTATTGAAATATATGATATATATAAAACTTTTATCAACCAATATACTTATTATAATTAAAATTAAGATATTCTTATCATCAAAGTTAAGGTTACAAATGGGTCAAAGAAGCATGCTTAGTTTAATAGAAGATACAGAAATGGATATATTCTGGATTTAGATTATAAAGCAGATATTTTAACATAAATTATTCAGCACAATAGTCCAAATATATGTGTGTTTTGCAGGTAAAATAGCATAAAAGTAAACTGACACTACCATGACAAGTAAACACAATTTTGTTGGGTGATTTTGAAGGACAATATTTACAGATATTGTATGTTTATTTTAAGCTGTCAAACCATTTTTGTTTTTGAATAACATCTTAGGCAGATACCTAATACTGAAAAGAGATGAAATTTAAAATGGCTTGGTTTGAAATGGGATGGACGGTTCAGAGATACAGCTGCTTAAAAACCACCCTGTTCTCTGGGATCTAAGGAGCAGACTTAAAAAACCACCTAATAGAGGAGTGGCCAAGATGGTGGAGTAGAAAGACCCTGAGCTCACCTCCTCCCACAGGCACACCAAAGTTACAAACATTTACAGAGCAACTGTTGATAAGAATGACCTGAAGACTATCAGAAAAGATCTTCTATAACTAAAGATATAAAGACAGAACCACAACAAGATGGGTAGGAGGGGTGGAGACATGGTATAGTCCAGACCCATATCCTGAGGTTGGTGATCCATGAATGGGAGAATGGTTACAATTGTAGAGGTCCTCCAAGGAGCAAGGGGTCCAAGCCCCACATTGGGCTCCCCAGCCCAGGGGTCCTGCACTGGGAAGATGAGCCCCCAGAACATTTGGCTTTGAAGGCCAGTGGGGTCTTACTTTTACGAGGGCCAGAGGCCTGAGGAAAATAAAGACTCCACTCTCAAAGGACACACACAAAATGTCACACGCTCTGGGAACTGAGGCAGAAGCAGTAATTTCATTGGAGCCCTGGTCAGACCTACTTGCTGATCTTGGAGAGCCTCCCATAGAGACAGGAGGCAATTAGCACTCACCCTGGGAATGTAGACACTGGCAGCAGCTATTTTGGGGAGCTCATTCTATCACAAGGTACTGGGAAGTGCAATTTTGGATCCTCACTCTAGCTCATTAGTGATGAAACCTGGCTCTGCCCACCAACTGGTTGGCACCAATCCTGAGATGCCCCAGGCCAAGCAGCTTGCTGGGAAGGTACACAGCCTCACCCACCAGCAGGTCAGCTCCTCTAGGACCCTCTGAGTCCCCATCCACCTGAGGACCTGGCCCCACCAACCAGAGGGCCGAGGATCTGACCTTACCCACCAGTGGTCAAGCATCAGTACTAGGACCCCTGAACTCCACAACCAGAGACCCCTGGACCTGGCTCTGCCCACCAGCAGGTGGACACCAGCCCCAGGACTACCGCAGAACTGTAGCCAGCCATGTCAAAACCTGGCCCAACCACCAGCAGTCTGGTACACCACTCTGGGAGGCCCTGGGTCCTGGCACCGCCCACCAGCATGCCCACACCAGGTCTGGACACCCCTGATCCCACAGCCAGCCATGTCAGGAACTGGCCAGCCCACCATCAGGCTGACACCAGCCCTAGGAATCTTGGTTCTGCAGCCAGTCACCCCAGGACCCAGCATCATCCACCAGTGAGCCAGCACTATATCCAGAGTCCCCTGGGACTCCACAGCCAGTTCCTAGTGACCGAGCCCTGCCCACCAGTGGGCTGGCATCAGGGTTGAGACTCCCTTGGCTGTGCAGCCAGTGTACCAGGATGCAGTCCTACCTACCTGTGAACGGTAGCCTGTGCACAAGGCTGGACCTGGCAACCAACTGGACTTGGTGTTGGTGTAGCCACACCTACCAGGGTGCCCACAGTAAAAGGCCCACATGGCCCACAACAAAAAGGCCCACATGGCCCAAATAGAGCACACCCCTAGAGCATATAGATCTGGTGGCCAGAGGAGAGTGCAGTGCTGAACCCCTTAAGATGTCTCCTACATAAAGCTACTTTACCAAGATCAGGAAAGGTTGGTAGGTATTCAACCTACCAACAGAGTAGAAATAAAAACAGCAAATTAGGCAAAATGAGGCAACAGAGAAATATGTTCCAAATGAAGGTATAAGATAAAACCCCAGAAGAACTAACTAAAATGGAGATCCACAATGTGCCTGATAAAGAGTCCCAGGTCATGGTCATAAAGATGCTCAAAGAACTTAGGAGAAGAATGGGTGAGCACAGTGAGAAGTTTAACAAAGAGAAAAAATAAAGAAGAACCAGAGTTGAAGAGTATAATAACTGAAATAAATACACTAGAGGAAAATCTTTTTAAAAAGTCCCTTTACATTCACATCAGTAAGAATAAAACACCTATGAATAAATCTAACTAAGGAGGTAAAAGACCTATATTTAGAGAACTATAAGACATTGATGGAACAAGTTGAAGATGACACAAACAGATTGGAAAGATATACCATGTTCATGGATTGGAAGAATTGTTAAAATGACAGTACTGCACAAGGCAATCCTCAGGTTCAATCTATTAAAATACCAATGGCATTTTTAATAGAACTAGAACAAATAATTCTAAAATGTGTGTGGAAACACAAAAGACTCCTAATAGCCAAAACAATCTTAAAGAAGAACAAAGCTGGAGGTATCACACTCCCTGGTTTCAAACTATAATACAAAGCTACAGTAATTGAAACAGTATGGTACTAGCACAAAAACAGACATGTAGATTAATGGAACAGAATAGAGAGCCCAGAAATAAACCCACACACCTATGGTCAGTTAATCTACAACAAAGGAGGGAAGAATATACAATGGAGAAAAGGCAGTCTCTTTAACAAATGGTGACTAGACACCAAATGGGAAACTGGACAGCTGCATGTAAAACAGTGAAATTAGAATATTACCTCACACCATATACAATTTAAAGTTTTATACAAAAATAAACGTTTTTATTTTTAATATTAATGTCCTAAAGAATTAGTCTAACACAGTACATAATTTTGTGATAAAATAGGAATTCTTTGATCTAATTAAAAAATTAGATTCAATAATTGCTTCTACAGTGTCCCAAAAGATGATTCAAATTATGATTTTATAATTTGGAAATGGGAAACTGGGTATCACTCTGGGAAAGCTTTTTCACATTTGGACAATTTTAATGTTAGAAAGACTTTTGTGATAAGGAGTATTTGTTTCAATGAGATATTACAAAGAGTTAGCCAACTGTAGTATATTTTCGCCTAAAAATATTTTTCTCACTCATCTAAATGCTCCTTATCCTGCTTCAAGTCTTAAATTCGTGAATATTCACAAAGATCCTTGTATGAGATATATGCAACCATTTTAATTGTGGAACGGACTCACTGACAGCTATAAACTTGAAGACAATCAAAGACAATGATCTGAATCAACTTCGTATATAATTTATCCTTGCCTGGGATTATATGTTTTGCATTTGAGGTTTCAGACCTGGCATTGTTTAGTTTGGAGATACTGCTCTCAAGTGACTTTTTGGTGATTTTACTGAACTTGGAACCATGTGGTAGTATGCAGGTGATATAAGGTTTGCTTGAATAGCTATTGTAAATTACCTGAGCTTTTTGTGCATTTAAGACCTATGATTTAATATTGAAAAAGTTACCTGAGATTGGCTGCTTACTTTTAAACACATGAAGTCCATGTACTTCTAGCTCAGTAATACTTTCTAAAATTTCTTTGAAACGCATTTATTTTATTTTTCTGCCATTAATTAATCCATTGAACTAAAACTAACATGTGCCTAATATGTGCTAGGCAGTATTCTTGGAATTGGGAATACAGGAGTGAATAAAATTAAAATCCTCCCTGTCCACCTGCCCCATTTTTTCAGATCTTACCTTCCCACTGGGGACAGACAATAAAATAACATAACGTAACATAACATAACGTAACATAACATAACATAACATAACATAACATAACATAACATAACATAATTTAATATAAGGTAGTTGTCAGTGAAGGCATCTCAGAGGAGTGTGACAATCGAACTGAGATGTGAATGATGTAAAAGAGTTATTGCAGATAAGGGGAAATGGCGAGTGCAAGGATTCGAAGGTCTTCTGTATTGTTTGAATAGTTTATAAGAATGAATTTGTAATTACTTGCATAGCAATAGCAGAAAAATCTATGCATCTTATTGAAAAGCTATACATTATAATGTCCAGACAATGATATGGAAGGATGCTGAAAGTAGATAAAAGGCAAAAGGTTTTAGGTGTGCAATATGGAAGTATAGAAATGTTTAAAGTGAAATGAAATATGTTTTTCTTTCTTCAATTAGTAATATTCCAAATAGTAATAGAATTTAATCTCACTAATTTTAATCCTTAGCCAAATAGAACTTAGTATTGACAGTTTGTTGCATGCACTATCTGGATTTTAAAAACAAACATCAAGTGTATTATTGTATGTATTGCCCATTAATACAAAAGCAAATAAAAGTAAAAACACCTCTTAGAACATATTGGCAGATACTTCTCTTGAGCAATATGACCCAAATGTAGGATAATGACATTAAGAAAGGTGATAAATTAGTAAGGTCAAGTAGATACCTATCAAATCAATGTCTGACTAGAGCCATATAAATATGTGTGTAAAAACTGCTTAAGTTTATATAACTTTAAGACCATATGATAGGCATATACATAGAATATCAACTATTGCACAGGAAAGTTATTTTCCCAAAGGACTATTTATTTTTTAAGAAAGATTCAACATAGATTTCCTTGAAATATCAGTTCATTTAGGTCATTGAGGTCACTTAGGACAGATTTTTGATTTACAAAATTCAGTGCCAGAATTTTCAGGCTTACACTTGTTGCATAAGGTGAAGCAAAATTATATGAGAATAGACATGTTGTGTGTATAATATTGTTCTATTGGAATCTAACTGTGGCATGGTTAAGTGTAACTTACGGGATACTGGCTGTGGAACCCAGACGTTAATATGCAGGGGAAGAATTCTATATTGTACTAATATGGACAATGCAATTTTTAAAAAAGGATATGTATCTCTATTTGTATATAAAGTTATGAATAAATGAAAAGAATAAAATGAATCATTAAATCATTCTTTCTTGATAAATATAGCGCCTCTACTATGTACAATTCATCTGTTTAAATTATGTAGAAAAATGTTGATCCTCCTTGTACCAATCTGCTTGTTTTTAGGAATATAAGTACCCAATCCTCCTTCTCTGCCTCCCTGCATCTGTCTTCGATATACACAGCTCCCTTTGAAATCAGTGGGATATGAGGGAGTGCAGTGGGAGATGAAAATCTGTGAATTCAGCAGCCATTTCTCAGGTGGAAGATTGGGGGAGCTGCCATCTTAATGATGCGTCTCAGTGGGAGACCCAGTTTGATGAGGCTGAATAGGCCTGAAAGAATCGACTTCATGATATAAGGAAACGGGGAATCAGAGAGCCTTGCCGCTTCCAGAAGGAATCTTGAAATACCGAGTGGTATAGACTCCCTTTCAAATCAAATTAATTGAATCTGTGTAATTTCTTTTTCCCTTCTTAAGAACTCCCACTTTT
Source organism: Globicephala melas (assembly GCF_963455315.2). Lineage (NCBI taxonomy): Eukaryota > Metazoa > Chordata > Mammalia > Artiodactyla > Delphinidae > Globicephala > Globicephala melas. Next base: position 67,616,278 of record NC_083320.1, on the reverse strand, counting down.
TTTTTTTTGGTAAACCATCACCCACTATCTGTTATTTCTTTATTCATTCCTTGAGTTAACTTCATCTTTTGATACTGTCAATAACTACCAGCCTCTTAGTTACTCTGTTTTATTATATTTACGAGCCCAATGCCTAGGTGCTCACATATATCTCCCACTGAATTCAGTTCAGTTCTTTAAACTGTGTTTGGTGATTTTCTCACCTTAGTAATTACACATCATGATTAGAATAGCGTTTGTTATGTGAGGGTTTTCTTTAAACCTGACTGAGGGTTTTCCTTAAAAAGTTCTAGGAACAAACATAAACTTCTAAATTATAAGAGATGCAACTTTATTAGAATGATTATCTATTTTTTCCTGGATATTGCTTGCAATCCTACATGGTCTGAACATTACCTGTTACCCCACAGAGTCAGAAGAAATACATTCTGTCTTCATAACATCTTAACCATTGGTACATTATATTGTTGTGATACCTGTGTTATATACATAATATGTATTATATGAAAGCACAGACTAAGAAATAACAGTTAACAAAAAGCCCCCTATAAACACTAGATCCATTGAGTAAATGTTGTACATTTTGGACAAATAAAACAATCTCTTTATATATATATATATATACTGGAGCAAGGAGTAGGCGCTCAATACTGTGAAGTGAATTAAGAAATGAATTGGTCATTTGGTTGGAATTCTATTGGTGTTGTGTGAGACAATACCGAAAGGTAGGGCAGGAAGAGTTTTGGACACATTTAGTAATCCTGCCTAAAACCAGCTTTCTCCTTCTAGATGGGGCCTTACTCAAACCCCAGCAGCCAGTTGTAATGCTTATCATAATCATAACGTTAAAGATTTTCAAAGCAGACATTTCCCTCAGCTGTCCTTAGGAGCCTGTTTTTAAGTGATTAAAATTCAATGCTGTCAAGAAGTTGTTACATTATGTCAACTTAAATTTGTCTTCCAAGTTAAGTCATTTCCTGCTGTAGCCCTGAAGAACAGCTGGTCACCATCTTCTTTATGATCATCCTCCTTAAGCTTGAAGATAACAATAAAACCATCCCATCCAATTCTCTTTGGTCTTTTTTAGCAGAAGTCATCGCAACTTATATATTTTTCATAGATTCTTATTTTTTCTAATGACATAAATTTATTCTCAGGGCCACTAAGCTTTCTGATATTCCTGGGAGATTAGTAGATGGCAGCCTTTCCATTGCAGACAGAAACTTGCCAAAATGATTTCAAATTACGCCTGCCTATCTTTTAATACACTACCAATGACATAATGTTCCCTAAACAACACAAATATAATTGACATCTGTAATTAACATTAGGTCACACTTTTCTCTCCTACATTAAAAACGTCATCTTTGAAACATTATTTCACTGGTTATGTTTGTGCCAATATAGATGTATCCCAGATATATTAGCAGTGAACCATGCAGCAGGGAAAGCTTAAATCTCCAAATGCCCTTCACACACCGACTATTTTTAAAATCCTTTGAAGCACGATGTGAATCACTGCCTATAATATGGAAGATTTATTATATTTATTACAGAACATAGTAGGTCTGTGTCTTCGCCATGCCAATCACGTGCAGAAAGGTGAATAGTTGGGCCAGTTATCTGCATGTGTTAAAACTGATGCCCCGCCGCCAGTTTCTCTATGATTCTTTGATGGTTTGTAGTTAGAATCTGTGTAGAGTTAGGTTGCTTATCAAATGAATCTGGTACATTTGATCAGTGTAATTATGTAATTTTGAAAATATAGGGCCTCAGGCTTCAATTCTTTTTTCAATTATACATTTCTTCAATTAGACGTTTAGCTTTCAAAAACTGTAAACTTTCCTGATGATTATCCAAAATATTCTCTCTGCTTTGCCTAGAGAGCTTAAGTTTGTCCAATTTATTAGAGTCAAAATTCCCTCAAATCAGAAGGAAGCAATTATGATATCTGTCATATTAAGGCCAGATAAAGTCAGTTCTTAATCTGTTTACCAGGGTTCATCTACTAAATTTATCATTATATCCCAAATCAGTGCTACACCAATATTACTTCTGAATAAAGCAAGCAGTTTACCAAACGGGATGTAGACTAAAATCCCATATTTGTTTTAACAAAAAGTGTTAAACATGCATAAGAGAAGTCTGGAAGAACATCCACAATATAATTAAAGTGATTATCATCTCTGAGTGTTGGGATCATGGGTTATCTTTATTTTCTTCTTTTTGTTTGCATGCTTTTCTAAGTTTTCTACAGTGAACATGTATTATGTATATAATAAAAAAAAACCCTAGTTTTAAACATTTTAAAGGCTAAATCAGCTAAAAATACATGTTTAAACCTAGAATAATGATTCAAGTTGTGGTCTAAAAATTTCAGGGTGTTTGAGTTAGAGACTATCCATATTAAATAGGCAGGGACCTTGTTTCAAGCATTGTTTCTTCAAAGTCTAGCATGCTGTGAATACTTAAATATTGATACATTACCCTAAAACAAGTATTAAATATGTTAACTAGAGAAATTCAGTGACGTTGTAAACCATTCTCCCCACACACACACCCCGCCCCCTGCCCCTGTAAGCAAAATACATCCTACTTTACATCATCGTAGTTGGATAATGGACATTAAGAATTGCCAACTAGGGGAAAAAAGGAAAAAGGGAGATTTCAAGTCCCATGAGAATATTCTGGGGCATTAGTTTCTACAAATAAACATTGAGTTATGTCAGGAATGTTATGCAGCCATAATGCTGTCTATCCTGTATTCCCGGCTTTGTGGCTAGAAGCGCCAGTTCAATGCTCTGAAAATTCACAGTTGTGAAAAATTTTCTTCTCAAAACAACTTAATTGGAGTTACTTCTAAATTTTCTTTGGGTAGAGAAATATGAAGGAAGTATGTTAATATAGAGCATTGCAAACACTAAGATTACGCTTGAGCTCATGATGTACTAGGTGGAATGCTTCACTGAAAGTAAAGAATCTAATCACAGTTTTTTTTCTTCATTCTTCATTAAGCTGAAACTTTGATCACTTTGCTCCTCGGTTTTTATGTGGCAAAGAGAACTTTGGGTAGAATCTTTAAAAATGTTTTTAAACAGTGATGTGCTGGAAAAACATTGAAGAGAGTAAGATGGTCAGTGTTCTAAATATGATTCTTATTTATTCTTTCATTCCTATAGGGACAGTATAATGTAGTGGCCAAGAGCATACACTGTAGAGACAAACCACTTGGCTTCATATTCCAGCTCTAACATTGGCTAAATGTGTGACCATGAAGTTGTTTCACCCCTCCAATCCTCAGTTTCTTTATCTATAAACTAATGAATAATAATAGTTAATAATAACTGTTCATGCTTATGTAATCATTAAATAAGACAAAATATGTGAAGAGCTTAGCACAATGCCTAACATGTAGAAAGTACTCTATAAATGTTAGTTATAATAAATTCAGCAGATATTTATGAAGCATCTATGATGTGCTGGGAAGTATATTAAAATCCAGGAAAACAATTATGAGCATTAAAAGATGGTGTCTAGACTCACAGAGTTTTAAATCTTATAAGGGAGAGGAAGAAGTAAGCAATTGTGAATCATTGAGATCAGGGTGATTCAGGGTGCTGTGAAGGTATATAGAAGGGGCACCTGCACCAGTCTAGGAAAGCTTTATGTAGGTGGTGCTATCTACATTGAGACCAGATTAGAATGAATAGGAGTGAACTAGGTGAAGAAATGTGAGAAACATATTCTAGGTAGAGGAACCAGCAAGCAAAAATCCCCTTTTCAGTCAGGATTTCTCTTGCAGGTAACCCAGCTCAGACAGGCTAACAATAATAGTAGTTTATTAGCTCATGTAAGTTAAATTCCAGAGGTTGGGAGGTTTTCAGATGAACTTTATCAGGATTCTAAGTTAATTTCCTTCTAATTTGTTGTCTCTGCTTTGATTTTTGTCCTGATTTTGGATTTAATCATGATAGCAAAATGCCCATATCAGTGTAGGCCTCACACCAAAATAGAAAAGAAAGCTTTTTTCCCCTCTGGTCATCAAACAAAACACTGGGGATTCATTATGATTGACCAACTTAGGTCATGTGCTCATCCCTGAACAAATAACTGGGACATGGGGTCACATTGAATGGTTTGGCCATTCAGAATGTTCTTCAGGAGCTAAGATCAATAGCACCCAGAAATCGAGCTGCTCCTCGGTAGAGGGAAGGAAGAATAGATACTGGGGAGGAAACCAATAGTACCCACTAGAGGCTAAAGGATGAGAGAGAGCTCGTTATGCTCAAGGAGCTGAAGTAAGTTCAAATAGCATCTGAGGAGGCTGGATATGGGGAATAGCAAATTTGGAATTAGAGAAATAAACAAATACCAGATGACGCGGGGCTTTGAAAAATAATCTCAGGGAACTTGGACTTCTTCCTGACGCAGTGAGAAAAGAAGTGGGTTTTTTTGTTTGTTTTGTGTTTTAGCAGGGGAGTAAACAATCGTGCTTGTGAAATCTAGTATGGAAAATGAATCAAAGAATATTGGAACTGGAGGTTGAGAGACAATAAATATAGGAGACTCTTAATTCAAGTTTAAAATTGTGATGACTTAAATGGGTGATGGGGATATAGAAAAGTGAATGTGAAAACTTGTTTCAGGAATAGAATTAGGAGGACTTGGTAATTAATTGGTTTGGTGGGATTGAGGGAGAGAGAGGAGTTAAGGATAATGTCCATGTTCTTGGCTCAGGAAATTAGACAGGTGTCCACGCCATTCGCTGAGATTGGAATATAAGAAGGAGAAAAAAGATTTGGAGGTTAAGATAATGCAGTCCCTGTGGAACATCTAAATAGAAATATCAATACAGGTGTAGAGCACAGGAGAGCTAAAAGGTCTTGAGATACTGTGAGCATCATGGGGATGATGAGATAATCTAGAGAACACATAGAGGAAGAGAACAAAAAGCCCGAGATGGAAATTAGGGTATATGAGACTGAGAAAGAGAGCCCACAAAGGTGACTTGGAAAAGATGGCCAAAGAGGGAACAGAAAAAACCCAGTGAACCAACAGGAGAGTATTTCAAAATGGGCAATCGTTAATTGTCTAAAGCAAGAGAGGTGAGAGTAGCTCCAGAGGAGTGGTGTAAATGGAAGCCGGATTGCAGTGGATTGAGGCACTGAAGTAAGTAGAGATGTGGATACAGACAGCTCTTAATTGGGCCATGAAAGAGTAACTAACAAGCAGTTGAGGGATCTCAACTGCTTTTCTTTAAGATATTTTCTTTAAGATAATTTAAGATAATTTTCTTTAAGATAAAAGGATCTTGAATATTTAAGTATCATTAGGAGGATTTGTATATGAGGATTTCTATAACTAACATGTATAACTAACAGTTTGTCTAACTTTTATATAACTAACATATATAACTGACATTTATATAACTAACAGCACTTACAGTACCAGTCACTGTTCTCAGTATTTTATATATAGTAACCCTTTCTCATCTTCATAACAACCCTATGAGGTAAGTGCTATTATTATTCACAATAGATGAGGAAACTGAGGCACAGGGGTCAAGTATCTTGCCCAACGTCATGAGCTAATAAGTTGTAGGGCTGGAATGAAACTGACAGAAGCCTGGCCCTGTAGTCTGTGCTCTTAACTGCTGTTCAGTACTGCTGTCCCTGGGCTAGGTTGCCTTTACTTCACTCTACTGGATCAAATAAATAGTAACAGTAAAATGTATAGCAGCGAAAGGACATACATTCTTTTTTTTAATTGGAATATAGTTGATTTAAAATGTGTTAGTTTCTGCTGTACAGCAAATTGAATCAGTTATATATATACATATAACCACTCTTTTTTAGATTCTTCTCCCATATAGGTCATTACAGAGTATTGAGAAGAGTTCCCTGTACTATACAGTAGGTCCTTATTAGTTACCTATTTTAGGACATGTATTCTTGATGAAACAGAAGGGGATGAAGTTCAGCTGCAAGGGACAGAAAACCTGGGATAATTTTGGGCACAGATTATTTTTTTGTCAGTTTATTTTTCTGTCATCCAAAAATCTGGGTAAGTAGTATGGCACTGATGTGATACCGTTTTGTGAGGAATCTGATTTCTTTCCATATTGTTGCTTCATTGTGCATGGCTAAGATCCTCAAAGTGGAACTCTATCCCTGTGCTAGTGAGTATGTAGCCACCAGCCATGTGTATTATTAAGCACCTGAAATGTACACCAGACAAAATGCAAAATACCTCATTAATAATTTTTATAATAAATTACATATTAAAGTTATGATAATGCGAACATTGGATTAACTGGGATGTATTATTAAGAGTAATTTCACTTGTTTCTTTTTATTTTGAAATGTGGCTAGTAGAAAATTTAGTTACTTTTATAGCTTGCATCTGTGGCTTGCATTATATTTGTGTTGGACATTGCTGCCCTGGACTTTACATCTATGTTCCATACAGCAGTATGAAGGGGGAGGAAGAAGGTTATATCCACTTCTTTTAAGTATGCTTCCCAGAAGTTACATACATTTTTGCTTTCATTCCATGACCACATTTAACTGAAGTTACAGATGAAAATTATAATCTTGATTCTGGGTAGTCAAAAGCCCAGCTACAGTTTTTCAATTATGTTAGTTCAGAAGAAGGGTGAAATAGATATTGGGGGACAATTAACAGACTCTGACACAGCTCCAAAGCACAGATAGCAGAATTAACTTTAGTCTCAGGTGACAGGAGACACATTGCCTCCTTTGAGCAGAGGAACAAGATGGATGGCATTACAACTATTTTTGCAAGTTTGGTGTTAAGAAGTTGAGAGAATTTTTATCTGGTGGCTTCTGCTTTTTTTTCTGTGCAGAGGAAATGATGTCATTCGTTGCAAATATGGATCAGATTGAGTCAAATTTAAGAAGAGTGATGGAGCTAAAAAGTGCCATTTTGAGAGTCAGATTGAGATTGGAGACCATGAATTTATATTGAAACCAATCTGCATGGGTGTGCAATTTTTTGCTAGCATTGCCCAACAGCCCAGGTGTACATAAGAGAAAAGCTGGAAGTTAATGTTATTCAAAACTGAGGTTTTATTGGGAAGATGCCAAGGAAGACAAATGGGATGAGCAAGTTGAGGATGTTAACATGAGAGCAGTTGAAGGGATGGAAAGTGGAGTCTGAGCTGAAGAGGGGAGTATGGGAAGACTAATGGCTGCTGATAGATCAGGATGAAGTATGGGGTGGGGAGAATGGAGGTCCTGAAGAATAGGTGCAGTCGCTTAGTGAGAGGACTGAAAGGGGAGGACATTGTGGTCAGTAATTGGATGGTGTTTAATTTCAGTTTTCCAGAGATAGAATAGGTCTTGGTGATGACAAGTCTGCAGTGGGCTGTGAGAATGAGTGGCTGAATTAAAGTGGAAGAGAAGATCATTTGAGGTGAAGAGGTTGAGAAACTGAGGGGTTAGGGATTTAGTGGGGGGAATGTGGTTCCTTAGATCTCAGCCTATTCTAGTTTCAATAACTGTACAATAAGAGATTCATATCAGATCATTGTTAGGAGACAGTTCTCCGTGAGGCTGTCTTGTTTCTGCAGAGTTTGCAAGCCAAGACACTAACGATTTTTGCTGTGGATTATCATTTCAAGGATGCTTTTAGAGCAAAGTCTTACAAGATAGAGATAGTGTCTCCCTCTGGAGTAAAGAGCAGGTATGCACAAGATAGAGATAGTGACTCCCTCTGGAGTAAAGAGCAGGTATGCTTGCTATTCATTATAAAAGATTAGGGTACCCAAGTTCAGGGCTCCTCTTCCGTAACACAACACACCCCATATGCAGGTGTTACTTGGTCCTTTTCATGTTGCCCTTGGGAATTAGGGCTTGGGGAACAGCACAAACTGCTGATAATTTGGCTAGTGTTATTGCTGTGAGATATAAAGTTCTTTGTCTCTGACCCAGGGTTTTTGTGTCTTCCACTAGCATTCATAAAACTGTGGCAGGTTAATTTTTTAGCTTATATCTAGATTAAAATCTCAGACCTTCACGATTCCTTTCAATTGTTTCTAAATTTCACCAGGCTGTAACATATTCTATGAGGCTTCTTTCTCTGTTAGGGTGTTTTGGGTTTTTTTTTTTGCCTCCTTTCCTTTATTGTTTATTCTGCTCTCCTGAAAACCAGAGCCACATTTTCTTTTTTCTATTTGCTTCCCACCCCTCAGTTTGACAATATCCTCTTTAATACTTGTAGATCCTTTGCTTTGTGAATTATTGTTAAAAATGGAATATTCCATTGTTTATTATTTCAGCCCCATGTTTGATTGTTCTAGGTTATTTTTTCCCAACTATAATTGATATGAAAATGCTTGCTAAATATTTGACTACCCTAGCAGTTCCAAAGCTTCACCATAATCAGGTGCAAGCTTTTGTATCCTGTATGTTAACCATAGCAGGTGAATAAAATCAGTTGAATGTGTAAATTCTTTAAATAACAGCAAATGGAGCAAATTGAATTTCAAAGTGGAAAAAAAAGGTGAACCTGAGAAGCAGTGGTAAGAAGGTCATCAGCAAAATTAGCAGAGAAGTCTGGCAAAGTTACAGTTAGGCAACCAGTAATACTCTATTGATCAGACTTTCTCAATCAGTGGAGCTGTGCCTAGATTATTGATGCAAAGGTATTAAGCAAAATTTTACTTCAGCTAACTTGTTGGCTCAGATGTCAACTGAAAGTCATTTCCCCAGTCAATCAAATATACAATAAATCTGAGCAGATTTAGCTCTTAAACATTCTTGTGTCCGCTCTGCTTTCCAATCATACAATTACCTTTGAAAGGGTTACAATTAAATTAATACATAAAGTAACACAGGAATGCACTGCATTTCTACAAAGAAAACAGAAAAGCATATTTCTAGGGTAAAAAGACAGATATGTAATATTATTTTTCTCTATTGAAGATAATGTAATTGAAACTATTTGAAATGATATGTGTTTACCCCTGTTTAGTTCACAGTTTTGGTAGTCTCAGTTCCCAGCATCCAACTGTGTATTTCATAACACCCACTGTGATATGTGCTACATCTAAAAATTGGAGTTAAAGACAAATTGTTGACAAGAATAGCAAACAAAAAAAGTGCTGATAAGGCAAATTTTCCCTTTTCCTTTCCTTTTCTTTTTTTCGGGGTGGGTGGGGCAGACGTTTGGTAGACTGCTGATTGATCATTCTGGAAAAATACATTTCCCCTTCTTCAGGGTGCCTGTTTGGTTGGAGATATAACCTTCTTTTCTTTTGTTTCACTCATGTCTGAGTCTACATCTCTTCACTATTTCTAATATCATCTGGCTTCAGATAATATTGATGTCTTTATAATATTAGTTGCTTTATAATGTTAACCCTTCTACCATACATTTCTAATTTTGTAATTTTGCATAATTATTTAGTGCCAACCCCCATCACCACCCTATAGTGGTGTCTCTGTCTCTCTCTTTTAGCCAACGCCTATGCCCATCCCTTTCTTCAGTGCTAAGGAGGCATTTTCATCATGTAGATGAAAAACCAAGACTAAGGTTTTTCTTAAAAAAAGTAATAGCTAGTAGTTTTGGTGTCCACGTAAGGCACTGCCCAAACCCCCAGAATGCTTTTGCATTTTGCCTAATTGGCTTTGATTACCTCTTAAGCAAATCAAGTCAGCTAAAATCACAAAAATCCATTTTTACTATTGAGTATGGCTCTGACTTTTCAAGGTAAATAAATATGTAATAAGGAAAGCATTTAACTCAAGTTGAAAAACAATTCTTTTCAGTGCTTCATTAAAATAAAAATATGCTTGCAAGATCAATGGGGTTGTTTTTCTGTTTCTCATTGTAAATAAGAACTGGTCGAGAATCAGAAAAGAGAAAAGCAGGTGCCCTAACCAACTATTGTCAAGTGCTTTCTTCCACCAAAGATGAACTGTATCTAAATTTGCAAGATGAACCTTCTTTGTGTAAATTCTTAATGAGCCTTTCAGGAAGAACATTTATTTCCATAAATTAAAAATAGGGTTAGCTACAATATGACCCAGCAATCCCACTCTTAGGCATATTTCTGTAGAAAACCATTATTCGAAAGGATGCATGCACCCTGATGTTCATTACAGCACTATTTATAATAGCCAGGACATGGAAGCAACCTAAATGTCCATCAACAGAGGAATGGATAAAGAAGATATGGTATATATATACAATGGAATATTACTTAGCCATAAAAAGGAATGAAATAGTGACATTTGCAGAGTCGTGGATGGACCTAGAGATTGTCATACAAAGTGAAGTAAGTCAGAAAGAGAAAAACAAATATCGTATAATATTGCTTATATGTGGAATCTGGAAAAATGGTACAGATGAACTTATTTGCAAAGCAGAAACAAAGTCACAGATAGAAAACAAACTTACGGTTACCAAGGGGGGAAGAGGGGGTGAGATGAATTGGGAGATTGGGATTGACATATATACTCTACTATGTATAAAATAGATAACTAATGAGAACTTACTGTATAGCACAGGGAACTCTACGCAATGCTCTGTGGTGACCTAAATGGGAAGGAAATCTAAAAAAAGAGTGCATATATGTATACGTATAACTGATTCCCTTTTCTGTACAGCAGGAACTAGTACAACATTGTAAAGCAACTATACTCCAATAAAAATTAATAAAAAAAATAGGATGTCATGCTCCAAGCTGGTGCTGGTTTTATATCTTACAGCATCTAAAGCTCAGGCTGTCTTCTGTCATACACTGGAACGGAAAGCTGTCGCCCATGAGTGCAGAGAGGCTGATAAGATACTGTCATATCATGCTTTATTTAATACTGTTCACATTTTCCTTCACAACCAAGGCAATATGAAGAAAGCTGGTTAGGGACTGTATTAGTTTCTAGTTGTAACAAAGTACCACAAACTGGGTGTCTTAAAACAACAGATATTTATTCTCTTGTAGTCTGGAGGCTAGAAGTCTGAAAACAAGGTGCCAGCAGGGCTATGCTCCCTCTGAGACTCTGGGTAGAATCCTTCTTTGCCTCTGCTTGGCTTCTGGTGATGACTACTGATCCTTGGAATTACTTGTCTTAACAGCTACCTCACTCTAATTTCTGCCTGTTGTTACAAGGCCCTCTCCATGTTTGTCTCTGTCTTCACATGGTATTTTCCTCTTCTTATAAAGACACCTGTTGTATTGTATTAGGACCTACCCTAATGACCACACTTTAAATTGATTACATCTACAAAGACCGTGTTTCCAAATATGGTCACATTCACAGGCATCTGGGGTTAGGGCTTTTTAGGGAACACAATTCAACCTATAACAGGGATGTAGGTGATAAAGGGTTGAATCCTAAGAACTAAGTATGCAAATTTATAATTTTAAAATTGTCTTCAAGTTAAAAATTCTATTGCTCAGCAATCATACAATTTTAGCCAGAAATATAATGGGCTTTTCTACTTGTATTGCTGACACCAATGCAAACTTCCTATATTTTTAATCTGTTGTTTTTCATTTATTAGACTAATTCTTTGAAAAATAGATTTTGGGGCTCCAAGCTTCCTCTTTTGAAAGCCATTTGCTTTAGAACCATCCCTTTAATAGGTCTCTTTTGTACAACATACTTATTTTTCTATACCATCTGTTTAAATGTCCTATATCTTTACAGAATTTATATTTAATATACTCAGTAACTGTGTTTTAGAGGAAACTGTAGTATCTTATTTATTAAGAATCTCAAAATACTAAAATTTTGACCTCCTGTTTATGAAACACTTAAATGATTTATTAATTTTTCACATTTCAGCCAAGGTTGAAGGAATGTGGTATTTGCTTACACTAAGAAATTTTTAGCACAGTGATAATTCTATTTGGTCTCTTTGATTTTTGTTTTAATACTAATTTTATTTTGTTTTTAGAAATTGACCTCATTTTCGTGATTGAGGACAGAGTAAAAATAATCTCAGAAGATAGTTTATAATAAATAAGAATATAAATCAATAGCATGTATGAGAATTTATAGCTTCTCTTTCCCTGAAACTTGACCTTGTGAGATAAATACTCTATAGCAGTTATACTAAATCCAATGTAAAAGGGAATAAAAGAATTATCATACAAGTATCTACATGCATCAACAAGTTAAATTTTTTTTCTTCTGTAATTTTCTGAGGTGGTTTTTATTTTTTAATTAATTTTTTAAAGCTTAATATGGTAGGTTTTATTTTCACTATTCTCTTTTTTTTGACATCTTCATTGGAGTATAATTGCTTTACAATGGTGTGTTAGTTTCTGCTTTATAACAAAGTGAATCAGCTATACATATAGATATACCTCCATTTCTCCTCCCTCTTGCGTCTCCCTCCCACCCTCCCTATCCCACCCCTCTAGGTGGTCACAAAGCACCGAGCTGATCTCCCTGTGCTATGCGGCTGCTTCCCACTAGCTATCTGTTTTACATTTGGTAGTGTGTATATGTCTATGCCACTCTCTCACTTCGTCCCAGCTTACCCTTCCCCCTCCCCGTGTCTGAGGTTGGTTTTTTGTTTTTTTTTTGCGGTACGCGGGCTTCTCACTGTTGTGGCCTCTCCCGTTGTGGAGCACAGGCTCCGGACACGCAGGCTCAGCGGCCATGGCTCACGGGCCCAGCCGCTCTGCGGCATGTGGGATCTTCCCGGACCGGGGCACGGACCCGTGACCCCTGCATCGGCAGGCGGACTCTTAACCACTGCGCCACCAGGGAAGCCCCTGAGGTTGTTTTTAAACTGAGTCGACTGGATATTTTAGCTCTTTGTGGTCCTGTTGAGAATGATCAATTTGAGTTTGAGCAGCAAATAAATACATGTGCTTTTATTACAATGAAATATTTCAATTTAAAAGTCTTCATAAAACAGCACTGCAAATTTTGGAGTAATTTAAAAAAATTTCCACCCACTTCCTAACTTCAAATTTAATTGAAACACCATAAATATGAGCATATGTTTATGTGCAGTCTTTTTTATTGTACTTAATGTAAAAAGTAGATATCACCTTAAGCATACGAAATGTGGTAAGAAAAATCCAGTTGTATCTGTTTGTGATTAACCATAACGCTTCCATATGTGGCATCTCTCTTCGGATTCAAGCTGTCTACAGTAACTTGATCAGGGGTATAATTACACCCCACTTGAATCAAGAAAGTCAAATAATGTCAAAAACAATCATTTTACTTGTAGATGTTTTGAGAATTAAAAGCTGAAAAAATGCAGATAGCATGATGTTAACATCTCACTGAATCAAGCTGATCTTCTAGCAGAACCTGAAAAAATGGAAGGGTTGCAAATTATATGATAAAATTATGCTACAGGGAAATACAGAGAAGCTTATGCTTATATTTATATATGTATATATGTGTGTGTATATATATGTATTTGTTGGCTTTTAGTTAGTTTCTAAACCATCCTAAATTTTCTTAAAATATTGACTGTCATTGGCACTACATCTTCTGATATACTTTGTCTTTGTCAACTTTTACTTCATAACCCTCGGAGTTGATAAAATAATGGCATTAACCCAAGTAATATCAAAATAAAATCATTAATTTCTATAAGAGTTCTTAATAGTCATATAATCCTAGCCATCACATTTTAAAACAAATAATCCAAGAAATAGAAAACTCAGATAATTTACCAAGGTCATGCCACTAGTTTTTGGCAAAAACCAAGAACAGAATATCTAACCTTTAGGACAGAAGTAACTTTTAATATATTTCTACAGCTTTTGAAAGTCAGACAGTCATCCCAGAAAGAGAACCAGGATGCTGGAAACTGCAGTGGTAGATTGGTCTACACTGTAGGATTAAGCTGCAAGAGAAGCCAAATCAGGACCAAGATTGAGTTGAATAGAGGTACTACCAGAAACCCCAAGTTAATGCACCAGGAAGGATTTAAGTCAAAGTCAGCTTAGTTCCACTTGGCTGAAGTGGAACCAAGGAGTGAGGTAAGCATGGGTCATAGAATTCACAGGGCAGATTGAAAAAAATTCAAGATTATGATGCTTCTGCCTAGACTTGCTTCCTTATAATGTGAATGCTTTACATCCCTTGAATATGTGCCAATTTCAAATTGCCATCTGACATACACTGTGATCTCTTCAGCCAGATCTGCTACTATTTTATAGCCGTATCTATACTGCTATAGCTATCTAGGGTGTATGTAACTGATAACCTCTGTGGAATTCCTTAAACTAAGAATTAGGGAAACTTCTCATAGTACAAGTACAAATTTTTTTACGCACATTGCATAACGCATTGTAAGCATATGCTGTTTCACATTTTCCTAAATTAGGTTCTACTCAACCTCTATGAAATAAATAGAAGAATAATGTATTTTTTTAATCTATACATTTAAATAATTCTTACACTTTACACGTAGAACATTAAATTTCATTTCCTATCAAAACAAAGGACAAAAAGTGTATCTTGCATATTTCCATATAATGATCAGCAACAAAAAATTAAATTTTAACAATTTTAATTAAACAGTTTAGTTTTGTATACTTACATATAATAAATTTTGATAAAATCTAATAATTTTGGTCTTTCTTGTTAGCCACAAATTACAGGCCATTTTGGCTGTATCTAGTCTCTGTCTGTCTGTTTCTCTCTCTTTCTGTCTGTTTCTCTCCCTTTCTGTCTTTCTTGAGTGCCCAGGATTAGCTAGAATTTCAGAAATAAAGAATCCAGTTTTGGATACTTGACAGAAAATGTCTTCCTAGCAATTCTTACCAGGTTAAACTTGGGACAGTTTATAACTGAGTGCTGTTTGAGCAGGTTGTTCATGGACGAACCTAGTTGTAAGTTGATTCCTCAGCTGTAGAGGTCCTGCCCCATTATTTGACATTCTTGATTCAAGCAGTATGTAATTATAGGCCTAATCAAGTTTCAATAGTCAGCCTTAATAAGAATCAGAAGCTTGAATTTCATTGTCAACCATCATTTAGTTTCATAAGAAATGGAGTGCTCAGAATGATGTGGCCATTTTGTCCATCTCCTGTTAGGAGTGGGTTTACTGATTCTATATCAGCTGAGATCTCCATTGTACTCCCTCTTTACAATAGTCATAGGTAAAATGTAGAGGAACGAAGTTTGTCTTGTTAAAAGACTACAGAGATGAAATGATTTTGGAGGAGCTGTAAACATTTACTTTCAGATACTTCCCCAGCCCAACTGGCTAATGCCTACATTTGCTGTTATGATCTAAATACAGCTGGGGCAGAGTGATGCCAGAGTTCTCGGAGTTATTTACATGTATTTCAGTATGAATGGGTTTATCCTTTTATCCCTGAGATGAGTTTTAATAGTGGATTTGGAAAAGAAGTAGGAAGGGGAGGCCAAGGACAAGATAATTTTGCCTTCAGCCAGCTTAGGTTACAGTCATGTTTTTCAAGAAAAATTCTATGATGCACTCTGTGTACCCAAATATGTGAGCTCTTCTTATTGGACATATTGTAAGGAAAACAATTTAGCTGAGCATTTACCTCTAGGGATAAAAATATAAGCATGTCCACGGAAGGAAGATCTGCTGGCAGAAATCACCATTTGTCACAAATATTTACCGACCCCCTGCCCGTGCACACAGCACAGTATCTGGTATTCCAGAGTTGAAGAGACTTAAGGTTTGTTAATCTTTCTAAAATTATTTGTCTGTTGTGATAACACTACTTTTTGAAAGGTGATTGTATTTTCACCTTTTTGCCATTAACATTCGAAATAATTTCCTTGATGGGAAAAATCCTACTATTCTAATTTGGATTTTTTTCTCCCAGATTTAAAGCTCTCCATCATTATAAAATTTTATGAGAATATTATCTTTCGTACCACAAAACATGAGAATAAAGTTGTGGGTGTACTGCTGTTTATGGTGTCAGAATCATGTTTTGCATAGTACAAAATTTTAGCAATTGTAATGTTATAAACAAGAGATTTATCAACTGCTGTAAACCTTCCATTCTTATTTGATAGACTTGACTAGTGCTTAAAATTACAGAATTAGGACAGAATTAGGAGCCAGACTATATGGTTCAAATCCCTGCTCTGTCATTTATTAGTAATACGACCTTGGACAAGTTATTTAATCTTTTAGTCCCTCAATTTTTTCATCTGTAAAATGAGAATGATAGTAACAATACATCAATCATAGGGCTGCTTTGAGGATTAAATGTTAACCTTTGTAAGACACTTAGAACAGTGCCTGGCACGTTGAAAGTACTTACATACGTTGTTTGTTAAATAAATAAACTTGAAGATATTCAGTAGTCCAAATTATATTCATTATCTTTTCATATTTTTTCTATTAATTTATAGCATGCCAACTCTGTAACATTTAACCTTCAAAATAATACTGAATGTAACAAATGCTTGGAAACTTAATGTTTAACTTAAGTAATTTGAGAATTTAAAAAATGAGCAGTCAGCCATATTACTACCATTAAAAAATTAGACCCCCAATTTGAGAGTTGCCATTTAGAAGTTCCTATACCACCATGCTTAGAAATGGATGAATGTGATTCCTTTGGAGGACATATTCCACTGTCATTTTTAAAATGACACCCAACTGGAACACCAGGCTGACTTTGTATGAGATACTGACCAGTTCACCTGTTTGTCTGGAGGCTTAGTGATTTTTTATAAAATGACACATGGAATATATAGTGGTTGAATTGATATTGCTGCTATTAAAATTAGTGTGGTGTAGCTTTTCAACACTTCTAATGCAGTAGTATCATAAAAGAGAATAAACTCTGAAGATGGTCTCCTTGCTTTGTAACTCAAAAATGTTCACAGATTCTTGTTTAAATATCAGCTTTTGATCTGTGTCAAGGAACTTTGTTACTCAACAGAGTTTTTCAGTACCTCTCCAGTCTGAATGTCAACTACAAGGCAAACATAGAGGGACACATTCACTGCTTTCTGAATCGAATAGGAATTGTGGATACACCTTAATTTTATTACATTTACTAACATTTAAATTTCTGCCTTATCACATCACACCCAACATTAAAGCTATCTCTCACATAATGCTTGCTTCAATTGTTTTATATGGCCATGGTGAATCTCAAAAGTATAGCTAAAACAAATGCCCAATTAATTTATTAGAAAATTTTGTGTAATCCAAAGGCAAAACCACAAACTTTCGATGGGCTACTTCTTGAAGATCCCAGTTTCACCATGATTGGTTGCATGTCCAATGGAGAATGACTTGATTAACTGCTGAGCTTCCATCTGTAAAATGAACATGGTGTAACCTAATATCTTCAGGCTGCATAGTTATCAAATAGAAACAACTATCTGATCAATTCTGTGTCACATTACATGTCTTAAGGATGACCTTGGTTCCTTAAGAAGTTCTAGATCTCTGTGTTTACATGGGGAATGGACAGAATTATTTAGGCAGCATTCATAAACCTAATGGCTTCTACCTAAGTCAAAAATTGAAGAACACTGGTGATAGGGAAGGGTAATTAAAGGGATTGAATTTATCCTGTAAACCATTGTCAGGCTGAACTGCCCATTAATGATAATTTCTCAAGGGGAGAAATGTTGCAGTCACATGAGAAGCAGAAGAAAGGAAGATAAGGCATATAGCAGGATGTTCCTTTGGGATCAGCTTGATTCCAGTAATGTTTATCAATGCTCTGAATGAGGGGAGAGAAAGCATCCTTATTAGATTTTCCGATAACCCAGTTAGGGAGGAAAAAAGAGGAAATTAATTCAAGGGGGCTTTGACGAATAAGAAATGGCCTGTCAACACAAGTTCAGAAAAGGGCAAGTACAAAACAAGTATTAGGCTGAGACTATCACTAATCTGATAAAAGATGGGAATGGCCAGAATGAGTGGCCAAAAGTAGACCTGGAGCCCTTACCAAGGTGAATAAGAGTCAGTAATGTAGTACCACCATTGTGAAATATGTGCTTATTGAATATTAGAGCATATGCAATAGTAATGACAGACATTATCTAATAGAGGAAAAATATACCCAATCAGGAAAGGTTAAAGAAGATAAAATAACCCCAAGAGAGAGGTTTTGCCATCTAATATCTGTACACTACTGGGTTATTCCATTTTTGCATAGGCTATACCATAGAAATCAAGAAATTGTGCTGTTAATACCAAAGACTTTCTATACATACTTATCCACAAGTGGAACTGATTTGGAAACAATGGTAGTACCCACACCACCATCACTATGAGTGGTTATTAACCAGTTTTCAAAATGGCTGGCCTTTTAACTGAAGGTGACCCATGGTTTTTTCCTCTTTGTATGTGGATGCATACAAATTTCCATATTTAGTCAGATCTTTAGTCCAATTCAATATTCAGACTCTAACCATGTCCCCAAGAATATCCCACTGAACAACTGCTGTCTGTGATATACTCTTCAAACACTAAATGTGCTTTTTAATATCTCCTAATTTTCTGTCACAATCCTTTATTGACTTATTAGCTGTGAATTTAACCAAAACTATGTGCATACTATCTGTATTTTTAGTGTGTACTATTGTTTGCCATAACAGGTTCCATTTACTTAGCACTTGATGTGCCAAGGTATTACTTTTCTTTTATTTGTCCTGTACTTACTGTTAAAAAAAATCTAAGTTCTGGCTGTTAGATTCTGGTAATTGATAAGCAAGTCTATTCTCTTTTTTCAAATATTTCTAACAAACATTTTGGCATTTCTTCTTCTAGATGTCAGAAACCTGTTTTTTTTTTTTTTTTCTGTTGATCTTCTCAGACCCCAACATGTTGGTGATTTTATCTCATTTCCTAAAGCTTCTTGGGGTATGGTAACTGTTGACTCAAATAGCTTTTTTCTTCTTGGGCTTGCTTCCATTCAGAAATTACACCAAACAGAACAGGTGAAGTGATGTGATGGCACAATGCATTTAATTCATTATATACACTGAAACATCCCAGTTAGTGAATATATCACAGGCTTGTAGTACCCAAGAAGTACAATACTGCACACAGTACAGTCTCTTTTATCTATAATCCAATACCATTACTGTGTGATTTCATCCTTTGCTCATTCTATAAACCCTTTCCTAATTTCTTCCGAGATTACCTTCAACGAGGAGCTAGTTTTCATTTGAACACATCTTACCCCACCTTTGACTTCTCTTTTCCTCACTTGCACGTGTTTTTTCCTCACTGTTATATCGTTAATATAAGAACTGAGGTACATGGCTGTTTACCAAGAGTGGGGTGCTCACAGCTGATCTCTCAATTGCAAGTACTCTACTAATCCCTTTTAATAAACTCTATTCTTATTTGCTTTCACTTTTGCAGTTCCAAGAATGTACACGTTGTTGTCTCCTTCTGACCATGTCTGTTCTCCACGTTGTCTTAAAAATCTTTATGCAGTTCCGAGATACAATGACCTAATGAATTCCATTTCTAGTAACTAATTCTAATATACCTATCTTCTTCAGTAAAATATACTATGTAATGTTCACCGCCCCTCCCCACATTTCTTTTTAAATTTCCTAAGTTTAAAATGAAGCATATATTATAGCACATTTTCCTTTTTTTGATTAATATTGCATGCAGTATTCCTGGATATACCATTGTTACCTGTGTGCTATAATATATTTTAGGGCACAAACCTTTCTTTTTTGCATCTACCTAGTTCTATTGAAGATTCGCTTAACATTTTGCATTTAATTTCCATTATTTTTATAAAAATAAAGTCTAACGTTTTTCCATAGCAGAAAATTTGGGCTCTTTTTTTTTTAGCAAAAAGCTTACAGTGACTTCAAAATCCTTTTACTGGGGCTAGCTGAGAGATCAGAACCAATTTTCCTAGAAGTATTTTGAATTAATATTTTCCTCGGTACACTCATCCCATTTCAAGTCATCTGCCTATTTTGTTTCAGCTCTCTGTTTATCCATCTATCCATACATCTTTTTGTCCTTCATTTATTGCCTGCCTCAGGCACTCAGTAACAAAATATGGCATTCTTGTCTTCATGGAGTTTGTAATCCAATGGAAAAGAGTTATTTAAATTCTGAAGCACTTCTACTTTTTCTCCAATGGATTGGTATTTTACTACTCAGAAAAGCTTAGGGTTAAATGCAGACTTAGATTATGTACTATGTTATTTAGATCGTGTATTTTAAAAGTCAAATATAGTTGAAAGTACTTTATCTATAAAAATAGTCATGTATCCATAATCGCTGTGCTTAATTTCTAAACTAGTAATTTATCCATGATAAAGTGTTCTTTCAATTTTATAGTGATTCCATTTTCTAGAATAAGAGCATTGAGCAGAAACCTAACTTCCTTCCCTCCCTCCCTCCCTCCCTTCCTTCCTTCCTCCTTCCCTCCCATTACCCTCCTTCTTTCCCTTTCTTCCTCTCTCTCTCTCATAAACTCTTTTATTTATATAGCCCACAAGTTTCAAGCACATGCTTATCACTGAATTTTAAATATGTATTTTTTAAGTGCAGAAACTTTTGTAATATCTAAATTAATCAAATGTAGTTACTTCTTATTTATGTATAGTTATTTATCCACTCCCATTCCCTACCCAGAACCCTCTCACAGATTTTACAGTGTGATTTTTCTTCACAGAAATCGTGTAGTTTTCCCCAAGGGATCAGTTGTCTTTAACTGATCACTGTTCTTTCCTCTGTTGGAGACAATGGAACTCACTGGCATGCAACTTCCATAGAACACAATTCTTGTAGAAAGAATCATATTGATAAGTATTGAGTCCTCTGGCCCCTTGGCTCTTTGTACTTCAGGTTATATAATTTGGACAAAAATGCAAAATTTTTCTCTGAGATCCTTTATAGCTGTTGCATGGAGGATCTTTGTCCCCCTGTAATTTATATGCATTATTTGTCAGTTGGATCCAGAGCAAGATTCAGCAACCTTATGAAAGTGGCATCTCCATTTTTTTCTCTCTTTCTTTCTCTTTCTCTCTCTCTCTCTCTCTCTCTCTCTCTTATACACACACACACACACACACACACACACAAACCCCTGCAAGAACAATGGTGACAGTAATGAAACCAATAGCAATTGTGGTTTTTGGATGTTTTGGGGAAGATGTTCCTGAATCTCTGGTTTCCAGCATATCAGAAGTACACAGTCACAGATAAATATAGATATACGTAGGATCTGCCTTCTCTTACTCCCAGTGCCAAGCTCCTTAATAAATTTAAATGATATTTAATGAGATTATCCCTTGAGCCTATATCAATAAATATCTTAGTTACCCTTTCATATTTAATAAAGATTGGTAGAATTAGATGGGCAGGTTGGGAGAAGGGAGCATTAGAAAAAGAGAGGAAAAATCTCTTCAAATGATAGAGGGTAGGTGTCTTTCAAATTTCCCACTCCAACACCAAATTTGAGAAATAATTATCCAAACTATATTAACATGAAGAAAGAGTGCATCTATCTCCGCTTAATTACATAGATACTACTTTATCTCAAAGAGCAATTTCACAGTGAGAAATTTCCTTATCTTGGCTATGAAATGCTCCCCTAGACACATTTTATCCATTCAACAGCCAAGCACAAATGACTAAAGCAGTCCATATTTCTACATAAGATGGATTTCTGAGAATTCTAGGACTCCTTGGTAAGGAAGCCGAGGGTTCTAGATAACAAGAAGGCCAAATGTAGAATGGTGAGTAACTATACTTGTCAGCCCAGAGGGTCTGATCCTAGCAGTCATGTCTGCACAACAAAAACAACCCAGAGAATGCTTGGAGATACTGAATATAGTCCATGAGACTTTTGGAGGAGCCCATAACAGAACCAATACAGCCTGGATGAAGGACCATCCCAGCTAGTCCAAGGAATAATGGCACTACTTAAAAAGTTCAGACATTTAGGCATATTTTTGATATTCCATCCTATCTTTACTTCCACTAACATGACACTCTCTAGTAGGTGGTGGAGTCCTCATCAAGGTGACTCTTCATTTTTGTAATGGCTTCCATCTTCTTATGTTGTGGTATCCCTTTGAGGGCTTTCATTTTTCTACATATTGTTGATTTATGGAATCTCTTCAGGCCCATGTTCCCCACCCTCTTCCTCATCTTGCCTAAACTCTGTTTTTGATCAAATTTTTTTGTTTTATTGTTTTTATGTTGTTTTCTTGTGGACTTCACTCTTAGGACTGCCCCGTTAATGATGCTCAGATGTGTAGATTTTCATGCTTCTTCTCATCATACCAAATTTTTCAATAATCTTGTCATGGGAGCCTGTAAAAGTGATAAGCTTAACTGCTTATCAGCACTTAAAGACTTTCTTGATGAGATTGGTGGTGATAATGAATACAATTTTCTGATTCTATATCATGAAGTGTATTATTGGAAAATTCATGTTAGTCGCTGAACCAATATTTTTCAAATGGCTAATGCAGGATTTTGTAAAATCTTGCTTTCATAAAAGTTTCATTCAAAGTGCAAGAAAGATCAATGTATTTTAATGTAACAGAGCATAACTTATGGTTTCAGTTTCCACACTGAAAGTAACCTTTAAGAAACTGCCTTTTGTCAGTTTTGGTGAGGTATCAAAAAAGGACATTCAGAATTATCTGGAAAGGCAATTAAAATGCTCCTCCATTTTCCAATTACATATCTATGTGTGGCCAGATTTTATTCATATACTTCAACCAAAATGACATATTTTCTACAGATTAGATGAAGACATAGATTTGAGATTCCAACTGTTTTCTATTAAGCCAGACATTAGAGAGCTTTTCAAAAATGTAAATATTGTTGCTTTTCTCACTATTTTTTTGTTTTGGAAATATATTTGTTTTTCACAAAAGTATGTTGCTTATGCTAACATGTACTGGGTTCATTATGTCTTTTTCTAATAAATAACAGAGTTTTAAATTATCTGTTTTAATTTCTAATACAGTAAATCTCAAAAATATAATCCACATTAAAAAAATTTTGGAGTCCTGGGTAATTCTTAAGAGTCTAAAGAGATCCTAATACCAAAAAATTTGAGAACCACTGTCTTAAACAATATAGAGGGGTATCTAGAGTTTAAAAAATGAAGAACATTTTGATATAACTGGTTACTTTAAACATCGAAAAAAAGTTTATGTATTAGAGTAAAAAGAATTGTATTTAGCAAACACTTTCCAGTGTTTATAATATACCAGGCACTATTCTAAGATCATCACTAATATTAACTCACTGAATCCTCTGCATAATTTTATGAAGTAAATGCTCTTATTCTTCTCTATTTACGGATGAGGATACTGAGGCATGAGATGTTAAGTAAGTAGCTCAAAGTCACACAGCTAGTAAATATCAGAGGCATATTTGAACCTAAGTAGTTTGGTTTCAAAATTTGTACTGTCTTACTTGTGACAATATGTGACTCCTAAGAGTGCTGACCACATTGTCAGGTACTAAATAGGGCACAGCTATTGCTTGCTATGGGCCTCCTATGTATTCAGAACCACTCTAGGCATCTGTTACACTTTATCTGATTTATCTGCAAAATACTTTGCAAAACTGATATTCTCCTTTTCATTTTGCAAATGAGAAAACTGAGACTTAGAGACATTCAGTAGCTTGCTCAAAGTAACAGCTATTTAAGTACCAGACGACCTAGTTGAGGACTCAGCTCTCTGTTTAATTTCTAAACCGTATCTTCTTAGCATTTTCTTCTACAACTCTAAAGATAGCTATTCCCAGTACCCTACAAGAAAATAGCTTAAAAGCAAACCATATCTCAAAAACACTGGTATTTTAAATATCCCTCAATTACCAGGAAATCACTATTATTATACATAAATGAATAGTTACGTGTGGGCCACGTATAAGAAAATGAGCTCTATCTATCTATATCTAGCTATCTGTCTACTTATCTCTGCATACGTAAAAAGAAATTTAGAAGATGTATATATTTTTGGCAAACTTAGAATTAGAGTTTTTATAGATTGTAAATATAAATAATTAAAACTGGAAAAAATAAAATGAATTCCCATATTAGTAATAGATATTTATTTAGTGTTAAGTGCCAAATATGAACACTTTTCATATCTTTTATTTCTTCCAACAACTCTGTGAAGAATGTGTTATTATTCTATTTTATAGGTTAGGAAATAGAGGCTAAGAGAGAGTCAAATAACTTACCTAAAACATGTAGCTAGAAAGTGGCAGAATCATGGGGCCAATTTTACTGAGAGCAAGATCCCCATTTTTCTTTTGCAGACAATGTAGAAAAAAGGGAATCTTTTATCTTTTTCCAGTTTTAAAATTCTCTAATTCTATTTTATGATTTCTTTAGATGATTACTATGATTTATCAATAATATTAATATTGACTCATTCTGTGCTACTGAAATGTAAGCAGGGACAAAACCCTGAAGCTATTAGAAAGAGTTCTAGAATTATAATAAACTTACTATTAGAGTTATAATTTTCAGGTTTATAGTTAAGTTTTCCCTCCTCTCAAAATGAGCTAAAGGTAATATTAAGTTCTATAATTAATTGTTAACTTTCATTTTTTACTAGCACATCTTGTTTCTATAAACTGAACACTTAAATGGGAAATAGTTTTCTGTTCTTTTACTGTCTTATTTTTCTGATTCTACTGCATATTTGGCCTCCATTTTAGTGATATTTTCTATTCTGTAAGAATATCATTTAAAAAAAAATCTCAGTTACCCTAACATAGGCAAAAATAAAAAACTAATTTCTATGTACTGGTTCATTTTGGTGGTACCCCTCCATAAAAACAGTGCATTAAATCATTCTAAAGTTGTCCTCTTTTATTTACTAGTTGTGAATCATCACTTATTCATTTCTCTTTTGTATGCAGACCTCTGTTTGTGTCTGTTTTAACTTAATTTTTGACCAGGTTTCATTGCCGTTTCAGTATCATTTTCACATTAGAAGACATTGGACATACTGAGGCCAACCTTCATTACCAATAAATCAGAGTTTCTCATTAAGAGCTAATGAGCTCTTATATTGTCCCTCTGATTATTACCCTTGTTCCATTTGAAAAAGAAAACATTTCATCTTTTTTATTCTCTTTCCCAATCCTACCTTTCAGGGCATGAATGTTTTTAAGGAACAGTAGTGAGATGAGCTTACCAGATCTTCATACTTGTTTCCTTTTACTCTCTGGTGAAAGGAGGAGGCAGTATTATATTTTAGGTTAATAAGAGTGTTGCCTCTTAACTGATTTAGAGATAACATTAAATCCTTGCTCTGCCATTTATTTCCCAGGTAATAGTGCATATTTTATTAAACCTAGCCATGTCTCTGTTTCCTTATCTCTAAATGATGATAATACCTGCACTGTTGATTTACAATCAGGATTAGATTAGATAATAAATGCAAAACACTCAGCACACTGCCTGGCACATAGCAAGTGCTGAGTACATGGTAGTTATGATTGGGGGAATGAATTGGCTCCCTCAGGGAATTTGTGCCCTCACCTCTTGTAGATTTCTTCTCCACTTGCCAGCTATCTAAAGCAAGAGTCTTCTCCATGAATGGAGAAGAAGAAAATGAGATTTTCTCCAAATCTGTAAAGACTTATCTTTGCCTTTGTTTTGGGAAGAAGTAGTGAGGCTCAGCAATAAATTTGAAATTTAAGGGAAGAGTAACATGATAATATTTCATGGAAGTAGTAATGGAAAGCAAAATAGCCAGACATGTAATATACTCTTTCCAACTACGAAATTAAGTTGTAGGAAAAGAAGCAACCTCATTAATTAATCAATAGATGCATTAAACAACTATATAATCAACTAAATAGCAATCTATAGTAATATCCTCAGAAAAATAAGAGAAAATATTGAACTCATTATAAAAGAACCTAATGTTATTTTTTACAAAAAGAATATTCAAAAAATCAACAAAAGCATTTGGAAATTATTGAAAAGAGAAGAAATTTTAGAGACAATAAAGCAGTGTTAACATACCCAAAACAACAAAAAAAGAATTAAAGGGTCTGAAGGTAAAAAGGTCTGAAGATGAGATATCTTAGAAAGTAGAAGGAAAATAGTAAAAACAAGATAATTAAAGAGTAATTTTATGAGTTCCAGCCTGTAACAAATACAGAGTTCCAGAAAGAGAGAACAGAGGAATGAAAGAGAAGGCATTGTCAAAGAAATGCTAAGAGAAAAACTTCCAGAAATGAAGAATTTGAGGTTTCCAGACATCGCTAACAATTAGGAACTTAATTGAATGGAAATTGCTGAAGACTAAATAAGTCAGTTATCACTAGTCTATTTTCCAGTTTACAAAATTTTGTTATTACTATCACATCTTCAGTCATTTCTTCTGCTCTTGTGTAGTAGGCTCTCATATGGGTGTGAGATAATGTTTGTGTCTATTCCTTCTTATTTAGTTCGAATTCTCTTATCATTAAAAAAAAATTCATGGCTTAATAGTAGAGAGCTAGATCCTTAGTAAGAACATATGCTTGCTGAATAAATGAACAATTTTTGGAATAAGCAGCAACATCAGAATCAGACCACACCACATGCAATATCCACTTCTTCAAATTTACCCATTGCTAACATTATGAATTTGGTCATATTACTTATCTCTGAACCTTAATCTCCTCATATATAAAATGATGTTAATTATAAATTACTGAGATATTATTTGAATATAATGAAATAGTATTCATAAATTATTCAGCATAGTGCCTGGAACCTGGTAGGTAGTTAATACATGTTAACTGCCCCTTCCTCTTTTTTTGGACAAGTAACACAGCATCACCATGCATTTGAACAAGACCTTGCTTGAATTTCCACTCAGTGTTTAATTCAAAGCCTGCTTCTAATTTAGCTGTTTGTAAGCACAACCCTTTCATGGAACTCTAAGGATTTTCATGAATATATAAACTGTGACTTCTATTGAAAAAAAGCTGCTAAATTTGTATACCACACAAAATTGTTTAGTAAGAAATTTCACCCATTAAAAATTGTAAAAAAAAAAAAAAGGTAGATGTACACTCAAGTTTGCGCCAGTTAAGCTGTGAAGTTTTAACAATTTGATTTCTATTTTAGAAGAACAAAAGGTATTGTTAACTGTTTTCTAAACTATAATCCTTTGTTTTTTTGTTGTTACTCAAAGCAGACATTTATTCAGTACACTAGAATACAAAACGATAACTTTTAATTTCTACAGTGTGATAAATTTGGCTATAGCATGGTATATGAAATATAAAAATGAGGTTTTATAATATATTTTGATCAAAAGTTTTTATTTGTCCTTTGAATTTGTATATAATTCACTACTTGAATATAAGGACAGGATTAGACTCAGATCTTTTTATTTATTCAGATTGAGAACAAGGTAAGATTTAGGGTTAGGATCCTGTCCCACCAGTAGATGAATGAGGACCTCTATTTTGTACTGAGGAAATGGAGGAATTTTTAACTTTGTTCCACATGAGTTGAATTCATAATTTATGGAATAACACAGTAACAACCACAAAATAACTTGTCATTAAAACTACTCACTTCTTTTCAATAACCCAGTCTACTCTACTTGTTTATTTCCTTGAGAATAAGTGTTTAAAACTAAAAAAAAAAAGAAGAAAAACACAAAAGGTACTAATTATATTCTGGTTATTTGGCTATGCATATTTCATTGTGTTCTGAATTCTGGACTATTTTCTTTATCACAGAGAGAAATAAGAGTGAAAGCCCATTCTAATATTCAGCTGAACTATAATAAGGAACAAACAACCTGCAACTGGAAACAGGAGATTGTAGCTCTGGTAAATAGCTTTGAATAACTATATTTAACCAATTAATTTAGCTACAGTGATTTTTAAAACGGTTTCTCCCATACATAAAAAATAAAATAATAACCATTTGTCCCTACCTTCCCCACCTGACAAAGGTTTATACTTAATAACTAATATAATCAGTTGAAATTTTCCCTTTTACAAGTAGGGTATTCACTGAATAGAAAGGAAAAGGAGCATTGTCTGGGCCCACACTTGCTAAAAAAGTAAATTATTTTACTTATGTGGTATGAAACACCTGCACTTTTACATTCTGCATGAATAGTCTCTGGGAAATGGCCAGAAGATAGAAGTGGTCAAGGTCAAGTTAGGACTAAGTTCAGAACTATCCTAAGGAATAAGATTAAAACATTACCCATCGGGCTTCCCTGGTGGCGCAGTGGTTGAGAGTCCGCCTGCCGATTCAGGGGACACGGGTTCGTGCCCCGGTCTGGGAAGATCCCCCATGCCGCGGAGCGGCTGGGCCTGTGAGCCATGGCTGCTGAGCCTGCGCGTGCAGAGCCTGTGCTCCACAACGTGAGAGGCCCGCGTACCGGAAAAAAAAAAAAATTACCCATCCAAAATTATCTTTCTTATTGCAACATCTAAAATGTTCACATTATAGTCAATTCTTTGACTAAGCAATACTCTTGTTTCTCCTTATCTTTCTAAATGAAAGAAGCCCTAAGTATTTATAGACATGTTGATGATTATTCATTTATCAGATCACTGATTTCCAAAAGGAATGGTGGCATTAGTACAGTACTCAGACACATGAGGTGTCAGTATGGGGTCATGAGGTGATATAACATGGGACAAAGGAGAGACAATAAAATAAGCATGAAGGGGCACAGAAGATGGAACTGAGACATCATCTGTTATAATTTTTTGCTTAGACTCAGGAAATAACACCCTTACGTTGCTGGATAAATGAGATTCTTGATGTGTTTGCCTTCTTCCAGTTCTCACTTGTAGAAAAAAACACATTTGTCTTGAAATGGATGAATAAAGCAAGAGACAGTACTGTTGGGAACTCAATCATGGGGATTAGCAGACTTGCCCAATGAGAAGACTACATCAAGGGAGCAAGCCACTGTTGTGCAGGTTCCATAAATCTGTTTTATATATCCTATTACAAATCTGGCTTGGTGTAAAAGTTACAGCAGTTGTGTTTACATATCCATTACTACGTACTTTTAATATACATTATCTCATTTAATACTCACAGCAGCAAGAATTAGCATGTCAGTCTCATTTAACACTCAAAGCAGCTCTATGGGCAGGTACTGTCTTTTTTTCCTGATTTTAACTGGCAAGGAAACTAAGCCTAAATAAGTGATAATTCTTCCTCAAGGAAGTACAAGTCAGTATTGAAGCCCAGTTATGTCTGTTTCAAGATCCTGCACTCTCAAAAACCTTATTCTAAGTATTCTTTTATCTTCTGAAAGAAAACTATGACAATGTGAAATACTTAGATTATTATCACTATTTTGAGAAGAATGTTTTGATAATGAAGTCTATGACATGTTAGTATAGATTTCCAAAAGAATGTGTCACATCTTTTCTTAAAATGCTAGAAAATTGGCTGGGTGATCAATATTAATTATAGTAGCTAACATTAATGAATATCAATTATATTCCAGACACTGTGCAAAGCATTCTGCATACAACTATGTGAGGTAGATGATTTTATTTCTATTTTATTAATTAAGTAATGGACTCAGAGAAATAAAATACTCCTTCAATAAAAGATGGATCCAGAATTTAAACCTGAATTATTTTGAAATGAAAGTCATTCTTTTCCCATTGTGCCATAGTACAACCAAAAGGCATACGCTATTCAAAATCACCTGTGCAGGACATCTTTGAAGAAAACTTGAATTAATCAGAGCTTCAAATCATTCTGGGATAGGAAGACTCAATATTGTAAGGTTGCCAATTCTCCCTAAATTAAGCTCTAAATTTAATGAAATTGCAATCAATATTCCAACTGGAGGGCAGAAATAGGTCAAAGAGGTGATAGCTATAGGGGAGCAGTTTTCAGCTCACTATAAGAAAGCATCTTCTATGAGTTAGAATTATCCAGAAATGGAACAGAATGTGAAATAGTCAACTTTTTGTCACCATAAGAATTCCAATGGAAAATAAATTGACCACCTGTTGAGGGATGCTCAGATAGCATTAGAAAATGATCATTTCCCAAGAGTATGTTTCTTAGGCACTGTACTACCCACTTTCACCTTTTATCTCATTCAATCTTCATACTTATAGGCATGCAATATGGTTGTTAGTGGGTAAGAACATAGATTGTGTTATTACATGGACCTGAGCTTGAATCTCAAGTCTGCCCCTTACCAGCTGTACAACTGTGAGAAATGTGTCTAACTCCCTAGATGTCAGTTTCTTAGTCTGCAAAATGGTTATAGTAAGAGTCACCTCACTGTATTCTTGTAGGATTAAATATAATATTAGAAAAGCATTAACACATTACTGGCCACATGTTACATTTTAGCAACTAGGGGTTATTATTATTATTTATAGGGAGAAACTGAATCTCGAACGAATTAGGTTATGAGCAAATATTCAGTGAACTAGGTAATCTTTAATACTGTAAGATCCTATGAATTTGTGGAATTATAATTAACTTGTACCATTCTTACAATTTTACAAAAACATGATATAAAGAAATTAGAAAGATGCTATAAGTCCATGTATTACCTAATTATACATTATCAGCTAATTTAATGGTGCATGTTTAAATGAACTAATTTAACATTTTAAAATCTATTTAAAGAATGGAAACAAAAAATAAGGAGCTTAAAGCCAGGCAACTCATCAGGTGGTTGACCTATTTAACATCTAAGTTTCCTAAGGGAATGGTGAAATATATATGTATTTTTAAGCTTGGAGGAAATAGTTCTTAAATATCAATGCTTCTGATGAGTGTTAAGACAGTTGCTATTTCTTCTTTGACTCTTGGTAGGATGAATAGAAATCACAGAAATTTCTGTAAATTCTTTCTGGGAGATAAATCACTCTCTCTCTACTGGGAATGCTTCAAAACCAGGGCTGCTGGAAGAAGGTAGATAAATGCGGTCTGAAGAGATTGGTTTTAACCATATTGTGAAATAAGTAGTATTCAATATCTTATAACCAAGTTAAGATGCACCAGTGGCAAACCTTTCTAGGACTCTAATGTTTAGTGAGCATTATTAAACTTTCATTTTCATGTGTTTTCTCCAATGAACCTGGGTATATGTATGCTTTATTTAACACGGATTGAAACTGATATATAACCTGACATACTTGTAGGCTGAGTGAGGGAGGGTAATATAACCTGTCTTCATTCAATAAGAAGGAAATAAGGGAAAGATATTAACAGTTAAATTGCCTGGAGGAGATTTATAGCTGGAGGACCATGACAATTTTCCTGGCATGGACAATTTTCTGGACAAAGCTAAACAAAGAACAGGCATGATAAGGACAGAGGCCAAGTATAATCACAAGTTAAATTTTGACAAGTATGAAGAACAAACTCAGTGGTCAGTAGATATAACTAGCAATTGATAGCTGAATAAAAGATTTTCTAAATTAGAGCAAGTATAGCAGTGACTTGCCAACAGGTAATTCTTAAAAAAAAAGTTTTGAGATATAATTGGCATATAATAAACTATACATATTTAAAGTGTAAAATTTGATAAGTTTTGAAATAGGTAAATACACCCATGAAACCATCTCCACAATCAAGATGGAGAACATATCTACCACCCCTGAAGGTTTCCTTCTGACCTTTTGCAAACCCACCCCTCTCCTTCCCACCTCTACTGCCCCCTAACTGTCTAACAAACCACTTATCTGATTGCTGTTACTACTGATTATAGTTGACCCTTGAACAACATGGGTTTACACTGTAGGGGTCCACTTACAGGAGGATATTTTTTTCAGTAAATGCATACTACAGTACTTCATGATCCACAGTTGGTTAAATCTGAGGATGCGGAACCTCAGATACAGTGATCTGATTGTAATGTGATAGTCAACCTGTGTGGAGGTGTTGGCACCCCTAAGCTCTGAGCTGTTCAAGGGTCAACTGTAGCTTGTCTTTCCTAGAGTTTTACATAAACAGAATCATACAGCATGGATTCTTAGTGGTCTGGTTTCTTTGACGCAGCATAATTATTTTGGTGGTCAAACATGTTGCATGTATCAGTAGTTCTTTCTTGTTTATTGCTGAATAGTGTTCTATTATTTGAGTATACCACAATTATTTTATTCATCTACTTGTTGAATGACATTTTGCTTTTTTTTTTTCCAGTTGGGGCCATTGAAATAAAAGCTGCTATGAATATTTAGGTGCATGTCTTTGTATGGACATAGGCTTTAATGTCTCTAGGGTCAGTAACTAAGAGTGGACTGTCCAAATCTTATGGGGT
Organism: Globicephala melas; assembly: GCF_963455315.2. NCBI lineage: Eukaryota > Metazoa > Chordata > Mammalia > Artiodactyla > Delphinidae > Globicephala > Globicephala melas. The sequence goes on along the minus strand of NC_083320.1, from coordinate 67,584,068 downwards.
ACTAGTTATATGTTTCTCTTTTTTAAGAAACTGTTTTTCAAAGTGGTTGTACCAGAAGTGTGAGTTCCTTTTGCTCCATATCCTGGACAACCCTTGATATGGTCAGGCTTTAAAATTTTAGCCATTCTAACAGGTGTACAGTGGCCTGTTATTGTAGTGTTAATTTGCATTTCCCTAATGACTTGCGATGTTGAGTAACTTTTCATGTGTTTATTTGCCATCAATATATTTTGCTTGGTGAAATATCTTTTCAAATTTTTGGCCTTTTTTTTTTTTTTTCGGTACGCGGGCCTCTCACTGTTGTGGCCTCTCCCGTTGCGGAGCACAGGTTCCGGACGCGCAGGCTCAGCGGCCATGGCTCACGGGCCCAGCCGCTCCGCGGCATGTGGGATCTTCCCGGACCGAGGCACGAACCCGTGTCCCCTGCATCGGCAGGCGGACTCTCAACCACTGCGCCACCAGGGAAGCCCCCTTGGCCTATTTTTAAAATTAGATAGTTTGTCTTCATTTGGGAGTTCTTTATATATTCTAGATACAGGTCCTTTATCAGGTATATAATTTGCAAATCTTTCCTCCCAGTCTGTGGTTTATCTTCAAAAAGCAGATTTTAAAGTATTTAAAAATTTTAATCAACAAATTTTAAAATTAAAAATTTTTATTTTAATAAAGTCTAATTTATCAATATTTTCTGTTATAGACTGTGCTTTTGGTGTCACACCTAAGGAATTTTTGTTTAACTCTAAGGCCACGAGATTTTTCCTACGTTATCTTTTAAATATTTTGTCATTTTAGATTTTACATTTAGGTATATGATCCATTTAGAGTTAATTTTTGTATGTTTTCTGAAGTATAGGTTAAAGTTCTTTTTTTAAGACAAATGAGTGTAAAATTTTCTAGCACTGTTTTTTGAAAAGACTATGTCTTTTCCACTGAATTGCTTTTGAAATGTTAAAATTCAATTCCCCACAATGTATTGATATATGTCTGGACACTCTATTCTGTTCCATGAACAGTATCTCTCTGTCTGTGCCAATACACATTATCCAGACATTTTCTTAGTTAATGTAGCTTTATGTGTAGCCTTGAAATTAGGTAGTATAGTCCAAAAACTTTGTTCTTTTTTCTAAGGTGGTTTTGGATATGCTAGATCCTTTGCATTTCCTTATGAATTTTTGAATCAACTTATCAATTTCTATAAAAAAGTCACCTGAGATTTTGAATGAGATTACCTTTAATCTATAGATCAATTTGAGGGGAATTTACATATTAAGAGTATTGAGTTTATTAACTCAGGAACACAGCGTATCTCTTCATCCACGTAGATCTTCTCTAATTTCTACTTAGATCTTCTTTGATTCAGTTTTCATTGTACAGTGTTTATTAAATATCTTGATCAGATTTATCACTATTTTCTGTTTTTGATGCTTTGGTTAATGGCATTGCTTTTTAAATTTTCAATTTCCAGTTGCTCTTTGCTAGTATGTAGAAATGTAATTTTGTTTGTTGGTCTTATAGCCTAGAATCTTGCTAAACTCAATTAATAGTTCTAGTAGTTTTTGGTTGGTTGTTTCTAGTTCCAGTGAATTATCTACATAGATGATTATATTGCCTAGATAAATACAACTTAATTTCTTTCGTCCCAATCTGGATGCCTATAACTTATTTTTCTTGCCTGATATTACTGACTAGAAACTCAAGTAAAATGTTGGAGGACATTCTTGCCTGCTCTGATCTTAAGGAAAAAGCATTTAGTCTTTCTCTATTAAATATAATGTTACCTGTAGATTTTTCATGGATAAGCTTTATCAGGTAGAGAAAGTTCCCTTCTATACCTAGCTTGTTGAGAGATTTTATCAGAAATAAATGTTGAATTTTATCAGATGCTCTTTCTATATCTATTGAGATGGTCATATGATTTTCTTACTTTTTAGTTTGTTAATATGGTGAATTATATTGATCGATTTTTTAAAATGTGCATTCTTGGGATAAATCCCAATTATTCATGATGTATTATCATTTTAATACATTCCATTTGCTAAAATTTTTAAAAACATTGTTCATTATGTTTATACATTAAATAAATTATGTATTATGTTTGCAAGGAATACTGATCTGGAATTTTCTTTCCTTATAATGTGTTTGTCTGGATTTTGTCATTTTTTTATTTTCTGGAAGAGTTTGTGTAAAACTGGTATTATTTATTATTTTTTTTAAAGGATTTTTTAAAAAATTTTTTTGCGGTATGCGGGCCTCTCACTGCTGTGGCGCCTCCCGTCGCGGAGCGCAGACTCAGCGGCCATGGCTCACGGGCGCAGCCGCTCCGCGGCATGTGGGATCTTCCCGGACCGGGGCACGAACCCCTGTCCCCTGCATCGGCAGGCAGACTCTCAACCCCTGCGCCACCAGGGAAGCCCAAAACTGATATTATTTATTCCATAACTCTTTAATAGAATTCACTAGCCATCTGTGTCTGGAGTTTGCTTTATAGGAAAGTTTTAACTACAAATTCAGTTTCTTTAATAGTTATAGGGTAATTTATGCTTTTCATTTCATCTTGAATGAATTTTGTAATTTATTTCTTTCAAAAAATTTGTCCATTTTATCTAAATTGTTGGATAGACTATTTTATAAATGTCATTTAGATCATGTTGTTATAGTGTTGCTTAAGTTTTCTGTATCCTTTCTTATTTCCTCTTTACTTGTTCTATCAATTATTGAGAATGAGATGTTAAACCTCCAACTACAATTATGAATGTGTCTATTTCTCCTTGAAATTCTATCAGTGTTGTTTTTGCTTTATGTATTTTAAAGGTCTGTTACTGGGTACATGGATATTTAATATTGCTATGTGTGCTTGTCTCTTTTATCATTATGAAATTAAATTCTTGATCCCTAATGATATTCTTGTTCTGAAATTTACTTTGTCTAACATTAACAAAGGCACTCCAGTCTCTTTTAAACTAGTGTTAGCATGGTATATATTCTTCCATTATCTTACACTTAATGTGTTGGCCTTTATATTTAATATAGGTTTCTTTATTTTTTAATTTTTATTTTTTAACATCTTTATTCATATAGGTTTCTTTAGACAACATATACTTGGGTCTTGCTTTGTAATTCAATCTGACATGCTCTGTCCTTTAGTTGAGGTATTTAGACCATTTCTATTTAATGTGATTGTTAATATGGCTAAGTTAAATTTATTATTTTGTTGTTTGTTTGTCCAATGATTCTACCTTTTTCTCTATTCTGCCTTGCTTAAGTATTTTTTTTCACTCTATCTCATTTATTGTTTATTAGCTATAACTCTTTGCTTAGTTATTTTAGTGCTTGTTTTAGTTTTTGTAATACATCTTCAACTTACCACAGTTTTACTTTCAAATGATATCATACCACTGCACATATAGGATAAGAACTCTATCATAGTATACTTTGATTTCTTCCTCTGGAATTAATGCTTTTCTCCTTATCATGGGTCTTGTTCTCCTTCTTTTCATTCCTGGTAATTTTTCATTGGATGCTAGACATTGATGATTTTATCTGTTAGGGTGCTGGATATTTTTGTAGTAAGTATACTTGACCTTTGTTCCAAGATGCAGTTCAGTTACTTGGGAACTGATCTTTTTGGGTCTTGCTTTTTAAGATTTGTTAGCTGGGACCAGAGCAGTCTAGAGCTAATTATTCCCCACTACTGAGACAAGACCGTACTGAATTTTTAAACCAATTTTCCCTGAATTGGGAGGTGTTCCAATTTGCTGGGAGGAATGGGTACTAGTCCTAAACCTACAGGTACTGTTTTATCTAAAATTTTCAGGTATTTTTTTCTTCATATACATGCATTGATCAGTATTCTGCTGGAAACTCAAAGGGAGACAGTGTACAGATCTCCAAGAATTCTCCTTCTGTGTAGCTCTCTTCTCTCCATTATTCTGTCCTACAAGCTCTAGCTGCCTTAGTCTCCCTGGTCTCTCAGCTCCACTCAACTTAGGGAGTCTGATGGACTCCACCTGAATTCTCTCTCCCTGTGCCATGGCCTGAAAATTCTTTCAAGGCAGCAAACTAGGGTGATTTTATGGTTCATCTTGGTTGTTTCCTATCTCTTAGTGATCATCATCCTTGGTGAAAATTATTGTTGCATATATTTTGATCCATTTTTTGTTCTTTTCAGATCAGAAGGGAACATCTGATTTGTTACCCTGTGTTTGTCAAAAATGGAACTTGTAACTGCTATTTAAAAGGAAAAAGATTTTGAAATGCTATTTGCCAGGGAAGAGAATTCCAAACATCCCCTGAGTATTATATCTTATAACTTGATATTTAATCAATCAACTTAGATGCATCAACGGAGATTGGTATAGTTAAATCAGATCTTCTGTTTATGATTTATTACTATGAATTTCTTAAACTATGTTAACTTGAATGCAAATGTGACATAGACAAGGTGACAAGAAAGTAACTTGCATTCATTTTCAAGATGGAAGAATTGAATGGTTTGACTGAGCTACTGATTAGTTCCTTAACTGCCCACTGGTCATTTTAGTCTATTTTATGTGACCAAAAATGTAGAGCCTGGTGAACCCTGAAGAATTATCAAAAGTAGTGTATTAGTGGAGGCCCAAACAATTATGAGCCCAAATTATTCTCTTTCTTTCATTTTCTGAAGAAAACTTAAAGGTATCACTTTTTACTTAGTCTTTTTTTTTTTTCTTTTTTTGCGGTATGCGGGCCTCTCACTGTTGTGGCCTCTCCCGTTGTGGAGCACAGGCTCCGAATGCGCAGGCTCAGCGGCCATGGCTCATGGGCCCAGCCGCTCCGCGGCATGTGGGATCCTCCCAGACCGGGGCACAAACCCGTGTCCCCTGCATCGGCAGGCGGACTCTCAACCAGTGCGCCACCAGGGAAGCCCTTAGTCTTTTTCTCAACAGCTAAAAATTTACTTCAGGGTATATTTTCCATTGATATCTTTATCTGATTCTTCCTTCTCAAACCAGAGGTCATAACTGACTGTATAAAATGCCCCAGCACCCTGATTAGCCAGTAACTATTCCAAAGGTCTTCCTTTCTGGATTTCATCCTTTCATTACTTATCCCGAGGATCTCTGTGGAATGAATGCCTCCCCTCTCTGCCACGGAAGGATTATATATTCTCTGATAATATGCTTACGTTTTTATTAGGCCTAGTCCCCAAGATGCTGCCCCCCTGAATATGCCCCATGGACTGTGACTCTCCATATTTCCTGCCCACAGACCCAAGTCAATGTTTCTGGGCCAAGGTCAAGTCCTGTAAGAATAAGGGTGAATGGAACATTGAATAAAGTTAAAATATTAAATACTATCTATCACTGAGAACTTCTAATTTTTTTAATAAACAAAGAGAAACTGATTAGAATAAAACTAATCTTCACAAACATGCTAGCATATGTAGTTTCTCAAATATAATTGGTTTACAGGTGTTTTTTGTTTTTTTTAAAGCAAAATAAACTATTGTCAGGGAGTCCATTCTCATTGCAAAGGAAAACATTTCACAGTGCCTGTGTACCAGAAAACCTCTCCCAACTGCACTTGTTACTGATTCCATTTGACAAGTGGCTGCTTCTCGATAATTACTGTACAAACCATTACTTCCAAAATAAATTAAACCCTCATCAATTTATCCTGCTCTTCTACATTCATTAATAAGTATCTTGTAAAAATAGGTGGCTGAACCTGCATTAGTAAATGCAGATGCTTATATTAAAAGATTGTGCTTTTGTACATCTTTTGTCTTTGAAAGCTGTGTTCAGTTCATCTGCAATAAAAGTCCAGGGACGGGCTTCCCAGGTGGCGCAATGGTTGAGAGTCCGCCTGCCGATGCAGGGGACACGGGTTCGTGCCTCGGTCCGGGAAGATCCCACATGCCGCGGAGCGGCTGGGCCCGTGAGCCATGGCCGCTGAGCTTGCGCGTCCGGAGCCTGTGCTCCGCAACGGGAGAGGCCACAACAGTGAGAGGCCCGCGTACCGCAAAAAAAAAAAAAAAAAAATAGTCCAGGGACTTTTATCGAGTAAGGGTGGGGTGGAGCCAAACCCTAAATTCAAAGAGTATTTCGAATTCATTTTTATTTAACCATCTTTGAATTTAGTCAATAAAATATATACTCTTACAAGGCCAATTTCAGCAGTTAAAGAATCAGTTTGTCGGGCTTCCCTGGTGGCACAGTGGTTAAGAATCCGCCTGCCAATGTAAGGGACACGGATTCGAGCCCTGGTCCAGAAAGATCCCACATGCTGCGGAGCAACTAAGCCCGTGCATCACAACTACTGAGCCTGCGCTCTAGAGCCCGCGAGCCACAACTACTGAGCCCACGTGCCACAACTACCGAAGCCCGCGTGCCTAGAGCCCGTGCTCCGCAACAAGAGAAGCCACCGCAATGAGAAGCCCGCGCACCACAACGAAGAGTAGCCCCCGCCCGCCGCAACTAGAGAAAGCCCGCGCGCAGCAACAAAGACCCAGTGCAGCCAAAAATAAATTTAAAAAATAAATTAATTAAAAAAAAAAAAGAATCAGTTTGTCTGTGATACATACAGTGCTTTACATCCTCTTGATTTTCACTAATTAGAGCATCTGCCCATATTTGAGAGGCAGCCTATTTTTACATGGAGCTTACAAGGGGCTGAAATATGGCAAAACTGAACAGATTTTTTTGTTTGTTTGTTTTGTAACCTGATTGTAAATCATGCTTGTGATGATTGACATTTGTCTAATTATCAGTGCAACAATTTGAATATATCTTGTTTCCTTTTGATTTAAAAGATTTTCTGATGATTTCAAACTGAGATCAACATTGCACACTAAATATTTATTAGTAATACTGGTTCCTCTGAATGGTAATAAACTTCTTTTGTCTTACAGCTGATTATTGAGGCCAAAATGTACTTTTTTGCTGATAACAAAAATATACTTTTCTGACCACCAAATGAAATTTTCAGAGCTTCTGTTTACCATTCCCAAATAATTGGAACATATGTATATTATTGTTCTAACATCGATCTAGTTATTGACTCTTGGTAGGATTGATCAATTGGGACTTTCATTCAACAAACATTTATTGAGTACTAGAGGAGTGCTTGGTTTTCTACTAGGTGCTGTATTAAAGATGCCATTTTATTCTGATTTCAAGGTATATATCAAGTTCAAAGTTCAATGTCTTTGGAGCATTATTATTGTAGATATTCTCTCTGTTTCTTCTTTCTCATTGCAATTAACTCTCAATAATATAAGTATAATGACAGCTCCCAATACTGGTTGCCTATGCATTTTATAGCAAATACTAGATGTGCTTACCAAAAGTTACTTAAAGATATGGTCTTTGTTTTTAGCAATGTCTCAAATTTTCTCACCTTATTCTGTAAATAACCTTGCCTCCAGAGATTTTAGAATTACTGCCATAAGACCACAAAGCAAACAATTATTCTCCAAGACAGTTCTGATATGAGATATAATGTCTCAAAAGATTCTCTGACAAATAGCCAAACCAACCTGACAGTGTAAAATGAAGCACTTGTAGAAAAGTCTAGACTTTTCTTTCTTTTTAAAAAATAAAACCCCTTCTCTGAAAAAAAAAAAAAACATATATATATATAATATATATATATATTATAGGGTAAGATATATATGTATTTTTTTGATAAAACACCTGACAAAAATTATTTGTGAGCCCCCACATGGCACTGGGTTACTTCATTTCCCTCACTTTAAACATAAAGAAAATGTTAAGAAATATTTTTTCACTTATACATGGTCACCCTATAATTTATAGTATTAATGTTAGAACTCAAAATTTCTGGTTCTCTGCGATGGTCCAATATCAGAAAATGATGTCAATACTCTTCAATTTTCTTCCATAAACAATGTCAATATTTATTTTTACCCATACTTTTATTTCTTCCTAAGTTCTCCATCTGGTCTTCTTCACTTATCTTCATTTCTCATATGATATTTTGTATCTAGGATGATTCCTAATCTATTTCCTGACACCTTCTGTCCATTTCATCTCACTGGTAACCCAAGTAAAATAATTTGTCCATTTAAAATACAAATGACATGTAATTTCTAAAATTCCCATTATATTAACTTGGAAGGAGAATTGTTGGTGATGATGTTTTCCCCTTCCACAGTATGACATTGCAGTCCAGAAAATAAAAGATTACCTATGTTTCAGATGTAAAAAGAATAAAAGGATAGCTGGTGGTCATTGAGAATTTAATCGAATTCAAATACAGCTGGAGCCTTAAAAGAAATTTGTGAGATAACAAATTCTTTAAAGATAATTCATAAGTCGTATTTATGTTGGTCAAATCATATTAGTAACATAATAAAAGAGAAAAATAAAGAAATTAAACCATTTGGCATTGAGAATAATTAATCCCATACCTATTAGTATTGCAAATCCAGAGAAATGTAGGATGTTGAGAAATTGGAAGGTATTCTACCAGACAGTCTAGTTCAATGATTTTACCAGACAGATATTTTTGGACCACTCTAATGTTTAGAAGATTTCTCCTGATTTCAAACTAAAATTATCTGTTTTGTAATGTCTTCGCATAGGGTCATTGCTTCTTCTGAAGCAATATAGAAGATTTGCCACATAATTTCCATTAAAATAGATAAGTGTTATATCTACATGAATTTTTTTCTTCACACTGAACAATTTTAATGCCTTCAACAGAGTCAGGGACCATTTTCCAGGCCCCCTTCCATCATGATGGTCTCTAATGGTTATCTTGGGCTTGTCAGTTTTTTCTGAAGATGAGGTACCTAGTTCTCTTGTGATGGTGTAGATAGTACTGAGTAGAGATAATTACATCTTATAATTAATACAGAATATTTCCTCAGATGCAGTGTGAAGGTTTGTTGTTGGAGCATATAAAACTTATGGTATATGAAATGACCACTTTTTAATAAACTCAGTTTTCTTAGCTTTAAAATAAGGATGCTGAACAAGATGGTTTATAAGATCTTTTCGAATTCTAAAATTCTTGGAACCAATTTGGTAGTAATCACCTTTGTTGTTGGCAAACTTCCTAAGAGAGATTTCTGTGTCTCCCGTCCAAATGACGAGAAAAATGTAGAACAAAATAAACCCACATGTGGCAAACTGCTAGATACTTTGCTTTAGAGTGAAGCCAATCCATTAAGTAATCTGAGGTACAGTTGTTCAACCGATCACTGAAACACCTATCATCTAATCCTCATGTCTCCTGAGTACTAGTATATTCATTTGGAGTCATCACAATGACAAATGAAACTCAAAATAATAAACTAAGTATTCTTTGTTATGTCTTGGTCTTAGGAATCCATTCTTGCTCCTCCTTAAAATCCTTTCTAATCCTACTAATTCAGTATACTCCCTCTGATTCTCTATGACACTTCTATAGCTTTCAGCTTATTGTGCTTTACACTATAGATATGTGTACACTTGTCTAAACATCCCTATGATAATGTACCCCCCTCAAGGGCAGAGGAGGTATTTTAATCATCATGATGTCAGAAAAGAGATCTAACTCAGCTCTTACACAGAACAGACATTTCATAAATATTTCTTGAATTGAACTGAATAAAAATGAATTGAGTACCACATTTTATAGCCTTTAAGCTTTAAGTCTGAGAGGTGAACTGAATTGTTATTGATGTCCTTAGGAGATTAAGAGGAAATTAATATCTTATCTTTTAAACATGCACAAAATATCAATCTCATAATAATTATAGGACATTATTTGGAAATCATTGCAGTATATAATTTGTCTAATTTACTTGCATAAACATGTATTTATTGAACATACATAGTTTTGAGTTGTGGCTTCTGCTTTGCTATTTGAAAATCTGTCTTTTAAGTTTCTGAGAATATTGATGAACAGTGTAATAGGTCAATTTCTGAAATCTTGGAAAGATCTTTTCCCTAATCTTGTTATGCTTTATAAATTGAGAGGGACTATTACTCGCTTCAGGATTCATTTTGCCTTAATTTTGTTAACTCAGCCAAAACATTTTTATTGAGCATCTCATATTCACAGTGTAGTGTGAAACCAGGAGCATTGAGAAATCAGCTGGGGAGAGTGTACAGAGTAAGATTAACAGTGAAGCAAGAATAGGGTCCTGAGGAATATTATCAACTGAAGAACAGGGTCAAGGGTAGAAATCCTCTAAGGAGACAGAGAAGGAAATGTCAGACAAGTAAAATAAGATTGATCAGAATGTGGTGTTATGGAAAACATGATAAGGTGTTTGTAGAGTGATTGAATGATCAAGAGTGTTAGATGTTTGTTGTAGAAGAATAAGAATCGGAAGAAGAGAAGACTGAGGGGGAAGAAGAAAGAGAAGGAGGAAGGGGAGGGGAGAAGATAAAGAAAGAGAAAGAACAGTTTGTGTTAATAAGCTTTTTCTGTGCCAGGCAATTCTGTTAAGTGCTTAACATGCATCATCCCATCTGGTCTTCCAAACAACTTTATGAAGCAAGTACTTTTACAGTAAAATTTCACGATACCACAAATTCATATATAATATGATTGGCAGCTGGTTCCCAGACCCAGGAATTCTCAGTTAACTGCTTTGGTTCAGTAGTCACTTCATAAACTTCATAATAATATAGGACAGGGTTTGCTGTATTATCTCCAGTTTACAGATGAGAAGGCTATGGTTCAGAGATTAAATGACTTCAGTTGTCACAGTCATGAGAACACCAAGGAGGCATTATATACATCAGATACCAAGTGATGGTTAATTTGATGTGTCAACTGGACTGGGCCACAGGTGCCCAGATATTAGGTTGAATATTATTCTGGGTGTATCTGTGAGGGTGTTTCTGGCTGAGATCAACATTCAAATCAATACCTGAGTAAAGCAGATTGCCCTCGCCAGGGTGGATAGGCGTTATTCAATCTGTTGAAAGTCTGACTAGAACAAGAAAGCTGATGAAAGGAGAATTCACTCTCTGCCTGACTGTCTTCAAGTCGGGACACTGGTCTCCTCCTGCCTTCAGACTCAGACTTGGACTGGAACTTAAACCATCACTCTTCTGCTTCTCAGGCCTTTGGATTTGGACTCAAACTGTGTCATCAGTTCATTTGGGTTTCCAGCCTGCCAACTGTAGATCTTAGGACTTCTCAGCTTCTATAATCATGTAAGCCAGTTCCTTATAATAAATCTTTACACACACATACACATATATGGATGTCTACATATATCTGTGTATACATATATACATATATAGTTCCTATTGAATCTGTTTCTCTGGAGAACCCTGATTAATATACCCAACCACCTCCACTCACCAGCCAACTCTAAATTAGCCTGCTAAAAGGCACAGTGCTTTGCAATTTAAATGCAGCTTCAAAAGCCCTTCTGTGCAAAATTTCTGGAGTTGTCAGTGGTCACAAAGACTGAGTTAATTAGTGTATAACAGTATCATGGACTTGAGAATACTTTATATTCGTTAAATACAGAATTAATTATTCTTTAAATATTCTACTTAATCTGATTCTGCTTCTAGTGCTGTGTATTCCCTAAATACAAAATGGAAAGTTTCTCTTTTTGATTCCTCTTAGATTTTGCACTGACAAATAGGGGAACTTCACAACATCAGCATTAGAATTCCCCAGAAACTCTGTATCAGCTCATCTTTCCTCAGCGGCTAAAAAAAGTGACATATTTGTTAAGTCTATTGTTCATTTTCATACATGTAGCACTAATTAACATTAAAAAGCTCCACCTCCCTTCTTATAACCTTGGTAAGAACTGGGTATTAAAATAACTAGTCCAACTATAGTCAGTGAGCAGCTTCAGGATAGAAATTATGCTGTTGATGCCCAAGATATTTCAACAGAGATGATATCCTGAAGTTTCTGTGAGTCATTTATGCTTTCAAGTTAACAATATAATGCTGCGTTTTTATAAGGTAACTTATAAGCAAGCACATTAGAAAGAGATATTTATAAACCAAACTGCCCTTCGTGAGATCAGATGTCATGTCATGTATACTGTATCTCCTTCCTTGGGCCAAAAGACCTTGGTTGGAGAAACCCTACGTAGAAGGCTAATTTGAGGAGGGAGCTCTTGGCCTTTTTTTCATATGATAATTTTTTCTTCATTAGGAAGTGATGAGGTGGTCAAACTGACCATGGGGTTTCTACAATATAGTCCTTTAAGAACCTGACTAATTTGTCACAAATTACGCCAAACGAAGGAGTATAAACAAGCAATAGTTTACAAAATACATATTTCAGTCTGGAGAAATTATGCATGCAATATACTTGGTAGTATTTCTGTTTTTTTTCAAATTTATTTATTTACTTTTATTTTTTTTTGCTGCTTTGGGTCTTTGTTGCTGTGCATGGGGTTTTCTCTAGTTGCAGAGAGCGGGGGCTACTCTTCATTGCAGTGCGCGGGCTTCTCATTGCAGTGGCTTCTCTTGTTGTGGAGCACGGGCTCTAGGTGCACAGGCTTCAGTAGTTGTGGTGCCAGGGCTCAGTAGTTGTGGCACACGGGCCTAGTTGCTCCGCAGCATGTGGGGTCTTCCCGGACCAGGGCTCGAACCCGTGTCCCCTGCATTGGCAGGTGGATTCTTAACCACTGAGCCACCAGGGAAGCCCCTTGGTAGTATTTCTATTAGAGAATGGAGGAAGTGTGCTTCTCAGTGCCCCAAAGAAGGAAAAAAGTTATAATTAGATGTCATCACTATCCATTTAATTAGGTTTTCAAAGAGGGGGTCAGTCTACCTCACTTCTTGGAAGCAGACATCAGGTCATGCCATGGAACTTGGTCACGCCTGAAACTTTGATTGTGCCTGTTCCAACCAAGAAGGCGGACTTCAACTGCCTGGACATTAAAAACAAAAGAAATTCCATCAGTGAGACATCAGAACAGTCTGATTTTTATTTAAAATTTTCAGAAAAAGTAAAAATAAAAGGGTCTTTGTTGAAAAACCTCCTGAATGATTTATAACACTTGGACTTCTGAATTTTTCATTTCAGAGATAAATTTGGGTCCAGAAAGTGGAAAGTAATATCTGTTGATGAAGCTTCCTAAAATACCATGGTGCTCAAACCAAGCTCTGTGCAAAGTTACTTCTTGAGGTGTGATGAACAAAATTTCCTCTTGTGATGGAAAAAAATTAAACTTTAAAAAAAATGAAAGTCAATGATGAGTGAGCCTTAACATTTATTGATGTGTAGTTCAAGAAGGGTACTCCTATTATCTAAATATACATCAAGAAATAGTTTATTTCAAACCAGGACTTAATGGGAATACAAATTAGAGAATCTGGGACTTTTCCTAGACATGTCGAGATTTCATTTGGCATTTAGGACAGCGATTAGATGGCTTTTAATACTATTATGAAATTTTATTTACATCTGGAGAAATTTTTCTTTATCTTCAACCATCAGTTAGTTACCTATTGTTTTAGTATTAAGAACCTATATTTCATACATTCAGACTGAAGTGTGTCATTGCCTTCATTTGGTTCACTTTAGTTCAGCAAGTGCACCTGAGCATCACTTATGCTCAGGGGTGTGTGCTAGAAACAAGGGCTTTGAGTATAGTATTTCCTCAGTTCTGCATAGGAAACAATAAACCCGTGTTCACCCATAGTGCAAATGCAATTAAAAAAAAAACTCTGGGAGCATAGGGGAAGGAACACATGTCTCTGTTTAATCTGGGCTTAAAATAGTGAATAAGGTTTTACCAACTCTTTTGCCCATTCCTCTCACCATACCTTCCTCCTATTCTTTCTCCTCACAGTTAGAGTTCATTTTATGAATGAATATAAGATTATGTCCTTCCCTGCTTACATTCTCTCATGGCTTCCCCTTGCACTTAGAACAAGATCCAGTGTCCTCTCCAGGGCATGCAAGTCCCTCCCATGATCTGGCTTTGGTCTTTCCAGCCTCAATTTACCTGGCTTCCTGTTGTGCTGCAGCCAGGCTAGTCTTTCACGGTCGAAGCCCAAAACTGCAGCAGGCTCTGACATCTCCTCTTACCACTGCATGGAAATCCCTCCCCTACATCCTTTAGTAGATTGTTCCCTCTCCTCACTCAGTTGGCAGCATAAATGCCACCTTCTCAGAGAGGCCTTCAAGGACCTTGCTGTTTAAACACTCTAAAATACCACGCTGCTTTATTTTCTTCCTAGCATTATCTGAAAATATTGTACTTATTTGTTTATGGTGGGTCCTGCTACAACTACCTCTATGCCCAGGGAATGTAACCTGAGAGAGAGAAGGAGCCCCACTTGTCATGTTTGCTATGTATTCCCACTTCTAGTACAGGGCCCGGTACACCCCAGCAGGTCAGTAATCGTTACTGAATGAATGAATCATGGTCACTATATTTTCAGATTCTTTTTCCATTTTAAATAATAGTGAAGAATCTGGTTGAGTTTTCTCTTCGTACAAATAAGTATACCAATTTATATTTCGGTGCAATTTTACTAACGTAATGATCAGTTCTTGAAAGAAGGCCAAGTCTAACAAAATTTTAAAAAAGATATAGGAGGTGTTCATGATGTCTTCTCCTTGGAGCCAGTGTTGTTGGCCTCTCATGGCACTAAATTCACAAATGTAAGAAAAATTAAAAACAAATTACCTCCTCCTCTTTTTATGTTTTCAACAGTACCATTGTCTCTGAGTGTTCCCCAATGGGGGTACACAGTGTCAGTTTGCACATAACTTAGCAAGGTTTTAACACTATTTCAGTTTTGTTGCAATCTTCCCTTTATGGGAAGGCTAACATTCCAATATTATTAAAAATGCAAACCAATAAGACATGAAATGGCTTGCTTATTGCTAACATTTATGCAAAACCACTTAAAATGTTAAAAAATATTAATCTCCTACCCTATGTAGCAATTAATGCTGCACAGATGATGACAATTGTTTTTTCCACTGGAAAATCACCAGCAATCCACATTCTCTTCTTCTGCTTAATTAACACAACTATATATATCCTTCAAAGTCACAGGAAACTGGTGTAATTGCTTTTGTAAGTTCAGCCAGTCTCCAATGAAGAACAGATTGCTAAATTAAATGCAAGTAATTTGAAGCTTTAAAAAAAAATCAGGAATATAGACATTCTTGCCCCCATATACTATGAGGTGATACAAAGGTCAGGGAAAGAAAAGAAAAAGTAAGAATTCCTGGACCTGTCTTTGATTCTCTGTTGAGATATTAACTACATTTTAAAGACCATTTGTCAAGCAGACATCATGTTATATAAAACAATTATACTTTATAATCAGCCACAACATTGTTGTCAACATAGATGTGTGCTGAACTGATTTGGAATCAAAGACTCTGTGTGTGTGTGTGGTGTGTGTGTGTGTGTGTAAAATAGCCCTAAAGTTTCTGAAAATCAGAAGAAAATAAGGATTGCAGAAACAAGGTGGAAAATAATTCAAAAAAAAATTTACTTATTTACTTTTATCTAGAGAAGGTAAAAGAGAGGACAGTGGGGAAGTGGGAAAAGAGAAAGGCAGAAAAACAGAGATCAGAGTTGAGGAGATACACACACACATACATACAGTCCATCCTCATTATTTGTGGATTCTGTATTTATGAATTTGCCTACTTGCTAAAATTTATTTGTGACCTCAAAATCAATATTCTAGGCACTGTCATGATCATTCTCAAACATATACATAAGAAGAGCAGTGAAAAATTTGAGTTGCTGGACACACATTCCTAAAAGAGGCTAAATAAGGTGATGTTCTGCCTTTCAGTTTCAGCTGTAAACAAGTGTTCTGTTTGTGGTATATTTAGTGGTGTATTTTTGCATTTTTGTGCTTTTTGTTGGTGCTTAACTATTTATAATGGTCCACAGGCATATCGCTGGAGTGCTGTCTAGTGTTCCTAAGAGCAAGAAGGTGGTGATGTGGCTCACAGAGAAAATATGAATGAGGTAAGCTTCATTTAAGCATGAATTGTAAGCTGTAGGTTGTGAGTTCAATGTTAATGGGTCAACAATCTGTATTAAATCAGGCATCTTTAAAGAGTAACACACATAAAACAAGGTTATGTATTGATTTGTTGACAAAAATGTTGCAACCAGAGGCTCACAGGAACCTAGCCCTGTATATCTCTTAGGAGCAATGATTCAGTATTTGCTAACTCAGTTTTGTAGTGGCTTTATGAACATAACTACTGTGAATAATAAGAATCAACTGTGAGTGTGTGTGTGTGTGTGTGTGTGTATACAGCTGATTCTTATTCACAGTGGTTATATTTGTATATATAGAGAGAAACAGTAAGAGAGAACAAAAGAGCTATCTCATGTCTTGGATCCAGTGTGGATTGCTTATCTGGAGGCCAAATCAAAGTGTGTAAATAAAAAGTGATAGGATTAGATGAACAAGTAGGTGTTTAACTCAGAGTGGAAAAAGAATTAATCAGTCTGTACAAAAAAGAGGGAACTTTGATCGTATGTCTCTTTAACTCTTTTATTATATAGAGGGGGGATGTGGGGATGGGCATAGTGGTCAAAAGTAAGACTCCAGAGACCAATTCAAATCTCAGCTCTCACCCTCTTAACTTCTGGGCCTCATTTCATTATCTATAAGATGGGGATTATAATATGTCTCACAGGCTTGTAGTAAGAATTAAATAAGAAATCAAAGATTGTAGAAGAGTGTGTCATATATTAAAACATTCAATTAATAATGCAATTATGAGTAAGCAGACCCCAGGCTTATATTTACGTAGAATCTTGCTGATGGAGACCAGCCCCCATGTCCTCTTATCCGCAGCTCACTGTTTTTTCATTGCACCTTTCTTGGGCCATTGAGACACCATTTGGACTGATTTACCCCTAGATGCTGTTATGATGGTTGGCAAGGAAACGTTTGTGTTCCCAAGGTATGCTTTCATAGCATAGAATACAGAGTTGAAGGAAAAGTAATGTAAGCAGTAGTTAAGAGGAAGAGGGATGTCTGCCTCAGTTTTCTCCTAAAAGAACATCATTTCCAAAGAAGAGAAGTAATTTCAATTAGCTTGTATGTTATGGAGCAAAGGAAAGAGATAGCTTCGGGGATGGGGATTAGAGGAAGCAATGTTGGTTGGTTAGTGGTTTTTTGAAAGACACTAAGGCATGTTTATATATTAATGGAGATTTGTCCATAGACACCCAAAGACTGATTAAGTAACTTAATAAAGATGGCTACTGGAATTAAAAAAAAAAACAAACAAAGAAGAGAAGTAAGAAATCATGCTAAGTTTTACTCATCCACTATGCAATCACCTGTGTTCATAAAATGGAATAGACTTTAATTCCCACCATGAGCATAAAGCAAACCAGTGTAAAACGGAAGAGATTTGCCTTTTTTCTTTTTTTTAATGAAAAAAAGAGAAAAACCCCAGCATCCCCAGCCTCAGTTTCTTTATATACAAATGGGAATAATAATACCTACTCTAGGGCTTCCCTGGTGGTGCAGTGGTTGAGAGTTCGCCTGCCGATGCAGAGGACACGGGATCGTGCCCCGGTCTGGGAAGATCCCACATGCCGCAGAGCGACTAGGCCCGTGAGCCGTGGCCGCTGAGCCTGCGCGTCCGGAGGCTGTGCTCCGCAACGGGAGAGGCCACAACAGTGAGAGGCCTGTGTAGCACACACAATAATAATAATAATAATAATAATACCTACTCTATCAAATAATGTTAAAATCCCTAGGAAGTATTTGTGATAGAATATTCCACCAAAGCTAGATATAGAGGTCTATCCAAAGTAAAATTAGTTAGGATTTAAGGCAACTTATTTGATCTCACTTTACACCACTACAGAAGCCTTAGAATGAAGTAAAATTACAGTGCATTACCTTTCATATCATCTCTAAATGTACCTGCATAGAAATTCTTTTCAAGATGTTATTAATAATAATAAAAGAATCTATTACTTCACATGTCAGAGGGAACAATTCAGGATACAACTACTATTTTAGTATATTTAGCCAATCCTTTTTATCAGTGTGAGTGACTGGTACAGAGCTGGTGAATGAAATCTACAGATTTTATAACTTTACAGTTTGGATTAGACCAGATAACATTGACGAGTACTTCAGAGAATGTTCCTTTTATTTTTTCCCCTCTCTCTCTCAAAGGGATTCTGACAAAGGCTCATATTTTCATCTAGAGAAGCTTACCATTTAAAAAACATATATTTCTTTTTAAACCCATTCAGTTAGCTGCCCACATTTGTATTAAATACAAACTGTTTCATACAATTCTTTCTAGAAGCCAACGACGTGCCTGTAATATACCTCTCCATAATAGATTCACTGAAAAAACGTGACTTATTTTACATTCTAAATCAAATAATGGTACATTTTAGCCATTTCTATTGCCTTTGACATAGGTATATTTCCATGAATAGGATATACTTATTCCTTAGGAGTTGACTAACAAATAGTATTTTAGTCAAATAGTATTTGTTAATTTTAAAAAGTATTCCATCAAACAAGATAGCACTGTTGTTGTTGCGTTGCTGTTTTTTAGTTTCATACTTATACAGACTGGGGCATATCATGAAAGGAGACAGAACTATACTTCAGTAAGTTGTCCCAAGTGCATACTATTTATTATATATTTGAAGGTTCCGTTGTAGCTAATGATCTCTGAGCCATAAAAATTCACCTCATTGAATTTCAAAAATATTACAAATAGGTAAGGAGATGCTAACTAAATCATCAGATTTACTAAATTTAAATGTTTATTTTTATCCATTTCTAGAGTAAGATGCAGGCATTTCTCACCATCAGAGTGTAGGGTTAATGTATGAGAAGACCATTAAACTCCCATCATTTAAACATGATAACTGCCTCACGTGTCTACATAATGTTTCAAAGCTATTTTTAAGCCATTTAAGCTTTTCAATCTACACTAAGCATCCACCAAGAGATTTTCTATTAAATTTAGTACAATATTTTAAATGATCAGCACAACTCGATTTTAAATAAATTCTAGAGTAAAAGTAATTTCTAAAGACATAACTTACATAATTTTCCTCAGTGCATCACTGGCTCTGAATAGTGGCTTTCAAGTTTAAAGCATTAAAGATCTTATAGAATCCCCAGACAGCTATGCCTTGTATAAATCTAGTGTAAATTTTAAGGAGTTAATTGGTGCTAAAAATGACAAAATAAGTTTGGTATACTTACATGTTTCTGGTTGCCCCAAATAATTTAAAATAGCAAATGTTTCACAAAAGGTTGTATAAACAACAAGTAAAGCACTAGAAAATTTTCAAATAAGAATTAGAATTATTCCTGTATCCTAATAAAATTTTTGATCCGCTAAGAATACTATTGGCTAGGATATTATTATGCCAACTAATGCATCCTTGGGACATGGGATTTTGTGACTGGGAACTTGGGAATTTCACCTGGAAAGAGCAGATGACTGTTGGGAATGATTGGCTGACTCAGTGAAGACAGAAAGCTGAGGTAGAACACAAAGGAGCTATTGATGGCTTTTGTCTGTGGAAGACAGAAGCCTAAGGGAAGGGTGACTGCTCTCTCTTAGTGTCATGGATGTCACATGATAGAAAGTTTTATGTTTGTTTCTGACATTAGGCAAACAAAAACCTTTTGAATGCTGAATTAGGCTCTTGTTTTGAGCCTGGGAGCTGCTACTCATTCCTATTGATGAGTACTGATCTGATTGCAGCCCTTTTATTTTTATGGTGTTAACTGCACAGGGAATGTGGGTAGAAGGCTTGAGACAGGACCACCGACCTTATCCCTCCAGAGTTCACATAGCTTTTGGAGTTTTCCCTTTTTTTGGTGGGGGGGGGAGGGAGGAGGAAGGGGATGTTTCAGGAGCTTACCAATCTCTTTGCTTAAATGAACAATATGAGTTAGGCCTTCTGAAACCAGTTTAGCAAAAGACTCTTACTTTCTTTTCCCTCTGGAGAAGAATACAACACTATCACCACGATTCAGTTTTGCTTGTCTGGGTCTGTGCAAATTGTGAGGGAAAGAGAGTGCTTTGAGGGAGCCCTTCCTTTTCCCTTTGGTCCCTGTGATCTGTACCCACTTTAGGTTCTAGGTTCAAAATTCGATGACTTGGCAGGAAAAGATCAATCCATTTTGTAAAGACATGGTGAGGATTGTATTCTTGTTGAGGGAGTCATAGATTGAAAAAACTGAAGGCATTTTTAAAGCCCTTGATTATGGCAGACTTTTAAATATATACATTCACTTTAAATTAAAAGAATTCAGAGAAATGAGAATAATTTCTGCTTTCTATGGCCAGACTTTGAAGTGGAGAAATGTGGAACTAAAAGCAAATAGCATAACCTGTTTTAATCAAAAGGAGTCTAGCAAGAAACAATCAATTAAAGAACAGTCTGATTCTCTGCGACATCAATGTATGAAAATCTGTTAGACGCCAGATTGTGTCTCAAGACACATATGATGAACTGAACAAAATGACCTGCTAATAGCTTTTATGGGTAATAAATGCGTCATGTTATTTGTAATTTTGCAGATGGTAAATCAAGCTAATATCGAAGCTGAAACAAGCTACTTGTTAAATATACTTCAAAATGATCTGTGTTATTCAAAAACTGTATTGCAGAGAAAAGAAAGATGATTACTCCTTATATTTCTAAGCATCTCAAATGGATAAACATTCCCATTCTGCCATGGAGGCATTTAAAATTTTAAATCCTTTGGAGAAAGCATGCCTGAAATAAATTTAAGCTGAGAAACGCTAAGTTTATTTAGATTATGAGCAGGAACAAAAACGTAAAACCTGTGCTGAAATTGAAGTGTGACTTTATTGCATACAATGCACATTAGATATTTCCAATCAGCGTTTGGAACACTGACCTGGCAAATTTGAACATTTGAGCCCAACACATATTAACAAATGAGGCGGGGGATGGACATGCCATTCATATTATAGACTCTTTTGAATAGTCTCATTTGCCTAAAGAACTCTTTAGCTTCAGTTTTTTTGTTGTTGTTGTTGTTGTTGTTGTTGTTATAAGATCTAAGGTAGATAGCAACACAATTCTGGGGAGGTTAGGAAAAGAGGAGCCAGGACAATGGTCCAAGAAATCACTCCTACAGGGAAAAAAAACAGGAAAAAAAAAAGACTGACTGCCCATGATATACAAAGGGAAAGTCAGTCAAATGAAAGGAAAAGTTAACTTTGTAGATGGACAGGTTAGATATTTGAATCCCAAAATGGGCTCTTTCTATGTTTGAGCTGGTTATTATTAACCTTAAACCATTTTGTTTGCCATCTGTAATATATGTCATGTAAGTAAGATCAGTTCTGTGTGTATTTATTTATTTATTTTTGCATGCAGGAAAAGCTTTATTAAGTCACGGAACTGTTATAATTTTTTAAAACTGCAGTGTAGAATACTTAAACATTTTTTAATGACTTAGGAAACAATTGGCATATATTTAGTAAGCAAGTTCTACTTTCACAATTTTCTCTGCTCCCACCCTCAATGCTCAGCTATAGAACATTCATTTACTTATCATGTTTAGTATCTCTGTCTCACAGTCAGCTGTCAGAGCTTTTGTTGCAAAAACATGTCTCCTAACAATTAAATACACAATGGGAAGATATGATCAGACATTTACAGGACTTGAAATGTTTAAGAATAATACACAATATTAGGATTACAAGAAGGGCAGTGACATCTTTCAATTCATTTTGCTATTTCCATTCTCTTTTTTAAACATTAATCTCTAAAGTCCGTCCAAGTTCCCATCCTTTAAAATGCATCCTGTTCCTTTTCCTCCCCTCCTCCAATGTCCATATTTTAACAATTCGAGTCCTCTTGCCTGGGAAAAAGAAAAGTTACTAACTCACAAGGGACATTTATTGACATCTAATTGTTACAACCCAAAGGACAGCACAAAAGTCAGTCATGTACAGGTAGACAGAGCACAATGGGGTCTGTCCATGTTTTCGGCACCCTGAAGGAGAAGCGGGTCGGGCTCCTTAAGGCTCAGGGTTCACATGATGATGCACTTGACCACCAGCTTCTCCGTTGTCTTGGGGATCTGGGATTTCTTTTAGGGAGGCTGGGCGCCGGTGGCAGTGGCGGGCTTCTTCTCGAAGTTTATCAGCATCTAGAACAGCGCCTGCACATTGATATTCATCTTGGCGGAGGTCTCCAAGAAGGCACAATTCCACTCCGACGCGTAGGCAGCACCTTCCTTCTCGCTCACCTCCCGGTGGCTCTCATCGCACTTGTTGCCCACCAGGATGATGGCGCACTTTTGCGGGCTGTTGCCTTTGAGTTGACGGATCAGCTCATAGAGGGGCTTCAGCTCCTCCAGGGTTTGCTTCTTGGTGACGGAGTAGACCAGGATGAAGGCGTGACCCTGGCAATGGCGAGTCGCCTGGTAGCGGCGGCCGCCGGTGGTGTGCATTGCGCCCGCCTTGTGGCTGCATCCCAGCGCCTGGAGGTGGGTATCTTCGATGGTCGGCAGATACATACGCCTCACGGAAGTTGCCGCGCACGCACCTCTGCACCAGCGCGCTCTTGCCCACGCCGGTCGAGCCGACCACCACCACGCGGAAATCTCTGCTCCTCCTCTGGGGCAGGCAGGTACGGATGAAGGTCAAGGTAGGCAGAGGCCGCAGCCGCTTTATCAGCCGTTCCTTGAGGCCAAAGCAGGAGCTGCCCATTGTCGGGTATTGGCGGGGAGATGCGTGCACACCTTCTCTGGCACTTGGCCAGCAGTGAGGGAAACCTCATAAAGAAAGGAGGACACCAGATAAAACTCCAGCAGCCCCTAGCCCACACATATCCTGCAGTATTTTCTCTTTTCTCCATCCAAGGCTGATCTGTGTATTTTTAAAGAAGGGTAATCTGAGATATAAATATAGAAAATCTCTAATAAGGTTTATTTTTAAATAAATGTAATTTAAGGTGTATTTATATGTTTTTTTGGATACATTTATGTTTTCATATATATACATATGCATACACGTATGCATATATACAGACATATGTAAACATATTAAAATTTTATGAACTGCAAATTACATTGCTTTTCTAGGAAGCCACAATAACTTGTTTCTTAAGTAAAAAAATGTTTTATTTTTCTTTAAGGAGGTTATATGTGTCCAATGAAGTAATTCTAGTATTAGGTAGAATCAGGGATCTAGAGTCTTTACAAATCAGATGAATTTTAGTTTTAGATTTACCTGTTACCTGGAACATCTAGAGAAAAATCAATTAATGCCTTAAATTTCCAACTTTTTAACGGTAACAAAATGTTAGCTATTTATCAGTTCTCTGTGATATGACTTTGAGGACAGTGACAGTGACAGCAGTCCTATCTTTTAGTAATTAAAGAAAAAAAGGATAAAATATCACTTGTTGAAGGAACAGATGTTTGCAATCCATTAACATCCGTTAATTCACTGTAGAATCAGAAATGTATAATAAAACTAATCCTAGGCCAAATTATGAAGCTGGGTATTATTACAATCAGCAGTTCTCAAAATTCCCCTACGTAGTCCTTTTCACAGAGATTCCTGATGCCTTTCCTAGTTCCCCACCTCTGTCTTCCCCATTTATTCAGTTAATTCAATCACTATAAAAAGGCATGTATAAGACAATATCTCTACATTTTCTAGGATGTTTTCAGCTTAAAGTAACAGAAAAGAGAACTGAAAGTGGCCTAATCAACAAGGACATTTATTATTTCACATAACAAAATGTCCAAAGGGATGTCACCTCCAAATTTCATTGGTCATCTCATTCATTGGTCTTCCCATTCATTGGTCATTAGCAATCTAAGATCTGTCTTGTGCTGTCCACCAAAATAATTTTAGTGGTAAAATCAAATTATAAAATATATTTATTTACACATATTTTATATCTTGCTATACAATTAAGGAAATCATATTTCAATCAAATATGCAAGGATGTAATTCTTTCTCACTTTTCTTTGGTCTAAATGCTTCTCACTGTCAAGAAATATTCCAAGATAGATGATGGGAAGCAGCAGATTTAACAAATGTTAATTGGTGATTCTATGATGCTAGATACTAATTATACCTATTTTTGCTGTGTTGAGACAGGATAGAGGTGCTGACGGAGTTGGGGAATTGTAGGATGGTGGGCAGCACCAAAACTGGAAGAACTCTGACATTTATCCCTACAAAATATGTCCAGTAAAGGGTATTTTAAGGGGGTAGTTTTGCAGTCAACTCTAATAAGAAAGAGAAAATCAGAAAGTGGTGAGAATGTGGTCATGATATGGAGTTCTTATTTCTTAGCAAGGTCAGGCACAAGTATCTGGAAACCTTGGTTAGAAAAATGCATTGAAAATGTCATGCAGTATATGTTGGACTCCTCACATGAGCAACCTACTTTCCTGGATCATAATTAAATACTCCAGAGTGTAAAACTCATATGGAATCAGAAAAGACCCCCAATAGCCAAAGCAATCTTGAGAAGGAAGAACAAAGCTGTAGGCATCACACTTCCTGATTTCAAACCATATTACAAAGCTTTGGTAGTCAAAACAGTATGATGTTGGAATAAAAACAGGCACATAAATCAATGGAACAGAATAGAGAGCCCAGAAATAAACTCACACATATATGGTCAATTAATTTTCAACAAAGGCACCAAGAATATAAAATGGGAAAAGGATAATCTCTTCATTAAATGGTGTTGGGAAAACTGGATATTCACATGTAAAAGAATGAAACTGGACCTTACATCATATACAAAAATCAAGTCAAAATGGATTAAAGACTTGGACATGAGACCAAAAACCATAAAACTCCTAAGAAAAAACATAGGGAAAAACCTCCTTGACATTAGTCTTGGCAGTGACTTTTTGGATCTGACAGCAAAAACAAAGGCAACAAAAGCAAAAATAAACAAGTGGTACTATACCAACCAAAATGCTTCTGTACAGCAAAGGAAACCATTAACAAAATGAAAAGGCAACCTATGGAAAGAGAAAAAATATTTGCAAACCACAAATCTGATAAGGGATTAATATTTCAAATTATACAAGGAATTCATACAACTCAGTAGCAAAAAACAAACAACTCAGTTTAGAAGTGGGCAAAGGACTTAAATTAGGCAGTTTTCCAAAGAAGACATACAAATGGCCAACAGGATTTTTGGTGACTTTGAAGCTCGGGAGATCCTGGCCCAGCTGAGGACATCAGATCCCATTGTCCTCCCAGCCCTTTGTCCCCCACCCCCCAAGCCCCTTAATAAAATGGTTTGATCCAAAAACAAAACAAAAAGCAAATGGGCAGCTGGTGCTCAACATCACTAACCATCAGGGAAATGCAAATAAAAACTACAGTGAGATATCACCTCACACCTGTTAGGATGTGTATTATCAAAATGACAAGAGATAACAAATGCTGGCGAGGATATGGAGAAGAGGGAACCCTGTGCCCTGTTAGTGGGAATGTAAATTGGTGCAGCCACTATGGAAAACAGAATGGAGGTTCCTCAAGAAATTAAAAACAGAACTACCATATGATCCAGCAATCCCACTTCTGGGTGTATATCCAAAGGAAATAAAATAATTATCTGAAGAGGTATCTTTACTCCTATGTTCATTGCAGCATTATTCACTATATCCAAGGTTTTGAAACAACCTAAGCTATTGACAGATGAATAAAGAAAATATAGATGCCATTATATATATATATAATAGAATATTATTCAGCTTTATAAAAGGAGGCAATCCTGTTATTTGTGATAACATGGATGAAGTAAACCTGGAGGATATCATGCTAATTGAAATAAGCCAGACAGAGAAAGACAAATACTTCATTCTATCACTTATATGGGGAATCTAAAAGAAAGAGAGAGTGAGAAAGACAGAAAGAAAGAATGAAAGAAAAAGGAAGGGAGGGAGGGAGGAAGAGAGGAAGGAAGGAAGCAAGGAAGGAAGGAAGGAGGGAAGGAAGGGACAAACTCATAGAAACAAAGAGCAGAATAATGGTTGCCAGGGGCTGGGAGCAGTGCGGGGAAGGTGGAGTGGTTGGTAAAAGATACAAACTCTCAGTTATAAGATGAATAAGGCCTGAGAATCTAATGTATAACATGGTGATTGTCATTGATAGCACTGTATTGTATAATTGAAATTCCCTGAAAGAAGAATTTACGTTTTCTCACCAAAAAAAAAAAAAAAAAAAAAAACCCAGATAAGTAGATATGTGAGGCGATGGATATATTAAGTTTTTATGGGATTTCTTTCACAATGTATACATATATCAAATAGTCACATTACACACTTTGAAGATATTGCAATTGCAATTTTATTTGTCAGTTTTACCTCAGTAAAGCTAGAAAAAATACTCCACAGTAAACCAAACCTGGAATGTCCACTGAGCTCTCTTGACAAGCTCTGTCAAGAAATGTAGATATCCAGATAGTTATTCTTCTGATTGATAATGGAAATGTTTATTTTTATTTGTGTTTCTGACAATCAACTTTCTACTTTGTAAACCACTTTACTTATTTGGCTCTATCTGCCTGTGGATATTCATTCCTCCAGCCAGCCACAAAGGAACAACTATGCATGAATACATTTCTATGTTGAAAAATTACATTATTTGCTAAAAATGCTGCTTTCAGACACATCAAGAAAAGAAAAAAGTGAATTGGAAGACATTAGTAAACCTTTAAGTCAACAATTTAATGTGATAAATCCATTGAGAAGCCATTGGATCATGTATAAATAAAGGTGACAGAGGAGAAAAGTAAATATGACAAGATGAACAAAGAAAGAAAGGTTTAGCATAGAGAATTTTGTTAGCAAGCTCTTCTTTTAAGACATCTTAAAATGTTTAATGGCCTTGACCTGCATCAGTACCTAGGCTCTACTTTTCTGTTGCTTTCTCATGTCTATGTACAATCCATGCTTTTTCTTCTGTTTACATATCTAGTGCTATGGCATGGAAAGGAATCTTCTCCAGGGGCCAAAGAACTGCTGTGGTTCACAGTAGACCTTGATTCTGCTTCTAGCTCCTCTATTCATACCGGAGATATTATTCCAATGCTGATTCAGATTTCTCTTAATGCAGTGAAGCTAAAATGTTTCAAACATCATAGTGCTATTGCTGTTTTTGGTTAACAGTGCTAATAGTTGTGCAGGTAATGCTACTGTATTGTGTCATCTCCTTATAGTGTAGTTTGTTAAAAGTTGGAGTTCAACCTGAGATATGTCCATGGCTTTAGTTTCTCCAATAAGATTTAAACAGAAGGACCTCATTATACACCAGTCTCATTTCTAAGACCAATTCACATCATGGAGTCTGAGGGCTATTATATGGGAGGCTCCATGTTATTAGTAGACCATTTATCACTGGGGTAAAAGTAATTACGAGGCATCTTACTAATCCTTCCAACATTTATGAGATATTTGTTATGAGTTATTAGCAATGAACAATGAATAAATGAGCTTTTGACAAAAACATGAAAAACCTTCCAACTTTTGTCTCTTTCTTCTAACATCTTGAGGTTTTGCTGTCACTGGCTGATGTGGAGGTAACCTATTTACACAGAATCAAACTTGTTGACATTTAAGTGTTAAAAAAAAACACGATCTAAGCAGTAGAAAGAATATAGGAATGACATTCACAGATATTTCCAGCTGTCAACAAGTCAGGTTTCTTACTAACTGTAAGCCCTTGAAGTATTATGTTCTTTGGACAGAGTGAGAAATACTGTTACTTCAGGTGTTTTTTGTTTTTATTTTTTTTGTATCCATATAGTTGTCTGTACTAATTAGCAAAATATCATGAGTCTTTCTACTTCTCCCATCTCTGATGTGCCTGATTCTCCTTTTAAACAATAGCAGAAAAGAATTTCTCATGCATTTGGCAGAAAAATGGAATAGACTGATCATTCACACAAAACCAAGGAAGGATACCACCATCCCATAAGAAAGAATTTAATTAAAGATATATTTTTAGTAAGTAGGTAAGTAGTAGCACGAACTGTAAAATATTCTTAAATATAACCATGGGAACAAAAAATTAAACAGGAGCACCACATTCCTTTTATCTTCTTGAAGAAAACGTAACTTCTCATGTGAACATTGAATGAAGAAACCCTCACTGTAGAACACCCACCTTATGTAAGTGACCACTCTGTTACTGGGATGGGTGGGACTGTATCTCTCCATCTCCTTGCTTCTCCTTTTCTAAGATGATTTAAAGGCAAAAAAGGCAAGACGTGCAGAGGAGTTAATACCACATCCCTCTTTCTTCTAAGTACTAACTTTACTGAGAAAGAGGTTCCCTACCCTATCCATTTAATTATCATTGTGGGAAGGGATTCAATTACTTGCTAAAAAGAAAATTGTACAATATAGTGATTAAGCATATTGAGCTAACCAGCCCAGTCTCTGGTCTTAGCTCCACCACTTACTAATTGTATAACCTTGGCAAATTTGTTGATTTTCTGTTGCCTCAGTTTTCACATCTGTAAAATGAGGGTTATAAAAGCACCTACTCTGTGGTTCTTGTGGGGATTAAATGTATTAATATGTAAAGCACTAAGAAAAATGTCTGGTGCATACTAATCACGATTTTGCGTACTACTCCTGCTATTCCTTTCTTGTCCTTGTCTCACCCTTCTAACTGCTTCAAATAATTTTGGAAGGTGTCAACTTCCAGATTTTTGAAGAAGTTAATCAATGGTGTGATTGGGTGTCACCCTGGAAACTCGAAAGAGATAGGTTTAAGACCAGAGATACATTATATTGTTTTATGGAGGATTTAGCACTTTGAGGATGCCTGTGATTGGAGGACTTCTGAGTAATTCCCGACACTCCAAATCTCTCTTTTACTATCTATTGGAGTATGAGTTACCTATGCACATGCTAATATGTGCATGGTGCAGTAAATTTCTCCAAAACTTAGCAACTTAAAACACCATTTTTTAAATCTTTCAATTTCTGTGGGCATAGCTTAGCTGGGTGCTTCTGAGTCAAGCTCCCTAATGAATCTATAGCCTGTTAGCAGGCCTGTGGTCTCATCTGAAGGCATGACCGGGGAGGGATCTACTTCTTAGCTCACTTACATGGTCAGCTACAATTTCTCAAGGCAATCCTTTGGAAAGACCTATGTGTAAGTACCCAAGGCTTTCTGACAACCACATTCACTTTATAGGTCAAAGTAAAGAAGTTCCAATTGAATATTAGGCTTTTATGTTCTTCAGGCCATTCTATGACTGAAATTTGTCCTGTGATAATTCACACTGACTGGCACTCATGAGGGAACTGACTGGTTAGTCTGTCTTCATTCTTCCTCTCATCTTTCTTCCTCATCTACTTCCCTCAAGCACCAAATTTATCTCACTATGCACAGCAACTAAACAATCTCCAGTGGTTATTTCCATTCTGACCACTGCATAACCCAATTCATTAATATGCTCTGTAAGATCAGAAGATCTTGTATTTAATAGAACTCTCCCGCGCTGGAAAACCATTATTGTTTTAAATAGCACTTATTTTTCTTTCCAGTATGTTCAAATTTACTTAAGATTTTTAAATTCTTGTTAGGTTTTACCTTTGGGATTTCTGTGGTTCTAGAGCTGAGAAAGTTGGGTGTGAGCTGATTCAGTTTTTAATTGTTATAAAGAGTTTTAACTAAGCTGCCTGTCCCCTGTCTGTTTACAATGTTGTGGAGCTGCAAACATAAGGTTTCTTAAGTTTTTATTTTTGCAAAATGTTCTTGTCAATTTCATGTCTCCAAAACACTTAAAATGTGAACAACTAAGTTTATATCAGACACATGATTTTGAAGACAAGTAGGATGAACAAGAATTAAAGAGAATTTCCTGATATTTTGTCATATTCTCTGGGCTCATTTAGTTATATATGTGTAGGTACTCTCAGCCTTTGTTGTTCTTTTTATCCTAACCATTGTCCTTTGTGGCTAAAGTTGTAATTTTTGTCAACTTCTCTCTTTTAATTAATTTATTGTTTCGTTAAGTTTAAAATATATAGTGTCTCTTTCAGTACTGTAATTGCAAATTGGAAATTACAGTAAGAGAGTTTAACTCATTCTGCTCAAGACTTACATAACTCCACCCTACATTTAATAAATGTTTTGAGGCAATATTTCTTTGTTTGGAAATTTTTACATTACATTAAATATCCTACATATTTCAAATAACATTAATCATTACACTGCTTTTCTGAGTGCTTTTCTGAGCATAGAGATTAATGTAAACTTTTATTTTCAGCTTTTTTAACTATCCATACTACTTTTTAAATTTATAAAGTCAAATAGATTTTATAATTCTTTTAAAAATAGCAATAATGAACTAAGTTCGACTTCCATTGTTGACACTGAACTTAATTCAAATACTGAAAATATTTTTAAATTCAAAAGGAAAAAAATAAGAGCAAAGGGCAGGGTAATGTACTAAATTACCTGAGAGGAAAAAAAAATTGGGGGGAATTCGTGTTCACACTAACCATTTGAAAATCAGGACAAAAATGATGGCCAGAGCTCTTTGCCAGACAGTGTCTTCTTCAGAAAATGTTAATAACATTCCATTTTTAAAGTAATTTTTTCTTCTGACAGTCACTGAGCTGTACACTTAGATGGTAACCTTTAGATGCCATCAAGGAAATGTTGAGCAAGTTCTAGGTTTAATAAGAAAAAAAGATTATTATTGACACCTTTCATTCTATTTCAACCCAAAACATGGAGTAGGATTTCCATTCAGTGAAGTTCTTTCTTTACTCATCGATTTTTTCCCCCCACTTGAAACACACCTCACTCAATGCTCCTGGATACTTTCTGGGAGCAGTGCAGAAAGGTTGGCTAGCAATAGGGTAATGTTTCTTGGATGAGGCTTATAACCCATTTTTGTGTTTTCCTACTCATGGCCACAGGAAGACTGAGAATAAATATGCTGACCTAGAAGAAAAATTGAATTTAGCATCATAAGGTAATCTACCAAAACTCACTGCCCAGAAAGTAGTGTGATCAGAATTTCAAGCCCCAGGTGACTTTTTGGTATACAGCGGCCAATATCATGAGCTGATTATATGCACACGTATCAACTTAGAGAGTTATTGGCAGACACCGGAATAGCTCACAGATTTGAAACAAGAGGACCTTAGGGACTGGAATGGAGGATGGGCCACTGCTAGAATCCTCTCCTCAGATGTCTCCTATTCCTTCTGTTTCTGCTCCTCTCTGGGTGCTAGTGTAGTGGTCACTGGCGTCTCTAGAGTCACATCTTAATAGTTCTCTAACCTGAGAGAAAGAAGAAACTTTTCACTGCCGTCTCCAACATGAGCAACTTTGGAAGGACACAGAATGATACTATAAGTAATAGTAGTTTATTTCAGGCACTGTGCTAAGAACTTTACACTCTACAAAACTCCTAAGAGCAAGTTATTTTTATCTCCATAAATTTTTAACAAAAAAGAAAACAGGCTTAGAGAGGTCAGGGAACTTGCTCAAGGTCCAATCGTCAGGAGGTGGTTGTGCTGCTTTTCCCAATTAAGGTAGTGTGACAAAAGAAACCCTCCCTCTAATAATTACTCCATATATACTGTTACCTATTGGCCTGACTTGCGTCTCATGCCCATCAGTGAACGAACTGCTGTGGCTAGGATGATGTTATCCTACTGGTTCAGCCTGGGTCTAGTGCCCAGACCTACAGTCAGGGGACTGAATTCTGTTACAGAAATTAACAGAAGACCACCTCAAGACTTTCCTGAGACTATACCTGCAGTGAATAGGGGAGCTGACTAGGAACCTAGCTCTGCCAGAGCCCAGACTCTTCCCTTACCTATTCAACTTCATAATAATACTGTGTATTGCTATCTCATTCTACAGATGAGAAAATCAACATGGTGAAGTCAAAATATATCCAAATTAATGTGGCCAGAAATAGGGGGAAAGAAAACTTGATGGTAGCTCTGTCTGTTCTTTGATCCAGTGTTTTGTCCACCCAGCTATTCAGCTCCATGGTGGTAGGTTATGGAGTGTTTTCATTATACTTATTTCTAAAGAGAGTTGGTCCAAAGCCCCTCGCCATGCAGAGAGGTGGAAAAGTACAAGGTACAGTGGTAAAGTCAACTGTGTCTGTAGTTTCTGTATTAGTTTGATAGGGTTGCTGTAACAAAGTACCACAAAGTGGGTGTCTTAAACAACAGAAGTTTATTGTATCATAGTTTTGGAGGCTGGAAGTCTGAGCTTAAGGCGTAAATCAGCAGAGCTGGTTTCTTCTGAAGGCTGTGAGGGAGACTCTGTTCTATGCCTCTTTCCTAGCTCCTGGTGGTCTGATCTTTGGCATTCTTCGGCTTGTAGATGCATTCCCCTGATCTCTGCCTTCACGTTCACATGATGTTTTCTCTGTGTGGGTGTATCTTTGTGTGCATGTATGTGTCCCAGTTTCCCCCTTTTATAAGCACACCGGTCATATTGGATGGGGGGTGTGGTCCACTCTATCCCAATATGACCTCAACTTAATCAACTACAGCTACTACAGCCCTATGTCTAGAAAGGTCATATTTTGAGGTACTGAGGGGCTAGGACTTCAACGTATGAATTTTTTGGGGGGGGAGCGACACAATTCAACCTGTAGAGTTTCTCTGGTAAGAAAGAAACTAAAGGAAACATACATAGCTTTTCTACTAAGGAAGACTTTCATTGGCCTTTTTATTTAAGCTAAAGAAAGAAACAGAAAACTAGCCTCAGTGGGTAGTCTGGAGGAAAGTTAGGAAAATGGGGTGGGATGAAAGAAGAGAGGGATAGTCAATAAAGCGTATGGAAAGTAACAAAAGCATACTGAGGTGGCCAAGGGCATCCTTTTGAAAAGCTTTGAATCAACTAGTTATTAATTGGTTCTGATCCAAAATGCCATTGAGATTGTAGAAAGTAGGTGGTATAGCCAAAGCAACAGGTGTGAGAAGTCAACTTTGGCCTCATTATTGAAGATTAATAATTGAAGGAGGTGGTAAAAACATTAGGAGAAAGAGAAGAAGCCAGAGATCAAAGATTAGAATGCAGAGTCATTCTTGAATTCATCAGAAGGGTTAGCATCATTATGAATAACATCTTTGGAGCTACTTTTGTTCAACAAACCACTTCTGAATATTTAAAATGCAATTAGTGATTTAGTTTTTCGATATGCATTTCCTGGAAGCCAATTGGATCTAATAAGCTCTGCCCCAAAACATTTTCTTTAGAATTTATAACTAATGATGATCCATATAATGTAAACTGAAGCCTCATTACTCATGGGGTTCTTAAATGAGCTAATATATGCAACACGCTTAGAATAGTGCCTGACACATAGCAATGATACGCAAGTGTTTACTAGTATTATTAGGTGACTTTTAAAAAATTAATTTATTTATTCATTTATTTTTGGCTGCGTTGGGTCTTTGTTGCTGCGCGTGGGTTTTCTCCTGTTGCAGCGAGTGGGGGCTACTCTTTGTTGTGGTGCACGGGCTTCTCCTTGCAGTGGCTTCTCTTGTTGGGAAGCATGGGCTCTAGGCATGCGGGCTTCAGTAGTTGTGGCTCGCAGGCTCTAGAGCACAGGCTCAGTAGTTGTGGCGCGCGGGCTTACTTGCTCTGCGGCATGTAGGATCTTCCCAGTCCAGGGCCCGAACTCGTGTACCCTGCATTGGCAGGCAGATTCTTAACAACTGCGCCACCAGGGAAGTCCCTGTTAGGTGACTTTTAATCCCTCATAGGATGAGGGAAATAGAACAAGGTGTAAATGGGCTAGAATAGGTTTGCTCGAGCTCCTGCCACATTAATGAATTTACTTTCAGATGCTCCTCTGATTGTCACTGAGATAGTGTAGTGTTGAAAAAAAATCTCCATATAATGTATAAAAAATAAAAAGAAACAGTCTTTATGCTCTCTATTCATTCATTCATTCAACATACAATTGACAAATTAGATGCTTAGTATTTTTAGCCTTCTAAAACTATTTAGTAGTGAATCACTAAAAGTTATCAAAAAACAACAAAAAATCTAATGGCATAAAACATTAGTTTGAAATGTTTTGGTAATTGAAAAGATAAAATAAAGATAAAATATTGATAATTTTAATTGATATGAATTTTGAATAGACAATTTTGTATCTTGGTCAATTACCATGAGAAAGCATATTAAATAATTTTGTAATATCTAAGCTTAAGCCAATGTACTATTGTGATATAATGTATATCACATATAGGTATATGTAAGTTCTTAGGGCTGTACTGTAATTCATAAGGAGGTTGCAAATGAAGTATAAGGCACGTTTCCTGTTATTGATATTAATCACTTTTAGCATTCTTGTGTAATGATTTTACTGGAAGTTTTATATCAAGCCTCAAATACTCATTTGTATAATTTTAGTATAATTCTGTTTTTAGTATAATTTTAGTATAATTTTGTGTTCTTTGTCCATCTTAGGTGCTCAGTGAATATTGTTAATATTGCTACGTTTGTTTTTTATGTAGTTATAGATCTCTACAGTTTAACCATTAATGTGTATATTTTAAAGACATCTTTAAAAGGCTGTGTACCAAGGCATCCAACACTTATAAAGTCATACCCACAAGAATTATTACTAAATCTATGTTACATTTCTCTGCCTCTTTATACCCGATTTTATATGGTGGCCTCTGTAAGTGTCCAAAACTAATATTGAGATCCTGCAGTAGTTTTCCGCATGGCTATACATTGGAATCACCTGAGATGCTTAAATTTTTCTACTATGAACGGGGTCAGTCTCAGACCAAATTGAGTCAGAATCTCTGACAAACAGCCCTATTCATTGGCATGTTTAGCAGTTTTGTGGGTGATCCTAATGTGTAACTAGGTTGAAAATCTCATAAATATCATCCTGCTTTTAAGAGTAAATAATGTATAATATGAA
Source organism: Globicephala melas (assembly GCF_963455315.2). NCBI lineage: Eukaryota > Metazoa > Chordata > Mammalia > Artiodactyla > Delphinidae > Globicephala > Globicephala melas. Next base: position 67,549,183 of record NC_083320.1, on the reverse strand, counting down.
AGACGTGAACATTCAAAGATAAGGTGGCTTACTTATGTGAGGGATACATTTTGGCAAAATTTTTTACTTTCCGTACTTTAGGCATATATGGCAACAAAGCAGTTCTTTGGTACAGTGGGGAATATAGGAAGTCATAAAACTAATGAACCTACAATCAAGTCAAAGAAAAATGTATCAACCAGCACAAAAGTATAAATTCTTAGGCCAATTTGCTCTTCCACTGCCATTTGTGCTCTCTCTCTCTCTCTCTCTCCCCTCTCTCTCCCTTTCTCTTTCTCTATTTGACTCTGACTTTTGCTACCACAGCAAGAAAAACTGAATCTGATATTCTGTTCTTTTTGCTAGTGCTAACCAGTATTAACACGGACATTATGACCTGATGATGGGGGGTGTTACTTCCCTGCCACTGGAAGAAAGCCAAGCGAGAACACATTAAAATAATGTACATTAATTAATCACTTTTATTTTTTCATTGAAAACTTGCATACTTTTATATGTTTGAATATATGTCTTAAAAGTTAGCTACAAAGTACTGTTTGGGTTTTTATTTATTTGAGCTTATATTTTCTTTACTAGTGCAATACAGTGGACTTTTCTTCCATTTTTTTACTGGCAGCTTTTTAAAAAATATATCTTTTTGACTGAATAATATGTTTTTAACAGCTTTTGGTTCAGGCCTTAAAAAAGTTAATACCTAGGCAAAAATCAGTTAAAGTAAACGTTGCTTTGAAAACACCTTTATCTACAAAGTAGAGTGCACATGGCTTCATGTACATATAAAATAGTGGTTTGGGGATAATTTCTATGGAATATATGTATATTTCAGCATTATTTTAAATGCTCTCAAGACTGAGGGTATAGCAGGAGAAAAAGCAGGTGGAATCCCCTACACATTTAAAAATTGTTTTCCTCCTTCCTTCCTTAGCATCGATTTCTAAATTAATGTGAACTACATGAGTTTATGAGAAAACGCCTTAGTATTCTAATTTCCTTAATTGCATGTGTAAACACAGGAGCAAAGTGGATGGAAAACTAGCCACTGTAATACTCTTACTGCAAAAAAATACAGAAGTGTTATCTCATTTTCCTTGATTTCATAAGTTAGTACTTAAAGGTGTCAGCAAAACCCGTGTCACTAAAGTATATACTTAGAATGTTAAATGGCCAAGAAGAAGGCTTGTACTTACTCAGTTAAAAGTCTGGGTGATATTTTTAGTCAATATATTTTTTTCTAGCATCTTGAAAGCAAAGCTTTTCTCGGCTGCCAAGGTCCATCTGCTTGTTAGTTCATTAATAGAAACTGTCCCTAATAGCATAAAGCTAATAGAACCATGAAGTGGAAATGCAAACAGCCCCTGTAATTCTAACTTAGAACAACACCATGCTCTCTGACTAGACAGGAAGAACTCTATTAAATATCTCTTTTAACCACCAAGGAGTGAATAAATTCAATCTCCCTTAGGTTTAAAGCAGCTTTACTCCAAAAAAAATGGGCCTTCCGCATTGATTCCTAGGAAAGGAAAACTCCCAAAATTCCTCTTGTAACTCTTTCAGAATGTTTGAAATTTAATAGTAGGCAAATCATTTACTTTCAATAAATACAAATAAGTTTAAAATGCTGCTATTTCAGAACAGTAACTTTTGCTGTAAATTAATAGGTAGGTCCAGATTTTGGGGGAAGGGAGCCATGAGTTTCTATTTCCCTACTAGAAAAAATCTAGGGTAAAGCACTAATAAAAGACCTGGAGACTCTCTTTAGTACTTTTTGAGGCTTTTTCTTTTTTAAGTTCTTAAAACTTGGTATCCCTGAGACCTACCTTGATATTTCCTCCATTTCTTTCGTCAGAAGTCCCAAGGACCTCCAAACATCTAAGGAAAAGGTAATAGTGGCTCTCTCTTCTCAACTCTGGGAATAATATTATTCTTCTCCCCTTCATTTAGGCCAACCTTGCCAGGGCAGTTTCCAAACTTCATTGTTCAATCAATTTTGCATTTCTGTGGTGAATCTTTTCTTTCTCTACTCATCATTCCTTTCACTGCATTCAGTTTAGTTTCCAAAGATAATCCTTGGGAAGAGTGGAGATGGGAGTTGGTGAGAATGGGGAGAAGGAGGGATGTTCTGTGGAAAGAGTCTGCGCTTTGGGATCAAACTGTCCTGGGTTTGAATCCCTGCTCCTAAAACACTGTTTAACTAGGAGACTTTGGACAAATTACTTATTCTCTGAGAGTCTCAATCTCTGGACAGTAAAAAAGGAGGTGATGGTGATCTCATTGCTTCTCTCAGAGGTGGTAAGAAGGTAGCAGTGAGAGTAAAATCCTAGGCATCTCTCTTTTTCATTTCATCTTTAATGAATCTGAAGTCCTTTCCCCCTAATATCTCCCCTCACTTTACCTCAAAATTTACTTAAATCTGACCTCCACCAAGTCTTAGCCCAGGATCCTTTCCAACATTTTGGTTTCTATAATTTATTTTTCCTCTTGGAGGGTATGCTCCAAGATTGAACTCTTGAAATACTGTTCTCATTAGAGGGTATTTATGCTTTACTATAGGAAATTTCACAAAAGTGCACACATAAATTTGCTAGTTTCAACTCGAGTAGAGATTTTAACAAGATTTTCAAGAAGTATTATAAAAAACTGGTTGAGTATGGTCTCTGAAGATTTTTTGATTAGTGAAGGTGATCTAGTTCCTTAATTACCACCTTAAATTTCTGTAACTGTAAAACAGGGATTACAATAGTACCTAAAACAAAGTTGTTGCAAGACTTAAAAAAGTAAAATTATATGTGAAGTACTGTAACAGTCCTTGGTGGGCTAGCTTTTACTGTTTTTACTTAGTATAATTTAATATGAGGTAAATTAATTTGGGTCTAGAACCAGATTTGACTGACAAGTTAGAAATTCTCTCTAGCATAAATGTACTCAGTTTAGTAAAAAAATCATCTTATCCATAGACTGTGTGTCTAGGTGGATTTCTGTTTGCTTACTCACTCTACTTGGCTACAGCATTTAAACTGGAAGGAGGAACAGAAGTCAACTTTTTTTTTTTTTGTATTAGAAATAATTGGGAAATGAATTTAAAAATAAGATTCCATTTTAAATAGTGACAAACTACATAAAATACATTGGAATAGCTCTAACAAAAGATGTGCAAGTACTATAAGGAAAACTTTAAATTACTGCAGAGAGAGGTTAAAAAAGACCAAGTAAATGGAGATGTAAACTATGTTAATTGATTGGAAGACTGACTATTATTAAGATGGTGATTGATTTAACACAATACCAATCAAAAATGTAAAAACTGACAAATTATTTTAAAAGTTATATGGAAATGCAAATGATCCCAAACAGCAAATAATATTTAAAAGAACAAGAATGGAGGACTAATACCACTTGATTTCAGGACTTTTAAAGCTACAATAATCAAGGTGGTTTCTGATTTGCTAACAGATGAGCATATAGATCAATGGAACTCAATAAGTTATCTAAAAATAAACCTACACATATGTGGTCAATTGATTGTCAATAAAGTTGCCCGGGCAATTCCAGGGGGAAAGAAGAGTCTTCTTTACAAATGGCTCTGGTAAACTAGATATTCATGAGAAAAAAAATCAACCTTTACCTCACACCATACACAAAAAATTAATTTTATATGGATTATAGACCTAAAATCTTCTAGGAGAAAACATAAGAAAAGGACTTTGTGACCTTGGATTAAGCAAGGATTTCTTTGTTTAGGGCACACAAAAAATGAAATCATTAAATTAAATTTTATCAATGTTAAAAAATCCCTTTTATTTCTCTACAAAGAAAACAGAAAAGGACACCAAAACTGGGAGAAAATTTGCAACAAAAAGATTAGAGAAAGGATTTGTATCCAGAATACACAAAAATACTCTTACAACTCAGTGATAAGACAAACAACCCAATAAACATCAATGGGCAAGACATTTGATCATAAATTTCACCAAAGAAGATATATGATGGGAAATAAGTACAGAGATGCTTATCAGTATTATTCATCAGGTAATGCAACTAAACCAAGTTACCCTTTCAAGAATGTTGATAAAATACTGACCATGGTAAAAATGTGGAAGAATGGAAAATTTGATACACTGCTGGTGGAAATGTAGAATAGTAAAACCATGTTGTAGAATAGTTTAGCAGTTTTCTTTATATATTTCTTAAAATACTACCGTATAGTTCAGTCACTTCATTCCTAGGTTTTTACGTAAAGGATTGAAAACATATACCCATGCAAAAACTTGTACACAAATGTTCATAGTAGCTTTATATGTAATAACCAAAAACTGGAAATAAACCAGAAGTACAGCAATAGGTGAATGGGTCAACAGATGGTGGTATAACAATACAATGGGATACTCTTCACTAGTAAAAAGGAACAAATTACAGATGTGTGCAACCCCATGGATGAGCCTGAAAAATCGTTTGGCTGAGTGAAAGAAGTTAGATACAAAATGTACATGTAAGCTAATCTAGAGTGATAGAAAGCAGATTAGTGGTTGTTTGGGGACAGGGGTATAGAGAAGGATAGACTGCAAAGGAAGCATAGGGAAACCTTGTGGTGTTATGGAAGCATTCAGTATTTTTCTTGCAGTGGTAGTTTCATGGATCAAACTTATCCAATTGAACACTTTTAATATGTGCTATTTATTGTATATAAATTATAGGTCAACAACATTGCTAAAAAATAAAAAGGAATTCTAAGGAGTTGAACCTCTATTTATACATTTCAATATTTTATGACTTATTGAAACTAATATTTTAATAGACCTGTTTAAAAGGGGACTTCCAAGGCAAAATATGAGGTGAGGTTTAACTATTTCCTATCCCTGAGCAATGGGTGTGTGTGTGTTTGTGTATGTGGCAGTGGTGGGGATAGGACAGAGAGAGGGGGAGAATCTTAAATATCCTGACAGATATAAACTGAGCTTCTAGTTGTAAAAGATTTTCTACTTAATCCAGGAAAGTTCAAGGACACGGAGATAAATCCCTGCCCACAAAAGGATGGAAGAGAGTGTGGGAGAGAGAATAGGTCCCATAGGCTCTCTTTTAAGAGAAGACAGTCTTAGGAAAAAAGTTTTTTTTAATTCCTAAAATTTTGCCTTTCAAGAAAGCCTAAATATTTTCCTTAAAGATTCCTTTGGCAAATAGTAAAACATGTGGGACAAAGAGACTTTTATGGACAGAGGATAAGCTTGAAGAAGCACTTTCATCGAATCTGAAAATCATAAAATCTGACCCTGCCATCTGCCTGTCAGGAGAGTTCTTACTCATTACTGGCTCAGTCTCTCCCACCTCAACTCTCCAGCTTGAGAAAATAATTTCTTCCCAGGTGCAGAATTATTGCAATAGTTCCTCATCAACATCAACCTTCAGGTTTCTTTGCATAGACCTTCTAGTACTGGGCAGATAGTTTAGTTTACTTCTCCCCACAAGTACTTTTTTTTTTCTTTTTTGTTGTTGAAGTATAATTGACTTACAATATTATGTTAATTTTAGGCATACAGCATAGTGATTCAGTATTTTTTCAGATTATACTCCATTATAGGTTATTACAAGATAATGAGTATAATTCCCTATGCTATACAGTGTATCCTTGTTGCTTATCTATTTTCTATACAGTAGTTTGTATCTATTAAAATACACAAGTTTTCACTCGTCTATGTGCTATCATGATCCATACTGAGTGGCTTGGAACATCTTTCCTCATCCTCACTACCTATGTTATTTCTACCTGGTCAGACAAAGTCCACTTCTCTTTGAAGCCCCAAGTCTACCCACTTTCTTGACCCTCCTTGTCCCATAGAACACACATTTCTGCAGTAGCCTTTGCCCATGCTGGTCGGTTCATATTTATAGCATAATGCTTTCAATGATCAATTATTTTATTATTTCCCTGGTTAGATTGTAGTCTCCTTGAAAACAGGAAGCATGTCAAATAATTATCTGGATCCTTCTTAGCATCTGGCCTAGTATCCAACACATAGTATGTATTCAATAAATATTCACTGATTAATGTATTATAGGCCATAACAGAGGAAGTAAGGGAGCTGTATATGAGTGAATTTTCAGAAATAGTAATAACAATTCTGTATATTTGTAAAGTGTGACAGTTGAGTGCATGAGTTTTGGGGTCACACAAGCATGGGTTTAGTTCAAATCCCAACTCTGTACCTTACACCAAGGCACTTAAACTCTGAGTCTCACTTTCTTCATCTATAAAACAGGCATAATAATAGTGTCTTCATAAAAGTATTGTACAGGTCAAATGAAATGTTTGTTAAAGTCATCAACATGAAACCTGTCTAAAATTTTCAATAATTGTAGCTTTGTGTAGCCTTTAACGTTTTAGCATGGCTTTAGAATACATTCCTTAATAAAACCAATAAAGCCTCAATAACATATAGGGAATCAATAATCTCTACTTTACTGATTAGGAGACATTGTAATTTGTCTAATGTCAAACTCTTTGTTAGTGGAAAAGAGAAGACCGAAATTCAAAATTTCTGATTTTACTTGTCCTGAATTATCTGTTAATGAAGAGGCATTGTGGTAGGAAGCAAGAGTTGATAGTAAGTAATAACAAATTTCTGATTATCATAGCATTTAAATTAATGAAGATGAAACAATAAACCCTTGCATTTGGTGCTGTGACCTGGAACAAGTACATTCTAATTCATTAAACTAATTTTACCCATAAAGTAGAAGTACCAAACTAAAAAAAAAAAAAAGAAAAAAATTAGGTGGCCAGTCAGAAACAAGTGAAAGGCAAAGAAGAAAAAAGTGTGGTTTATGCCCCAACATCCATTTCATCTATTTTATCCCAGATTTTAATGTCATGTAATCTATACTTGTCTATGATTGATTCAGAAATGAGCATGTGATCCAATGATACAACGCAAACAGAAGTTGGCTAGAGAGGCTTCTGGGAAATTTTGTTTTTCTCCTAGGGATACAGAAAAGGAAACAATCTCTATCTCTTTTCTTTTTCTGATTGTTTTCATGTCTAGATATGCTGTAGCCATCTTACCACTAATAAGAGGAAGGTGATACCTGCAAAAATGGAAAAGCAGAGAGATGATAACGTCTTTGGACATATAACTTCACTTTCTTGGAACCCGCTGGGTTTCTAGTAAAGTGAAAATACTCATTTCCATACTGTTTAAGCCAATTTTAATTGGGATTTCTACTGCTTGCCGTTGAGAGAATTTTAATATTACAGTGAATCTCAGAAAACTCTGGGAGATGAGAATAGGAGAGGAGAGTGTTGTTTCTGTATTGGAGATTGAAAAAATATCACAAAGATTGAACCTAATAACAGCTTTTAATCCAAAGATCCATTTATCCTTGCAGACTGTATTTTGTAGCATCTCTAAAAGTGACAAGGATTGCAAGCTCCCTTGTCAATGTCATTAAAATGTGCATGACATTTTCAAGGAGAGGAAATAAAGTAACTGCCTGAGCCAATGGGCTTTTTGGAGCCATTTTGAACTGGTGGACCCCCTTTCACTAGGTGAAAATAAAATATATGAGTGGAGGCAGGGAGGGGGATTTCAAAATGCTTTGAGAAAATGTCAAATGTAATCTGCCCCATTTGATGTAATAAAACTATGGGAATTCCTAGGTAGGTGCTTGATTAGATGAAAATAAGACCAGAAACTTCATCAAACCCAAACTTCCAGAGGAATTTGTGTCCTGTCAGTTGGGAAGACTTGCCACAGTGGGATGTTTTAGCTAATGGTTTGATTTTTGCCTAAATCATATAATTTCTTTGTTTCAATTCTCTCTGGCCACCAAACAAAAGAACTAATTCCTGTCCTGGATATCTCAGAGTGATTGTGTAGCAATAATAATGACATAATATATTTCCCAGCACTCAAAAATGACTTGCCCACAGTAAGCACCTGATAAATATTTGTAAAGTGGTAGAAAGTAGTTTGGATTTAGAGTCTGAACAAAAAGAGTCTAAACAAAACAGCTAGATCACTGATCAGCACATCTACATGGAAAAGGTTTTTCACTTTGCCTGACATCAGTCATGGTTTCAAATGCCTGGTAAACAGTTCATTGGTTTGATTTCTGAAAAATACCAGAATATAATTGTCATAAATTCTTGATATTTTAAGGCTTATAACAGATATAGTTAATTGGAAATATGTCTTGTAACACAAGATTTCACTTTTGTTAGTGTTCTCATATTAAGTTATTTTATTTTTTAAAGAAACACATAGACTTGCTTTACTCCATTGCTAGCAGGTAGTGTCTTTCAAGTTAGAGGCCTTTGTGAAGATGGTCACTTCATGTTTTAGGATCAGGCTGTAAAAGCTTATCAGGTGCCCACTGAGAATGGACAGCTTCACACTGTCCAGTGTGAGGTAACATGGCTGGGTTATTTCTTCAGGAGCGCCCTCAACTCTGTATCAGTAAATATTTCCTTTTGGGCTTATCATTTTCTCCACAAAGAAATCTTGCAAGCTCCGGCCCATGATTCATGAACTTGAATGTCAATGTTCTTAGAGTCAAATAACAGAAGAGAATTGGGGATTTCCCTGTTCAGAGAACAGATTTTTGTGATATCCCTGAAATCATTCTCTGACCCACCCCAGAGTCTCTTGGAGACCCTTTGCAGAGAGTAAACCTATTGTCTTTTTCTGGGAGTGTGGAGGAGAACCTGGTATGCAATAACTATTTACACAACTTTTCAAATAATTTTCCCATCTCAGTCCCAAATGCTTCCTATTTCCAGAAGTCCTGTTATTCAGGAGTCCTTAGTATTTCTGGGGTCCTCTGATGGAGATTAACATGCATTTGAGATGCTTCAATCAATATAACAAATTTATTCAACAAATATGTATTATCATGTGCCAGGCAGAGATTAGGCACTTGGGATACAATAGTAAACAAAACAAAACTCCCTCTTCTCAAAGAGTTTACAGAATGTAAGAAACAGTCAATAAACAAGACGCATACTAACTAAATAAATTATTTAATATTCTAGGGACTGTTAAGTGGCATGGAAAAAACATTAGAATAGGGTAAGGGGATGGGGGGGTGCCAGGAGATAAAGAGCAGGTAGCAATTTTAAAAAGGGTAGTCATACCTAGTGAGAGTGTGAATTTTGATTAAAATTTGATGGAAGCAAAACAGTTATCTAAGGGGCAAGGTGGGGCAGCCTGGGGCAAGGGTGTTGCAGCCACAGGGAACTTCCAGTGCCTAAGTTCTGAGGTGAGAATGTACTTAAGTGTTTGATGAACAGCAAGGAGGCCAGTGTAGCCAGAGTGGAAGGAGTGAATAGAAGAAGACTGTGGGGTGATGAGGAAGGCAGGGAGGTGGCAGGGGTGTGAGCTGGAGACACACCCTGCTTATTGTGTAAACATTGTATAAACACTGGTTTTTTACTCCGAAGGACATAGCATGCCAGTACAGGCTGCTAATCACAGAAATGATGTGACCTGATTCATATTTTAGGGATATCACTGGTGCTGTGTTGAGAATAGATTGAATGAGGGGCCAGGGTAGAAACAGGATACTTAGCTAAGAATTAGTTCATTAGTCCAGGGAAGAAATAATGGTAGGCATACTTGTTTCCTGGGGCTGCCACAACAAATTACCACAAACTGGGTGGCTTAAAAAAAAAAAAAAAATTCTCTCACGGTCTGGAGACTAGAAGTCTGAAACCAAGGTGTCATGTCAGCAGGGCCATGCTCCCTTTGAGGGCTCTAGGGAAAAATTCTTTCTTGCCTCTTCCAGCTTCCAGCAGTCCTTGTTTGCCAGTAGTCCTTGGCATTCCTTGTTTTGTGGCACCATAACTTCAATCTCTGCCTTTGTCTTTACTTAGTTGTCCTCCTTCTGTGTGTGTCTGTATCTCCAAATCTTTGTTCCTTAAAAAGACACCAGTCATTGGATTCTCCCTAATCCAGTATGAACTCATTTTAACTTTATAACATCAACAAAGACCCTATTTCCAAATAAGGTCACATTTATAGGTACGAGAGTTTAGGGCTTCAAGATATCTTTTTGGGGAGCACAATTTAACCCATGACAGTGAGTAGTACTAGTAAAAGACGGTGGGAAGTGATGAGTTTCTGGGTGTATTTTGAAGGTAGAGCCAGCAGAATTGTCTAAGGACATGGATGTTGGATATTAAAGAGAAAGGCTCCAAGGTTGACTGACACCTGAAGTTTTCATCTTCCCTTGTCTGCTAATTCAGTTACCACTCATGCATCTGTTTTTTAGCTTTCCAAATTTTGTTGCTGTTGGATCCTTTTCAGTATTTTCTCTCAGGGGTTTATAACTTTAAAAAAACCCCACTAGTTAGGCATTTTAGTGGGGTTTGGAAAGGAGCTGTAGGAAACACATATGTGTAGAGTCTGCAGTGTTTATCCAGAAGTTCTCTCCAGGGGTGAATCTAAATTTTGTGGAGGCTGAAGCTTAGACATTTTCAGGGCCCACTTTAAGAAAAATAAATAAGTAAATAAATAAATAAACAAATAAATCCAAAATTAGATACCATAGCAGTGTTGCCCTTAAACCAGGATCCCTCTTCTGGACACACACACACATAAACACACAAGCATACACACAGTTTATTAAAGAACTTGGGATCTGACTGTCAGCACTACTAACATGGAACAACCTGTAAACCCAAACACATGCCCTCATGACTAACACCTTTCAGATCTCAGGAAAGTCTTTTCCACATCTCATGTTCTATGTCCTCAAAAAAAAGAAAAGTTACCACATCCATACTGTGAAGATTTGGAGGTTTTGCTGATGTGAATATCTGAGAAAAACATTGCTTTGGAGTTTGAAGAGGATTTGAACAGCAGAAATACTTGTGTAAGAGAAATACTGAGTATCTTGTCAATTCCTCTCTCTGAGTAAGCATGACTGCAAGAGAGTCTGACTTCTTAACATATCATTTTCCAGTAGTGCCAAGAATTCATTTATTCATTCACTTATGCCCCTATTCATGTCCTAACATATGATTGCAGAGGTACTCATAAAATCAACATGGTGTTCACAACATTTGCACTAAAGGCAGCTGAGAAATGTTTTTCAATATTAAACAATTCATGTTAGTCTTAAATTTGTATCTATATGTAGCTCTAGTTATAAGTGCTTGAGGTTAATATAGATTCTTCACCTCACTATGTGAATCTAGATATTGCCTTAAAAGATGATGAAATTACAGTATAAGTAGCAGCTATTCATATGATAAAATTAAAATGTTTTGTAATATTTTCTGTAATAACAATAAGATATATATAGCTCCTTGTAATGTTTGAACATAATATTCAAAACTCAAGGTTCATTTCTGAATCTAAGTATTGCCTTAAGAAGTTTACTGACAATTCCAGTTGCTATTGCCCCAACAAAGCAAAGTTTCTTCAAATTGAATTTAATAAAAAATTATAAAATAGTAAAAAAAGTTGATAATGTGGCATCAATATCAATAAAATAAAATTATCTGAAACTCTTGATTATTATATATAGTGCTTTTGATAAAAAGAAAAGAATTAAGGCAATAAATATCTTTAATCCATGAATTGTATGCATGTTTATGTTATTATTACCCCCAAATTATCATTCCATTAATAGAATACCAAGCTGTGTACAATAATTAATTTCAGTCATTTTTGAAAGTTGATTAACTTACAGTCACCTAAAACCAATATATTTTTTACATTTTTTCCTAATTTATCATTATGGAGGTAGAGTTGTCAAGGTTGGAGAACGTACTTTATTTATAGTCGTTAGCGTGTTTAAACTTAGATAATTAGAATGTGGTGTAGGTGCACTTTTGTTGTACTCTTCCCTAGGTCCCAAGAATGTTAGGAGTGATGGACCTGTTCAAATGTAAAAGTTTGCTTAAAATGAGAAAAAAAATCAGGACAATTTACATACTCAAGAAAAAAAGGTCAAATATACAATTTCCACAATTCCAGAAAAATAATCACAATTTTCTTTCTTATACTAATTTATTGACTGATATACCTATATTTTTTTCCTGTAGTTTTTGAATAAATGCTCTTTGCCTCTTCATTTGACAAAACCTTTTATATTTTAATAGAGAGACTATTAACATATATAATTCAGTGTCTCTTATAGCATGGCAATTCAAAAATTTTCCATAATATTAATAGTTTAGAAAATTTTTTTCATCTTCACAAATCATTATTGGTAATATCCTGGAAATATTAAGTTGTTATCAAATTTGGAAAAAAACTCTATCAAGGTTTTTTCATGTGAATTGTTGCAAATACTTTCTGTTGTCACTGCTATAGTTTGTGTCCTATAAACATGGGAATTCTGATAAATCCTACTTTGTGCTATTCCCATCAAAAGAAATTGGAAGAGCTATATAGAGGTTGTGTTTAGAACCCAATGTGGTACATGATTAAGTCTGTTCCTGACAGGAAATAACTTTTATATTTACTGGGTGTTGATGAGATTCTTATTCTTTTCTGACAAATTTAAGTCTTGTGATTATAACAGTTTTCCACAAGGACACTTTCCTGTCCTGATGCAACCTCTGGAGTTGGGCTTGCTGTCACAATGCTAGGTATGCTGGCACAGTGGACCATAGGAGGATACCTGGGAGCTGTGTCTACATTTGAATGACCACCACCAACTTAACTCTGCCACAGACATGCCTGAATGTACAAATACATTCCAGTAAGCTCAAACTAAGTGTATGTCCAAGTCAACCTCTTTTACCCCAGACCCCTCAAATGCCCATGGCTTTTCCAGTGCCACCAAACAGCCAGTGTGAGTGGAGAAAAATACGACCCTTTACACAATTGTAGTTATATGCCCTAGTTTTGCAAGTTTAAAGAAAATATGTGACCATGTAAACACAGTGCTAGGCTCCTGTCTCTGGGTCTTGTTAGGCATCTGTGCAAAGGAAGGGCTCTGCAGCTTAAGCTTCATTAGCTTCACAGATTCCCGTCTGCTTCCTTTATAAAGTTGCCTTGCTGTTGCCATTGATTGCCCTGAAAGCTTGGCTGACCAACATCTTGCGGGGGGGTGTTCTTCAACTTCTGATGTTTTCAGTCGCTTTATATTGGATAGTGAATACAGTGTAGACCGTATAGAATTCAGCTTTGTTTGCACAATTCAGTCATAGGGCTTTTACAGTAAAAATAAAATCAGTTAGTAGATAACCAACTTTTGTTTCTCAGAAGCTAAAAAAAGCAAGTTTAGAATTGAGTCACACATGCGGCAGCACACGGCGAAGAAGAATGAACTGAAATGAAAGCACAATCTGGAAGAATAACTTCAAAACAATGCAGCAGGATGAGAGCCCTGCTGCTACCGTTTATGATTCCCTCCAAGCCCAGTGCTCACATCTGTCTGTGTGAGGCCGTGGCACACTCCTAGGCAACGTGTGGGTCAGGGGGCGCAGGCTCTGGATTCCCACACAGTAACGTGAAGAAAATCAATTTCAATCCTCCAAGGATGATACACTGCAACTGAAGGTCACTAAAATCTCTCAGTTCTCTTGAGACCCTTGAGGCTTGAGAGGAGATTTCCAAAAATTACCACACCTCAAATTTTGGCCCTTTAGATGAAAGCATATACTGTATTTATATTTCTACCCATTTTTACCTATGTAGGTGGGAGGAAGGGGGAGAGACATGTACAAATATGGATAACTCTCTGAACAGTCTGGTTCAAAAACATCTGCTTCGACAGTACATCCCAGGAGTTGTCATCAAACCTATAAAAAGACTGCTGTATTCATCCATGAAAGGAAAAGTAACTTGCATTTTTTTGGGGAAAAATCCATTTATTTTACCATTGGTTGCAGGCACTTTGTTTTGAATAATGCCTGTGCAAGTTAAGTATTTTAGTGGGATTTAGAATGATTAGTGAAGGAACAGTAAAGTTAGAAACATAAAACTTATATGTGTGTGTCTCAAAGCAACCCCCTCCTCCTTTGCTTGTTATGTGGCCTAGCTTAATTCATTTAATTCCTGTGACCCTCAATTTTCTCATCTATAAAAGGGGATAATAATGTCCAGCCTACCAATGTTAAAGGATTGTTATGAAGATCAAATAAGGAAACTGTATGTAGAAATGCTTTTTAGAAGGAAATGTTACAAACATAAGACATTACTATATTTTTTGAACATCTGAAACTAATGCCTTAAAGAAACAGGTTTTTGGGTTGAGGTGGGAGTGATGTACGAAAGGTAGAGAAGTGAAGGGACGTATTGAGAAGAAAGTAAGCTTAGACTGGTTGGTAGAAAGTGTGAGGGCATCACAGTGACCTTGGGGGAGTTTTGAATAAGAGAGTGGGACAGCCAAAGAGAGTCGGTGGGAAGGTCGCTAAATGGGACTTTAACTACTTTAAAGAATAATTTTACAAATTCTAGGTGGAAAATATCCAGAGATGTTACATGCCAAAAAACACAATGGACACAATATAACATGGTTTAGCAATTCCCTTACAAGTTAAGCATAATCAGAAGGCACATTGACCTTTTCCAGTTGCTGTCCCTTCAGAGATGCATAACACAAACTAGCAAATCATCATCCCCCCAAAAGTATTTATTAAGAACTCATTTGTCCACAGTGCTAGTGGGTGAAATCTAACGGACTGGGAAACCTATTTCAGTTTTCTGTATAGGTTCAGCTATTTATATGCTACAGGAAATGGCAGGGGTTTATTATGTGATTTGTAGACACAATAAAGTTAGTGCTCAAACTCTGCCTAGTTGCTTCACCCTAAACTCAGCATTTTAGCAATTCAATTTAAAAAACAAACAAACAAGGACAAAAAACATCTAGTATGACTATAACGGAGAGTATTCACAAGGGTACCAGTGACACCAAACTTTGAAAATATTCTGCTCTTCTTAAGATGGCTAGTACACTCACATATTGAAGAGCTGGATGATGAGCATATTGATGTTGAGACTCGTATTATGAGAGACTTTAACTGGCTGAAAGCAAACCTGATGTGAATCCTGAACAGGAGAGTATTTTGTTCCTGACCTCTGGCCCAAAGCATGCCAGATTAAGGTCTTTCACCACTCTTGCTTTACTAAGACCAGGCTGTTTGGTGTCATCACATTGTGAAGAAGGCACTTCTTTCCTGCACCACCAGTTCATGCTTGGGAATCTCAGTTTCACAAATGAAATAGCACACAAGAACTTGGCTCCGCTTGGGTATGCTGTCCTGCATAAACGCATGTGAACCTGGCAAGTTACCTGCAGTGATGGATAGTGGCCAATGAGGGCAGCAAAGAGCAGCATCCCAGTAGCAAGTGGACCACAAGGATTTCTGGCTGAGACAATTAACACCCAAGAGGGGGGCAGAGTAACAGCAGAAACCTGGGAGAATTACGTGTGTCAGGCAGAGAGGAGAGTGCTGAGAGATACAGAATAGAGAAGGAATTATGAATAAGAGCCTGTACACACATAAAAGAAATGCCAGATAGAGTTTGGAACTTAATGTGAACAATCTGATAGACAAGAACTCAAGTAGGAATCAAAATCTGGGACTGCTTATGGAGTTGTAGAGAGAGGAGCAAGATGCGGCATAATGTGACCAGCAGACAGTTCTGTCTGCTGGATTCCCAGCTTTTTCAAAACTCGTGTCAGTTTTTGTATTTGGAGATTATTTAAATCCCTATTTTTTAAGATTTACTGTTTTATACTTGTCCACAGCATTAATAAAAAACCTATCTAATAAAGTCAGTGAATAATAATTGTAGCTGATACATAGAGTATTTATTGTGTGCCAGGCAATATTCTAAGTATTTTCAACACATCATGTTAAGGAATAAAGGCAGTTAGGTGTTTAGAGTTATTCTTTGTTTTTATTAGTACTTAAGCTAAGTTTTGAAAGCTCAGCAATGGATATTGTTGGTTTCCTATTCAGCATTCCTCCTTCTTAAGAAAACCCTATTTTCCCCATTTTTATTTTAACTAAAAAAATTTTTTTTAGTTATTCATCCTTCTTCCTACAGCTTGTGGATCAGTTTACCCTCAAGCCCAGAAGTGAGCCATGGTTCATTTTGTGTACAGTAATTTTTACCCATGCTCAAGAGTCCTGATTGACATACAATTCCAGCCAATGAGAATGAAGAGAATTATTTTAAAGTCCCACTTAACTCTTCCATGAGGGGTCTGAGGAGTAACTACTTTATAGGTGGCACAGCCTGCTTTTAAGGAGTTGGGGTTTGATCCCAGAGCTGTCTGATTGCTACAAACCCAGGCTCTTTCCACTGTAACACTCAATTTCATTCTTAGTCAAATAATGCTCTCCCTCCTCAAAAGATGTATACATACATCTGAATCCCTAGAACCTGTGAATATGTTACCTAATATGGCATAAGGTATATGTTACCTTATCTGCAGATGTGACTAAGTTAAAGATCTTGAGATGGGGAGATTATCCTGGATTATCCAGGTGGGCCCTGCAAGGATCCTTGTAAGAGGATGGCAGCAGGGTCAGAGTAAGAGAAGGAGATGTGATGATGGAAGTATATCAAAGTGATGCTGCCTTGAGCCAAGGAATGCAGTCATCCTCTAGAAGTTGTAGAAGTTTCCACCAGGAGCAGATCCTCACTTAGAGCCTCTAGAAGTAACTTGAGGCTGCCAACACCTTGATTTTAACCTGGTTCGTGGCCCATCTTGGATTTCTGACCTCCAGAATGGTAGGATAATAAATTTGTGTTGTTTTAAGCCATTAAGTTCGTGGTACTTTGTTACAACAGCAATAGGAAACTAATATAACACATAAGCATAAGTTTAATATTTGATATATCAGAAATATGATCAAATTTCTCAAGAAAAAAGTAGATGTAAATTTTGAAATTTAATTAACTTACAACTCTTGTTTGTTGTGCCACAGTACGAACATTACAGATTTTTCATCAAGCAAAACTAGAAACCGCTTCTATGGTATTTAGGTAATTTGACTCCTGTGTTAGTAATGCAACCTGTATATCATCTGAATGTTTCTGTTAAGTGTTTACGACTATCTGTGTGTCTTCATTTTGGCTTAAATATCATATGATGTCCTGAATGATTGTCCACTGCTGATGGTAGATGTGCCACCATCATGAAAAATGTTTATGTTGGAAGAAGGTGTTGGCTAGTTCAGTCTACCTTGTTTTAAAGTATAAATAGAAATAAGAGAGCTTCTTGAGGAACTGAAGCATTTCACAAAACAGTAACGTAAGTTACCTGCCACAAATGATATTTTTTCCTATGGAAATTATATTGCTCTTTCAAAAGACAGCCATCCTATTATATTGGCTAAGCTTTGTGCAATGGATTTTGGAATCGTTTTCAAGGAGATGGTTACTAAGAGTTGTGTCTGTGACCTTGAATTGATTTAGTTATTGAAAGACCATCAGTTTACTTTGCATAATCTGCCAAAGGCACCCACTTTTCCATGGAAATGGGAATAATCAAAAAGCCTGCATATATCATGGATATTGATTTTTGTAGGACCACAAAAGGAAGGAAGGCCTTCTGTGGAAGGCCTTTTTTAAAGCACTCTACTCCATCTATAGCCACAAGTACAGACCAGAGGTGGCATTTAATTCCAACTCAAGAATCACAGTGAAGTATTGTTTCTGAAGTAAGGTTCACCATTAATCCTCAATTAAGCTTATGCTGTTTGTTGATAAGAACCTCATAGAAGTTGTTATCATGTCTTATACAGGAAGATAACAGCCAATAGAAATCACCAGATTTTCCACCTGCCATCTGTCACTTCTCCATCTATCATAGAAACTGGCCTTGGGTAAATAGAACTGGGAAGTTTTCTCAGACCTCTCTGTAATGGTCATAGTTACCAATAAGGAACCTTTGGGGGCACAAATCCTGCCTCCTTACTAGCTACCTATATAAATTTAGTCAATACAATTTATTTTCTCTAAATATCAATTCCCTATTTTGTAAAATGAGACCAATAGCAGTACCTAACTCATAGGATTGATGTCAGCCTGAGATAATTCACTTATAGAATCTGGTGTTTAAATATTCAAAAAATATACCTAGTTATTGTTTTCTTCACCCAGTTTTGGTTGAGAATTTACCTGTCAAACAAAAATGTATTCTGGCTATCGCATGGTCTGTGTTTACTATTTTATTATTTTTATGGCAAGACTTAGTTCTTGTTAGATACTGTAGAACTGGATTAAAGTGAGGGTCTATTAATCTAATTGAAATCGTGAGGCCCTTTCCATCATATAATGCTGTCTTCCTCTTTTGAACTGATTTGAACCACAAGGTGAAAGATGCAGTAATTCTTTGGGGGCCACCAAAATGATGAAGTGGGGATACCTGTTAATTCTATATCTACTTGAAAAACACATAATTCATAAGAGCTTTAACAATGAGGTTAAACTCTTAAGCACCCTGCTGTGCTTAAGCGTTTATATCAGCAAGTGTGGGAAGGAATATGGTATAAGCTGAGGGAAATGCTGCCAAGGAGCCAGGGTGCTCATATTCATTTTGGCTTCCTTAGTGTCCCATACAGAAACATTTATTTGTAAGCTGTAAGAAGTAAGGTATAATCAGTTAGGGAATTGTTACTTGTAACTAAGTTCAGTCCTGGAGACAATTAAGCTTCTGCTTGCTCCTAATCGTCCAAAGCACTACAGGGTTACAGAGAAGTGCTCTGATATAATCTATGCCTTTAAGGAGGCTATAAGGAAAAAGAGACATTCGAACATAAATATACATGTTAAAGAGGAGATGGATGATAAAATGCCAACACAGTGTTATGCCTTTTGGGAGAATAATCTTGTATTTTTTTTTTTTTAATGTTGGGGGTAGGAGTTTATTAATTAATTTATTTTTGCTGTGTTGGGTCTTTGTTTCTGTGCGAGGGCTTTCTCTAGTTGTGGCAAGCGGGGGCCACTCTTCATCGTGGTACCGGGCCTCTCACTATCACAGCCTCTCTTGTTGCGGAGCACAGGCTCCAGACGTGCAGGCTCAGTAGTTATGGCTCACAGGCCTAGTTGCTCCGCGGCATGTGGGATCCTCCCAGACCAGGGCTCAAACCCGTGTCCCCTGCATTAGCAGGCAGATTCTCAACCACTGCACCACCAGGGAAGCTCCAATAATCTTGTATTTTATAGTATACATTAACGGTAGGAAATCCTCATAGGACCACTGAAGGTAGCCCCTTAGAAGCACAGGTTTGAACATCTTGGAATCACTGAGAAATTATCTCTCTGGAGAGCAGACCAACACTGGATATCTGAAGATAGCCTCTCTCTGAAGTGTGTGATTGTCAGGGCTCCTGGAAAAAATGAGAGTTCCTTCCTCTTGTTAGGATGGATCCTCCATTGTCATACAAGGAGACTGTAATCAGAACTATCTTGTGTGGTTCTAAAGGGAGAAGTAACCTCCATTCACAGAAGTGTTCTTTCTGGATCCAGGCTTGAGGCCCCAGGAGTGGCTATGCCTGGAAACAGAAGCACCTGTTAGAGGATAGAGCATGATAGAGCAAACACAGAGAATAGTGCCTGCTGCCATGTTCTGGACCCAACTTCTAGGTCAGAACCTACCAAGATCCCAGAAATTCCCTCTGAGGTCCCCACAGGAGACCCTGGTCACTATCCAAGTTAAAAGCTTCCTCCTACTCCTGGGCTGTCAGTGTGTCTTATCCAGGCTCCATCTTATCCTTATCTTATCCTAGTGGTCTCCTTGAGGTTTCTGGGAAGGAACAGTGCATCCCTGGAACACATCTGACAACAGGAGGCAATGTACTCTAACATTTTTGGACTGTCACAGTACCAGGAGATCTTTGGAAACTATGGAGAGGCTAATAGTTCCAGACTTTGTGCTGTCCTGGCTACAAGCTTGAAGGCTTGAGTCAGTTTATTTGGTCACCAACATTTTGGCATGTCCATTATTCAGGTTTCTGGAGAGTGTTCAGCAGTAGAAAAATGACTCAATGGCTTGTGATCTAAGAGAGGAGAGAGACAAATCTGCATAAAGAAATATCACAAATGACAAAAGAAATATAATTCTAAGTGGATATTAAAATAGGATGTTTTGTGTCTGAGCTGAGGTCCCAAAGGCCAACTATACAGTAAGTGCTAAGAATTAGCACTTATTGTATAGTTACCCCCGGTTATTCTGTCTGGAGGTAGAATTACCATGAAGCTAAAGAAGCTTAAGCTTCAGTGTTTCTCAGGTGCATGAGATCCTTCCAAGGCCCTTTATTTAAACACGTACTAAAACTTTGTACTTTTTTTTTCAAGAGGGCTCCTAGAATTGTTTAAGCTTAGGCACTGAAAATTTTGGATCTTCTACTGGAGACCAGTGGTTTTCACACAGGAGTTTAAGTGTACACTTTACCAACACTTTCCAAGAGGTATGCAGCATAGATAGTTTTAAGAGTATCAGTCTCCATATCCTTAGCTTCTATATGTATTATTTTAGTGGATTGATTTACCTAAAAATATGCCTGTGGTCCAAGTGTCATGCTGGTTTTTCTTTTGCATTTTCCCGTTTGCATTCCTCTTTCTCTTACTTTACAAAAGGAACACATAACTTGTTCTGAATCTTAACATGGTGACTTTTTCCCCCTCTGGGTTTAAAAATATTCAGGTACCAAAGAGATTTCATAAAATATTGCCCTTGGAGAAGATCCTCTAATCCAGACTTTTAAAAAATCATTACCTGACCGCTTCTATTAGGAGTGACACATGACATAAGAAGTGGAATATTTTGACCATATTGGCAGGTTCCAAAGTTAGATAATTATTTTCATTTAGATTTGTTGCCCCTTCCATCCACTGAATATTGATAAAGAATAGGAAGACTATGAAGAGTCCAATAAGGACAAAACAAAGAAAGGTGGGAGTGAAGTGCCTTATTTCAACCATACAGCAAACTCCTTGACCTGAATATTATCTATCTATCATCTATCTGTTTATCTCTATCAGTCTCCTATCGCTGTTGTTAGCAAATTGCTATAAACTGGGTGGCTAAAAATAATAGAAATTTATACTTTCACAGTTCTGAAGGCAGAAGTCCAAAACTGAGGTGTTGGCAGGGCTTTACTCCCTTCAGAGACTGTAGGAGAGGATCAACTCCTTGTCTCTTTCAGCTTTTTGGTGGCTGTCTGTATTCCTGGGCTTGTGGCGGCCTCACTCCGATCTCTGCCACCATGGTCACGTGGCCTCCTTGTCTTGTCTATGTGTATGCCTTATAAGGACAATTGTCATTGGATTTAGGGTCTGCCTGGATAATCAAGGATAATTTTCTCATTGCAAAATCCTTAACTGAATTACTTCTTGAAAGACCCATTTTCCAAATAAAGTTACAATTACAGATTCCAGAATTTTGATGTGGATATCTTTAAGGGGCTACCATTCAAATCACTGTACTATCTAAGTATCTAATATCTATCTGTCTATTCATCTATATCCATATTTATATCTATTTATCTATCTACCTATCTAATGTTATCTTAGAATTAGAATTCAAAAGAGAGATTGTTTTCATGGAGGCACAAAGTAGCACATTTATTTGAAATGAAAAATGAAGTCAGATTTTTTAATAGAAAGTCAGTCTGATTGACTTAAAAATAAGGACTTGCTTTGCCTTTAGGTTTATAATAATTATTTTCCGAAGGGGCAATAAGCCAAATCAATAGGCCCATGGTTTTGTTAAAAATATGTGAAAATATAAAAATCCTATTTCCACCAAAAATATTTTGGGAAAGAGTACTTAAATAAACTGTATTTTTCTTTTTTCTAACTATTTCTGCGTATGTAAGGTTAAACAAGTTGCTTCTAAGTAGAAGAATAATGGGATTACTGTCATTTAATAAATCTTGGTTTACTTACTAGAAATAAGGAAATGAATTACTCCAATGATGGAGTAATTCATCCTTTTTAAAAAGAGATGATTTCCTTTTATTTTATTTTTTGAATAAAATTGAAGCAGGGACTAATCAAATTATTATTAAGAATAGATTTGTTATGATCACCATGAGGCTTTTGGCTTTTAATTTAAGAGTTATAAGAATTGAAAACATTACTATCATAAAAGTCCTTGTGTTACCATCATCTTACTTATGTGGATAGGTTTTCTTATTTTTATATGTATAAAATATAGATAGATTTGATGCTAAATCCTGTGTTATTCCAGCAAAAATAATATTCACTCAGGGATTCATGAATTACCTGAAAATAAAAGCCAAATCTTCTCATTAAAATATTTCTTTCAACAAAATTGTAATTTTATCTTTGAAAATTATTTATAAAAAATTGTAATATATCCAAGTTATTCTGATCAATTACATGGTAATAGTAATGGTAATAAGGACTCAATCCAGAATAATTTTTTAAAATACTTGGAAACTTGTGGTTACAAAAGATTTTAATTTTTTTTGACTTATATACATATTTTAGTCCCATAGAGCTATAACAGGGTGATTACAAAAATAATTTCAAACATAACAATATAATACATTAGGTGAAATTCCTGTGGAGGGAATTGGGATGGGACTTTAAATTCAAAGAGTAAAGAGGGTGATGTAAAATTTCCAACTGTTAGAGAAGAATTTGTTCATGTATTTTATTTTATTTATTTTTAATATATTTATTTGTTTGTTTATTTATGGCTGAATTGGGTCTTCATTGCTGCGCACGGGATTTTCTCTAGTTGTGGCAGGCGGGGGCTACTCTTCCTTGCAGTGCATGGGCTTCTCATTGTGGTGGCTTCTCTTGTTTTGGAGCACAGGCTCTAGGTGTGGGGGCTTCAGTAGTTGTGGCTCACGGGCTTCGGTAGTTGTGGCTCGTGGGCTCTAGAGCGCAGGCTCAGTAGTTGTGGCGCACAGGCTTAGTTGCTCTGCGGCATGTGGGATCTTCCTGGACCAGGGATCGAACCCCTGTACCCTGCATTGGCAGGTGGTTTCTTAACCAGCACGCCACCAGGGAAGTCCCTTGTTTGTGTATTTTAAAAGGATAGTGGTCGGTGTCAAACTGCTGTGATAGATTTCACTGGATACGTTAAAAGAGTAACGAAACAGGTTTTATTCTAATGCCAGTAATTACATTTTTCGTAGCGTTTTAAATATAGGATAAAAATTTAATTATCAACCTAAAAATAGGCATGAAGGTACCTAATTAAAAAACAGGGTTACATGAAAGAAAACAAAATGCATTGTTTTAAACCATCTAAACACATCTTTTCTGTGCAACGAGATTATTAAAATCATTCCTCCCAGTATTAAGCATCATCTGCCTCCAGCCAGGAAAAAGTGGCTGGAGAGAAGTTTAACTGGAGACAGTTGTCTATAGGCTGAGCTCCCATCCCTGTCCCCAGGGGTGAGGGATGGGAGGGGCTTTTTCCTTACCTCATGCAAAGACAGAGTGGCTTCAAAGAGACAGCTCAGTGAGCTAAATATGGGGACCCAGGACCTCATGTCTGAATGGGTTGGGGCAATGTCTAAAACTGTGAGCCTGTAACTGGAGCTGCTCTACTTGGTGGCAGAACCTGGTGGGAAGGCTGAGTTGGGAGTGAGCCACACTTCCAAGAACAATGAGACATGTTTTTTGGGCACTTGATACAAACTTTGGTTTTAATCACTCCCACCACAATGATAGACCCAAAAGGCCGGGGATTTCTGCCTTTTTTGTTTCATTTTGGTATTCCTGACACTTGGGACAGGGCTTTGCACATAGTGGTTGCTCTATAAATAGGATGAATAAATTAACGGAATCCTAACCCTTTCTAAGCATCAGTCTACCTGCTCAGCGCACTCTTTGGGAACCAGGTCAACCCCAAATCTTCCCAGCCTCCTCCTGCTGAATGTCCCCAGGTCTCCAGGGGTGAAGTTTCCTTCAGTCAGAAATCCTGGAGCCCTGGTTCTCAGCACTGGTCTTTTGGCCATCAGTACCTCTGGCCCGAGGCTGCCAAAAATCCTGTGCTGGCTCTCTCCATTGGAATTCTGCCTCCACCCGCTTCCTGAGCCCAAGTGTCCACTCTACAGGTGCCGCTCGGTCCTGAAAAGGAAGAGGTACTTGGTTTGAAATTAGGAAGAGGGGCAGCACCACCCTAGACCATCAGATTTTTTACAAGAGTAGCTGGATAAAGTTATGATTATGGTGATTTTTGCTACTTTTTAAAGAGAGGGATTGAACAAATTTGTTTAAGCATAATTTTAAAAAATCATTTGTTGTTGGTGGATGTGTGTGGTTGGAAACATTTATAGGGAAAAATATGGCTTCAGAAAAGAAAATTAGAGAAGCGTAAGTGTGTCAGATACATTAACGGTCTAATTGAAAAAAGCATAGCATGTGTAGAAATGTTCCTATAAACACCTCAACGTTGTGTGTTTCCTGCATTTTCTTTCTTTAATGTCTATCCATTGGTGCGATCATGCAGTACATATGGATTGAGTTTCTATGGAGTGGGAGGGGTAGAGCACCTTTGTTAAGAGTGGGGCTGCAGAGTCAGGTGGCCAAGTTCAACCTCTGCTTCTGCTGCTGATTGGCTATGTTACCTTGGGCAAGTTGCTTAAGTCCTCTTGGCCTCAGAGTTTTCCCATCCATAAAATCAGGATGATAATAATATCTGCATAATGGGGTTATTGCGAGGATTAAATTATATAATACTCATAATGCACTTAGAGTCATGCTGATTCATACTGATAGCCTAATTATTATGTTAATTGGGCACACAGCTCTAATATTATACTATTATCAACAGCTATATGTCAACTTAAAGGCTAATACTTATGTAGAAATTTTGCACAGTCTTAACAGCATGGTGATTTCATTAAAAATAGTATTAATTTTTTAAAAATTCATTTATTCTTACAGACCTGTGAATTCAGAATGCTTAGCTTTTTAAATATTATTCATATTTAGTATGTTTGAGAGTAAAATATATGCATTATACATTTTATACAAAACAGGAAGTGGTTAAATCTAGAAGTTTGGTCCAAAAGGGCAGTGTTTTAGTACATTCTAATTGGATGGAAAAGATAGTAATGTGACTTTATGATAAACATTATTAATGCATATATTTGATGCTTTTTTATTCAATTGAAGTAATTAAATATTTTTGATTTTAATGAAGAATAGGCCATTTTGTCCAAGGCAGTACTGCTTATTTTATTTATTTTATTGTCTTAAAGATAATATTTTGGTACTTTTGTAATTCATATAAAGCAAAAAGAATGATGCTTTGGGACTTCCCTTGCGATCCAGTGGTTGAGACTCTGCACTTCCACTGCAGGGGGCACAAGGGGTACAGGTTCGATCCCTGGTTGGGGAATTAACATCCCACATGCCATGTGGCACAGCCAAAAAAAAAAAAAAGTGATGCTTTGTGAAATTGAGACTTTTAATGGAATAATGAATAACGAATAGCCCTTCTGGTGACAGTTTGGGTAGCAATGGTAGAAATCCTTGTACTAGGAGAAGTCTTAAGGACCTAGAATAGTACATACTGAGGCTTGACCAGTTTGGGGTGAAAAGGAGGGTAAGGAGAAAGGTAGATGATTACAAAATCTGCCCCAGAAGTGAGGCATCCCCATATTACAAGTTCAGCTTTGGGGACCAGATCTCTGACTTGTCTGCCCAACTTTTTAGTTGGTTTTCTGTGTTCAAACCAATGGCTCCTCCTGTGTCTCAGTAAACACAACTTCTGTACCCTCACTAGACTCTTCTAGCTGCCTGCTACTCTCTATCATTTTAGAGCCATCTCTCAGTGAGGCAGCCAATGCGGATGAATCTAATAGTTTTCCTGGAAAATGCAAAAGAGTTATGTACTTCATCTGTTAAGACTCAGAAACCTAACAGGTGCCTTCCAATACCAAGAAAAAGACTTGAAAAAACCCATAAAACTGGCATTGCTGTGACACAGGGAAATTGAATTGTTTGGTTGAATTTCATGTTTCACCTGCTGTTTTCGAAACTTTGCTTTCCAAACCCCTGATCTTTGATTTGTTGGAAAGTTATCTAGAAATTTCCATTTTATAATAGAGAAAAGTTTTTCTTCTCTGCTTACTTTTGTGACAAAACTTACTAATTCCTTCATCAGTCTTTCCTGAGTTTTCTGGTTGCAATTTTCATTGTCTAAAGGGCAGGCAACCTTCTGAAACTGCTTCTTGTAGTGGATTCTGCACTTCCCTGGCTTCCCTGTGTAGTCCGTTAGAATCTCTTATCTAAGAGGATCCCAGCTTTGCATCCAAAGGCAGATAAGCTCAGCTCAGCCCAACACAGTGACACCCATCATGAAAAGGACCAATCAAAGCACTGAGAGCAGGACTTCTCAAATGGAAATTTGGTACGCCTTAAAAACAGGAAGCATTCTGTTAACTCTCCTCTCCCTTCCTTCTAGACCAGACTTCACACACACACACACACACACACACACACACACACACACACACACCCCTCCCCAAATATATTTTTGCTTTCATTACTACAGTTGAAAAGAATTGCTGTGTCAGTGTTTTGATGCATCCAGGGACTGAATGTAAACAACATGGTACAACTCTAGAAACTGCCATCATAAAATATTTTAAGAGGCAGAATAGAGTAAAATAAAATAAAAATGCCTTTTTATGTGATATCTCAGAGTAATTCAGGATTTATGGTACCTTAACCTTTAGAATCCAAAATATTAAGCTATGTTTCTTAGAGATAATAACTCGGTTGTCCCTCACTTATGTGTCTTAGATAAAAGCCTACTGCCACAGAATCCATGAATGCTCAAATACCCTTGCGGGCCTTTAGTAGTAAATCTTATGGAATAGCTTATGGCCAATGTAATGGCCCACAGTAGCCTGCGAATATCATGAATTCTAATAATACTTACATCAGTAGAAACATGAAGTAATGTCTCCATGTAATTAAATGATGTATTTAGAGCAGTGGACTAAATGGTCCCCTAGTGTGTTGGTGATATATTCTAATAGTCTTCTCTTTACAGCCCCACATGGTAATATTCATGCTTTATTCTGGAGGGCTTTGCTTCTGACTGAACATTTGAATTGCAGCATTAAGTGGTAAAGTGGATTACAGAGAGACCCCATGAATATGGATCCTGATCAAGAAACTAAATGCTTAAAAAAATAAAATGTTACTATTTAAATAGAGTGATTACAAAAACATTTTTATGTGGAGGAATTTCAGACATCTTTGCCGACTCCCCTCCCTCCTTATTCTACATCCCAGAAGCAGAACATATTTGCCACAATTAAAAATTTAGTAGGATGAAACATCGGAGCTTAAATCACTGTAATTTCTACTGCGTTTATTGAATTTAATTTGGGCTGTTTGCGGTACAAATTAGTTTTGATAATAATTACATTATTCCATTTTTTAAACATGTTCATTTCGAAGATTATAGCCAAATACAGAGTATATTCGTAGGAAGAGGATACTTTTACCAGTGCTGAAAAGAAATTATCTAGCAGTTGATTAGTTAAAAGTGTCACATTGTGAATTTTCATTCTTTATTTTTCCCTCCAACCAGTCACTAAAGCAGTAGCTTGAGGCATTAAGAGCCTAGGGCAAAGCTGAGGGCGTTTCAGTCTATCTAGTCTAGCAGTTCAGGATAAGTCAAAGAATAGTCTATCCTTGTATTTGATAATTGAATTAGACAGTGTGCCTATATATTACATAAAATTATACTAGAAAAAACAGTTATATATTTATTTGATGAACTTAAATATTGTAAGATATTTTCTATTATCCATTGAATATTATATTTCTTAGAGTTTTTAAACACACTTTCTAGGAACAAGGAAAATTCTCCACCCCCGTTGATAATTCCTACTGCGTATGTGTTCAAGGAATGTGGATTTCTAATGACGAAGCACTAAGTTTATGTACAGCTGCCTTTTCTACTTGACTAAGTTAATATTGATGTGTGGGTTTGCATGGTGTGTGTGTGTGTGTGTGTGTGTGTGCGTGCGGCATGTGTGGGATGTATTTCAGTGTGCATTTGTCTACTGAGGGCATTACAGATTTAAATTCACTGAGCACTTGTAAAACTCCATGCATGTCACTGAAATTACATATGTGGTGGCATTTGTTGCTCAGTTGTTTTATGTTTAAAAGTGATTTGGCTTGCCTTATTTCCTAAATTTGCCTT
Source organism: Globicephala melas (assembly GCF_963455315.2). Lineage (NCBI taxonomy): Eukaryota > Metazoa > Chordata > Mammalia > Artiodactyla > Delphinidae > Globicephala > Globicephala melas. The sequence continues at coordinate 67,521,058 of NC_083320.1, read as the reverse complement.
CACTGTATATTGAAAATTGGCTTCTGTTGCACAAATCCAGGAGTTTAAACAAAATCCCATTGTTTTCACCACAGAACTTTGCTCTAGTGGGGATAATTGGTCATTCGGGGTAAGTTTACATTAACTCCCCTTTTATTTTGTATTGCTTTAAAAAATACATTTTTTTTTATGCTCTCAAAGTTTTGCGGAAAGTCAAAGAGCTGTCCATTTATGTAGTGGTAAAAACTTACTCCTCTAGAAGAAAAGAAAAGCAAATGCATAGGAACTTGTAGACACTGCTCAAATACAGCACTCTAGCTAAATGAAGAGCTCTTTATTTGACCAGTTTAGACATGGCTTTGGTTGGCAAGCTAATTCTTTGAGCACCACCCTTGAAAATCATGCTAATGAGCCTCTTCACTTCATCAAGTAGGATTGTGGACCTTTTTGTCTGCATCATTAAGGCCCCAAATTGCCCCATTAGCAAGGCCTCAAATTGCCCCTCAGGGTCAATATTTAATGCAGGTGAACTTGGGTTAACTACCCTCAGAACCCTCTGGACAACAAACAATGTGGAGTACATGTTACAGGGAAATTCATTTTCTCCCCGAGTTTCCGTTGTGAAACACCATTTTCCATATTCGACTTATATTTTAAATTTATTTTGGGAAAAAAGACACATTAGGTTTATTTTCTGCTGCTGATTCCAGAAGAATGAGTTTTGAAATGGAAGACAGAAATTCTTCCATCAGGTACACCCACCAGCGTGCTTTAATTTTTCCATCTGTAAAGTGGGGACGATTATACTTTTTCCCAAGTACCTTCTGAGGACGATGCTGCCTTTAAACAAAGATACAAGAACCCATAGAAAATAACAAGAGTAATATCAAGAGTTAGCAAGGTCTTAACAGAATTTTGTTCTGCAAGATTTTAGCAGTTTAATGGCTATCCTTATTAATTACTGAGCTAAAAATACATGTAAAGTTACAACTTTAAGTAGTAATTGCAATGTGTGCAAATTTAAAATTCAGAATAGGAATCTGTGCTATTAACACTGAGATAATTCGTAGGACCAGAGTGTTGCACACATTTAAAAACATAAATGTAAAATTTTTCTTACTCGTTAAAATTTGAAGTAGGAGGGAAAGGCAAAATGATTCTTCTTGTAGCTCTATTGTCCATTTGGCTCACTGCAAACTGGTTAATACTCAAGTGCTGCTAGTTATCTCTGGAGACTCTCAGTGTTTGGGGGGAATAGCAATTATCTCCCTGAGCATGCTCAGCAGGATCTACTGGTGATGTCCAGACATGAAACCTTTCATGTGTAGCAACTGAAAGATGAGAGCCATGGTTACAGTTTCCAGCAAGTATGTGAAACAGAAGCCTCGAGATTATATTCCACATCTAAGTAGAGATAGCGTTGATGTCTCCTGTGTTCAGGTTAATTTCCATGCATTTAGGGCTCCTGAAAATCCTCATCACCTCTGTGGCTGGTACCTGCAAAGTCAGTTTTGCTGCTGAATGGGGCCCCAATTAAGAAGTGCTTGCTGGTGTCCTTCCAGCAATATCTTGTGAGTTTGAACAATTTTAGTGAAATAAATGTAGCAAGGAAAAATGAATTCTCTTTAGCCTCTATTCAGCCAAAATTAGCCTCCGTGGATTCTGGCTCACAAAAGCACCACGGGCCTCTGGCTGTGCTCTGTAGCTGTGAAATAGAATCAAGATTCCATTAGGCATCCCAAGCTGCCTCCTTCTCCAGGGCAGACAATAAAAATGACAACAGGGGATTGTCCCTCAGCTAGTCTAACAAGGGGGTGGGTTCTTTTCTAAATGACTAGATGTCTGTTTAGCTGAGGGATAAATTTAAAAGGGCCATGGGACAAAGTTTTTTCAATTCTTTGGCTCACATGTTTGTTTCTTAGGTCATCTTCAGAAAGACCTTGAATTCTACCTCTGTTGGTACTTAGAGGCCATAGATTTTTCCCCCTTCTTAACAATTTGTGTGCTGAGACAAAACTAAGTGACCATACATAGTCCAGATAGTAGCATTATTCTGTGAGAGATATCAGAAGTTTCAGAAATTGCACGATTTGTTGGTTTGCCAAATTTTTTTTTCTCTCACGTGAGGGATAGAGATGCTTCTTTAACCTAGACAAATTCTAGATTGGAGACAGATTTTCTAATTTCAGAATTTATGTATGAATAAGAATACCTAATGGATGAATTTATCTGGACAGCCTTGTGCTCTCATGTGAACATGGAAGAAATGGGGCTTTATAACATTGGCTTTGTAATACCGTTGTATGTTCCTGTGGTCCTCATGGGGTCAGACCTTCAGGCTGTCTACATTGGAGGGGCCCCCAATATGTTATGACCTTGCAAAAATTCCTTTTGCCATGAACTCCCAATCAATTTCTCAGTTTCTTTCCTGTATCAAAAGTGCAAAAGTCTAAGAACATTTTCTTCCCCTATCCAAGGATAAATCTGATATAACTTATTCAGACCTCACATAAATTTGATTGAACATTCTTTCTCTTTCTAATTGGCCCAGTAAATACAGTTTTGTATTTCCCTTGACAGGTGCCATAGAATGAAATTTAATATAGCTTGTCAATGAGTATCAGAAAGTTAAAGAGTTCATCAACCATTCATAGTAATTGTACTGTAGTCATATAGAGTTATAAATGTATATTTCATGGCCACTTCTCCTTTGCTTCAATCAAAATTACTGACAGGAAGTAATATTATATAATCCATGGTGTCAATTACTAATGGTAGTGGCAAGTAAATCATCATGTTTTCATTATCGAATTGCTAATACTTAGGAGTTGTAATATTCCATATATAAAGTCTTTAATAAGCAATTATTTATGTGCTCACTTACTGGATGTTGCTGAACCAAGGCATTTCTTCAACACTAAGTGGAAATTCTATTCAGTAATTCTTTCTGTAAAGTCATTCATTGATATTATAGTTCTTAAAGTTGCTTAAAAGAATATGTTACATATTTGTTATGGCATTTTAACAAAAACTTGAAATAAATGGCAATGCAAATATTAAAATATGAATTGCAACTTGTAAAATATCATAACTGATCCTAAGTTAAAAAAACCAACTAGGGCTTCCCTGGTGGCGCAGTGGTTGAGAGTCCGCCTGCCGAGGCAGGGGACACGGGTTCGTGCCCCGGTCTGGGAAGATCCCACATGCCGTGGAGCGGCTGGGCCCGTAAGCCATGGCCACTGAGCCTGCGCATCTGGAGCCTGTGCCCCGCAACGGGAGAGGCCACAACAGTGAGAGGCCCGCGTGCCGCAAATAAATAAATAAATAACCCAACTAGATTTATCTTGGCTTTGGACATTGTAGCTGAGATCTGAATCTTATGAATTCATGGTCAGAATACCTGAGTTCTAAAATTGGCTTTGCCATTTATAGCTTATTGTATGGCCTCAGGAAATATTCTGAAAATCTTTGAGACTTAATACCCTTATCTGTAAAATGAACATATTTTACTATCAAATATTTTATCATCATGTTGTGAATTAACATATTTTGTTAAAGATCATTATACTAAAAAGGGCAGACTAATCAAATCATCAACTTATTAACATCTGAGCTTTCAGAGATGATGTAAAGAGTGGGTTAATTGTAAGTGTTCAAACAATTGTTAAGCACAGCTCCTAAGCACATACAGTTGTTACCTTTCTTTTGGATATTTGGTCTGATAAGGGTCCTTTTTTTTTTTAGAGTGGCTGTATCTTTTTGACACAAAATGAATTTGAACATTTCTAGGGTGCATAAGATCAACAGATTTTTTTATTTGCAATGCTTTACAAGGTTATTCTGAAGTTAAAGTAAAAGGAAAGATAAAATATTTATTGTTTCTTTATTTAATAGTTTGTGTTTTTTATTGTATGGCTCCTACAAAAGTCAGGACTCCTTTACATTTGACTATTAAAAGTTCTGACAGTTATAAAAATTTGCCAAGAAATCTTTAAATGTTTCTGTAAATGTGACTGTTCTGTAGTTATTGTGCAAGATTTTATGAAACAAGAGACATTGAGGTTTAGGTGCACAATACTAAGTCCTATATTTTAAATATGTATACATGTACAGTGATATTTCAGATTGGTTGCTGCTGCTTACGTCACCTGTGATTGGGCTAAGTCTTCACCTTACTCCATGAGAAGTTCATTCGGAATGACTAAGAAACAACTCTGTCACAATCCTTAGTGATTTCGGGTTTCTCTGAACTTCCCAGATTACCTTAAGTATTTTCACTGCTTTCAAAGTTTCAATACAAGTATTCTCTTTTTAGTCACCATGGGCCAGCTGAGCACTGAATCTGGAATTAGGCAAAGGCATTTGCAGTTGGGATTTCTTGGGGTAAAAATGAAGAAAATTGCTCCACACCAGATGGAGCAGTAGAGTGAACTTTACTATTTGAAACCAGAGATGAGATAAGGGGCTTCCATTTGTAGGAAAAAAAAATTGAAATAAAGAAAATGTATACTTTCAATAATTATGCAGTCCTGGTTTCTGTTTTTAGCCAGCTGCAGGCTCAGGGAGACAGGAGAACAGGAGAACACAGAGCCACATAAATGGTATCTTTAACTAGCTACCCGTTGGTTCTGTAACTGGATCCACAATATTGGCAAGACCACCATGGGACAGGAACACCCAAATGCATCTATAAGATTTGGTTCTGGTCAGGGGACTAAATGGAGACAGATATAAAAAGCTGGACAACTAGGTTGAACAGAGTGAAAGAGGAGAACAAAGGAGAATAAAGAAAAAAAAAGTAGATTAAAAAAATCACACTCAGAATAAACTCACAGACAAGAATTCCAAACTCATGAATAGAATGATGACAGTCAGAGAGAGAGCGGGAGACTGATGGAGAGAGACAGAGAGATAGAGAGAACCATAGGAGAATAAGTAAGAAATTAACACACATACAAAAATTATTCAAATTGAGTCCAAATATTAAAATTCTAAACAAATGACTAAATCAAGTAGTAAGAAAGGCAGGCAACAAATTTAACAATTGGGGCATAAATTAACTCCAGATTAAATTAATTGTAAGGGATGTTGAGATAGAGATTTTGGGGTCAGCAGACATTTTGGTTTTGTTCAAAACGTCCATAAGACATTTGGTCCATGTCAAAAGGTTCCTGATATTTGGTCCTGTTCAAAACCATTTGGCATGAACCAAATATGCTCATGGACATTTTGGATAGGACCAAATTTCAAGGACCTCCCCGCATGGACCAAATATCTTACGGACCAGCTGTCCTATGGTCATTTTGGACAGGACTAAACATCCTGCAAGGGATTTTAAAATAAGCAGGCTTAGGATAGTTGAAGTTATAGATAGGGTTAGTAATAGTTCCAACCTCACAGGGTTGGGAGGCTTGAGTGAAATTGTTTCTGACACATAATGTGTGTTCAATTAATGTTAGATGTTCTTATTATTACAAATCTTCTAAAACACTTGGTTCATGGTATTCAGCCAATATTTCTTCTCTATTCCTTTCTGTGGAATTTTAACATTCATTTGAACCTGGCTGCTAATCTTTATGTTCCCCCTTTAGACTTAAACTTATTATAATTTCAACAGAGTAGAGAGCACTTTCATGACTTGGAACCACCTTCTTTCCTATTACATAGGATCAAGAGAAAGTGGGCAATATCTAGAGCTCAAGTAAGGAGAAAAACAAACAACAAACAACACCACTACAACTCTAACAAAATGCTTGTGTTCCTTCTGCTTTGGAGTATCTGATAAAGAGTTTAAAACATCTCATCAGTGTTCAGATTAACTTGGAAACCTTCACATAGGAGGTGGTATGGGAGCAGTTCTTTGAAGGACGTAGTAGAAAAAAGGAAAGAAAACCATTCTGAGTTAGAGAGACATGTGTGAATAAGGACCAGTAAAGGAAATAGGTAGGGCAGTGAGAAATTTCATAGTTTAAATAGAGTCTAGAACCAGAAGACTAGAAGGTTGCAGAAGATCATAAGACCTCCTAATGGTCAAGCTTGATGGGAACTTTTAGATTAAAGAGTCCAGTGCTTTCCAAAAGTTAAGTTCAGAGCTAGCTATTCAAATAAAACTTTAAAAGTAATCAGAGCCTTACTGCTCTGATTAATGAAAACCCTGGCCAACTGACAGTTCTCCCTCATGACTCAGCAGTATCCCACTAAGCACCTACAAAAAAGCCCTAGGGTTTAGGATAGCACAATTTTATTAAAATCTTAGTTTTAATAGTTCCAAGGCTACTATTGGTACCTTTTTGCAAGTTAGAAGAAAGCGTTCTCATTAGGTGGATGTGGCCCTAAAGATGCATGGCTTGGCAAGACGGCAGCACCTTAAAGATTTAGCAAAAGATGCTCATATTTCTGGGTGGCATCTCTACCTTTTATGTCCAAACTCTAGCCACGCTTCACATACAGCAACCCTTTGGCTATTTCTCTGGCTCTAGGGTATACTCATCCACAGCATAGTCTGCCTTTGGACAGCTGACCTGGGGAAAAGATAACTGTGGTCACAAGTCAGTCTGGGCAGGAAATTCTGAGGTCCTGAGTATGGTTTTGTCAGGGCAAGAGCAGGCCTGAGTGGCCACATCTTTTTGGCCCTGAAGACTCTCCTCAATGTAGAGAATCAGAGTGGGGCTCTTGAAATCATTAGGCCAAAGGCAGAAGCCCCTGTGCCTCCATCTAAAGATGGCACGTGCATTGAATAGTACCACCTATGGGTTGACCAGTCATGAGAAGTGAGCAGATAATGGAATGTGAAGACGGAGAGGGTGCTGTCGACATGAGCACCTCATAGGAGCTGGACCTCTGCCCTGTGTGGGCAGCCAGGCTGTGGCAGAAAGCAGCAGGGGATTAATAACTGGAACTTAGTCTCTTCCCCTTCTGACATCTCCTGTCGCTGTTCTCCATTGGCCAAACCCAGCCAGAAGCCAGAGGACAAGGGAAAAATTTGATGTAGTCAATAAAGGTCAGCATCTGGGACAAAGGACAGGATAGAGAGGCTGGATAAAGAACCTGGAGGGGAAACAGAAGACACCCAGCAGGCCTTCCCAATAGAGAAATAATCTAGTTTACGAAGTGTTTCTTCACCAGTGTGTAGGATGACTGAAGACTGAAGAGCCTGCAGGTAGAAATGTCCTCTCATAGGCTATGGCAAAGTAACAAAACATTATTAGTTATGTAGCATAACTAGTTTATCTTCCCATATGTTACCTATTGATTCTTCACAATAATATAACCATGTGATGAAAAATAATAAATATTATAATACTGTAAGACCTTTTTTTAAAAATGAGGAAAACCAATAGTCAAAGATTTAAGTGACTTGTCTAAGACCATTCTGCCTTTCTGACTCCTTGCTTGTTTCTCTGAGCAATGCTGTAGTCAGTTATATCCTGGGCATTGGTTGTGGGGAGTGTCAGAGAATCTAAGATGGGATGGCTGAATAGGAGACTTTACAAGATACAGTGATTCTTAGCTTTCTGTTATCTTCAGCAAACCTGAGGGCTGAGAGAGGAGTGGTGTGGTAAAAAGCATTATCAAGATATTCTCTAGCCATTTAAATAGTAGAGATTATTCAAATTCTAATTTTAAATATTCTATTATGCTACTCTGAAATCACCAATTAAAATTTTAATTAAAAATTTAAATTAAAACCTCACATGAGGTTTTAAAAATATTTTCTTTTTAGAAGATTTAACAAGATGACTTTCCTAATTATAATATTTTATTAAAAATTTGGTCCTACTAAAAAGTCAAAGAACTGTATAATATGTAAGGAATGGCAAGTCTCAGGTCATGAATATATGGAAAGTAGTTTTTAAACAGTATCACTGTTACGGAAGAGGATAATAAATATTCTGGGGGTGGGAGCAATTTTTACAAGTGTTCTGTAAGTCACATAGGATTGGAAGTGTTACATGGTAGTTCATCAAAGCCTCTGAAAAGTCCTGCAGTGGTGAAACTAATACAACTTGCTTAACCTGTAGAAGAGACCACTAAAAGATTGACCACTATCAAGATAGAGAAGCCAGTTAGAATTCAGCTCTCTTTCAAGCCTTTGTTTGATATATATTCATCTCCTTACTATTTTGATGGTTTAAACTGGAGAAACAGTGACTTACTTTGAAGTGTTTTTTAGAGGTCATAATGTCTTCTTAACCCTGCTGATATGAAATGTTATGTTATGATGCTGAAAGTCTTTAGTGAGTTAATTTTCTCAGAAGGAGTAATGGAAAGTTTTGTCTTCCAAGATGTCAGAGGACCATAAAAGCTTCAATATCACACTTTGAGTTCATTGATAGAAAACTTGTTCAAATTCAGCAATTGTATGAAAAAATTTTCCTTCATCTAAAGTGCAGTCCTCTATAAGGATATTATAATTGTTTCAATAGTAACTCAAAGCATTTCCTCTTTTATATTGTTTAGCTAAAAATACTCATTCAAATTATTATAGAAGTTAATGGAATTTCTTTACTAATGAAAATAATTTGTTCTTATATTAAATATCAAGGCTATTAATACTATCTTTCCAGAATTCTTTTCCTTTCCACACTTCTTCTGGTCTTAGACCCTACCCCCAACACACACACACACACACACACACACACACACACACACACACTTGAGCCAGCATTGGCCCAGGAGTGCCTTAAGTCAAGCCATTCAAGAGCCTTTTCCAGGATAAAAAATATAACTGGAGAGCTTGGAAAGGGAACATTTAATTTTTCTCTGGTAGTAGAGCTATTGGTATGTGGATTCCATGCTGCTGCTGGCTATGGTCCTACCCCAAGACAGGAGAACTATGGCAGCAGAAGAGAGTAAGTATAATGTACAAGCAGAGAAGAGACAGAGGTAGAGAGAGCCAATGCATTTTTCTTTTGTTCCATAAGCTCATTGGAGTTGAGATTCTTAACACTTGCAACTGAAAATGATCTGATGAGCACACCAAGGAATAGCAATTATTTCATTCTTTGATATTTATGCCAGGTGTCGAATTTTTTTATCTAGCAATTCTCTCTTTGGAGGTGATTCACTCTGGTGATGCTGACTGCAGCTAAAAGCTAAATCCTTTATTTGAACATGCACAAACAAAATGAGAAAGAGACCACTTGTAATTTCTTATAAATTAAAATTTGTCATATTTTCTCTTATTATCTAAAGCAAGGAAATTGCCTAAGAAAATATGTGTCTTCCAAATTCAGGGACTCATTTCATGAGTATAAAGGTTTTGGAAGAAAAGTGTAAAGTTAGAACTCCATAGCCTTCAGCCTCTGTATATACACAATGTATAACAATTCATAGAAAATGATATTTGTAACAAAATTGGGGTCTTGATTATTGAGAAGTGGATTACTACTACTTGAGAATTCTGGTTTTCAGTATAGGATTTCCACTTAAAATATATATTTTATATATATTTATGTTTACACTTTATATATAAAACATATATTTTTTTACAAAAGCAAACGATTTTTTCTTGTTTAGTTATCCATCTCTAGTCAGCCATAGAAGAGGATGCATTGAAGACGGTTGGTTACTGTTCGGGATTTCAATCTGTCTGTTGGGGAAAGATTTTGTGAGCAGCTACTGTGTGTAGAACATGTTGAATGATAATGGGGTTTATAAAAATAGGAGCCCATAGAGAGCTCCACTGACTGCTGCTGACAATGATATTTTGAAGTTCAGCTACTCTGAAACACCCTGGTCTCATATACAACCAATATTAGAGTGCTTCACATTCTATACTTTATCTCTTAAAAAGTAACAACTATGCTGCAGTTATGGTTTAAAAGGGCGTTTCATGTGCGTGACCTTATTTAATCCTTATAACAATACTTTGAGAAAATTATTATTATCCACATCTTATAGATGACAAAGCTAAGATTCATAGATTTTTATAACTTTCTGAAGGTCACTCAGCAAGTGGCAGAGCTGCAATTGAAACACATGCCTTTTGCCTCAAACTCCTAAGCTTTTTCCAATATTGCCTTTCCAAACTGAACAATGAGGTATCCACTTTTTATGTGGAGGGTTTAATTTATTTGTTACATTAAAATATAATAATAGGGCTTCCCTGGTGGCGCAGTGGTTGAGAGTCCGCCTGCCGATGCGGGGGACACGGGTTCGTGCCCCAGTCCGGGAAGATCCCACATGCTGCGGAGTGGCTAGGCCTGTGAGCCATAGTCGCTGAGTCTGCGCGTCCGGAGCCTGTGCTCTGCAATGGGAGAGGCCACAACAGTGAGAGGCCTGCATACCGCAAAAAAAAAAAAAAAAAAAAAAATATATATATATATAATAATAATAATCGCTGTATTATTAAAATAAATTCAATGTCTTTTTTAAAAAAAACCTCTGACTTTTGCATTTTACTACTTCATTGTTCACTTCCCTCCCTCAACCTGGGCAAAACAAAGCTGAGGTAGAAGAGAGATGGGTAGATTCACTTCGCACTTTGTTTGCACTGCCCTTGGCATACAGAGTCAGGCAAATGAGAGGCAAACACAAATCCCCCCATTTGACCACTTGTCCAAAGGTGAGGTGAAAAGGTTTTGTGGGAAAAGTTTGACATTTTATCCCCAAACAAATATTAGAGATTATCTGTGGAATTAAATTATCCATATGTACACAGTCTAGGGAATTAACTCTATCTGAAATGGTGGATTATGGCAGAAATTGAAACTAAGCCCTTAAGGCATTCCTTTTACTTTGTTCTCTGTGTTTTTTTTACAATGAGCTTTTAGATTATTTTGGCTATTTCAATGGCTGTTTTTCAGTATGTTCCTATTCGGTATGTATTTGTGCACTGCTCTAGCTGGTTTGAACAATTTTTTAAAAAGTATTCCCTTGATAGCCCTAGAAGCAGACAAGTATTACTTGAAGGGGAAAAAGAGATTTCTATTAGGTTTGCGAGTCACAAGTGAACAGAAGAAATTTGAAAAGTATAAAATACTCCACGGACTGCAAATCCAAAACCAAAACATGACTAACAAGGTTTTGACAAAATAGAAATCCCGCTGTTTTTTTTCCATATCTTTTTGTAAGCAGTATTTTCAGTGAGTTATTCTTTTTGAGATATATATATATATTATATTACATATATATGTAATTTTTACAATTTTTATATGACCCCAGATCTGAACAAGAATCAGGAAAATCAAGCGAAATAAAAATAATTATGACATTGTTCTCACCACATTTTGAAAGCCCAGGAAATTATTTTAGTGATGGAAGGGATATGTAAAAGCAGTAAAGCCTTCTTAGCTTATTATTTGTCACCTTTTCTTTAGCTTATTATTTGCTATAATTATTTGTTGCCATGTTGCTAACAAATTCAATAAATTCAACTTCTCCGCATGACTTTGAGTTTGGCAATATATTCTCAGAAAGAGGGGTGGTGAGTGAGGGATCCACTAGGAGAATTACTTTCTTCCCCTTATTCCTGAAATTTTTGCCCAGGAGAAATGGTACACGTGAGTGGAAGCACGTTCAGGCAATTACCTAGAAAGTTTTACACATTTTAAATGTCACAGAGACTAAAAATAAATTGTCTTCACTTTTATTTAGACTACATCTTAGATAGTTATCCACTGTGAAGGATTTTCAACAATCATACTAGGCTTTGTTTTATAGTTTGAGTTAATTGCATGATCTGCTGACATATTTCTCATACCTGTTTTTATTTCCACAGAAAAGGTGTAACCAAGCAGGACCCTCTGGGGCCCTTCTGGGACAGACCCCACCCCTCACTCCATGTCCTCTGCCTGCCTCTTGTTTGTAGAAAAACTTTAGCCTCCCCTAAGTTCCAAAGAATAAATTTAATCAGAGAAGTGAGAAAATGCAGAAACAAAGGAAAACAGTCAAGCCAGACAAAATAATAATAGTTCAGCCTTTAAACAAAGTCAAGGACCTTTAGTTCCCCCTCAAAGGCTAAAGATAATATTCTGAGCCATATTCTTTGAGCTGTTCTGCCGATACTGAAACCCCAACCAATGGAAGAAGTTAACTGCATGCGGACCACAAGCATGTAGACCCCAGACCAGTTAGAACCTGAAGGTTGATCATGTTGACTCCTCTCCTGATTACCTTACCACCAACCAATCAGAAGAATGTCCGTGAACTGATCACACACCCCGCAGCCCTTTCCCTCACCCTGTCTTTAAAAACATTTTCCTGAAAGCCTTCCGGGGAGTTTGGGGCGTTTGAGCACTAGTTGCATGGACTCCTTGCTTGGCGCCTGGCAATAAACACTGCATTTTCCTTCACCACAACCCGGTGTCAATAGATTGGCTTTACTGCGTGCTGGGCAGGGGACCTCAACATCAGGTAGCACTTTCTGGCTTTCCATAGTGAGCAGGGTAGAGTGCCATGGGTTCTGTTTTATTATGTCCGTCTCTTACCAGCACCTTGGGCCTATTGAAGTGACCAGGAACTGAGACATACAGCTCTATATACTCATTCTGAAATGAGCATCTAAAATTCATTGTGAGTCAGTGACTAAGAGTAATTGGTGTTATAGTGTGACCAAGTACTAAACAAAGGAATACCTTGTCTGAGCTTTATCTAGTAATACCCAGTTTTGGTGTTTTTAGTTACTGCTGGGGTGGGAATCTAAGACTTATTGAAGACCGTCTCACAAACTATGACTCATTCATTCATTTATTCCTTCATTCAGCAAATGTTTTATTGAGTATAGCAATGCTTTCTGGACTAAGAAATGGGCCTCTGCTGGTGAGGTAAATTTTAAGACAGTCATATAACTTTAATTTGCATTAGAATAACCTAGAAGACTTGTAAATATACAGATTGTTGGGCCCCACCCCTGAAATATTTTATTCAGAATGTCTGAGGTATGGCCCAAGGATTTTTTTTTTTTTTTTAACAAATTCCCAGATGCTGCTGATATGGCTGGTCTAGGGGCAACACCTTGAAATCACAGCTCTAAGCTACTGCCCACATGTAGCTTAAATTACTCCTTTCACTGGAAATCGGTTATACTTAGAAAAAAGACAAGTCTCAACGTGTCACATGCTATTTTAATCAACTGCATGAATTCATTCTCGAGGGAACAGCAAGGATGGTGAAAACCTGTGTTAAGAATATTTTGTATATTCTACGAGAAAGAGATATTTGAACTTACTTGAGTCATTTCGGAGGTTAAATATTTTTCAGGGAATGCTCAGCGCTGACTGATTACTTCGTGAAAACACATAGATAAGGATGGTAAGATGTTTGAAATCTTTCACAGAATCTTACATTTTAAAAAAATATATTTATTTATTTACTTGCCTGCGCCAGGTTTTAGTTGCGGCACACAGGATCTTCATTGCCCCCTGCAGGATCTTTTAGTTGCGGCATGCGGGATCTAGTTCCCTGATTAGGGATGGAACCCGCACCCCCTGCACTGGGAGCATGGAGTCTTCACCACCGGAAGTCCCAGAATCTTACTTTTAATCACCTCTATTTCTGTGCAAAAGTTTGTATCAAAATATTAAAATTTCGAAAGGGACACACTCAGGAATGATTTCAATGTGATAATCCTCCCAGAGGAGATTTTATTTTGTGGGAGTAAAGAACCCTGAGAATCTGAACTAAATTACTCAGGCCATTAAGACATCTCTGACAGTTCTAAAGAGTGCTGTGAGAACTACACCAGAACAGTAATATTCCTGAAGTCTGCACTTATTCCCATAGAGTAACCCATGTAGCAGGGAGCTTCCCCAGCCCACATACTGCATCATGCACATAAAAGGGATGTGCTGGTAAAGATCTCTGTCTCACATTTCACCAAGAAGTTTTAATATGTACTATATTGGATTCTTTCCAATTTGGTTGTAGTGGTTTTGTGAATTTCACATTTATTTTTATATATTATATCTCTGAGGTATGTGAGCACTCAAGAAAATATGTGAGAAATATAATCATTAGTATAGTTTTAAAACAGTAAAACAGAGTTATTATAAGCAAATGTTAAAATATGGTACAGCAAAATTTTTCCATATATGCTATTTGGAATATTCTAGGAGGAGAACCATTGGCTTCCAAATTAGTTAGCAGGTTTTTCCCCTTGCACATGAATAATATAACTAAATATTAATTTTTATTGCTATTTCCCTTATAAAATATTTATACTATGTAGAATTTCATGTTCAAATATTTCTTTTTAAATTAATTTAATAAAATATGTGGGGTTTTTTCCTGTAAAACTCCTGATTGCCTCTTATAAAATGATGCAATGGGTAGGGGTCATTTCACCAGAGGTGAAGAATATAAAAATAATTGTTGAGAAAAAAATGAAGCATTTTGCACACAATTTTAATTCCAGCCTCACCAGAAATTGGTCGTTAACAGGAAAAGCTGAGGAAACAATGAACACAGTTTAATATTGCAGATAGGAAAGTAAAGATGTGAAATAACTTTCCAGTTTATTTACTTTGTTTTCAGCAGGCATTATTCATAGAAACTATCATTTGTGGTCCTAGAACATAAAAATTATGCCACTATCTATGTTTGGTGATAGAAAATTGTGATTCCACCGAAAAAAGGGCAGCTATTCAACCCTTTGATGACAAACCTTGCTTAATTTAGAGGGAGTTTGGATTCCTGCTTTTTCAGAATGTCACCTTAATAACTGTTTCATTTAATACATAATATGAATTCTCAGTAGGACACTAGGTAGCAAATTCCTTGAAAATAGGGATTATATATCAATCAGTGCTTATCAATGGGCCTCGCATTTAGCAAGTGTTTAACAAATCTTTTTTAATATTTAAGCTCTACTGAGGGTAGGCAGACCTCCCGGTGAAGTCAGTGTTTCATCCCTCAGCTCTGCACTAGCTAGCTGCCTGATTTCTAGGGCGCACTTTTGTCATCTGTAAAATGAAGGGATGAGAATAAATGGTCTCTAAAGTCCTTTTTACCTCTAACATGTTATTCTGCATAATACAGTGCTGTACAAGACTACTGCACCGCACTGAGCACAGAAACATTGTATGAATTCAGACAGTGTAAATTACAATGTACTCTCTTTGACATGACATCCTCTTCTGGTTCTTCTCATCTCTACTTCCACTCCGTCCAGTCTTTTCATCGAGGCCTCCAGTCTCAGCTCCAATTCTCCCTGCTTTTTGTTGTACCCAGCTCAGAGATCATGGAATAATATTTCAACTCCCATCATTCTGCCAAACTAACCCCTCCACACCGGAGGACAGGATCCACACAGCCTGGCACTTTTGACTCGAGCCCTGAAGTGCTAAGAGCCATTGGAGAGGAGTTACCTTGACTTGCATAATACTGCTGTGGCAAGAGTGTGGCAAGGACCCTCGGATGGGCCATGATATCAGAGATCTTTTTACATGCTGCCCTTCATCTCACACAGAGGCAATATCAAATCGCTATCCCACCAGGTCCTTTTTCTCCCTGTAACAGGTGATCTATTCTCCTCAATGACAGATAAGTCCAACATGGACTTGCTCAATTTCCCACTTTCCCACCAATAAATCCATCCTTGTTTGTTTTCCTCTATCCCAGAGAAAAAGCATCTCACTAAGTTTTATTTGAAATCTATTATGAAATCCAGTTAAGACTATCTTTTAAATAACTCCTAAACTATCCAGCCTGCCTCCCTCTAGACTTACTTACCCATTGTTAGTTTGGACTGCTACATTTCTTCCCATTGACTATTGCTACAGCTTAACTTTCCTCTATGCTACCCATGTTCTTAAGTGAAAGCAATTTCCACATTGCTGCGCAGTGATGCTGTTGGTTCTAAAATCCTGATTCTTCAGCTTAAAATCATTTATTAGCCCTCATTGTGTACAGAATTAATTCTTCAGTAGTGCAGACAGCATCCTTGAGGGTATGACTTCACTTATGTTTCCAAATGGTTCATCCATGTAAAGATTTGATATTGCATACTCCATAAGGAGAAATCCATATGCTGCTTTACTTTGGAGTGCCTCTCCCAAAATCATCTTCATGGAACTTTCTTACTTATCCTTCTTCCTAGATTTATCATGAGAGTGCATCTTAGAACATCCCATCTCCCTCTCTCCACAGAATCATATGCTTTAAGAATGTAGTCATTCTCAGGGCAGGAATCTGGTCTATTTTATCTGTATATCCCCATCACTTGGTGCCCTTGATCATTGGGCTCACTAAATTCTTGTGGACTGACTGAATGAAAAGATCAATAAATAATATTTAACATATACAAATTTAAGAACATTTTCAATTCAGCGTCAGTAGCTAATTAGCATGACATAGGAGGGAGGATGTTGTATCAGTTATCACAGATTCAAAATCATTCTTCTGTCCTCAACTAGGCATCTGACATCAGTTTCCTCATATGTAAAGTGAGGATGATTATGATTCATGCCCTAGCTGGTCAATTGGAAAAATGTAAGTGAAAGCACTTTACAAATGTCAGTTATTATATATGACTGGGAGCTCATTTCATTCTCTTTTGTCTTAATCATTTTCTATGCTCACTGCCTGACACATAGTAGCAATTACTTTTTGACACTCAACTTTTTATTCTCTTTATTTCATGGAATCTGATCAATGTTTTCTAAACATTTTTACTTCAAGAGTGGGGCGTTTCTGAGGTAGACTTCAGAATATATATAACTCTTATTCTATCTTTCTCTTTTCCACATACGCATTACGCAAACACATTGCATCCTCTTTTATCCCCTCCCCCATACACACTCAAGAATGAGGGACTGTTTCAGGTAATTTGCAGTGCCATACAATTTATTCACATTTTAGATAACTTATAGTTTGTATGCGTATGTTTATTAAAAATACAATCCTTTTTAAACAACCACCTCTGTTTTATGGAAAGTAAAAGAGAGTATGCAATCTAATATATTAATAAATTATGAGAATTTGAGACCCCATATATAACTGTAAATCCTTTCATTTTCATTGACATGTGTATTTAATGTCTTGTAAGCACAAAAGAGATATTTTCAATCTTGTGAAATTTATAATCTAGTTAGGAAGGCAAACTTGCAGGTATGTAAATACTATAAACCAAATATCACAGACTTGCCCTTTTGAACATTATACACAATGTTCAAATTTTTGTGATTCAACCTCCAATTGCTTGGCTTCAGAATACTTAAATTTTTTATAAGTTTATCTTTTGTAAATAATTTTGAAAAATTTTAGAAATGTTCATGTGTGTCCATGAATGGCTCCTGTTGACACGCATCTTGGCTACTGATGGGTTTGCAAGAGTTGCCCACTGCCAGCTACTCTGAGGCTGGACTTCAGCTCCTGTGTTTTTTTTGTCTCGACTGTTTCCATCTGTGATGCTCAAAGTCAGGGAGATTGAAGAGGCATTGCTCTTACCAGCAAGAGACCTTTACACTTATTTGTGCTTGACAATTAAGAGGAAGAAAGAGAAGGGCTTGTTGCTCAACTGTGAGAGGTGTGGTCCTCCAGCTTCCAGTTCTCAGCTTCCAGCTCTCAGCTCCTTCAGGGTCTTCTGCTTCAGCCTCAAAGAACCTCTTCACCCAAGGTCGTAACCTTCCCAGGGCAGCCTATGATGCAAGACAGGTCTGATGAGCAGTTTTCATCCTAGGGCTCCATGTTGGGTTGACCAAGGCTTTGTCTAGTCTGCACCACAATTAAGTTGCTCCCACTATCCAATCCCTGTTTCCTCCCCTCTTCCTTTCTTTAGTATGGGTGTTGGTCCCTCATAAACATCTTGCACACAAAACTCTGCTTCAAATTTGTTTCCAGAGGACCCTACCTTCAATAGAGATTCTGCCCAAAGGCGGCTGCTGCCTGCTCCTTCTGATAACAAGCCCACCACTGAGTCCACTGCCAACATCAACTAGAGTGGATCTTTCTCTAGTCCCCCAAGAAATAAACCTTTCTCAAGAGAAGAATCGTCTGGTGTTCGGCGTTGTGCGTGACACCTTGGTTCCTCAAAGAAACTCTCCTCTCACATGCCTGGGAGAATAATCCTTTCGGTGTACTCAGGCTGTAGAAAACAAAAGCTGGCAGAAGTGGTTTTCTGCAAGGAGTTCCTGCTTTCTACCTTGCAACTTCTCTTCAATAAAGCCCAAGTCCACCAGCTTGGAAAGATCTCATTTAGCAGAAAGGGAAATGTAGTGAGAACAAAGCACGTACTGGTATCTTAATAAGTTATCCCAGGGTGTGAAGCAGGGATGTCAGCATCATGCTTTAGAAAGAGAATTATGCTAAGAGAATAGAGAACTGATTGGATGTTGGGTGGGTTGAAAGTGAATGGAAACAAAGAGATTAGTCTAGGTGAGATGTGAGTGAAGCCCAGACTACAGAAAAAGCTATGAAGAGAGAGCCTGAAATGAGTGATTGTTCAGAGTTAGATGTGCCTCATTTTAGAACTTGGGGTGGAAGGAGTCAAAGATGACTACAAGATTCTATTTGGAACTAATGAAAAGATGATGATGCCATAAACAGAAATAGAGACACAGAAAACAGGGCCGTTTTTAGGGTAAGAGAATGAGTTTAGCGGGGGAAGGGCAGGGTTTAGTTGGCTGTAAGGAAACATGGATGTGTAGCGGCTAAATGGAGGTTCGGAATACCCAATGAGAAGTACTGCTGAATCATCCAGAACTGCTTTCTTTAAAGAACTTTCTTAATGTGGCAGTGGGGTGACATGGGAAGGGAAGGTATTTGCGGTCAGAAAATTCTCACAGTTGGTACGCAAAATTTGTTAATATCCTCCTGACTCTACTCCCTCTATGGCTATAACTTGGATATAGGCAGGATTCCAGAGGTGCCTTGATTTGTGCTGAAAGAGAAACAATTAGATAGTGCATCTGAAAGCAAGCCAAGTAGGTATTGGGTGGAAGATTGAGAACTGAAATGTTCTAGCTCTTAAAAATAAAAACAACAACAATAAAACAAGACACCCACTTCCACCGCCACTGCACACACACAACAACAAATCTCCAAAAAGAGGATAGAGACTCACTATTTCCTAACTCATTCGCTTTTTTCAGGAGAAGAGAGAACTGATGAATATTCTATTTCATCATAATTTGGGATCAGATTAAGCTAGAGGAATGGGGTTCTGCAATTCTTTGGCATCATTACATGCACAAAAGGAGAAAGCTTTTGACCCCAACTGAAAAATTCCTGTCATTTAAATATTAGCCATTAAATCTCTGCTTCCTGGAATCTGAAATAAAAACTCTAAATCTCTTGGAAATATCTATGAAGCACACAATTTTCATTCGCAATATGTCTTAGACATAGCAGATGCTAATATAATTCACACTTCTTCCATCTGAAATGTCTGACATAGCATAATATTAATAATGTAAAGATTATGTGAAATAAAATGCTTCTGAAAAATTTTAAGGCTAATAATAATTATAGTCTTTAAAACGATAGTATTTATTGAGCACTTATGATATGTCAGTTGATATACTTTTCTTGCCAGTCTTCTATATCCAATCTTTGAGGGAGGTGTAATTATTGTCCCTATTTTACAGAAGAGAAAACAGAAGCCAAGAGATTTTAAGTAAATCTCTCAAAGTTATACAGCTTATAAATGTGAAAGACAAAATATAAAAATAGGGCTGTCTAATTTCAAAATGTTTATCTTGACTGTACACTATAGAATCTTCCCTCCATGGCACCAAACCTTGAATTTGGACGTCTGTAGATGAAAATATTTATTTTGAAAAGTTCTGAATAAATTGTGAAATAAAAGCATTCATTGCTTGTCATGATTGTTGCTAATCAATGTGTTAAGAGAAGGCAATATTAAAAAAAAATTTTACACTTAATGGTTCCAACATGCAGAGGATTTTGATAGAATACTACTTTTTAAAACGTGTAATCAACTCTTTGTGTGGGATATCAAAATTTAGTTCAGTTCAAGAATGTGTCAATCACAAAGAGAGGTACAAAACCATGGATACAATGGATAATTCTAAACAACGTTTTAAAAAGCTTTAGGGGGGCTTCCCTGGTGGCACAGTGGTTGAGAGTCCACCTGCCGATGCAGGGGACACGGGTTCGTGCCCTGGTCCGGGAAGATCCCACATGCCGTGGAGCGGCTAGGCCTGTGAGCCATGGCCGCTGAGCCTGCGCGTCCGGAGCCTGTGCTCTGCAACGGGAGAGGCCACAACAGTGAGAGGCCTGGGTACCGCCAAAAAAAAAAAAAAAAAAAAAGCTTTAGGGATTGATTTCCATGATTAAAGCTATCCCGCATATTTCATTTTTATACCATTTTGGATAATTGGAGAACATTACAAGTTAACTTTTGAAATGTATAATTCTCTTATTTAAGGGCTTCATTTTATAATACTTTGAAATTATTAATTAAAGTCTTTAATACCTTTATTCCAAAGTTGAGGCAAAATACCTGTTAAACATTTCAACAGTTCCTCTGTGATTCAGCAGATTGGGACACTTTTCTGGCTAGTTCTTATGCTAGTATAATATAATAGCATAGATAGAATACATTAGAGTTGGACATTGTATTAGTTACAGTACCATTGGACTGTGATTTATTTTAAAAGACTGCAAAGCATATGTCTCATACACAGAACAAGCTTGTTCCAGCTCAGTTGGCAAAGTGAGTGGGTGGTGGGAAGTACTCTACTCCATGCTGTTATTCAAGGATCCAAGTTGATGAAGGCTCTGCCATTTTCACCATGTGGTATTGACATCCAGCCAGTTGAAGTGGGGAGAAAACCTAAAGGATTTTAAATGGGAGTTTTAAAGAAGCCAGGAATTGAATTGTGTACATGACTTTCACTCATATCCCATTGGCTGAAATTCACTGCAAGGGAGGCTGGAAAATACAGTCAATGTGTCCACGAGAAGAGGAAATGAGTATTAAGACATTAATGACAATCTCTGCCACAGACAAAGGTAGATTTAAGTCCCAACAATGCCATTTACTTTCTGTGAACTTGGACACATTACTTAACTTTTCTGAGCCTCAGTTTCCTCTTTTGTAAAATGGTAGTAATACTAATTCATACTTTGTATAATTGTTATAAGGATTAAAAGTGATTTGTGCATAGTGTACTTAGCTCAGTATTTGACAATAGGAACCACTTGGTAAATGATAACGCTTGTCTTTTTGCGAGAAGAAGGTATTCAAGGACATCGCTTTGGGTATTATAATAGGAGGTATCAGAACTGGGTAGGTGTGATTGAGTATCAGAACTACTGAACAAAATCTTAAGCAAGGGACAAATTGCAACGCAGGTTTTTATTATTGTTATTATTATTAAGTAACAATAATGATAGTTAACATTCATTGATTACTAACTTGATAAAGACCTTTACATAGATTAATTTATTCAATACTCACAATAATCTTATTATGCAAGTGCTATTATTATACCTATTTTTTAGTCGAAGCAACAGAGATTTAAAATATTAAGTAATTTATACAAATCTACAACCAGGAAATTAGAGAAATAAGATTTGATTGCAGATCCACCTTACTAGAAAGTTCAGGTTCTAAAAAAAGTCTATATCAGAATCTAGGGTGAAGGGGATTCATCAAGTCTAAAAACAAAAATGAATAGAACTTATCAAGAGTGTTTGGAAGGATTGTTGACAGTTCTCAGCCAAGGCCAGGAACATGAAAAGTCAAATTCTAAAGAAGCCCAGAGGTAGGTCTGTCTCAGGATGGAGCAGGGGGACATCATTAGCAATAACAACTTTGCCCACTTAAAATTTTTGCCTAGAGCAAAACGACACATCTCAGAGTATGAGGATGGGTGGGGAAAGAAATATCTAATTATTTGTAGGATCTTGTTTGAGATTCAGGTTATCACTCCAGGGTGTTAGGATGCCACCTAGAGATACTGCCAGGTCATGGCTGAGGTCCTAATCATCCTACCATACCAGGAGGGACGACAATCAAAGCTCCTGCAGCCCCATAAGTCGTGGAAAGGAGCTGACGTTTGGCAAGCTTGGAAACACCTCCAGCAGCAGGTGAGGGCCAGAGGAGGGTGTGACATAACTAACGATTCCCACCTATGATGTGCACCAAGAAGGAGATGAGGGATACAATTTGGGGACTGTGGGTTTTCCTAGGTTGGGGGCTGGTTACTACTATCAGGGTTTAGATTACAGGAAGTACAGCTTCTGCTTGGGCAGGAAGCCAGGGTCCAAACAATGTTCAGAGTGCCTTCTCTGATCCCCTCAGATGAATGTGATCTACCCTGCCTATAAATCCCTAGATACTTTTTATGTAGTCAGTGCTCTCTACATATTTATAATGGCATTCAAAAGTCAAAAAACCACAGTCATTTGTAGTTCTGTATGAGAGTGATTCAAATAGAGGAGGAGAATCAGATTTCCAGAGACATTTTGATACCAGATGAAGCTGGAGGTTGCTTGGGGAATGGAGGTGGAATAACAATGACAAGAGAAAATATTGATAAAGTAACTTCTGCTAGCTGGCATATTTTGGATGAAAATATCCAATACTGCACATAATCTTGTCACATATTTTAAAATTGGTAATAATGTCTTCAATTTTTAGCCCCCAAACAGAAACAACTGGCATCATCTGCTCCTGTTAGTAGTAATTCATGGTTTATGTTTACTAAATAAAAGCTTTCTGCTCTATATTTGAGCCAGAGCCCTTCTTAAATTTCACACACTACACACACAAACACACACACACACACACACACACACGAAGTGTCTATGGATTTTAAGGATGGCAATGCCATTGGCTTTCTTTCCATTCACAATTTAGAATTAAATCATGCAATTTAACAACACTGAAACAAATGCCACAAGGAAAGAGAACCTGCCATTTGAAGTGGAATAGAAGCTCTGCTGCTAATGGGACCATGCTGTAACTCTCCTGAGCTATAGGAGAGCTAGACACATCCCTGTGGAAAGTAGCAATTACCTTCAATCTCCCTGATCTGAAGTAATCCTTGCTACATGCGTCCCTCATTGTGAGTGATGAGGCCCACTGTTTGCTGAGTCTAAAACCAAATGATCTTTCACAAGCAAAATTTAAACTTGAAATAGGATTCTCTGGCTCCTGATTATGAGTCTATTTTTTTCGTGTACTTTATATGTTCCCAAATCAGGCTCAGGCTGGCTACAGATGGTGCTGGTGTGTAATGAGAAGGGCTCTGAAGCTGCTCTAGCTCCCAAGGGAGGGTTCGGTAATGGAACTAACTATGTATTGTCCACCTTATATACTAGATTTGATTTTGGACTATTTGCCCAACTGTGTGTGTTTACTTCTCTGCACTGGAAGGCTTCCATTAGCTCCAGGCTGATTGAACATAGACTATGGAGTGAGAAGGAACAGAACATTTTTTCCCCCCTGAATGCTGATGTAATCCCTTTTCTTTTACTGACAACTGAGTAATGTTTTCCATTGGAAACTGTGTTAGAAATGAGCTGATATTTGCAGTCATTAGTCAAAAAGAATTGTTTTGATCCCAGGGAACAAAGTGAGCATTATTTTTTGGATGACATGGTTTCAGAAGTTTGTGCCTAAAACTTGTGTATTCAAGAGCCTGAAAGAGAAACTGCTAACAATTTAAAGCTGAAAATTACCTTGTTTCAGTAAATCGAAAGATTAATTTTTAAGACCTCATAAATTTTGCTCACAGAGCATAGCCAAATATTATTATCATAACGAAAACAAAACCCTCAACTCAGCAAATTAGTCACCGAAGACCACATGTAAATTGACATTTTAGTTTCTTAACTAATGGAATCATTTGTCATTTTAGTGAAGCAGTTCATTATAAAAATAAATTAAGAATAAGTAAATTGTAGTCATAACAATCATGATGAAATTATTAGTAATTACATTTACCGGCATGAAAGTTTTTTGCATGCTTCTCGTCAGCAGATGTTATTCAAAATAACTTTGGAAATAGGTATTGATGTTATATCAAGGTTTATTTTTAATTTAAAAAAGCATAGTGGAAGTAAGAAAGTTGCTAATTAACATTAGGAAAAATATTGTCTTTCTCTTTCGAATATATACAAACTCAACTACGCAATTCTAATACAAAATGAAGAAAATGAGAAATCTCTCTACTACTTTAACTAGTAAAAGGAAAATTGGAAAGCAGAGATCAGCTCATGCAGTTTCTAAATAAAAGAAAAGGAAATTACATTTCTCTGGGTAAACATTTACTTCCTAAAGCGTGCCAACAAAAGCTACTATTTTAGAAGTGGGACATGGTAGTAACTAACTTGTACTTAGTTGATTTAATTGAAAATGTGCTGTTTTTCCTTTTAAGTCTTGTGTTTTAATTGTAGAATAAAGAATTTCCAATCTGATTTTCTAATTGCACTTGGGATCTGGTATCCTGTTTACATATGTATTGATCTGTCAGATGGCCTCATATGTATCTAGGTGGGCCATATTAGGAAGAACATTTAACCCATTTTTACTATGATACCCATTAACAGAACATTTTTATTTCTAAAGTTTTAAACATAATTTTTATACCTAACATTCAGTTTATGCAGATAACCATCATGCTTCTGATTTGAAACTTCAATTAGTAAAATTTCAGGTGCGGAAAAAAATATATTTTTAAAATTTTATAAAATGCGATTTAAATGCCGACATACAGAAAAAAATAACATTGGCTAAAAATAACTTCTCTTTCTACTCTATTTAAGGTTTACACAGAAACATTTCCCCAAATGGCTACTATGGCTATTGTTGTGTCTAGCTTATGTTTGGTGTTAATAAATTGGTTTAGCAAGATAAGACAACTTTTCTTTCAAATTTGCTTGTGCACCTAACTATATAACATGTTCATATGTATGTGTGTGTGTGCGCGGTGTGTATATATATATATTTATATGAAGTAACAAAAATGGCAACTGTTCGTAGTTTTCTTTACAAAAATGAAACACTTGCAATGCTTTCAAAATAGATTAAATTATTATAACCACTGCTTATCTTGTTATGATTTTTTCTTAAAAAAATAATGTTGGACCTATCAGACCAGTCATCTGGGGTAATATTTGGAATTGAAATGATCTTGCCCAAGAGTTATATTCAGGTGAATTTAGAAGAAGACAGTGTTATTACCAGATAGTGGAAATTGCTCATTAAAGTCTAATGGATTCAGCACCTAAAATGAAGGTGGAGAATGGAGCAGTGGAAGGAAAATGGAAAGGAGAGGGAAGAGGATGAGAGACTGGGGAACAGGGGAGAAGATGGGAATTTTAAATCTCATAATGGGTTTGGGATAGGCTTCTTAAGAGCAAACATACTTCTTGGGTATTCCTTTCACTTATAAACAGTTACAGCTGCTTCTTCATTTACGTTTTTAAGACTCACTTAGAAGACTGCAGCATTCCTAAGGAATTTTAATCCCTTCTTAAAGTTTGAAGAGTTGGGTAATAGCTTTGGGGTAATGTTCAGCTGCTTGAAATTCATATAGTTTTCTTATTAGTTGGAAGGAAAATCTCTCTCTCTCTCATACATTTATTCCTATATGGGAACAGGGAAGTAGGTAGTGAGGAAGCAACTTATTTAGTATATTTAGCTTGTAAATAACTTAATATATTTCTAAGTTTTCTTTTTAAAATCAGTCACCTAAGGGGAACAATTTCAAGGAACATAAACGTCATAAAATATTTACTCTTTTTAGAAATCTTAATATTTCTAGGTTGAAAAGAATATTGAAATGTAAATCGATAGCATTTTGCCATATTGGCATAATGCAAAAAGTGCAAGGACTTGGATGTTCGGTGACTGTTTTTTTTGCGGTACGCGGGCCTCTCATCGTTGTGGCCTCTGCCGTTGCGGAGCACAGGCTCCGGACGCGCAGGCTCAGCGGCCATGGCTCACGGGCCCAGCTGCTCCGCGGCACGTGGGATCTACCCAGAGCGGGGCACGAACCAGTGTCCCCTGCATCGGCAGGCGGACTCTCAACCACTGCACCACCAGGGAAGCCCGATGACTATCTCTTTTCAATAAACTTTATAAAGGAGGTGGACTTAAATACATTTTGAACATAACATTTTAGAACTCAGCCCTTGGACGAGTTGATTTACTTTTTTATAAGTTGAATGAAGAATTTGTATTTAAAAGCATTCTCTGATTACATCTGCCAATGAGAATTGTGTGTGTGTGTGCATTCATGGGCATGCATGTGCACGTGTTCACGAGACCACTTTGGGGACCTCATGCAGTAAGTTACAATGATGGAGCATGACAGTCAGAATAGCACACACTGTTAGCTGGACCTCTACTCTATTACAGTGCTATGTTTGGTGACATAGAATCAAGAGACCCAAGGATACAAGGTCAAAGGTAGCAAAACATTACATTAATCTATTCTCTTCACGAGATATCAGTATATCTCCATGTAAAATACAGCGTTTGCTGTTTAATTATGAGAAACAAATGCCAAAGTATATTATTTAACAAAGGGAATAAGAAAATAGCTGTCTTTTTGCTAAAGATTTATAGATAATTTTTCCCTAGCTCTTACTGTTTCTCTTATTTTATGACCTCTACAGTTATTACTGGGATTGCTCAGGATACTACTATAAATTGACTTGAAGCCATCCTATTCATTCATTCTTTCATGATTGCCAACATGAAAATGACAATGGAAAATCAATCTAAAACAAACAAAATTAGCAAATCTCTTATCAATACAGATGAACACTTTGTATGTTAGGCACATATGGATTAGTTATATAGTGTGCAAAAGCTATTATCACTTCCAAGTAAATAATCAGATTTTAAGGGAATAGCTTTTATTTTGGGATTTTCACACCAGCTTAACATTCTTAAAGCAAGGAGAAAAAAAAAAAAAAAGAAATTGGTAAGGTAACTATCATATCTAACTACAATCCTTAACGGAGATCCTTTTTACTAAATGTGCCACAGATTAATATTCCTAATAGCAGAATCTGCTAAGTGATCACTTCAAATAGCATTTGTGATATTCATAAATGAAATAAAGCTACTAGATTTATAAGGCATGTTTAATTGTTACCCAGTTTTCTAAATATGATTTCCATCCAAATCATTAAACCTTATTTTAATATTTTAAATTCCAAATCATTATGAAATCTACTTCTTATCTTCCCTAAGGAGACTGAGGAAAGGTGTAATACATATTCATATACTAGTGTAATAATGAATGAGTTTCATTTTAAAACATGCTGCTAGATCTGTGTACATTTCCTGCTGCTGTACTCTCATATTCTCTAAATATATCCCATGGGTAGCTATATGAAAAGTAATTCAGAAAGTCTACCATTTTGAAAAGCAAGGATGAATGTATCCTAAATAGTCCATCTGGTACTATGTAGTTATTTTATCTGGTGCAAATAGGCTTGAGCCAAAGCAACCTGAAAAAATAAAATAAAATAAAAGAAGAATCAAATCCCTCTGAAATTCTTTCACATGGTCACTGCCTTTAACCTCCTGCCACAGTACAAAGTTACTCTGTGTCCTTCACTTCTCTGGTTACGACAGAGCTATTTTCTGAGAACCAATTCATAACAAAGAATTTTCGTTTGTGAGAGCTGGGCCTAGACTGACGCCATGGGCCTTTCCCCACCCCAAGAGCCTTTTGTTTTGTGCCAAAAGAATTGCTCCATTCATTATCCCCACAGATGCTTGGCCTGGAGGCAGAGAAAGTCAGTAAAAACAACAAGAAGCTGAGTTCTCCACCAGCCTAGGCTATCATTATCTACACAAGAGATGATGAGTTTGTAATGAAGTTGACGAGGCTTATTCAGACACTCAGAGATTGGCAAGAGGATAAAAAGTGTCTTCAATTTTCGTGTTGTCTGATGTTGAAGTTAGCTGTCATCCGGCACTAGATTAGTCACACTTTGAGGCAGGGCTTTGGAGAAGGGGTCAGAACAAAGCTACTGTACTATGGTATTTCACAGTCTGAGGAACAGAGAAGCCTAATAAATGCGCTCAGTAATTTAAATCAAGGAGCTGCTGTGGGAAACCGCTGCCTCTTTCACTTGAGGTATTAGTGCTGTGCGCCACGCTTCTTGACACTGCAGAACACATAAGAAGTCTGCACAACTTTGCTCTTATAATTGGAATGAATGCAGTGATTATACTGGATGAGGCTCTTCTGAATTCAGCAAAATAAAGACTCACTCGTCACAGAGGATACATTAGATTATATGTGTTTTCTGCTTTTTTAATTCAGTTGAAAGATTGGCTAAACATGAATGAAATTTTAATTGGAAACATTTCACACTTTGGCAATATAGATGGTTTTTGATAAGTGTTACTGTTTTTTTATTCAGTGGGGAATTCTTAGAACCGAATAACAAATACTTTAAATAGAATCACAAATTAACCGTTTACCACAGTCAAAGCTATGGAGTTATATAAAAAAAATTCTCCTTAAAATTCTAACAAAGCAAACTTTTGAGGAAGGTGATGGCAACCTTTTTTTAGGGGAAAAGGGGGGCAATTCTAGGATTTAGAGATGGCCCTTCAATGTACAAATTAATTTTAAACATTAATCTAAAAAGTGTTCAAGATGTGGCAACAGCAGTTCAATTTTAATTTAAAATGCCAGGGCTTCACACAGAGATGACTGATGAAAAATCCTTTAAAAAATTCAAGGGTGAAGTGTTCTGTAAAATGCTCATAATAGAGCAGAACTCTTACTTTTCAACATTTAGAAGCTTAAAATGGAAAGCTTTGTCTAGAGATACTCAGTATTTGGGCGAGCTGAATATGTCACATTACTTCTTGTTCTTCAGACATAATTCAGACTTAACTGTGCCTGTAATCTTCCACCGTAAAATATGAAACTCATGAGCTATCTCATTGTGTATGAATGTTTCCCACTCCCCCGCACTCCCTGTTCCAGTTGGTTGAGTCAGAGAAGTGATTTCACTTGCTGCTTCTCAGAGTGTCTAGTCATGTATGCAGGGGTTAGTTTGCCAGCCAATGGCCCATGAAGGGTGTGGGTGCAGAGGAGGAACAGGGAGACACTTTTTTTTTTTTTAATGATGGGAACGTGTAGATCTAACAACCGTCACGAAAGGCTGCTACTGTTGTTGCTTACTGTTCACTTTCTTATCTGTTAAGATCACCTTGACTCAGCAGATCTGCAGCCAATGGAAGAGAGAAAATAAAGACATAGGAGGAAGCTTTGTTGAAGATCTCTTAGTCTTGATGCAGATTATCGATCAGATCATTAAGGCAGATGAAGAGGTTTATTTTGAAAGCTAAAGCCTCTGATTGTGTCTCTCCAGTGTGCCCCGAAAGGGGCTGGGAAATCAATACCCTCAATCACGGCGAAGAGCATTTCTCTGTCAGTCACACGGGCTGAAGTGATTAGAATTGAGTCATAAGGCAGTGAATAACTGGCGCTGGCTTCTTGTTCCTCGTCTGCACCTCATAGAGAGCCTAATAAGCTCTCTAGGCTGAGGGGACAGGCTTACAACTCATGCAGCACGATTAACATACCTTCAGATAACAGCAAACCCCTGGGTGAGAGTCAGAATTAGAGACGTTAATTCCAATCTGTTGAAAGACTGATGCCAGGTAAACTTCAATCTACCAGACAAACATAAAAAGGTAGCTGAATGAGAAACATTGCGATCTCTTTCCTCTGATCTCTTTTAAATACCCTTCTGCACTTCACAAAATGATCAGAATCAACATGGATAAGTCATTTATCAAATGTCTTTACAGTAAAAAAGAATGACACTCCTTCCACATCAAGAATGGGCCATGAAATTTTTCAAAATTCTTTAAGTTGGAGTATTTTGAAATATCAACTTTTCCCTACTAACAGGAATATTTGGTTCCATATCATTTAAAAGAGACATGGAGTTGTGTTTGTGGGTGCCTACTGGCTTCTGGCAAATATGCTCCCCACCCCTAGACTTGGAAAAAAGTACACATACCAGCGTCTGAAATCCATATAAGATATGGGGTGAAGAGTGCCCCCAATCCTTCAGAATGAAATTATTGAGCAATGCTGGGTGTCACCATTGATCTCGTGAGCACAACTGCTTGAAGCACTTAATGTGTACATGATTCACGACCAGATGCAACCAAATACTGATCTTTCACAAAGTAGATTTTTGTCTGACAACAGACATGGATGTAGGTTCTAAAGAAAAACAGCCCATAAAACAAAAACCACCAGGGTAAAGCTACCAACAGAAACTTAAGTTAATGATCTGCTCTTCTAATTAATCAGCTTATGTAGCCTCACTTATCCTATTGACATCTTGAGTTTTTGCAATTGGTGTCCATGAGCTTAATATCGAGAAGCTCTGAAGTTATAAGAGTGTCTCTCATATTGCTACTAGCTGTCATTATTTATGTGCCTTTGTGGCAGCCTTTGCTATTGGTCAGGGACTTTTTCTGTGTAATCATGATGCACCTTCCATTTCCAAATCCATTGACCTAACAGGGAGCCTTCACTATATGCCAGTTCTCTTGTCAGGAATGCAATTTGCAGGAGTGAAGATGGGCCAGCATATGGGCTGCTCCCTCATTCATTCTTCTTGATAGTGCAGTTGCCTTAAAGTTAAACTTCCCTGGTATGACTTCAAGGCTCACAACAGCAGGAGTTAAAAAGGACATATAGAGTGGTTTGTTTTTAATGTAGTCTCATAGTGTCAGAAATTTACACAATGAGAAGGGAATAAAGGAAGTAAGTGATCTGGTTCAACCAGTTGCCTGTAATCACTGAATACCTAAGCCATCACAAATTGATCATGGTCTGTTACACTGTGAAGAGAAACCTTGTAGATAAAGATCATACACCTTCCTTAGTGATATTTTCCAGACTTTTAGTTGAGAAGTTTTCCCGTACACAGAACGGACTTCCTCTTGTTTCATTTACTGCAAAGTTAAGGCAATATGGTAGAGTACAAGAAACACTGGGACAGAAGACACACGTTCTACATCCTGACTCCACTACTTTTTATGAGATAAGTATATAATTTCCCCTCTGTATGCCAGTTTATCATTTATGTAGAATTCTTGCCTGTCCTCTCTAGAGAAAAATAGAGAGGAACAGAAATACACACACGCAACACACACACACACACACACACACACATATATATATAAAATATATGTAATATAAAGTATAATACATATTTAAACAATTAATTTAAAGAAAATGAAATAGGCTAGTATCTTCACAATAATAATAATAGCTCCCTCTCACTGAGCAGTTATTGCATGGTAAGTATAATACTTTCATGTGAATCACCTCATTTAATTCTCACAGTAGCCCTTTGAGATAGGGAGTATCATTTCCAGTTTACAGATGAGGAAACTGAGCTTTAGAAAGGTTACATAGCTGGTCAAAGGGTACACAGCAAGTGTTGGTTTTGGAGTTCAAACCCTGTTAGGTTGGGAGTTCCCTGGTTGCCTAATGGTTAGGACTACATGCTTTCAGTGCCATGGCCGGGGTTCAGTCCCTGGCTGGGGAACTTAGATCCCACAAGCCACATGGTGCAGCCAAAGGAAGAAAACAAAACAAAAGAGAAAAAAACCCCAACCCCTGTTAGGTTGACTTCACAGACTATAGTCTCAAAGTCTCTGCTATTTTACAAATTCTGAAGATTAGCAAGAGATACTATGAGATCATGGGAGGAATATGGGCTTTGAAGTTTGACAAACTTGTCCTCGAAGTTTGCCTCTGTGGCCACTGGCTATATGACATGAACCAGTCACTTAAACTTTCACATCTTTAAAATGGGGTTAATGCTAGCTATTTCATAGATGGCTGTTAAAAAATTGTAGGAGTATTATATGAAATAATATCTACAGGCACTTAGCACAAAGCCTTAGTTGTTCTATAATTGGCTTCAATTATTAGTAATAAATGATATCAGCCTTGAGACTGACCTCTATGGAAAATGTGCTCTTCAAAGTTTCTTCAAATGAGAGCTCTGATATCTGGCCCTACACTAGATGTTGAGATTAAGACACATACCTGCCATCAAAAGCTCACTGTCTAGTGAATCCATTAGGGTATTTCTTCAGGTTGACCCTGAGTTAAGAATAACATCTCTTCATTGCATTGGATAGTAAGTGGGTCACAGTGGGTGGTCAATAGCTGAATATCTGCTGAATGAATGGATAGATGTTTAGGGGTTCTTTCAATCTGTTAAAACTTAGATTCAACTTTAATGTCTTCTATGACACAGTTGAACAAATTTCAATGGTTTTAGCACTACTTCCTTTTTTCATATTAAAAGATAAGGAAAGTTGGTAATTCCATAGACCACTAATCCTATGCCCCACTACCCTATGGGACTTTTTATCTCTACTTATATTAGTAGCATTAAAAATGAATGTGAACCAAATTCTATCTGCATCATTTATTAGATAGAATCTTCATGGAATGGAAATATAAGCTAATCTCCCTCTGAAAATGGGTACAAGCAATAATAATAATAAACGTGTAAAATGTATAGAACTTGATATTGGGTGATAAGAATACACTTTAAAAGAAAAAAAAGAATACACTTTAGATCAATGAGAATAGACACCATCCAAAAATAACAGGGCTAGCTTTCCTGGTGCTTTCTTACTGAATACAAGGCCTAGGTATAAGCTCTAACATGGAATAGGAGTTAGCTCTGGTTGGTGGTATTACTGGTAGGTTTAAATATTTCTTCTTTGTTCTTTTTCATTATGTTCCAAAGTGTCCATAATAACATACATTCACTTTGTAATTATAAAAATAATAAATAGTATTTTAAAAAATAAACAGGCTCAAGAAGCAAACTCCAATTTTAAAAAATCTTTGCTAGGATATCTGCATTATTTATTTCTTTATATTTATTTTAATATCTGCATTAAAATATACAAATCAACTATATTAAAATTCAAAAGAAAAAATGGCACTTGGAATTATATTCTGTAGGGGATGGAAAGCAATTGGAGGGTTTGAACAAAGCAATGACAATGATTTGAATTATGTTGCAAAAGCATTACCTTGGCTACTATTTTGAGAACAGATTCTAGGAAGTCATGAGTGGAAGCAGAGGAGGCAGTCAGTGGCTAGTAGATAATTCAGTAAAGAGTTTATGATGACTTGTATTAAGATAGCAGTGATCAGAGAAATGCAAATCAAAACCACAGTGAGAAATCACCTCACATCTGTCAGAATGGCCATCATCAAAAAGACCACAAAGAACAATTGTTGGTGAGGGTGTGGAGAAAAGGGAATCCTTGTATACTGTTGGTGGGAATGTAACTTGGTGCAGCTGCTGTGGAAAACAGTGTGGAGGTTCCTCAAAAACTAAAAATAGAACTACCATATGATCCAGCAATTCCACTCCTGGGTAGATATCCAAAGAAAATGAAAACACTAATTTGAAAAGATACATGCACCCCAATGTTCATAGCAGCATTATTTATAATAGCCAAGATATGTAAGCAAACTAAGTGTCCATCAACAGATGAATGGATAAAGAAGATGTGGTATATATATACACAATGGAATACTACTCAGCCATAAAAAAGAATAAAATTTTACCATTTGCAACAACATGGATGGACTTGGAGGGTACTATGCTTAGTTAAATAAATCAGACAAAGACAAATACTGTACGTTATCACTTATATGTGGAATCTGAAAAAAAGAAATACAAAAAACTAGTGAATATAACCAAAAAAGGATAGCAACAATGAGGGTTTGGGGAAGAGATGGGTTCAAGATATATTTTGAAAGTAAAGATAATAAACTTTTCTAGTAAATTATATATGGGGCATGGGAAAACCAGAGGAGTCAAAGATTTTTGATCAGGATAACTGAAGAAGGAGTTACCATTTACTGAGATGGGGACCATTAGGATAGGAACAGATGAGAGGGTAGAGCACAGTCAAGAGTTTGGTTTTGGATATGTTAAGTTTGAGATGTCTATGAGACATACAGTAAACTTCCTAGTGGGCCAGTGGATATTGTTACATGGGATGACAGGTAGAGGTGTAACTAGGAGTTAAAATTTTGGAGATAGTAACCACATTCATGGTATTTATATGGAATAGATAGGGATTAAAAGAGGAGAGAAGAAGTCCATGAAATGAACCCCAGGTCACTGAAGCGTGTACAAAGCAGGAAAATAGGGAGATCCTGCAGTGGTGTTTGAGATGGCTGGAACTGTGGGGTAAGAAGAGAGCCAAGAGACAGTGAGATAGAGAAAGCAATATGAAATGGGCATTTATGTGTAGAGAATGATCAACTCTGAAGTTAGTGGTGATAGAGTAAAATTAAGATTGAGAATCAGTGATTAGATTTAGCATTGTGGAGGTCAAGAGAAGTTTTAGAGTTGACATGAGAAAGACTGGTAATTCTTTTGAGGAATTCGGCTTTAAAAAAGAGTAGAGAAATAGCCTACTATTGAGACTACTATTTGAGGAGTATCACGATAGCCTCCTAACTGGTCTCCCTGTTTCCACTCTCGATACTTAGGTCAGTAAAGATAACGCTAGCTTCTCTATTAGACCAGCCCCAAATCTCAGTGGCTTAACACCATGTTAATTTTTTTGTTGCTCATGTAGAGTCTAAATTAGTTAATCCTGATTGATGAGTGAATCTTCTCCTAGTAGTAATTTAAGGGCTCTTGTAGAATTATTATTTTTTAAAATAGAACTGCCAACATCACCTTGTTGTCTGTATCTGTCTGGAGGATGACGCATAGCAGGTTGTTGTCGGGCAAAGCTTTGTGGGAGAAAACTTCTGCTCATGTTTTATTGATTACAAGTTAGTAACATGACTACTCCTATGTGTAAGTGAGGCTGGGACATGTAGGCTATTGTGTGCCCTGGAAGAAGACAAAACAGTTTTGGTGACCAGCTACAGTCTGTGTCACACCCAAAGGTACCACGCCCCACCACTGAACCCATGCCTATGTTGTTTGCTGATGAAAAAGATCTAGGTAAAAAGGGAAAAACCGAAGACTTCACAGTAATAGCCACCAGAAAAAAATCCTTGGTATCTCAAGAAGGCCTAGGATACAGGCCAGAAACAGAGGGATTGGTTCTAGTTAAGGGCACGGATAATTTACTTTTTGTGTTAGAAGGGACTGCGGAGTATGAGGTTGGCAGATTTGGAGGAGTGTGGAAAGTTAATGAGAAGAACTCCATGATTTGCTTAAAAATACATTAAACAAGTTATTAAATATTTCTTTTATCAAAATTTTTCTGGAGCAGGGTAAGTAGCAGGAGATAGGTTAAGGTTTTATGTTTTAAATTTTGTGCGCCAGTAAGTTAAGAGAACATATACAAAATACACGAAGCTAAACACTTCATGTAATGTCAAGAAACTGGAAACAAAATTTGACACACTTAAACCACAGCACAAACAATCCACATGAAGAAAATGAACAGTGATTGTTTCTCTTTTAAGCCATGATGGTATCATTTAGCAAATGATTGCTTAAACCCAATGCTAAATAATGTCTTCTTGGCATGAAAGAATATGCTCCTCTTTCCAGACTCAGCTACTTATTCTTTTAATCTGTTATCTGAAAACTGTTCTAATTTTTAAAGTGAACATGAAAGGAATCATTCTAAAAATAAGCCTTCAGTATACAGGGTAAAAATTGTGCATGAAGACTTACAAACACCAAACAAGAACTCAACAGTCTCTTCCATGTCTCCATCTACACCTCAGGATCCAAAGACTTAGGATGCCTTAAGAAAGGCTTAGCTGGGAGGAGGAGTATAGAACTATTTTAACAGCATTTCCAGGATTTTTCAGTGACTCATAGTTCTAGGCATTCATGTGAATTCCCAACTTGCATTTTAAACTTTATAATCATTTAAAAAGAGAATGCCTTCCAACTTTTCATGATAATGAGATCGAAACTTCTTCACAGAAAGCTTTAAAATAGTTAGTCTTTGCATTCCTTCTCCCCCTCCCTCAAATTTTGATATAGTCCATTGTGTTGTTAGTAGAACTGCTTTGTGAATTTCAGAGAGGCAATATAGTGACTGATAGACTGCAGAATATCACCCACACTGAACAGTAAAGTGGAATTTTTGCTCCATCCTTAGGAAGCACTTCAGCTCTTTCTTGGTTGTCTTCCTCTGATTTTCTCCCTTAGTATACTTACTGGTCAGCTTTGCTGTGCTAATAAGCATCTCCTTCATTTCAGTGGCTTAAACATCAACCATTTATTCTCATTCACATTACATATATGTTTCAGGTCAGCTGGTTTGAGCTCTACATGTATCCTCATTCTGAGACACAAGCTGATAGAATAGCTCCTAAGTGGAAACACACAATTCCTCTTGAATATTCTGCTCAAATATGACATTTGGCAGATCTATTCATATTCTATTGCTCAAAATATGTCATCTATCTAAGCCCCGAATCACAAAGGCAGGGATTAATACTTTTCCCACAGGATGCATGAAAAGTTCTATAGAGAAGGTAGGAGTGAATAATAGAAAATTATAATCCAGCATACCACAGTATTATAAAAAGGTGTGAATCTTAATTTTCAAACTCAGATGTGCAAGAAATATAACTTCTTTAATAATATATAACTTTTCTAGTAAAATTTAATCTTGATCTTTGAGCCCCCAGCCACTGAACTGATAGGACTTAATCAGTTTTTTCTGAGTCTTTCCATCCTTACCCCACTTTAGATTATGGTATAAATGGTCCTATTGACAAAGAAAAACTGCATAACCTAAAAGTTGAGAGTTACGGGCAGATTTTCTGAGAACTTCAAGCCCTGGAGACAGACTCTCAGATCGCTGGGAGGGACAGCTCCGAAGAGGTGAGGAAGGAGCCAGGATAAATAGGGGCTTTTGCGACAAAGACCAGGTAGTCCAGACATCAAAAGATTAACATTAGTTAAAGAAAGCCAGACATCTCAAGTTAATGAATTTAGCACTTAAAAAAAAATTAATTCATTAATTAAAAAAATTTTATTGGAGTAGAGTTGATTTACAATGTTGCGTTCATTGCTGCTGTACAGCAAAGTGTATCAGTTATACGTATACATACATCCACTCTTTGTTAGATTCTTTTCCCATATAGGTCACTACAGAGTATCGAGAAGAGTTCCCTGTGCTATACAGCACGTCCTTATTAGTTATCTATGTTATATGTAGTAGTGTGTGTATGTCAGTCCCAGTCTCCCAATTTATGCCTCCCACACTGCCCTACTTTCCCCCCTGGTAACCACATGTTCGGTTTCTACGTCTGTGACTCAGCACTTTTCATTGTATGGGAAGATGCTAGAGTCTGGGCTCATTGAAATCATTCCTTTGATATGCACCTTTGCTACCTCGGGCCACTATGCTGTTCTTTCCCATCCTGAGTCCCCTGAGGGTGCACTGTTGGGGGCGGCTGCAGTGGCAGCCTGTTTGTATCCGTCCTAAATTCCCTCAGGGCTCACCATTGAGGGCAGCTGTAGTGGCTTGATGGCTGCAACATCCTTTGTTTACTGATGTGGCAGGCAGCATTTTTCATTCACAGTCCCTAACCTTACACTATGTCAAGGTGTTCGTTGATATGTGCATATAGAAAGTTGCTGAGCCATCAAGTTGAGACGACTCCCTTCAGGTCCTTCAGCTTTCTGCAACTTTGATGCCAAACTTTGGGCATGGATATTTTGTGAATTTGCCTGTGGTCCTGCTTCCTTAGATACACCATGAAACTCCTGCCACATCACTGTTGGTTTCTTTCAAGAAACAGGATGTGAGCCCTTTCTGCTCCTAGATCTTGTGAAACTCTCACTTCTTGTTGCTGCATCCCTGTTAGCTTCCTTCAGAAGTAAATACAGGTGGCCTTTGTTTTAGGGTCTGTAGCCTTCTTTGTTTGTCCTAGTCTGGATTCTCCCAGGAAGAGACCCTGAAACAAAGATCTGTACTCAAGGAGTTTACTTGGGAAGTGCAGAAAACACCAGTAGGTTTGTGGGGAAATAATCCAGGAAAAGGAAGACTGCGGGGGGTATTATTAAGCCAGTGAAAGACTGGAGTGTCATCCTAAATGAAAATGCCGACAAAAAATTCTTCCCCCTGAAGAGAAAGGGGCCTGGGGTATTTGTACACAACCTCTTGTGTGATTCTGTGAAATGCTCAGGAGATAAAAGGAAACAGACTCTCCAGGAAAGGAAAACAGTGACTCTCCAGGGTTCCTGGGGCAGGTTGGGTCCTTCACACTTCCCACCTGTTTTTTTTTCATGGAGCAGTGAGGCTTTGTGGTTCTGTGGAAATAAGCCTCCAGGTACAGGGATGTGGGCCTTGGCAGTTCCTAGTCAATTAAAGCTCATTGAAAGGGTGAAGGATAAGAGCAGGAAAAATAATTCTGCCACAGCTTGCATCACCTTCCTTATAGCCCGGGGCAGTCCTTCCTACTTTGGGGGGAAGCCTTTTTCTTTCCTGTTTTTGGTTAAAACAATTCACCTATATTCATGAACTCTCTCCTTGTTCTGACCTTAAGCTTTTGTAAGTAAAACAAAGTGGACTCATAAGGTAATTTGTTTTACTGTTCAGCTGCTTCGACCAATGCTCAGCCCATACCACCCTCTGATCCTGAGGCCATGTACACTATGGAAAGTAAAAGAAAAAGTGGTAAGAAGGACAAAACAAAAATTAAAAGGAATTGAAAGGGAAGCAGGTTAATATCTCAAAGTTGGATGTTGCTGTCCTCTTATATCTCTACAGAGGTATCATGTGGGAGGGCTATGAATCTGGTAGACTAACTGCTAAATAGTAACCTAATTTCCCAGTGGCTTCATACAACACAAGTTTATTTCTGCTGCCAGCACACTCCACTGCGGGTCTGGTGGGGGAGGAAGGTGGTGAAGACTGAACACCAGGCAGAAATCCAGGCACCAAGGCCCATTCCATCTTGTGACTCTATGTCTTCCAGATTCTCACAGATACTCTAGTCATTCTCTAGTGGTAAGAGTCTGGAGGGTTATTCAGGGGCGACTTTTATGGACAAGTATGAATTGGAGTTCATCACTTCTGCCCATATTCTATTGGTTAAAATTCAGTCATATGGCTGACCAGGAAATCTAGTGTCTTTATATGCTTAGGAAAACATGGGTAACATAACAGTAAATAACTAGTTTTTGTTATGGTGTGCAAATGATTTAAGAGCAAAACACTGAGCTAGGAATATGAAGACATTAGTTTTAATTCTATTTCTCCACTTACTATCTCTATGACCCCTAACATGGTTATTTACCTCAGTGTTGATCTGTAAAATAGTGACAGTAATATCTGTACCACTTACTTAGACTCATAGGCTGTTGGAACCCAAAAGGGCATTAGGTATCGCTGAGTTCAGGCATCTTTCTCCAAGTCTATACTTAAGACCACCTGTGTCAAATTACTTGGGCAACATCAGGACTTACTAAAAATCTCTGATGTAGGAAAGCCTTAGAATCTGCATTTTTATAATTATTCCAGGTGGTTCTTCTCTATACAAAAGTTTGAGATCCACTGACCTTGTTTAAACTTTTAATTTTATAGTTATAGAAATAAAAGCTCACAGTAATGTAGGGTGACACTGGATAGTGCTAGTTTGTATAGACTAAGGCTGAAATCCCTATCTCCTGAGTCACTACCCAATGTTTTCTCTCTTTTTTTTTTCTTTTTTGCTAAACCACCCTGCCCAGTGAGGTTATCTTTGAGCATCAGGTAACATAATGTATGTAAACACATTCCCTTTGAAATAAAGCTCATCATATTTAAAAATATTATTTAATTTTGTAGCCCTGGTTAGCAAACATCCTCTTTGGTCTTTATGTAGCTTTGAAAATATTATTCAACATTTATGAAAACTTAGAGACAAAATGTAGCAACAATGGTTTAGTTATTCAACTTTAAAATTTCCCTATTATTTTAAAACAATCTCTCATTCCTAAAAAGTGTTCTAGACCAAGGCAGCCATGTGTGAATGTGTTCTATATGTCTGGTATCTACCTCTAGACCTCTGTATCCAAACTTTGAAGGTGAGGCTTGCTTAGGATTACTGCACCTCCCGCCTGTAAAACCCAAACCCTACCATATGTCTGTAAAAAATTTTAATAGACAGAAACCTCAATTAAATAGAGTTGGGAGACCATAAGGGGGAGCTCTCATGCCCTGTGACAATAATGGAACCTAACAAGAAGAAGAAAAATTCTGGGCTTCCCTGGTGGCGCAGTGGTTGAGAATTCGCCTGCCGACACAGGGAACACGGGTTTGTGCCCCGGTCTGGAAAAATCCCACGTGCCGCGGAGCGGCTGGGCCCGTGAGCCATGGCCGCTGAACCTGCACGTTTGGAGCCTGTGCCCTGCGACGGGAGAGGCCACAGCAGTGAGAGGCCCACGTACCGCAGATTAAAAAAAAAAAAAGACTCTTCTTTCCTGGCAATGAAAAGCCATAGATACTTTGTTTACTATAAGCCCTCCCAACTTCCTTTTCCGGTCTATAAAAATGTTTTCCTTTCCTTGGCATACAGGTACTTGCACGTGGCTCACATGATTGCAGACCTCGAATTGCAATTCTCTGTTGATCCCGAATAAACCCATCTTTGCTGGAGAAATATCTGGCAGTCTGTTTCAGGTCAAGGTGTCTATAGTTGATCTTGGGTAGAAGACCTCTTCTTATCATTGCAACATCCTGGGCTTAATATAGCTTTCTACCCTTACCCCAGGGACAGTTTTTGTATTTTGTTGTTTTGCTTTTTCCCCCTCAGAAGCAATGGATTTTTTCTAGGTCCTGGGTGGTAAGAGGTTTTTCTATTCTTCTCTGATGGTACATAGGTTTTCCTTCTACCTCTTCCCCAGAAGCAGCGCATTTTTGACTAGGAGCTGAGAAATTCAAGTGGAAGGTCTTGCTGCTCCCCACCCCAAGGTGGAAGGCTTTTGCCTCTTACTAGAAATGGGTCTAGGGAAATAAGAAGGGCTTTATGCCTGTCCCCCAACAGCTGCTGACCACCTCCTACATACCTCACTAGATCTTTTGTCTTCACTCCAAATCTTTCTTGTGAACATTTGATGGAGGCCTTTAGACAAGAGCTTAATGAGAGAGTATGAGTTTTCCTTGTTTCTGTGATTCCTAGGTTTTTCAAGCTATTGGATAGGCCAAAAGGTTCGTTCGTTTTTTTCTGTAAGATGGCTCTAGTAGCACTTAGTTGTCTTTAACTTCATTTAAAACAATTTTGTTAGATTGTATGTGACAACTGTCATACCAGTGTGCATTTAAAAAAAGACTTATCAAAATTGGTGAATTTTTGTGTAGCCATTTTAATATTGAAGATGGAAGAAACATTTTTGGCATATTATGCTTTATTGTTTCAAGAAAGGTAAAATCGCAACTGAAATGCACAAAAAGATTTGTGCAGTGTATGAAGAAGGTGCTGTGACTGATCGAATGTGTCAAAAGTGGCTTGTGAAGTTTTGTGCTGGATGATGCTCCACAGTAGAGTAGACCAGTTGAAGTTGATAGCGATCAAATCAAAACAATAATTGAGAACAATCAACCTT
This sequence comes from Globicephala melas, assembly GCF_963455315.2. NCBI lineage: Eukaryota > Metazoa > Chordata > Mammalia > Artiodactyla > Delphinidae > Globicephala > Globicephala melas. Next base: position 67,479,589 of record NC_083320.1, on the reverse strand, counting down.
ATACCACACGGGAGATGGCGGACATACTCAAAATATCCAAATCAAGCACTGAAAATCATTTGCACCAGCTTGGTTATGTGAATCGCTTTGATGTTTGGGTTCCACATAAGTTAAGTGAAAAATAACTTCTTGACCGTATTTCCCATGTGATTCTCTACTGAAAAGTAATGAAAACTTTCCATTTTTAAAACAAATTGTGGCAGGCGATGAAAAGTGGCTACTGCACAATAATGTGGAACAGGAGAGATGGTGGGGCAAGTGAAATGAACCACCACCAACCACACCAAAGGCCGGTCTTCATCCAAAGGAGCTGATGTTGTGTATACGGTGGGATTGGAAGGGAGTCCTCTATTATGAGCTCCTTCCCGAAAACCAAATGATTAATTCCAGCAAGTACTGCTGGAAATTAGACCAACTGAAAGCAGCACTCGAAGAAAAGCATCCAGAATTTGTCAACAGAAAATGCATAATCTTCCAACAGGATAATGCAAGACTGCATGTTTCTTTGATGACCTGGCAAAAACTGTTACAGCTTGTCTGGGAAGTTCTGATTCATCCACCATATTCACCAGACATTGAACCTTCGGATTTCCATTTATTTAGGTCTTTATAAAATTCTCCTAATGGAAAAAATTTCAATTCCCTGGAAGACTGTAAGAGGCACCTGGACTGTAAGAGGCTCAAAAAGATAAAAAGTTTTGGGAAGATAGAATTATGAAGTTGCATGAAAAATGGCAGAAGGTAGTGGAACAAAAGGGTGAATACATTGTTCAATAAAGTTCTTGGTGAAAATGAAAAATGTGTCTTTTATTTTTACTTAAAAAACTGAAGGCACTTTTTGGCCCACCCAATATATTCTAGCCTACAGTTGTCCTATCTCATAAAGTTATGTGAAGACAAAATGAGTTAGTCCGTGTGACACATTTACAAGAGAACTTAGTATATATTAAGACCCCAATAAATATGAATTAGTGTTAAAAACAATGCTAATAAATTTTTCTTAGGATTTTGATATTTTCCTGTTTCCCATAGCTTGTTTTATTGTTATTTTCGTTCTGCTTTCTGGTCCACTTTAATGACACGCCTCTTCAATTTCTAGACTTTGTTACCTAAGTCATTGCCAAAAAGAAATTTTATAAATGATCAGCTATGAAGTTATTGGCTATTATATTTATTCTTTGACATTCTATTTAAATCCTTGCTAAGATTGTTGCCAAGAAAATGGGTGGTGAGAATTGCATATTTTGAAGAAAGTGGAATGAGTATACTTCCTGTAGCAGCTATATACTATTTGTTTCATTTCCATGGAAGATATCTTCTTTAAAGAATATACTATAAATTTCTTTTAAATAATAAAAATACCTTTAAGCCAAGAAAAGACAAAAAATATTAACTTAAAAGATATTTTACTAAACAGTGAAATCTGTTAAACAGCACAGTATTAAAATCAGTCACTACTACAGCTGCCAGCTATATAGATCCCAACATTTTAGCTAAAAAAGAAAAGAAACATTTGTTTCAGGTAAATAATAAATGAATACTTAAGAATAGGAATAGTAAAACACTTCCTGATACACAAAATATGGTTCCAGACATTTTTGTATATTTCCTACATTGATCTCCTTGTCAAGAAATGTTGCTCATCACTATTCTTGAGTCTCTGAAATTTTCTTAGGAATTTTCGATGTTTGAATTTTTGATGTTATTAACACAGCAGAGTTCAGGACAGTATAGCTTAGTCATTTCTGGAATGAATAAAATCACTTGGTAATTTCAGACAACTCAATGACAAAGTCATTTGTTCAATCATTCATTTATCAAACAAATATTGTGTGAAAGTTACAAGCACTGTGCTAAAGGGATATAGCGAGGGATGAGATGAACTTCAAGGTATGATTATGTTCTGCGAACAGTGTATACATAACAAATAAATGACGTGTCAATGGAAAATACCAAAAGTGCTTCAGAAATTTAAGTGATTCAGAAATATATAAGAGTTTCTAGTCAGAGATGTGAGCATAATGAATTAATTTGATTACCACAGCTGAATATTTTATTTCTTTTAGTTAGTTATTAAGCAAATCTACATTTTTAACTGCCCTCTAAACATGAATTAGACAACAAAACTGAGAAGCAGACTTCATATAAATGGACAAATAAAAAAAAGGAGATGGTAGACTTGGAGAGAGACTGGTCTTCATGATTCCCAGTTCAGAGGCAACATTATGATAAACTGAGAGGGACCCTTTAAAAATAGTCTGCTTTCAGTACTGTCCATAAGTGGCTTTGTAAAAACAATCTTGGCTCTGAGTTAGTGATCATAGAAAATTGAGATTATTTTGTAGAATCTGAAACTGCTATAAAAATTGATAGCACATGAAATTTGCTTTTAAAATATTTCCAGTGAAGGTTGTCAGTGAGCTTCATGTGTAATATAAGCATTTTGAAAGGGCAGTTTAGTAAAACAGGAAATAACCCAAGTTAGGATGGCTTCAGTAACCAATGAGAATAACCTGCATTCAAAAGCCATAGGAATTTAGGCTAAGAGAATGCTGCTTGTCACACATTTAAAATGCACAAAACAGTAAAGGAAGTAGAAGGAAATTTAAGAGCCGAGGTTTGAAACAACGAACGTTGTGTTTTATCACAACGAAGGCATAGAATATGAACTGGACTTTTTCAGTCATTGAAACACTAGACAAGGAGAGGCCTGGTATCTTTAAATCTGTGAAAGCAGATTGTTTCAAGAAATGCTGTATTTCAAGACAAATTTAATCAGACATATTTAACTAACAGAAATATTTTTACTTCTATTAATGTATTAGAGATATTAAAATTCAAATTTGAATTGTGTTCTTTTTTGCTTGGATGCTTGCTCTTAATTAAAATACTTGTATCCTTTAATCCCCTCTATCCTTTAGTTTTTTGCTATGTATGAAAGTCTAAATCATGGAGAAGTAGTGAGAATATAAACTCCTTTATAATGGCTTTATTTTCATATTACTAAAATCTTATTAAAATGTAGAAATGTTAAAATATTGTGTCTGTAAAATGTGATACTGCTGTTAATTCTGGAGGGTTTAATTTTGGAAATGGATATTAATTGCTCTAAAGATTAAAGTGTTATTCTTTGATGTTTCTGGAATGTATTCACCCCTAGAGATATGCCGTTACACACCTTTCTTTCTGAGAAATTTGGCATTTAGAGACATGAGAGTTTAATTTACATAGTTGACTATTTTTTAAATTTTTTTACTCTTAAATTTAAAACAGGTTCTGCTATTCCCATAAAATTTCTGTGGTTTCACAGAAATATTAAAAATGCTTATTTAGAGAACAAAATTAGTTCAAAACATTTCAGTAATGTACTTATGACGTGCTCAACAATGACTGAGGAATAACTCAGAAAATAAGTAAAATGTTCCTACTCTCAAAGAATTGATAATATAATAATCAGAAAATACTCATGAAATGATTACCAAAATGAGGGATATTGATAAAAATGGTAGTACAATGAAGAGAAAAATTATTGCAAACTGGAATGTTTGGCAAATTGTGAGGTGAAATTTGAATGAAGGGGAGAATTTAGATTGGAGAAGATATGCCAAAATAGAAGATTCAGCAAAAGTTTTATGAAGAGAGTTTATTTCTGGAATAGTGAGCAGTGGGTCACCTTGCTGGATCGGTTATTTAGAGTCAAATTCTGGAGGGCCATAATGGAAACCAATAGAGGAAAGAAGGAAAAGTTGATTAAAAGAAAAAAAAAAAGCCATGTAAAGTCAAGGAAAATTTGGACTGAGATGAGGCCACAGAATCAGGTGAACTCCGGAGTGAAGTTTCAAGAGAGCATTAAGAATCGAAGTCATATTATAGAAGTCTAAGAAGAAAAACAGTTATGATAAATGGTGGCATGAGGAATAGCCCACTCATCTGAGGAAAAGGAAAATTAGGGTCAAGGAAAGTTGTGGAGTTAAATGTGTGTGTTCAGTATAGATAACACATTCTATAAAATGTGATCAAATGAAAATCAAACATCTGGCGTGAATATATGGAATATACTATTTCTCAAATATAATGAATGCATAGAATTTTATAATTAAAAGCATTAGATACATTTAATTTTCAGTGTACTGTGAATCCCTCTGACACCCCAGCAGTCTCTTGTTTGGGGGATATATTTTTGATAGATGGTAAGATTTAGATTCTTGTTTTCCTGCAATAGGTAACTGCCAGGTATGACAACATGCCACTAACATTAGCAGTGTTGGGACAAGTTGATGCAATTACTACCCTGTTAACCAAATAGGTCTGTGATAGCATCTTTCTGCTCAGGTTCTGTGAGACTGAGGTGTGTGAACACTCAGTATTCCTAGAATGTAGAGTACTTATTTTGTAATGGATATTTGTTATTTTCTGTCTGTTTAGAATCCTCTCCACAGAGGTGGTTAATCAGTAGCCTTTCCTGCAAACTCCTCCTACCACCCCCACCCAACATAGAAGTTATCATCTGATTCAGATTTGCCCATAAGATTCCCCACACACTTGGTCAGAGTGAAAGGTGATCGGTTCAGGAGAGATAGGCATGTGACCAAGCCAAGGTGATCAGAGCATCCCCAGAGCTTTCGCTTGAGACAGCTGCAGGAAAGAGGTATGCTTTTATTTCATCTGAGATTGCTAAGATAAAAGGACAAAAAAACCTAGAGCTGCCAATTTTTTCTGCAGTCGTATCAGAGCAACATTTCTGAGAATGAAGCCAGCTCAGAAAAAGTAGAGCTGAGAGATACAGAAAGACAGAACCCTGATGAAATTGGTTTAGGTTCCTGGATCCAGCTGTGGTTGTACTTCTCAGTTACTTGAGCCTGTACATTCTTTTCTTTTCCTCCGTTTACTGTCATTTGCTATAGAAAGGGTCCTGTTTAATGCAACTAATGAGAACAATTGGTCGAAAGGTAAGAAAAAATACAGTATAAGCAAGGAGAGTTATAACTGTTCCCTTCTCTGAATACCTAGAACAGTTTAATCTTCATTTCTATATGAAATGCACACCTCAATCCATACCATGTGTTCCAGTCATTTATGCACTTATTTTTACTTCTGGTACTAGAATGTGAGCTTCTTGAGAGCAGGGATAGTTTCTGGGTTTTTTCTGACATTCTACTGTGTGGCAGACACTGTAACTGGCCAGCCCTCAGTCATCGCAAGCTCCTTCCCCTGTTCACCTACCACTGCAGAGACTGGCAATGGCCAAATATTCACTTTCCTGGTCTCTCTGCAGCAAAGAGTGATCATGTGATCCAATTTTTCCCATTGAGATATAAGTGGAAATATACTGAGAGAAATGTTTATTTTCTGACAAAAGAAAACGTGTGTTTCTGGTATTCTTCTTCTTTATTTGTGCTTGGAACATGGAAATGCAAGGATGATGTCTTGAGCTACAGCAGCCATATTGTGATAAGGAGGCATGAGCATGAGGGAAACAAAAAGCCAACTTGTTTAAAATGGCAGCTGTACTCTTCCTGGAACTACTTACATCCGAACTTCTTTTTCTGAATTAAATAACTAAAATTAGAATGTCCATGTTTATCTACGTCTTACCTTACCAAGTTAGTGACTATGTCCCAAACAGAGTTTTTAGATATGCATGAACTTCAATCTAGATATTAATGTCCACCAATCAGTAATTTTGAAGGTGGCAAAATTTTCTGTTGGAAAACATGTAAGCATTAAAATCAGAGGACTTGGGTTGATTTCTATTCTCTGCAGTTTACTAATTATATGATATGACCTTATAAAAGTCCATGAGTATGAATTTCTCTTTTCTTTGATTATATGTGGGGGTAAATTACATTCTGCAAGTATTTCACAGTTTTGGTATAAAGATTAAGTTTGAAAATGTATGTGAATATATTTTATTAAATGTAAGATGCTAACAAATCTTATTATTTTGTTGTTGTTTAGTTGACTTTTAACTTCCCCATGCAGAATGGAGCTATGTCTTGTTCTTACAAGGGTAAGCAGCAGAAACTTTCTAAGAGAATATTATTACTTATTTTTCATAAATAAACTTGTTTATAAAGTAACATTTAAGCAAAATATATTTCACTATAAAAAATAATGCCCTATTTTAATTTGCAAATTATATAATATTACAATGACCTGTTTATGTTCATCTTCTATAATGACAAAAGAACAAAGGGGTTGTCTGGAGATGATTTATTTGTAACGTCATAAAACTCCAGATTCAGTGTGGTTATTCCAACAGAGCACAAGTGCTGACATTTTAAAGTTAAGCACTGAATGACTGTAAACCTCACACGCTATTTTGATACTATTAGTTGAAAAGTAATGTGGAAGAGTCCTTGACTATGTCTAGAATAATATCAGAAAAATCCAGTATTTGTGTAAAATTTCATAGGATCAGCTGTTTAACCAACAGCTTGATTAAATATCAATACATATTTTGCAAGCATTGTAAATTTTACCCTATTATTATCTCATAATGTAATTTTCAACTGGTAAACAGATTTTACTGAAAGCAACCAAATTATAGTGTACTGTGTCCTTGTCCCAAAACATAAGGTGTTCTACAAAACATTCCAGGGAAAATATCAAGCTCCCATCTACCTTGTCCAATGTACCAAAGATCAGAAAGGTTGCTTGGCTAGTTTTAAAATAGTTTCATTCCAAACATGCAAGATAATTTATGTCTTTTCTTAGTCTTATTCTTTACAACACTTAACTCTTTTCACTATGCATTATCTAAAACAAATAACATAATACTATAACAAAATGCAGACTCCAAAAGAACATCTTATAGATGGAAGATTTTATTCCATTTTAATAGTTATTTTCCAATTTTTATATTTCCTTCCTCTATTGTAAACTTTCTTGATTCCTTCAAATGTTATAAATAAAAATCATTTTTGTTTTTTGCTTTTTAAAAAACTTTGGCCATTTGAATTGTAATTATCTACTGCTAGTTACGTAAAGAAGAACATATGATAAAAATATAGCTGTTTTGGGCTTAGGGCACAGTATGGTTTACTTCTTTATTTAATTTGATTAAGACTAAAATAGATAGCAATTCCAATATATTTAAAATGGTAAGCTTTTCCAAGGTAAGGATTATGCCTTCTACCTTTTTTGCAATTTTCTTATAATACTAAAATAGTAGTCTGACAACTAGTACTGGGTTAGTACTTCTTTGATTGACCTATAGATCAACAACACTCAATTGTTAGTACATCTCCAGTGAAAATTGCTATTAAAAAAGTAAAAAGTTGCAACAGAAATATTTGTTATTTTTGGTAATTTTTCTCTTCTCTTTACTTACCATGATAGAAATATCATTTTATAAATATCTATTAGTAGTATAAACTCTGAAATTTTATTCACTCAACCCTGATTGATATAAATAGATAAGTAAATGAGTAAATAGACTTTTTAGGCAGTGGTAAAGGGTTGAGGATGAATTTTCCTCATTATTGATACTAAATTGAAAATCAATAGTGTTTTTGCCCAGAGAGAAACAAAATTAAATCAATTTCCACACTAAATTGGTGTTTATCTTTTTTTTTTCAGTTCTGAAGAACTGACTTGATTTTTATTCATAAGAGAAATTTCTTTTCATAAATTAAATTGTCTTTCAACCCCTCTTCCCAGCTTCAATTATCCTAATAATAATAGAAGGTACAAAATATAAACCAGAACTTGTTTCTATACTATTTAGCTTTGAGCAATACACTCTGCTAGAATTCTAGGAGGTAATATTATAAGTGTGTGTACTTCAATGTAACATATAAATATATTGTATAAAGTATATATTTTAAAAGTTTTGTACCATTCAGCTGCTGTTTTGCAACAACAACAATAAAAAAAGACAGGAAAAAAAATTAGTGTACTTACCAGACTGCCAAGAATTCTTATGGATCTATGCAATGCCTCTAATTTCTAATGGGTTGCTTTTATAGCTTTTGGAATATTGCCATTGAATTTTCCCTTAATTTATTGTCATACTGTTTCCAGTGGATTTCTCTCAGTGGTTTGCTAAACTCTCCCTAGCAAGCTACTCTGAAGTCACCTGAGTCCTCCAGCAGAGGACTCTTATGACCCACGTCCATAGGCTGTTGAGCTCAGCTCAGGGAATTGTTCCATCCTGACCACCAGAGCTCTTCCAGGTAAGGCCATTCTACATCCAAAGAGTTACTGGACCTCTCCCAGCACATTGGCAAACTCTAACTGCTGGACTGGTCCCAGTGAACGGGCAGATTATGATCAGTTGGCAGCTGCCAGCTGAAATGCAGCCCACAATACTCAAAGTTGACACCTTTTTTCATGAGGTAATTTGGTGATGCAGGGAAAAAAATGTAGTCATGGTTATAACAAGCTAGTATTTAGTATAGGGAAAGCAATTGCTCATCACAAACCACCAATACAACCATGAAACAAATTTACCAATCAGAGCTGAGTCACAGATTCCTCACACATATTCCTTCCTCTATCCAGATATTATTTTTCCAGAGCATTTATCTCAAATTTTAGTCTACTATTCTATCACCAAATGTATTTTAATCATCTTAGAAGGTTTTTTTTTTTTGTAAATAGAGTTATAAAAAATGATGACTTTGAAGATGGTGGAGTAGAAGGACGTGCTCTCACTCCCTCTTGCAAGAACACTGGAATCACAACTAACTGCTGAACAATTATTGACAGGAAGACACTGGAACTCACCAAAAAAGATACCCCATATCCAAAGACAAAGGAGAAGCCACAATGAGATGGTACGAGGGGCGCAATCACAATAAAATCAAATCCCATAACTGCTGGGTGGTTGACCCACAAACTGGAGAACACTTATACCACAGAAGTCCACCCACTGGAGTGAAGGTTCTGAGCCCCGTCAGGCTTCTGAACCTGGGGGTCCGGCACCGGGAGGAGGAATTCCTAGAGAATCAGACTTTGAAGGCTAGCGGGATTTGATGGCAGGACTTCGACAGGACTGGGGGAAACAGAGACTCCACTCTTGGAGGGCACACACAAAGTAGTGTGCACATCAGGACCCAGGGGAAAGAGCAGTGACCCCATAGAGACTGAACCAGACCTACCTGCTAGTGTTGGTGGGGTACTCCTTGGCGTGAGTCCTCCCAGAGTCCACCATTAGCCCCACCAAAGACCCCGGGTAGGCTCCAGTGTTGTGTTGCCTCAGGCCAAACAACCAACAGGGAGGGAACCAAGCCCCACTCATCAGCAGGCAAGCGGATTAAAGTTTTACTGAGCTCTGCCCACCAGAGCAACAGCCAGCTCTACCCACCACCAGTCCCTCCCATCAGGAAACTTGCACAAGCCTCTTAGATAGGCTCATCCACCGGAGGGCAGACAGCAGAAGCAAGAAGAACTACAATCCTGCAGCCTGTAGAACAAAAACCACATTCACAGAAAGACAGACAACATGAAAAGGCAGAGGGCTATGTACCAGATGAAGGAACAAGATAAAACCCCAGAAAAACAACTAAATGAAGTGGAGATAGGCAACCTTCCAGAAAAAGAATTCAGAATAACGAGAGTGAGGATGATCTAGGGCCTCGGAAAAAGAATGGAAGCAAAGATCGAGAAGATGCAAGAAATGTTTAACAAAGATCTAGGAGAATTAAAGAACAAACAAACAGATATGAACAATGCAATAATTGAAATGAAAAATACACGAGAAGGAATCAATAGCAGAATAACTGAGGCAGAAGAACGGATAAGTGACCTGGAAGACAGAATGGTGGAATTCACTGCTGCTGAACAGAATACAGAAAAAAGAATGAAAAGAAATGAAGACAGCCTAAGAGACCTCTGGGACAACATTAAATGCAACAACATTCACATTATAGGGGTCCCAGAAGGAGAAGAGAGAGAGAAAGGACCTGAGAAAATATTTGAAGAGATTATAGTTGAAAACTTCCCTAACATGGGAAAGGAGATAGCCACTCAAGTCCAGAGAGTCCCATACAGGATAAACTCAAGGAGAAACATGCCGAGACACATAGTAATCCAATTGGCAAAAATTAAAGACAAAGAAAAATTATTGAAAGCAGCAAGGGAAATATGACAAATAACATACAAGGGAACTCCCATAAGTTCTGCCACAGCTGATTTCTCAGTAGAAACACTACAAGCCAGAAGGGAGTGGAATGATGTACTTAAAGTGATGAAAGGGAAAAACCTACAACCAAGACTACTCTACACAGCAAGGATCTCATTCAGATTCAATGGAGAAATCAAAAGCTTTACAGACAAGCAAAAGCTAAGAGAATCCAGCACTAGCAAACCAGCTCTACAACAAATGCTACAGGATCTTCTCTAAGTGGGAAGCACAAGAGAAAAAAAGGACCTACAAAAACAAACCCAAAACAATTAAGAAAATGGTCATAGGAACATACATATCGATAATTACCTTAAATGTGAATGGATTAAGTGCTCCAACCAAAAGACACAGGCTTGCTGAATGGATACAAAAACAAGACCCATATATATGCTGTCTACGAGAGACCCACTTCAGACCTAGGGACACCTACAGATTGAAAGTGAGGGGATGGAAAAAAATATTCCATGCACATGGAAATCAAAAGAAAGCTGGAGTAGCAATACTCAAATCAGATAAAATAGACTTTAAAATAAAGAATGTTACAAGAGACAAGGAAGGACACTACATAATGTTCAAGGGATCAATCCAAGAAGAAGATATAACATTTATAAATATATATGCAGCCAAAATAGGAGAGAACAGTATGGAGGTTCCTTAGAAAACTAAAAATAGAATTACCATAGACCCAGCAATCCCACTACTGGGCATATACCCAGAGAAAACCGTAATTCAAAAAGGTGCATACGCCCCAATATTCATTGCAGCACTATTTACAATAGCCAGGTCATGGAAGCAACCTAAATGCCCATCGACAGACGAATGGATAAAGAAGATATGGTACATATATACAATGGAATATTACTCAGCCATATAAAGGAACAAAATTGGGTCATTTGTAGAGACGTGGATGGATCTAGAGACTGTCATACAGAGTGAAGTAGGTCAGAAAGAGAAAAACAAATGTCATATATTAACGCATATATGTGGAACCTAGAGAAATGGTACAGATGAACCGGTTTGCAGGACAGAAATTGAGACACAGATGTAGAGAACAAACGTATGGACAGTAAGGGGGGAAGCAGCAGGGGGTGGGGATGTGGGTGTGATGAATTGGGCGATTGGGATTGACATGCATACACTGATGTGTATAAAATGGATGACTAAAAAGAACCTGCTGTATAAAAAAATACATTAAATTAAATTTAAAAAATGATGACTTTTACTATTATTCTTTCTACATTTCTATAGATCCATTAATAAAATCCACAATTTTATTTTAGTTTGATAAAGTAATTTTTAAAAAGCTTTTAATAAGCTTTTGTTGGGCATTTTCTAAAAACCCTGTAGCCAAAAGAATTCACTATTCCCTGGAATTACTACATAAGTTCCCCGAACAAAGCCTAGGACAATTTAATTAAGGAGAATATTCAATAAACAGGGCAAGTACCTAAACCTCTGGTTATTCTTGTGTTTTTACTTGAGAATTAGGAATAAACACTCTGATAAGTTTAGAAGAAATTAGACAACCTTTTACTATTAGCCATAATTTGAAGATTTATCTTGGAAGTCAATGCATATATTTTTTTTGTCTCAACCCATAAATACTCTCAATGAAATATACTACTGGTATAAAAGTAAAGTTATTTTTTAAAAAGCTTTTTGTTTTTATATAATTTCAGAATTACAGAAAAGTTCCAGAGTAGTTTAAAGAATTCCTGGGACCCTTTACTCAGAAATCTCCAAATGTTAACTTCTCATTTTCTTTCTATCTCTCTAAAATATATGCATATTATTTATTTTAACATTTTGAGAGTAAGTTGCAGATCTGATGTCTCTTTACCCATAAATCCTCCATTTTGTTTGTCTTAAAAACAAGGACCTTCATCATTTGGCAAACATCATGGTAATAATTACTGCAAATAAGAATCATAAATGGATATTAAATTAGTGGGCAAAAATATGATGAGAAGCAGGATATTTGTATATGAGACTACACAACCTATAATATCTCGCTACAAGATACTTAATAATCAAAAGAAAATTGAGTAATAAAGAATTTAGCCTCAATCCAAAGAAAGGTCTCTGCTTTGTCCTAGGTTCCTGGCAGTTAACCTCTAAACTTTTGGAATTTCTTAAACAATAAGTATGTGCTTGTTATTCAAGTTGGGCCCCTAGGTAGTTTATGCTAATGAGGTGACTCTGGGTGAGGGCTGACCACTAACAAGAAAATGATTCAGCGTGGGTGCTGACACCAAGAAAGACCAATCATGTGATTATCAGATGGAGAGAAGGGACTGGAGATTGAGTTCAACCACGTGGGCAATGATTCAATCAATCGTGTCTATTTAGTAAAACTCCAGTAAAAACTCTGGGCCGTGAAGCTCCAAAAAGCTTCCCTGTTTGGCAATACTCTGTGTGTTGTCACACTTCAATGCTGAAAGAGTAACATTTCCCTGCTTTATGTTTAGACCTTTCTGGACTCTGCGCTATGCTTCTTTTCCTTTGCTAGTTTTAATTTCCATCCTTTGCCTAGCATAACCTATATGTGTAATAGCTTTCAGTGAGTTCTGGGAGTCTTTCTAGTAAACTATTTAACCTGAAGGTGTTCTTGGGAACTCCTAAGTTTATAGCCAGCTGGTCTGATGTGAGGGTGCTTTTGTGGGAACTGTTCCCTCAGACTTTGCAGTTTGATAAACTCATTGCGGTTGGTGTCAGAAGTCTTGGGCAGACTTGGTAGTCTGGACAGCTATGACCTTAACCTTGAGTTTGTCTTAACCCCAGGTAAAAATAAAGACTCTTCATTGGAGAAACCTGACAGACATTGCCTTAGCCAAGTGATCAGAGTTAGCATCTCCTACAGTGACTAATATTGATATCATGCACCTTTTCATATGGTACACTAAGAAGGGCACAGTATCACTTGTGTGTTATTCTCACAAAATGCATCAACTTCAATCTAATTATGAGAAAACGTCTGAGGAACCCAAAGTAAGGGGGAGACTTCAAATTAACTGGCCAGAACTCTTCAACATCATGAGTTACTGGAGGAGACTACAGATATGGAGACATGACTGCTCAATGTATGTGGGATCTTGGATTGTAATCTGGACTAGGAAAAGCATTTAAAAGGGACAATTGATGAACTTTGATTAAGGTTTATGGATTAGTTAATAGTATTAAATCTATGTTAATTTTCTGGTTTACAGAAAAAATTCTAAAAAATATGCTATTGTTTACTGAAAAAAAAATGCACAGTGTGAGAGTTGTGAGTTAAGTTTTATTTGGGGCAAAATGAGGACTATAGCCCGGGAGACAGCATTTCAGTTAGCTCTGAGAAACTGCTCCGAAGAGGTAGGAGGGAAGGTCAGTATATATGTGATATTGGTGAAGGGGGAGTACATGCAATCGAGCACATTTTTTTGCAGAAGGTTTCTGCTAGTCACGAGGAGCAGACGTCACCATGAAGGATTTTAGTGCTTCTCTAGGTATGAGGAGGTGCAAGAATTGGGCTCATAAAATCATCTGAAAATATCTATCTGAGGACCTGTTCTGCCAGTTTTTCCCAGAGTACAGAATGCCTTATTTCTGATCTCCACCCTGAACTCCTTTCAGGGGGTGTTGAAGGTCAGCAGCTGCAGCAGCTCAGAATTTAATCCTTATAGAGGTAGCTGGCAAGTGCCAATTTATAGGTGACACTATATTTAGATAAGATGTTATCATTAGGGGAAACAGTGAAGGATTTATAAGAATTCTGCCTACTATTTTGCAATTTTTTAATGTCTTAGGTTATTTCAAAATAAAAAATTGAAAGAATCAAGAACAATGTTTTACTTATCCATAGTACAATTAGAAAAGTCAGAAAATTAACACTGAGACAATATTTAGTGAATTTATAGACCTTACTCAAAACTCATTAATTGTCCCCATAATGCTTTTAGACTTAAGTCCATTTTGGAAATAGGAAATGGAACTGTATGAAGCATGCTCTTCTTACAATTATAAAATATGAGGGAATTCCCTGGCAGTCCAGTGGTTAAGACTCCACGCTTCCACTTCTGGGGGGCCGGGTTCAATCCCTCATCAGGGAACTAAGATCCTGCAAGCCATGTGGTGTGGCCAAAGGGAAAAAAAACTATCATAAACATAAGAAAAAGAGATGAACATTGAAAATTCTGATGCTCAATGATCTTATATTGTAAGGAACAATAAACAATATTTGAGCCCCAAATATATATGATGTAGCCCAACAAACTGCTTTCATTAGTGGCATCAAAAGACTTTCTTTGGGGAAAGCTGTCCCCTGCTTCTGCTCCAACTCACCTCAAAAGTTGAGTAATTTGGGCTTCCCTGGTGGCGCAGGGGTTGAGAGTCCACCTGCTGATGCAGGGGACACGGGTTCGTGCCCTGGTCCGGGAGGATCCCACATGCCGCGGAGCGGCTGGGCCCATGGGCCATGGCCACTGGGCCTGCGCGTCTGGAGCCTGTGCTCTGCAACGGGAGAGGCCACAGCAGTGAGAGGCCTGCGTAACGCAAAAAAAAAAAAAAGTTAAGCAATTTTACCTTGAACCTTGAACATAATTATATTCTTTATAATAATCTCTATGATTCAAATAGTTAATTATCACAACTTAGTTGTTTTCTGGCTTCTAATTCTCCACACTGTGTAACCTTGAGTATGTTACTTGATACCTCTGAGTCTCAGTTTCTTTATCTGGACAATTGGAAATTTAATTCATATTTTACAAGGTTTTATAATGGTTAAATGTGATAATATATTTGAAGAACCTTGTAGAGTCCTAAACACATCAGGGGCTCAACAAATGGATTTCTCTTCTCTTTTTAATTCCCAAAGTGAACGCTTTAACATAATGGCCAACTCCTCACATCAACAGAACAGATTATAACAAGGGGCAATGAATTGCAATCTGCTCAATAGCATCAGCCTTCAAAATGCCTGAAATTCCCGTTTAAGACCCATCCCATTGTGCTTATGCATTCTATACCCAAAACACTTCTATTAAGACACACGTGTTATCGGAGTGGGGGACTAATATTAATTCATTACCATCTTTTGGCTTATGTGATGATCCATTATCTGGGAATGGGATATGGAGATGAATCAAGAAGGCAGGCCTGGAAGGGACCTTTGGGTGATCATCTGAGCGGACAGGTGATCCTCTCAGGCCCTGAGGACCTGGAAGAGGGAAGGATCTCTAAAACCAAGATAGAGATGCAGAAAGGATAAAAAGGAACAAAGATTAGATTCTTAAGAGTTTTTACATTTGTCTAGACTAAGACTTGAGCATGACCCAGGTTATCATGACAAAATTCACTATGACACTAGACAAAATTCACTAGACAAAATTCACTATGCTTCTTAGTGGACACTAGTGCCTCCCTGTAAGTGCTCTCAGCTAGATATGAGGGTGAAGCATAGGGTAACATGGGACTAGGGAAAAATACTTTAGGGAACTGAAAAAACACAATCTACTTTGGTCCAAACATTAGGTTACAGGGTGTGTGATGTGTTGACCCCCCATAGCATTTACTGCTGTCATCTACACTTTGTCACTGACTTTTCTGTTTTTCCAAATAGATTTTAAGCCTTTTAAACACAATTATTTGTCTCTATCTTCAGGGCCTAGAATAATGCCTGACACTTAAGTTGGGTGTTTGTGATGCTTAATTTTGTATACCAACGTGACTGGGCTATGGGGTGCCTAGAAATTTGATCAAACATCATTCTGGGTATTTCTGGAAGGGTGTTTCAGGATGAAATTAACATTTAAATCGGTAGACTGAGTAAAGCAGACTGACCTCCCTAATGTTGATGGGCCTCATGCAGTCAGGGGAAGGCCTGAATAGCACAAAAAGGCTGACCCTCCTTTTTCCTTCTGCCTGACTGCCTTCCAACTAGGCCATCAGCTTTTTCCTGTCTTTGGACTCTCTCGTGGGTCTCCAACTAGCTGACTCACCCAGCAGATCTTGGGACTTGTCAGGATCCATCATCACATAAGCCAAATCCTTATAATAAATCTCTATCATCTATCCATCTATATCTATCTATTTATCTATCCATCTATCTATCATCTATCCATCTATATCTATCTATTTATCTATCCATCTATCTATCATCTATCTATTTGCATCCTGTTGGTTCTGTTACTCTGGAGAACCTTGACTAATACAGTGATCAATAATTGTTTGTTGTTATTTTTGAATAAATGAATGATTGAAAAAATTAATTGTTAGGCACAGTTTACCTCTTCCATGCAATGTGGAATTTGGGCTAATTATGCTCCCGTTTAATTATAATATTTTAAGACTCTAAAGCCTCTAGCTTTCTGCTTATTACAATAACTTTGAAATGACAAGAGGAAGAAACTATGTAATTTCCCAAATAGGTTGAAGAAAGGAAACAGAAACCAAAAGTTTATATCTGTAGCAATGTCTACAAGTAGATAGTAAGCGAAGAGAGTCCCATTTTCTTCTCAGAAGACTGTGAGAACCTATTCTCTCATCTGGCATTCTTCCTTTTATTTTATGATATGTATCTCATTCCATGTCATTCTAGGTGTTGCATTTCTTAAAAAGAATTTTTTGTCATTTATTTTTAAAGAATGATAGCACTAGATTTTATAAAATTTCTTGGATGGAGCTGAGATATAAACAAGTATTTTTCTGATATGAGTCCATGTTCCTCTATATCTTGTTCCATGTGTTCTGTGTTTCTTCTTCTTCCCTCGTTTCTTCTTCCCTCATCAGTGTGCTTTTTATTTCATGTCTCTTCTTCAGGTAACATACCTGGCAACTTTCCATAGGATTCTCTGTCTTGAGGAATGCTTATGTTTTTAACAGAGATTTTTTAGAGATTCGGTGTCTCAGGAGCTGCCAGCCTCCAGTGGTGGTGCTTTCATGATAGCCATCTTCAACTGAGTCATTCATTCACCCTCCAACATTATTAAACACCTATGAAGTGCTCATCTATGTGAAACTGCTCAAGGTCTTACCAGGTTCCTGGGAGCATGCTAGGCATTGTAGTTACAATGCCTAAAACTAAAGTCCACGTTTTAAGGGGTTCATAGCAAGTCCAAGTACAATGCCTAAAACTAAAGTCCAGGTTTTAAGGGGTTCATAGCATAGTAGAGGATCTTTCTGATTCAAAGAAACCCTTTGCTTAGCTTCTGTTTGGGTATAGCAGGTAGAACTGACTCTGTTGTACCCTCCCCACCCCCATGCCTTCTCCTCAACTAACCCCAGAACATGATCTACGAATGGTATTTTGCTATTCTCACAGCTACAAGAGAACAAAAGCAGGAGGTGTCATCAGTGCCCCAAAGTGGCCTTTTGGTCACTCAATATTTCTTATATCATACTCTGGGGAAGGCAAGATAGTAAATAATAAAAATAATAGTAATAAAAACAACAGGAACAATTAATACTTTTTCGTGCTAAGTGCTTTGCATTTCTCTTTTCAGCCAGCCATGATCTTGTGAAGTAGGCAAATTTATTATTCTCATTTGCTGAAAATAGAAACATAGGCACAGAGAGGTTCAGCAAGTTGCTCAAGGTCAAATGGCCCGTGTGGTGGCACAAGTGGCATTTTAAGCAAGGAAGTCTGAGGCCAGAGCTTAACTTCTTAGCCACTAAAGTAAAAGATTTAACAAGAAAAGTGAAACCTATGGTCTCCTCTTGCCAGGATCTTAAGGGACATAGAAATATTAAAAATCCATTTGAGAAACATCATAAAAGGAAGTAAAAATACAGTGCCAACTAATTAAGAGTATCCTCTGGACCAAGAAGGAACCTTTATTGATTACCTGTTAGGGGGCTGGTGCTTTCCATTTCTCCCCTAATCCTGCCCTCACTGCCATGGGCCATGGTGGAGTCAGGTGCCGGCACCTCCCAGAGCCCGGGAGCTATTCTTCCCCGGGCCCCCCCCCCACCCCCCGCCCAGTCACACTTTCTTCCAGTGATTACCTTTGGATTCGCCACCGGTATCCAGTAGGTTGAAACCCCTTGAGGGCAGGCACCATTCATGTTTCTATCTCTAGTGCCTGGAAGAGACTAATTTTGCAGAATGAACATATGAATACATTACTTAGACCCTACACCCATTTGTACAGTCTAGGAAATAGTCCCAGAAAGCCTCTGTGTCTTGTTCATGTTATATGGCAGGTACCTGAGAGAATGAACAACAATCTCACGTCCGTTTGCCTCTGCATCTTGTGATCTTCAGGTGAGTTTAAAAAGACAAAAACAATATAAACAAGGTAGCACAGAAACCTGTTTCAGGGCTGAAACAAGTGGGTGGTTTAAAGTCATGAAATTTCCCTACTCTAACTGGAAAAAAGAAAGCTGTTTTTTTAAACCTCAGGGACATAAAAAATAAGAAAAGGAAATGAGCAGTTCTGTGGAGGTAGAGAACAGAGTCTGGATTTACTTGTCATGCGATAGTCAGTCACCACTGCTTGTGTCTGGTTACACTTTGCATTTGCGACTCTGCTGACTTTCCCTGTCATAGGCTTTGTTTAAGGGAAGCAAACAGAAATAAGAAGACTGCCTTCCCCCCATCATGGATGATTGAAATTTGTGTCCAGCCCCAGGTTCACAAGTACAAAAGGAAATGTGGTTAGTTTAATATTTTAATTTGTCGTTGGTGGTTGGTTTGGAGTCTGCTCTCCTGTGTCAGGTTAACCCGAGGCCCGCCAGGTCCATCCCTGCCCGCACGCTTCTCCACGGGCTCCTGCCGCCCCATTCAGCATTTCCGGGCACAATATCTTGCTCAGTCGACTTGATCTCACTTTCTTCCTCTGAGCAGCTCTGTGGCAATTCAGAGGTGAAGAGGCAGATAATTGAACAGTGGAATTGGGTCCTGTGTGGTGCAAAGTTAAAAAAGAAGTTCCTTCAGCATGAACTTAGAAGTGAAATGAAAACCCAGCAAACAAAACGCTGTATGTCCAGCAAATGAAGCCAAAGGGAAGTTTGCGAGCAGCCTGGCTCTGTGTGGACGTGACAAGGCCACTGGGCGGAAAGTTCAGAAGCAGTACTTCTGATGCAGTGTTGCTATCAAGTCATGGTTCAGTTTAAAAATGCAATCTGTTATTTCCCCCACCTGCTTACTCGGTATCCTACACATGCTACAAATTCACATATGAAAAGTGACTTGAGCACAAAATTCTTCATTAGTTTTTGTCAGTGCAAGTTTTCCCTAATTTTTACAGAAAAAAATTTAGCAAAACATTTTTTAAATTCTCTTCAGAATGACCAGATGTATTGCCTAAATTACCAGATAAATTCTTGACCGTCTGTCTACCTACTTCTTTTGGGCTACATCACAAACAATACTTAATGCATTTTGAGTCAGCCAAATACAAACAGAAGTCTGGCACACTGATTAGTCATTTGTTTTGAATGGATGGATAATGGGATGGGACACTCAATTTTTTAAACCATATTTACAGAAGTTACCACTCAAATCAAACCGTAATCACTGATTGTACTGTGGGCAAAGCATTGTGCTAGCCACTGTGGAAGACACAAGATGGAATAGACACAATTCCACAATATCTAACTCAATAATTCTGCTGATTTTTATCTATCGAATTTCTTCTGTTGCTTAAGAAAGCTAGCTTATCAAAAGCAAACTAAATTGCAAAATTACAAAAAAAGATCAAACTATATCTTGGCCGGTGATGAAAACTACCAATATTTCAATATTAATTTCATTATTGAGAAGTAAACACACAATTTAAATCAGCTGTTTTAAAGTATGTCACTTAGTTGAATCACAGATATATTATAAACATTTCAAAAGCAAATTTCTTCTTCTTTTGGAATCTGTCACCAAATTTTAGATATACCTTTTCAATATTGACTTCCTAGGTGGCAACACAGTGCTTGAAAATACCCTCATAGACCCGTAAACTGTGGTATGCGCAGACAACACAAACTAGACGTATCTGCTTTAACGTATTACCACAAACTTAGTGGCTGAAAACAACATCCATTCATTACCTGTAGGTCGGAAGTCCGACACGGGTCACATGAGGCTAAAAGGAAAGTGTTGGCAGGGCTGCATTCCTTTCTGGAGGTTTTGGGGAAGAATCCATTTTTTCTTGCTTTTTCCTACTTCTGGCACCCTTTCTGCATCTTCAGAGCCAGCACGGTTATCTCTCTCATGCTTTGCGTAGTCATCTCCCTCTGATCACAGTGTGGAAATGTTCTTACTTTTAAGGACTCATGGATTAGGTTGGGTCCACCTGGATAATCCAAGATCCTCTCCCCATCTCAAGATCCCTACCTTTAATCACATCTATAAAATTCCTTTCACCGTGTACATATTCATATGTTCTAGGGATCAGTATGTAGGGTGCAGACATTTTTGAAAGAAGTAGTATTCTACTTACTGTGATAGAGCATTTTTTTTTTTTTTTTTTTTGCGGTACGTGGATCTCTCACTGTTGTGGCCTCTCCCGTTGCGGAGCACAGGCTCCAGACGCGCAGGCTCAGCGGCCATGGCTCACGGGCCCAGCCGCTCCGCGGCATGTGGGATCTTCCCGGACCGAGGCACGAACCCGTGTCCCCTGCATCGGCAGGCGGACTCTCAACCACTGCGCCACCAGGGAAGCCCTAGAGCATTTTTTTTTTAAACGATGGTATTGTAAACTCTAACTCACACTCAAGGACTTTGACGATTTTAACAAATTGTTATTCATTCATTCAATCACATATTTAGGAGACACTAAAAAAGCAGCTATTATAAGTAATATGCAACTGATACAAATATTAGTCTACTCGCTGGTGCCTCTTCTGACCTTTGACTTCTGACCTTTGATTTTTCTACCTCCAGGAACTCTTCCCTCTGCCTGAGGTACCACCTTTTGCCTAACATAAGTTAAAGTTCCTAAATAAATTCATCAAGACTTGTTCCAAATACTACATCTGTAAAGCTTTTTGACAATTCCTGCTGGACAATTCCATCTCATCTCAAATTTATACCTTGCTTTTACAATTTGTTGATATTTTAGCTTGTTTGTAGTTCTACGTATATATTCCTTTCCCTTCTTAGGGATCAAAAGTTCCTTTCAATCACGGAGCATTCGTATTTGAATGCAGGAGGAACCAAGCATGTCAATCAGTATATACTGACTCACTGTACGTATATGTGGACACTTTCTTTGTAATAGTGTATTTGCTTATGACTTAAAACTGTAGAAGGCATCAAGAAATTTAGTTTTGTTTCAGTTTTACAATATTTCTACAAGAAGAAAAATTGTAAGAAAAAGTGCAAAGTAAATGAATTGCAGGTTAAGGCCCTCATAGCAAGAAAAATCATGGGATTTGCCAATTTATGAAGCCAAAATGGAAAGTTATGGAAAAATTTCCCTGCAGATCTCTTGCTGCTGCCAAAGCCGACAGCCAAAATGAGGTTTATAGTCACTCATATTTTTCAACAATGTGTCTCACATTGCCAATATAGAAATGCCTCCTCTGTGACCTTGAAAATGGCCTCCATCTCTTTATCAGTTTTCCAGCTAGTAAAATTAGATTCTTTTCTTTTACAGTAAGTTTTCACCTAAATCTGTAAAATACAGTTTTCATTGATGGAAAAAAAATGTGTGTTTTTTTTTTTCATTTTCGAAATCAGGAAACTGAAGCAGGAAAGAGCTAGAGGCTGTGTTTGAGACATACTTATAAATAAATTGTATTTTAAGGAGCTTTACGACCACTCATCCACATTCATGGTTATTCTAATGGTTGCTGCTGCTTTGCTTACCTGTTGAAGACTTGTCATGCCATGTGCTCTGTTTTCTTCAATACCATTTTCGGTAGATTATATACTTTTATCCACTTAAGAACACTTGTGTGAGCGTTGATTATAAAATTTTTTGAAATGCGTCTCTATATAACAAAGCATATTTTTAAAAGTTCTGCCTTTAATAAAAAAAAAAAAAGAAGCCAGTTAATTGTCTGATTTTGACTTATGTTCTCATTCTTGCTTAATTTAAAATCTGTCTTGTTAAATTTTTGCCAAGGCAACGTAATTTCCTTTTTATAACAGAAGTAAGAATCTAGAAAAAGTATCAGGATACTGGGCTGTAATGGCCATTTAGATCCATATTTGAAGATCAATTTTAGAAGCTCAAAACAAAAAGAAATTAACATGGGGACTTTGGTGTCAGACCTACTGTGGACACAAATCCTACCTCTGCCACTAACACTAGATGCGGATCCTTTAACTCTTTATTCCTCAGTTTCCGGATCTGGAAAATGGGAATAACAAGAATTCTACCTCATAGACATGTGATAAGCAAATGAAATAATATAGGGAAAATGTTCCGATGGCTCCTGACATACAAGGACTAATTAAATCCTAGGTACTACTTCATCCTGGTGATAAAACAATTCCTTTGCAAAAACATTTTCAAATGGCAACTAATTAAAGTGAAAACATGATCTTTACCAAACATGACCTATTTTGCTATTGATTCAATTTATGGATAAGTTTATCGCAAAATTTTCTTTGGATTACTTTTTATTTCAGCCAGGGAGATAATTTTATTCAATACAAAGAAGTAAAATAAGTAACAACATTAACCTGGATTCAGAAAAAGCAATATACAAACATCTTGATTTTTTATTATAGAAACAAATACTGATAATAAAACTCCCCAGACCTTCACAAACATTTTAATATCATAATCCAGAATGGATGATATTTTATTAAAACATCACCACCAATAACAAATTTAAGAAGGAAAACCAACTTGCTTTATCAATATGAAGTTGATATGAAGTCTTTGATATGAATATGAAGTCTTTGATCTTTTGGATATCTCTACTATGACTTTTTTTTAAAAAAGTTAATGCAGTGTATTCCCTTTTAAGAGGAAAAAAAATCTTGTTTCTTGATTAAAAAAAAAAAAAAAGAAAGAAAAACCCAACACCAGTTTTTATGTTGTGCCCTATTCAGCTGACACTGTCCTTTTGGAAAGCCAATGACTTGTTAGTATCCCTAGCAGCAGTGTGAACAGATGCGTCCCTGACAGGCGATGGATGGTCAGGGTCCATCTGGCCAGTGCAGCTCCGACAGAAATGATGTATACAGCTTCATCAGTGAATGACTGTCATCAATCGTGGGCCATGGGTAGCGTAAATGACAGCTACGCTGCAGCTGAGACCCCAGGTGTGAGACTGAGGAGGACTGATTTAAGAATGCTGGGTAATCAGGAGTGTATAGGCTCCTGGACTTTAATTTGTATCTTTAACCTCCTGTAAATATCCTGCTATACTGTAGCAGGTATGTGCTTTTTAGTGCCTCATCATGAAATTAGCTTCAAGATGACGGCTGTTCTTTGCTCCCTTTTAACTACTGATGACTTCAGTTCCCTATCTCCATTACCAAATGCATGAAGGCTGCTGTATGGTGTGGCCCACAGTTTAATTATTACCTCATTGATTTTTCATGTATTTCAATTTTCTCTTCTTTAAGTCACAGTGGCTGTCCTGTTGGAGGGATGTTTGTTTTTCTTTCCAAGATCTCCTTATGGAATCATTTGGAGTCAAAGATGTTTTTGTTTGCCTCTTTTCCTCCCCCATCCTGTCTCCACCTCTCCTCTGGAATGTCTAACTATACCAGTCTGGAGGTGGGCTTTCACATGCAGACAATCCAGAAAGGAACCTTCCTGGTTTGTACAAGATCTTAAAAAGGAAACAGTATTCCACTGCTTACTCACCAACAAAAGGTACCTGATTTTTAAATGTTCTCTCTTTAGTATGCATTAAAGATCATGCATAATTTGCATCTATTAGCATTTTATTATACCACTGGCACTGGGGAAAGGAAAATGAAAACAATTATTGTATCCTCAAAGGACATTTCTTTACTTATAACTATTTTACAGTAAATCATTTTTGTTTATCAGTTTACTGGATACAGCAAATATAGAAACACTGGAGACAGAGAGAGTTCTAAAAGTCTAGGAATTTATAGAGTGGCTCCACATGTTTTCACTGAAAGCTCTTCAAATACTTCTAACTCATTAAAATGAATTATGTCAATTACCACCAGTAGATCTGGAAAACATTTGAATCTGTTGGAAGAGCACTTTTTTTCCCTTCAGTACCACAGAAATTCAGCTCAGCCTGATACAAACAAGTTAATGCAGCTTAAACAGTACCTGGATAAAAAAAGGAGACCACTCTTTAAGAATCCCCTGCTCACAATGGGAATAAAGTTGGCTCTCTGATATTCTGACCATGAATTAAGGAGTCAGAGGTTTAAAGAACTCAAGAGACCATCTGGTCCATTCCACTGCCTGTAGGAAGGATATACTGAAAGCACCCCAGATCCAAGAAAGGTTATTTTGTTTTTAATATACTCTGAAGGAAAAGTAGCGCAAGAAACAAGGATGCAAACTCTTCAGGTGTCCCCCCACCTCTTGCCCTCACCAGAGGTTTAAAAAGCATGATATTTCTAACATTCTCCACTGGTCTTAGCAACGCCCAAGGCCTGCATCTCGGTCCAGATAAAAGAGAATCCAGTCATTTTTTTCTTTTATTTCTTATAAAGATGTCTTAAGTATTATTTTAGTGACCAATGCAAAACTCACTGCATCCTATTCTAAGAATTGTAAACAAAAATATATAGTTATGTAAAGTCAGAAGCAGAGAAAATGTCAGAACTAGGCCGCAATGTTTTTGGAGACAGATTTTAAGAATGTGAAAGGCCAAATAGTTTGTGGATTATAAAGTAGCATTAGAATTGCAGAGTCACCACATCAGTTAGCACTCATGATAGTGTTGAGAGATAGGGAAGAGAGATACAGAGACAGAGACAGAGAAAGAAAGAAAGAAGTCTTACAGAGCTAAAAAAAAATTGCTATAGATATTTTCAGACCTGAGAAGCATCTACTACTAAAGATAACATATCAACTAATGCCTGAAGTTTGGAAACAAAACTGAACAAATGAATAGAAGTCTGCTTATACTACTGAACAGAAATCTGAAAATTTGTATTTCAGGATAGCAACAATAAACTTAAATGATTGAAGAGGTCTTTTATATAATTAATGTTGTAGTTCTCAACAGTGATCTGTGGATCCCAAATATGTTTATGGGTTTAGATATCTGCTAAAAATTGATTTCTTACAATAAAAAATGATGATCTTGACACTAAAAGGTCCTGACTTCATGAATTTTCTGTTTGATTTGGCTTAAGATATTGCTTGTTATTTAGACAGCCTATATAATTTCAGGATGATAAATGTAGATTTTAGAGAACATAATTTAATAGACATTTATGGACAATGAAATGCTTGTACCACTATTTGCAACGTAATGTATCCACAATTTGTATACTAAAGATTCTCAGTATACATCTATCAATAAGAATTAATATTTTCATCTAAGACCCTAAGAGTCATTCACTAGCTCTGGACCAATTTCTCTCTCTGTCCCATCACCAGGTTAGAGAATGACTTTTCATCTGTTGGATACTCTCACACCTACAGGGGAAGAAAAGGTAGCATACTTGGGCATATACTTCTGTTAGGGGGATTCACTGCACTTCCCATGTGCTGTTCTCTAAAAACTGATTTCTGATAAGGATTAAGAACAAACGATAGAATCCTCTAGAAGAAGAATTTAAACATTTTGCTTTCTCAGTTAGTGTTCTATTCTGGGATATCTTCCTCTTTGAATTGTTTTTTTCTTTTGGAATTTCATGAAACTGTTGCTGTATCTCAGAAGTGATTTTGTTTTTATCTCTTTTGAATGGCTTTCCTAATCTACACAGACCTAGTAGGACTTAGTAGGATCAGCCAGGGTTCAGGGAAAAGGAGACATCAAGGTCATACAAGTTTGTTTCCAGTTCAGGCAGATGGAGTCTTAGTGACACCATGGTCTACTGTAGGTAAAAAGAATAAGGAACAGTATAAGGATCTGGGGCTAAAGCATCAGCTAGTAATAATGTGTCCATTTGCCTAGGGTCTCATTTGGAAACATGAGGTAGCTAACGAAGGATTTGGGATTTCTCTCAGTATTAATGTTTTATCTCTGTATTTGAAAACAAAGGAGGGACTTCCCTGGCAGTCCAGTGGTTAAGACTCCACTCTTCTACTGCAGGGGGCACGGGTTCCATTCCTTGTTAGGGAACTAAGATCCTGCATGCCACTCGGTGAGGCCAAAAAGAAAAACAAAACCAAAAAACAAACAAAAATAAAAAACAAAGGAGAAACATCCACTTTTCAGAAGGTATTTTGGGATCAAGGAAGAGACTCAGACTCTCCATTGTAATGCTACCAAGTAGGTTCTTGATTTGAGGTACCATAAGGACCACTGAGGAGTTTTCCATCTATGCTTAGGTGTATATCTTTAGTTGATTACTTGAAATAATTTATGGAAGTACATTTTTGCTCTTAAGAAGGAGTTGGAAAGAGTCTATAGATCTATTCAAATCAGCATAGACTTGTATGTTAAGTGCTTGAAAGAAATTAGCAGAAGTCTAAAGGTAATATGAAAATATGATCTGTTTGATCACTTCCCTTAAGGGAAAATTCTGGGTAGATTGTGAGGACAGACACTTCTGCATTTAGGCAGGGACATAGGAATCAGCAGCAGACACACCGGAGTTGACTATTGGGAATGTAGTTTGAATCAATTTCCATTGAAGAGAGGCATGCAATTTGAAATTCCTTTAATTCTGTGTTTATAAAAAAAATCATAAAGTAGCCATATGTATTTAGATCACATACAGATCACAGGCAAATTTTTTTTTCTTTTCCTTTACCCTCAAATTTGGGGTGGTTACCACAGAATCAAGCACAATGTAGGAGCCTAATCAATATTAGTTAACTATATGGTCAGGTTATTTTTTTTTTTTTAAATCCAGATTACTGACTTCATTACATTAAAAGTTATGCAAATTTTATGCCATGTAGTTTTTGTTTTTTGTTTCTTTTTTGCGGTACGCGGGCCTCTCACTGTTGTGGCTTCTCCCATTGCGGAGCACAGGCTCCGGACGCGCAGGCTCAGTGGCCATGGCTCACGGGCCCAGCCGCTCCACGGCATGTGGGATCCTCCTGCACCGGGGCACGAACCTGTGTCCCCTGCATCGGCAGGCGGACTCTCAACCACTGCCCCACCAGGGAAGCCCTGCCATGTAGTTTTGTTTCACTCTGTAAATAGAAAATCTAAGGCTGATTAAGGGCTGACTGCAGAGTGAGCTTACTCACTAGTTCAGAATGGTTGCCTTTGAGTCCCAGTCCAAATGGTGGCCAACCTTAAGAAATGAGCAGAGCTGGCAATTAGGTGGCACTGAGCACAATTCCCCAGAAAATGGCAGCTACAATGCAAGAAGAATGAGGTATGAGATCTTTACATTGTTTGGGATTTAATGATTTTCAAATAATCTCAAAAATGTTTTAATATTATCCAATATCAGAAGAGATTTTTTTTTTTTAGATGCTGGACTTTGTTTCTATCTGTTGAACTATTGGATTCATGTCATCCTCCAGTTTCGGAAACTTAAGCAAATGGACCAAGAGAACTGGACACATTTGGCAGTTATTTTCCAAGTCCAACACCCTTTAGCCAAGCACCAGTGGAGCCCAACATCATGGCACATTTCCCCACAATATACTCACACTTAACCAGCACCTAGGAGGGAAAAGAGTACGAGGGCTATTGAGCACTGAGAACTTTTCCAATGAATCACAATTATGTGAACACCTGTGCTAACTAAGTTTGTGCTGATCTACTGTGAAAATTTGCAAAGTGCTCAACAGCCCTGAGAATTTCTCATTTATTATCTCAGGTGGGGTGGTTTGCAACTGCATATTAGGTTGTGGTTTGAAGCATGTAAGGACACGCATTCAAGACCTCATCTAGGACCTTTTCATCCTACCTGCAGGGTGCAGCTGTACCTCTTAACAGGCCAGAGTTCTGCTTTGGAATTACTGCCCAGAAAAGTTAAGGACAAACACAAGAACCCTTCATCTGCAAGTGAAATGATTATAGAACACGTAATACATTTACTTACATTTCATGATGAAATATAAGTAAGTACCACAGGATTGATCTTGGGAAGAACCTGATGATCAATGATATTTTTTTGAATCTATAGGCTCATCATATATTAACAAACTGAAAAAGTATCAAAACTCTAAAGGATGAAAGAGGACTTTACCCCTAAATGTGAATTTTGAACTACCATTAATTTCTCTTCTTAAGAGATAAAGACATAGTGAAACTGGTCTAGATGCCAAAGGACCTATAGGCTATTTTATTTTTAGAGTCAATGATAGATGAGAATAGGAAAATAATTTGTGAATGAAGTCATCAAAATAGCTTGTTAAAGGCTAGATGTAAGCAGTGAAACTGAAATCAGTGAATACGCTGGATACAGGGTCAATTGTCAATTCCACAATAAAGGTTATAAATATGCTGGGGACAGTGGCTTTCTTTGAAAGTATTCTCTGTCTCAAGAAGTATAAACTACTGTGTGGTCACTGAATGTTAATGCAATGTCAAGGATAGACTTTTCTGTGTAGTTCTGTAGACAAATTGATACATATATACCAAATATTCTTTAGTGAAATACGTATTTGTTACTTCGAACAATTAAGCTCAGTAGGAGATGATAAATTTGAGGATATAAATTTAAAGACTAGGGATTATTCTGGCAGTATTAGGTTCGTTTTTTAAGCGATACACTAGACTCTGGAACTTATATCTAAATAGCATCATGTTCTTACCAATAGGATAAATACCCATGGTGTTCAGTGGCTAGTGCAGTTGTCATTGAAGAGGACATTGCTGTGTAAGATAATGGAGGAAATTATGAAAAGGGAAGTGCTGAAGTGACTGAGCAGTCCTGGGATAAGAATATCAGTGGGAGATGCTGGGAGAAGCACTGCTGTTGGGTACCTTGGCTTAATACCAAAGATTCTCCACATAAAAATTAACTTTTTTCCTGCATCTGGATCCATGACACTCATTTCTAGGAGAGGAATGTGTGAGGTTAGCAAGAGTATGACGAAGGGAGAAAAGGGTCATCAGGTTCGAATGCCTAGAGATTAGATTTATTGGGTTTTAATGAGCACCAGGCATAAGCTAAGCACTTGACTCACATTATCTCATTTAATCTTCAGAACGGCATAAAATAGAAATGGGTCTTATCCCATTTTGCAACATAAGGAAAATGAAGCTTAACGAGGTTAACTCATCCAGTTATGTAGAGTCAGACTTGAACCCTTGATCAGCCGATGCCAAAACTCAAGATTTTAGCTACTGCACAATACTGCCTCCCAGTGGCTGGAATTTGGTAAGCATTCAGCCAACATCAGCTGTTGGAATGACGTATACCTTAGGGGAAACTGGTCTTAATCCCTCAGGTTTATCTCGGTATCTCAAAGACATGTGGAAAGTGGCCTCACTTATCAGAATTATTGAGATGTTAAGTGTCACTTTTTATATAAAAGTGGCTGGTTCAAGCCAAGCTCCAAGTGTGACTGCAAGCAAACGAATAGGTGAGTGCATTTTGTTTATGAAACAAATACTTTTAGTTAATTCCTACTCAAATATAAAAGTGCTTGCTGTTCGCCTGAAGCATAATCTGTGCAAACAAAATTCCACCAAGAAAAAGCTTCTGTAGTATCAGCATTTTAAACTTGTATGAATATTTCCTTCAGTTGCCACAAAGCATAACATAAAATAAAATGTAAAAAAAAAAGACATAAAAACTCAAGGGGAAAAAGAAACATTTTTGTACAAGGCTGTGAGCTATTAGCTCACAGAGTATGTCTTGGAGTGTTAAGGAATTTATTTTAGTTTTAAATTAAAGATGAAATAATACGTGTATAAGGAGGAACAAGATTTGGTTGTGCACAGAAAATCTTAGCCAAGGGCAAAATCCCAAAGTAGGTATTTTTCAAGTACACATCTCCAGCACGCACACACACACACACACACACACACACACACACACACACCACACATTTGTTCTTCAATGCTCTTTTCTTACTTTTCTCAACTCTTAGTATCCACTCTCCTCAACCTCCAAAGCATTCATTGTTTGGTGCTTCCTCTGGTCCCTTATTCTTTACTTCAAAATCCCACCAGACAGCTTCTTGCAAGACAGACTTTTCTTCTCTGTACCCATAATAACATGGCAGTGAAATATTCCCTATTTTTCCCCAAGATATTGTTAGGTTACTGGTTAACAACTCATATGAACATATCCCTTCTCAGGTCTTAATGAACGATAAAAGCTTAATATGTTATTTTACTTAATCATATTTATCTCACATTATCTTCTAGATAAGTTGCCTCAAGACAAATTAATTCTAAATGATGGGAACTTCAGATCCTGTGGCAGGTTGCTGGGAAAGAAATTTCTGTAAGGCTGTCTTTGCCCCATGTTCCTTGAACTATGCTCCAAAGTTGGATGTTTACTTTACCTGTGTATAGGGCTGACCATAGTGAACAGGTGCACGGAAAGATTATAATCCCTGAAAAGAAAGGTCAGATAATAGCATTAATGCTGCCGGCCCTTACTTCCCATTAAATGATGCCTCAATATGCAACATGCCACACTTGATGTCTGGTAAATGGATATTAGTGACCTTGAGTCAACAACCTTTGCCTTTTCTAGACATCTGATAGCATTGTAACATTTTAAATTTATAATTGTGTTTACTTTTAAAATGGAGTTTTAAAGTCTTTAAACTGGATAAAGAAACTGAAATAGAGGCACAAAAGAGCCTATAAATGCTTGGACTGATACCACATATCACACCAGTTTTAATATAACACAGCAGTTAATGCACTGAGATGGCAGAACCATTAGGATTGTATCACATTAATGCTTAATTCGGGGTCTTTAAGTATCTGTGAATCATCGATACGACTCATTGCCACGTCCTTTACCATTCACCATGTCAAAGCCTTGTCTTTATAATATTAATTGAATCTGGACTATAAGCTTTAAAAGTTTCTGGACAAGCTTCTTCATTTATCACGAAGAAGACCTATTGTGGTAGCTCTAGCCTTTACTTTGTGGAATATGACAGAAGCTACCTTCTTTTCATCCCGACTTCTCTTCCCAACTGTGGCCAGCATTATCATGGTCTCGCCACATTTACATGTATCACAACTGCCAAAGGATAAATTCTTCCATAGTGGGGTATGAATTACTACAGAGGCTTATTGTGTTTTCACTGTCTATAACATTTTAAAATGTGGTTTTAAACAACAACAAAAATTTTTAGTATCAAAATTAAAACATCACAAACCAGAAAGGAAAGGATCCTTCTCCTTCATTCACTAAATTACGCAACATAGGTGGCCTTGTTCTCTGTTGGACAATGCATCTGTGAACTCTGTTGTATTCATATTCACAGTGAAGGCTTATATAGCAATTAAAATAAGTGAATCAATTCTACATAGATCAACATGGATAAATGTTGAAAACATAATGATGAGTGAAAAAGCAAGTAGCAGAGTAAAATTTACATTTATGTAAATTAAAAATCATAGAATATTATTTTTGAATAAATACCTATGTAGTAAACATATAAAAACATGGATGTGAAAGTTACAAACCAATTTAAAATAGTGCCCTTTTTACCATGGGAAGGAAGGGAAAATGATAGTGAAAGGACTTCATGACATCAGGAGAGGATACAAAGGGGGTTTTCAACTGTCTCTGTAACATTTTATTATGAAAAAAAATACTTGATGTAAATAAACTTTTTCTAATGCATTAATATTTGTTAAATCTTAGTGAATATATGAGTGTTTATTATTTTCTATACTTGTATGTGTTTGAAATATTTAATAATAATAGTAATGAAAATGATAAAGGAAACTTCCAGTTCAAAATGGGAACTGGCTAGTAATTCTCAATATTGTCTCTTCCAACTTTGCACTAAAATTCCCAAGGAAGAGAAAAGATGAAAAGCCACAATTCAAACTAGGGCAAACCAACAAGCTAACTCTAGAATCTGGGAGGAACGGATTCAAGTTAATTATCTCATGGGGCTGGATGGAGAAAAACTTGCCTGGGTTTTGGGTAATAACATGTGTCTGCTTTGCTTCCTGGGGGCAAAAGTTGTGTAGTAGAAGAGGGTGTGGGTGGTTTGAAGTTTCCTCAAAACAAAACCTTTTAAAAATAAAATGAAGCATGCCTCTTGGAATATTTTGGGAAATACAGAAACGGAGAAAGTAAGAAAGAGGAAGCCATAATTCCACTGTGTAAAACCAGCCAGTCCTGTTTTCAAGCTCAGAGCTACTGTGCCTTCTGACAGTGGAGAAGGAAGGGAGTCATTCAATGACACTGCTTTAATTGATTGTACCAAGAGGTGGTAATATATATATATATATATTTTTTTTTTTTTTTTGAGATAGGACATTTTCTTTTTCCACATGAAATGTTTTTTCTGAATCTCTTTATTGCCTATTCCTTTCTTAACTTTCATTCTCTATAGAAACATTCAGTGTCTGGAGAACAAAAAGTAGAGAAAAAAAGAAGGTTTTTAAATTAAAAAAAAGCTAAAGTATGCCACAGCATTGTTGGGAAGAACTGAAATTACATTTTGATCCTTTAACTTTAAATTGAGTAACTTAATTTGCATAAAGCAACATTGTGAAGATAAATAGAATACAAAAATGAATTTCTGGATTTAGAACTTCTTCTCCTACTTTTATATCGAGGATTTTTTTTTGTGTGTGTGTGATCAGATCGTATATTCCTCAAAAAAAAAATGGTTTTAAAGGAAACTCTGGTCCACCTTTATCTCTAATGGCCCGGTTGGGAGTTGCTATAATAATCCTTTTGCTTTTATGTGGCCATCTGGAGGCCTATTAAAAGGAGTGTCTAGAACAGACTCCCCAAGTGTGCTGAGTTTGTACATTTTCACCAAGTCACCAAAACAGGAGCATTTTTCCGACTGCAGTAAGAAGTGACCCTTTACAGAGAGGGGTTGCGTTGGGGGGCTGGCACGTGGAGAGAGAGAAGAGACACAGAACCAGCAAGAGGCACAACTTGACTTTTCACCCTTGCCATTGTGCAAAAGTAGTACGAAGAGTGGTTGATTCTGGTGCATGTGTTTTAAGGGTACAAAGATCTACAGCAAAGTTTCTTTACACCTCTGGGGCTCTGTGATGAGATGGAAGAGGTTAGGGAATGTGAGAATGGGAAACATTGAGAATTTAATGAAGCATCATGTTTCAACTGGATAATATTCCATTTTGATTTGTGTGGAAAGCAAATATGACATATTGAAATAATATTCCAACTTCCCAGTTTTGTGGCTCAAATAGATACACAGAATATTCTTGCCTTTCTGAAAACTATACCTTTCATCAAAAGTATAATCCAACAGAGTTTAAGAAGTAAGGGTAGGTTGTGAAATGGAATTAGATAAAAGTTGGCATTTGTCTTCAGTAGATTATTAAAATCGCCACAGTAAGAAATCTGCTTATAAAGACAGAACAAGCTAGCAGGGGCTAGATATCATTTGTCCAAAATACAGTCTTTCTCTACACTCATTAACCATCTTGCCCAGTAATGTGGCTGTATCCTATTAAATCTGATACATCAAAAATTAAAAAAAAATTTTAGTTGCTGTCTCAAACTGCACTACAACTCAGATCTAGGACCAAATAAGATGCGTTAATTGCTTTACTGCTTCACTGCAAAGCCTCTCTTAAAACGTAATTCCTTAATGAAGTCCGTTAATTTGTTCATGGCAGTACACAAGCTGTTCAAAGTGACATAGAATTGCACTCTGTTTTCTAACCCCTGCAGTTTCTTCTGTTAGTCACTCTGTCTTGTGTTGTTATCCCATGGATAGTAATTATTTTATAGTGGCTGTAATTAGGAGAGAATTAGGCTTGGTAAACAAAACCTGCCTTCTCCTGTTAATAGCTAAGGATAATAAATTTGGCTCTGACATTCACTATATTTGGACAAGGCTTGGCCTACTTCCAGTTTTCCCAATAAGAACTTTATTATATAATTATGCCTTGGAGAGGCTCATATTACAAGGTAATTTTTTTTTTTTGTAAAGACACATATTGCATGGCTTCCAGCCAGTAAATGATATACTGTAATATGTGTCTCCAATAAATGTTTTAAACAAGATCTCTCTAAGCAATATCCTGCTAGAGCTACACACTGCCCTTCAGCATATATTATTTACAGGATTTGTCTGTCCAGTTTTTCAGAATGTAAATTATTTCCTTTTGCTCACATTGTCCAACATTATAAGTTGTGAAAAAAAAAAGCCTAAATTACTTCTATCAGCAAATGACATATTTGCATCTTCAACTTCCTATGTTCTAGCTCCTGAGGGTAGTGTCCATTAGAGGGAACAAAAAAGAGGGTACTTAAGCAATGTTTTATTCTTTTGTAAAGATTAGCTGTTAAGTTATCTTTGCTGGAAACGATTGATTTTCTTTTCCATGTTTAACATAAGTGAAATAAAATTATTGTGTCCCACTGCAAGCCAGATCTCTGATGATTCATTTGCCTTTAGTTGAACCCTTACTGAAAGGGTCACTCAAACTTGTATAGATCAACAATAATCCATGACATCACAAAATGCTAGAGTGAAGAGAACAACATTGAAAACAGGTTCAAAAGCAAAATCATAAAAAGAAACCATCTACTTAGGAAAGTCACAATACTAATTTCAGAGCAAGTAAAAAGGTGTTAGGTTTTAAGTAAATGTAAAAAGAGTACATAAGATACTGTTTTCTTAGAAGTTAAATTCAAAATTAGAGCAATTCTTAATTTTTTAATATTAGACATAAAGAAGTTACAAAGAAGGACAATAATATTTTAAAAGGTACTTTGGATTTTTTTCCCCCAGATCCTGAGGTTATAGTTAAAACCCAGTGTAAAGTAGAAAACTAAAACAACCCACACATGTAAAATCCATCCTTCCCCCCACCCCCAATTAAATATATCTTAATCATCCGCACACTAGAGGCAAGAATTTTTTACTGGGATTATCTGGATATCTGTCTCTGTTACTTGGCATGTGTATCATGTGTCACGTATGTGTATCACCTGGCATGTGTATCAAGGCTTACAAATCACTCTTAAAGAAGGAGCCACCTAGTTTCTGAGATGGTTATTAGCCTTGACCTTGATTAGGGATTTCCTGTTTAGTTAGTCAGATTTTCAATGGGCCCTGCTTTGGAAGTTCATATGAATTACGCATATGCAAAAAGTCTTTCTTCAAGTGAGGTTCAATTCCCATTCCAGCCTCTCTGTTCCTCTTTCTGGAGAAGACAGTAAGTGGCTGCATTTATTCTTCTGCTGAAGTCTAACCCTCCCTTTCAGCATAGGGTGACCTGAATTGCATCAGATACCTTCTGGAATCAGAAGTTCCATTGCCCTCCATTCGCCCCTTTCTGCCCTGGCATTGACCAAGCATGGAGCCCAGAGCTCTCAGTAATTGTTCTCTACTCATTTTCACAAAGCCTTTCACCTAAAAGAATTAATGAGCATTTATTATATTTCTGTTTGCTAAATAGCACAGAGTTTTGGCATTCAAATGTAATGCTTACTTTAGGAAAAATAATCATAATTCTTGCTCTGTGTCAGTCAGGTTAGACCATCAAACATGTATATTCTAAACTGATATGATTGTTGGGGAAATTTTTGGTAATTCGGTTTAATTTAGCATTTATTGAGTGTCTACTACATTCACGGAAGTGTCATGAAAACCAGGAAAATTTTAACATAGGGAAGGGTTTTTTTAATTAGCTTAAGCAACTCAAAGCACTTAATGAAAAGATCTTGTTTATCCTCAGAAAATCCCAGAAGGAGGCAGAGGTAAGTCCTGTCTCTGGGACTGGCAGTGACTGTTATTGCTGCTGCTGCTTCTTTTCTTCTTTGCTCTTCAGAAGAAACAAAGGCACAGTAAGATAAAGTTGCATGCTTAAAACAATGCAGTAAATCAGTGGTGAAAGATTGTCCAAGACCAGTGATTCAGAAGCCAATCCTCTATGTGTTGCTCCTGTCCTGTTCTGCACTTTTCCAGTCATACTGGAATTACGCTGATATAGTCTTTAATTAGAAAAAAATATTGATTTTACTATTGCTGATCAGTAGGTAGTAAATCTTTATTCCTTATAATAACAGTAATCACAAAAATAGGGCAAGAGAATGGGAAAGTATTGCAGGTTTGCATGTACCATGATACTTTTTCCTTGTGACAAAAAACCTGCATGGAACTAACATCATTAAATGACAGGTTTCACATTTTTAGTAAAAAAGGAAGTTATGTTTCAGGTTTTGGTCTCTTTCTAAATAACAGGAACTGCTTTATTAAGATGCAAAAAATACCATTACCATACTTCCTAAGTGGCTGAAATAATCATTTTGATGAGTCTGCAGATACACTGTCAGAGAGAGACACTGGATTTTGAAGGCACATGCTGGCACTAACATTAAAGACCTTTTGTCTCTATAATGAATTTGAAAAAAACAAAAATAATGACTCAAGAAAATGACAGAATCATAAACACTAGAGTTGAGAAAGACCTATTAAGTCATCTCATTTAGCCCCCTCTCCCCTCTCACACGGCTCTCTAGAGGACATTTGTCCATTAAAAATTAACATCATTCTAGAATTGTGTCTTCACTTCTGAGGAGACACTTTCGCTGTATCACTTTGAAGACAGCAAGCTTAAACCTTGACTCGCTACCTGGCCCTGGTCTTAGCCCTATACACAACATACCAGCTAGGTGAAGATCTTTTCTTTTCTCCCTTCTATGACCTATTGTGTCCTTGAAATTTTCTGCTTAAAAAAGTCCCTTCTAACTTCAAAGTGTATGACAGTCCTATGGAGTTGGGTCATGATTTGGCCACTCTATTAAGTTGTTTTAATCCATTCTCATAAATCAATCCCTTTAGCTCCTTCATCATGGTGGTGGCTGTTTTGTGACATCCTCCCATTTTTTGACGTGATTCTCATACTGGAATCTCTCAGCTGCAAGCAGGATTCTAGGTGAGGACTGTGTCTTGGCAAGCTCAAAGTAATCGTAACAGTCCATAATTTTGCAGGTATTAGTACACTGCGGAGGAGAGGGCAAAAGCTCTTGAACTGAAAGAAGGAAAAAACACCCCATCCATAGTATTTTGCTGATCCTTTATCCTATACAGTGCATTCACTACAGAAAGCATCCCCGTCCTACATTATGTACTATAATATATGGTCTGGCTGGAAAAGACAAAAAGTCAGTTTGTATCAGAGCAGTTAACTTGGTTTCCACAATTCCTCCCCTGCTGCTCTCCTAGTCCCACTTCAGCTGTATTTCACTCCATTAACTTCAGCAATGGGTATTTGCTCTCAATAAATGTGTGTGGGTGTGTATGTGTGTTTGTATTTGAAAGGAGTTTATGCAGACTACTCCATATAGCTCCAAAAGTGACTGTACAATTAAAGAAACTATTTCCCTGCTGTTGATGGTTATTTCTTAAAACATCATCTGTCAGCCTAGCTACTGAGATTGATGTTCTGAATATATTTTTCTTTTTAAACCCGATGGAAATATCTTCTTCATGTCTTCTTTACTCATATCCTCGATCTTTCTTGCAGTCTGATTGTGAGATTAATTCCCAGAGGGCTATCAACATCCACTATGGATGTTAAAGAAACGGGTTCAGGTTCAGGTCTTGTAAGGTTCTGAACTCTCTGCAGACTCTTCCAAGCACTTTGAACTGAAGTTTTGAATTTTTCTATTAGTTAGTGGAAATGGTAAAATAAGCTCAAACACAGTGACTTCCAACTGTGGTGAGTTTAGCACAAATCTGATCTGCTCAGATGGGGCAAAGGACAATTTGGGGTTTACCTGGGAAGGTTACTACAGTCACAGCATGTTTTAGTATTTGCTGGAAAAAATAGTATTTTGGACCCAGTCTTAACGTTAATAAACTGACATGTAAATTGGATCGAGTCTCTTTTATACTGACAGATATATGCCATATGATGGAGTTTCAAAAATTTGCTTGAGAATATCTATGTTCATTACTCAGAAGTTTATTAAATACAGAAAGACCAGTATCTTTGTCAGTGAAATTTTGGGTAAATATTGAGAATGCCAGCATAATTTCTTAAGCTGGCATTTATATAGAAGGCCAGACATAGGTTTTATAAAATGTTTCTGAAATAGTATCCTGAAGTGCTCAATAGGAAAAGATGAGCTGTGTATTGATGTCCAAGCTTAAGAATTTGGGGAGACATCCCTTTGATCAGAAAATGCATCTCCTCTATTCAGCAGTTCCTAAGGTGTATTTTATAGGGAAAAGGACCTTGTATACATACCTTAAAATGAGGTTTATACTACAAATATATCCAGCAACATTTTAGTTACCCTAAACTCTAACTGATTGATCATTTATAATGTACAGGTTTTAATGAGGAAGGGTAAAGACCCATAAGAGGTGTGATTAAGGTAGAAAGGAGAGACCTGACATTCTGAGAACAAACAACATTTTTCTTAATTGCAGCTTCTTCGGATCAAGAATTAGGTGACCTTGTGAAAAAAAAAGTCACTTACACTCCTTCAATGTCAGTTTCTTTATCTGTTAAAATGTGAGATTAGATATAATCTGTGCAGTAGCCTTTTATTTTTTCCTCAATATGAAAAATATACCTCTTTTATCAGGTAGCCGTATCTGCGCCTTTGGATTACAGGATAAGAATCTAACCTCACTAGCCTAATGTGAGTCTCTTTCTGGAGAAGCTCAGCTTAAACAGAAACATACAAAAACAGGAGAAAATCAGCACTGTCACCAGAAGGGGGCACCCAGAGAGAAGGTCCACAGCTGAGGTCTCTACCCCATTTTCCATCTTCCTGGAACTTTGTGGTTCAGCAACTCTTTCAATGTTGTAAGCTGTCTCATTAGAGTTCCAATAACCTCCCTTTCTGCTCTTTTAACTGAAACCCAATGAGAGTCTATTTCTTTTTCTTTTTTTTTTTTAAATTGGAGTATAATTGCTTTACAATGTTGTGTTAGTTTCTGCTGTACAATGAAGTGAATCAGCTACATGTATACATATATCTCCTCCCTCTTGGACCTCCCTCCCATCCCATTCCCCCATCCCATGCATCTAGGTCATCACAGAGCACCGAGCTGAGCTCCTTGTGCTTTATGGCAGGTTCCCACTAGCTATCTATTTTACACATGGTAGTGTATATATGTCAATCCAATCTCCCAATTCGTCCCAACCTCCCCTTCCATCTGTGTGTCCACATGTCCATTCTCTACGTCTGTGTCTCTGTTTCTGCCCTGGAAGTAGGTTCATCTGTACCATTTTTCTAGATTCCACATATATGCATTAATATACGATATTTGTTTTTCTCTTTCTCACTTACTTCACTCTGTATGACAGACTCTAGGTACATCCACATCTCTACAAATGGCCCAGTTGCATTCCCTTTTATGGTTGAGTACTACTCCATTGTGTATATGTGTCACGTTTCTGATGCCTCCAACCAAAGGACGTTAATTGACACAATCATTTTCCTGCAAAATATCTTGTCTGATGCAATGAGAGTGACCTTTCCCCTATCCTAGTGGTTCCTCACTTTGGCTGCATCAGAGACTTACATGGGGAAAGAGGTGGCAGAAGCAAACAATATTGGGTTCAAATCCCAGTTATGATGAGTCAAGCCACTTCTTCTGTCCGAATTTTAGTTTTTTCATTTGTTAAACAGGGACCCTAATATTCACCTTGAAGTGTCAACAGGATAGTTCACTGAGGATAGCAACTCTGTATTAGGCACCTTTGTTCACCTTCTAACTCAGAGCCTAACTCACAGTAGGCTAGTTTCAAAGAATGGGGTTGGTAAAGAGTCAGACCTGAGTTTCAGTTTCAGGTCTACTTTTTCTATCTCTATGACCCTCAGCAAGTTTTTAAAAACTCCCCAATCTGCAGTTTCCACATGTTTTAAAGTGGTGATAATAGCCACTTCTTTTTAGTGTTGCTGTGAATATTAAACTAAATATAAACATGTAGAAACTGATATTCTTACAATCAATGCCTACAAATGTTTGTTGAAACAACTGAAAACTGGACTTCAAGAATCTATCTCAGCAAATATTTACGAAGTATTTTAATGTGTCAGAACTGTTCTAAACACAGTTTATTTCCTTTTCATTGGAAAGATTGTCTCCAATGATATCCCCCCATCCTGTATAGAGAGAGTATTGATTATAAACTTCAAAAGGCCATGTGCACACTCCATATACATCCCCAAATACCTGCCATTCTGGCTTTCTGTCCGTTAAGCAACTTAAACTCAGTCCTGGCTCTGGGCCTGAGTGCTTACTGATCCCTCTGTCATAAGCTTTTCCTCCAGCTTGTCAAATAACCAGCTTCTTTTCCTTATTCAGATCCAGCTTAAATGTCATCTTCTGGATGATCAGTCTTTCCCTTTCACACTCAATTACTTTATTTCTTCCATAGCACTTATCCCTATATGAAATCATCTTTGATAATATGTCTATATATAAATATATAAGAATATAAATAAGAATTTATATAGAAAGAGACTGTGCCCTTCCACCAAATTATACTCTCCATGGAGACAAGGATTATATTTTCCTTGCCCTAAACAGGTGTCATCATATAATAGTTGCTCAATAAAATTTTTAAATGAATGAATTAATAACTGATGAATATATTTTTTGAGAATGCTTAGTACTTGGCAACTTAACAATAGCTCTGGGGCTATGAAATACAGATCCTTAAACCATAGTCTTTAAATTTCTCTCAGAAAAAAACCAGCATAGATGACTCTTTTATTTGATGGTATCTGAGCAGAACCCAGTAGAAAACACAGGGAACAGACCAGCCCTTGAAGAAAACAAATATAAAGAGTGTGCTGATTAGTTACATCTGCTCTGGTGCTTGCAGGCACAGCAGAAGGTGAGTCTGCTGACGGTTTGAGAAGAAAATGTAGGGTCCCCGGCTTAATAAAAAGCAATCTTCATCCTCCCTACAATCCCCATGGGGTTCATTCGCTTGGAAGAGTGACATCAGTGCATTCAATTGAAACTACCAGATTCGGTGAAACAAGCACTAGACACAAGTGGCAACCACATGTTTCTCCTTAGTGATGGTCCTGGCTGGTGACCAATTCCAGAAAAGCATTATGCAGGCTGGGAATTTGAAAGGCCAGAGGAGCAGCTATCTTTTTTTTTATGTTTTTCATAACAAATAATAGAACATTGTGAAGAAACACAAGGGAGAAGGATGCCAAGCAGGGCCGCTGCAAATAAAACCAAGAATTCCCGAAGATACTGAGGTTAACAAAGGAAAAATGCAGCCGTCGTGAATGCGGTTTGTGTCTAAATCCTCCACCCAGTACATAAGGGGATGCCTTCACTTAGCTACTGCTGTCCCTGAACAGAGGTGAGAGGGATGCTGGTAATAACAAAGACAGTCCCCAATGATGGCAAGTCTAATTACAGGAGGAAAAAAAAGTGCAGGGAAAGAAAGAGTTTGGTTTTCCCAAGACGTCACTTTATTACCAGCCTGACACGGCAACTTTAAGGGTCATTTCTTTACGGTCACTAAAATACCAAAACAGTCGGAAAAAACAGCAGAGGCCACAGCCAAAGCCCCTGATGCTTCATTTCTGAAAACATTTTCCCACAATGGCAGCTTTTAAAAATTGTTTTCCCCCTTTTATTTAAAGAACCAATTTTGTTCCTCTGGATATCTGTAAATAGTCAACAGGATAAAAAGAAGAGGGAGGGCGGGAGGAGAAAGGTGAAGAAGTGAACACACACAGACACACGCAGAAAGAGAGAGAGAGAGAGGAAGAATGAGAATGAATAATCCAGAGGTTTAAAGCATTAAGAAAAGTATAATACTATTCTTTGGAAAAATTTTCTAGAAATTAGCAAAATACCTTACCATGTACATTAAATTCGATTTTTCTTGAATGAGTAATAATCTTTTAAAATGTTTATTCTCAGTCATTAAATATGCTAAAAAGAGAATGATAATGAATGTTATAAATCTAGAGAAAGTTCTTTTAAAATATTGCTATTATTCCCACAGCATATTCTAGTAAAGAATATCGATTATAGTTCAACAGTTATAAATGAACACAATCTCATTTTTCTGGCTATGAGCCTGTTAGTTCAGACAGGACTTAACCTCAAGGAGTCTGAACTCATAAGGATTTACCGTGTACATAGTGAAATGTTTAGAAAGAGGAGGGAAACCATAGGTGAGGCACAGGTATTTGGAACTACAAACATCCTCAGAGAGTAGGTATCCGCCACAGAGTTGCTTGTAAAGCAAATTTCTGCATATGAAATCTTGCAATTCCATCCCTTCCTTTATAAAATCTGACATGCCTCCACTGAGAAAACCTGGAATCACAGAGCTTCAAAATCACATTAAATGGTACTGCAAACCTTTATTAGTTATACATAGAATAGCAAAGTGATTTTTTCCTCATATAATAACAATTATCAGCACTAAGTTACATGATATAATGCATATTTTGACTGTCAGTTCCTGAACCCATGTTTTTTGTTTATTTGTTTTTGTTTTTCCTCCATGCCCAAATGGTACCACAAAATGTGGGCATGAAGTGAAAATCTTTAGACCTTCTGTTGTAACAGGCATATCATTTCACTGCCTCAGGCAACTGTGGAGAATGGAACTGCTATCAGGAAATTTTCCCCTCTCCAAGTATGTTGATGAAGTAGGATCTTAGATTTGCTTTCTTCTCTCTCTTATGCTGATATTTCATTTTACTTCTATAAAATTAGACAATTCATTCCTACTCTCAAGGTCCTGTATGTAAAGAGCATAGATTTCAGTTTGCAGATCTTTAGAATATGTCTATATTATAAAGCTGATCCCTAACTAATCTCCCTACTTTCATCCTTCCCTCCTCCTTCCATTATTCTGTGCAGTGAAGCTAGAGTATTCTTTTAAACAAGGAAATGAGATAATGTTACTAGGACATTAGAAAAAGATCTTCCAGTGAGTTCGCACTGTACCCAGAATAAATCCAAAGTTATTGCCATGGCCAACAAGACCCCGACTGATCTGCCCCCGCATATTGCCCCAGCCTCTATCTCCACCACCCACCACTCTTACTGAACTTCCATCAAGTTCCTTTCCTCCTCTAGGCTGGAGCTCTTACTTCTGCCTGGAATGACTTTTGACCTCCCTTTCCTTTGAGTCTCACTTCAAATGTCATCTCCTCAGAGAGCCTTTCCCTGGTTAAACTTCTAAAGTGCTTTCTTCAGTTACTGTGTCCTCCCCTAGTTATTTCCTCCAACTGCACTCTTCACAGTCAGTACTTTTGTTGGTTAGTCATGTGTTTGCTTTGTATTTTCTGCCTGCCCTAGCCTACCACTAGAATAAAGCTCCAGGAGAGGAAAAATCTTGTCTGTTCTGTTGACTTCTGTATCTTCAGAACCTAGTACAGTGCTTAATATACAATAGATGCTCAATGAGTAAATGAATGAATTCAGTGTTGATGAGAGTTCTGTCGTGTCTTTATGAAATCATTGAACTTCCAAAGAGGTAGACTGTTACAAGGTAAGACTTCCTGAATCCTGATCAGATAGATCCTATAGATAGAGAGATATGAAAGGGAATTTTTAATTTTGACTGAAATGATTTAAACTAAATTCTTTGCCTAACGTATGGAAGCTTTTTTCTGTGCTTGAATTCTTTTGTTACAGAGCTATGTATATCTGTGGTTTTTTAAATGGCCATACTCTTGACTCCAAAAGCTCAAGGAACTCATAGAACTGGTGATAGAGCTAATTTTATACTTATCACTAATCATTAACGGTACTGAACCATTGATGATTACCACTTATCAGTTTGTAAACCAACCCTTTGCAGAAAGCATCACCATGATGCTAATAACAAAAATTCCAATGTTATTCAGATACTTCTGGCACCAGCTTTTTATTGAGTGAGAATTTAGGGATAAAAGGGATAGAACCAATAATGAATAAATTGAAATTTAAAAAATAATAAACGTTTTCATTGGATATATTAAGGTTTTGATGAATTTATTTATGCCTTAGGGGAATGTCTGAGTAATTGGAATGCATGTTACCCGAATGAGATGACTCATTCTGAGCGCCAAATAGCTTCACAATGGGGGGCTGGTTACCAGAAAGACTTAACTACCTTTTTGTCCTATGTGATTCTTCTTTTGGTTGGTCCTCTGGATCTACATCCTTTATAATAAAACTAATCTTAACTATAGCACTTTCTTGAATTCTGTGAGCTGTTCTAGTGAGTTAGTAAACCGGCGGGGGTTATGAAAAACCTCAAATTTTTAAGCCAGTCAGTCAGAAGTGCAGGTGGCCTGGATTGTCTGGGGCCCCCCAAAGTGAAGCTGGTGTCTGAACATGGGGCAGTCCTGTGGAGAACCGAGCCTTAACTTGTGAAATCTGATGCTAACTCTAGTGTCAGGATTGTAGTGTAGTACACCCAAATGAGGGTGAACAGAATAGTTAAGTATTTCCTTAATATCCTAAAATGAATCCAACTTTCCCAATCTCTTCATTCTTTATAACTGCAAGAAGTTTAGTGCCCTCTCCAGTTAATTCTCATGGCTCCTGCAGAGGGACTCGTGGTTGTTCAACTTGAACTCATGTTCCTTGATCAATTTTTATTCCTTTGTCCACTCAACAACTTCAACTGAGGACTTAGTAAGGACTAGACACTGTGCTGGATCCTGGGTATTAGGGTGTATCAGCGCATAAGACAGAAATGGTCCTTGTTTTAA
This sequence comes from Globicephala melas, assembly GCF_963455315.2. Lineage (NCBI taxonomy): Eukaryota > Metazoa > Chordata > Mammalia > Artiodactyla > Delphinidae > Globicephala > Globicephala melas. The sequence continues at coordinate 67,434,653 of NC_083320.1, read as the reverse complement.
TGGAGTTCGCAGCCTATTGGCATAGACCAAGATACTCCAACAAACAGACGACCATGTGAGTGATTATAAATTGTGTCCCTTTATCCTTCCTTATGCCTTTCCCTTTCCTCAACAATTCACTCCAAGCAATAGTTACAGCTCATTCTCTTTTATTTTCCGAGTTGCCACTAACAAAGTACGTCTGTGTCTTACAGACTTTTTTTTATTGGTTTGGGGATTAATGCGGGGAAAATACTGCATAGAGTTAGAAACAATTTAACCTAACTGTCAGACATCATTTTTCTAAAATTCCTAATCCATCACAGCTACAGGAAGTCCATTTTGGGCGATTTTCCTCAAATCCCTGCCAGGCCACCAAGTTGCTGCGCCTGCTTTCTCCTTTCAGGGAGGCCTCTCTCTCTCCTCATTTAACTTAAAAATCCCTGCTAGTCTATTCTGAAGAGCTCCCTTATGGCTCAGTGTCTTACTTTTCTTTCTGCTCAAAGAACGTGGATACCTGCTCATGACCAGCAGGTTCATTAAAATATGTCCCTACATAAAATAGCATGCTTCTTTTTATTACATCCCAGGCCCTGCCACCACCAAATGCAAAAATGTCTTCACGGTAAAACATAACGTCATAGTACCAGTAATGTACTACAAATATTAATGCTAAAGGCTTTCTTTTCTTAAACACTTTTCCTTTTCTATTGCATTATTCTCTTTCCTTTTGTCCAGTTTGAGTATCTAAGATTGCTCAGAGTATGTTTAGGTTAATGTTTAGTTTACATATTTATTACTACAATTGTAAGTAATCATATGGGCAAGTATTATGGATTTTATTTATCCTGTTTTTCCCTTTATTAATATAGGTTATTTAAATATTTATATCTATTTATATCTGTCTCTATCTATCTTTATATTATGAGAATATGTGTGTCTGTGTGTGTGTATATATGTATACATACATAATTATATATAATTATATTATACTATCAAAATTTGATATTAGCAAAGTGACATTATGCTATAGAAAGACTGATGTTGAAAAAGCAAGAAGAAAAGGTCTGTAAGCATAGCTTCATTTCATTTTTTTCTTCAGTTAGGCATTGGTTATTTCTGTATGCAAAATCATTTAAACCATATTTTTTTCTTAAAATGACCAGTCAAATAAATGATTTGAATATTTATTTTATTTGCAGAAATAAACTGTTACGTCCCTTACTTGACTAATTAATTTTGTGTAATGTAGTCCTAGGTATTGCCTTAATATTCCTTCTACCAAGCACACTTCCTATTGATGTGACGTCAAAGGACTTTGCAGTGTGGACAGACCCATAAATCTACCTAGTTTCATACTGAGATGAAGATCCCCAAACTCAAATTCGGTACAGGTCATAAGCCGTGCAATGAATCACATTCTCCAAAGGCATTTGACCTGACTTCAAATTATTTCCATGTTTTGTAGATGCAACAGACTATATAAGGAAACTTTGTCCCTTTTGCCTATAATCCTTGGGAGATGCTGTGTGGACATCCTGAGTGTATGTAGCATGTACGTAATACTGGATCCCAACTTGGGTATCATTTCCTGGACTACAATGAATCCACTTTTATCTGACTACATTCAGCCTGCAAGAAGTATTTTTAAAGTGCCTACTATATGCCAGGCACCTCAACAGGAGACCTGAGAGGAGAAAACATCATTGCCTCTTTGGTAGCCAGTTGAAAACAACAAAAACAGAGACAAACACTCATATTTAGAGATTCTCTTCTCTTTTGTTGGAAATGGCTCATTGCAGTTCCTCCTCAGTGTAATATTCTAACACAGTTGGTTGCCAGACCCTGCTTAGCTATTATCATACAGAGCAAATAATTTTTAGAGCTATGAGTTTCCTGTTTTTAAAGAAAACACAGAGCATATAGGAGGAGAGGAACAGATCTGGCATTAGTTAAGGCTTTAATGCCAAAAAATGAAATACTAAAGTAGACCAAAATAAACCACTATAAAATCTGCCTGTCAAAATAGGAGTTATGTCTGTGCTCTGTAGATGTAGAATTAGCCTTTGAATGTTTTCTCCTACATAGACCACCCCAAAATTTGCTAACAGCTGTGGAGACGGTGCAGAATGAATTTGATTTTGGAGTCATCAAATCTTTCCAGAAGAATTTTGATTTATTAAGGTTAAATTATAGCTATATCTGATTTTCTTGTTAATGTACAAATGGGGACAAGATGTCATTTTCCCACCATTCTCTTTCCATTTAAATACATTAAATGCACTTTAAGGCAGAGAATCTCTAAGTGAGAGAGCAAGCTTTTCTGACTTTGGTATGTAATTGTTTACAATCAGTTAAAAGAAAGTACAAAATGGATGGTGAAAAAAATTACTCTACTATTTCATTTCCATGAAATCAATTCTTATTTATTTCCAAATAAACCAATTAATGGGAGATAGGAGATTTAGAAAAGGAAATAGTTGATTTGGGCAGCTTTTCTGAAGGCACCTGAAGATGAAGGAGAAATCCCATCCTGCTTTGGTTCCATACTCTGAGGTGAATGCCCCCTGACATGTTTTCAACTTAAACACAACGTGAAAAAGGATTGTGACTAAGGATAATTGGGTTCTAATTCTGTCTGAGCCATTAGCTAGCTGGGTCACCTTCAGTAAGTTCTTTTCTTCACTGTTCTCATTTTGACTTTTTTTCCCACTTTTCTCACTTTGACTATATCTTTGTTATTGAAGTATAATTGACATACAATGTTATATTAGTTTCAGGTGTACAACGCAGTGGTTAGACATTTATGTACAAGATGATCACTATGGTGAGTCTAGTTACCATCTATCACCATTGAAGTTATTACAGTATTATTGACTATATTCCCTATTTTGTATATTACATCACCATGACTTATTTATTTTATAACTGGAAGTTTTGTGCCTCTAATTCCCTTCACCTATTTCATCCGTCACCCCCAACCCTCTCCTCTCTGGCAACCACCCATTTGTTCTCTGTATCTATGAATCTGTTTTGTTTTATTTTTTCATTTGTTTTGTTATTTAGATTCCACATATAAATGAAATCATATGGTATTTGTCTTTCTCTGTCTGACTTATTTCACTTAGCATAATACTTTCTAGGTCCAACCATGTTATCACAGATTGCAAGATTTTGTTCCTTTTTATAGCTGAGTAATATTCCATTGTATATATGTATCCCATCTTCTTTATCCATTTGTCTATTGATAGACACTTTGGTTGCTTCCATATCTTGGCTATTGTGAATAGTGATGCAATGAACAGATGGGTGCATAATCTTTTCAAATTAATATTTTCATTTTCTTTGTGTAAATACTCAGAAGTGGGATTGTTGGATCATACAGCAGTTCTACTTTTAATTTTTGGAGAAACCTTCATACTCTTTTCCATAGTGGCTGCACCAGTTTACATTCCCACCAACAGTGCATGGGGGGTTGCTTTTTCCCCAAATTCTTGCCAACACTTGTTATTTTCTGTGTTTGATAATAGCCCTTCTGACAGGTGTGAGGTAATATCTCATTTTGGTTTTGATGTGCATTTCCCTGATGATTAGTGATGTTGAGCACCTTTTCATGTATCTGTTGGTCATCTGTGTTCTTCGGAAAAATGTCTATTTAGGTCCTCTGCCCATTTTTAAATCAGATATTTAATTTTTTTGAGTAAGTTCTTACCCATGTCTGGGCTTCAGATATTATTTGAAAATAAAGGGGTTCAGTACATTGTTTTCAGTTGTGGTCCAGGGGGGTCCAAGGAATATTTTCATGAAGGTTGTAGAGCTTGGGCTAGCAGGCAGGGTTCCCCCAATCCTGTCTCAACGAAAGCAGCCCTGCTTCTCTCAGAACGATTTATCTTTCTTCCAAATAAGATTTTCCTTGGCAAGAACTTTGACACTAAAATCAATTAGAATATCTTTCTCCCCTTAAAGTTTATGGCCCTTTCTTTATGGTCTCTAGCTCCTTTAGCCACTTTGAGCTACCAGTTCCCAAGCAATTCATCTTCCTCCTTTTTGTAAAGGACTAGAGCAGGGTAAAATTAAACTGAGTAGGTGAGTTTCCCTTAAGATGTGATCCAGATTTCACTTGTGCAGGAAGTCATGAAAGTTGTCCAACTCTTGGAAAAGAATTGTTAAATGCAGTAAGATAGCTTTAGAGATTTTATAGTGGCTTATTTTAGAATACATTAGTAATTCATTTTTGGCATGTCAGCTCCCACTAATGTCAAGTTGTGCTCTGGGACTTTTGCAAAATAGATCACACTTATGCATATTTTCCAGCTCTCATAGCGATACAGAACATTTGTGCAGGCTTTTGTCCAGTCTACACACAGTTGAAAAGATATTTTTTGCTGCTTTAAGTACTATTAACTATCTCTCCATTGCCAAATCTAGGGCCAATTTTCAGCTCCATCTTCTTCCAGTTTTCTAAGACATGTCAATGATGGCTCTCGTTTACTGATATAACTCGTTTCACCCCATTATTGGTTCCTGATCTTCTTCATTTCTCATGACTGCTTCTTTTACTTTCAGTATGAATATTAATTGATGCTTTGAGTGACTTCCTCTTGCTATGCTTTGATCACAGATCTATGCTTAACCTGTGTTCCCCCGTCTCCTTATTAATTCATTGCAGAACTTCATGTCCATGTAGGTGATGCCCACATCTACACCCTAGCCCTGTCTTCTTACTTAGGCTCTAAATGCCTATTTCTTTTTAGCTCCATGATATCTTCAATACATGTTACACCAACACCTCAAATTCATCTGCTCCAGCTAAATTCAGCTTTCCCTACTCCCCAGCCCAATACTGGTTCTTTTTCGCTGACTTAATCTATTAAAATCTATCACTGGTACCATAGGTTTTCTATGCCCTTTGTTCCTAGAAAAGCAGTTTTTAGATGTTTTTCCGCCAAAGCTATTACATATCTTCTTCAAATCTACTAGAATACACTAACAAATATGCTAGAGCAACAGTTCCAGTGGAAGCAATGGTTGGAGGCTCCTTATTGGCTAACATTTTCCCTCCTTCACTCTCCTGCATATCCTTGGTATTGGAGGAAAGTTTGGAACCTGCTGCCTTAAAATTCATAGTTGACTGTTGTTTTCCTTTACTTTCTTTTTCTACTTTGTCACTAAGCTTCATTTTTTCTCATTATAACCTCTGGAGGTTTTCTTTTTAAATCACATTCTCCATCCTTACCCTGTTAGCCTTCACTGGTAGCTCTTTTCTCTAGATTCCTGTTGCACTTCATTTATGCTATGGGGCTTATAACCTACTTGTTTTCAAATTAGATTCTGAATAAATTAGTTTTGTCTCCAAGACAGTAAGTATTTTAAGGGATTCTCTTTCCAGGCACCCATCATCCATCCGTCCATCCATCCATCCATCCATCCATCCTTTATCTAGAGTATTTATTGAGTCTACCACATGTCAGGCACAGTGTTAATTTAAGCATTACACAGAACTACAGTTGATTCTTGAACAATGCAGGGGGAAAGGAGCCTTGACCCTCTATGCAGTCAAAAAGGCATGTATAACTTATAGTCTGCCTTCTGTTTCCACGGTTCCTCCCGTATCCCAGGTTCTGCAACCATGGATTCAACCAGCCTTCAACTAACCGCAGATGGCGCAGCACTGTAATATTTACTATCGAAAACTAATCTGCCTATAAGTGGACCTGAACAGTATAAACACATGTTGTTCAACAGACAGTCAACTTATAACTGTAGTTAAGGCAAATAAGGTTTCTGCCTCCATGATGACACTTTGGGCTCCCCAACTGTTACAAACCTTGTATTTGGGACATAGAAAATGTACATTTAACACTTGCTAATGAATTGAACAGAAACTGATTAAATATCTGTCTTTCTGTTTTACGAAAATGAGGGTTTTAATTTTCTTTCTACGCACCTCTCTATTAGGGCTAGTTGAACATAAGGCAGTGGTTCTCGACAGTGGGTGATTTTGCTCTCGTTCCCTCCCCCCTCCCCTGGGACATTTGGCACTGTCTGGAGACATTTTTGTTACAACTGGAGCGGTGGTAGTGAGTGCTACTGGCATCTAGTGGGTAGAGCCCAGGGATGCTGCTTAACAACCTACCAGCACAGGACAGCCCCCGACATCTCCTCCCTCTTGCGTCTCCCTCCCACCCTCCCTATCCCATCCCTCTAGGTGGTCACAAAGCACCGAGCTGATCTCCCTCTGCTATGTGGCTGCTTCCATTTTACATTTGGTAGTGTATGTATGTCCATGGTACTCTCTCACTTCGTCCCAGCTTACCCTTCCCCCTCCCCGTGTCCTCAAGTCCATTCTCTACGTCTGTGTGTTTATTCCTGTCCTGCCCCTAGGTTCTTCAGAACCATTTCTTTTTTTAAATTCCATATATATGTGTTAGCATACGGTATTTGTTTTTCTTTCTGATTTACTTCACTCTGTATGACAGACTCTAGGTCCATCCACCTCGCTACAAATAACTCAATTTCGTTTCTTTTTATGGCTGAGTAATAGTCCATTGTATATATGTGCCACATCTTCTTTATCCATTCATCTGTTGATGGACACTTAGGTTGCTTCCATGTCCTGCCTATTGTAAATAGAGCTGCAATGAACATTGTGGTACATGACTCTTTTTGAATTACGGTTTTCTTAGGGTATAGGCCCAGTAGTGGGATTGCTGAGTCATATGGTAGTTCTATTTGTAGTTTTTTAAGGAACCTCCATACTGTTCTCCATAGTGGCTGTATCAATTTACATTCCCACCAACAGTGCAAGAGGGTTCCCTTTTCTCCACACCCTCTCCAGAATTTATTGTTTGTAGATTTTTTGATGATGGCCATTCTGACTGGTGTGAGGTGATACCTCATTGTAGTTTTGATTTGCATTTCTCTAATGATTATTGATGTTGAGCATCCTTTCATGTGTTTGTTGGCAATCTGTATATCTTCTTTAGAGAAATGTCTGTTTAGGTCTTCTGCCCATTTTTGGATTAGGTTATTTTGTTGATATGGAGCTGCATGAGCTGCTTGTAAATTTTGGAGATTAATCCTTTGTCAGTTGATTAATTTGCAAATTATTCTCCCACTCTGAGGGTTCTCTTTTCGTCCTGTTTATGGTTTCCTTTGCTGTGCAAAAGCTTTTCAGTTTTATTAGGTCCCATTTGTTTTTGTTTTTATTTCCCTTTCTCTAGGAGGTGTGTCAAAAAGGATCTTGCTGTGATGTATGTCATAGAGTGTTCTGCCTATGTTTTCCTCCAAGAGTTTTATAGTGTCTGGCCTTACATTTAGGCCTTTAATCCATTTTGAGTTTATTTTTGTGTATGGTGTTAGGGAATGTTCTAATTTCATTCTTTTACATGTAGCTGTCCAGTTTTCCCAGCACCACTTATTGAAGAGGCTGTCTTTTCTCCATTGTATATTCTTGCCTCCTTTATCAAAGATAAGGTGACCAGAGGTGCGTGGGATTATCTCTGGGCTTTCTATACTGTTCCACTGATGTCTATTTCTGTCTTTGTGCCAGTACCATACTGTCTTGATTACTGTAGCTTTGAGTATAGTCTGAAGTCCAGGAGCCTGATTCCTCCAGCTCCATTTTTCTTTCTAAAGATTGCTTGGCTATTCAGGGTCTTTTGTGTTTCAATATAAATTGTAAAATTTTTTGTTCTAGTTCTGTGAAAAATGCCATTGGTAGTTTGATAGGGATTGCATTGAATCTGTAGATTGCTTTGGGTAGTATAGTCATTTTAACAATGTTGATTCTTCTAATCCAAGAACATGATATCTCTCTTTTTCTGTTTGTACCATCTTTAATTTCTTTCATCAGTGTCTAATAGTTTTCTGCATACAGGACTTTTGTCTCCTTAGGTAGGTTTATTCCTAGGTACTTTTTTCTTTTTGTTGCACTGGCAAATGGGAGTGTTCCTTAATTTCTCTTTCACATTTTTCATCATTAGTGTATAGGAATGCAAGAGATTTCTATGCATTAATTTTGTATCCTGCTACTTTACTGAATTCATTGATTAGCTCTAGTAGTTTTCTGGTAGCATCTTTAGGATCCTCTATGTATAGTATCATGTCATCTGCAAACAGTGACAGCTTTACTTCTTCTTTTCTGCTTTGGATTCCTTTTATTTCTTTTTCTTCTCTGATTGCTGTGACTAAAACTTCCAAAACTATGTTGACTAAGAGTGGTGAGAGTGGACAACCTTGTCTTGTTCCTGATCTTAGTGGAAATGGTTTCAGTTTTTCACCATTGAGAATGATGTTGGCTGTGGGTTTTTCATATATGGACTTTATTATGTTGAAGTAAGTTCCCTCTATGCCTACTTTCTGGAAGGTTTTTTTTTTATCATAAATGGGTGTTGAATTTTGTCAAAAGAATTTTCTGCATCTATTAGGATGATCATATGGTTTTTCTCCTTCAATTTATTAATATGGTGTATCACATTGATTGGTTTACATATACTGAAGAATCCTTGCATTCCTGGGATAAACCCCACTTGATCATGCTGTATGATCCTTTTAATGTGCTGTTGGATTCTGTTTGCTAGTATTCTGTTGAAGATTTTTGCATCTATGTTCATCAGTGATAATGGCTTGTAGTTTTCTTTCTTTGTGACCACTTTGTCTGGTTTTGGTATCAGGGTGATGGTGGCCTCGTAGAGTGAGTTTGGGAGTGTTCCTCCCTCTGCTATAATTTGGAAGAGTTTGAGAAGGATAGGTGTTAGCTCTTCTCTCAATGTTTGATAGAATTCGCCTGTGAAACCATCTGGTCCTGAACTTTTGATTGTTGGAAGATTTTTTTTTTTTTTTTTTTTTTTTTTGCGGTAGGCGGGTTTCTCACTGTTGTGGCCTCTCCCATTGCGGAGCACAGGCTTCGGACGCGCAGGCTCAGCGGCCATGGCTCACGGGCCCAGCCACTCTGCGGCATGTGAGATCTTACCAGACCGGGGCACGAACCCGTGCCCCCAGCATCGGCAGGCAGACTGTCAACCACTGCATCACCAGGGAAGCCCATGTTGGAAGATTTTTAATCACAGTCTCAATTTCAGTGCTTGTGGTTGGTCTGTTTATATTTTCTTTTTCTTCCTGGTTCAGCCTCGGAAGGTTGTGCTTTCTAAGAATTTGTCCATTTTTTCTAGGTTGTCCATTTTTTTTTATTTTTTTTTAGGTTGTCCATTTTATTGGCATATAGCTGCTTGTAGTAATCTCTCATGATCCTTTGTATTTCTGCAGTGTCTGTTGTTACTTCTCTTGTTTCATTTCTAATTCTATTGATTTGAGTCTTCTCCCTTTTTTTCTTGAAGAGTTTAGCTAATGGTTTATCAATTTTGTTTATCTTCTCAAAGAACCAGTTTTTAGTTTTATTGATCTTTGCTATTGTTTCCTTCAATTCTTTTTCATTTATTTCTGATCTGATCTTTATGATTTCTTTCCTTCTGCTATCTTTGGGGTTTTTTGTTATTCTTACTCTAATTGCTTTAGGCGTAAGGTTATGTTGTTTATTTGAGATGATGCTTGTTTCTTGAGGTAGGATTTTATTGCTATAAACTTCCCTCTTAGAACTGCTTTTGCTGCATCCCATAACTTTTGGGTTGTCATGATTTCATTGTCATTTGTTTCTAGGTATTTTTTGATTTCCTCTTTGATTTCCTCAGTGATCTCTTGGTTATTAAGTAGTGTATTGTTTAGCCTCCATGTGTTTGTAATTTTTACAGATTTTTTCCTGTAATTGATATCTAGTCTCACAGCGTTGTGGTCGGAAAAGATACTTGATATGATTTCAATTTTCTTAAATTTACCAAGGCTTGATTTGTGACCCAAGATATGACCTATCCTGGAGAATGTTCCATGAGCACTTCAGAAGAAAGTGTATTCTGTTGTTTTTGGATTGACTGTCCTATAAATATCAGTTAAGTCCATCTTGTTTAATGTATCATTTAAAGCTTGTGTTTCCTTCTATATTTTCATTTGGAAGATCTGTCCATTGGTGAAAGTGGTGTGCTAAAGTCCCGTACTATAATTGTGTTACTGTCAATTTCCCCTTTTATGGCTGCTAGCATTTGCCTTATGTATTGAGGTGGTCCTATGTTGGGTGCATAAATATTTACCTTGTTATATCTTCTTCTTGGATTGATCCCTTGATCATTATGTAGTGTTCTTCTGTCTCTTGTAATAGTCTTTAAAGTCTATTTTGTCTGATATGAGAATTGCTACTCCAGCTTTCTTCTGATTTCCATTTGCATGGAATATCTTTTTCCATCCCCTCATTTTCATTCTGTATGTGCCCCTAGATCTGAAGTGGGTCTCTTGTGGACAGCATATATATTGTATCCATTCAGCCAGTCTATGTCTTTTGGTTGGAGCATTTAATCCATTTACATTTAAGGTAATTATCGATATGTATGTTCCTATTACCATTTTCTTAATCGTTTTGGGTTTGCTATTGTAGGTCTTTTCCTTCTCTTGTGTTTCTTGCCTAGAGAAATTCCTTTAGCATTTGTTGGAAAGCTGGTTTGGTAGTGTTGAATTCTTTTAGCTTTTGCTTGTCTGTAAATGTTTTAATTTCTCTGTTGAATCTGAATGAGATCCTTGCTGGGTAGAGTAATCTTGGTTGTAGATTTTTCCCTTTCATCACTTTAAATATGTCCTGCCACTCCCTTCTGGCTTGCAGAGTTTCTGCTGAAAAATCAGCTGTTAACCTTATGGGGATTCCCTTCTATGTTATTTGTTGTTTTAACCTCCATGTGTTTGTATTTTTTACAGATTATAATATTTTAATATTAAATATTAATAGCTTTATTTTTAAAATAAAGTATGATTGCTGCTTTTAATATTTTTTCTTTGTATTTAATTTTTGATAGTTTGACTAATATGTGTCTTGGCATATTTCTCCTTAGATTTATTCTGTATGGGACTCTCTGTGCTTCCTGGACTTGATTAAGTATTTCTTTTCCCATATTAGGGAAGTTTTCAACTACAATCGCTTCCAGTATTTTCTCAGTCCCTTTCTTTTTCTCTTCCTCTTCTGGGACCCCTATAATTCGAATGTTGGTGCATTTAATGTTGTCCCAGACCTCTCTGAGACTGTCCTCAATTCTTTTCATTCTTTTTTCTTTATTCTGCTCTGCAGTAGTTATTTCCACTATTTTATCTTCCAGGTCACTTATCCATTCATTCTTCTGCCTCAGTTATTCTGCTATTGATTCCTTCTAGAGAATTTTTAATTTCATTTATTGTGTTGTTTGCCCTTTAGTTCTTCTAGGTCCTTGTTAAACATTTCTTGTATTTTCCCCATTCTATTTCCAAGACTTTGGATCATCTTTACTATCATTACTCTGAAATCTTTTTCAGGTAGACTGCCTATTTCCTCTTCGTTTGTTTGTTCTGGTGGGTTTTTACCTTGTTCCTTCATCTGCTGTGTGTTTCTCTGTCTTCTCATTTTGCTTAACTTACTGTGTTTGGGGTCTCCTTTTCGCAGGCTCCAGGTTCGTAGTTCCCATTGTTTTTGGTGTCTGCCCCCTGTTGCTAAGTTTGGTTCAATGGGTTGTGTAGGCCTCCTGGTGGAGGGGACTAGTGACTGTGTTCTGGAGGATGAGGCTGGATCTTCTCTTTCTGGTAGGCAGGACCGCATCCAGTGATGTGGTTTGGAGTGTCTGTGACCTAATTATGATTTTAGGCAGCCTCTCTGCTAATGGGTGGGGTTGTGTCCCTGTCTTGCTAGTTGTTTGGCATAGGGTGCCCAGCACTGTAGGTTGCTGGTCATTGGAGGAGAGCTGGATCTTAGTGTTGAGATGTAGATCTCTGGGAGAGCTTTCACTGTTTGATATTACCTGGAGCTGGGAGGTCTCTGGTGGACCAATGTCCTGAACTCGGCTCTCCCACCTCAGAGGCACAGGCCTAACACCTGGCCAGAGCACCAAGACCCTTTTGAGAAGTCTGAGGTCTTCTGCCAGCGCTCAGTAGGTGCTCTGTAGGAGTTGTTCCATATGTAGGTGTATTTCTGATGTATTTGTGGAGAGGAAGGTGATCTCCACGTCTTACTCCTCTGCCATCTTGAAGGTCTCTCTCTCTCAGTATTTTTAACCAGAAATTGTGGAATAGTTTAATAACACACTTTAACTTCTTTGCTCTTACATCTAAGCACTGCTCAAATTACTATTGATTAAACATAGGAAAATGACACATTAGATGCTTTTGGATATAGGGTGCACTGTAGGTTGAAAGTAACATAAAACCCTGACAAAACTGGCCTAAGTAATAAGAAGGTGTATTTTTCCTTACTTTAAGCAGCCCAAAGGGTAAAGTGGTTCTACTATTGGACAATTTAGTAGCATAACGTTGAAATCAAAGGCTTAGGATGTTCCTCATTGTACTCTTCCATATTCATCTTGTTGGCTTTGTCTTCAGATGGCTCCCCTCTTGACTGAAACATATCTGCTAAGGTTCCAAGCATCCCATGTAGATACAAAAAAATGTCTAGTGGAAGAAGTGGGACTGTTTCCTCCTGTACATATCTATTTAACAGCAAAAAAATTTTTCCAAAATATGTCCTCTCTTGTCACACTGTGTGGAAATGAGTCACATGCTCATCTCTAACTAATCTCAGGCAAAGGGAATGAGAAACCTGATTGGCTCAGACTAATCAGAATTTACCCATGAGTCATATGGGAGTCGGGTGTACCCCTGAAGAAAGTTGGGACTCTGCCAGAAAAGCAGCAAGGACAAGGCAGCTGGGAAGGAGGTTACAAATGGCTATCCATTTTAACTATGAGATATATAGTTGGGGCCCTGACAATTCATTGCCATTATAAGTCCTACTGTCCTTTTCAGAAGAACAAAGATATTAACCTTGGCAGTTTGGCTCCATTCCAAACTGGATAATTGCCTTCTGTTTCTAAAGTTTAAAATAGAGAAACTATTTCTTTTTTCTTCTTAAAGTGTGTGAGAACACATTTCTACTTTAGAAGTGCTATCAGAACTGGGACAAGGGGCAAGGTGAGTGAATCACCTAGGGTGCAAAATTTAAGGAGGTACTCACTGACATTTTAGGAGTGCCTCTTTAAATTTTGTGTCCTAGATACCTCACGTACCTCGTCCTAGTACAGGCCCTGTGACTATATTACAATGTGGGCCTTCACATGCAATAGACAGAGGTTTTAAATATTAGAAGACTCCAGACAATTGTCATTCAGCCTGCAATACCACAATTTTTTTCCTCTAAGACATCTTGAAAATAATTCACTGCTCATGGAAAGACAATCCTGGCCATTGGGTATAAAACAAAATATGGCAATAGTTTTTTGAGTCAGTAAAACTTGGTTATAAAATGATTTTTAAAATACTTTTGAAGTCTTGACATGATCAGCACTGGGCGTGACCCAAAGATGGAATGAAGAACATGAACGGATGACTGTTTCCTTAGCAACAAGAACCATGTTTTCTTTGAAACAAGAAACCAAAAGAAACTGTTCCCCTATATTCTTCTTTCCTCCAGTTTAGTGATTTCAACAGTAGTGGCATAAAATTTTAGTATTTATTCAACCAATATTTATTGAAGACCTACCATGTACAGTATAATTACATTAAAATATTTTAAATAGTGCTATTTTCTCTTACTTATTATCCATTCAGCTACATTATCAGTTGTATAGGCAACTCTGTAATACAAGTAATCTACGAAAATCTCAGCTCTGGCTGCACATAATAATTTTCTAAACAGCTTTGAGAAAACAAAAATGTTTGGGCTCCAATAGTACATGATTCAGTTGTGCTCATCCAGCATCAGCAGTTTTTAAAAGTGTCCCCCAGGTGATTCAAATGTGCAGCTAGGATTGAGAACCACAGCCCTGGGAAAATTTATGACACTGATAAATCAGCTAAACAATTTGAATTACATCAGTTGAAGATTAGAGTTTATAGAAAATTTCAGAGGGTGTAGTTCAAATTCTTCCCTGATTTATTGTTTTTCAGGACAAGGTTTCAACAAAGTAATAAATCAGGGCTCCCCAATTAGTCAATCTCTAAGACTCCCTTGGGTTTTGGGGAAAGAGCGGTTGGGAGGACTGTAGCTGCCACCAAACCTACCCCAAATCTGCTTCCCCACAGCCTCCAGGAACTAAGTCTAGGAGAATAACAAACTGAGAAGTTTCTGCCTTAGTTGTGTCCCAACTGGACATGCAGCCCCAGAGGCCTCTGAGAAGAGGTGGCCTCTGTGGCCTGCCTGGAGCCTTCCTGCCAAGGCTGAGGCTCACGGATACTGTGGGACTTACCCCCAGTCATACTCCAGGAAGTTTGGAAAAGACTAGATTTTCTAGTCCTAACCCAGAGTTTGGGCAACATTTTGGATGGACAAGACTCTAATTCTCAAACCCGTTTATTTTTTTAATACTTGTCAGGTAATAAAAGACCAAAAAACCCATTATCCCTTTCAGTTCAGATGCCTAAATATTAGAAAGCTGCTCTTTTATAGGGGACCTCTGTACAATTATTCATTCATCTATTTTCCTATTCCACAGAGTTTCATAGAGTATCTAAGTGCCAGGGCTGTGTTAAATGATGAGGCTGCAAATACAAAGAGTGCATTGTTTTTACTTAGAAGCACCACAAAATCTAGATAAGTATGCAGACAGGTGCATAGTTTGATACATGTGTGATAGAGATCAGTCTAGGGAGCTATGAGAATTCTGAGAAATAACATATCAACTGAAATTAGAGGATGGAATTGGAAAATAACTCAGCTAAAGCTAAAAAAAAAAGTAGTAGGGGAGATATACTAATTTGGCCTACTATTAGTAGGTAAGCTACTAAAAAAAATAGTAAGTGAAAAAAATGTATGTCACATGCCAATGGAAAGCACTTTGCATTTAATTAGCCCAGCCAATATTTATTAAGAATAAGTATTGAGAACAGTGTGAGCAAGGGGATGAAGGAGCTGACATGGGGGCTTAGTCCCTGTTTTCTAACTTGTAATTGCATTTAGTAGGAAAGGAAGAAATTAATAATATGATGATAAAATAATACTGATAAAAATAACTTTTAGGTGCTTTAGACACTTCCTACCAAATTGTGGTTCATGAAACAGCAATACTGGTCTCACCAGGGAACTTGTTAGAAATGCGAGTCCCATCCCAGACCTAAAAAATTAGAATCTTCATTTTAATGGGATCCCCAGAAGTGTGTGCACACTCAAGTTTGAGAGGCAGTGATATATAACATGCTAAATGCTTTCATGGAAAATCTCCTTAAAATTGCACAACCTTATGAAGGAGGTAGCAATTTTCACCTCCCTTTGATACCTGAAGAACTTGAAGCTTAGGTAAGTAATTTGTCCAAAGTAATACAGATAGTAACATGGTAGAGCTATTTGAATCACAGTAGGTTCAATTTCAATCCCATGCTTTATGTATCTACAAATAAAATAATACTTTAAAAAGTAAAAAGAGCTAACTCAACACATAGCTCAATATCTTGGAAGCTGGTTTGGCTGCACTCTGCAACTATCAAAAATCAGAGGCAAGTTATCTTTTTATTCAACAACCATAACAATTTATCCGCTTGATCTCACTAGGAGCTGCACTGGACATAAAAGGCTGTGGAGACACATAAAAGTCACCATGAGCCTTGTTAGAGCCAATGGGTCCAGCTGCTTCCGCAACCAGAGCTTCACCGGGGGTTTTGAGAAGCTGAGACTCTGCTAAATTATCCCCAGTGATCCAAACTCTATGCTGAATTTCATGGGCTACAGGAGTCCTTGGGCACTGGCAGGCCTGTGGGTATCAGATTAATACCTGAAATACAGTTTACCTTCTTTCCACAATTTGTTGAGTTAGTCCCAGATAGCAACATCTGAAATGGCCATTCAAAATTCTATCGTCTGCCAGGACGGAAGTGGAGGAAGGAAAAAAGAAACAACCACGTGACAAAGGAAAAAACTCCAAAATATTCCTCCACTGGTTTCAGTCAGCTAAGGAATAAATTCTCCTAGCTAAAAAGCAAAACAAAATAGTTTTCAAAAACGTCTTTTTAGTTAATGGCACAACCTTAAAATGTAGTTTTCCTAAGGTCTTTTCAAATTCAAGAGGTGACATGCGGGAAAAGTATGTCAAATTCACTGTCTGCTTTTAAAAAGACAAGGCAGCCCTCACCTACCCTGGATGACTGTTTTCAAGTTCATTTCTAAAAACAACTTAAAAGAAAGATGACTGTAATCAAAGAAGAGATGTGGTGAAATTCCATAATGAAAGAACATGTTTTACCCATCTCAGACTGAGGAAGTGAAGCTGGATAATTCAAACAATTGCTTTTGAGGCTGCTCTGTTCAATTATACACATGAAGTGTAATAGAGGGGCTTTTCCCATTATAATAACAATCCACTATTGATGTCTTTCTCTTCCATCTGGGTTTGCTGGTGCCATTGATAAGGTTATAGCTGAATATTTCTTTTAACAGAGATTCAAAAAAGTTTGATTTGCAAAGGTATCTCAATGGTTCCTGATCATATTAAATCATTTTACTTTTTCAGGGGTAAAAAGGGACCACTTGCTTTTTTGTAATATGGCTGCAGTGGGGGAATCTTGTAGGTGGTTGATGATACAATTGCATGAAATTTTCCTGTGCTTTTAAAGATGCAACTAACGTTAGAATGGCAACATTCTTCAAAGGCAATGAGGAAATGTTCATTGCAGCACTGTTTACAATAGCCAAGACATGGAAGCTACCTAAATGTCCATTGACAGAAGAATGGATAAAGAAGATATGGTATGTATGTACAATGGAATATCACTCAGCCATTAAAGAGAATGAAATAATGCCATTTGCAGCAACATGGATGGACCTGGAAATCATCATACTAAGTGAAGTAAGTCAGACAAAGACAAATATATCGCTCATATGTGGAATCTAAAAAAGATTGATACAAATAAACTTATTTACAAAACAGCAACAGACTTAGAAAACAAACGTATGGTTACCAAAGGAAAGGTGGAGGGGAGGGATAGATTGGGAGTTTGGGATTGACATATATACACTACTATATTTAAAATAGATAACCAACAAAGACCTACTATATAGCACAGGGAGCTCTTCTCAATATACTATAATACCTTAATTGGGGAAAAATTTGAAAAAGAATAGATACGTGTATATGTCTAACTGAATCACTTTGCTGTACACCTAAAACTAACACAACATTGTTAATCAACTATACCCTCAAATAAAATAAAATTTAAAAAACAATACTATAAAACAGTACTAATAAAAAATTTTAAAATATCAATATTTAAATTAGAGTTAAGGATATATCATTTTCATGAACTGGTCTATTCAGTATTGAAAGATGTCCAATAAACCCAATCTGGTCAAGAGATTAATTAAATTCTTAATTAGAACAAAAAAGAATGGCTGCGGGGAGAAATCGAGTTTTCAGCAAGTGGTTTGCTGGGAAAATTATAAAAGTGCAGATCTTTAAAATTTGTATTTGTCTTTTGTACAGTAAAACAGAATATAGCCACCTTCCAAAAGGATATACTGATGGTACATAGCAACTTTGGCAAACTTGTACCAACTTAAGCACACTGTGGTGGGTATGGTGTGTCATGTTGATGATTTCAAGCTATTTTGGAAAAATGAGGATAGAGAATATTAGAGCTCAGGGTGATCTCTGGTGATCTCATTATTAGAGTTCATTTGGTGATCTCTGCTATAGGCAATGGTGATTTGGGAATGGGGGTGGGGGTGATTATCCACAGGCCAGATTACTTGTCGTATCTGGCTTAATAACTTCCAATAGTACCACTGAGTACTCTATATACTTCCCCTTTTCCAAAAAGCTTTTTTGCTATTATCTGTATTGTGTTCTTCCCACTCCCAAATAAAGAAGTCAGGAAGCCATCAGTGGCTTAGCAAGAAACAAGCTGATGCAATCTGAGTAGTGAATGACAATTTAATTCCCTTACTGGGCTTATGCCTGGGAAAGTTTGAAAAGCCTTTTCTGGACCTATCATTATACATAAACCCTAAATCTCTATCATTTTTCACAGTAAGAAGTGCAAATAAGTCATTTGGATGATATAATTGAAACAAAATACATCTCCCTCCTCCCCAGAATCCCAGCCATTTGTAGTAGAAATTGATTGACAAGGGGTAAGAATTCTCAACTGATGTGGGGAGGGCACCTAGGTGACAATGGAAAGAGCTTTTAGCTGCTGCATCTGAAGAGTCAAGTCTATATAAATGACCTGAAGAAGAAGAATCAGGACTGACACAGGTGGTGGGGTGTGGTAGGGAGGATGTTGGTGAATGGATCAGAATTCAGGAGCATTGGCAGTTTTTCCAAATCCCACGATTCTTCAAAACTACCTTTCAGGCCTCTAATATCAGTTTCCTTGCCATTTGCTGCCCAACCACCAAGGTAATCCTAAATATTTTAGGTTTTCGTTATAGTTGCATACCACTTCAAGGTACACATATCTATAATAGTTAACATAGTACTAACTGATGTAACAAATAAACCAGAAAATCTCAATGAATTGATCCAAGATTTTTTTCTCATTCACATAAAGTTCAATTGGCAATGGAGAGAAGTTACTAGTCTCTCTGTCCTCCTTCCACTGTCCTGAATTCAGACACATGGCCATACCTTGTCACAAAGGAGGCTGGTAAACAGTCTAGCTGTGCACGTAGAAGGAAAGGGAAACAGGTCTGTGCCTCCACAGTGTAGATGGCTCCTCTAACCAGCTGACCAAGTACATTAATCCTTGTGTGTGTATTATATAAATGCATTGTCTTGTCAAAATAGTTTTATTAATTTATCTTGTCAGTTTAGTCAGTTGCTTTTATCATGCTGCCCCTTCAGGTCTTTGACTTATGAAAAACATCACTATTCTTTTATAGTTTGTTTTATAAAGTACTCAGTGTGGCTTCATGACAAAAGAGATGATAAATAATGTATCTTTCAAGACAATGATAACAGGATACATTTGGGTAGCAATTGTCCAATTCTGCAACTCTTTCACAGTATCTTATTTTGTACTTGCAGCACCCTCAAAATTGAAGACTCTTATTTTTCTTATCTCAATATTGTACCAAAAAAATTTTTACAGGTGATGCTTGAGTATCCAAAAACAACCTTAATAACAGTATGCCTGAGGGGTGTCAGATCTAGTCAGGAGCAATATAAATGTAGCAAAAAGGTAGATTCAGATTGAAATCCATTTTGACCTAATTCTCCTTTTCCCTCCCGATTATTCCTTTTTGTCCTTCTATTTCTTCTCCTCCTCCATCCTTGTATACCAGAAATGGGGGCTTGAGGAGAGCCCAGTTTGTTGCCAGGTAACTCTGGAATATCCTGAGAATGAAATGCAGAAAATTTGATACTGTGACCAAGATTATTCTTATTTTGATTGAACCGCATACATGATGTGACTTAGAATGGTCTGACACATGCCAAGCCAAATAGTTTCATAATTATCTATTTGAATCAGCTCCATTCCTCCAGCATATTTTATATATGCCATGTTCTGATGGAAGCAAATAGGTTTGGGCATCTGAGGACTGGATTTGTCATGTTCCCCAGTTCCCCTTGGAAGACTAAGATATGCTTAAATGATATGGTAATAAAGTACTAGTTGATTACCCTTCTGACTTTTCATCAGTTACAGGACAAATCAGTTTTGAATTGGTATTGCACACTCAATAGGAATGAGTTCATAAAAATATGTAAATATAGTATTTAATATTTTTTGGTGAACATATCATTACTTTAGAACATTTATAAAACATTCATTTTCTACCAACTGATTTTGTCATTCCCTGGAATATTTATTCATTGAAAGATAAAAAGCAAATTCTTTTTCAGTTGACATCTGGCCTATATTCAGCCCCGAGTGTTACTTTAAAAATGACCCTGAACTTTCCAATCCCTGACCAAAATCTCAGTGAATGTACCCTAGAGATTTATAAGATATACACAGAGGGTTGCTTTTTTTTTTTTTTTTTTTAAATCATTTTAATGGTTTGATTCTGGAAAGTAAAACTTAAAACATCTTGTCAAGTATTTCTATGATGGTTATTACAAATACATTTGTATATCAGTGTAGATTTAAACCATATGTTCTTATTTGTTCCCATTAGGGCATTAAACTAGTATTTTGCAAGAGACAATCAAAATTCAAAAAGCCACAAGAGAACTCTCTTAAAAATAGTTTCATATGTTTCTTCTTTTAGCATGAAGTGACACTTTTTCCCCACCTGCCAGTGCTGAGCACACCTGGAAGGGTTTATATTTAGCTAAAACTTAGACCTCATAAAACCAGAATCATATTGAGACTCGGCAAGTTTTTATTTGTTTGAATGAGGACTGAGAAGTTAGAACACTGTGTTAAATTTCTTTTGGGTGTTTTTCTTCTTTTTCTTTTTTCCAGCTATTTAAACAATCAGAAGATTGGATATCAAGCAGCATTTATCTGAGTATTTTAAAACTGTGCCAAAATAAAAGCTAATCATTTTGTAATCGTTTTGTAATCAGTATGCATAGAAGAGAAGAAGCAGCAGTAAAGCAGTTGCTGCATGTTTGCTGACAAAATATTTAATCCAAACATTTAATATCAATCTGCCACTGTTCTCAGTCAGTATAATTACTTTAAGCAAATACCATGTAGTACCAAATAATCATCACCACACTTAAATTCATATACTATAATTTATTTGGATCAATTTCATAAACATGGGTGTAATAAATGTTTAAATTATTATAAACATGTGGATCTAGGCAACACTTATAGGAGTTGATTTACTCTTTCTTGTTGGCTACATATACCTAAAATAAAAAATTGCTAACTGAGACAAATCCCACGGATCTTCTTATAATATTAATAGGAATGAGCAAAATTAGTTTTATACCTTTTTGTCATTAAGTTTAGACAAACTATCTAATTTACAGGAATTGGCAGAATCATTGATCCAATGTCTATTTGTTGAATATGTTAAATATGATATGTTAAAAATGATAAATATATTTGAAATAGGTTTTTAGAAATATATATGTATATATCTATGATACATATGTTTTAAATAAAATTTTCTAGAAATGTTATAGAAACAACAGATATAGTCTCTACTTTAAATGGGGTTACCAGCAATAAAAGTGTTAATTTAAAAACAAAGATCAATACAGTGTGACTATGAAAATAATAGATTATCCTAGAGCGGGGCCTTTATCTTATTTATCTTTGTATCCCCAGCATCTACAAAATACTCAACACACAGAAGGTGGAGGGACAAGATGTGCCCATTATGGAGCCCAATCTGCTCTCAACCATTCTTGCTGAATCTGCCCTACCCGCCATTCCCTCATAGGCAAGCAGTATTTGAATATACTTTGTGAAAGACAGATTAGTTATTGAACTAGCATGCCACCTGACTCGGGCTAGTCAGGAACCCACAAAATGGTCTCATAAACAGGGCTTTTTCATGGAGTTCTGAACCAATTGGATAAGGTCCCTCTAACCTTAACTAAAATAATGATCAATAAATACTTGTTCCATTAATTAAAATAGTATACTTTTAAAGTCTACTTAAAAACTAAAACTGTTAAAATCTTATTTTGATAGCTGAGATTTGGTTCAAAATAATATGTGAGCAGTGAAATTAATAGATATTTCAGATAAAACAAAGTTGGTCCTTTGTTGATAATTCTTAAAGCTGATGATGGGTTTATAAGAGTTTATTACACTATTCTCTCTACTTTGTACATTTTAAATAATTTTCCATATTAGAAAATTTAAAAAGTCTATTCTTACACCTAGAGTCAGCCCTAGCTCCCTGTAATGTGGAAACCCTTCTTCTCCATAATCTACTGAATATCTGTTTGTATAACATTCCACTATCTCCCAAAGCTACCTCTGCTTTTATATTTCCCTTTATCATATAGTAAAGAGAACTGTATTAGTGCTTTCAGTTGCCTGTAACAAAACACCCAAATAAATGTGGTGTGTACAATAAGGACCTTTATTTCTCTCAAAATAAGATGTCTGGAGATAGATATTTCTAGGGACGATTAAAAATATTATCAAAGACATCTTACTATCTTTGCACTTTGTCATCCTCAGTGATATTTAGTCAAAATTTAGGCCTCATAAATTTGCATTGCTGTATCAATTTCTCAAGACAGAGTGTGAAATTCCTACCGTTGTAGTAGACAATCCCAGATTAAAGAAGAGAGCATTTTTTCCCAGGTTTCTCTTTTTGCTGACTAAGATATAAAGAAGTTGTAAAGATAGCACAGGGAGTTCCCATATAGCCTTTTCCCAGGTTCTTCTAATGTTGTCATCTTACATAGCCATAGTACATTAATGAAAACTAAGAATTTAATATTGGTATGATACTGCTAACTAAATTACAGACTATTTAGCTTTCATCAGTTTTTCCACTTATTTATTCAATTTTTTAAAGATGGGACATCATCCTGTGTACTTAATTGTTGTATATCTTTAGTCTCTTCTAATTTATGACATTTTCTTACTCTTTCCTTGTTTTTCATGATCTTGTTCAAGGGTCAACTGTATGGATATTAACATGTAATTTGCATGTTTATATTAATATGAAAATGCAGTGTGTATATATGAATATACACATTCATGAATATTTATTTTATTATTTGGGTTGTAATCTAATATTATCATCATTTATTTTATTGCTCAAATTGTTATAGCTTTGGCCATTGGGAGTTCTCCTAGTTAAGCCCCTATGTTCTTTTCATATAGTTTTATCACTTTTTTTTAGTGTTTCCTATATGACTTTATGTTGTCACTTTTTTTTTTTTTTTTGTGGTACGCGGGCCCCTCACTGCTGTGGCCTCTCCCGTTGTGGAGCACAGGCTCCGGACGCGTAGGCTCAGCGGCCATGGCTCACGGGCCCAGCCGCTCCGCGGCATGCGGGATCCTCCCGGACTGGGGCACGAACCCACATCCCCTGCATCGGCAGGACTCTCAACCACTGCGCCACCAGGGAAGCCCTGCTGTCACTTTTTATTTAGCCTTTTAATGGGATATACTATTACATGATGCAAAAATAAAAACCATATACATATTATACATGGGGAATATAATACCAATATAATATATATAATATTATTATGTGATAATATAACAGTAATTTTACTAGAACTCACATTCTCTGAAATTAAGATTATGACTTAAAGTAAGTCATTTTGTATTCTCCTTGTTTCCTTTTGTATGTTTTCTAGGAGAAGAATTTGAAAGATGCTGACATAGACCCCTGTGTTCACACTGGGAGCCTTTACATGCATGCCAGTCTCTTCCACTAGCAGGGACTCTCAAACGTGGCAGTACTGACAAATTGGATCAGATGCTTCTTTGTTGTGGGACCTCTCTTGTGCATTGTAGGATGTACAGCAGCACTTCTGGTCTCTACCCACTAGATGCAAGCTGTAATAATCAAAATTATTTCCATATATGGCCAAATATCCTCTCAGAGGCAAAGCTGCTCCCAGTAGAGAACCACTCTACTAGACCAAAAACCCAGTGAGAACTGAGGTGTCTTCTTTGTTAAACTTCCTGTTCCCATTACCTAGCATAGCTTAACCCATAGTAAGAATTCAATAGTGATATATAGATGGAATGAATGACTATATAGTGGAGAGAGAATCATTGAATTTAATTCCCCTTCTTAGGATCCTCATGTATTAAGAAAAAATACTTTATGATGCAATCACATTTACTGACTGTATGCCTTTCCCTAGTGAAAATACACATGGAAGCATAACTATGATAGAAATTTTGAGATGATCTAGTACAAAGCTTTTATTTAACAGATGAAGAAATTGACACCCAGAGAGTCTATGATTTATTCTTTATTACACAGAGATTTAGTGGTAGAGCTGGGACTATTTCCACACATTAGGGCTTTCTCAAAAATACTATGATGTATGATCTTATCGACACTACACATATTTAGTAAATACACAGACTGAAACCTCTGAAAAACAGAACAAAATGAAATAAAACTAACACCTAGATTTACAATTAGGAGAATGTGATAATATCATAGAAAAATGCTTTCATTTAGCTTATTAGAAAACACAAAGCACCCTGTACTTTAAATATGCAAAATTGTAAAGGAGGTAGCAAAAACAGAGTAAAAAGTCTGTAATCTTTTCTAAGGATCTTGATTATTTTGATAAAGCATGAGTTCTCTTTTCATAAAGTATCTAAATTTGGTGTCACTAAAGAAATAAAAAAGTTGTCTGGGAACAATGTATAGAGTAGTGTATTTTAAATGATAATGGATTATATCACCGGAAAATGCATTAAATTAAGAAACTCTGTTTTAAAATATTTTTAAAACATCAACACCAAAATGGCCTATTGCACTTTCAGAAGCGTTTCTCTCTGTTACTGATGTGAAATGGGACAACGTTATGCCCAGTTAGGCAGGCTGGCTGGCACAGGTATGACCAGGTAGTATGTCAATACCCTAACATAGTTTATGTAATATATATCATTCATACTTTCCTACATTGAACAGCTGGGGGGATGAGGAAAAGATAGAACCTTTTCAACAAATATTGACTTATTTTTCAATTATTGATTCATAAAGAATCCTTTTTGGACAACATCTTCTGTGGAAACCACTATTGAAACTTAAACCACTGAGTGTAACTACTTATTTCCCATTGATTCACTTGGTTGAAGTAGGTAAAGTTTGGGAAACTCACAAAGTCAGTCTTTCACTGAAAGCACTGTATAAATGGACATGGAACAATTCCTAACTGACAGAATTCAAAATTTGCTTATAAATGATGCCATGCTTGAGAACAGAAACTCCAATGTTTTGCTGAATTTTAATCATGACAAAGACATTGAAGGATTCATAGGAAGATGAACACACCAGATGTCTTATCAAAAGATAGTAATTTCTAGGTTGAGAGAAAATGTTAATTTTATTAAGGATGAAATGAGTAGAAATGGTGTGTACTACAAAAATATAGAAACAAGTCTATGAACTATATAAGGCGAAAATTATGGTCAATATAAAGACAACTATTGCAGAAACAATGCTAAAGTTTTGAGGTCCTTGAAGGGAAGAACTCTGTTTAGGGTGCCTTTGTGTCTTTGATGACGAATAGATAAGCTGCATTTAACAGGTATTGAATAAATGTTAGTAGAAAGGAAGAATGAATATGCAATTAGGTTGTTATAGATTTCCAGTACCACATTTTCAAAGAGAAAATACATTCTAAAAGCAACCTCATTTTGAAGTTCTTTGACACAAATAGTGTACTTTCAGTATAGAAAAGTTAGAGATTGCAAAAAATGAAATAAAAATTACCCATATCTTATCATCTGGATATAAGCACTATTAACATACAGAAATATACTTTTCTAGACATTTGTCTTGTTACAACAGGCTCGATAAGTGCTTCAAAAGAGATGAAAGAGTTAGAGGAGAAATAGGTTGTCTTGAACACCTACTGTCATTCATTCACTTGGGGAAGGCTGTTAGGTTGGGCTACTGGTGAAGATATACTCTGAAGAGAATATAATAGTTAAAAGAGAAACTATGCACTCTGCTGCTTCCTTGGTAGACTTCCTCAATGCCCACCATCATGATGGTTTTTTTCTTTTTGGGGAGAATTTAGCCTGATTTGCAAGCAATACAAGAAAAGAGAGGGAGACAGAGAGACAGAGGTAGAGATAGAGGACACAGTTTTTCTAAAAGAATAAGGACAACTTCAATTTAAATTTCTGGTTTAATATAATATTTTGCTGAGAAATAAAATAGTATTCACTTGCCCTAAGTAAATCAAATGGAAAATATCTCTTAAAACTTATTGCCCTCATTAGTAATCAAAATTAAACAGATTTTACCCAATTTCTTTGTTTTCTCCTTTCAGCAAAACTGTATCTGAAGCAAGCTTGGGATTCACATCTCACAATGCCAGATATTGTAAAGTCAAAAATATGTGAATAAGCACAACTAGAAAATATCCAGCATATGGCATGAAACACATTTTCATTCCCTTTCCAAAGGGGGAAAAAGACGTTTCAACAGAATGCAAAATATTGTGCTCTGATTTACTTGCCAAATAGAGCAGACTATGAA
Organism: Globicephala melas; assembly: GCF_963455315.2. Lineage (NCBI taxonomy): Eukaryota > Metazoa > Chordata > Mammalia > Artiodactyla > Delphinidae > Globicephala > Globicephala melas. The sequence continues at coordinate 67,408,519 of NC_083320.1, read as the reverse complement.
TTTTAGCAAGGAAATCAATGGCTAGTTTAAACTGGGAGAATGTAGAGTAACTGCTCTGTAAGCAAATAATTTGGACAAGTTAGGTGGGTGTGGGAATTTAAGAAAGAGCTTCTTAGAGCCGGCCTGATTTTCCTTTTTACTTGCTGACTGAAAGGTTTTGTCCTGGTGAATTTCACTTCTGCAGCCATCCCAGTTTCTGGAGACCAGAAAGCAAGGGAGCCAGAGCTCCATTCATATACCCTGATACTCCTCTATTATCAGGAGATTTCTGGACTCTTGTGTGTTCCTTGTTTTATAAAACACGATAGATAAAAGAGATATTCATCCGTTTGTTTATTAGCATCTGTTTCCTTCTAAACAGAATTGTGAGCATTCCCAATGTAACTGGACAAGACTGGAAGACATGAAGTATTAAACAACTCAGGCTGCACAAATCCTCAGAAATAACCAGTTTTAATTAGCTAACTGGAAACCCATCATCCAACAGTAAACGGACCAACTGAATCAAATCTATTTCAAAAGGCTGCCTTGAAGTGATGTTACTTCCAGAATTACAACCAGAATTCTCAGAAATGAAGGGTGTGATTCTGTTTACTTTTTAACCAGACTTACCTACGTTATAGGTCAAGCACATGTGTCAAAAATGACTGCACAGCAATGACTTCTCTTATTTATCAGATTTGTTTACATGTGTAAACAGAGCTCATCTCTCCTAAAACCCAGCACAGAAGAAAAGACTGCGTTTGCAGTGGTGAGCAGGATAGGAACAAAACCGACTAAGGCAGGCATGGTTCTATATTTATTGCTCCCAGCAGGTGTTAGATGCCATAGTTTCTTTGCAACCATCAACACCCTGGGGCTTTTTAGTTCCATATCCAAGACAAGGAAGAGAGAGGATGGCGACTAACCCCAAGGGATTAGGTAGGTACCTGAATCCTATCCCAACAACTAGCGGACTCCAGCTGGTTTTGAAGAAATTCTGACGCTCAGTGGTTGCTGATTACTTCCAGATTTTAGTTCTACCCCAGTGGAGATTTGCTACAAAGAGTTTATCTGTTGCTGTTAAAATTGCAGTTGCCACAGGAAATGTCTTCTCTTAAGCCAGTTCCCCAAATGTGTACTGTTACAACAGTTTAACAAACAAACGAACAAATAAACAAAACAAAGTCTACCTACTATTTAAAAATGCATTCATTGCACTGATGGGAGAGTTAGTGAGACTGTGCGGGTAAGACTGGTGGCGTTGGTTTGTGATTCTCATCAAACACTCTCAGAACCAAGATGTGATTACTAAAGTATTAATGCCTGTAAAGGGCTCAAGTATGCGTTCTTTATTCAATTATATCTAAACTGACAGAGAAGATTAATTTTGGGGGAAAAATTATTCAGACTTTTCCCCCTGGAGTTTATTTAGTATTTTTCCCTCAACAGCAAAAAGCACTCAAACACTCAGTAGTTAGTTCATAATATTTCATTGACAATTGGCTCATTTAAGAACCAAAACTATTTTCTAAGATGGTGTGTGTGTATATGTGTGTTTGTGTATACCTAAGTGTGTGTGTATATATACATACATACATATATATATATACACACATACCTCACTGTGTGTGTGTATGCATGTATACACACATCTTAGGTACTTAATCGACATTTTTAGATGGGTATGAGATTTTAAAACACCCAAATGCACTAAATACATCCTTCCATGGTTCAAACTTGTTCTGAACATCTCAATGTACAAATGCTGCTTCTGTTGTTGCTGCTGCTATTTTTAGAAATGTGGGTTGCTAGAGATACTGCTTCTTGGAGGTCTGTTCTACCTGCAGGTTTTCTTCTAGAAACATTTCTCTATCCTGAACCAGGTCTAGCAATTGCCCTTCTGCTGCTGTCCATTCTCCTCCCAACCACGCTGAACAGAGACAGCTAAACATGTCTCTCTTTTGAGCAACTGGTGAGAATTTTTTTTAAGTGAGTATGGACTAATTAAGCACCACATGACAAAAGTCAGTATATTTCAAACACAAAACCGCCCCATTCCAGAGACAGACATTTTATGTCCTTCCAAAGGAAAAAAAGTCACTCAACGTACAATGGTTATTAAATCTTAAATTACCCCTTTTGTTGACTTAAATCACTTTTTGTTGGCCATGAAAGAACAAACATTTGACTAGATCTTATTCATCAAGTTTGTGACATAACTATATATAGTCTGAATTACAAAGATAAATGGAGCTCATGTCCACACATACAGTGTGAAGATGAAGACTGAGGCATTTAAGCTAGTGATGATCATGCTTGCTTCTACCATTCTTCTCTGAGACGATGTAGAGAACTGAGGAAAAAGTGTGGCCTCTTTTCCCAGATCATTGCCTCAGTTAATGCTTCAGTGTCCACATGGAGGTAAGAATGGAGTCAGCTAACAACACATCTCTTCAGGTCCTCACCCTTTCTTTCTACACCCTTAGAGTGTGTCACGGTGTCCACATCTAGAGGAGCATGCTAGATAGTGCCTCCCCTCAGATACCTTCATAGCAAGCCTGTCCCAATCATAGCACCTAGAAGGGACAATGTCCTGGAAGAGCCCACTGCCCCTGTATGATAAATTCTTATGGAGTGCAGCCTATGGTTTTCAGTGTTACAAGGCTTGAATTGTCCAGAAAAGGACTGTATTTCACAAAATCTTATCACAAGCTTCTGTACTAGTATAGCCTTGCCATTGCAATTTGTCACACTTCTCTGTAGTTTATAGCTCATTGAAGTCAATTATTCTCAGAACATGATGCTTGTACTAGAGAAAAGACAACTTGCTTTAAAAAAAATCAAGAGCAGAAATAGAGATGCAATACCCATAATTTGTGCAGGATAATCATCACATTAATACCAGAATAATTATATCCATTATTACATTATATCTATAGCTCACACTGCATTATATATTGTCTCAACATTAAAAGGCAAGGGAATTAATGAAAACTTAAATACACAAATATTTAATGTTAACTATGCTCAAATTGGGTACTTAAATATAGCATTAATGATTAGGACATGGGCCCTGATTCATAGGGCTCACAGACTGGTGAAGAAGGCAGATATAGATGCAGCTAATGATCATATAAGGCAAACTGTAAGGCCTGCCAGGCTCAGACTAGCACCAGACTGCTACGGGGCATAGATGAGGGGTGAGTCATCCAAATAGGAAATCGTGGCTGGTAGCACAGAAGAGGAGACGTTGGAATTGGCTCACATAGTATGAACATGGAACTGATAGTTGTATGAGTCATAATCTTTGGTAGCTAGTGACATAAATTAAATTCAAACTTTCTTTGGTAAGAAAATACAAGTTAGTTACTTCACAAATTGAGAACTTTAAGGGTGAATCTGGAGACTAACGCTAAAGCAGGAACTTAAAGCCAAGGGGGATCTTTCTCCACATCTCATTTAGCTTTTCATTGTATATCAGTTTCATTCTATCAAAACACCTTCTCTCTGTGGTTGCAACCATGGCCAAGAACAGCTTGAGCTCACAGTTACCACTTTATGACCAGAGAAGGAAGTGTCTTCTGTATCCTTATTTCATTTTGAAAAATCCAAGTTAAAGCTCTTACTAGCTCAGCTGGCATCACCTACCTTTTAGACCAATTACCAAGGCATGGTAGGAAGGGTTTTTAGGAAAGACAAAAGTAACAGGTTTTCCACCACAAAGAATTTGAAGAAAATGGAAACTAGATTAATTAAAAACGCTTGTGGTATAAGGCTGTAGATGAAAGAGAAGGAAAATTGTAGGAAGTAGTAAAAATACCACAGCAAATATATTTGGGGGGCAAATTATGTGGCATATTGAGTATGATTTATAGTGATTAAATATTTTCCTATAGACCATAGGGAAACATAAAATGTTTGAGGACATGATTAGCTCTGTCATAGACTGTAGATTTGGGGGGGGGGTCGTCACATGGAGAGGGGAGGAGAGTAAAGAGAGGGAAGTCAGGGAGAATACGACTAGAGTCAAGAAAAATAGCTTTTAGTCCTGATCTGCCGTTATTTAGCTAACAGACTTTTGGCAAATTACCTCTCTTGGCATCAGGCTCCACATTTAAAGAAAGGAAATCAGAATATCTCTTCTGTCTATCAGATAATGTTACTAAGAAAGAATGAGCATGATTGCACTTGAATAAGTTAGAAGTACTAAATAAATGCAGGGTGTTATTGGCTATAATATCAATGCCACTCAAAATTTCTTTCAATTAAAGAATGTAAAACCTGTTTTTAAATTTACCATCATGGATCTTGTCTAAATTGCAAACTTATCCAGACAGTAAATAAAGTGGAGGGAAAAAAATCAAAATATCATTGTAAATTAATAAAACCAAAAAATATCAGATATCAATATTTCATTTTAATTGCTCAAGAAAGCAAGCTATGAAAATGAAAAAAAAGTCAATATGATTTAATGGAAAAATCCTGGGCTTTGGCAATAGACTTGTTTGGCATTTAGTACTTACTCTATGCAACACTTCTGATTCCTTGGGAAATAATCTCTCTGAGCCATAAACAAATGGAAATAAATTTATTTCCATGGGTAATATATTAACCTCTCTAAGCCTCATCTGCAAAATAGTAATATCTTGAAAAGATTAAAAATAACAAAAAGTTATCTGTCATTCAATAAATGTCAGTCCCTCTGTAACCTTAGGTCATTATATTGACCTAAGCTTTCCTGTTCCAGACCCTTATCACAAATATTAATCAAATATGGTAAAATAAAACTGTACATAAAAGAAATCCATCAACCTGCAAACTCTTCAAAGATCTCTCCACACCCTTTCAAGCAAATATTATACATATGAAGAGCACTATTCTCATTGATCTGGATATGCTTATTAATAGGAAGAAAGCAAAGAATTAATAGTCATTGCAGGGAATAAGATACATAAATATAATAAACCAAGGGAAAAAAATTTAGGGAGGAATCATCCTTCCTTGCTTTCCTTTAGAAGTGAAAAACAAAACAAAACAATGATCTATTTGAGGAAATTGTTGTATAATTTTGAAATTATAAGTAAAAGTTGGGGTTTAACTTAAGCATGTATTTTTCTTTCTGAAGGAAATTGCTATTACAAGTCATTAACATATGGTCATCTTGTTTTTAGGCATACAAAAAGTCTAAGGTAAACCATACTATTTATTAGATGGTTTCAGATTGCAATGATAGGAAAGCTAAGAGGTGAGTAAGAAAGTTTGACCTTTTCCATCCCAACTTTTAGATTCTGGTTTAACATTACATAGAAAATGATTGTAAAATATAATATTTTCCATTGTGCAGGGCACACAAATGCTTGCATAGCTAGTGCTTATCATAAACTCTGCTGAACTTTTGAACTGTTTTTGTTGTCTGATCAAACTTTGGTGATATTACAGTTTTCTACTTTTGAAAATACTTTTATAGTCTTAATTGTAACTTGACAGTTTGATGATGCTGAACTCTGGATGATAAATAATATTTGAGGTCTCATCATTTTTTCCTGAATAGATGAGGGTGGTTTTCATAAACCCCTAGTAAGGGCTGTCCATCTTCAAAATATAATCCCCCTGGAATAGCTATATTGACTTCTTTTATGGTATACCACAGCATATCTATATTTAATTCTGTGATGCAGCTATTTCTATTGGTAAGTAACACAATAAGAAAAAGGGATAAAAGTATGATATTATAGGCCTGCTCTCCACAACTAGAGAAAGACTGTACGCAGGAATGAAGACCCAATGAAGTCAAAAATGAATAAATAAAATAAAAATTTATTTAAAAAGTATGATACTATAATAATTACTCCTGATTAACATTCAGTGTACTTACCATTGATGATGTTCTTTAATCATTCTATTGGATGTGGTAAGATAGTCCAATGGCAAGGAAAAGAAAGTAAATAAAAATAGAAAAGAAAAAAAAAGAAACAGAAAGAAGAGAAATTGATAGACTTCCAAAACCATAGCATCTGGTCTTCAGTAATTCAGTTGAGACTACTGAAAAAGAAGAGAGACTCTAGACTCTCTTTTTATCTAACCTCCCCATCTTAAATTTTGGTCACGCTCTAAATAATGAAGTCTTAGAAAAGGTTAGTTTGGGGAGAGGGGAGAGGAGAGACTCTAATACCTGCTCTTCATGATAGAATCAATAAGAAAAAAAAGAAAAGTAACTCCACTTGGTTCACAGTATGCCAGAATATCATGAAGCTCTTTGAAGTCATTGTCGAATACAGTGGGGCTCAAAAGGAGTATGAAATACCATAGTTTCTAGATTGAGCTATAAGGCAGTTGTGATGAGATGGTCCATGAGAAAATGCTGTTCTACTAGGTCTAAGATTTGAATATTCTCAACTGGGACAAACCTCATTGAGGCACATCAAGTAGTAGTATAGTCCCATAATGGGAAAGGCAAATTTGGGGAGACAGGTAGACATGTGTTCCAATCTGTCACCACCAATGTTTGCTCATTTAACGTTCCACAAGTTATTAAAATTATTTGGACCTGTTTCTTTATTTACTAAATTGGGGAAAAAGTATTTAACTCACAGTACCTTTGTGAGTATTAAATAAGATAATGTGTATAAAGTAGTAGTCTTATAATGGGTTTTTAATAATTGTTCATTTCTTCATGCAATTATTCTACCCAGACCCACTCTGCTGCACTGTACTCAAGTGTACCTACCTGGAGCCAGAAGCACAGGGTAGTTAAGAGCAAGCTCTACAGACAGTTTATCTGTGTTGAAATCCTGGCTCTGCTTAGGGTACTCATCTTTAACATGGGGACAGTGAGAGTACCTTCTCCAGAGGGACATCATGAGGAATAAATGAGCCAAGATATATACATAATCTCTTTAAGGAATTAACTCATGTGATTGGGGGGCTGGCAAGCTCAATGGCTGGGAAACTTGGGCAGAAGTTAATGCTGCAGTCTTGAGGCAGAATTTCTTCTTCTCCAGGAAATCTCAGTATTTGCTCTTAAGACCTTCAACTGAATGGAGGAGGCCACCCACATTATCAAGGGTAATCTCCTTTGTTTAAAGTCAACTGATTGTAAATATGAACCACATCTATAAAATATCTTCACAGCAACACCTACATTAGTGTTTGATTATATAACTGGGTACTCTAGCCTAAGCCAAGTGATCCATAAAATTAACCGTCATGTTACTCTTAATGGACTCCTTTGCTAGAAGAATCTAATTTTTTTCATAAGGACCATGATTCATTTGTTCAGCTGACATTTACTGTTACCTATGAGAGGCATCATTATCTGGTGATTAAGCCACAGGCTCTGGGGCTGCACTGACTGCATCCAAACCCTGGCATTACCACTCACTTGTAGTGTGACCTTGGACAAGTTACTTAAATTCTCTGTGTCTCAGTTTCCTACTTGTAAAATGGGGGTAATAATAGTATCTACTGCATGATGTTGTGAGTGTCAAATCAGCTGATACTTGAAAAGTGCTTTGATTAGTGCCTGCCACATGAGATGTGTCTATAAAAAGTTGTCAAATAGTGCTCGCTGGACTGTGAGGACTCACGGCCTCAAGGAGCAAAATAAAGTATGAATGACCAATTGTTATACAAATGCTATAAGGTAGATATCAGTTCTATGGGATTAGAGGAAAATCCCATTAATTTTGCCTGGGTGCTAGTGATGGGGATGTTTTCTATGAAAGTCTGAGTATGTATGCAAACAGAAGGAAGTACAGATATGGCAACCAGGTGGGTGAAACTTGTATTTTGAGATTTTTATGGATTTCTAAAAATAAATAAGCTTTCAAAATTTTGGAAAGATAGATATACAGACATAGTTAAAAATTTCAACCTGTTACAGCACGTTAAAAGCAAAAACTGTGCTCCTACTCTCAGATCATGTATTCATTCAAAATAATGATGCTCAACTCTATTTACATAAAATAGAACTGTATTCATTTTATACCAGGAAAAAAAAAAACAATATAGCAGTCCTGTCACCAATCATAAGAGATGGAATATTAGTAGGCTACATAGGCACCCAAGACTGAGTATTAGAATTCCTAGATGGTCCAAGTTATTTAAGCCAGACATTCAAATCATGCTAAGCAAATACCTGCCTTCAGGCACACAATCCTGTCACCCACTGAACTCACCCACGTGGTCCTGAGATTAGTCTTAAAACTGCCTGTCACTTTGTCTATATGCACCACCAGTTCAAACAACCTGCCTATTTATTGGTTTATTTGTTTATTGTCAGTTTTGCCTATGCTATTGAAAGTTCCATGACAACAGTGTCAATCAGAGTTGCCAGGCCCATAGTAGGTAAGGAAGTCTTAGTTAATTGAAAGAATAAATTGATGTGTTTTCTGAAAGTCATTTTAGTAAAGTTTATCCACTTAGGCTATAGACTAGTGTTTCTCAAACTTGAGGAATAAATGAACCAAGTCTAGTGACAAATTATCTTGAACTTGTGAGACTCTCTCTGTTAGACCCAAGAGGTCCAGAAATACCAGTTTAAATCCAAAGTCTTATTCTAAGCAAATATCTTTCTTTTTATTAATTATTTTAGCAAAATAGATGTTTCCTGTTTAAAACTAGCTAACAGTGTATGTGTGTGTTTTTAAATTATCACAGGAGTGAAAGTACAACATTTAGAAAGTTTCATGGACTGCCCAAGAATATGTCCTCAGACTTCTGATGGTTCACAGACATCAGTCTGGGAAACTGTAGTGACTGAGAAAATGGAGTAAAGTGAGCCTAGTTTACCCAAGGTTAAGTGGATTATATTTAAATAACTTGAGAAAAATGTCTTCAGGGAACAAGCAGTCATCATCCCAACTTTATTATTATTTCATAAACAATATGGGAAAGAACAGTGGACCAAATCATCATTGCTTTTCAAAAATTTTTCTCATTTCACTGATTTGAAAGTTAACTTGATATTTGCAATTTTATATAGCAGAGAAGCAACAAAAATTAGCCAATGCAGCAAAGCAATACAGAGCAGGAAAATATCATAGGTAAAATTGAAACAATTTTAATCACCTCTAAAAGACCTAAGGAAAGTGCTTTGATAATGATGACAAAATGTTTACTTAACTAAAATTACATATATTAATTTTAAAGAATTTAACTAAAGTTGCCTAATACCTTTCTCTATATTTATAGATGTATAAAGGACCTTGAAATATATTTATATTTCTATAAGTTCAAAAACTTAATTCTCTAGATCAGAAGCACAACTTATGAATGAACAGGCAGAGGGAAAAAAATCTGGAAATTAAAAAAAAGTGTCTAATAGAATTAATAAATATTGAAAAGATAATTTTCCTTTAAAAATTTAACAAACCAAATAACTTTGTTTGTTGTTGTTTTTACTGTATTATCTATTCAAAAAAGCTTAAAATATTCTATTTTACAGAATATAAAAATTTTATAGGAATACAAAATGCATGGAAAAAAGCAAAATATAATAGCAGTGATAATTAAGAGAATTAAACCTTTGTATTTATTTAAATACTCTGTGAACAGCCTAACTGCTCCCTATAATAACAGTAAGAATATAGAGAGGGAGACTGGGATCCAGAGTGGCTTCTTAGCCTATATATCATCATATTTATTCATTTAAATATTTGTTGATTGTTTACTTTTGTCAAGGTACTACAAGGTGATTTGAGGGTAACAAAGATGGATAGGATACCATCTTTGCCTTTTGGAGGGGTAGAAAAATTACTCATATTAAAAACAAATATAAGGGAAAATGATACGTGGCATTATACATGTAAAACTAAAATTCTAGGAAGTTCCGAGGAGTAGGCTGAGGAAATCAGAGAAGGCTTCAAGGAGGAAGAGTATGTGACCTAGGCTTTGAAGGATGAGTCCAATTTGGACCTTTGGGAAGGGCATTTCAGGCACTAAGCTAAGGAAACAAGGACAATATATAAAGAGTCTAGAATTTAGCATGCTAGAATATTGACTTTACATTGGAAGCTTAATGCTATTAAAACGAAAACTTTAGCCTTTTGTTTAAGTTAGTACTTCTTTAATCTACCATGCTGAAAAAGTTATCTAATGCTGCATAAAAGGCCACCCTAAAAACCTAGTGGGTTATCATAATAGCTATTTCTTTAGGTCACTATTCTGGAGGCTGACAATTTAGGTTTGGCTCAGAGGAGTGGTTCTTTTGGTTTGAGTTAATCTCCAGTGATTTTGTCTGAGCTTGCTCAGGAATTTGCAATTAGTCAGCAGATTAACTAGAGGTTGACTCTTCTAGGAAGGCCCCAGTTGGGATACTTCGTCTCTACTACCTGTGACTCTCACCCTCCAGTAGGCTAACCCAGGCTGTTCACACGGCAGCCGGGTGGGTTTCAATAAAGCCAATAGAAGTCTGGGCTCCAAACTGGAGACTGTCATTTCCATAACCTTTTCTTGGCCAAAGTAAGTCCCAAGGCCAGTCTAGATTCAAGAGATGAGAAAATAGAATTAACCATTTGATGGGAGGAGCAGCAAGTCACATCACAAAGGTCATGGATGCCAGAAAGGATGAAAAATTGGAGCTATTTTGTAATCAATCTACCACACAGGCAGTAAAAAAGAAAAGTTATTCTAAAACATTTAGAAGCAGTCCATTTTTCTAGGCTACCTACTAGATTTTAATCTCTATGCACTCATAAACATATAAACACAAACACAAGGAGTCCACACTCCTATTCTTAGAAAATTGGGTACTGTTTCTGTCTGCTGTATTTTAGAGCTAATTTTTTTCCCCAGTCACTGGCAGAAGCTGTAAAGGACTGGTCAAAGCGTTTTATTTTCCTTTTTCAATTCAGTGTCTTTTAACTTATCAACTGCCGTTACAATGAAGGAACATCAATTAATGCTAAATTACAAAGGAATTCTTGTGGGATTGCCTATAACAGCTGCCCTGATGCCAAAACCATTCAAAGTGATAAATGTTTTACATTGAATACCAAATACACTCATAATTATTTTGCCATTTACTGAAAGTGTTGCCAACCTACCTTTGATTCTAAAGAAACTGCACATCTTTATCCACTCAAAAAATAAAATCTTGTGCTCATGAGATCTATGCAAAGGCCCTTTTATGTAGGTCAAAATCATGCTTCCCCATGCCCTTTTAATAGGTTTTCTCTGAAGTTCTCTGTGCTGCCCTTAGGGCTGTCCACATACTGGTGATAAGCATGTAACTTGCATAGCAAACTCCCTCCCTCCCAAACTCACATCACAATACCGAGTTCAGTATGTCCCATAATAAAATGATATATTTTTGTATGCTCTACACATACTGCTAAGGTACTGCTTTGTGAATAGAGCCCTACAATACAGATGCAGTTTACTAGGAACTTAGCATTTAAACGACTTTCATCTTGACAATGACTGACATGTCTGGCTGAGAATATTATATATTTAGAAGAGTTTTTTTGAAGGCTCCATACTTAAGAATCATGTCTCATCATATTCAGTGAACTTCTGAACTAAGTCTTAAATGTTTAAAGAAGGGTCATGAAGCCACTCTGCTACAAAAGTCTGCAACTTGCGCCCAACTCATATCACAGAAGAAATACATGCATAGAATAATTTTTCCAAAGTTTTCTTTCCATTTAAAGAAAAAAAGAAAAGCTCTTCTACTTTTAGCTTTGAATATTGATCACTGAGATGAGAACTTGTGCTGGAGTCCGACAAAGTAAAAGACAAACTCTAGAGGATGAAAGGTACATCACATTCTTGATAAACTTTGTAGGAATTTCTTCAACACATGCTTCTCCATTTATACAACAGATCAAGGAAGGCTAGAATCCAATTTCAAATCAAATAACCCCCATATCGATGTGCAGGATAGTTGACAGTGCACTCCCATCAACTCTGTGCTTTCTGGTGGGTAATGTGCACAGTGTAACCTAGAGTAGCCATTTGGCAGAAGACCACTCTAGTCAAATTGAAATAGCCTTTAGAGCCTTGGTTAGAATGGAGACCATAATATATGCTTGTCATTTGATGAAAAATAGTGCGTTTAAATTAAGGGGAAAAAAATCCTGTCATCCAGATCCGAGCCTGCACGATGACACAAGTGTCAACATCTTATTTAAAAGTGTTAAGGTACAGTACTGCTCAGCAACACAATTTGTAAGGAAACATGGGATCATGGGCCAGAGACGGAAGATTTGCTGCCTCATACCAGCCATGGGGAGTGATAAAATATGTTTCTTCCAGATAATTACTTGCTGCTCAAGAAAAATGGCATTTCTAAATTGATATTGCAATGTAGAATAAACAGATTATGCTGCACAGGTAGACACAGGCTAGCTTTTGTCAAGCGATTGGACTTGGGATCACTCAATGCCACGTAACACTAATTTTGTTTTATGCTTACAAAGCAATATAACTTCTCCAGAGTTAAGAAAATGTCCACTTATGTGGATATAATGGAAGATTTAAACCTCAGATGGCAAAAGAAAAGAGTGTTTTTAAAAATTTTGACTGTTTAAAAAGAGTCTAAGAATATTCATGCTAGAAAAAGCTCTACGAACATCTAGAAGAGAAGCAATTCTGTGGTATTTAGAATGTCTCAGTTTGATGAAAGAATGATTTATCTTCAAGTTTCCATGCTAAGGGATTTATATACATCTTATTTAATCCTTAAAGCAACGCTGTGAATTAGGCAGTAGTATTATTCTCATTTTATAAGCAACATAACTAAGGTGAAAGGGTCTAGGTGACTTGTCTAAGGTCTCACAGTTGTGAGGCTAGACACCAAACTCAGGTGCCTGACTTGAAATCTGTGTTATCTAATATTATACACTCAAATGTTCACAAATAGAATTATTAAGAAACGTATTTTAAGCTTGTTATCCACATATATAAGCAAAAATGCTATAAGCAAAGACCACTGGAAAAGATAACAGTTTTTCCTACTCTCCTAATAAGTTTTAAAGTAGAAACTCACTACAGAACTGTGTGAAGTATTGTAAAATCCTAGTTTAAAAGATAGCCTTGGCCTTTAGGTTCATGGACAGCTGCCCTAATTTTTTTTTAAAATACATCTGTAAAAATTTGAAAGGTGGAGTAAAACATGAAAGTTCAGCTTTACCAACATGGAGTACAAAATATGATGTTATCTCATTTACTATTCTAAGGAATACAATTCTGAGCCCTCCACACTTCCTTTCTCAAAGGAAACTATTCTGAAGTTTCCATTAACGTTAAGTTCCTCAGGGTGTAGCTCGAGGAGGGGTTGGAGCAGCTGCCATGAATGGGGCCCAGAATCAGCTCCACTCTTCCAGTTCATTCCAAGTCCCCATGTCCCCCAAAACATATATAAAAGCAGACTCCACTACCCAGGTGACAGCACAGTCGGTAGTACTTGATTATACAGGACAATCCATACTCCATTCTAAGAGCTTCCTCTTGAAGTCTGCATTAGTTTACTCAGGCTGCCATAGCAAAATACCAGAAACTCGGTGGCTTAAACAACAGAAATTTATTTTCTCACAGTTCTGGAGGCTAGAAGTCCAAGATCAAGGTCTACTGTTTTTTTTGAGTCCTCTCTCCTTGGCTTGTAGATGGCCACCTTCTCACAATGCCCTCACATCATCTTTCCTCTGTGGGTCCAAATTTCCTCTTCTTATAAGGACACTAGTCTGATTGGATTAGGGTCCATTCTAAGGGCCTCATTTTAACATAACAATCTCTTTAAAGGCTCCATCTCCAAAAACAACCACATTCTGAGATACTGGGGGCTTCAACATATATATTTTATAGGGGGAAATGATTTAGCACACAACAAAATCCATTTCTACTTTCTTTCAAGAGCCCAGTTTGACTAAAAATAAACCCATTGTAAGTATCACACTTATTTGTAGCATCTACAAGATGATTTAAAATGATCTCATTTTAAATGGGTATTTGACTTATACGTGTGTAAATAAACTATCTTGATGTGTCTCCTGAAACAAAGAATGTGTCCAAATACAAAGATTTATTATCTTTAGGTGGCCCTAGCAACTAGCAACTTTTGACTGTCATTCTCTTGGGGGAAAATAAGCTCTGTCTTCATACCTTCATACCCAATAAAGGAACAAAATTTAGTTATGTGATTTGCCAGCTGCTGAGTTGTTTTTATACAATTTTATGCTGATATCATTATGTGACATGTCAATTTATGACTTGAGGCCTCAGTTTCCTCATCAACAACCTGAAAGTTCTGGGTGATGATAACTTCCAAGACAGTTTCTAACTATAGGATTCTATGATTTTTGATATGGGGTAAACGATCTGTATCTCACTCTATGTATTTCCTAAGGTCAAGTCCAGTTAGCCTTCTGAATTGTTGCTCTATAACCCAGAAAAATAACCTTGAAGATGAAATTAGCAACCTATGAAAATACAGAATTTCCCCCAAATTTAATAGTCACCATTATTTTGTCTAATTTTTAAATTATTCTGTTGGATAAAACGGTTTCTCTCTAAAAAACCCAAGTTATTCTTACATCAGTTAATTTTTTTCTAAAAAATCCCCAAGTAGGGCTTCCCTGGTGGCGCAGTGGTTGAGAGTCCGCCTGTCGATGCGGGGGACACGGGTTCGTGCCCCGGTCCGGGAAGATCCCACATGCTGTGGAGCAGCTGGGCCCGTGAGCCATGGCCGCTGAGCCTGCACGTTCAGAGCCTGTGCTCCACAACGGGAGAGGCCACGACAGTGAGAGGCCCGCGTACCGCAAAAAAAAAAAAAAAAAAAAATCCCCAAGTACTTGTTTTCAATTATGAAAACATATCTTAGTGGAATTGATATATTTTCCTTATAAGAATCAAAATATAATGATGAGCATTCACAGAAAGGATATTCTTACCCTAATGCCCTACTCCACATCTTCTTACCAATCATTTCTGCTTTCCAGAGGCAAACGTCTTTAGCAATCACTGTTATTTCTTCTGGTATTTACCTTGATATTCCATTTAGGAACATTTAAGACTCCTCTTAATTTTATTTTTATTAGATAAATTTTCAAATGAAAATGTAGAGAGAAGAGCATAATGAAGGTATCTACATATTTAACTATTATAACATTTTTCAGTTATGCTTCAGGTTTTTTCATTTTTTGCTGAAGTTTTAAAAAATTAATTTGCCATTTTTTGATTTTCTAAAAATTTAAAAATATTTTGACTTTCTGCCATAGATTTTAACTCTCATATATATTCCACTGTGCCTACAACTGTTAATTGCTTTATTTTTCCATTTGTTTAGTTTTGTATATCCCAATCACCTTTTCATCCCTAAATTCTTTAATGGAACTCTATATATCTCTTCTTTATATTCAAACATACCAAATAGTATGTCAGTTTAATTATGGCTTCAATCTGGGCTGGTTCTCTAGGACTCTAACATGGCTGTTGACTTAGCACCTCCCAGTATTATTATTCTGGGAATATTTCTCAACTCTTTCTGATGTTTAATTCATACCTTTCTCTCTTTTTTTTTCATTTTATTTTGGTAGAGCATGCAACTTCAAAACTTTCTAGAAAAATGGTATATTGGAGGTAAATATTTTGAAAACTTGCATGACTAATTAATGATAAAATGACTTTAGAGTTGATTGATAATTTGAGTAGGTACAGAATCCTGAGATGGACATAATATTCCCTCAGAACTTTAAAGGATTTGGCCCATTGGTTTTCCCTCTGGCAAGACTGTAGAGAAGTTTGATGCTATTCTGATTTTTCATCATTTGCATAGGTCTGTTTCATATTCTCTTAAATTTTAGGATCTTCTCTTAACCGCCAGAATAGTGAAATATCACAGCAATGTGCTTTGGTGGGGTTCTTTTATTATTCGTTGTACTGGGTCTGTTGAAACTGTCCCCTCTTGTTCTTCTAGTCTGGAAACGTGTCTCTAAATTTTCTATTGATGATTTCCTCCCTGCTGTTTCTTTGTTCTCTCCTTTTGAATTTTCCATTATTCATATGTTAGATTCTATGGTCTGTTTCTCTATTTTTGTTTCTCTCTCACTCTGAGTTTCCTTGACTTCAGTTACCAAACCTACAATGAAATATCTGCTAACATATTTTGAATTCCCAAGTTCTCATTTTGTTGGAGGCTTTCTGCTCATCAGTATCTGCACATCTTTTATTCTAGATGGCAAATTTCTCGATCTCTAACACTGGGTGAAGTGGGTGGAGGGTTGGCGTATGCTCAACATAGCCAGTGTTCTTAAAGCCAGGTAGAGTAAGGGGGATTAGTGGTCTCAAAATTCAATGTGTAGATTGTCAATACTCCTTTTTAGTAAGTCTTCTTCTATTTTTTTTTTTTTTTTTTTTTTTTTTGCAGTACGCGGGCCTCTCACTGCTGTGGCCTCTCCTGTTGTGGAGCACAGGCTCCGGAAGCGCAGGCTCAGCGGCCATGGCTCATGGGCCCAGCCGCTCCACGGCATGTGGGATCTTCCCGGACAGGGGCACGAACCCGTGTCCCCTGCATCGGCAGGTGGACTCTCAACCACTGCTCCACCAGGGAAGCCCAAGTCTTATTGATTTTACTTGTACTTAGTCTTGAAAACCCAGTTTTAGGATGATCTGGGAGGAGTGCTGACCTGGATGAATAGGTAGAAGAGACTTGAAAGCTTGAATGTTTCTTACAAATGTCACAAAATCCTCCTATTTTCTTTAATTCCTATCTTCTTAGGCCCCTAGTATCTTTAATTTCTAATCATATTCAGGACTCTGCTTTGCAAATTTGCTTACTTTTTAGCTTTTGCTCTTAAAGCAGTTAATTTTCAGTTTTTCCAAACTGCCAATTATGATTCATTCACTACCATTCTATTTTCCAAAGTTGTGTTGATGTACATTACAGAGAACAGAATATTCTGCTATCTTGTTTACCACTTCTTTACCCTCATTTTTTTGTGCTTTGCCTTAATTTTTTTGTTAAATCAACAAATCAAACAACCAAACTTTCCTGGCATTTTAGCAAGGTTTTGGAGGGAACAGAGGTAAACATACATTCGATAAGTGATACTTAAGTATGCATTTTTTCTAAGGATTTCCTGGAAATGATATCAAAGATAACCCATCATAGGCAAAGATATCAAAATAAAAATTATGCATTTAACTTGAATACATCCCTTTGGCTTTTACTGTCTCATTTAATGAATGATGCATCAAATTGTTAATAAAACAGATTTTTTGTTTTGTTTTGTTTTGTTTTTGTGGTACGCGGGCCTCTCACTGTTGTGGCCTCTCCCGTTGTGGAGCACAGGCTCCGGACGCGCAGGCTCAGCGGCCATGGCTCACGGGCCCAGCTGCTCCGTGGCATGTGGGATCCTCCTGGACCGGGGCACAAACCCGTGTCCCCTGCATCGGCAGGCGGACTCTCAACCACTGCGCCACCAGGGAAGCCCAAAACAGGTTTTTATTGACACTTTCTAAGTATTTAAAAATGTATCGTCTTCCTATTATCTTTCTTTTCCCCCATTTCTTCAAAAGCATTTGAGGGGACTTCCCTGGTGGTGCAGTGGTTAAGAATCTGCCTGCCAATGCAGGGGACATGGGTTCGAGCCCTGGTCCAGGAAGATCCCACATGCCTTGGAGCAACCAAGCCCAGCACCACAACTACTGAGCCTGCGCTCTAGAGCCCACGAGCCACAACTACTGAAGCCCACGTGCCTAGAGCCTGTGCTCTGCAACAAGAAAAGCCACCGCAACGAGAAGCCCGTGCGCCACAACAAAGAGCAGCCCCTGCTCGCCGCAACTAGAGAAAGCCCACGTGCAGCAAGGAAGACCCAACGCAGCCAAAAAATAGGTAAATGAATTTAAAAAAGAAAAGCATTTGACACTCAGTGTCTAACTCCTTCCTTCAGCCGTTAAAACCAGAAGTCAATTTTGTATCATTTTTCTACACCCACCAATTTAAACTGCTCAAACCACAGGCCTTTTTGAGCCATTATTTTACGCCTCCTCTGAACATTTGATACCCTTCTGCTATGACTCTCTAGAAGTCTCTTCTTTTTTGTTTTCTGTGACATTCTGGTCCTGGTTCTCCTGACCACCTTTCAGTTCCTCAAGGCTCTGCTTTTTGTTGTTTACTTTTCCCCTGAGAAAATTAAAGGAAGGTCTTTGTTAAGACTCTGCTCTAGGTCCTCTAGTATCAATTTTATACTCTTATGGTCTAAATTACAATCTCTGAGTAAGTACCTTCTAAACCCTTTTCCTTAGGCCTTTGCTAACCGTTCACTTATGCTGCAGATCATCTTATCTGCTACGGAGTTCCTCATAAATGTTTCTTCAGAAGCTCAAATTCAACACATCCATAGCTAAATCCAACCTTGCAAATTTAGCTTGTGTCATTATCTATTGTAAAGCTGGTTGTGTAAAGCTGGTCTCAACATCATGTCTGGTCATTGGGGCCAGATCTCAGGTGAGCACACTGAAGTGATTGGCCATGTGTCACCAGCATTGTCACCCAGGCTTGTTCACATAGTGATTGGTCACAGGACTCCTAGAAGCTGTAATGGGGTTTACCCCCAACACATAAACGCTTTCTCTGTTTGTGTCACGTTTGCTATTTTCCAACAATCCAAAGCAAGTCACATGGCCAAACTTAGAGCTGATGTCAGAGGAGACTATTTAAGGGCATGCATACAGGAAGGCACAAGTCCTTGGGGACTATTAATGCCTAGAGTCTTCACTAGTCTTCAGTGCTTCTTCTTATGCTTAATCGTCTTACCAGGCTCCTAATCATCCAAATGTGAAACTTCTATATTTCAGCATCTCCTTAAGCACACTGTGAACTTTCCTACCCTCTGTCTTAATTCATGATATTGGACTTGCAGTGGTTCTTTTTAAAAATACAGCTTCATGAGTCTCACACAGATCTTTCAATTCATAATCTTCATGGGTAGATCTCAGAATATCCAATTTTGACTAGGTCCTTAGAGTATTTTTATGCACAATGAAGTTTGAGTATCACTGCTCCAGTCTATCCAGAAAAACTTTTAAAATATAACCCAAGCGTGGGAATTTTAACTTAACTTGAAATTCATAGCCTTTTAGGAGGTCTGTTGACGTTCATCAGGAAATACATAAATCTCCTAAGATTGTAAACAATGTAAATGTGGGCTCATGTGAATTTTTCAGTGCCCATAGTTTGCATGTGTCCTAGCCTGCTTCATCTGTGCTCTTATTCCTTGACTGGCTTCTCATGCTTAATCATCCATCAAATCTGAACTCTATACAGATTTAGAACAACGCTGTGGAGAACCAAGAGTTTGCTTTCATTTAAATTCCCTTCCTCATATCTTTTCTACTGCCCTCTCCTGCTGGTTCTTAAAAACAAAACTGTTTTATATTTGTAAAGGAATTGAAGTGGCAAAGTGCTTTCGTGTGAATTAACTCATTTGATCCTCACAAACCTCCCTGTAAGAAATTAAAGTATTTCAGAGAGTAAGAAACCGTTGTTACTAGCTGAGAATATATTTTAAAAGAACTCAGGGGCTTCCCTGGTGGCGCAGTGGTTGAGAGTCCGCCTGCCGATGCAGGGGACACGGGTTCGTGCCCCGGTCCGGGAAGATCCCACATGCCACAGAGCGGCTGGGCCCGTGAGCCATGGCCGCTGGGCCTGCGCGTCCGGAGCCTGTGCTCCGCAACAGGAGAGGCCACAAAAGTGAGAGGCCCTCATACCGCAAAAGAAAGAAAGAAAGAAAGAAAGAAAGAATGCAGGTCTCCTGAGTTTGTTAACACCCGATTGCTGAACCATGGGGTTTCACTTAAGACTCCACAAATCTGGACTTATGACAAAATTTTGTTTTTCAAATACAGGGAAACACGGGGGAAAACTAGAATTCTAACATTAACATTTGGCTCTTTGCCCCAAATTTGAAATAGTACACCTTGAGGAACATACACTGTCATTTATCATTTACCATGAAGGGTAGTTGATAGCAGAGGTTTCAAAGCAAAACAATTGCTACACAGGAAAAATGCATTAAAAATTTTGCATTAGTCCATAAAGTGTGGAAAGGGCTGGTTGTTTCTGAGGTTTGAAAATGTTTCTCTTCTTACACTACTAGTGTTCTGTTTATAAAAAAAGAAAAAAATATTTTCCTACAGGTGGAACTTGCTACACTGTATCTAAGAGTGTGTGAAACATGCTGTGAATTTGAATCAACTATGCAAACAATTTAAAAGGACGATGTTATACCCAAAAGGCTGTATGTTGGGCAACAAGTAAAGTTTGTAGCAAGAAGTGGGCTTGCTGGTCCTCTCTTAGCATGAAAATACACACTTTCCTGTCTGGGGGAACCTAGATATAAAATCCCATTGGAAATCATATTTCTCTAGGTTTTTTTTCCCCAAAACTAGACAGATTGGCATTTCTTGGGCTCGTGACAGCTGGACATTACATATTTGACAACTCAAAGATGGGTAATAAGTCATGTAGGAGGATAGGCACCTGGTGGCTCTACATAAACACTCTAGTATCACCTAAAATGGAAAAAATACACAGCAGTGCTGGTGTTTCAACACTTGCTAATTTGTCTACTGTACTGAGATGTTAAAACTGTCATGCTAGAAAAACCACTTTGGTCTTACTATCAACAAACATTGCATACATTTTTGAGAAATAAATAGATGAGGCAGAAATAAGACCTATTTCTTATAGGAATTAGATACAAGGAAAAGCTAATATCTCAAATTCCACTGCAGGGCAAGCCACTGCCAGTGACTATTATGGGCAGAAGATCCTGGTACATAGGCCAGATCTGAACCCAAAGGTGCTTTTACAGTATTCAGGAGGTTTCCTTTAAAAAATAATAATATCTGGCAACATAGGGTTTATGTGTCAACAGTGGTAGGGCATGAATACCTCAGTTTGCCAGAATTCCTACCTAACCTGCCTCTCATTTAAGTTTCCCAAGCCCCTGTGGCTTATTCAAGTTTTGTTATCAGCCATGGTGAGAGTAATTTCACTACGGAAATTGGCAAATGCTACAAATCAGAGCCATATTTATTTTTCTGGAGAGTCAGTGTTAAACATTTACCAGCACACCACTATTATCATATCTATATATCTATATCTATATCTATCTATCTATATTAACATCTTTATTGGAGTATAATTGCTTTACAATGGTGTGTTAGTTTCTGCTTCATAACAAAGTGAATCAGTTATACATATACATATGTTCCCATATCTCTTCCCTCTTTTGTCTCCCTCCCTCCCACCCCCCCATCCCACCCCTCTAGGTGGTCACAAACCACCAAGCTGATCTCCCTGTGCTTTGCAGCTGCTTCCCACTAGCTACCTATTTTACGTTTGGTAGTGTATATATGTCCATGCCACTCTCTCACTTTGTCACAGCTTACCCTTCCCCCTCTCCATATCCTAAAGTCCATTCTCTAGTAGGTCTGTGTCTTTATTCCCGTCTTACCCCTAGGTTCTTCATGACCCTTTTTTTTTTTTCTTAGATTCCATATATATGTGTTAGCATACGGTATTTGTCTTTCTCTTTCTGACTTACTTCACTCTGTATGACAGACTCTAGGTCTATCCACCTCACTACAAATAACTGAGTTTCGTTTCTTTTTATGGCTGAGTAATATTCCATTGTATATATGGGTCACATATTCTTTATCCATTCATCTGTTGATGGACCCTTAGGTTGCTTCCATGTCCTGGCTATTGTAAATAGAGCTGCAATGAACATTTTGGTACATGACTCTTTTTGAATTATGGTTTTCTCAGGGTATATGCCCAGTAGTGGGATTGCTGGGTCATATGGTAATTCTATTTTTAGTTTTTTAAGGAACCTCCATACTGTTCTCCATAGTGGCTGTATCAATTTGCATTCCCACCAACCGTGCAAGAGTGTTCCCTTTTCTCCACACCCTCTCCAGCATTTGCTGTTTGTAGATTTTTTGATGACGGTCATTCTGACTGGTATGAGATGATATCTCATTGTAGTTTTTATTTGCATTTCTCTAGTGATTAATGATGTTGAGCATTATTTCATGTGTTTGTTGGCAATCTGTATATCTTCTTTGGAGAAATGTCTATTTAGGTCTTCTGCCCATTTTTGGATTGGGTTGTTTGTTTTTTTGTTATTGAGCTGCATGAGCTGCTTGTAAATTTTGGAGATTAATCCTTTGTTGGTTGCTTCATTTGCAAATATTTTCTCCCATTCTGAGGGTTGTCTTTTGGTCTTGTTTATGGTTTCCTTTGCTGTGCAAAAGCTTTTAAGTTTCATTAGGTCCCATTTGTTTATTTTTGTTTTTATTTCCATTTCTCTAGGAGGTGAGTCAAAAAGGATCTGAACATATCATATATTTTTAAACAAAAAGTTGGGAAGATAGGTATGAACACAAGAAAATGGGGGGTGGGGGAGCTTTTCCCTAAGGTATTAACAATAGATTTTCTTTTTTTCTTCTGTTTTCTTGTCTTTTCTAGATTTTCTTCAACAGATATGTCACTTTTGTAATTTCTTAAACTAATGCAATTAGGTTTAAGTAAAAAATATTCCCTACATAATGAACTTTCTAAAAGGCAGTTCTTCATCCAGCTGCTATTTCTATATTTTATGAAGTTCTCAAATCCCAACATTTCCTTGAGAATGCCTAGGATTTAGCTATGAGGTAAAAATTCTCAAATGAATTCACATTTGCCCATAGCCCCCTAAATTTTTCAATAATGCCTAAAGTACAACAGATTAGCCATAAGGAGGAGAAGACTGTGAAATAAAGAAGAAAGCACTTATCTCTCGACAGTGCTCAGGGCTCTGAGAGAGTATGGTTTTGAAAGAGTCCTGACCCCAATACCTAGAATAGCTCTGGATATCCTAGAAGTGCTGGGATTGTCTGGTTTAAAGGGTTGTGGAATGTGGGCATATCAGCAACACTGGCAATAACAGGCAAGAAAAGGTAGCTAAGACAGGGCAGGGGTGACCACTGAGATCATTTTTGCTCTGGTTATGGCCGCTTCACATTAGCTTACTCCTGACATTGGCATAGCGGTGAAGTCTAGACGGAGCCTTGAATGACTTAGAGCATGTTATAGCGGTGAAGTCTAGACAGAGCCTTGAATGACTTAGAGCATGTTAGGTGCATGCCCAAGTGCCCAGACCTGAATGTAAATTTGTTGTCAGTTTTCCTTACACAATTTCTAAATATAAATATATTTATATTTAGAAAAAGAAAAGTGATCACAGACATCCTGAGAGGCCTTTAAAATGCTTTTAAGTAATATATCCTGTAAATAATTTTCAAAAATTTGGGGTGCTAAATTGTGTGTGTGTCCAGTGCTAGAAGTATGTAGAAGTAGAGGGGAATTGGTAGGATTTTAAGCAGGGAAAAACATGACACATCTTTATTTAGAATCGTAATACTTTAAGCCTTTTTTTTTTTTCTGGCTGTGTAAGAACTCTTTTTTTTTTGAGTTTTTGCTTTCACTAATCTAAATTCAACCTTCAGAGAATTAGTCTTAAATTTGTTATCCCTGAAATGGAATAGTGGCTGGCATGAGAGTTCACAGTCCTGTGCACTGGTGGTTATTAAATAACCTCAGGGAATTTTTGTTTGTTTGCTTGATTTTTACCTTTTGGCTAAAATTTCTTTTGGAAATTATTTTACCTTTCTGTATTCCCTATTCAGTTTTCATTGACTGTTGCTGTTCGCCTCTTGTCTGTAATGTTGAGTCAATTTTGAAAGTAAGCCCAGATTTGCCCTAGAGGTGGCAGAATTTCTGTGGTGGGTAAGTGAAATGATTGCTCCATATAGCTTTATAAAGTGTAAAGACCTCTGAGATGAAAGGAGCTATATAAATGTAAGGCTGTCATTTGAAATTGCTATTACCATTTGAAATTCTCAAGAGAAGCATTACTGAAATCCGGCGTATGCACCATATTAGATTGCTTAATATCATTAAAGCATGTGCAGCAAATGAAAATACCAATTTCCTCTTATATGTAGCTCGTGTTTAAGGCTGCGTATCCAAAGCTAGCAGGTTTCACAGCTCATTCTGGCATATTAATACTCACTGAAGGAAGCAGAAGTTAACGAAGTATGAAGACAATGGTGTTTCTCTAGCCTATTGATTGCTTGTTTTTGTCATGTGCTTGTGAAGACAGAAACCGATTTCAGAAACCAAATGAAATGAGACATATATACCAGAGAAGGTTTGATACAACCAGCAGAGAAGCCTGGACAGAAACATATATAGCACCTCACAAGGTGATTTATGTTTAGCTTTGGCAATAAGGAAACCAAGAAATAACATGTATCTAAAACAGCAGAAAAGAATTGCAGGAACAGAAAAATTATCAAAACAGTGAAAATGGCCTGACCTCCAATGTGAGACCAGCTGTTCTTGTCACCTCCATTTGCAAGTTTGTTTTAGGAAAAGTGAACGCTCCGTATTATTGGAGCCACGCATACCTAGCAAGATGGAAATTCCAAGAAATAAGCAAGTGAGAGGGAGGCATCAGTGGCAAATTGGAATCTAAGGCCTTTTGTGCTTGTTAAATGGTGGAATGATTATAATTGGAAAAAGTGATGTGCATTAGTTCTGAGTGAATGTACAAGAAATGACAAGCGTGTAACTTAATGATTACTTCACAACACTCAGGACTGCCTTCTAGTCTCGCACTGAGGAGTTCAGCCCTACAGCAGAGAAAGCCACATGCTTTCCCCTCCTATTCATGAGTATTCTCCACAGGTCACATGGAAATAACCTTGAAGTGATAAGTCTTGGTTTACGAAGTCTGCTGCTTAAGCTGGTGTAAGTCATTCTGACAAAAAATGGTGGGATGTATTTTTTCTTTTTCTGGCAAACCATCACAATCATTGGCAAGCAAATGGACAGGATCTTGTTTTCAAAGAAATAGCATATGTTTACTCTCCTGGGAAAAGGGAGGATATGAGAAAGTTTCCTGAAAATCAAAGCTAATATTCAAATGAGTGAGAGTGTGTCAACTTTCTCTTCACTGTTAAAATAGATGTCTACAGAATATGTTGATTTTATAATAGCTTAAAAATATCTCCTTAATTTTTCTGAATAATTAATATACTGTATCTAATTTTACTGTATGAATTTTTACCATATAAAAAGTTAAATTTTAATGAGTGAAAACAAAAGTAATTTTGAAAATATTTCCATATTGAGAAATTTATAATAAATTATAAATTTTTAGAACCTAAAGTGTAAATAATAATTATAATATAATCAATAAACTTATTAACTAGAGTCAACAAACACACATGAAAGGGTCAGAATACAGCTTCTATTTTGTTTTATCTTAGAAACTGGTTCTGGAATTGCTCTGTAACCCAGACTCAGATGCAAGTAGGGTTGTCTAGATGACATTTTCCTAAAACCCAAGCAAAGTCATAGTTTATAACAAATAATTATAAACACAGGTTAAAGACTGGCCCTGAGGTGAGGACAACATGTTTAAGAGAGGAAGACATTATATAAGTGAGAGGAATGTATAAAATTATTTCACACACTGTCACGTAAAAGGTGAAGGTTAACCCAGAGATGTGTTTAGAGCTTGTATTTAGTGGTACCTCACAAATACTTACACTGAAGTTCTGCCAGTTGTCACTAGGTGGTGTATGTTGCAGCATGGCAAAACAGGAATGCTTTATCAAGGCCTATTTTGTGAAAATGGATTAGTCTAGTGACGGATACTAAACAAAACTAGAAGAGCCACAAAACTATTCTACTCTCCATAATTAAAGTTACATCTTTTTTTTTAATCCACATCTTCAACAACATAGGATCCCTAAATGCTTTGCCAATATATATATATATATTTAAATTTTATTTATTTATTTATTTATTTATTTATTTTTGGCTGTGTTGGGTCTTCGTTTCTGTGTGAGGGCTTTCTCTAGTTGCAGCGAGAGGGGGCCACTCTTCATTGTGGTGCGCGGGCATCTCACTATCGCGGCCTCTCTTGTTGCCGAGCACAGGCTCTAGATGCGCAGGCTCAGTAGTTGTGGCTCACGGGGCTAGTTGCTCCGCGGCATGTGGTATCTTCCCAGATCAGGGCTCGAACCCGTGTCCCCTGCATTAACAGGTAGATTCTCAACCACTGCGCCACCAGGGAAGCCCCGCTTTGCCAATATTTTGAAAGGATGTTTGCTTCTATTACTTTAAAAGGCTCAATGATATTCAGGGTAGCAAAATTTTACAAGAAGGTTTTCTTGGCATAAAGGAAAGAAAGTCCTTTATTATCTCTTTTTTTTGAAAAGTAATCTTCCTTTAGATATATGATTTACTGTGGAAGGGTTTAATAAGAGATTTTTTTCTTTTTTAACATCTATTAGTAAGATGAAGCGAAGATAGTTACAATGGAGAATATATTATCAAGACCACCGTGCAGGTAATATCCTGCATATTGAGTCTAATCACCCATTTAAGTTAGAGTTGTTAAGAATATGGAGAATCACACTCTAATGATTAGTGATGAGAATCACCTAGATAATGAAATTAGTATTGAGAAACATATTTTTAGGCAGAATGATTATCCTGGGAGATTGATTAAAAGGATAATTGAAGAACAATGTAACCTTTTTCATAGTTATCAAGTTGAACTTGTTTAAGGCAATTTATCATAATAGTGTGGCTATGCCATATCATAAAAGGACTGGCCACTGCTTAAAAAGATGTTTATTATATATTAACCCAGACATGTTGTGGTACCAATCAAATATCTTCAATAAAAATGTGGAAGATGATAAGTGTAGTGGAACAATATCTCAAGCTATCTCAATAACTCTTGAGAAGCAGCTGAATGGAGTCTGCAATGTATAGAAAGGTTACTAAAAAGGAATCACAGTTTAATGGCTCTGTCAGTAACAACAGAAGAAACTACTGCTTCAGTCTACCTGAAATATTAACAAGGATTGCCTGATAATAATTTCCTTCTTTGAAAGTAAAACAAAATCAAATTCTTACTTGCAGTCAGTCATGAAAATGGATTGAGAAAGGAATTAATTAACCAACTGAAACTGGAATATAAAAATGGCAAGATATCCATTGCACAAGTCTGCATTTTCCTTGTCCCTCTCTCACTGGGCTTTCTAGTCACTTCCATTTTGGGGTAATTAATTAGTTATCCTCTCTATGTCTCTTTAAAATTTTTATTTTTGAAATTAATATATAGTAAAATTAACTTTTGTCTTTTAATTAATAAACTTTGTATTTTAAAACAGTTTTAGGTTTACAGAAAAATTGAGCAAAGTATACAGAATTCCTATATACTCCCCATTCTATCCACCCGTCTTCACACACAGTTTCCTCTGTTATTCTTCTACTATTAACATCTTGCATTGGTATGGTACATTTGTTACAGCTGATGAGCTAATGTACATGATTATTAACTATTAGGATTCACTCCCTGCGTTGTACATTTCTATGGGTTTTGCCTAGGACATCCAGTATGATGCTAGATTGAAGTGATGGGAGTGGGCATCCTTGCCTTCTTCCTAATTTTAGGGGCAAATCTTTGTCACTGTTAACTATGATGATAGCTTCTTTTTTGGGGGGAGGGATGTAGATACTTTTTATCCAGTTGAAGAAGTTATCTTCTATTCCTAGTTTGCTGAGAGTTTTTATTTTGAACTGATGTTTAATTTTTTTGTGTGTTTTTTCCTACATCAAATGATAGGATCAGGTGGCTTTTCTTTTTTAGACTGTTAATATGGGCCATTACATTGATTGATTTTTAAATACCGAACTAGACCTATAGTCCTGGGGAAATCCCCACTTAGTCATGATGTATCATTCCTCTCATATATTTCTGGATTTCATTTGCTGGTATTTTATTAAGGATTTTTGCTTATGTTGTAAGTGCTATTGATTTTATACTGTCTTTGCCTAGTGTTTTAGTATCAGGATAACATTGGCCTAGTTGTGAAGTGTATTATCCTCTTGTAATTTTCTGGAAAATATGGTATAGAATTGATGATATTTTTTCTTTAAATATTTGCCAGTGAAATCTCCTGGCCATGGGGGATTTCTTCTTTTGAAAGGTTTTAAAATATGAATATAATTTAGCTAATAGTTATAGAACTATTCAAGTTATCTATTACATCTAGAGTGAGTTTTGGTTGTTTGTGGGTTTTGAGGAATGGTCCATGTCATCTATATTGTTGAATTTATGGATGAAGAATCACTCATAGTATTTCATAATTACTTTAAAAGCCTGCAGAGTCTGTAGTGATATCCCATCTTTCTGATATTTATAACATGTCTTTTCTCTTTTATTTTTTTCTTTACTAAGCTGGCTAGAACTTTACCAATTGTAACAAGCTTTTTAAAAGGTCAGTTTTGGTTTCATGTATTTTCCTTATTGTTCTACTGTTCTAGATTTCATTGATTTCTTTTCTTACTTTTATACACACTTCCTTCTGCTTGCACTTTTGCTTCTCTTTCTCTAGCTGTTGTGGCCTCTCCCGTTGCGGAGCACAGGCTCCGGACGCGCAGGCTCAGCGGCCATGGCTCACGGGCCCAGCCGCTCCGCGGCATGTGGGATCTTCACGGACCGGGGCACGAACCCGTGTCCCCGGCATCGGCAGGCGGACTCTCAACCACTGCGCCACCAGGGAAGCCCTCTAGTTTCTTCTTTACAACAATTTGCTAGAATTCTGATACACAGATAGAGTCATAGACTCAAAGAATGCCAAAATGGGAAGGAAACTTGAAAATCAGCTGGCTTAGTATTTGTCCACGAGGGGCACACATCAGAATCCTCTGTGGAATCTAAAACATGCAACTGAGCTCTACTCTCCAAGACTCTGATTCATAGAACTTAGTGGTGGGGTCTAGTAGTATATGTGGGAATATATGGTAGGAAAGCTAGTAGTGTATTTTGACATGCGTTCCCAACTGAGAGATTTTTTAGTGCTATAGAGAACCAACCAGAGTTAGAACCAGAACCTTAACCTTCTGATTTTGAAGTTTTTGCCACTCTCCAACCAAATGCGCATCCCATTCTTTCTTACATACCCTATGTTAAATGTGTACAAACAATGAACTTATGGTCCAAAGACTCCTATTGTTTATTTTCTTTAGAATCTTTTGATCACACAATTTTAGAATTAGAACTCTTTGCAACACCAGCTATCAGAGCAAGCGGCCAAAGAGAAGAAAAGGAAGAGATCTTGAGTAGCTCAAATAGAGGATATAAGTTCCTGGCATTAACCTCATATATTAGGTCCCCTCTAGGCTTTTGGTCACTTTACTGACTTTTTATTTAGACCCAGTTTGGAGACAAACAAGATATACACTTGGCTGGTTGGGAAACACTTGTTTGTGAATTGAGGGAGGGGAGGAAAAATGGTTATGTACCTTCTCAAAAAAACCCAATTGTAATTATCCTTATTGGTTAATGTTCACAATGCCATTCTTATTTTAACTAGAGAAGGACTAAACATTAATTTTTCCTGAATGGGTAATTATCACCTGTGTCTGAGAATGTAAAGTAACCTAAAATATAAAGGACTTTCCATGTTGGACCAAATTCCCTAGTCTCTTTTTGGCTTTCAGTTATTCCTGCCTCTGAGAAATATGATACAAAAGCAGCTAAGAGCTGCTCAGTTCTCTGAAGCCAGAGGTAGAAGTGGTTTGGAAGACATTTTGTTTCATCTCTTTTTAAACTTCTTTAAAAATATTTCTAGAGAGAGTAGCTAATAATAAGATAGGTAGGTGGATGGCAGGGAGTTAACTAAAATGTTCAGAATAGCTCTGAGTACAATAACATTTAAAAATAGAGAGAACGGGCCAGGAACAAAACCCCACTAACTCAGTCTATCTAGTTCAGATGTAGCTGACGTCCCTATTTAGCATCTTTAAGTGGCTCACACTTTCCTCACCAACCTAAGAATGTGCCTCTAGCACTGGAGAGCCTGCCAAGTCCAAGGACACAGGAATGTGAATTATCAAGCAAGCTGGGGATGAAAGGTGCTGAAATCATCTTTTTAGAATATTGCCAAAAAACAGCTTGAGTTTCTAGGGTGCTAATTGCTGAAATATGTTTTAGCTTCCGAATTCATTCTGAGCTTATGACCTGCTAACCAAAAGGTAAGAAGGATGTTGTAAAAGAGAGAGAAGAATGGCAGTAAGAAGGAGAAGGGTAAGGAATTGTTTAGCCCAAGGACTCCTGGAAAACCACATTATATGAAAGAAAGTGTATTTTATATGTGCCATATGCTGCTGATACAATTAGATTTGACTACCGAACTAATGCAGTCCTCCACTGTCTTCTGAGCTCCTAACAGGAGAAGGTTAGCCCTAGTCTTGAAAGTGAGGCGATATAGATATCTAATTTGAATTCACTGTCCTTTTTACTGTATTTCTTATTTAACTTTTCTAAAAACTTATTTATGCCTGTTACCACGTTTCAGCCTCCCAATGATTTGTTAGAGCAAAGCAAAATTCTCAGTAATTTTCTATATGTGAAACTGAGACACAAAGAGCCAGAATAAATTGCCTTAAACTCTGATCTTATATTAGGGACAGAATTAGGGCTGGACTGGGATCTCCACTCCCACTGTGAGAATATTCCAATCTGCTCCACTGCCACTAGCCATAAAAGTCCCTGGAACAAATCACAAAAGTAACTTGCAGAAGCCTATTCTGATATTTGTGAAAGAAAGCTTTAGCCAAATTATTTTTTCTGAAGTAGTTTATTAGACAGTCTTTTAAGAAAGCAATTGTACCAGATTAAGGTCCCTTTCAACATTATGAATTTAATACCATGGAGGGATTTGTGGACTGAATTATCCAGACTCATTGTAGACACATATAGGCAGTCAGTAAATATATGAATTAATGTTCAGTTGTGGGTTGGGCAGATATATACTTAAATATTACCATTTAAATATACATAAATGCCTTTTTTTTGGTTTAAGTTTTTAGAGAAGTTACATTTTTATATGTGATATTTCTTCATAACACTTCTTTTTTTTTTACAAGTTCTGGAGTATTTCTACACACAAGGTATGGTACTTAAACTTCACTTAGAAAAACACTCTTTTCTAAAACAAAACTTTTAGACCTAATTATTTAAAATGACATATAAAAGGATGGAACCAACCTTTTATTACCAATAATTATTAACTTTGTATTTTTTTAAGATCTGTGCTTAAATTTCATTCCACACATGAAAACTCTGGTCCAGCTAAAAAATGTAGGAAAAGATACCTGGCTGAGGTGTCTCTGTAGGTTCACATGTTGGTCCACTCTCTCTGTTCCAAATACATGATGGTAACAGGTAAAATTTTCAAAGATAAAGCCAAAATATATACCTGTCCTTAAAAAGAAGACAAACATTTCTATGGAGGCAATGGAACAGAAATGAAAATGGCTGAGTGGGACTGAGCCAGAGACCTCCTGAATCCAGGTGTTTGGCTACTGGGGAGTAAAGTGGATTAAAGCTGTTCGTGCAAGGTGGTAAGATAGGAAGTGGGATCTGATCTCACTGCTTGAAGCCAGGGGCTTGGGCCGGAAGTCCACTGCTCCACTCATGAAATGTGGCTGGGAATAAAAGGGATTGTTTCTACTCACCTCCTGCAGGGAGAAGGACACAGGTATAGACTCAAGACCAGGAATAAGCAAAAGTGTGCACTGTCTCCTTGAACATGTCTGACACCTCCCCAGTAGTCCGCACACCAGGAGTACGTAAGCATCATTAAAAGATTTGGTTCTGGACCAGGAACCCAAGGAGTTGTGTGGTGTCCGTTGTAAAATCACAGGAATGGGACGTGTGTGTGTGTGTGTGTGTGTGTGTGTGTGTGTGTGTGTCAGGGGTGGGGTACAAGTTGCTTGAAAGGAAAACAATAGATCAAAGTTAAAATAGTTTCCACTCAAAATGAGTCTGAAAACAAACATCCCAAACACATGAAGGCATCTAAGGCTAATAAAGACAATAAAGACAATAAGGGACTTCCCTGGTGGTCCAGTGGTTAAGAATCCGCCTTCCAATGCAGGAGACATGGGTTTGATCCCTGGTTGGGGAACTAAGATCCCACATGCTGCAGGGCAACTAAGCTCGTGCACCACAACTACTGAGCTTGTGTGCCTCAACTAGAGAGAAGCCCACACGCCGCAACAAAAGCTCCTGTGTGCCACAACTAAGACCCGACGTAGCCAAATAAATAAATATTGACAATAAAAAAAAACACCAAACAATAGATCATAAACTCTAGGACCTTGACCCTTGGACTAGAAGCATCAGCATCACCTTGGAGTTTGTCAAAAATGCAGTCTCAGCCTCACCTCAGACCAGTTAAATCAAAATTCATGTTCTGACATAACCATCAGGTAACTAATATGCACATTATCATTGGGAAAGCACTGCTGGAAAAGATAATATATTTTTACAACTGTCTGACAAGTACTTGAACATAACTAAGATTGTCTCTGAGAGATGAAGGAAACAAGTTTAATTTTAAAAAGAGCAAGAAATTAAGAAAGAAAAAGAGGCAAACATGATATAGTATCTGGTGGATGAGAAAAGAAACCAATTCAAAGCTTTGAAAATAACAATTATAGGGAATTCCCTGGCAGTGCAGTTGTTAAGACCCTGCACTTCCGATGCAGAGGGCATGGCTTTGAACCCTGGTCGGGGAACTAGGATCCCGCATGCCGCACGGCAAGGCCAAAAGAAAAAAAAAAAAAAGACAATTATAGGTACTGGGAGTTGGAGGGGGGCGGGCGAAGGAGGGGAACATCAATAACTAGTATATACTGTGGTTAGTAAGTTAAAATATTTTCCTAAGGTATTTATGCAGAACATAGCCTGAGCAAAAAAGAAAGAAAAAGAGTGTTCAAATATGAGGAATAAACTGAAAAGCTCCACCTTATACCCTGTTATATCAATGGCGTTCTAAACGAGACTGAAAGAAATGATAGTCATATTTTTAGATAATGTCAGTTAGTCCATTTTTAGGGATAATTTTTCAGATTTGAAAAAAGAATGTTACATTGGTAATACGCCCTGGGTACCAAGCAGAATAAATAAGATGAATCCACTTTTAGAAACATTGCAGTTAATCGGCAGAACATCAATGATAAAGAGAAAATCTTAAAAACCACCAAGAAGAAAAGAGACATAACCCAAACAGCAACAGTAGTTAAATATAACAGTAGGCCACCAGGAAAAATAGATGATAGAAGACAAAGGAGTAATGTCTTCCATGTGTCAAAGTAAAAAAGCTGATACCAGCTGAGAGGATGGCATTATTGTTCCCAATTCTTCTTCTTTCCCTGTAACCATGCCCTATGCCAGGTAACTTTACAGTCTGCCTCAGTAAACGGAGAGTCATAAAATATTGGTAATTTTAACGCTTGTATCTTTTAAAGGATAAGATTGGATATTAGGATAAGATTGGACTGTTGGGTGTTCGATTGATAGAAAAAGGTTAAACTCTGTGTTGTATAAGGACACAACAATAGAAGGACAATAGAAAGTTGTATAAGAAGGACAACAGAAATACAAAATAATTTTAACTTCTTGAGGAAGGTTGAACTTAATATGTATGTTAAAATTTAAGAAAAAAGTAAAAGAAATGCCACCTAATGCTTCCAAATAGATAGATGAATAAAATAAAGAGGATTATGAAAGTCTATTAATTTGACAAAAGATGTGAAAGAAGAAAAAGAATCAAACCAAGAGAATAGTAAAGAAAACACAAAATATGTCTAAAAACTGGTAAAAACATTAAGTTATCCTTTTAAAAAATCAGATCACTGGATTGTCCACTAATATGCTCAATCTCTTTAGTTAGCAGGGAAATGAACATAAATCCACAGAGATAATAACATAATAAAACCCAATAACTACAATAAAAACCACATCTGTCACAGGCAAAAATGTCAAACACCTTAATAAAGATAATGGTAATAATATACTTAATGAATACTCACTACTTAGACTCACAGTTTAAATTCTGACAACAACCCTTAAAGGAAAATATTATTATTCCCATTCTTTAGGTGTCTCATCTAAGTTTTACTTCTGGTAGCCAGCTTTGTGTGTCTAGAGTATTCTGAAGTAACTATCCTACTGAAGTGTGGAGAGGAAAAACCTTCAACTTCTCCATACACTGGCTTTCTTTCTTTCTTTTTCTTATTCTAGCAGATTTTTCTTTTTTTTACTGAGCAGCAAGACCAAAGGAGCACAGAAAAGATTCATACTTAAGCATATTTTTTTCCTATAGGTACACCAGAGGCCTATGGAGATACCATGATGCAGTCGTTGATTTCAGTTATACACTTAAGCCGAGGGTGGTACACAGTATAACACAGTATCTTTAGAGGACAATGTAGAATCACCAATTCTTTGCAGCTAGAGAAGTTTTCTTATTTCAAAATATGGCTATAGAATCCTCTTAGGGAGAAAACGGGATTTTGTTTTTTCTTGCAACGAGATGATAAAAGCAACAATATTTCCCTTACTTTTGACTGAGGCCCAAGAATAGGTGGCACCCATATGTATATTTCAAAACAAAATGTGAGGTCCCTAAGGAGAGTTTCCAAAGAAGGGGTTCTGAGTAAGTACCGCCAGTTTTAACTGAACCCCTACTACCAGTCTTTAAATAATGTTGGACCAGATGGAAGAATGACACTGGAAAACGGAGGGAAGTTTCTTTGAAAAGGGTTACAATGCATTTCTTCTAATTCTCCCATCATGGTGGTAGAGAGGGGACCTCCTCTTTACCTTAAGCTGTGTGAGCAGGGTTTCAAGCTCATTCTACAAGGAGCTTAACTAGTGTTTCAGGACCTGCCCCTGAAAAACTTTCCTAAAGGTGAGTGTTTGTGGCTGGCTGGTTTCAGATGGTGGAGCAAGGAGAAGCAATTCTTTCAGGAATACCTAAAATACGTGGGTGTTGAGTGTTTCCCACTGGTGCACGTGAGCATCAAGGGGGAACGTGGACTCAACTTAAATGGACTTTCCCCCTGTGTGGCACTTGGTGAGAGAGACAGTCCACGCAGAGTGGACCATAGGAAACTAGTGGCTGGCAGGGGAATACTATGCTAGACGAATCCGTAGCCTGAATTAAAAGAACAATTTTAATTTAGCCTCCTCCAGAACAAAAGGATCCTCCAAAAATTCATGAATACAACACAAAAGAAGATAAATGACTCAAGTTTAAGACATCTGTTATCCTAGATGAAACTAACGCTGAATATTTTGGGTTCCAATCAAGCCAATCTTTCCTGCTCTTTACTTCTCTTCCCTCCCTCTACTTTTAACACTGAAAGGCCCAGAGCTATTCACTGTGGAGAAGGGCAGTGGGGTGTGGAGCCAAGTACAGGTGATGCTCCAGGCTTTCCGCCCTCATTGAACCCCCAATGGGGCCTGGGGAAAAGCTTTAATTTAAAAAAAGCTTCAAAGTATTTACTGGTAAGAGTACGAGGCAATTTAATTGCTGAACTAAGTCTCTTTCGTGATTTAAAGGTGTTGATGATAGGAAAGGGATCATAGATATTATGGAATCCTTACTAGATTTTACCCAGGGAACAGGGAAGAAAAAGTCCCTGGAGAGGATGTGGGGGTGCGGAGGGAGCTGGTGGAGCATTGGCAATGGGAAGAGAGTAAAAGATTTGTTTCCTTATCTCTTCTTGAGTCTTGCGTGCTAAATCAACTGACTGTTTAATCTGTTTGGCAAGGCTGTTTCAAAAGAGACATGAGCAAGCTTCCAGGTGCAGTGTGAGTGTCTGGGGTTATCTGTGGAGAGGAAGTAGTTAGTAGCAGAAAAGTCTGAGGAATTTTTAAGAACAGGTGTGTATAGGATTCGATTTCTGGTTGTTTCTGGTACTGTACTATGATGTAACTCCACCCCACCCCCCAATATACCCAGACATTGAGGAAAACTCTTGCCCTACTACAGTCTCATTTTCCTAACTGATTTAGGGAATTGCGAAGAGTCTGTGATGCA
Source organism: Globicephala melas (assembly GCF_963455315.2). NCBI lineage: Eukaryota > Metazoa > Chordata > Mammalia > Artiodactyla > Delphinidae > Globicephala > Globicephala melas. The sequence goes on along the minus strand of NC_083320.1, from coordinate 67,372,567 downwards.
ACTTTGGATGAGCACCAGATGGGGAGAAGAGATCAGCTGCAGGAGGTGAGATCCAGCAACATCTAGAATACAGTGGAAGCAAGTAATCAGAGCAAGAGGTGACTGGGAAACTAAGACTCAGGAAATTCCTGCTTTTTGAAATTATTAATGAGGAGTAACTACCGGTTACTACATGCATAGTATGAGAACTTAAGTATTCGAATGATAAACCAAAGAGAGACTGAACTCAGAAAACTGGAAAATTTGGGCATATCCAAGTGACTGCCACCTCTGTTAGATATACAGAAAAGATCTTAGACAGTTATTAGTACATTAATAGGAGCATATTTTAATAAATCACTTTCTAAACAAAATGTAGGCGTATTAATGGCTGGCACATACACCCAACTGATACCTTGTGCTGTTTAACATTTATTCTATGTCAGAAGAAAATGAAGGCAAAATCACTGAGTGATAAGGTGCTTATTTATTTGGTCTTATGCCTTAGATAGTGTTTTGGCTGCTGTGCAATCTTCATGAGACTCAGAGATGCTAAGTGAAGCTAGTTTACAAGTGTCACTCTTGGCAAGTGAGATATTCCTTTTATAAAAATATCTGTTAAGCTTTGACACTTAGACTGAAGTGTGTATCCACATATCTGCTATAATGTGAATATGTCTTTGTTCATTCTGATTCACAGATCCTTCAGTCAACAAAAGTGCTTTACAGATGAGCAATTCAAGACTGCAAAATCAAAGGTGGTATGTAAAGCTGTCTGTCTCCAAGGACGTCCAATCATCTTACCTTGAGAAACTAGTAGCCCAGATGTTACTATTTCATTTCCAGATCTCCGTCAGAATGTTTATGTATTGTTATTGTCATTCTCATCCTCTGAGAGAAGAAAGTTTCCTGGAGACCAGAGATAGCACCAAATTAGCCCAGCATTTGTTCTGCTAGCCACTGATTCATAGGAGAACATCTTTTTTTCCCCATCTAATAGCAGTCTGTGCAGAATATCAGGAAACATTATTTCTTTGGGGGGATTTTATGAAATGCTACATTGTGAGCTGACCTTGACCACTTTTTTATTGATGAAGATGTTTGACAATATATATTTTAAACCATAACTTGATTTAGGTTCTCATACGATACTGTTTTTCATTTTTAGTAACAAAAGTAATTTCAAACCAGATGTCTATAAAAGTCCAAAACTGTTATTTATATATATATATATTTATTGTTATGGCCAAGCGGTCACATGATAGAACCTCTGAATATATTTAATGATTTTTTTTCATACTTGATAAGACCAAAATGAAATTTGTGAGTCTATATGCTTTTACATTTTTCCTGTGGCATTTTTCTGGCAAAGTCCTGAGTTCTGCTAAAACAAGGACGACTCTGGTTGGCAGGCATCATCCTGAAATATTCTTGTAAATATCAGCAAGTCTCCCAAACAAGTTTGAGATCAGCATTTTGGCTTGAGTGTCTAATCCCCAACCAACACAGGCCATCAAGGAAACAACCTGCATTTGCAGACACAATAGTAAGGAAGAACTCATACCTGTCGCTGAGTACTCAGTGTCTTGTGTTGCATGTTGAAAACTATCTCTCTTCAATTTTCAGGTGCCCTAGCCTAATTTAACATGTCAAAGGTCCTAATTTCTAATTTGCTAAGCAATTTATCACATATTACCTACATCCTCTCAAGTCAGATCAAATGCTACCACCAAATCATGGCAATGAATCCAGATGTGAGGAACTTTGTGATTAATTCACTGGGAGAATTTTCCATTAAATATTAGAAATATAACTTCAATTTGAAACATAAGGTTTGTATTCTATTAAGTAATTGTTTAAGTAATACTTGTGTAAACGTATGTAAAAAGGTACAGGGCAAAACCTAATATATCTTTCCTGAATCGATTAAAATTAAATTAAAAGTTATTTAGAATTTAGCTTCACATAAGAAACCTCTCGGGTTATGCATAGAAGTATTTGAGAGTACTTAGAAATTTTGCACAAATTTTTCCAATAGAAAGATGCTCTGAAACGACAGATCATATGTCTAAATTTAAGAGAGAGAGATTTCCTGTTTATCTGAACTGCATAAGGGGACAAAAGGCAGATAGAGGAGAAATTATGTTCCTGTTGTTTGCTTAGTAAGAACCACTGACACCTGAAAATCACTATCTCTGGAGTCAGACAGCTTGGATTCATACCCCTGATCTGCCACTAATTATTAGTGACTTAGTTTTATTAAGTCGGTACAAGTGGGATAGTATAGAATGGTCACTACCTCACAGATGTGGAGACAGAATGATTACCATAGCATTGGTTGTCATTTTTATTATTAAGTCCCAGTGACATTTATGGCAAAAAGGATGATAAAAGGATGATGTTCCAAAACCCTACAACAAAGTGATGATAGTCATCAGGTAGAAATGGTGAAAAATCATGAGAAAATGGAAATTGGATATAGTAATGTGAGAGTAAGCAAAGAAGGTAAAGTATTAATTAGGACTCCTAACAGGTAGGTATATGTCTATATCTAAGGCTATTTGTTAGGTACAGTACAAAGCACATGGTGCCAGAGAGAAAGAGTATTTTTAAAAAAATATTCACCCACTTATCTAATTTTCTCTCATGTAGTTATCTACCTCATAATTTAAAAGTAATGTGTTAATAATGGAAACTCATCAATTGCTGGAAGTATAGGTTACCCCCTGAATCTCCCTGCATAAATCATTTAGTTACAGTGTCATTAAGTCAATCTTTGAAAACAGAACTGATTTCAAATTCTGACTTTTCCTGTTGTTACTTTGCATATTATTACTTCTGAGTCTTAGTTTTCTGTCTATAAAATGGGAAATGTAGGACTTCCCTGGTGGTGCAGTGGTTAAGAATCCGCCTGCCAATGCAGGGGACACGAGTTTGAGCCCTGGTCCGGGAAGATCCCACATGCCGCGGAGCAACTAAGCCCATGTGCCACAACTACTGAACCTGTGTCCTAGAGCCCGCGAGCTGCAACTACTGAAGCCTGTGCACCTAGAGCCTGTGCTCTGCAACAGAGAAGCCACCGCAATGAGAAGCCCACGCACTGCAACTAGAGAAAGCCCGCGCACAGCAGTGAAGACGCAACACAGCCAAAAATAAATAAATAAATAAATTAAGTTAAAAAAATGGGAAATGTAATACCACTTTGTTGAGCTGTTATAAAGATTGGATGAGATACTATATTAAAGTTCTTAATACAGTGTCTAGTCGTGGTAGAAACTCAACAAAGTTAGTAACAGTTATTATTATCCCTGCCATTAATATTATTATCAATAAAAATGACACAAAATCATCTCTTCCATCATCAAATATAAAATCCTAAGAATTAAAGCTATTTTCACAAATTAAGGTTATTTCAGTGGCAGCAGACATTTGTGCATCCATTAAACAATTGTTATTGAACACATGCTATGTACCAAGCATGGGATGGTAAACGAAATGCACTTGGTCCATGATCTCATGGTGCTTTGATTCTTGTGAGGAGATTAAAAATATGCAAAAAGACAACTACAATAAATGGTGATTAGTGCTACCTCTGGAGGAGTAGAAGTGAATAAGGAGCACCTAACCCAGACTTGCAAGGAAAGCTGAGTCTGGATATTGTAGTAAGAGTTAAGTAAGGAAAGAGAAAGATACAATTTTTCTAGGAACAACACTATGAAGGCTGAGAAACCACAGAATGTTATACATTTAAGTAACAGAAAAAAAGACAAGCGTGTTCAGACTTGCAGAATGTGGAAGGGAGGTAATAAATGAAGTCAGAGAGGTAATTTTAAGCCAATATTTCAGGGTCTTGTAAATCTTCAGGAAGTGGGACTCTTCCTTAAGAGTAATGTACAAAGAACAAATTAGAAATAGAATTACCATGCTATCCAGCAACCACACACCTGGGTATTTATCCAAAAGAATTGAAATCAGGATTTCAGAGAGATATCAGCATTTCCATGCTCATTGCAGCACTGTTCAGAATAGCTAAGATGTAGAAACAACTAAAACGTCCATCAACAGATGAATGGCTAAAGAAAATACTGTATATACGTACAACGGAATGTTATTCCATCTTAAAGAAGAACATTCTGAAATATGCAACAAGATGGATGAACCTTGAGGACATGCTAAGTGAAATAAGTAAGTCACAGACAAATACTGCATGATTCCACTTATATGAGGTATCTACTGTAAAATAGTCAATTCATAGAATCAAAGAGTAGGATGGTGGTTGCCAGGGACTCAGGGGAGAAGGAAATGGGGAGTCGCTCATCAGTGGGTATAGTTTCAGTTAAGCAAGATGAATAAGCTCCAGAAAGCTGCTGTACAACATCATACCTATAGACAAAAATATTGTATTTAAAATTTTGTTAACACGGTAGATCTTTTGGTAAGTGTTCTTAACAAAATAAGTTGTTTTGTTTTTTTAAAGGAACAAACACAGTTTACTGTTAAATTATATTTTTGACAAAGCTTTTTCAAAAGCACATTTCGTAAATCTAGAAATGCTTATAGAAAGCCCAAGATTTGAAATCTCCCGTGTAAATAGCAGTAATGCACAGGACACCAGAACTTGACACATCTAAGCTTTTCAGCTCTGCACAGCATAATGTTTACTTTGAAAAAAATTTTTTAATACCAAGGTATGCCAGTGGCTTTTCTAATGGGTTAAAGGTAACTTTTGTCTCCTCAGATGGAATGTATCAGAAATAAGATGTTTTCTTTTGTGAGTTGGGCTATCACTGAACAAGGATAGAACTGTTCAGTTGGAAGCCACTCAAATGGTGACACCAAGCTTGAGCACAAATGCTGACCTCTGTCTTTCTTCTAAAATGCCGCTTCCTTTCTCCACAGCCAATAAGACCATATTTTTATTTCCTTCAGTAACACATGATAGACTTCAGTGAGAAAAAGTAATTCTGCAGCAAATTCTGCAGGCAAGGAATTGAAGAAAATGGGCGGTCCTGTCCATTACTCATCTTAAGTCCAGGATAAAAGAAAACTGTGGCTTTAAGAAGAAATAGAGAAATTGGACCAAACTCATTCTGGATTTTAACTTTTAAAAGTCTCACTTTCTGCTGATTCAGTTGAATAAAGATTTTGCCCTTTGCCTTCTACACTTCTCAGTTCTTAATTTTTTTACTGTCATTCTATTCTACACACTGACCACTTACATTTCTTATTTTGAAACAATCATTGATTTTTACAGGGAAAAAATATCAGACACACCATTAATATCTTGAATAACTAATAAAAGTAAGGGACTTGAAATTTTGCTTTCTGAGATTTTATCTATTTACCCACCTTAGAGAACTTGTAAACATAAAAGGTTCCAAGGAATACAATTCAAATCTGATAAATTTTGCTGTTTGTATGGTATTCACACTAATCAGCTTATCTGATTATCTTAAATTTTCTTTTATATCTATTAACCCTTTTGATCTCTTAAAGATTTCCCATAAATTGTTGATATTTCCCTTTAGGCTTTAGGTTCTGTTCCTGCAATCACAGATTCAAATTAAGTCGTGAAAGCCTTTGTTAATTCAATAAGGGGTATTTCAGTAGAAAATAATGAGAGGTCCCTAAAGTACCATAAAATGTTACATTTAGATTTAACATCAATACCTGCACTGGCTGAACTCTATCTTCACAGATGAATCTTCCCAACCAGAGATATGTTTCCTAGTGTGTTGAGGATGGTCCTAGGGAAAGAGGGGTACATTCTGGGTAACAACATAGATTCGGCACATGGGAGATGCTTTCTCTCTTAGTAACTTCTGCTTCGTAGTGGGATTGCCTTAAGATTCATGCTAGTGGTCCTCGGATTCCTCAAGGTTCATTGTCTTTAGTAACTTTTCTTATCTGGCCAACTATAAACCTAATGTTTCCACTTCCCTTGTGAGTTTTTCTCTTTGGGTCTACTCTTAAAATTTTTTTTAAACCTTTTTTTTGAACTTAATAAATACAACAAATAATTATTGCATCATCCCTCAAAAATTCAGGGGTTGACAGGCCGTAAATCATAGGCCAACTAAAAAAAGACAAGAAAAAAGGTTAAACAAGAAACCACAATTTGAACAGATTAGCCTAACAAGTTAAACTGGATGCTGACAAACCTATAATGCTTGTATCACTAGCTTGTGATAGTTGATTGAATTAAGAACTGCTTATACATTAAACATTTCCAATAATGTTACAAAACAAAAATAACATCTTAAAAAGTTTTCAGCTCCTCTTTAGGAACATTTTTCTCTCCCTGTGCTGTTTCTTATGAAATACTGAAAAAACCGAGTGGCTTTCTTCTCTTTGAACTTATCAGGTGTAGGCATTTTTCACTAAGTAACGAGCCTTCATGATATCAAGTCCTCAAGACATGTACTGACTTAGGCACACTCAGAATAAATAAACGAAGAAAGAAAAAGAATTAAAGGACCAGGTGTTCTCTTGCTCACACCTATGGCAGGGAGAAAGAGCTCTAAGAGCAGACCATGAGACAGACACAGATGTGAGAACGCAAGTTTGCTACCAGCAACTGCCATTCAGTAACGTCCATGGAGATAAAGTTTATAATGCATTACACTTTCATATTGTATTCTGACATAACATGTATATAAATCACTGAAATTTAAAAAATTAGCTTGTAATTTCTTCCTTTTTTGTTAAGTGGAGTCTCTGTTGTTAACAAAAAGTGTCCATAGTTGTGTGAGCATTCTCTTGGTGTTTGGGTTCTTGTGTGTTCATTTGGTGTGACTACGCATATATTTGTTAGCTTCTGCTGTCATAGTCACACGGTCAGTGATAAATCGAAATTGTTTGCCCCTGAAGAAACTCAAGCAAAACAGAATCGAAAAAGAGATGGAAGAGAGGAAAAGGAAGAAAAAGAGCTAGAACGTTTTTGTATTTGTTTTACTCAGAGTGCTCTAAATTAGTAGTAATGAAATATGCTATACAACATGTTACTTTATATTTAAGAAGGAATTGGATGAAGGTAGTCAAAAGGTACAAACTTCCAGTTATAAGATCCATAAGTACTAGTGATGTAATGTACAACATGATCAATGTAATTAACACTGCTGTATGTTGTATGTGAAGAGAGCAAATCCTGAGTTCTCATCACGAAGAAAAATATTTTTTTCTTTCATTTTGTATCTATATGAGATGCTATAAACTTGTGGCAATTATTTCATGATGTATGTAAGTAATTATGCTATACACCTTAAACTTATATGGTGCTGTATGTCAATTATACCTCAATAAAACTGGAAGAAAAAATTAAAAAATAATAACTACTATTTCCAAAATAGTATTACTTCTATATATAAAGAGAAATATCTGTGACTTATCACACTTAAGGAATTACTTAACTTTGCATAGTCTGGAACATGACATAACTCTGTAAGAAAAGGCTACCCAATGTTAAAAGTAGACAAGAAACCAGAATGAGGGTATTCTGAGAGCATGATGATAATTTATAAACCACCAAGAACCTGATTATATGCTTTCTTCCTACTTTAGGAAGCTTTGTTGTTAGATGGATTTCTAAATGTAAAACATTCATCTCCCTTTTGGTTCTCTAAGTTGACCTCAGTTTCTCCAAAATTTTTGGACAAAGTATTTCTGATCTTTTCTCCCCCAGGTTGCTTACAATGAGGCCATCTGCTGTAATCTCTATACATGAAGTGTTAATGCCATCCTCATATTATCTCAGGACCAGTAACAAGGTGTATGACTACCTGACTTTGTATTGCCCATTATGGTTTTGAATTAACCAGGCAGGGTAGAGGAAAGGTTAGGAAGTAAAAAATGATATATTTAAAAATTAGTGAAACTGGGAAAATAGCTTATAATAACATTACTTAGAACACTTTGCTTCACCTTTCCAAACCAAATTCACAACCCCTTATCCCAAACCTTCGGATTCATTGTGTTTCAGAATAAAGACTTTCTTTTTTTTCAATTTTAGAAAGTAATATAGTGCCTTCACTACATATTAGGGAAGACTCACAGCAGGTTCTAGGACAACATTCTATAATCAAGCACATTAATAAAACTGCAACGAAATTGTTGATTAATCACACTAAGTAGAATAAAAACTGTCAATAGCACACGACTGCTCTGGTCAGGTTTTGCTGCCAAATGAGTTAATTGTTTGGCTTTCTCTGGTTTTGTATACCAGATTGTGGATAATGAGTGGTAGACCCATAACTGTTCTTCTTCTAGATATTTTGAAGGTAATTCTTTCATGATAGATGTAAATATTAATACAACTTTAATAAAATCCCCCAAACTTGTTGGCTTGAGTCCTTAACATTTAGTTACTGAAATCTCCTATTTGAATAGAGGTTTTTTTAACTCAGAATAGGAAAACATTCTTTGATTACTTCAAGTGGCTTAAAGATTACAATACAGGTGCCACAGTAGCTATTCTCTACTTCTCCTGAAGACAGGACCAATTAAAGTGACATAAGGCTTCAGGAGCTTGGACTGAAAGAACATTTACTAACACGCTATGACTTTTAGGAACTGTAAGACATTAAAGGAAAATGGTCATAGATGCTTAGAAAATAGTCCTTTCCATACATAGAAAAAGAAAAATACAGACAATTGTCTATCTGGAATGGTTATATTCAGTTTGTAGTTAAGGGAATGAGCCCACTGTATTTTTGATACAATAATAACATTTTAAAACCATGTATCCTGATGTGGAGAGACCCATCACCGTCACTTCATTAATACCAGCGTTTTGCCTGTTGCCTTACATTAGTCATGCCCACCATCCAGAATAGATCCATCATACCATCAGTACAAAATGGTGACTGTGTGGCTAGTCTACTACTGTATTTCCACTTACAAGTTTTTATATTTATTGGCTTAACATTTGGTTAAAGTGTCTTATTTAAGAAAAACATATCGTTGACAATAACAGAGTAATTACACAGTCATTGCTTCAATCTGGCTATATAAATCATTGTGATTTAACCTACAGTAGTAATAAAAATAAATGATATTGTTTTTGGTTCATTACTGCTGATCTAATAAAATGTAATGAATTAAGAAATTTCCTGAGTGAAACAGACTCATAAAAATAACAATTTACTAATGGCGCTGTAATACTCAATGTGAATGAATAAAGAAAAATAAGCATTATAATAAAAATATATCTTTAAGAAAATGTCTTTCCCATTTCTTTCATCCCCTGTCTTCTAGTGCAAATGTATGTTTTGATGGCATCCACAGAGATCATTACCAGGAACTATAATCTCAAAATGATTGCTTGTTTATATGAAAATTATAATAAAAATTCCAGGAACTTAAGAGTTTCTCGGTAGCCTATATGAATTTAAGGAGAAAGACATATTCCATCTTCTGGGAATGCTTATGTGCCAAGAACTAACTCTTATTAATGAGCCAACATTCAGAAAGGGAAAATCTACTCCTCCTCCCTTTATATTGTATTCTAGAAGAGTCATTCCAACTTTCTCTTATTGGGTGGCTGATTTCTAGATTAGAGTCTCCCTCTCTCTCCCCACCTCCCTCCTCCCTAACCTTCATCCCTGCCCCTTTTGCACATATACCCACAAACAGTCATAGCAGGAACACTTGGTCTTTTCCTTCTCATACCAAAGGTAAAGAAATTATTTAAAATTTATATTTCTATATGGCTTTTACTTCAAAACATAATTACATGAATTTCAGTCAGTACGGTTTAAGTTCCTAATTGAATTACTACATCCCTTGATAATACATTGCTCTTTTTTTCTGTTTATAAAAGTGATGTATCTTAATTGTGGAAGGAGAAAATAGACATGACTCAAAAGCCCCCTGCTTTGTAACAATCACTCAATATTTGGCATATTTACACTCTTCAAGCCACACATTCTGATGTGCAAAAAATACTGCTCTTTCTTTTCTTTTCTTTTTTATGTATGCAACTATTCTTCCTTTATAACTTTGAGTTCCCATTTCACCAGACTGGCAGGCAGACAAACTTGACTTTGGTTCTTCCTCAAATCTCCTATCTCCCCTAGGGTTCTGTCATGGTTCCTGGGTCATACACAGCATTAAGACAGCAAGGGTCCCACTGATTGTTGATCATACAGAATACTGCTGATGAGTGATCACGGCTGATGGTTGGTGTGATCACTGAGAAAGTCAGGAAGAGTGAGAGTCATATAAAATGACACACACATACCTAAAACGGTTTGTTTTAACTGAAAACAAAGACAAAGGCATAAATATTTAGTAATATCTTGACATGGAACCAAAACTTTTCCTATGACTACCTCATCCTTGAAGGTATTTTCATATAATCTGTCCTGTAGGGTCTACAATTTCAAGTATTGGTTTCTTAAAAGTGATATGAAAACTTAAAAATGTGTATAATCTTAGTGAGAATTATTTTAAAATTTCACATTACCCCACATTTAAAAAATCTTGTGTCACCTGTGCGTAATTAAATAAATCTGTTTTTAGAGAGTCACCATTATTTAATCTTTCTAAGTCATCAGCTTTGTTTTTTTCAGAATAACACTTTATTTTCACATTCTAATTCTATCAGTTTGTATAAAATTTAATTAAATTATTTAATTACAACTGTAAGTTCAAATGGCATAAAGAGATCTTTGAACACTTATGTAACTCATGCTTGGTGAGCAGACAGTTTAAAGGATAAGAGTAGAAGTGGTAAGCCTAACAACCTCAAGCATTCTCTGTGGGGTGCAATTCTGTGACTAATTTTATGGAGGGAATAGTAGTATTGAGTTAATCCAGTGAGTTGGTTAAATAAAAGTTATCTAAGAAAATTCTACTGTGTATTTCGCATTAACTGTCATCATTTTAATAGAATTCTGTTTATTCCATCTAATACTACATTATATATAAATATGCCATAGGTTGAAATGGTCCTCAGAAATGTAATTTCTAACACTTTTATGAGGTTTAACAGCTGCCATCAATACAGTTTAACCATTCCACTATTGGTTGAAATGAGAATATTTCAAATAACAATTTTACATTATGTTCGAATAATTTTAGAAGTGTAACTATTGAAGCAGGTGGAATACATATTTTTAAATATTCTTAATACCTATTTCCAAATTACTCTTGAGAAAGCACTTTTTACATATCTACTATTAGGGGCAGAGGGTCTTTTATGGAATATTTGCCCAAGCATTATTTTGTCTATTTTTATATAATTTGGTAAGCAAAGACTTCTATTTCCCTTTTAATTTTAATTTCTTTAATTATTTGCAAGATGAAACACTGAAATATATCTAACGTTATTGATGCATTCTACTCAATACTTATTATTGTTTCACATTTTTCTACTGGAGTTTTTATTAATTTTCTTATTGACCTGTATATGCTCTGTTCATATATGGAAAAGTCTTTGTCTATTACATTTTAAGACATGTTTTTCAGAAATTTTGATTTTCTTTTAATTTTATCTGTTTTTATTAATGTTTAGAAATATGTTATTTTATATAGCTAAATCCATCAGCCTTATTCTTGGTATATTTTTTAAAAATTTTAATGGGTGTTCAGCCTTTTGAAATCAAATACACACCCATATTTTCTTCTACTTTAATTATTAAATGATTACATTAAATTAATTTACTAAAATAGCAAGTTAAATATATTAAATATCATTTATTAATTATTTAATTATTCGAGATTTTACTTTGCATTGTTTTAATTGGGCATTTCCTATTTGTAACTATAATTGTTTTTTAACCAATGAATTGTGATTCCATTACTACAATAATACACATACACTAACATGTATATACACACATATATAAAAATCAGTACTTGCTAATATATGCCTTCTATACTGAGTACTTAAAAATCTGCCCATTTTTAAAAAATCAATGATAATCTCTTTTTATGCCTATGTTCTTATTTCTGTTTAATACCTTATAATACAGGTAAGCATTTCTTGGACAAAGTTGGGTAATTAGAACAAAAAAAATCTCTATTATAATTCTAATTATTTTAGTAATGGGACTCTAGAGTTTCATGTTCCAAAAATTTTTTTTCTATTTGTTGTATATATATTTTATTGTACTAACAAGGGTCTTTATATTGCTTTATTAAGAACTCTTTGTGCTTGAGCATGACTTGTTGAAAGTACTATACTTTCCCCAATCAACTGTCTTGGAAATCCGGCAATTCAGAAATCTATTGCCCATAAATGTAAGGGTTCATTACTATGCTCTCAACTTCTTACATTGATCTGTATGTCTATCCTTATTCTAGTACCACAGCTGACTGTCTTAATTCCTGATGCCTTGTAATAAGTTTTGAAATAAGGAAATATGGATATGCCAACTTTGACCTTCTTTTTAATGATTGTTCTGGATATTCTGAGTCTTTTGCCTTTACATGTGAATTTTAGGATCAGCTTGTCAATTTGTGTAAAGAAGACATGTGAGATTTTGATAAGGATTGCACTGAGTTCATAGATCAATTTGGGGAGTATTGCCATCTTAACGATATTAAGTCCTCCAACCTATGAACATGGAATATCTTTCCATTTTTTTAGGTCTTTAATCTTTCCAACACTGTTTTATGGATTTGTGAGTACAAGTTTTGTCCTATTTTTGTTAAATGTATATCTAATTATTTTATTTTTTGATGCAATTGTAAATATTATTTTAATTTCATTTTCAGAATGTAATTGCCTGTATATAGAAAGACAAATCATTTTTGTACTCTATTCTTGTATCTTACATCTTGCTCAACTCATTTATTTTATTTTATTTTATTTTTGCCGTACGCGGGCCTCTCACTGTTGTGGCCTCTCCCGTTGTGGAGCACAGGCCCCGGACACGCAGGCTCAGCGGTCATGGCTCGCGGGCCCAGCCGCTGTGCGGCATGTGGGATCTTCCCGGACCGGGGCATGAACCCGTGTCCCCTGCATCGGCAGGCGGACTCTCAACCACTGCGCCACCAGGGAAGCCCTCATTTATCAATTATAATAGCTATTTAGTGGTTTTAGAATATCATGTATATTGGTTCACTTTGTATGCAAATAGAAATAGTTTACTTCTTTTCCAGTCTGGATGCTTTTTTTTTTTTTTTTTTTTTTTTGGCTTAAATGTTCTATCTAGAACCTCCAGTACAATATCAAATAAAAGTAGCAAGAGCACACACTCTTTGTTTTTCCTGATCTTTGGAAGAAGTTTTTCACCTAAGATATGATGAGACCTGTAGGATTTTTCACAGATGCCATTTATCAAGTTGAGGATGCTCCTTCTAATTTGACTATTTTTTTAATCATGGTGTTGGATGTTGTCAGTGCTTTTTCTGCATCTGTTGTGATGATATTATGAAATTTGTCCATTGTTCTATTAATAGGGTGTATTATATCAATTGATTTTCAAGTGTTAAACAATTCTGAAATCCTGACATAAAACCCATTTGGTGTTGGTATATTAACTAACCTTTTTATATATTGCTAAATTCAGTTTGCTAGTATATTGCAAAAGGATTTTTGCATGTATATTCATAAGAAATATTGGTCTGTGGCTTTCTTTCTTGGTATATTTTTGTAGATTTGGCATCAGAGTAATACTGGCTCATAAAATAAGTTGAGAAGAGTTTCCTCCTCTTCTAGAAGTTTTAAAGTTGAGAAGAGTTTCCTCCTCTTCTAGAAGTTTTAGAGTCTCTTTATCTGATATTAGTTTAGCCAATCTAGCTCATTTACAGTTGTTTTCTTTTTTTTTAACCTTCAATGATAATTTATTATTTTTTTAAACATCTTTATTGGAGTATAATTGCTTTACAATGTTGTGTTCGTTTCTGCTGTATAACAAAGTGAATCAGCTATATGTATACATATATCTCCATACTCCCTCCCTCTTGTGTCTCTCTCCCACCCTCCCCATCCCACCCTTCTAGGTGGTCACAAAGCACCAAGCTGATCTCCCTGTGCTATGCGGGGCTTCCCACTAGCTATCTAGTTTACATTTGGTAGTGTATATATGTCAGTGCCACTCTCTCACTTCATCCCAGCTTACCCTTCCCCCTCCATGTGTCCTCAAGTCCATTCTCTATGTCTGCGTCTTTATTCCAGTCCTGCCCAAGGGTTCATCAGAACAATTTTTTTTTAAGATTCCATATATATGTGTTAGCATACCGTATTTGTTTTTCTCTTTCTGACTTACTTCATTCTGTATGACAGACTCTAGGTCCATCCAACTCACTAAAAATAACTCAGTGTCGTTTCTTTTTATGGCTGAGTAATATTCCATTGGATATATGTGCCACATCTTCTTTATCCATTCATCTGTTGATGGACACTTAAGTGGCTTCCATGTCCTGGCTATTGTAAATAGTACTGCAATGAACATTGTGGTACATGACTCTTGTTGAATTATGGTATTCTTAGGGTATAGGCCCAGTAGTGGGATTGCTGGGTCAGATGGTAATTCTATTTTTAGTTTTTTAAGGAACGTCCATACTGTTCTCCATAGTGGCTGTATCAATTTACATTCCCACCAACAGTGCAAGAGGGTTCCCTTTTCTCCACACCCTCTCCAGAATTTATTGTTTGTAGATTTTTTGATGATGGCCATTCTGACCAGTGTGAGGTGACACCTCATTGTAGTTTTGATTTGCACTTTAATGATTTTTGGTGTTGAGCATTCTTTCATGTGTTTGTTGGCAATCTGTATATCTTCTTTGGAGAAATGTCTATTTAGGTTCTCTGCCCATTGTTGGATTGGGTTGTTTGTTTTTCTGATATTGAGCTGCATGAGCTGCTTGTATATTTTGGAGATTAATCCTTTGTCAGTTGCTTCATTTGCAAATATTTTCTCCCATTCTGAGGGTTGTATTTTCCTTTTATTTTTGGTTTCCTTTGCTGTGCAAAAGCTTTTCAGCTTCATTAGGTCCCACTTGTTTATTGTTGTTTTTATTTCCCTTTCTCTAGGAGGTGGGTCAAAAAGGATCTTGCTGTGGTGTATGTCATAGAGTGTCCTGCCTATGTTTCCTTCTAAGAGTTTTATAGTGTCTGGCCTTAAATTTAGGCCTTTAATCCATTTTGAGTTTATTTTTGTGTATGGTGTTAGGCAGTGTTCTAATTTCATTCTTTTACATGTAGCTGTCCAGTTTTCCCAGCACCACTTATTGAAGAGGCTGTCTTTTCTCCACTGTATATTCTTGACTCCATTATCAAACATAAGGTAACGATATGTGCGTGGGTTTATCTCTGGGCTTTCTATCCTGTCCCATTGATCTATATTTCTGTTTTTGTGTCAGTACCATACTGTCCTGATTACTGTAGCTTGGTAGTATAGTCTGAAGTCCAGAAGCCTGATTCCTCCAACTCTGTTTTTCTTTCTCAAGATTGCTTTGGCTATTCAGGGTCTTTTATGTTTCCATACAAATTGTGAAATTTTTTGTTTTAATTCTGTGAAAAATGCCATTGGTAGTTTGATAAGGATTGCATTGAATCTGTAGATTGTTTTGGGTAGTAGAGTCATATTCACACTGTTGATTCTTCCAATCCAAGGACATGATATATCTCTCCATCTGTTTGTATCATCTTTAATTTCTTTCATCAGTGTCTTATAATTTTCTGCATACAGGTCTTTTGTCTCCTTAGGTAGGTTTATTCCTAGGTATTTTATTCTTTTTGTTGCAATGGTAAATGGTAGTGTTTCCTTAATTTCTCTTTCAGATTTTTCCCATTAACGTATAGGAATGCCAGAGATTTCTGTGCATTAATTTTGTATCCTGCTACTTTACCAAATTCATTGATTAGCTCTAGTAGTTTTCTGGTAACATCTTTAGGATTCTCTATGTATAGCATCCTGTTATCCACAAACAATGACAGTTTTACTTCTTCTTTTCCAATTTGGATTCCTTTTATGTCTTTTTCTTCTCTGATTGCTGTGGCTAAAACTTCCAAAATTATGTTGAATAATAGCGGTGAGAGTGGGAAACCTTGTCTTGTTCCTGATCTTAGAGGAAATGGTTTCAGTTTTTCACCATTGAGAATGATGTTGGCTGTGGTTTGTCATATATGGCCTTTATTATGTTGAGGTGGGTTCCCTCTATGCCTACTTTCTGGATGGTTTTTATCATAAATCAGTGTTAAATTTTTTTGAAAGCTTTTTCTGCATCTATTGAGATTATCATATAGTTTTTTTTTTTTTTTTTTGCGGTACACGGGCCTCTCACTGTTGTGGCCTCTCCAGTTGTGGAGCACAGGCTCTGGACGTGCAGGCTCAGCGGCCATGGCTCACGGGCCCAGCCGCTCCGCAGCATGTGGGATCTTCCCGGACCGGGGCACGAACCCATGTCCCCTGCATCAGCAGGCGGACTCTCAACCACTGCGCCACCAGGGAAGCCCTATCATATAGTTTTTATCCTTCAATTTGTTAATATGGTGTATCACATTCACTGATTTGTGTATATTAAAGAATCCTTGCATTCCTGGGATAAACCCCACTTGATAATGGTGATGATCCTTTTAATATGTTGTTGGATTCTGTTTGCTAGTATTTTGTTGAGGATTTTTGCATCTATGTTCATCAGTGATATTGGCCTGTAGTTTTCTTTTTTTGTGACATCTTTGTCTGGTTTTGGTATCAGGGTGATGGTGGCTTCATAGAATGAGTTTGGGAGTGTTCCTCCCTCTGCTATATATTGGAAGAGTTTGAGAAGTATAGGTGTTAGCTCTTCTCTAAATGTTTGATACAATTCACCTGTCAGGTCATCTGGTTCTGGGCTTTTGTTTGTTGGAATATTTTTAATCACAGTTTCAATTTCAGTGCTTGTGATTGGTCTGTTTATATTTTCTATTTCTTCCTGATTCAGTCTCAGAAAGTTGTGCTTTTCCAAAAATTTGTCCATTTCTTCCAGGGTTTCCATTTTATTGGCATACAGTTGCTTGTAGTAATCTCTCATGATCCTTTGTACTTCTGCAGTGTCAGTTGTTACTTTTCCTTTTTCATTTCTAATTCTCTTAATTTGAGTCTTCCCCATTTATTCCTGATGAGTCTGGCTAATGGTTTATCAATTTTGTTTATCTTCTCAAAGAACCAGTTTTTAGTTTTATTGATTTTGCTATTGTTTCCTTCATTTCTTTTTCATTTATTTCTGATCTGATTTTTATGATTTCTTTCCTTCTGCTAAATTTGGAGTTGTTTTGTTCTTCTTTCTCTAATTGCTTTAGGTGTAAGGTTAGGTTGTTTATTTGAGGTGTTTCTTGTTTCTTGAGGTAGGATTGTATTACTATAAGCTCCCCTCTTAGAACTGCTTTTGCTGCATCCCATAGGTTTTTGGTCATCGTGTTTCCATTGTCATATGTTTCTAGTTATTTTTTTTTTTATTTTAATTTTTTTTGCGGTACGTGGGCCTCTCACTGTTGTGGCTTCTCCAGCTGTGGAGCACAGGCTCCGGATGCACAGGCTCAGCGGCACGTCTACTTTTCTACTCTCCCCACCCCACTCCACCTCCCACCCACTGGGTCCTTTTTCAGCCAGAGACTAGGAGATTGGAGGCTCCCTCTCTGATTTCTCCTGGAAAGGTACAGTCTTCGGCATACACACTGTCTTCAGACTGCTAGGGATGAGTGTAATTTTATTCTTAAATCTGACTTTCTATGAGTTGCTTCTGGGTCAAAATACTTTATTATTAATCAGTGTTTTGTCAGAGGTTGTATTTAATGCCAGTGTGGCCTCAGTCCTGTATTGATGGTTCCAAGTGTCCCTTGGGGCATGCTATCTCATCTGCCCTATGTCTTGCTGTGAATACTCCTGAATGGGTGCACTCAAGCAAACGAGCACAGAATTGTCTATGATCACAGGAGGGCTCTTCTTCACTATCTCTATTACACTTCTGGCTGCACTGATGCTTTGCTTGTATCAGAGCATGAAGTTCTCTACTCTCTATTGCAAATAAACTTAGTACTTTCAACAGAGCTGTGAAGATCTTTGTCCTTATAATCTCCTTTCTCTCTCTCCTCTCCTGCAGCACTACACCAGAGCTGGGGGCTGTAACCTGTTTTCCCTGAGGTAACATGAGTGGCACTGGGGTGTGAATGGCAACTCCTAGACTTCTCTTTTTGCCTCTTCTGACATAGAACTTCTAGCCTATGAGAGAGCTGGGCAGGGGCTATCAGGGACCCAATATTTCAGCTGAGTGGTGGAAGAGAGCTTTGTTCTCAGCTGCAGCTGCCTGGGATCGAACTTCTGCAACACAGGCTGTGAGAGTGTGGGGGTGGATGAGAAATGTCAGCAATTTGCCCCTACAGGAATGAAACCATAAACTCAGACTGGGAGCTGTTGGGGAGGGGGACCCCATCTTCTTGGCTGCACATGACCAGGGTAGAATTTCTGTAATACAGGCCTGATGTGTGTAATTAGCAAGTCATGGCTAACATGCCACAGACACTTGTTGTTCCTACTGAGATTTAGTAGATTTTCTTCAATGTGTATTTCTTCATTTGCTGTGTGCCCTTAGGGGAATTTCCAGAAACTTTGGAAAATAGTTTTTTAATTTCACCACTTAACTTATTGTTTTGCTGGGGAGGCAGTCCACTGTACTCCTTACTCCCTCATTCTGGAGGTCAGACACCATTTGGTTTTCTTACTGTGTTATTTCTTCTCAGACTTCTCATTCCTTTGCTGAGATTTTCAGACATTGGAAAGTTTTTGTTTTACTTTATTGAGAGTACTTATAATAGCCAGTTTTAAAATCCTTTTCTGTTAGTTGCAACACCTGGTCCATCTTGGAGTCAGACAATTGCTCTTCTCATTTGAATACACGCCATTTTCTTGGTTCTTCATGTATCAATTTTGGATTGTATCATGGACATTGTGAATGCTGTGTAGGTTCTGAATTTTGTTAGTTTAAACAAATGAGTTTTTTTTTTGGCTGCATTGGGTCTTTGTTGCTGCATGCAGGCTTTCTCTAGTTGCAGCGAGCTGGGGCTACTCTTCATTGCGGTGTGTGAGCTTCTCATTGTGGTGGCTTCTTGTTGCAGAGCACAGGCTCTAGGCATACAGACTTCAGTAGTTGCAGGACATGGGCTCAGTAGTTGCGGCACACGGGCCCTAGGGTGTGCAGGCTTCAGCAGTTGTGGCACACAGGCTCTAAAGTGTACACTCAGTAGTTGTGGTGCACGGGCTTAGTTGCTCTGCAGCATGTGGGATCGAATCCATGTCCCCTGCATTGGCAGGCGGATTCTTAACCACTGTGCCACCACAGAAGTCCCTCCAATGAGTATTATTTCCATGTTTTTAGCAGATAATTTTCAGGGCTGACTTGAACTGCAAACTATTTCTTATGAAGCAGATCCAATCTCAGTTCAGATCTTCTGTGTTTTCCTGGGCTGCTTAGAGACTGTTTCTCACATGCAAAGGTATGCCTTCTATACTGTACTTAGCCTGGACTAGAAGTCACAGTGGTGGGAAATTGCTTACATAGCTGCCTATTTTCCCTCTGCCAAGCAAGTATGAACCCCCTACCTGAAACTGTCTGCTTCTGTTTCCTCTCAAATACTTTTTAGTTCCTTTTTTATATGTCCAAATTTTATACAGTAGATATTTTCTGCAAGCAGTCTTATCCAGTAGTATCTTATTCTGTCATACCCAGATATGTGAAACATTTATGAAAAGATTTTTAACCAAACTTCAGTCTCTTTTATAGATATAGTGGCTTCATAGATGCAGTGTTTGATAGTAATATAGCCACTACTGCTTTTTAAAAATTAGTCTTAGGATGTTATATTTTTGCTATCCTTTTACTATTAACTTATGTCTTTATATTTAAAGTTTTTTTAATTTGTAGACTTTATATAATTGAGTCTTGCTTTTTTAAATCCAATATGATAATTGACTTTGTAGTGTTTAACCATTTGCATTTAATGCAATTATCAATAGAGTTGAATTTAAATTCTGCTATTTGTTTTCAATTTGTCCAACATGATGTTTGTTCCTTTTCCCTTTTTTGTCTTCATTTGTATTAACTTCTTTTATGATTTCATTTTATCTTCTTATTATTAGTTATGCTTCTTTATTTATACTTCAAGAATAGTATAAGAACCTTAAAACTCAATAATTCCATTTCTCCACTCCCAGCCCATGCTAGTGTTTATATACTTCGTGTTCTTTCCTATTTACAAAGCCCACAATATATTGTTATTATTTTGCTTTGACCAGTTAGTTTTCTTTAACAGGAAGAATGTCTTATTTTGATATTTTCCCAAATTTTAAATTTTTCACACATAACTACCATTTCTGACATTCTTCCTACATTTGTGTAGAGCCATATTTCCATCTGGCATAACTTTCAGTAATGACTTCCTTTAAAGTTCCTTGTGGTGCTGGCCTGCTTGTAATGAATTATTTCATGTTTTGCATAGCTAAACTTTGCCTTTACTTTATAATGATAATCTTTTCTGGGTTTAGTTTTCTAGTTGTTCTCCCCTTCCTTCCCCTCTTCCTTCTTCCTATGATTTAAAGATATTTCTCCATTGTGTTTTGAATTTTATGTTCTCTGTCATGAAAGATGCTATTATTTTTATATTTGTTCTTCTATACCTAACATATTGTGACTACTTTTAAGATTTTCCTTTGTATCATTGCTTTTCAGCAATTTGTTTATGGTGTGATTTGGTGTAGTTTTCTTCATGTTTCTTCTTGGAGTTTAACTCCTTGAATTTGTGGGTGTGTAGCTTTCAAAAAATTTAAAAGAATTTTGGACACCATTTCTTCAAATACTATTTCCCTATCCTCCCTCATCTCCATATAGGACTCAATTGCATATATGTTTAATCTCTTGATATGGCAGCAGCTCATTGTCACTGTTGATTTTTTCAGGCTTTTTACATTTATTTTTAATATTTCTACTGCCATGTCTTTCAGTTAACTTTTCTTTCTTCAGTGTCAAATCTGTTGCTAATCTCATTCAGTATATGTATTTTTTTTAATTGTGGTTTTTATCTCCAGAATTAGAGTTGGGTCTTTTATATATCTTCTACTTCTCTCCTTATCACACTTATGTTTTCTTATATCTTCTTGTTTTAATGCCCTTGTTTACAATTTCTATCTTCACCATTTCTGGGCCAGTTTCTATTGACTTTTTTATCTTTTGCTTCAAGTCTTATTTTCCTCAGCTCTGATATTTTGCAGCACAGATTCTAGCCAACTTTGCCTCCCAGCATTTTGAACTCTTCAGCTAAGCAAGACTGCCAGTCTGTTCAGTTCCCCCTTCCTGTGCTGTAATATGGAAGCTTTCTCTAGACAGTGAATTGGAGTATTCATAAGGCTCACTTGATTTGTATCCTATTTTTTTCAGAGATGTCTCTTCTGTTCTGCTTACTGTCAAATATCTGAAAATTATTGTTTTATTTGTCTAGTTTTGTATTTGGTTATGGTTGGAGGGTAGATCAAATTTCTGTTGCTCCTTCATGGGCAGAAGTTAAAGACTGAGTTTTGTCAGTCTTAATGTAATTTGGGTTCTTGGCTTGTCTGTTTTTACTTGCCATGTTTTTGTTGTTTACTTTTGTTTTAGAAAAACCAGATCCTGGACTTGAAAAGTTATAATTTTTCATCTTTCCTCATTACTCAATTTCTTTTTTTCAAACCTGTTTTTCTTTAGTGTTACTTTCCTGAGGGTTTCTCCTAATGGTTTCTTATGTTGAATTATTTAATTAATTTTGTTCTTAAATAAAATCTTTTACCACTTGGAATTTCTTTGTGTGCAAGTTTTAGCTTCATTTCACAAATTTATACAAGTATTGGTTTTATTTTATAAATTGTTCTGTTATTGTGTTAGTAATTTCTTGTTTGACTCACTTGTTATTTGGCAGTGATAGTGTTTTAAAGTGTCCAAGTGGATACGTTTTGCTAATTTATAATTTTATAATTTTTCCTTTCCAATTTTTAAATTTAATAATTTATTAAAGTATACTTTATGAGTTTTTCTTATCTGAGAGGTTAAATTAAATATATAAATTCTATTTGCGTATGTAGCTAGAGGCAGATATAGATATATATTAGTGTCCGGTGGGGCAGATATTTGACCAGTGGGAAATGGGACATGATGGGGGAAATAATTAGGAAATGTTTCCCCCTAACTTTTCCTGGATAGACAGTTCAATGGCACATTCCAAATGGTTTGTCAGATGGCCCTTCGTATCTAGTAAGCCCTAATGTTAGCCACTGTACTAATACATTATTGTATTGGCTCTCCCTCATTCTTTGAATTGCTCCCATGTTCCTCCTAGTTGCTCCCTGGGATCAAATTCTCCCGAAAAGTACCCACCTTTAAGCTTTGTCTCAGATTCTGCTTTCTGGAAACTCAAGTCACACACAGATCAATTTGCTCACTAAAACCTCCAATGGCTTCCTGTACACTTAGAATGATATCCAAGCTACTTTCCCTTGTTTACAAAACTTTACATGTTCTGACTTCATCTCCAATCATATTTTAACAGAATCTCTTTGTCCACTAAGATTCAGCCATACTAGCCTTCCTTCCATTCTTTGAACACATTGAGCTTGTTTCTACCATAAGGGTTTTGGCACTAACATATTTTTTCTTAGAATTTCCCCCTTCTCTCTGAAAGGCTGGCTCCTTGCCATCTGTGTCTCAGTTTCATATGATTTTCTCAGAAAGAACCCCCTTGACCACCCAATCCTTAAACTGATTACCATTTACTTTTTTTTTTATTTAAATGATCTTATTTATTATTTTTTTAAACATCTTTATTGGAAAAGATGTTAAAAAAATCTTTATTGGAGTATAATTGCTTTACAATGTTGTGTGAGTTTCTGCTGTATAACAAAGTGAATCAGCTATACGTATACATATATCCCCATATCCCCTCCCTCTTGTGTCTCCCTCCCACCCTCCCTATCCCACCCCTCTAGGTGGTCACAAAGCACCAAGTTGATCTCCCCAAGCAATGCAGCTGCTTCCTACTAGCTATTTTACTCTTAGTAGTGTCTATATGTCAATGCTACTCTCTCACTTCGTCCCAGCTTACCCTTCCCCCTCCTCGTGTCCTCAAGTCCATTCTCTATGTCTGTGTCTTTATTCCTGTCCTGCCCCTAGGTTCGTTAGAACCATTTTATTTTTAGATTCCATATATATGTGTTAGCATATGGTATTTGTTTTTCTTTCTGACTTACTTCACTCTGTATGACAGACTCTAGGTCCATCCAACTCACTACAAATAGCTCAGTTTCATTTATTTTATGTATGGCTGAGTAATATTCCATTGTATATATGTGCCACATCTTCTTTATCCATTCATCTGTCGATGGACACTTAGGTTACTTCCATGTCCTGGCTATTGTAAATAGTGCTGCAATGAACATTGTGGTACATGACTCTTTTTGAATTATGGTTTTCTTAGGGTATATGCCCAGTAGTGGGATTGTTGGGTCATATGGTAGTTCTATTTTTAGTTTTTTAAGGAACCTCCATACTGTTCTCCACAGTGGCTGTATCAATTTACATTCCCACCAAGAGTGCAAGAGGGTTCCCCTTTTCTCCACACCCTCTCCAGCATTTATTGTTTATAGATTTTTTGATGATGGCCATTCTGACTGGCATGAGGTGATACCTCATTGTAGTTTTGACTTGCATTTCTCTAATGATTAGTGATGCTGAGCATTCTTTCATGTGTTTGTTGGTAATCTGTCTATCTTCTTTGGAGAAATGTCTATTTAGGTCTTCTGACCATTTTTGCATTGAGGATTAATCTCCAAAATATATAAGCAGTTCATGTAGCTCAATACCATTTACTTTCTATTATACAGTTTACTCTAATTCTCCTAGCATTGATCAGGATCAGCTGTTTTGAATTTTTGTCTGAGTTCCTCACTGCCATACAGAGATTAGATTAATCCTAAAATTAATCTTAAGAATAGAGACCTCAACTCTGTTATTACTATGTCTTGTTCACTGCTGTACAGTGTCTGGCAGAGTAAGCACTCAATAAACATTTGCTTAATGAATAAATGAATAAAATCACCATCTGAAACTTAATCATCTGTGTAGTTTTCAAAATATTGCTATGGCTTAAATGAGTTCTTTAAAGGTATTTCCCAGTATTACTATCACTTCTTATGATATCCAACTCCCTTTGCATTTCATTCTACTTTGTTTTCATCTCATCCTCTCCTCTCCTTGTGGATTTTGGCTCCTATTTCCAAGGGGTCTTATTATTATTGTTTGGTTAGTTAGTCCTGCCAATGGAGAGTTTTAATACAAATGGTACAGTTTGTCTTTGATCCTGAGGGCAGTAGATGCCATCTCTGACCTTAATTGAAGATGTCAAACAATTTTACAAAATTGTCTTCTGGACCTGGCTAAAATTTTTTTAAGATTTTCTCTGGCTTTCCATGGCATGGTACCCTTCCATCTCCTTTCCTCTTTTCCCCTCTAAATTGTTGTTTTCTGTTTATTCATCCTCAAATGAGTAGGGATCTATCCATATCCAGTGTTTATCATGAGATACTACATTGATATATTACCCTTTCCCCCAAGTCTAACAAATTCAAGTGCTCTCACATCCTCAGATCTAGACGTGGTCAATGCTTTGAAGTGCAAAATTTCCATCACGACTTCTACTGTCTGAAATATACTCAGTTAGTGGAGGTTATGGTGACCTGACATGAACCCTTTCACTCTTGTTGCCCAGCACTCTGTATAGATGGAGCACATATTAAATTACAATTCTTAGTATGTATTATGTTTCTAAGGCCTATTCTAGCTCTACATTTATTTTTTTCCCTTCCTAGCATTTTATTGCTGATTCTACAGCTGCCAGGATAGTCTACCAGAATTCCAGCTGCTTTAAAAAAATAGCACCTTTATAGTTGTTTTGGTTGGCAATGACCTTGTGTTTCTAAACCAGGAAATAGTCTGAGGAGAGAGATGAAAGGTGCTCCTGACAACTTTCAAGAAAACAGGATTGCTTCTTTTCTAAATTATACCAAGAAAGAGCTATCAATTGTTTGCTTCAGTATAGTTTCATCAGCCTTAATGTTATTATGGGACATTTCATCCAGATTCTGGCAACAAGATGACCATCAGCTATAGTTTTCAGAATTGATATGAGTTTTCTAACTTTCCTGTATCTTCTTAGATATTTTAGTGGGTTACTTCTAGGCTGTCAGCTAGAAGATTCCATTTTAAATTAAAACTTTCATTTAATTACTCATGGAGGTTTAATCCCTCATGGAGATTCAATTTTATTTTTCCTATATTTGTTTCCATTCGATTTTTCCATTCAAAGGTTAAAAGTGTGTTAACACATGCAGAAACTAGAAAGAGATGGGAGAGAGCCAGAAAACTTATTTTTTTGAGTTCATAATATGTGCCAGGCATAGTGCTGTATGATTTATTTTGCCTTATTCTCATTTAACCATTGGAGTTAGGTGAAAATTATCCCTGTATTACACTGAAAAAATGAAGCCTCAAAGAGATTAGGTAATTTGCTCAAGGCTGCACAATTACATATTTGTTCAAGTTTTATTTGAAAGTACTATAATAAAGTGGAATAACAAATTATTAAACATCTGTTCATTCCTAACCCACAGCTTTCACTTCCAGATTTTAAATGAATTAACAGAAAACCAAAGTAAAAATTCCCTCTTCCTAATCCATTTGCTTTTATTTAGAGAGATTTCCCTCTTTGATAGAGACCCATACATAATTTGTAACTAGATATGTAAGTACAATTCTACAATCCAAACTGAAAAAGGATGTTCACAACATCTGTGCAACTTCATAAGAACCCTGCTGTATCCCCAGACTGTAAAATTTGGTCATCTCATTTCTTACCGTATCAACAAATTTCCTGGCCAGGGACTGGACATCTAAATTATCAATTGAAAAAAAGGTTCCCAGGACTCAAGAAGCATGCACATCTAATAGGAGAATCACTGCCCCAACTCCATTATAAAGAAAAATACATTTATCTCTCAAGAGCCCCAGCTTCACTAAGGATTTTTCTGGAAGAACTCATCATGGGAAGCTTTGGAGGAGGCAGGTCTTGTACCTCCTGTGAAAGGAGGGAATCCAGTGAAATCAAAAGGCAGGAGGCAGGGGTGTGTATATGGAAAGTCTCAGGAAAAGGGCTGGGGGTAGTAGTCTAAGAACCCACTGTGAATCTACTCTAGAGAGAATGTCACTGATAGGCTTGAGATTAGAACACATAAGTGGAGTGAGTCCTGCTAATGGAGAGCTTTGAAGGCAACAGCCAGGAGTTTATCTTTGATCCAATGGATGGCAATGGATGCCATCCCTGGACTTAATGAATAGGCTCTTTCTCAGGCAGTGCGGTGACAATGCAGGGCTGTTCTATAACACGTTTACTCGTAGAATGCTGCAGCCAGCAAAGGGGAGAAGAGACAAACAGGCGACTACTAAATTCAGTGAGGAGGGGAAAGCGGTCCATTGTCATGTCATTGATTTCTACAGTTTTTTCACCTGTTTGTGAAGGGTCGTTTCATTTACTTGCTATTCCTTTCTTCCCACTGCTCAGCACTTCTCCCAAGTATTGCTTGGTTATTGACTGTGACACTTTCTGTTTAAGTTAGGCAACTGGGATAGGAGGAGTGCATAAAGAAGGACAGTAGGCTCTGTTTAGTCAGTTATTCTACTCGTGCATAAAAACTTCATTGACCAGAAAGGGTTAATGCCCCTCCAAATGGCTTAACTTAATCCCCAAGTGCAATTGGCTCATTTGAAGGATTTGGCCCATTGAGTGCATGTTAGCAGAGAAGCTGAAACACCTCTTCACTAAGTCCGGTGCAGTGAGGTTAAACCCAAGGGCATATAACAGGTCAGTAGCAGAGTCAAGAATAAAATCTTAGCCTTCTGAACCCCCTGAAAGTGCTCTCTTCACTTGACTAAGTTTCTTTCTTTTACAAGGTATGAGAAGAAAAATTAAGAAAAAAGGCATCCAATAAAAAAGTATGTATAGTAGATTTTTTCAGACACACAGAAGGAAGAAATTTGGAAATAGATGAAACAGACTTCAAGTACAAGTTAAGCAAAAATTTTATAAATGCTTAAAATGCAGCAGGGCAACCACCTCTGTTTTGGGATTGTGCATGGAACACCCTTATGCCCTGCAGTGTGAAAGCAGCCATCTCTCCCTTGATCAGCTATCGAGATATTAAAATTAACATTGTTTATGAATTACATACAAAGCGTATGTATTGGAAAGGCATATGGATACAGATAGAAAAATTTTTAAATAAAAATAATGGCTATTAAAAAGAGAACTAAACAAAGAATTGTGCATATGGATAGTACAGTGGAGATGTTAAAAGCTCTTGAAGAATCAAAGGCCTGAGTTTGCATTCCTGCTCTGCCACTTTAGTAGTGGTGATCAAAGTCACTTAACCTTTTAGGCCTGAGATTCCTTATTTGGGGGACCGGGAGCAGTGATTAAAATAGGCACTTTGTAGTATTCCTTGAGAATTAAATGAGATACTTTATATAAGGTACTTAGGACAGGGTCTGACATACAATAGACAGTATGTGTTAGCTCTTATTGTAGCTCACCAAAGGGCTGTCTAAGTTGAGATTGTGGTGGACAGACGACAAGTGTAGGTTTAGGGAGATAACTTATAGTTTTCATGTATGTTTTCTGTTGGCAGCACCAAAGGTAAAGAGTAATGTAATCATGAGCATTTATATCCAGAACTAGGGAAATCAAATAGAATTTTAAAAAATGGAAAGCAAAGGTAGAATATCCAAAGAAACACACACAAAAAAACTGATGAAACAAATGTAGATAAGCTTAACTTATGTTCTAAGAACGCAACATATATCTGTGTTAAAAATTTTTTTTAAAGGCAGGTCTTAAATTACTATATGGCCTAGCAAATCTGTTCTCCTATATCAGATTCTAAAATTTTGTAATTAAGGGAATAATGATGTGGTATAAACTGGAAAAGGAGATTTTTAGAATGTTTTTATTTAGATCAGAGCTGTGTCCACAGGCAATATGAATTGAAGACTCATGAATTTGATCAATAAAAATACTTAATTAAAAGATAATTGAGGTCAAACATATCCTTTCTTCAAAAAGACTTCTGAATCTAAATTATCTATATGACTGCCCACACTATCTGTTTTGATGTTATTGTTTCATTTAAGACATTATCCCATGTAGCAATGCAAAGGAGAATTCTTTTGTTCAGTTAGTTACCCTGGCTACGCAAATTTTTGCCCAACAGCCTTGCCTTATCCTAGATTAATAATCTGTGAAGGCCCACTGAAACTCTACAAAAACTTGTGTGTGTTTGTGTATGTGTATACATTTCTTTGGATTCAGGGTACGTAGCACTTATCAGATCTTTGAAGGAGTATATGACATCAAAAAGTTGGAAACCATTAACTCTTTGGATCTTCTTCATGTTGCCCAAGCATTTTCTGACCCAAGGTTATACTTTGTCTTTAAAATGACTTCTGCTTCTGGCCCTGTGACCATGCCTAGCCCACACCGTCATCACTGCTCACACTTGATCCTCTTATTCCTGGTTTCTTGTCTTATCCCATAACCTTAGCTAGCCAACGCCAGGTACTGACAAGATTTTTTCTTTTCTGATAGTTTACTTCATGGTGTCCGTAGCTATGTGGAAAATGGATTTATTTGAATACATGAAATTTACCTAATCCAGATGAAAAACCTCTGATGGAGGGAGACATCAGGCTTACAGACTGAGAACAGAAACAAAGCCAGGGCTTTCTTCACTTCAGGGAGCTAAAACATAGATTCCAAAAGGCAAAAGGAGAGCACTGAATTGCACTGACTCACACCCTACGTGATATTGATATTGAACTTTTTATGGGTGTGTGTCATAACACATATTTTTCATAACAGGGAAGACAGAGTTTAGATGACAGATTACAGGTACAGTTTATAATCCCGCACAATATTGAGAAGAAGGCTGTGTACTATAAAGGGAACATGTAAATATTGGGCAGATTAACTTCGTCATATTCCTCCCTTCCACCTTTATTTTTTTCCTTCTTGTCTTTATCTTCATCTGTTAATTTTTATTAATATTTTTGCAAATATTTTTGCTTTCTGATCAGTAGAAATAATAACTTTCCTCTTCTTAACAAGTAACACTTTTTCTTATGATAATGCCTGAGTTATCATTAGTTAGAATGTTTTGCACTGTTGCCAATTTGAAAGGCACTTTTCTAGACTTTACTTTTCAAAGAAGTAGTCAAGGAGTTTAAAATCTAGTGGTCAAATTCACTGAATTGATAGTTTTCAGTTATGAGGAACACCTACTGCTTTTCCCTCTCATTTCCAAGTAAAAGAAGTCCCTAGGCAGTGTTTCTTAATCAGGAGCAATTTCACACTCCCACTATCATCCCTGACATTGGGCAATATTTGGGTACATTTTGCATTGAAACACCTAATAGTTGTGCTACTGGTATATAGTGGGTAGATCCTACAGTGCATAGGACAGCACCCTACAACAGAGAATTATCCAGTCCACAATGTCAACAGTGCTGAGGATGAGAAACTCTGCCCAAGGATCTCACTCACCATGCCTAATGCTCTCCTTCCCCAGAGAAGAGGAACAACTTACTTGGTTTGCAAGTATGAAGTGGACTTGCTGCCGCAGTTTGTCCCTTTGCTTTTCTCTCTGGAATCCCACAGCCTACAGAGAGGGTGGCTTTATACCTGCTGTCAGTCACGTGATAAAGTTGGTCAAGCAGGCTGTGCTCCTACCTCTGCAGACAAGCAGGGGTTTTGTTTGTTGTCTGTTTGGTGGTAATGGGAATGGGGTGACTTCAATTCAGAGGAACCTTAGCAGGACTATTAGGACTTATCTAAGCTATGTCCTTCACTATTGCTTTTATCAGTAATAAAGCTGACATTTTGATCTCTAACTGTTTGACTCTTGTATCATTCTCTGTAAATTGGTTCTGATCTCAGGTTGGGAACAGTGGTGTTATTTTTTGACCCCCTAGAACCCAAAATCTGTTACTGTCTGGTGTTTCAGGAACTTAATGGCTTACCTCCAGGATTCCTGGACTTCCATATCAGAGAATCTCACTCAGTCAAGGCTGCTAAAACGTAATGCCAACTAATTAATTTAAGACACATGTTAGAGCTGAGATGATCAAAATAAGAATACTAGATATCAGTTTCAAGCCTTCTTTTTTTCAATGTAGCATTTTTGCTTTTTCATAGGTAATATAAAGGAACATTTATTACAAAGATGACCTTATGGGATTTTTTTTTGTCTCTGAAAATAGCAGTTAATTCCTTACTCAGAAAAATCTAAATAAATCCTGTTATAGCTGTACGCATTTTATAACTACCTCCATGAATTTTCTTCACTGGTGATAGATAGATCAGCTATATTGAACTTCGGGAAATAAGCAAAGTAAAAGAGGTCACTTAGGGTTTGTAGCTAAAATAAGAGGAGGTAAAGTTATTCATTAGAACACCATGGTTCTAACATGAAATAGATTCTATGAGGTATTGCCATAAATAATAAGATTGATTGCCCACAGCCACACACAAGATCTAGCTCTCTGGTTTGTGTCATATCTGTATGTGAGAAGAATATACTGTTCTCATGACACTGCAGAGGGCTATTTATTCTAAGTGATTTTATTTTTTAATTTAAAAAATTTTTATTTTATTTTTTAACATCTTTATTGGAGTATAATTGCTTTACAATGGTGTGTTAGTTTCTGGTTTATAACAAAGTGAATCAGTTATACATATAGATATATCCCCATATCTCCTTCCTTTTGCATCTCCCTCCCACCCTCCCTATCCCACCCCTCTAGGTGGTCACAAAGCACCGAGCTGATCTCCCTGTGCTATGCGGCTGCTTCCCACTTTTAAGTGATTTTAAAAAGAAGGGTGTTGTACACAACAATTTCAAACACCGTACAACCTTCCAGAAACAGGCCCTATCGGTCAGGATGGCTTAGCATATCTAAGGTGCATTCTGTGAAGCTACACATCCAGTGCAGGTCTGCTGGGGCCCTGTGCTCTTTGTAGTCAGTCAGGGACCCAGCCTATTAGAGGGTTTATCTTCCACAAAGTTAAGGGAATATGGAAAGTCACCTAGTGGTTTTTAACTCTTCTTCCACTAGGTGGCTAGTGGAAGAAACTAGTCACCGAGTGGAAGGAGAAACATGTATTTCTGGTCTAGGCAAATCAATGATAACGTCTAATGTCAAAGGCGGTGAGTAGTGTAATCCTACCACGTGTCTGAAAGGAGAGGAGAACTGAAATGTTGTGAACAGCTTTTCCAACTACCACACAAATTGTAACCAAAATTCCAGACCAAACCAACTATACTTCTCATCACATATTTAATTATATTTTCCATTAATGTCTATAGCAATTTACAAAGTGCCCGGATTTCCAGAGTAATCAGGATATCAAAAAATACTTTAGTGTAGGCAGGATTTTCATCATCTTATTTTTGGATGGTGTAGTGTTTACTATTTTGTGTTCCAGAGTCTCTGAGGCTTGCACAGCCACAGTGATTCCCCGCTCTGTTCATGTCAGGCACAGCATGTACTAACATGGTATACAATGTCATTTGGGAAGAGCTGTAGCGCTGTAAGTCCATATTCTCACAGGTGCCCAGCTGGAGCTGCTGCGGTGTCCCTATGGCATTTTCCTAATAAAGTCTTAAAGGCACATACAAGAGTACTTCTTGCTAATTCTTTTACTTATGTCCTCATTTTCAGTGATATAGATTTAGGGAGAATATTGTGGAAATGGTAGCTGCTGTACAAAGACTGCAGGGAAATGAAAGACTTTACCTGTCTAACTTGTTTTTGGAAAGGTCTCCTTCCAAATCAAATTTCCAAGTCAATTTGAAGAAGAACATTGAATATATAAAAAGAACTCTTAGGTGACTTGGGTTCTATTTTAGACTGTGTGTCCTTTGGACACCTCTCTCACCTTCTCTGAACCTCACTGGTATTCTCATCCACTAAGGGGGAGGGAGAATACATGCTGTCCTTGTTTACATTGTTCTCATAGATCTCAAATGCGACGGTGTTTGTGGTGGTATTCTGGGCGGAGTAAAGGCCTGGATGGAGAAGGTTGATGGACGAGAGGAGGGAGAGGAGGTACAGGTGGAAAAGAGGAAGAAGGGGAAAAAGAAGGAAGAGGATGAGGAAAAGGAAGACAACACATTGGTCATGCGGGCCAGTGGAAGCTGCATAAGAGCAAATATGAACTCGAAACAGGACACAGTGATATTCATGCACACTGTGCAATCCTAACAGTTTGGTAAGTAACACAAGTTTCCAAACACCTTTGAGAAGGGAAAGTTTATGACGGTTTTAATGTGATGTTCTAAATCATAACTTTTTGCCATTAAGCAAACGGTCCAAGATAATGTGGTGACTTTATATCTTTCTTGTTTAATCACCTAAATCTGGGCATTCTTGGGTATCTTTACGTACATGAGGTGCATTACTCTACAGTCTTGAGAGATACTGGACCCTGAACAGACAAATCCTTGCTTTGTTCTTTCACAGTGATAATAGAACCATTGGAAGCAATGGGATCAAGGGAATTAGAGGAAATGCTCATTAAAACAAATTTAAAAGGTCTAATGATTAAAATATTGATTAATTAGCCAAACATTGATTAGCAGTCACACTTTATCAACTACAAAGTTTCTAATTACTGTACCATTATTCCATAGATTGACCTGTTCTCTCCTGTCACTTATGATGAAGAACAATTTTTATTAAGTGGGTTTTGGATTTTTGACCTGTAAAATTTTAATAAGGAGTGCAAAGTGGGTGTCGTGTGTGGTTTGGCATTTTATTCACCAAGGGACTAATAGTTACTGTCTCTACTTAACCAGAAGCACAAGAGCGCAGGAGGGACAAGAACACTTAGGGATTAAAATCTTACCATCTTCCCAATCAAGAAAAAAAACAAAAGCCACATGTTCATCCACTGAATGAAGAAAGAGGAAAATGTTTGCCCTTCTGCTATGCACAGAATGGTTGATACACTCAACCAAACTGTATCAGTTACAGATTGTCCAGAAACACAGAAACACTGTGAGTAATATAGAATGAAGAACTTGTTATAGAGATTTAATTTTATGCACTTTGGGAGCGGGTTAAGTCATCTATGGAAGGCTTTTGCTCCTGTATCTGGTACTGGGCATGGTTTCAGCAGGGCAGACAGTTGGGAATAAATGATGGACTGGAAGTGGGGGAGAGTAAGGACAAACTGGAACTCATATCTGCCTCTCACTGGCTCCAACTTCAGTGATGCAGGTCACCTGCAAGAGAAGCTGGCTCTCTTCACCATGGAGTTGCCCATGCACATGGTCCAGTATTCAGAGATGCTGAAAAAGGAAATTCTGTAGCAGCTGGAGGAGCTTCTGGCCCAGCTACTGCCCCACGCCAACAAGCTAAGTCAGCAGATCAGGACAATATGTGTGAACTGCCACAGTGCCTGCACAGACGTTCAGAGTGTAGAAACAGTTGCCCTCTTACTTCTAGGTTCCAAATCTTGCAGGTAAATTTCTCTTGTGGTTCATCCTAACCCACCATCATCAGGAAAGGCAGTTGTGGGAAACAAAATTCCAACTTAACTAAGTTGACACAGTACAAAGCCACTACAAAAAGTGAAAAGGATTCTAATTTGCACTACCATAGCCACCAGCGTCTGAACTGCTAAGGGCACGTCATACAAGAACAGACATCAGGGCCCAGGTGCCACTTGGAAGGAGATTTACCGGCAAACTAACCATATTTTCCCTTTCAGTGAGAATCCTTTTTTTTACAAATAGCAAGGCGAAAAAAGGAAACAAAAATGATTCATACCACGCCAATGAAAATAGTCCATTTTAAACATTTCAACTGGGCCATTTCTGGACATCGAGCAAAAGAAGATCTTGTTGATCTCAATAACTGTCTATTTAAATCTGCTGAGGCAGTGCTTATGCCCTGATTCACCAAAAGAAAAGGCCAACATGCCACACAGGGTTACAATCTCAATATAACTGTCTGGAAGTGCTGCTCCAGGTTTACTCCTGATGAGATCAGCTCGAAGGCCAGAAAGCAGATTTACAGCATAAACAAAAATGAGCAGGGGGCACACCTTTCTGATCATACATATGCTTGACGGGCAAAATGCGCTTATGACCTTATTGCCAAATAAGTAACAGCACGTAAGCTCCTTGCAGTCAGTGGAAAATGACATCCTGAAGACAATTCAAGGCAGGGAATTAGGCTGAGGAGATCAACAGCCACAGTCTGGGAAGAGACAGAATGGAGAGCTCCAGTTTGGTGCCCTGCAGGGGAGGGACTCCTATAGGGTTAGCTTCTGGGATCCACCAGGGGGTCACGTTTCAGAAACAGCTAGCTTACTGAAGCAATTGAAAGGGGAACTGCATTATGCCCAGATAAGAAGTGACTTATCCGCTTCTGTGTGTGAGGAGACAAAAAACAAAGGGAATACAATGCAAGCCTATACAACGCAAGCCTATACAATGCAAGTGAACCAGCCTGCGGTCTGAAGAATTCCTGACATTTCTCCCCATTTTACATATCTGAATGTACATTAGCACATGGGAAGGGAAGTCTTGTTGCTATTAGCAGTTTCCTTGTTCTTCTGCAGTTTAGATGACACATTTTATTCAGTACTAATCAAAAGCTAAAACTGCAAAAGGAAAGGAAGTGTTGAAGAAATTAACTGGATAACTCCAAGTTATCTGGGCACTTCAAAGTGCTTTCTGATCCTGAATTACGATTTTCTGCTCCTGACCATCTAGATTTGCATATACGGTCATAATTATCTGAAGTAAGACGTGCAGGTAAATATCTGCTCTTACACTGTATTATATGTTGCAAATCTAAATATT
The DNA here is from genome assembly GCF_963455315.2 of Globicephala melas. Taxonomy (NCBI): domain Eukaryota; kingdom Metazoa; phylum Chordata; class Mammalia; order Artiodactyla; family Delphinidae; genus Globicephala; species Globicephala melas. Next base: position 67,337,666 of record NC_083320.1, on the reverse strand, counting down.
AATTCAAATATGACATTAATAGATGAGCAGTCACAACACTACCTTAAAGAGTCATAGCAGTTTCCCATTTTTCTAGTGAAAATATGGAAACAATGTCAGAGAAGTAACATAGATTGTGAAATTTGAGGTTACTGAGAGTGTAATACTGAGGCTAAATTAGGAGATAAACAAAACATCCTGCTAACAGTAAAAGAAGAAAAATAAAATATCTCATTATTAAATTTTTATGTCTTCTTCCCATTTTAATATTGGGTTTTATTATTGTTTATGAATTTGGAAGAATCCCTTGCATATTAAGATATATATCTAGATATAGATAGATAGATAAAGATAGATATGATAGGTAGATAGATAGATAAGATAGATAGATAACTGAACTTATGGCTCATATGTTTTCATCTTTTCTTGACTAATTAAAGAAATACTAGCTACAAATCTGCTGTGGTGAAGCTTTGTCTTCACCCCATAAATTTACTTACGTAATGTGGTAGACACATAGAGGCACTGCCTAGATCCCCCTTCAAGGAAGTATTTTCACTGATGAAAGGGAATGCATAAGAGTGCACAAAGAGTGTGTTTTAGATGTAGGAAGAAAATAGTAGCTATAGGGACAATGGGATGTATTGGCTCCTGCTAAGCCCCATTGATGCTCCATGAGAGATAAAAACTGATAGAGTAGAAAGTTGTAAAAGCCAAAGGGCCTTGTTGGTTGCACACAAAAGTTCTCATTACCTCCAACTGGAGGGAGGAGAAGGCTGAGAACCAAGCTTGGGACATACTAGTCTAAGTGGCTGAACTTCAAATACAGTTAACCCCCTAACCAAGGCAGGGCTCTTATGTCAGTACCAGGAATAAAACCCCAGAACCTGACAGTAGAGATGAGAATATCTGGGTGGATTCACCACAATTTTGGGTCCCAGACTCCTCTGAAACCTATTAGTCTGCAAGAATTGTCTACTGTCCTGGTTAAGAGATAACAATCCTCCTACACTGGAAGACAATGCAGAGACTTATTCCCTACAAGACAACATTGTCCCTCTCAGAAACTACCACCACTTGCCCTTAGGTCTATAAGTAAGGTTGAGTCAGCTAGAGACATTCTGAGTCTGATAAGAGAGGCATGAGACTATACTCCAAAAGATCCATAAGACTTTGTCAGCAGAACTGGGAGAGTATGCAAGGGAATGAATTATTTACCTGGGAAATTGTTCACTGGGGAAAAGGGAATGCTCCAGAATTTAAGGGATTGCTGGACCTCCATATACAGAGAAATTGATTCAAGTGGTGCAAGGCATTGTCTGTTGCAGACACAAAGATACATCTCCCAGATGTCCATACAGGGAAGAATTGTTGCAAGCAGCCTCCAGCTGTCAGGTCCTTCAGGGTCTGCCCCAGCTGTCTTGCCCAAGGTCATTCCCTTCCAAGAGCATCCTATAGCTGGTGACTGAGCAAGGCCAAGGTATAAAACCTGACCATTTCAGCCCAACATAAGACACTAATGGGCAATTCTTGCTCCAATACTTCATACTCTATTGGTATATTCGTTTCCTGGGGCTCCTTAAAACAAGAATGTATTGTCTCACAATGCTGATGGTTAGAAATCCAAAATCAAGGTGTTGGTAGGGTTGGTTCTTTCTGAGCGTTCTGAGGAAAATCTCTTCCATGCCTCTCTCCCACCTTGTGATAGGCTCAGGCCTTCCTTGGCTTATAATTGCATTACTCCAATCTTCCTTCTCCACTTGGCATTCCCTTATGTCTCTGTGACTTCATATGACTGTGTCCTCACATGGCTGTGTTCTTAATAAGAACAGTCATATTGGATTGAGAATCCATCCTACTCCAGTATGATCTCATTTTAACTTAACTGATTACATCTGCAAAGGCCCCATTTCCAAACAGGGTTACATTCACAGTTATTGGGAGTTAGGACTTCAACATCTTTTTGGAGGGAGGGGTGTGGACACAATTCAGCCCATAACAGTTGGCCATGGTTCTGTTTTACCTGCTTGGCAGTTTGACTTCTCTCTGTCCAGTCTTATTTATTTCCTCTTATTTTCTTATCTTCACAGGTTTTGTTCCTTAAAACACCTTACATTTAAAACATTACAGCTTCTGCTTTGAAAAAACCCAGTCTGTGACTTAATATTCAGATTGCCATTGTTTTTTATATGTTTATATTGTTGTTAAAAGTCATTTCAGGACTGTCCACTGATTTTCACTTATTCCTATAACAATATTATATAGTCTTAATTGTTAGAACTACAAGTTTTGATAACTAGTTTTGTGAGTCATTCATATGTTGTCTAATCCCATTCTTCTTCAAAATATCTTAGTGCAATTTTTCACCTTTACTCTGCCAGACGTGTTTTCATTTCAGCTCATCAAATTCCATGAAAACAACTTGATTAGAATTGTATTGAATCCATATATTTATATACATATATAAATTTAAGGATATTTTGACATCATTAAGAATTATATATTCTCAATGATGACCACCAAATTATCTCTATTTAAATTTTCTATTATGTCCATAGTAAGATTTTGTATGTTTAGGCATAAAGTTCAGACACAGCATTTTTAGATACATTTATATTCTTACATTTAGGTACATTATTATATATTTTTTATTTAGATACATTATAAATAACTCACAGACTTAATAATTGTTTGTCTAAAATCTTCATTTATGACTTGAATTTGTCAAATTTCTCTTTGTAATTCTGTCACTTTTTTTTTTTTTTTTTTTTGCAGTACGCGGGCCTCTCACTGTTGTGGCCTCTCCTGTTGTGGAACACAGGCTCCAGACATGCAGGCTCAGCGGCCATGGCTCACGGGCCCAGTCGCTCCACAGCATGTGGGATCTTCCTGGACTGGGGCACGAACCCGCGTTCCCTGCATCGGCAGGCGGACTCTCAACCACTGTGCCACCAGGGAAGCCCTGTCACTTTTTTTTAAACTTATTTATAGGCTACATCATTAGGTGTATACAAAAATCATGATTTTGTACATCTTGGTGGGCTGGTCCTTTTGTTATTACTATTATTTTTTAACTTTATTAATGCATTTGCTTTGTTTTCTATTTTGTTATTTTTAATATGCCTTCATCAACTTTCTTTTAGTTATTGCTTTGCTGGTGTATAATCTTTTTTCCATTCTTATTATTGGGTTGGATTTTTAAACTTCAATCTGAGAGTTTCAGACATTTAATCAGTGAGTTTAAGCCATTTACATTTATTATGGTTGTTAAAATATTTGGACTAATTTCTATGTTCTTATTTTATATTTTCAGTGTACTATGCTTTCTTTTATTCCATAATTTTCTTCTTTCCTGTCTTCATTGGAAAAAAAACATAGTTTCTCATTTTTCCTCCCTGTGCATCCTTGGAAGTTATGAGTTTCATTTCTATTATTTCAGTTGTTACTCCTAAAATTTTAAAACATAGGTAGAAGAAAAAATTTTTGAACCCTGGTAGAAGGGTGACTTAGATTGCTTTATTGACTATAATATAGCTGAAGGATTTTTGTAAATTCCCTCTCCATTTAAAAGGAAAGTGTAATTTTTGTTTTTTATAGAACAACATTCAACCTTCTATTAAATAAACTGCATTAATAAATAAAATTGTATGTGCACATGAAATCAATGAGTTTTATATTAAAGGAGTTTAATAAATTCAAATAAACTATGCAAGTGACCTAGATAAGAATAAATCAGAACCAATCATCAATATCCTCAATTTTAATTAATTAAGTAATGCCAACATAGTTCATTTGGACTAATAAATCTAAATAGTATGCAATCTCTGGTCCATAATTAGTAAGATGTTTATACCGTTTTTCTTTTCTTAAATTTTTTTTTTTTTCAAATCTACTGGCATCAAGTTTAAATGAGCTTATGAAAAGACACAGATGGTTAGATACACCACCTATTTAGACAATTTTTGTAGGGTGATCTTACACCCAAACCATAACGCAAAATTTTTCACATCCCCTGTGACAGAAGATTCTTGTCCCCATTGATGTATTTTATTGTTTATTGTTTAAAATTATAGTTGATTTACAACATTGTGTTAGTTTCAGGTGTACAGCAAAATGATTCAGTTATGTATACATATATATATTTCAGATTATTTTCCATTATAGGTTATTACAAGTTATTGAATCTAGTTAACTGTGTAAATCCTTGTTGTTTATCTATTTTATGTATAGTAGTTTGTATCTGTTAATCTCATACTCCTAATTTATCCCTCCTCCCTCCATTTCCTCTTTAGTAATCATGTTTGTTTTCTATGTCTGTGAGTCAATTTCTGTTTTGTATACAGATTCATTTGTATTATTTTTTAGTTTTCACATATAAGTGATATCATATAATATTTGTCTTTCACTGACTTACTTCACTTAGTATGATATTCTCTAGGTCCACCCATTTGCTGCAAATGGCAATATTTCATTTTTTATGGCTGAGTAATATTCCATTGTGTATATATACCACATCTTCTTAAACCAATCCTCTGCTGATGGACATTTGGGTTGTTTCCATGTCTTGGCTATTGTAAATAGTGCTGCTATGAACATTTGGGTGTATGTATCCTTTTGGTTTTTTTTAAATTTTTTTTAACATCTTTATTGGAGTATAATTGCTTTACAATGATGTGTTAGTTTCTGCTTTATAACAAAGTGAATCAGTTATACATATACATATGTCCCCAGATCTCTTCCCTCTTGCATCTCCCTCCTTCCCACCCTCCCTAGCCCACCTCTCTAGGTGGTCACAAACCACCGAGCTGATCTCCCTGTGCTATGCGGCTGCTTCCCACTAGCTTTCTATTTTACGTTTAGTAGTGGATATATGTCCATACCACTCTCTCATTTTGTCCCAGCTTACCCTTCCCCATCCCCGTGTCCTCAAGTCCATTCTCTATATCTGCATCTTTATTCCTGTCCTGCCCCTAGGTTCATCAGAACCTTTTTTTTTTTTAGATTCCATATATATGTGTTAGCATACGGTATTTGTTTTTCTCTTTCTGACTTACTTCACTCTGTATGACAGACTCTAGGTCCATCCACCTCACTACAAATACCTCAGTTTCGCTCCTTTTATGGCTGAGCAATATTCCATTGTATATATGTGCCACATCTTCTTTATCCATTCATCAGTTGATGGACACTTAGGTTGCTTCCATGTCCTGGCTATTGTAAGTAGAGCTGCAGTGAACATTTTGATACATGACTCTTTTTGAATTATGGTTTTCTCAGGGCATATGGCATGCATCTTTTTGAATTAGAGTTTCATCTTTTCTGAATATATGCCCAGGGGAGTGCTGGGTCCTATGGTAGCTCTATTTTTAGTTTTTTAGGGAACCTCCATACTGTTTCCCATAGTGGCTGCACCAATTTACTTTCCCACCAACAGTGTAGAAGGATTCCTTTTTCTCCACACCCTCTCCAGAATTTATTATTTGTAGACCTTTTGATGATAGCCATTCTGACCCATGTGAGGTGATTCCACATTGTGGTTTTTACTTGCATTTCACTAAAAATTAGTGATGTTGAGCATCTTTTCATGTTCCTGTTGGCCATCTGTATGTCTTCTTTGGAGCTTATTGATATATTTTATGATCAACTCATTTTACTACCTTCCTCAATGTAACCTTTTATTCACCTACCACTGTACCATTTGAAGAAATGGAGGGCATGGGACACTTTTGGCTTCTCATTTATCTCTAAAATTAATTGTATCAATAAACAATTTTTATACTCAGGGCTTTGATGGCTTCTGAGGCTTACCTTAAAGTTTAAAATTAACATCAACTACAAACAAAGACAATATAGTTAAATATAGTTAAAATGTAAAACCAGGCTTTTGTGGTCAATTTAAACTTAGAATTTAGAATTGTTCAATATTTAAGATCAAACTCAGTATATTATATAAAAACATTTGAAAAGACATTTATATTTTTCTGAAATTAAAAAAATCAATTCAACCATTAATTTATTCCAAATAGAGTTATACTGATTATTATAGAACAAGATATATTTTTCTATTACTTAAATTTTATCTTATTCTTAGGAAGTATAATGTTAGGCATAACCTAGGACTTTGGGTTGCATGTAATAAAAATCCAATCCATACCTTGATTTAAGAAACAAGAGGGGGCTTCCCTGGTGGCGCAGTGGTTGAGAGTCCGCCTGCTGCTGCAGGGCACACGGGTTTGTGCCCCGGTCCGGGAGGATCCCACATGCCACGGAGCGGCTGGGCCCATGAGCCACGGCCGCTGGGCCTGTGCATCCGGAGCCTGTGCTCCGCAGCGGGAGGGGCCGCAAGAGTGAGAGGCCCGCGTACCGCAAAAAAAAAAAAGAAACAAGAGGGATTTAATTTAAGGATACTGTGATCTTCAAAAAACAAGGACAAGGTAACAACTGCATCCAGGGACGTAAGTAGCATTAGGAGTCTCCCTTTATATCTACTTCCATTCTTCTTTGAATATCTTGTTTATTCTTTACTTTCTCTTCTCAGACCAACTAGTGCTATTTTTCTGGTCTTCTGAGCAGAGAACATGGCTGTTGACTTCTCATGAACTGTGTATAGTACAGCATCAAATTCCTAGAAAGAAACTGATTTTACAGACGTTTTCCTTTTTCCAAATGAAATAGTCTGATAGATTCAGCTTGGGTAAAGTATCTACTGCTGGACAGTTGCTTTTAGCCAGGGGACAGTAGCTAAAGAAGGAACTGCAATTTGTCTTACTAGGATTAAGAGTCCTTCCTTGAACCTATCAACTGAGACCAGGAGTCACATGCCATCATACCACTAGGGCAGTGTCTATTATATTCAGGTGACAGAAGTGGACATATAGGGCAATTTTTCAAAGGAAAGAAAATACTTTCCCAACAAAATAGGAGGTGAACATGCTGAGTCAGTAAAGCCAATTTAGTAGCATCCATATGCGTAAGCACTTAACAAAAGTGTTCTCCTTATGAACTTGTAAGAAAACACAAGGATGAGTCTTGTTTAACTTTTGAAAAATGACAATATCATTTTAAAATTTTAGAGTAGACATTATTGATCCCATATACTTCTTTCTTTTTTTTTTTTTGGCGGTACGCGGGCCTCTCACTGTTGTGGCCTCTCCCGTTGCGGAGCACAGGCTCCAGACGCGCAGGCTCAGCGGCCATGGCTCACGGGCCCAGCGGCTCCGCGGCATGTGGGATCTTCCCAGACCGGGGCACGAACCCGTGTCCCCTGCATCGGCAGGCGGACTCTCAACCACTGCGCCACTAGGGAAGCCCAATCCCATATACTTCTGATTTGAATGCCCAACTGTCATCTGCACAAGAAGGAAGTATTGCCTCCATTTTTCTGAAGAGTAAACTGATGTGACTTTGCCACTCAGTGGATTTTTTGGGACATTTTAGTTGCAAGTGATAGCCAACCCATTTCAAACTGGTTTAAGTAGAAAGGGAATTAAATACAAGCTCACTTTTAAACTTATTTAAATAGCCATTTACCAGGAAATGGATTGGATTCAATGAGAATATTATATTGAATGCTTGACAACTGGGAGGTAGCAGTAGATATTGAGTTTACCATCCTGAGCTGAACAGAGTGACTGTGGGGTCCAGCCACAAATCTGAGTAAGGAAAAGCTATGAGAAGATAAAAAAAAGTATAAATATCAGAATCTACACGTGTAGTTGAACTCCCTACTGAATCTGTCTCCTGCTTGGAGGAAATGATGAGAATCTAGTCAGTATCGATCATCAGGGAAATTCAGTTCTCTGAACCTCCGTGAGGTTTTCAGCATTGAGATAGCATTCTTTTGGCATTAACTTCACTTTTCCTTTGGCAATTCCTAGATAATGCAACAAAGTATTATCCTGAATGTTAAGGAGAGGGCTGGGCTCCACCTGACTCCTTTGAGAGTCCTCTGTGGCCATGGCACAGTCTACAGAGAGCAGTAAGACAATGAAAAAACTAACTCTCCAAGCCCCGACATGATAAATTTAAAAAATAAAAACTTGTCAGACTTCGTACTAAAACTAATCATAATAATAAGTGTCTGGAAAATGGGTTAACATTGTTAATATAGAAGGAAGAAATTATTTCATCTCCTTTGTTCCTTTCTGGTTAGATTAAAACTTTGTAGAAATACTCCTTATAGATTTGATTATACCCTGTGTTGGCCCCCGCCTTTAGTCCCTATTATGTCTGTGCAGCTAAGGACAAAGAGATTAGGATCAAGTGTTCTCTGATATTGCAGATCTATATTCTGAGTGACCATAAAATCGTGCTGCCAATAGCCTTTACTTTTACAGCTCTGTGGGGAGAGGAAGAAAACAAGATTAAGAGAATTGAGATGTTGTGATAGAGACCATCTTAGGCTTTCCAAAAAGCCCATCAGTCTATGAAAGTAGAAATATACATATGTGTTCAGAACAAAACTGTTCTTGCCAACATCAATGAAAGGGGTTTTGAAGGGAGTGTACCTCAACATTTAGCTAGATACAATTCAATGATTTCAGGTGCTGATTTGTAAACTAACAACTTAAAAAAAGCTCTTTGTTGCTTTACAAACATGAAGTGGTGTGATTCCTTTGGGAATTCTGAACAAGCAAATATTTTTGTTAGACATGGCAGTGTTTTACAGGAATATGTTATTATCATTGGTTTTAGTGCAAATCCTGAGAAGATGTTTTTACTTAGCATGTAAAGGGCTTGGCAAAGCATTCCATCTGGAGTACAGGAATCGGGCCTATTAATATGAGAATTACATACAAATCCTCTAAGGCGTGGATGGGAGAATAAACCTCATACTGTGCATACGCAGCAGCTATGTTAACATGATAGATTTTCAGTGCTCTACAGGATCCATTACTGTGTTTTGGGCCAATAGTCCATGAATTTGAAGGATTTATACAATGGAGCATAACAGCTCTATAGGTACAATTATGTCCCATCAGATGAAAAAATGTCTTTTTAAAACCTTCCTATTAACCTGTTTGCTCCATAGACCACAATCCTTTGAAGGTTAAATTATACACAAAGCAAAATGGGCCAAATCACCTCATTTTGGACTTTAAAATGTATTTATGGTGAAAAAGCTCTCCAAAATGGAAGAGTAGAAATTGTACCCAAGAGTACCATCAAATCAAGGTGATTTTTAAATGTGAGTAAAAGGCACTACTTCCAATTTCTGCTCAGGAGATAAATCTTGATAACCCAAAGATAACACACCCCTTTATGTACCATTTACATTCACAATCATCTAAAAATAGATCAAACAATTGAATACAATCCGAGTAGTCAAATAACATGAGATAACAGCTCTCAAAGCATGGGCAGGCACAAAGAATCATGATGAAGCTGTAAGCTACCAGTTAAATGGAAAAACATCGTTAAAATCCTCTACATTGCCTACATCTTGTCTGTGCTTGGTACTTAGATGAGAAAAATTAGATCACATGAATTTTGAATTATTGATATAATTTTATTCCCTTCACAAATATTGTTGAATCTAGTATTTTGTTCAACACATGCTAAGTATTTAATGCATTTTAATGAATGTATCAATGGGGTCTAAATTATTAATTTAATGTCTCTCTCAGATAGTAGGAATCTTCTGATAACACTGCCTTAAACCATAAAAGCAACTATAATGAGTTGCTGGAGACAAGTGCTTGCTGATCAAGGCATTGTTATGCCCTTTATGGTGAACCACAAATCAGCCTCTCATCCCAACTACCTAGAACCAATCCTGATACAGAGGTGCTCTCATTTCAAAGTTAAGTACTGATGGTATAGACCTGTTTAAGATTTGGAGTGTATAAGCTCAATTATTCAATTAAAAAATTTGAAAGAAGAATAGTTAAGTGGGTCAATGCAGAGAAAAGACTGTTTCTTTCAATTGGATACTTTGGTGAATGTCTTTCCACTATCATCCTTACATGCTGTTCTCCTTGTTCATTTGAATTCCTGTTAATGACATTCATTATTTTTCCATAAATTTTGGAAAAGTACTTTGAAATCTTTGGAGAAATGACAACATAAATCTAAAGAGAAATTAAAAATAAACACACTATAAGTCTAAAGAGGAATAGAAAATAAACATCTGTGAACTCTCCCAAAGTCCTCTTCTCTTTAGCAAATACAGAAGTAGAAAGAATGGACAAGACAATAAAAAGTGACTAGCAAGGGACTTCCCTGGTGGTCCAGTAGTTAAGACTCCATGGGCACGGTTTTGATCCCTGGTTGGGGAACTAAGATCCCACATGACGTGTGGCATGGCCAAAAAAAAAATAAACAACAAAAAAATGTGACTAGCAAAATTATACCCTTTAATTAAAAAAAAAAAATCTCAGTTTTCTCATTCAAATGCATGAGTCTTCTATACCACACTGAGTCCCTATCAGCATGCAGTGTGGTAGTACATATTCTTACTATCTCATGGTGCAATTCTCCTTCAGATAGAGATCTGTGAATGGATTTAATTATAATGCGGGTCCCTTTAATCTGTATGCTATGCCAGCTCATTTGTGAGCCTATGCATTATTAAGTATGTTGTGATAATTAGGAAGCCTACACTTTTTTTTTTTTTTGCGGTACGAGGGCCTCTCACTGCTGTGGCCTCTCCCACCACGGAGCACAGGTTCCAGACACGCAGGCCCAGTGGCCACGGCTCACGGGCCCAGCCGCTCCACGGCATGTGGGATCTTCCTGGACCGGGGCACGAACCCACATACCCTGCATCGTCAGGCGGACCCTCAACCACTGCGCCACCAGGGAAGCCCCAGGAAGCCTACACTTTTAAAGTGATCCTTACCAAACCTAAATATAAACAGTCGATGCGATTGCATTGTCTGTCTAGATAACTCTTCCCCCCAATAGTAGAGAGATTAAAACTGGAAAATTCCAAGTAATCTTTTCCTTCTCTCTTCCATACGTGGCATGAAAGAGGCCCATTTCCATTCAACTCAGCTCTTTTCTGTAAAGATATGTAGGAGTGAGAGGGGGTAAATTGCTGTTGTAAAGAACTCCAAGACTGTTGGCTTTCTCTGTGTCCTCATTTTGGGCTGAAGGCCCCATATTACAACTTGGTAGGAATATGCTCTCAAACACTTTGCCTCCCTGGGCATTTATGTTCTGCTCTCAGGAAGCACATTTGAGGTGTGGATAGGCAAATCCACATGGGTAAAATACCTGAGGGGGGTCTACTCTGATTCCCAAGCTGTTATTTGGCAGAATGTAGAGACTGAGGAAAGGAGCATAACGCTTCCATAAAGAAACCACACAAATTCCTTTTTTCTCGTTTATTTTGGAGGCCCATGGGAGTGTCTTCCAAATGGAAAGGGAAAAACTACACTGGGTATTATTCAAATCTCCTTCGTGTCATTGGTGTAATGTTCTCATTTCCTCTACAAAGGGACCACTCATGTGATTAGGCAATGGTGTTTTGTTTTTATTTTTGCATCCAGTTGTGAATGTTTGGCAATGGAAATGCCAATGGGCATAAATTCGGGAATATAAAATGTTATCTTTTTACATTAGGCCTGACACAGGCTGCAAGGGGAAAGCGTCTACTGAAGGGGTTTTAGCTTATCTTATTCTTTTGTAGGTCACTAAAGGCAAGACTTTTTTAATAGATTAATCTCCTGAATGTAGGAGTTTTGTGTACTTCTTGTTACAAAATGTTTGCCATCTTACTTTTAAGACTCAAGTTTATTAAAGGGGAATGATATTGAGAGTTTGACACCCGAAAAATCTTTCAACTTTTGTATTCTAGGCATTCATGACTGTGACCTAATTTGAGCTCTGGGCACTAAACTAGCATATGGGTTGTGCACAGCACTGCAGAGGACAACATATTAGAGGGAAAGAGCTAACCTTCCTTCCCCACCTTTTCCCAGGCAAAATTATGCACTGGCCACACTACTGAGCATTAGGTAAACCTAATGTTGCCCTTGATGGGATAAAGAATATGAGATTCATTAATATGGTAAATAATATAATCAATTGGGAACACAGGGTGTCAACCATGCATTAGAAACATTTGCTTTTAAAACCTCTCCCAGCAATTACCCAATTGGTATTTATAAATTACAATCACACACGCAGATCAAGGAAACTCGCTGGAGCAATTACCTATGCATGAATGATTTCACCTTTCAGGACACTAGTAAAAGTAAGACATCAAATAAAACTAGTTTATCTTTCTCTGTAGCTTGGAGATTGAGAGCTATTTCATGCTTGAAAACTGGCATTAGTGCACCAGGATAAGGTCACGTGCTAATTCCAGTAATTTACACTAAAGGAAAAGAAAAGGAAAGAAATAAAGGAAAGGATAGAAGAAGAATGAAAAATAGAACCACGAGAAGACAGCTAGCATTAAATTAGCCTAGGAAGCTTGTAAGCAGATACCCAAAAATCTGCCTGCCCTCTTCATAAATAGGTTGCAGAAATCATTGCCAGTTTAGCCTGCTTGGAACAACTTTCCAAACCAGAGTTGGAAGACATGGTGTGTATGCCAAAAAAAGCTATTCCATATAAATATACAACATATAATTCCACTATTTCATATAACAGGGATACCCCAAGAATCTTAAAGGTTTCAGACACAGCCTGGTTTCCATGAAAGATCAATTTCCTCCTTTTCTTCAGGTTAAAGGGTGATGAGGTCTGGGGAGGAAGGAGGAGAGAGCAAGGGAGAGGTATTGAATCTTTTGGAAAAGTAGTGGTACAAATATCCTATGATGACCTGCCCAACTGCGTAACTCAAATTCTCTGTGAAGTCTCCATTGGTATGATTGCAAATCGTTGTAAAGCAAATCGTTGTAAAGCATAAATGATTTTAAAATACATGATAATTTTGAAGCTGCAAGCCATCCGATAATTACCCCATGCAACTGATGTAGCTGGGTGGTAATGAATGTTTTAAAAGAGAGATGTCACCACTTAATTGAATTCCCTACAAAGTCCTATCTTCACTACATTTTCTTTATGTTGTCTACTGCTTGACTTCCAGGCTATTTCTAAGGAGAAGCACAGTGGATCAAAATAGATTATGCAATGAGTTAGGCCACTCTAATGGCTCATGTAGGTCCACACATGAACTGGTTGGTTGTGGGACATTTCTTCTGCTCACTCAACACTTGCTCCAGCCATATTTGGGCTTCTTCAAACCTGGGAAGTTCATGACCTCCTCTGGCCTTTGCTGTTGCTCCTTCCTCGGCCTAATATGCTCCCCTCATATTTCCTCATGGCTCATTCAGACCTCTTACTCAAATTCCACTTTCTGATGATCACTTCCCACTTCTCTACCCTCTCATTACTCCATCCTCTTACCATGCTCTACTTTTCTGCATAGCACTTATTATCCTCTGAATTTATCATGTTCATTTATTTGTACACTAGAATATAATTCACATGAGAGCTGGAATTTTTTCTCTCCTATTCACTGCTTTCATCCCCAGGATCTGGCATATAGAAAACATGCAATGTATAAATGGCAAATGAATGCATTCACTTATCCGTGCATAGAAAGAATCTAGCAACTAATTATTGACTCAATGGTTGGTTGTCTTCCTGGTTGTCAATCTAAAATCGTAGAACTGTTGTAGATCTACTGACATTCTTATTGCAATAAACTGCATATCCCCCTCTCAAATGCGGGCAGCAAGATCTTTAACATTGGATATATAAAAATATATTTAAAAAAAAAACAAGAGAAACAAAACATTGCACTGTGTAATGTAGTTGGATGGCTTTGACCCAAGATAATCAAACCCCACCACAACCCTTCCTAATCAGAGACATACCTTATTCCCATTCTTATAAAAACTCTTCATGTGTTTCTTTATTTGCACAATATCTGAATTGAAAGGGGTCCCATTTTAAAATTGTATCTGTTTGTGTCATAACCTTAATGTCACTTAAAGCTACACCTTTAGGAGAATCTATTTAAAATTAAAATAATTACTTAAGAATAGTGCCTATATTTTGCAATTTTAGGAATGTAATCAGGGTAGACAGCCACTACTTTGTGCTACAAATCTGAATGTGAAATTTCAGAAATCCTCCTTGCATTAAAAATGAATTAACTGTGTGATTATTAATTGTGCATATTCCAATCCCTTTGTGCTGTACTGCATGTTTCTTGAATCTCATTTGAATCCTTTGGCTAAGTAATGTGTCAAGGGGGGTACGAGCCTGAATGCCTGAGTTATTTAAAAGGCAGGACAGCTCTTCCAGATTAGAATACCAATGAGTGGGGTTAAAAAGGCTCTCCTGTAGTTGGAGGGCAGCTCTCAGTCTGAGAAGTACCTGAAAAGGACCTCTATGGACTAATTTTCAGAATCACATTGTAATGTGGGCTCATGTCAATCATCAGAACAGACAGCTTCATCCCATGATATAAACTAGTTATACATTCAAGAGCTGCCAGAAGATCTTCATTAAAAAGGGACTTAGCATTAAAGGAAAAAGGTTGTTTTATTATAATACTTCAAACTCAGTTTTTTGTTTTATATGTTCTCAGAATTCTTTTTTGTTCTTCACTACAATATCAAAAAAGTACCACAGAAGAAGGAAAACATTAAATATTCCATTTTTAAATAGGAATCAAGGAAGCTTTCTCGTTTAAGGCATTAAAATCATATACATTTTTCCTAAATTTATTCATGGCTTTGAATAACAAAAAGAAATCTCTAGATGTAATAGGAGGATGTTTTTCATCTTTTGTGGGAAGGGATTTGCAAAGCTGACTACTCAAGGTAAAATATCTACTGGCAAAGTATATCAGTGAGAGCTTGATACGTATAAATTTGTATAAAACCTTTGGGCTCTCCACAAGCTTCCAGATATCAGTTAGATATTACAATTGATGTCATTAAAATTTAATATAATTGCATTAGGAGGAAAACAGAAACAATAAGCATGTAAGTAAATCACTGACACTGTAATATAGTATTTAAAGAAAACATAACAGGGGTTTAATAAAACAGATGAATGTATCTTTTTACTTATATTTGAAAGTTCATATCAAAACCTTAATTTAAATATATTTGTATAAGTCAGGTAACCTCTTCAAAATATTCAGCATATATACTTATTTACCTAAATCATCTCATTTCTATCATCAAAAATGTCAAAGAAACGGCCTGGTAAATGGAATTAAAACAATTACGGAGTCTCTTGCAAGTAAGGTGTTTGTCTCATAGGGTACAATAAGCTCTGTTTTCTGTGCACTTTCAATGAAGAAAATGCAATATTGTGACTCATTTTCTCTCCTGAAACTGAAATTGCCAATTCCAGAACACATAATCTCAAATTGGTCTCATTATTTAAACGTGTTCCTGATAGAGGCATCAGTATTCATTTACAAATGAGTCACATTAAACCACAATTTACAACTTTTTCTTATGACAGAATCATGCTATATGTTTTTTAGTGCTTCCCCTCAGGAGTCTACCTGGAAGCAAAATCATTAAAACTACCAGTGGAAGCCAGAGACTGTGCTGGTGGGGATGTTCTCCCACCATTAGGAGGAATAGGGCTTAATTAAAGGCCTTCTGATGCTCAAAGACCAAGTGCTCATAATAAAGAACATGTCTGAAGTCCCTGTCTTCACTCTTTTTGCCATGCAATGACTTTTTATGCACAATTACGTGTTTTCCCCATCATCCTCATATAAACAGGCTCCAAAATTCACAGGATACAAAGAACAGAGCATCTTTGCAACACTCACTATTCACAGTGCTCAGAGCATTGAGGGTGGTAATTTTATCAGCCAAAATTTGAAAGAAATCATAAATCAAATCTTTGTCTCCCCATAGTACTATGGAGAGATGCAAGATGGAAAGGGAAAAGACAAATATTATTGTGCTTGTACATTTTTCATTTGCAGATTTCTCTAATTTCTAGGGGGATATGGCTTATACCACTGAATAGATTGCTGTCTTATCTGTATTCAATATCTAGCAACTGATAAGAACTCAAAAATACGTTTTGACAACTAAATAAAAATATCAAATAAATAATGCCATATGGTGTTTGAGTATAATTTTGATAATAAATTAACAAAAAAATGGCTAGAATTATACAAAATGGAGCTGCATGTAAACCGGTCTTGAATTTACTGCTCCTTGCAACTGGATTCAGGGCAAAAGAATGTTAACTCATTGAATTTTGTTGTTTGTTCAAAATGTTTTAATACACAAATCATTAAAAAGATTAAATCCTGGTCTTCAGTTAAATGGCTGAGATTCATAGTTAAGACCTACAAGTTGAGAATACCTAATTAAATTTTATTCTAAGTAGTTTAGAATATCATAGAAAAAGCCTGGTTTTTCATATTACAGTTGGATTTTCATCTCCATGAAAATATATCTTTGAATTTTTAAGTTAATCTTCTCTTTTATAGTTATTTTTATGACCAAATATTCAAAGTGGTCTGAAATGAAATGTTTTCTTAAACTATTATATTTTCATATTTCAACACACTTAAATAATTTTAACTTAAAAATTAAGTTTACTGAAATATTTAAAATTTTATTTTTGCCTGTTTTTCCTATTTAAATGTTTAAAGAAAACTGAGGGTGAAAAACAGAGCAGTTTTAACACTTAGTGATTCTGTTCTGTACTCTATCATGATATAAACCCCACCAAAACTCTGTTAACCCTGATACAGGGATCTGATACTAAGACTTCTAGTTACTAGGTAAGTATATTTTTTGCAGGACACATTAATATTCATCATTAGTACATATTATATTGACCAATCAGATATTTTTAACAAATAATTCAAGGACCATTGTCTTTAGCATATGAAATGACCAAAAAACTCATACGTCATGGGAGCAAAAAATACCTTGAATACAGAAGGCTTATTTTATTTTATTTATTTATTTTGGTCACACTGCTCTGCTTGCGGATCTTAGCTACCTGACCAGGAATTGAACCTGGGCCCTTGGCAGTGAAAGTGCAGAGTGCTAACCACTGGACAGCCAGGGAATTCCCCTGAAGGCTTATTTTATTTTATTTTAATTTTTGAATTTTATTTTATTTATTTTTTTATACAGCAGGTTCTTGTTAGTCATCAATTTTATACACATCAGTGTATAAAATTGGGATCAATGTATACATCCCAATCTCCCAATTCATCCCACCACCACCACCCCCTGACCTTTCCCCTTGGTGTCCATACGTTTGTTCTCTACATCTGTGTCTCAATTTCTGCCCTGCAAACCAGTTCATTTGTGCCATTTTTCTAGGTTCCACATACATGCGTTAATATATGATACTTGTTTTTCTCTTTCTGACTTACTTCACTCTGTATGACAGTCTCTAGATCCATCCATGTCTCAACAAATGACCCAATTTTGTTCCTTTTTATGGCTGAGTAATATTCCACTGTATATATGTACTACATCTTCTTTATGCATTCATCTGTCGATGGGCATTTAGGTTGTTACCATGACCAGGCTATTGAAATAGTGCTGCAATGAACATTGGGGTGTATGCATCCTTTTGAATTATGGTTTTCTCTGGGTATATGCCCAGTAGTGGGATTGCTGGATCATATGGTAGTTCTATTTTTAGTTTTTTAAGGAATCTCCAGACTGTTCTCCATAGTGGCTGTATCAATTTACATTCCCACCAAGAGTGCAAGAGGGTTCCCTTTCCTCCACACCCTCTCCAGCATTTGTTTGTAGATTTTCTGATGATGCCCATTCTAACTGGTGTGAGGTGATACCTCATTGTAGTTTTGATTTGCATTTCTCTAATAATTAGTGATGTTGAGCAGCTTTTCATGTGCTTTTTGGCCATCTGTATGTCTTCTTTGGAGAAACATGTATTTAGGTCTTCTTGCCATTTTTGGATTGGGTTGTTTGTTTTTTTAATATTAAGCTGCATCAGCTGCTTACAAATTTTGGAGATTAATCCTTTGTCCATTGATTTGTTTGCAAATATTTTCTCCCATTCTGAGGGTTGTCTTTTCACCTTGTTTATGGTTTCCTTTGCTGTGCAAAAGCTTTTAAGTTTCATTAGGTCCTATTTGTTTATTTTTGTTTTTATTTCTATTACTCTAGGAGGTGGATCAAAAAAGATCTTGCTGTGATTTACGTGAAAGAGTGTTCTTCCTATATTTTCCTCTAAGAGTTTTATCATGTCTGGGCTTACATGTAGGTCTCTAATCCATTTTGAGTTTATTTTTGTGTATGGTGTTAGGGAGTGTTCTAATTTCATTCTTTGACATGTAGCTGTCCAGTTTTCCCAGCACCACTTATTGAAGAGATTGTCTTTTCTCCATTGTATATACTTGCCTCCTTTGGCATAGATTAGTTGACCATAGGTTTGTGGGTTTATCTCTGGGCTGTCTATCTTGTTCCATTGATAAATGTTTCTGTTTTTGTGCCAGTACCATATTGTCTTGATTACTGGAGCTTTGTAGTATAGTCTGAAGTCAGGGAGTCTGATTCCTCCAGCTCCGTTTTTTTCCCTCAAGATTGCTTTGGCTATTCAGGGTCTTTTGTGTCTCCATACAAATTTTAAGATTTTTTGTCCTAGTTCTGTAAAAAATGCCATTGGTAATTTGATAGGGATTGCATTGAATCAGTAGATGGCTTTGTGTAGTATAGTCATTTTCACAATATTGATTCTTCCAATCCAAGAACATGGTATATCTCTCCATCTGTTGATATCATCTTTAATTTCTTTCATTAGTGTCTTACAGTTTTCTGCATACAGGTCTTTTGTCTCCCTAGGTAGGTTTATCCTAGGTATTTTATTCCTTTTCTTGCAATGGTAAATGGGAGTGTTTCCTTAATTTCTGTTTCATATTTTTCATCATTAGTATATAGGAATGCAAGAGATTTCTGTGCATTAATTTTGTATCCTGCAACTTTACCAAATTCATTGATGAGCTCTAGTAGTTTTCTGGTGGAATCTTTAGGATTCTCTATATATAGTATCATGTCATTTGCAAGCAGTGACAGTTTTACTTCTTTTCCAATTTGGATTCCTTTTATTTCTTTTTCTTCTCTGATTGCCATGGCTAGGACTTCCAAAACTATGTTGAATAATAGTGGTGAGAGTGGACATCCTTGTCTTGTTCCTGACCTTAGAGGAAATGGTTTCAGTTTTTCACCATTGACAATGATGTTTGCTGTGGGTCTGTCATATATGGCCTTTATTATGTTGAGGTAGGTTCCCTCTATGCCCACTTTCTGGAGGGTTTTTATCATAAATGGGTGTTGAATTTTGTCAAAACCTTTTTCTGCATCAATTGAGATGATCATATGGTTTTTATTCTTTAATTTGTTAATATGATGTATCACATTGATTGATTTGTGAACATTGAAGAATCCTTGCATCCCTGGGATACACCCCACTTGATCATGGTGTATGATCCTTTTAATGTGTTGTTGGATTCTGTTTGCTAGTATTTTGTTGACGATTTTTAAATTTATATTCATCAGTGATATTGTTCTGTATTTGTCTTTTTTTGTAGTATCTTCGTCTGGTTTTGGTATCAGGGTTATGGTGGCCTCATAGAATGAGTTTGGGAGTGTTCCTTCCTCTGCAATTTTTTGGAAGAGTTTGAGAAGGATGGGTGTTAGCTCTTTAAATGTTTGATAGAATTCACCTGTGAAGCCATCTGGTCCTGGACTTTTGTTTGTTGGAAGATTTTTGATCACAGTTTCAATTTCATTACTTGTGATTGGTCTGTTCATATTTTCTATTTCTTCCTGGTTCAGTCTTGGAAGGTTTTACCTTTCTAAGAATTTGTCCATTTCTTCCAGGTTGTCCATTTTACTGGCATAGAGTTGCTTGTAGTAGTCTCTTAGGATGCTTTGTATTTCTGCAGTGTCTGTTGTTACTTCTCCTTTTTCATTTCTAATTTTAGTGATTTGAGTCCTCTCCCTCTTTTTCTTGATGAGTCGGGCTAATGATTTATCACTTTTGTTTATCTTCTCAAAGAACCAGCTTTTAGTTTTATTGATCTCTGCTTCTCTTTCATTTATTTCTGCTCTAATCTTTATGATTCCTTTCCTTCTACTAACTTTGGGTTTTGTTTGTTTTTCTTTCTCTAGTTCCTTTAGGTGTAAGGTTAGATTGTTTATTTGAGAAGTTTCTTGTTTGTTGAGGTAGGAGTGTATTGCTATAAACTTCCCTCTTAGAACTGCTTTTGCTGCATCCCATAGGTTTTGGATCGTTGTGTTTTCATTGTCATTTGTCTCTAGGTATTTTTTTATTTCCTCTTTGATTTCTTCAGTGATCTCTTGGTTATTTAGCAATGTACTGTTTAGCTTAAATGTGTTTGTGTTTTTTACGTTTTTTCATGTAACTGATTTCCAATCTCATAGTGTTGTGGTCAGAAAAGATGCTTGATATGATTTCAGTTTTCTTAAATTTACTGAGCCTTAATTTGTGACCCAACGTGTGATCTATCCTGGGGAATGTTCCGTGTGCACTTGAGAAGAAAGTGTAATCTGCAGTTTTTGGATGGAATGTCCTATAAATATCAATTAAATCTATCTGGTCTATTGTGTCATTTAAAGCTTCTGTTTCCTTATTTATTTTCATTTTGGATGATCTGTCCATTGGTGTAAGTGAGGTGTTTAAGTCCCCCACGATTATTGTGTTACTGTCAATTTCCTCTTTTTTAGCTGTTAGCAGTTGGCTTATGTATTGAGGTGCTCCTATGTTGGGTGTATATACATTTATAATTGTTATATCTTCTTCTTGGATTGATCCCTTGATCATTATGTAGTGTCCTTCCTTGTCTCTTGTAACATTCTTTATTTTAAAGTCTATTTTATCTGATCCAGCCTTCTTTTGATTTCCATGTGCATGGAATATTTTTTTCCATCCCCTCACTTTCAGTCTGTATGTGTCCCTAGGTCTGAAGTGGGTCTCTCGTAGACAGCATATATATGGGTCTTGTTTTTGTATCCATTCAGCAAGCCTCTGTCTTTTGGTTGGAGCATTTAATCCATTCACATTTAAGGTAATTATCGATATGTATGTTCCTATTACCATTTTCTTAATTGCTTTGGGTTTGTTTTTGTAGATCCTTTTCTTCTCTTGTGTCTCCCACTTAGAGAAGTTCCTTTAGCATTGTTGTAGAGCTGGTTTGCTGGTGCTGAATTCTCTTAGCTTTTGCTTGTCTGTAAAGCTTTGATTTCTCCATCAAATCTGAATGAGATCCTTGCTGGGTAGAGTAATCTTGATTGTAGCTTCTTCCCTTTCATCACTTTAAATATGTCATGCCACTCTCTTCTGGCTTGTAGAGTTTCTGCTTAGAAATCAGCTGTTAACCTTATGGGAGTTCCCTTGTACGCTATTTTTCGTTTTTCCCTTGCTGTTTTCAATAATTTTTCTTTGTCTTTAATTTTTGCCAATTTGTTTACTACGTGTTTCAGCATGTTTCTCCTTGGGTTTATCCTGTATGGGACTCGCTGTGCTTCCTGGACTTGTGTGGCTATTTCCTTTCCCATGTTAGGGAAGTTTTCGACTATAATCTCCTCAAATATTTTCTCGGGTCCTTTCTCTCTCTCTCTTCTCCTTCTGGGACCCCTATATAGTGAATGTTGTTGCATTTAATGTTGTCCCAGAGGTCTCTTAGGCTGTCTTCATTTCTTTTCAGTCTTTTTTCTTTATTCTGTTCTGCAGCAGTGAATTCCACCATTCTGTCTTCCAGGTCACTTATCTGTTCTTCTGCCTCAGTTATTCTGCTATTGATTCCTTCTAGTGTAGTTTTCATTTCAGTTATTGTATTGTTCATCTCTGCTTGTTTGGTCTTTAATTCTTCTAGGTCTTTGTTAAACATTTCTTGCATCTTCTTGATCTTTGTCTCCATTCTTTTTCCGAGGTCCTGGATCATCTTCACTATCATTATTATGAATTCTTTTTCTGGAAGGTTGCCTATCTCCATTTCATTTAGTTGTTTTTCTGGGGTTTTATCTTGTTCCTTCATCTGGTACATAGCCCTCTGCCCTTTCATCTTGTCTATCTTTCTGTGAATGTGAAGGCTTATTTTATATGGAAGCCATTTCCAAGAAAATCTCAATGCATTTTCTTCTCCTTATTGAGCTTCTATTTACTGTTTCTATTCCCCACCATCTTCTTATTAAACGTAATTGTTGAATGAAAGCTGCAACAGGAATGAGTCTCTTTGTTTCATGGTTATTTAAACAATAAAGCCAAAACTCAGCTAAAGGGTAAAATAATGTGGCTGTGTTCTATGACTCTTTGGGGTGATAGTGCAAGCCTGATTTGGCTCTGTTGGGATCTATGAAAATATGTTAAGAAATTTGTAGAAGTTATACAAATGTGTTGAAATATATGATTGGATTGGTAGAGATTAAAATTCTAGCTAGAGAGAGTAAAGTCCTGAATTCCTTCATTTCACATTATTTTTATACATTTATATATTTAAATATATATTACCTATAATAGATATAAAGCATACACATAATAGAATACACAAATATATGTATACATATTAATTTGTGTATTGTATAGATTTATTTCATATACTATATATTTCTCCTGTTTTTGTAAACCGAACAAATATTTTTTATTAGTATTGTTATTAATAATCAAAATGAGACTAAGAACATATCATCTGCACAAACCTGAGGGCTAACATAACTAAAATGCCCAGTTTCTTAGCTGGAGAGCTCCACATCTCAGGACCAGGCTGGATGGCTGCAGTGGACCCCCTCCCATGCCCTGGACCACACCTGCCCAGCTGCCCCTGCTGCTGCTCTGTTTCCTATTCTGGCAACTTGTTAAAAGTTGTCATATAGTATATATTTCTTAATCCTTGCTTTCTGAAGCACTTTCTTTTGGTGTAAACCTTTTTTTTTTTTAAGTATAGTTGTGTTACAATATTGTGTTAGTTTCTGGTGTACTGAAGCACTTTCTTGATATTTAGTAGAGGTGATTAACTAATGTTAAGTATGAGGGAAGAAATGTATACATATTTATACACACACATATATATCCGTCCATATACACATATATACACACATGTAAACCACACATATATGCATATACATATATATACACACACACTGTAGGGGAAACATATGTATATTTAAAAATATATCTAAATGTTTATACACATTATAAACATGTATAAGTGTTCAAATGAAATAAATATGATATATTGAATGATGATGGTGGTCAAAAGCAACAGTAATTTACGTAAGTTAGAATGTAGAATCCAAACCAAAACATTCTCAGATTTATTAAAATACATCCTGTGAGCCTAACTGTAGAAATGTTATCAACAACTTCATTGTCACAAATTTAAAAGGATGGGAAAACTAGAGGACAGAAGTGGGCAGGGAGAGAGAGATGCTGAGGCAGAGAAATATAAACATCGCTGACCCAACCTGACAATACTTCACTGAGATTCAGGAAGTTTTCAATGACAGTATTCAAAAAAGGCTTCCATGTAACAGCAGTAAAGACACCATCAACAGCTACTTCAGACAGTTCAGATAGAGCTTCCCTCCAAGGATGGAAAGAAGTGATAAGTGGGATGCTGCTGTAAGCATCCAGACTTAGAAGGATTTCTCGACTTTATATATTGATGACCAAGTTGAAAGAATGTGCAGCAAGGTGAGAATCTTGCTGGTGAAACAAAAAACCATGGAAAGGCAGTCAATAAAATGGTGAGTACAGTACAGTTGGACGATTAGAAACCTTGAAGTTAAATGGCATTTTGCAATTCATTGTGAAAGAAAGAACAAAAATCACTGAGACTGAACAAGAAGAATCTCAAAAGAATTCTCCATTTACAAATGTTCTTACAGAAAAAGGAACAGTCTTCAGATCTGATTATACTTCTTCACAGCCTTCAGATGAAGAGTGAAACATTGTTTAATCCTCTATAGATATTTTTGGGCATGTGTGTAAATAATAAAGTTGAAAACAGGTTACTGATTTTTAAAGTCTAAACATCTAGTATGGAGTCAGATTTTCCTTAAGTCAAAAAACACTATGTAATACTAATGAAACTCTTCTAGAATCATTATCTTTACAGATAACTTTTCTAAACCTAGCAACAGATGACGAAATGAAGGTGAATTTCATGTTTCTGAAATTTCTCTCTTTTGCTCTAAATGACAGCCATAAACTGTGGTTTCTTTATTTATTTATGGACATGCCTGTATGTATGTATGTACTGATTAGTTATTTGGAATATGTCAACACAACCCTATTTTAAAATACCTGTAATACCACTTCTTGGAATAAGTAGGTGAATTTTTCAGGTTTTTTTTTTTTTTTTTTTTTTTTACCTTTTATGAAGTGGCCAATTTTGCTGCTTTGTGTTTTGATTATTTGGGGGGAGGGATAGTATTATTACTCAACCAATGAAATTGATCACACTAACCAAATAAGGACAGAAAGAAACAATTGATATTTCCTTTTTCATTTCCTTGCAGAAACATGGTCGTACTCTACTTCCTCATAACAGTGAAACACAATAAAACGTATGTCTCAAATATTTAATTAGAACAATGCACTTTGAAGTGGAATATTCTTCAAATTGCAGAATTATAGTTCCCCTAATTCTACTGGGACAGGCCTGCTATTTAAAGAAATTCTGTGGTTTGAGAAATGACAATATGACAAAGAAATGCACACAGTCCTGAAGGGAGCCAAAAGGACAGATGCTGCAGGCTATCTGAGCTTCTGTTAAATATGAGAACCAAGGGGCATGAACCTAAGCTAGAGAATGGCCTGGCACTAAAAAGTGCTTCCAACTCTTTTGCAATTGCCCTTTGTGGAATAAACAGCCCAGAAAAATATAACAAGCAGCAGACACAACAAGAATGTGGACAAGTGGCTCTGGACAGTGCAATGGCAATTTAATGAGTAGAAATCCTCACTGTTCTATTTTCAGGTTAAGTATGTATATGGATGTTCCTAAAATCGGCATTTTCATTATAGTTAAAAATTGTACTAATATTTTTAGGAGTTCAAAATCATACTATTAAAGGCCAAATATTCATCCATTAAACATTTGTAGCTAAAGAAAAACCTTTTGGGAATTATTAAGAAATCAAAAATGTTTGTATCTGCGAAAAAATTTTTACACACATATAACTTTATACTTTTAATAAAGAACTAGTATGTTTGTAGTCCCCAAACTTAATTCATCTGTTAAAAATGAAGTTTATTTCTTTAAGTGGTCTGTTATTCAATCCCTCCTCTAAACAGGTATCCACAGAATAGAGAGTGTTAGATAGTTAACCAAAATAGGTGTTAATCTTACTCTCTTGAAACATTTAGGAAGGCATAGGAATCACAGTTTTATAGAATTGTTACAGCTACAAAGGGCCTTAGAGGGAGCTCCCTCATTTTGAAGATAAAATAGAAATGTGAAGTGATTTACTTCTAGTTTTGTGATCAGAGCATCCAGATTCCTAACCCACCATTCTTTTTTCTTTTTTCAAATAGAATGAGGTATATAAACAGCTTAGCATATTGCCTGGTACAACACTAGCACTTAATAATTACCGCGAAAGCTATATAGAGAGCAATACATAGAGATGAATATGCCCAAAGATGTACACACAAATGTACACACAAATTCTGATGCTAAGAAAAGGGTCTGAGTACAAGTATGGGGTAAGACTAGTGAATTTGGGTTGCTTTTCAAAAGTGTTTAGACTTTCCTTTAAGCCATTTTCCTTTAAGCTATTTTCAGTAGCTCAACACTAACCCAGCTTACAGCTGCTTGATGAGAGGAAAATTTCCTTCAATGCCTTTATTATTACATAGGAGACTAGGTGCTTCTCTGCTGAAGAGACCTTGTCTTTCATCTTCTTATGACAAGCACCTCTCATAACAGGTTCTCAATAAATGGCGCTCTATATGGATAAATCGAATGATAGCAAATAAACAATCATGAAGTAATAGGCAAATTCTAACTCAGAAAACTCAAATGTGAACAGTCAAAATTTGCTTTTCACAAACGAATAAAAAGGCATGTGGCACCCCTTGCTCCCTTACTAATGTTTTGCCTACAGAGTTATGGACACATGTATCTTATTCATGATTGTTTTGGGAGCCAAAACATATCTTCCAGTGCAAATGAATGTATTTGAGAGCAGGTTCTCCCTGGTCTCTCATTAGTTGTCAAGAGTGACCTAGAGGTAGTTAACCTTAAGGACAGAATTTTCCATTTGCATAGTTTTCTCCTGATCTCTGTCCTGACTAACCAGCCCAGCTTGCCTGTCTGGAAGTATAGATGAGCAGAGAGAAAAAACCTAATTAAGCTAATTTATACATTTTAACACGTCTGGAAAATGGTAGAGATAATGGCTGCAAACCATTTCTGATACTTTAGTCAAGGAATCACATTTTTCTTTTTTCATTTTCAAAATGTGGTATGAGAAGAGGGAAAGGAAGAGGCCCCGTGAATTCAGTCCCTCATCTCCCTTTGTGGTAGCTGTTAAGCCAGTACATTTAGTAGGAAGGAGAAAGGATAATAGGGCTAGTAATTGGCAGGGCTGTCCAACTACAACTCCCCTCTCTCCCACCACTTGGCCCTGCCCAATTTATCTCTCCCATAGCCCCTTGATGCCTCATCTCTTCTCCAAACTTTTAAAAAGTTGCCCCCTGTATCTGGTAGCTTTTGTTGTGTAAGGATATTCATCAAAGCTCCAACCTGAATGTTCTTCCACTTGTTAAATCAATATTAAAACAAGAAAGAACCCCTAGTTTAAAGCGTCCACGTTGTCAGTCCCCCAGCTGGATGGCCACTGCCAATGGTAAGGGGTGAGGGAAAAGTATAATTAAAACTTAACTTTCAAATAGATCTCATAGTTTATGCCCAGTAAGGAGCTCTTTTCACCACGTGAACTTTCAGGTGGCTGTTCTGAACAAAATAGGTGCGGATTCCTTTTATGTGAAACCCTTAAGATAATTTTAACATGGTCCTTTGCAGTTTAATTTATCATAAATTCTGGCACCATTTATCACTAAATGCAAAATGATGAAGAAATGGCTCTATTAAATCTGAATAACTACTGAATTAAAAAGCAGTTAAATGAATTGAAGCACATAGCACTGTTAACAATATGTGGAAGTGTGTTTGGCTGGAATAAATTACTTTCATAGTCGTAATTTGAAGAGTTCACCTTTGGAGAAATATGTTCAAAATTTCACATCCTGAGTCCCTGACTAAATCCACATGCACTGCTAATGTACTTTTAAATTGACTTCACAGAAAACATGAGGAAATGCCTGGTCTGAAACTCTTAGGTACCAAACAAAATTTCTCTATTCAGAAGTTGAGGAAAAGAACACTTTAAAGTAGGTATGTAAAATAAAATAACAGATTCCAAGTAAAATATATCTTACTTTTCCACTCTGAATTTTTCCAGAAATGGCTTTGCAATATATTCATGTAATCTAGCGGCAATATATTCATGTAATCTAGCGTACTATTTTTTCAACAACAGGTCTCCCAAGATGAGTATTCTAACATAGCCTATACATAGCACTTTTAAAAATAATAATAATACAAGGGTTGGCTCAAACGCCTAAAGGATTGATTTTTATTCTGATAAATTAGTTGGTAATTATAAACAGAAGGGATGTTCAAAGGAAGGCTCCATCACATAATCTGTTTGCATTTATACTCTGAATAGCATGAACAAAAAAGACTTCAGAATATGATATCTGGACACTGGACTTTTACAAAAAAACATTCTAGGATCTGTGGTGATGGAGCGCTGCTATCCAAATACGTCCCCTTGCAGGGCTTGAGCAGATAGTGGGAGTGTTCTTAATCATTACTCACGTGAGGGCATGTTCTAATGTCTTTCATTATCACCCTGGTATTGTGATTAGAAACAAAGACTTTTCAATAATAGTGTCCTATTGCATGTGTAGAGATATTTCAGTGTGAACTCTTTAATAAAGAGGATTTGTGAATGAACTTAATTAGCCCTGTTAAAAACATCCAGCAGACAGCAATCTCATGTCCACACAGAGGGCTGTGTCATGGCATTGGGGCCGGTTTCTTGGATAGACGTTTTCTCTGTGAAAAGCAAAGGTACAATTTTTCAAGAAAGCACAAGCCTTTTTTATATGTTTACCAAATACAATATCTGGTTTACAGAAAGCAGTTTATTCAGTCATTCTCAAGGTCAACCAGATTTTGTTTCTTTACTGGGGTTACAAAAACATCTATGGACAGAATG
Source organism: Globicephala melas (assembly GCF_963455315.2). Taxonomy (NCBI): domain Eukaryota; kingdom Metazoa; phylum Chordata; class Mammalia; order Artiodactyla; family Delphinidae; genus Globicephala; species Globicephala melas. Next base: position 67,309,440 of record NC_083320.1, on the reverse strand, counting down.
TTACACACACACACACACACACACACACACACACACACACAGACACATACACAGAGAGAGAAAGATGGAGATTCTTGAATTCCAAAGGCATCCCAAAGACTTAGTTTTGTCTTTGTTTCTATTTTTTTTATGGAATGTACATAACTATGTAGAAAAGAAAGCACATATCAATAATAAAGTGAGAGAGTGGCATGGACATATATACACTACCAAACATAAAATAGATAGCTAGTGGGAAGTAGCCGCATAGCACAGGGAGATCAGCTAGGTGGTTTGTGACCACCTAGAGGAGTGGGATAGGGAGGGTGGGAGGGAGGGAAACGCAAGAGGGAAGAGATATGGGGACATATGTATATGTATAACTGATTCACTTTATTATAAAGCAGAAACTAACACACCATTGTAAAGCAATTATACTCCAATAAAGATGTTTAAAAAAATAATACAACATTGGTTCCTATCATCTTTTTTGTTGTTGTTGTTCTCATGCACCTTTCTTCATCCTCCATTCTGCCAGCCCGTCTACCCCAGGAAGGGAATTTGATAGTCTCAAGGTTATTATGTGGAGTGGAACAGAGAAAGAAAGAGAAGTATAGACCACGGAAGTACGGAAGTTAGGAGATTCAGTGGTGGGAGTAGAATATTTACCTTTGAGGGAGAAGGATAGTAGATCATTCTCTAACAGCTGTAAGAGACTCTAGTAGTCTTTGGTGGCTGTTAGCTTATGGGATACTAGAAGATTTAAAATCTGGTACCCATATCATTTTCTCCTTTCCAACTTAATTTTCTCTGGGGGTGCTTTCAGCTTGGGGTGTGGCCTTTAATTACACAAAGCGAAGGAGCCTCAGGAGAGGGCCCAGATGAGGGAAAGTTATTGAATTGGCTACTAAGCTTAAAACTCTTTGTTTGTTTGCTTGTTTATTTACAGAGATTTCTATTGTAGCTTCATTGTCCTAGTTTAATAAGAACAAAGCAGGTAAAGATTCAGGGATAGTAATCTATGTGAGATTTAAAATTATGCATTTGGCTGGGTCTTCCTTATGCTGGGATGCTGAGATTATATGTTTAAGATGAAAAATGCTTCAAATATAGATAGCGAGGAAACTAATTAAGGGACACTACCCAAACTAGAAAGTTGGAAGTCATCTCCTATTTTCCCCTTTTAGTCATCTTCCCAGTGGTTGGAAAAATTCTAAAGATACCCCCCACCCCATACACCAAGACCCCTGTCCTTTGGTTATTCAGTCAAACACTAATCTAGGAACTTCTATGAGGAGACTTTGCAGATGGAGCTAAGGTTAATAATCAGCTAATTTTAAAATGGGGAGAAGGTGAAACAAATGTAATCACACGCAACCTTAAAAGTGGAAGAGGAGGGCAGAAGAGTCAGTCAGAGCGATGAGGCAGCTTGAGAATACAATGTGCTGTTGCTGGATCTCAGATGCAGGAGGCAATGTGGAGGGACCAGAGGGAGGCTGGGCCTCAGAGATACCCCTAGATGACAGCCAGTAAGAAAAAACAGGGATCTTAGTCCTACAACCACGTGGAATTGAATTCAGTGAACAACCCGAATAAGCCTGGAAACAATTCTCTCTCAGAGCCTCCAGCCCTGCCAACAGCTTGATTTCAGCCTTTGTGAGACTGGAAGCAAAGAACCCAGCTGAGCCCCTTGAACCCAGCTGAGCCCCCTGGACTTCTGACAATCAGAACTGTGAGATAATAAATGGATGTTGTGTTAACTGCCAAATTTCTGGTAATTTGTTATGGCAGCAACAGCAAACTAATACACTCCATCTACTCTGTCAGTAAGTCCTATCTATTCTATCTCCCAAATGTCTGGAATCTATCCCTTCCTGTTTATGCTCATTGCACTCTAACACTGAACTCTTATCACTCCTTCATTGTATTACCAAATATTCCTGAAGGGTCCCCCTTTTATCTTCCTTTATGCTCAGTCTCTTCACCTTAGTGTAGTAGGGATAATTTTTTTGAAAATTATCAATGACTTTTGTATCAAGGTGGTTGATTTGTTGATTTCTTGCACACAATGATCTTTTTGCCCTCCAAGATCCAATTAAGATAATACCATATAAAATTTTAAGGTCATAAACCCATAAGTTATAAAAACAAAATGGGAGGCAAGTCTATGAGTGGATAAAAAATTTCCACACATTCTGTAAAATGGAAAGCAGATAGATGACTGGCAATTCATGAAGTAGGACAAAGATCCCTGCTTAGATCTTGCAGCCAAAGGGGCAACCCATAAACCCAGCAAAACTTCAAAGAAACTTCGGATTTGACAGGGCAAAGTACAGATGAGGGTGAAACTGAGCAAGGGGTTGAAATCATGAGGCCTAATGGAAAGTAAATAAACATAACAATTGAATTCCCACTTCTACTCCCACTTTTCTGCACAAAACTGCAGCAGCCAGATGTTTAATTCCCAGGGGAAAAAACCAATAAGAACAAAAGAAATGTTCCACTTAAAGAAAGTAAGCAAACTCCCTGTGGAAACTAGGGCAGCTGGTGTGGATCTGGAGCTCATAGAGCAGAGGCATTACTATTCTGGGCTGTGGGGGACCCAGTGGCTGACTCATTGACAACTCCCCATGTCGTGAAGTCTGCTAGTAGGCAAGCAGATTTTCTCTCATTTCATTCTTAAATATGAATATTCTACTAAGCATCACCAGACGTTTGATGAAATTCTACAAAATGAAATTTCAGAGGAAACAGAGGTAACTCAATGAATACAAGATTTTGTTTTAAGCTCTAAGTAATATAATCAGGAAGACTTAAGAAGTTATTACAATCATAAAGAAAAAGGGCACAATGCTATTAAAAGTAAAGGAATCAGAGAAAAAGGAAGACACTTTAGGGACTAAAACTCTGATTACAAAAATAAAAAATCGTGTAGATGGGTTTGACTTCTGCAATAGTCAAGCAGTTGAACAAAAGCAGAAATCATAAAATATGAGAAAAATATTTTAAAGATGTAGAGGATTAATCCAGGAATTCTATACTCATGCTATTATGAATTCCAAAAAGTAATAATGGTAGGAATAAGAAGAAATTATTTTAAAAAATTAGCAGAGAATTTCTCATAACCAAAGGGCAAAAGCCTTTAAATTGAAAGTGTCCAGCACAACTAATAAAAAAGAACCAGATCTGGACATATTATTATCAACTTTAGAAATGCAGAGTAAAAAAAATTTTTTTAACCTCCAGAAAGAAAAACAGGTTTCTTAATGAGAATCAGGGTGTCATCATCTTCAACAACAGATATTGGGAGAAGGAAAACAAAACTTCAATGTTCTGTGAGAAATAAATATCAAATTAGAATTCTATACCCAGCCAAATTATAATTCAAATGTGAAGCTAGAAATAACTGTAGTTTTCAGACATTAAAGAATAGTTTACCTCCCATACTCTTTCTTCTGACATCATTTAAGATTTGTTCTAACTAATTAAAGGGGAAAATATAAAAAAGGATAATCTAGTATTCAGGAAACAATAGGTGAAAATTTGGAGAACAATAAAGAGAAGTTGCAAGGTGACAGATGTGTCCAGGCCTAGAGAGAATTTAGGCCAAATGGGAGATGAAAGAGAGAAACTTCGAAGGGGAAAGAGAGAGGGAATTTCAGAAATCTTATATTGTTATCAATCAATCAGAAGTCCTTAAATATGTATCAGTGAATCCTTCAGTACACCAAAAATGCATGAGAAAAAAAGGAATTATGAAACTCAAAACGTTGTTTAATAAATATGATGTATTTGAATAAAGTTGTAGATTAATAATAATGTACCAATGTTATTTCTTAGTTTTGATGATTATACCATGGGTATGCAAGATTTAACAAGCTGGGTGAAGGCTGTACAGAGATTCTCCATACATTTTTTGTAACTTTTCTTTAAGTCTAAAATTAATTAAAAACATTAAAAAATTGAAACAAAAAAAGATATGAGAGTTGTATGCTACTTGAATACAGTGAACAATGATTACATAGTTAAGACGTAAGCAATGGAAAATGGTGGAGTAACAGCATAAAGCAATTAGTAATTCAGTGTGTGGTATGACTTTGGTTTTATCTGCATCAGAAGCAGTGTCACTAGAGTGAAATGTTGCCAAAGTAGATGATCAAAATGTCAAATAAAATCTTTAGCTGCAGATGCTACCAGGACTCATCTCAGAAAACTGCCTACTGCCTAGGAATGGAATTAGGCAAAATGTTTACTGGAAAATTCAGCAACTAGGAGATAGGTATGGAAATAGGTGAGGGTGTGAATGTGCAGGAGGATGTTTATATTGTTCAGAGCAGCTGTGGAAAACTAATAACAATCTATTGGAGCTTCTATTCACGATTAATGCCTGAAAGATTGCTGCAGCCAACTAGGTTGCTGGACTTGTTCCACACCTCCCTTGGACCTGGCAAAATCAGAAAAATAAGAGCCAAGTCCCAATCTTGACCAAATTTACTGCAATTGTGTTATGCACAGCAGACACGGATCATACCATCCCCATGAGACATGTTTCTAAGACTCAAGGCTTGTTGACAGCCCAGTGAGAAACTTGTGTGTAAATCCAGCTATCATAAAGTGGATGAAGAATAATGTCTCTGATTTGAAGCACCTGTTTTCTGATCTGAAGCTCATGGAGCTAAGAGAGCAACCTCCAATGAAGACCACTTGAATGTAGCCTTTGCCATGACTGACAAAGACTAGAAGTAGGCCAGTGGTGTGGAGTCCATGGAAATAGTGGGAAACATAAAGGATCTATTGACCACAATTGTGAATATCATAGCTGGCAACTGAGATCTTTTTTTGTTATGAAACTGATATTCTTCTCTATGATGGAGACAGTTGAGTTTAAGGCCCTCCTGACTCATAATCTTTTTTGTTCTAGCCATTTCTTGCATCAACAATATGTGCTTTGATGTAGTTTTAGTTACCAATACCATACCTCCCTTAGTCCTGCCTACAAAGGTTAAAGCAAGACCTAAAATGATCAAACTGTTTCTAATAAGTACATTCCAGAAGAAAGTCCAAGCAAGCTGAAAGAAATATATATATGATAGATGGCAGATATTGTGATTTTTATCTTTTTGTGTGATATATGTCACACAAAAAGGCAAAATATGTATATAGTTTATATAGTTAAAATATATTTGACTATATAAATATAATACATTGGGCTTCCCCGGTGGCGCAGTGGTTGAGAGTCCACCTGCCGATGCAGGGGACACGGGTTCGTGCCCCGGTCTGGGAGGATCCCACATGCCGCGGAGTGGCTGGGCCCGTGAGCCATGGCCGCTGAGCCTGCGCGTCCAGAGCCTGTGCTCCGCAACGGGAGAGGCCACAACAGCGAGAGGCCCGCGTACCGCAAAAATAAATAAATAAATAAATAAATAAATAAATAAATAAAATACATTATATGTAATATATATTTTATACACACACATATTTATATGTATATATACAAATATATGTAATATATAAAATATATAAATATATATGTATGTGCATATATCACACAAAAGGTAAAAATTACAATATCTGCCATATATCCAATGAAAAATTACCCGGAAGGCAAAGAAGAAAAACACCATATAATAAGCACAAATATTAGTCAACCAAAACTGCCTTTGAAATGACACAGAGTATATGATTAGTACACAAGCATATTTTTAAAATACTAAATCTGTATTCCATGTATTCAACAAGCTAGAAGAAAGATTGAACATGTTAAGTAGATACACAGATTATATAAAAAAGACTCAAATCAAACCTCTAGAATAGAAATTATAAGGTCTGAAGTAAAAAAATACTATTTAATAGTTTCCTTAAAATCATCAAGAAAAGAAAATTCTTGTGATATACCACTATCAGGAATAATCACAGTTAACATGGTGGAACATCCTGCTAGTACTGACACAATACACATGTATATGTGTACATATGTATGAGTAATACATAAAGTGGTTCATACAATACATTTAAGTAGCATCAGACTTAGCAATGTAAAAATATGTGAAGAGATGACAGAAGTACAAATGTAAGAAGTCAAGAAGACAGGGAGACTATGGCGGGTAATACCTTCTTAAGGAAATCAAAGTATGCTGCTACTTTTGAATGAACACACACACACACAAATATAACTATATTGTTTAAAATTGTAGTGGGAAATTGTTACCAAAAGCAGTGACGTATCGTCATTGGTAGAATGTAGGAAAGAAAGTAGGGGTGTTATAAGTAATCATCATCCATCATCTCACATAGTAATCAATAATATCTAAGGATGATCACTCAAGAAATAGATCCATTAAACATATTATCTGTAAACATAAAGCAAGCTCCAGAAAAGTGGGAAAAAGGAAGAGATATAACAAATTCCTTCTAGTGAGTATATATAGATGGTACAAATTAATTAACCTAAACAAAAGGCCCTACAACACTGTCTAAAATCAACTATGCTGATAGTACATAAAAAGTAAAAAATGGGAGATTGGTTCAAGATGGCAGAATAGAAGGATGTGCGCTCACTCTCTCTTGCGAGAGCACCGGAACCATGACTAACTGCTGAACAATCATCAAGAGGAAGACACTGGAATTCACCAAAAAAGATACCCCGCATCCAAAGACAAAGGAGAAGCCGCAATGAGATGGTAGGAGGGGCGCAATCACAATAAAATCAAATCCCATAACTGCTGGGTGGGTGACTCACAAACTGGAGAACAATTATACCACAGAAGTCCATTCACTGGAGTGAAAGTTCTGAGCCCCATGTCAGGCTTCCCAACTGGGCATCTGGCAATAGGAGGAGGAATTCCCAGAGATTCAGACATTGAAGGCTAGTGGGATTTGACTGCAGGATTTCTACAGGACTGGGGGAAACAGAGACTCCACTCTTGGAGGGCACACACAAAGTAGTGTGCACATCAGGACCCAGGGGGAAGGAGCAGTGACACCACAGGAGACTGAACTAGACCTACCTGCTAGTGTTAGAGGGTCTCCTGCAGAGGCAGGGTGTGGCTGTGGTTTACTGCAGGGACAAGGACACTGGCAGCAGAAGTTCTGGGAAGTACTCCTTGGCATGAGCCCTCCTGGAGTCCGCCATTAGCCCCACCAAAGAGCCAGGTAGGCTCCAGTGCTGGGTTGCCTCAGGTCAAACAACCAACAGGGAAGGAACTGAGCCCCACCCAAGAGCAGACAAGTGGATTAAAGTTTTACTGAGCTCTTCCCACCAGAGCAACACCCAGCTCTACCCATCACCAGTCCCTCCCATCAGGAAGCTTGTACAAGCCTCTTAGATAGTCCCATCCACCAGAGGGAAGATAGCAGAAGCAAGAAGAACTACAATCCTGCAGCCTGTGGAAGAAAAACCACATTGACAGAAAGACAGACAAAATGAAAAGGCAGAAGACTATGTACCAGATGAAGAAACAAGACAAAACCCCAGAAAAACAACTAAATGAAGTGGAGATAGAAAACCTTCCATAAAAAGAATTCAGAATAATGATAGTGAAGATGATCCAGGACCTCAGAAAAAAAAATGGAGGCAAAGATTGAGAAGATGCAAGAAATGTTTAACAAACACCTAGAAGAATTAATGAACAAACACTTAGAAGAATTAAAGGACAAACAGAGATAAACAATACAATAACTGAAATGAAAAATACACTTGAAGGAATCAATAGCAAAATAACTGAGGCAGAAGAATGGATAAATGACCTGGAAAACAGAATGGTGGAATTCACTGCTGCAGAACAGAATAAAGAAAAACAAATGAAAAGAAATTAAGACAGCATAAGAGACCTCTCGTACAACATTAATTGCACCAACATTTGCATTACAGGGGTCCCAGAAGGAAAAGAGAGAAAGAAAGGACCTGAGAAAATATTTGAAGAGATTATAGTTGGAAACTTCCCTAACATGGGATAGGAAATAGCCACCCAAGTTCAGGAAGCACAGAGGGTCTCAGGCAGGATAAACCCAAGGAGAAACAAGCTGAGACACATAGTAATCAAACTGACCAAAATTAAAGTCAGAGAAAAATCATTAAAAGCAACAAGGGAAAAATGACAAATAATATGCAAGGGAACCCCCATAAGATTAACAGCTGATTTCTCAGCAGAAACTCTACAAGCCAGAAGGGAGTGGCATGATATATTTAAAGTGATGAAAGGGAAGAACCTACAACCAATATTACTCTACCCGGCAAGGATCTCATTCAGACTTGACGGAGAAATCAAAAGCTTTACAGACAAGCAAAAGCTAAGAGAATTCAGCACCACCAAACCAGCTCTACAACAAATGCTAAAAGAACTTCTCAAAGTGGGAAACACAAGAGAAGAAAAGGACCTACAAAAACAAACCCCAAACAATTAAGAAAATAGTAATAGGAACATACATATCGATAATTACCTTAAATGTGAATGGATTAAATGCTCCAACCAAAAGACAGAGGCTTGCTGAATGGATACAAAAACAAGACTCATATATATGCTGTCTACAAGAGACCCACTTCAGACCTAGGGACACCTACAGACTGAAAGTGAGGGGGTGGAAAAAGATATTGCATGCAAATGGAAATCAAAAGAAAGCTGAAGTAGCAATACTCATATCAGATAAAATAGACATTAAAATAAAGAATGTCGCAAGAGACAAGGAAGGACACTACATAATGATCAAGGGATCAATCCAAGAAGATATAACAATTATAAATATATATGCACCCAATATAGGAGCATCTCAATACATAAGGCAATGGCTAACAGCTATAAAAGAAGAAATCGACAGTAACACAGTAATAGAGGGGGACTTTAACACCTCACTTACACCAATGGACAGATTATTCAGACAGAAAATTAATAAGGAAACACAAGCTTTAAATGACACAATAGACCAGATAGAGTTAATTGATATTTATATGACATTCAACCTGAAAGCAGCAGAATACACTTTCTTCTCAAGTGCACATGGAACATTCTCCAGGATAGATCACATCTTGGGTCACAAATCAAGCCTCAGTAAATTTCAGAAAATTGAGATCATATCAAGTATCTTTTCTAACCACAACACTATGAGATTAGAAATAAATTACAGGGAAAAAACCCATAAAAAACACAGACACACGGAGGCTAAACAATACATTACTAAATAACCAAGAGATCACTGAAGAAATCAAAGAGGAAATCAAAAAATAGCTAGAGATGAATGACAATGAAAACATGACAACCAAAGCCTATGTAATGTAGCAAAAGCAGTTCTAAGAGGGAAGCTTATAGCAATACACTCCTACCTCAAGAAACAAGAAAAATCTCAAACAATCTAACCTTACACCTAAAGGAACTAGAGAAAGAAGAACAAACAAAATCCAAAGTTAGTAGAAGGAAAGAAATCATAAAGATTAGAGCAGAAATAAATGAAAGAGAAACAAAGAAAAGAATAGCAATGATCAATGAAACTAAAAGCTAGTTCTTTGAGAAGATAAACAAAACTGATAAACCTTTAGCCAGACTCATTAAGAAAAAGAGGGAGAGGACTCAAATCAATAAAATTAGAAATGAAAAAGGAGAACCTTCCCTAACACTATACACAAAAATAAACTCAAAATGGATTAAAGACCTAAATGTAAGACTGGACACTATAAAACTCTTAGAGGAAACCATAGGAAGAACACTCTTTGACAATGAGGTATCACCTCACACTGGTTAGAACGGGCATTATCCAAAAATCTGCAAACAATAAATGCTGTAGAGGGTGCGGAGAAAAGGGAATCCTCTTGCACTGTTGGTGGGAATGTAAGTTGCACTGTTGGTGGGAATGTAAGTTGATACAGCCACTATGGAGAACAGTATGGAGGTTCCTTAAAAAACTAAAAATAGAACTACCATTATGACCCAGCGATCCCACTACTGGGCATATACCCTGAGAAAACCATAATTCAAAAAGAGTCATGTACCCCAATGTTCATTGCAGCACTATTTACAATAGCCAGGACATGGAAACAACCTAAATGTCCATCGACAGATTAATGGATAAAGAAGATGTGGCACATATAAACATGGCATATTACTCAGCCATAAAAAGGAACGAAATTAGGTCATTTTAGAGATGTGGATGGACCTAGAGTCTGTCATACAGAGTGAAGTAAGTCAGAAAGAGAAAAACAAATATCGTATATTAACGCATATATGTGGAATCTAGAAAAATGGTACAGATGAACTGGTTTTCAAGGCAGAAATAGAAACACAGATGCAGGGAACAAACGTACGGACACCAAGAGGGGAAAGCGGGGGATGGTGGTGGTGCTGGTGGGATGAATTGGGAGATTGGGATTGACATGTATACACTAATATGTATAAAATAGATAACTAATAAGAACCTGCTGTATAAAAAAATAAAATTCAAAAAAACAATAAAAAAGAAATATGCCATATTTGTGATGAGAAAAAAAGTAAAAAATGTATATTTAAAATTTTTTCAACTTTTATAAGTCTATGAACATACACTGAAGATTTAATTGTGGTTTTTATTTTAGCTATTTTAATGTTTCTGTGTATTAATTTAAAATAATAATGTCACTCCTTTTCCATATTTGTACCTAGAATTTCACTCTCTTGACTAACTTCTTTTGGCAATGGTGATAGCCAGTGTAGTTCCTGAATTTAAGAAAAAACTTCTACTCTTACTCATGCATAAGCATGACATTAGTGTGTGTGTGGGCGCGTGCACATGTGTGTGGTATTAAAGAAGATGACAGCTATTTTGACAAGGTTTTTTGTCGAGAATGAAGTATAGAATTTTATTTTTTATTTGCTTCATAAAAATATAATTGCCTGAAAGAAGTATTACAATGTTCTAAATAATCAGCTGAAACACTGTTGATGATTATCTTTATTCTTCAACATTTTGTTGCCTATTAGTCCTTCTGAAGTAGCCAATCAGAAAGCCCTTCTTCTGAGAATAGGTACCCGATGTTATATAATGAACAGTAACACCAAGAAGGCTTATTATTTAGCTTCAGTTCTTCAATCAGAGTATTGGTATATTGGACAAGTGACCTAGATGTGCAAATCTCTAAATGGTTACAAGTAAGCTTAAAATTAATTTCCCACTAAGATGAATAGGAGTTTTTAAACATGACCTGGGTTAATGCTATTGTTTTGTAGCACTGCATACTCAAACAAGAGTGTTGGTAACAGCTTCGTCAAAAGAGGTAGCTTATGAATATAATCAAGGTAGATTTATAAACTCCTAAAGAAACATTAGGTTTATTTTGTTAATACTGTGAAAAATATTGCAAAGTCATTTATCAAAAAGCATTTCTACTATTATTTGTTTCTTTAAAGAAGAATAATATACTTGTCTTACAAATTATTTTTGTTTATATTTCCCATATTTCGTAAAGTGATTAAGGAAAAGTTTTGAAATGACATATTGCTATAGGATTAATATGGGCAAATCAGGTAATTGATGAGAGGGAAGGAAGAGTTTTGGGAATTTAGAGATAGACCAGAATCTCTGGGTTTCAGTGGAAAAAGTTAAAGAACAGAAGATCAATTATTAGGGCATGAGGTAGAAAAAACACTTGAGGAGTAAGATATTGAGGGAGACCCAACTGATGAGGTTCATGTCCTAATTAACAGGTATATAGGGTAGAAAGCTATTTATAAAGCTATAGAAGACTACCAAAGGGACATAGGACACAAAATAGGTTGCTCGTCTTCCTCCTGGAACAGGGAAAACTAAATGGGATCACGACTGGGACACTGAGTGTGAAAAAAAATAATATGAGAGATGCAGTAAACATAAGGGGTTGGCAGTAAACCTTTATTGGAATTAGAATGAATGTCATTATCTCAGACTTAATTTAGGAAAAATCTACAAATTTGAAATAGATCACACATTTATAGAAGTAAATCTACTCTAAGCAATATGTTTACAAATGGCACACTGAGGTGACTAGGAATGAACACTTTGAAAAATATAACCAATTGGGTATCCAAATCAGTATACATTTTAATATGTGTCTTATCTTTTCAAGGTGTCTTAGATTGCTTAGACGTAGATTCTGAACAAATATTTGAGTGCAAGTATTTTATTTGGGAAATGTAGGCATTGATGTCAGGAAGTTGGGGAGTGAAACAGCGGGAAGGCAGTCAATAAATGGAGCTAAATGGAGCATCATGAAAACCAGGGAAAAGAGTGAACAACTGAAGATTAAATGTAAGACAAAGCCATGGCAAACCATGTAAACACACACACACACACACACACACACACACACACACACACACACATAGAGTTATCTAACATGTGGGACAGAGGAGCTGCTATCAGTCATGGGGTGAGGGGTATTAATTCCCTGGTATATCCACCTTGCCAAGCCTGGGGTAGAGCATTACAACAAACCCTCCAACATACTTGTGCTTGGAAGTCAGTAAAGATTCCTGAAGAGGTAAGATCCTAGCACATGAGCAGAGCATAGACAGCATTATTTTTAACAGAAGGGTTTGAATAATATGGATTCTTAAAAATAATTATCAAGACAATGTCAACACATCTTCAGCATTATCCAACTTGTGATTATCTTTGACATGTCATGGTTACATAGTGGGACTACCCAACTAAAGCTTAAGATGATCCAAAGAAAATTCTCTTGCTAATTTTATATTTCTCCTAGTTGTGATTTGACATTCTATGTGGACTTGCCAACAGGTTAAGAGGATTCAGTATTCTAGTCATGGTCAAATTTTTTTCTTGGTTGGATATGAACGTGTAGGCATCCTGGATGATACATCCCTCTCTTTGATTTTGTTTAATTCTAGTTAGTTACTCTGAGCCTAAACATCTCTGGAACTCTTACTAATCCAATATCTGGATCTGCTAATCTGATTATCAAAACCAAGAACATGCAGATTCCAGTGAGGGTTTATTACCCTTCTGGTAATTTTCTAGACAAAACACAGTCTGGTGAGGATACGTGGAACATAGTAGTTTTCAGTGGTGTATGTGTATTTCTACATGCACAGACACTCTCACACCCAAACCCATTAAGTTTTCACTAATGTCAGGATAGACTTTATATTTCTTATGAACTTTAGTGGCCATTTATTATAGGATTACATGAAACCACCTCAGGTATTTTGTTTTCACCATGATATGGACATCACCATAAGTAGTATGTGTAGACTATGAAGATTTTACTGCCTATATAATTCAAGAGATAAATATTTTAATGACATTCTGAAGTGGCCTCATGTTTCTCCTTTCATTTCAATCAACGTAAAAAAATCACCCAAAGCTTCCAAGAGAATTTATGAGTGCTTTCAGTTCTTTAAATTTTATCTTCAATGTTGCAAGTGATATAATACATACCTAAGGAGGTGATGGTTAACACTTGAATTATCACCATATTAATCATCTTCATTTGACTGCCGTTACATAAGGTATTATAATATTAGGAATTTAACATGTCTAGGACCTCGGTTACAAATGTTTCTGCATCTTCAATAATGGAATATAAGCTATAAAACACAAACTCCACTCTCTCTTCCTGTCTCCTGGTTTAATTAAAAGGAAGACTAAAGACCTAAGGGATTGAAGTGGCATAAGTAGAAACAGCCTGGTATTTAATAGCACAGGTATTTGAACAGATAAAAAAAAAAAAAAGGAGTTTTGAGGCTAAAGAGAAGGTAGGGTAGGTAATGAAGAGATGAATTTCACTAAACCCCAACTGTCAGATGAAAAAATGAGAGTAGAAGAAAATTGCCCATGAGATCTAATTTCTCTTCTTTTACTAGCTCTGTTACCTTTTTGGGCTTTAGTGTCACATCTTTAAAATGGACATGATCATGATTTACCTGAAATAATACCTAAATTATTAATCAGTGGACTCAACAACTGATTAATAATTTCAAGATTAGACCAAGGATTCTATAACAATCAGAAATTTGAATTAATAGACCTCCACTGGTGGTTAAAAAATAGTATTTATTTGAAGTATTGAAGAGAGAAATATATTCAAAATCCTGAAATGAAAAACCATACAATGCTAAATTGGTGTTAGTCTCTGATAATAATAAAATAAGCAAAGTAGATTGAACACCAAATATATTAAAATTACCATAATTGAATAGCCTCCTTGTTACCATATGGTTATTAAAAATCATGCAGAGCATGTAACTTTTTAATTGGCTTGGAATTTAGCCATTGCCCTCATTTTTAGATTTTAATGACTGTGTTTTAACCCTTCCTATAAGGCCCAGAGAACCCCCATCTTCTTTTCTATAACAATAAGAACATTCTATGAGTAAAATTAAGAGAGGCATAGCTGGCAAATCTGTGGTTGATGAAAAGTTGCCTTCAGATGATCTAATCATATCTTGACTTTGGTGTTAGAGATGAAATTAAAGAAGAATATAACTCTTGTGGAACTCTTCTTGGGTTAAAGTTTATTCTTAGAGTATGTAATCATTCTCCTCTGTGTATTATAGAGCACATGTTATAGAATATAACTTAAAAATATATTTTATATATGACTAGAAAATTACATATTCTGAGACTCAGAAAAATGATAATGTAGTCAGGAGCAATATGTATTATCTCACATGCAGGAACCAATCCTAAGGAATGGTTTATTTAGCTAGAAATACAGGATTGAAAACATTATAAGGAAATTGGGCATTAATTACAAACATTTAATAAACCCTTAAAATATGCTAGTAATTTTGTCAAGTGCTGAAATACAGAGATGAATATGATTCAGCCCTTGCCTTCTTGGAACACACAATTTAGCTAGCAGACAAGAAAACATGAATGGTTATATAATGTGCTAAATGCAATGATAGAGATTTATACCAAATTATAATGATGCAAGTCTCTCTCTTGGTCCCTTCAAGCATTAGTGCTTTTAGATCTTTCATAAACAATGGCAGCCTTTCTGTTTCTAAGAGATTCCAGAAAAGGGCAGCCAGTGTGGGGTTGGTCCATAGTCTTCCTCGGAAATGGATTCCCATATTAAATGTGCTCCACCGACAGGTTAGGTTTCTTTGAATTCCTTGGGGATCGTTTTCTTTCTCAAGAGGGGAGTTGATTCAGTGATTTAATTAATAGCACATTTTCATGTTGGAAGCGAAAAGTACAATGGTTGCCAACTAAGAGGCAGCAATGCACAAGAGATCATGATCTTCGAATTATGTTACTTCTTTGAATTAGTTAGAAGACAATGGCAATAAATGAAGGTCTAAGTATAAGGCCTAATTGCCACCTCCAAGAATGCAGAAATAAATGCATAATCTAGATTGCTATTTTGTCCCATATATATCAGAATTGGGTTAATTGAACAAATTATTGTTAAGGTTTTTCCATTATAAATAGGATCCCAAATTAGAGTAATAGTGCAAAACCTAGTAACTTGTTTATAGTAAAATCATCCTTTTAGAGAATTTATTTAAATTTTTGGGAAAACAAATATTTGGAACTAAACTTTCTCAGAACCTGTTAAAAATTTGCACTGGTTATATAATAATACTCCTTTCTCCTGTGGATAATCTCTTTCTTTTGTCAAGATTCTAACCTGAAACAGATCTCAATTGTTGTTTATGAATATCACACAGAAGTGGAAATCATTTCCTTCAGTTCTCAATTTCTTCCCACCACCTCGTTGCAAAACAAAAATCTCATTGGTTGATGTATCACTCATTTTACAGTGAATGGCCTTGCCCTGATGTGACATTCTAGGTTGGTGACTTTTATTCAAACATATGGTATAGTTTCAGTAAAATGGAATGATCTAAAATTAAATGATATTCTCCTCTTTTAATAAGAAGTATATGATGTTGTGCTCTCATTCAGCAAAATATCGACTTGTGTATGGTAATTAACAGTAAACAGGTATACTTTAGAGATATTGCGGGTTTGGTTCCAGACCACTGCAATAAAGCGAATGCTGCAATAAAGTGAATCACACAAGTTTTTTGGTTTCCCAGTGCACATAAAAGTTATCTTGACACTATATCACAGTCTATTAAGGGTGCAATAGCATTATGTCTAAAAAAACAATGTACATATCTTAATTAAAAAATAATTTATTGCTAAAAAATGCTAGCCATCATTTGAGCCTTCAGCTAGTCATAATCTTTTTGCTGGTGGGGGGTCTTGCCTCAGTGTTATGGCTGCTGACTGACCAGAGTGGTGGTTGCTGAAGGCTGGAGTGGGCATTTCTTAAAATAAGACAACAATAAACTTTGCCGCATCGATTGACTCTTCCTTTCATGAACGATTTCTCTGTAGTATGCAATACTGTTTGACAGCATTTTACCCACAGTAGAACTTCTTTCAAAATTGGAGTCAATTCTCTCAAACCCTCCTTCTGCTTTATCAACTAAGTTTATGTAATATTCTAAATCCTTTGTTGTCATTTCAACAATCTTCACAACATCTATACCAGGAGTAGACTTCACTATCTCTGCTCATCCATAAGAAGCAACTCCTCATTCATTAAATTTTATCATGAGATTGCAGCAATTCATTCACATCTCCAGGCCCCACTTCTAATTCTAGTTCTCTTGGTATTACCACCACATCTGCAGTAACCTCCTCCACTGCAGACTTGAACACTTCAAAGTCATCTATGAGAGTTGGAACCAACTTTATCCAAACTCCTGTGAATGTTGATATTTTTACTTCTTCCCATGAATCATGAATGTTCTTAATGGCATCTAGAATGGTGAATCCTTTCCAGAAGGTTGTCAATTGACTCTTCACAGATCCATCAGGGGAATCACATTTATAGCCTTACACAATGTATTTATTAACTAATAAGACTTGAAAGTCAAAGTTATTCCTTGATCTGTGTGCTGCAGAAGGGATGTTGTGTTAGCAGGCATGAAAACATTAATCTCATTGTACAATACATTTGCATAAGAGCTCTTGGTTGACCAGGTACATTGTCAATGAGCAGTAATATTTCAAAAGCAATCTTTGCTTTGAGTAGTGCTTCTCAACAGTAAACTTAAAATATTCAGTAAACCATGTTGTGACCAGATATGCTGTCGTCAGGCTTTGTTTTTCCATGTAGAGAGTATAGGCAGAGTAGATTAAGCATAATTCTTAAGAACCCTAGAGTCTTCAATTGTAAATGAGCATTCATTGGCTTCAACTTAAAGTCACCAGCTGCATTAGGCTCTAACAAGAGAGTCAGCATGTCCTTTGAAGTTCTGAAGGCAGACATTGACTTCTCCTTTCTAGCTATGAAAGTCCTAGATGGTATCTTTTTCCAGTGGAAGGCTGTTTCATTTACATTGAAAATTTGTTATTTAGTGTAGCCACTTTCATTAATAATCTTAGCTAAATCTTCTGGATAACTTGCTGAAATTTCTACATCAGCACTTGCTGCTACACCTTATACTTTTATGTTATGGAGAAGGCTTCTTTCCTGAAACCTCATGAACCAAACTCTGTGAATTTCAAGTTCTTCTTCTGTAGCTTCCTCACCTCTCTCAGCCTCGACAGAATTGAAGAGAGTTAAGACTTTGCTCTGCATCAGGCTTAAGAGAATGCTGTGGCTGATTTGATCTTCTATCCAGACCACTAAAACTTTCTTCACATCAGCAATAAACTATCTTGCTTTCTTATCATTGTGTGTTCACTGGAGTAGAACTTTTAATTTCCTTCAAGAACTTTTCCTTTATATTCACAACTTGGCTAACTGTTTGGCACAAGAGGCCTGGCTTTCACCTCTACTGGCTTTTGACATAACTTTGACATGCCTTCGTCAATAAGCTCAATCATTTCCAGCTTTTGATTTAAAGTGAGACACGTGTGACTCTTCCTTTCACTTGAACAATTAGAGGCCATTGTAGGGTTATTAATTGGCCTACTTTCAATACTGTTGTGTTTCAGGAAATAGGGAGGCCCAAGTATAAGAAGGGACAAAGGAATAACTGGTTGGGGCAGCAGTCAGAACATTCATAACATTTATCTGTTAAGCCCGCTGTCTTATATGGGTGCAGTTCATGGCACCCCAAAGCAATTACATAATAACTTCAAAGATCACTGATCACACAGCAGCATAAAAAATATAATAATAATGAAAAAGTTTAAAATATTGTGAGAATTACCAAAAGGTGATACAGAGACAAGAGGTGAGCAAATCCTATTGGAAAAATGTCACCAAAAGACTTGCTGGATGTATGGTTGCCACATACCTTCAATTTGTAAAAAATGCAACATCTGTGAAGCTGAATAAAGTGAAGTACAATAAAATAAGGTATGATGTATTTCTTTCCTCAGCCAAAACAGAGGTTGCATTTGTTCCATCTTAACAATTCATATTTAACTTATGATTGCAAGTACCTGAACATTGTCAATTGTTTAAATTATGATTTATACAGTGAAAGGTCTCATCTCCCTAAATATATTATAAGATCTTTAAAGACAGGAATTTTGTGTTAGAACCACCAGTACCTAGCCTAGATGTTTATACATAGTCGGTGCATAAACAGTCAATGATGATGATAACTAAAACGAAATTGAGATTGTGAGAGACCTTCAAGATGGCGGAGGAGTAAGAGGTGGAGATCACCTTCTGCCCCACAAATACATCAGAAATACATCTACATGTGGAACAACTCCTACAGAACACCTACTGAATGCTGGCAGAAGATCTCAGACTTCCCAAAAGGCAAGAAACTCCCCACATACCTGCCATGTGCCTTACAAGGTCTTGGTGCTCCAGCCAGGTGTCAGGCCTGTGCCTCTGAAGTGGCAGACCTGAGTTCAGGAAATTGGTCCACCAGAGAAATCCCGGCTCCATGTAATATCAATTGGCTAGAGCTATCTCAGAGATCTCCATCTCAATGCTAAGACCCAGCTCCACTCAACAACCAGCAAGCTACAGTGCTGGACACCCTATGCCAAACAACTAGCAAGACAGGAACACAACCCCACACATTAGCAGAGAGGCTGCCTCAAATCATAGTAAGGTCACAGACACCAAAACACACCAGCAGATGTGGTCCTTCCCACCAGAAAGACATGATCCAGCCTCATCCACCAGAACATAGGCACTAGTCCCCTCCACCAGGAAGCCTACACAACCCCCTGAACCAACCTTAGCCACAGGGGGCAGACACCAAAAACAATGAGAACTACGAACTAGCAGCCTGCGAAAACAAGACCTCAAACACAGTAAGTAAAACAAAATGAGAAGACAGAGAAATACACAGCAGATGAAGGAGCAAGGTAAAAACCCATCAGACCAAACAAATGAAGAGGAAATAGGCAGCTTACCTGAAAAAGAATTCAGAGTAATGATAGTAAAGAGGATCCAAAATCTTGGAAATAGAATAGAGATAATGTAAGAAACATTTAACAAGGACCTAGAAGAACTAAAGAGCAAACAAAAAAATGAAGAACAACACAACAAAAGAAATTAAAAATTCTCTAGAAGGAATCAATAGCGTAATAACTGAGGCAGAACGGATAAGTGACCTGGAAGATAAAATAGTGGAAATAACTACCACAGAGCAGAATAAAGAAAAAAGAATGAAAAGAATTGAGGACAGTCTCAGAGACCTCTGGGACAACATTAAACACACCAACATTTGAATTATTATAGAGGTCCCAGAAGAAGAAGAGAAAAAAGAAAGGAACTGAGAAAATATTTGAAGAGATTACAGTTGAAAACTTCCCTAATATGGGAAAGGAAATAGTTAATTAAATCCAGGAAGCACAGAGTCCCATACAGGATAAATCCAAGGAGAAACATACCAAGACAGATATTAATCAAACTATCAAAAATTAAATACAAAGAAAAAATATTAAAAGCAGCAACAGAAAAACAACAAATAACATACAACGGAATCCCCATTAGGTTAACAGCTGATCTTTCAGCAGAAACTCTGCAAGCCAGAAGGGAGTGAAAGGACATATTTAAAGTGATGAAAGGGAAAAACCTATAACCAAGGTTATTCTACCTAGCAAAGATCCCACTGATATTCGACAGAGATATTAAAACCTTTACAGAACAGCAAAAGCTAAGAGAATTCAGCACCACCAAACCAGCTTTACAACAAATGCTAAAGGAACTTCTCTAGGCAGGAACACAAGAGAAGGAAAAGATCTACAATAACAAACCACAACAATTAAGAAAATGGTAACAGGAACATACATATCGATAATTACCTTAAATGTAAATAGATTAAATGGTCCAACCAAAAAACATACACTGGCTGAACGGATACAAAAACAAGACCCGTATATATGCTGTCTACAAGAGACCCACTTCAGACCTAGGGACACATACAGACTGAAAGTGAGGGGTTGGAAAAAGATATTCCATGCAAATGGAAATCAAAAGAAAGCTGGAGTAGCAATTCTCATATCAGACAAAAGAGATTTTAAGATAAAGACTATCCCAAGAGACAAGGAAGGACACAACATAATGATTAAGGGATCAATCCAAGAAGAAGATATAACAATTTTAAATATTTACGCACGCACATAGGAGCACCTCAATACATAAGGCAAACGCTAACAGCCATAAAAGAGGAAATCGACAGTAACACAATCATAGTAGGAGACATTAACACCCTACTTTCACCAATGGACAGATCATCCAAAATGAAAATAAATAAGGAAACACAAGCTTTAGATGATACACTGAACGAGATGGACTTAACTGATATTTATAGGACATTCCATCCAAAAACAACAGAATACACTTTCTTCTCAAGTGCTCATGGAATATTCTCCTGGACAGATCATATCTTGGGTCACAAATAAAGCCTTGGTAAATTTAAGAAAACTGAAATCGTATCAAGTATCTTTTATGACCACAACGCTATGAGACTAGATATCAATTACAGGAAAAATCTGTAAATAATACAAACACATGGAGGCTAAACTCTCTTAATAACCAAGAGATCACTGAAGAAATCAATGAGGAAATCAAAAAAGACCTAGAAACAAATGACAATGAAAACACGACAACCCAAAACCTATGGGATGAAGCAAAAGCAGTTCTAAGAGGGAAGTTTATAGCAATACAATCCTACCTCAAGAAACATCTCAGATAAACAACCTAACCTTACACCTAAAGCAATTAGAGAAAGAAGAACAACAAACCCCCAAAGTTAGCAGAAGGAAAGAAATATAAAGATCAGATTAGAAATAAATGAAAAAAGAAATGAAGGAAACAATAGCAAAGATCAATAAAACTAAAAGCTGGTTCTTTGAGAAGGTAAACAAAATTGATAAACCATTAATCAGACTCATCAAGAAAAAAGGGAGAAGATTCAAATCAATAGAATTAGAAATGAAAAAGGAGAAGTAACAACTGACACTGCAGAATTAGAAAGGATCATGAGAGATTACTACAAGCAACTATATGCCAATAAAATGGACAACCCGAAAGAAATGGACAATTTCTTAGAAGAGCAAAGAAAAATCTTCCAACAAACAAAATCCTAGGACCAGATGGTTTCACAGGCAAATTCTATCTAACATTTAGAGAAGAGCTAACACCTATCCTTCTCAAACTCTTCCAAAATATAGCAGAGGGAGGAACACTCCCAAACTCATTCTACGAAGCCACCACCACCCTGATACCAAAACAAAACAAAAGATGTTACAAAGAAAGAAAACTACAGGCCAATATCACTGATGAACATAGAGGCAAAAATCCTCAACAAAATACTAGCAAACAGAATCCAACAGCACATTAAAAGGATTATATACCATGATCAAGTGGGATTTACCCCAGGAATGCAAGGATTCTTCAGTATATGCAAATCAATCAATGTGATACACCATATTAACAAACTGAAGAATAAAAACCATATGATCATCTCAATAGATGCAGAAAAAGTTTCGACAAAATTCAACACCCATTTATGATAAAAACCCTGCAGAAAGCAGGCATAGAGGGAACTTACCTCAACATAATAAAGGCCATATATGACAAACCCACAGCCAACATCATCCTCAATGGTGAAAAACTGAAACCATTTCCACTACGATCAGGAAAAAGACACGGTTGCCCACTCTCACCACTATTATTCAACATTGTTTTGGAAGTTTCAGCCACAGCAATCAGAGAAGAAAAAGAAATAAAAGGAATCCAAATCGGAAAAGAAGAAGTAAAGCTGTCACTGTTTGCAGATGACACGATACTATACACAGATAATCCTCAAGATGCCATCAGAAAATTACTAGAGCTAATCAATGAATTTGCTAAAGTAGCAGGATACAAAATTAATGCACAGAAATCTCTTGCATTCCTATATACTAATGATGAAAAATATGAAAGAGAAATTAAGGAAACACTCCCATTTACCACCACAACGAAAAGAATAAAAACCTAGGAATAAACCTAGCTAAGGAGACAAAAGACCTGTATATAGAAAACTATAAGACACTGATGAAAGAAACTGAATATGATACAAACAGATGGAGAGGTATACCATGTTCTTGGATTGGAAGAATCAACATTGTGAAAATGACTATACTACCCAAAGCAATCTACATATTCAGTGCAATCCCTATCAAACTACCACTGGCATTTTTCACAGAACTAGAACAAAAAATTTCACAATTTGTATGGAAACACAAAAGACCCCGAATAGCCAAAGCGATCTTGAGAAAGAAAAACAGAGGTGGAGGAATCAGGCTCCCGGACTTCACACTATTACACAAAGCTACTGTAATCAAGATAGTATGGTACTGGCACAAAAACATAGATCAATGGAACAGGATAGAAAGCCCAGAGATAAACCCATGCACATATGTGGAAATAAAAAACAAAAATAAACCAATGGGACCTAATGAAACTTAAAATGTTTTGCACAGCAAAAGAAAACATAAACAAGACAAAAAGACAGCCCTCAGAATGGGAGAAAATATTTGCAAATGAAGCAACTGACAAAGGATTAATCTCCAAAATTTACAAGCAGCTCATGCAGCTCAATATCAAAAAAACAAACAACTCAATCCAAAAATGGGCAGAAAACCTAAGTAGGTATTTCCCCAAAGAAGATATACAGATTGCCAACAAACACATAAAAGAATGCTCAACGTCACTAATTATTAGAGAAATGCAAATCAAAACTACAATGAGGTATCACCTCACACCAGTCAGAATAGCCATCATCAAAAAATCTACAAACTATAAATGCTGGAGAGGGTGTGGAGAAAAGTAAAATGTAAATTGATACAGCCACTATGAAGAACAGTATAGAGGTTCCTTATAAAACTAAAAATAGAACTGCCATAGGACCCAGCAATCCCACTACTGGGCATATATCCTGAGAAAACCGTAATTCAAAAAGAGTCATATAACACAATGTTCATTGCAGCTCTATTTACAATAGCCAGGACATGGAAGCAACCTAAGTGTCCATCGACAGATGAATGGATAAAGAAGTGGTGTTACATATATACAATGGAATACTACTCAGCCATAAAAGGAAACGAAATTGAGTTATTTGTAGTGAGGTGGTTGGACCTAGAGTCTGTCATACAGAGTGAAGTAAGTCAGAAAGAGAATAACAAATACCATATGCTAACACATATATATGGAATCTAAAAAGAAAAAAAGAAAAGGTTCTGAGAAACCTAGGGGCAGGTTAGGAATAAAGACGCAGACGTAGAGAATGGACTTGAGGACACGGGGAGGGGCAAGTAT
The DNA here is from genome assembly GCF_963455315.2 of Globicephala melas. Lineage (NCBI taxonomy): Eukaryota > Metazoa > Chordata > Mammalia > Artiodactyla > Delphinidae > Globicephala > Globicephala melas. The sequence continues at coordinate 67,285,754 of NC_083320.1, read as the reverse complement.
AAGCTGGGACGAAGTGAGAGAGTAGCATTGAAATATATACACTACTAAGTGTAAAATAGCTAGTGGGAAGCAGCTGCATCGCTCAGGGAGATCAGCTCGGTGCTTTGTGACCACCTAGATGGGCGGGATAGGGAGGGTGGGAGGGAGACGCAAGAGGGAGGAGATATGGGGATATATGTATACATATAGCTGATTCACTTCTTTTATACAGCAGAAACTAACACACCATTGTAAAGCAATTATACTCCCATAAAGATGTTAAAAAAGAAAAGAAATTGAGATTATTATGAACAAGATCCCTTCTTTTAAGAATCATGGGAGTTCAGTGAAACAGGTCCAGATGTGTTTATTGTGAGCAAAATTGGGTTATTAATCTAAAGATTTCTAATCAATAATGTTAAGTTGCTAAACATCTTGCTGAAGTATATTACCCATATTTTGTAGAGAAGGGAAAGAGGCAGATGACAATAATGTACTGGGCTCTACAAAGATACTTTCATTGCACTGTAATAAAGTGGAAACCAAGCATCCTGTCTCGAAGAAAATGTCTATATCACCTGTTTTGACCTGCCTCTAAGTGTTGGTGTATGGATAACCATGATAAAATGACATTATTCCAAGATTGTCTTTTTCCTTCTCTAATAGTGTAGAACATGGGGTAAGAGCATGATCTATTGAGTCAATCAGACTTACATTCAACATCTTGTTCTACCACTTACTAGTTGTAAGACCTGAGCAAATCACTACAGCTTTCTGTACTTCAGTTCCCTCATCTATAAAATGGGGGAAAAAATAACTGTTCCTATCTCCACAGGTCATTGTGAAGATTAAAAGAAATCATGTGCAAAAATCCACCTGGAACATGATACATGGTCAAGAAATCACAATTAATAGAAGTACATCAAATCTGCTTTATTTCTAAAATGTATATCTATCCCTGAAATGCATCTGCAGGTTGTATTCAGAGAACATTTAGGAAACCTAATTCTTCTTCAGATGGCCTACTTCGCCACCAGCACTGATTGAATTATAAAGCCTAATGAAAGAGGAAAAAGTTCTCAATTTCTATGGACTCCATTTTCCTCAACTATTAAGCAATATGCTTAATTTAGACAATGTCTAAGATCCTATCTCTGAATATACTCATGTATTCAGAATGGTGTTATTTTATGTTTAGTGTCATTAATATGATTATTAGCCAATAATTATTGAGTGTTTACTCTGCACCAGACACTGGGGTAAGTGTTTTATATAGATTCTTTCATTTAATCCTAATAATCACCTTGTTTCATGGATCAGAAAATAGAGGCTCAAGAATGTTAATTAACTTGCCCAAGCTCAAACACCTAAAAAGCACATGACAAATGAAAATGTCTTTATGACTCCAAAGCTATTTCACTTCCTCTCCCTAATAAATTATTTTTCTCAATCAAATGCTTTCTATCTTAACTTCTGACCATCAAATTTACCTCACCTCAGAAATGAAGAACATTTCGACTACCTCATAGTACCAACTGTCAATTTTTTTAATGTCCTAAATCTATCCTAAGCATAAAAATCTAGTTCAAACTAATTGTGATACAGAATAGTCCTGGGGTCCAATCAATAAATACCATATGTAACCAAAAGAGAGGAATGAAAATATTTTAACAACTTGATATAATGAAAGAATTCCAGCCTGTCTCATTAAATTAGACCCATGGTTGTTTATCTTACAGAGAAATTGAGAGACATCATGTGCAAGTATCTTGTACCATTTTTTTTTCAAAATTTAAAAATACCTCTTCTCCATACCTTCATTTCTCATGGCAATCCAATTTAGGGTTCAGTTTAAAGGATTATTCTAAATCTATTTTGAATTTATTTAAGTTTTCAGCATCAGAACAATAAATTCCTAAAACTGTCTCTCAACCTATGTGGTTATACTGTTTTTACCTTTTCTAAATTTATCTTAAGCTTCAAAGTGTACTCTCCTTCCTCTCCCTCTTCCTTAAGTGAGTTTGTAGCTTTCAATCACTTTGTAACCTTTATCTTTTCAATGTTTAATACGCATTAATCTGCTTTAGGTGGTTTCCTAACCCATAGCTCAGTGGCTCACTTCCACTGATGATTTCTGCTACTCTTCCTTGTGCCTCTTAGGATTCTATTATGTCTTTCTTGAGGTGTAATAACAACAATTGCAAGGAGTACCTCAGATGATAAGTATCAGAATCTTGTACAATTGAATTTAATTTTTTAAATTTCCAGTGTGCTTCTATGTTAATAGTCAACATCCTATTGGACAGTAAAATCACAGTAATATACTCAATTTGATTTTTAACAGAATCGTAACTCTTGATTATCATTATAAGTCCAGAATCCTACAAATCTAGTTTGGATTAGCTTACTCTAAAAGTTTTACCTTGCATTTGTACATATTGAAAAAATACTTTTATCATCTTACTATGCACTTGGACATTCTTATAAGAATTTCCTGAAATTTATATCTATTGGCTTACCCGATTGCTATCTATTGAATAAAGTCCTCACATCAGATCATATTAAATCATTAAATAAGACTATTTCTAGATTTAAATATCAGCAAAATTCTTCACTAACTGCCCAAGACCTTTAAATTCCCAAATATAAGATGCTCAGGGAAGCAGAGACAATAAGTGTGACACAGGCCAAATTTGCAGCCTGTCTGCTCCATTTTAGTTTACATACAAATGGAATTTGGAAATGAGCAGCTCTAGTAACTATCATATAATTCCCAGAGCCAAGCTGGGTCTAAGAGCTTGAGAACATAATATTATTAAAGGTTTATGAATCAGCTTGGACTTTTCTCCACACTGACCCCTACTTACCCTCTGCCCTTTACTTCTGGGCAAAGATAAATTCTGCTTTTCACATAACATTTTATTATTTGTAATAACAACAATATTGTCACAAGATATTAAATCACAGTAGCTAGGGTTATTTTCAGGTTTGGCCCTACAGCTTATTAGCAGGGGGAAGAAAAAAACTTAAGGAAACTAAACACTGACACTGAAAAATTAATTTGTAATATTTATGCCTTTTATTTACAAAACTCTTTATATTTCAAAAAATACTTCCCAAAACATGGTCACAGGGTGGTTCAGAAAACAGGCAGCCTGGGTTGGAAAGCTGGTCCATGATTTATTCTCTGTGTGGCTAAGGGCAAGATTTAACATGCTTTGGTTTCCTCATCTGTAAAGTGACTGTGATGGCAACTGAACAGACCTCAAAATGTTGTCAAGAAGACTAAATGAGTTAATATTTATAAAATGCTTAGGACAGTGTCTGGCATGCAGAAAGTGCTATATAATTTCTGGTATGCAGAAAGTGCTATATATAAGTGTCTGGCATGCAGAAAGTACTATATAATTTCTAGCATGCAGAAAGTGCTATGTATGTGTCTGGCATGCAGAAAGTGCTATATAATTACTAGCATGTAGAAAGTGATATATGTAAGTGTCTGTCATGCAGGAAGTGCTACATATAAGTGTCTAGCATGCAGAAAGTGCTATATATAAGTGGCATGCAGAAAGTGCTATATAATTTCTAGCATGCAGAAAGTGCTATATATAAGTGTCTGGCATGCAGAAAGTGTTGTTGTAAAACAAAAACAACAAAAACTAAAGGAATAATCCTTGTTTTAACACTTCGAGACAGATGTTATTATTGCCTTTCCAGAGCTAAGAATTTGTAGCTCAAAGGACTGACCCAAGTTCATATGATTACTAAGGATTATAGCTGTGATTCAAGTCCAGCTATTCTGCTTCAAGTCTAGCTTCTCTTTCTTCTTCACAGACATTAAATTCTGTGAATTAAATCTTTAGATTATGCATATTTCATTTATGCATTATGCAGCCAGTAATTATGATACACAGTTTTGGTATAATGAGGTACCTTTATGCAGCAACCCTCCATAAACATTTTAGCAAGTGTAAGAATCACATACCTTCATTGCATTATAGACTTCACATCCGGGTTCTGAACTCACTTCATCAACAACACCTAAAAACTGTTTGTGGACAAGATCTCCTCTAATGAGAGCCTAGTGACAGTTAAAAGTCAGTATTATTATAGCTGAATCTTTTATGGTCTGGAAAAAAAGAAGACTGGCTACTGAAAGTCATTCTACAATATTTCCAGAATAACCTCCACACATCAGCAGTCAGAATCTTCTCTGTAGTTGTGGTCTTAACAAGCATGGCTATTTTGGTCTCATTACCAAGCATTTATTTTGACTTGCCATGTGCCAAGTGTCATGTTAGGGGCTGGGGAAACGAGGAAGACTGCAACGTATTCTCAAAATGCTCGCAATCTAGTGATAGAGATATAAACATATCTTTAGAATTACAGTGGAATATGATTTCATGGGTATTGGAGATATAATCCAGACACTAAATAGTTTTACAGTCATTAATCAAATATGCTAATGTATATATGAGTTAAAGGAAACTTCTGTTTTTTAATTTATATTCGTCTTTCTTTTTTGCACTTTTAAAAAACGAGTATGTATTACTTTTGCAATTTAAACATTAAGGTGCAAAAATGAAAATTAAAACTGGGTCTAATACAAAAAAGAAAAATATCTGTGCAGTGTTGAGGAAGGAAATGAGTGGGAACTAAGGGAAGGAGTATGTGTAAAGAACAGATATAATAGTGATGAGGAAGTGTTTGACTCTGTCTATGTCTTGAAAAGAGTAGGAAGAGTATTCTGGGAAAGCTTTACTGAGAGTGCGATGGTCACGTATGTACGTTTGCAATAATTTTAGCTGTCTACTAGGCAGATGATATGGGGGAGATATTTCAGGCTTTTGGAGAAGCACATGCAAAGTTGCAGAGGAATGAAGTCATGTGAGACGGACAGGAAATGATCATAGATTTTTCTTTAGCAATATCATAAAATGTGATTCAGGAACTGGCGGTAAGAGAAAAGGCTGCAGAAGTAGGCAGCACCCAAATCTTGATGGGCTCTCTATATATGCTAAGAATATTATATTCTTATATTCTAAGGATTTTAAGCAAAGAGGTATCATGGCAAGGTTTATTTTTTCTACTAATTGCCTTTAGATCACTCCTAGGTTCCTCAATTATTCACTACATGTCAAATATCTAATAACTGGTAGGCACTGTTCTATGTACTAGGAATACATCCAAGAGCAGAAGAGACAAAAATCCAGCAGTATGCTGAAGCCAGTTTGTACTAATTTCTGAAAGCTTATTTTTACATCTTGAGCAATTTTTCAAGTTGCTCATTAAACCTTGGTAGCTTGAAATAAACAGGATAGGAATATTTACACCACAGTAACTGGGCTATGTTACAAATCAGGGGTTTTCTCCCCAGAGAGCTGATTGTTAGACATTTACCAGTCTACCACTGCAGAGATCCCAAATCTCATGGGGCTTATATTTAATATAAATGTATAATTACATCTATTACACTGTATATAAAATATATATAGCTTACATTTTATATAAAAGGTGTTATGGGGAAAAATATAGTGAAAAAGTTGATCAAGGTAAAGACTTGTGGAAGGTGAAGGAATCAACCACTCTGCACAGGGCCCTAGGATAAGAGCAAGCTTGGTGCATGTATCTTTTTGAATTATGGTTTTCTCTGGATATATGCTCAGGATTGGGACTGCTGAATCATATGGTAGCTCTATTTTTAGTTTTTTAAGGAACCTCCATACTGTCCTCCATAGTGGCTATACCAATTTACATGATATAGCAATTCCACCCTTGGGCATATACCCAGAGAAAACCATAATTCGAAAAGATACATGCACCCCAATGGTCATTGCAGCACTCTTTACAATAGGCAGGACATGAAGCAACCTAAATGTCCGTTGACAGAGGAATGGATAAAGAAGATGTGGTACATACATACAATGGAATATTACTCAGCCATAAAAAAAGAACGAAATAATGCCATTTGCAGCAACATGGATGGATCTAGAGATACTGTAAAGTAAGTCAGACAGAGAAAGACAAATGTCCTATGATATCACTTTTATGTGCAATCTAAAAAACTGGTACAAATGAACTTACAAAACAGAAGTAGAGTCATAGATGTAGAAAACAAACTTATGGTTACCAGGGGGAAGGGGGACAGGAATAAATTGGGAGACTGGGATTGAAATATATACATTACTATATATAAAATAGATAACTAATAAGGATCTACTGTATAGTAAAGGGAACTCTACTCAGTACTCTGTAATGACCTATATGGGGAAAGAATCTAAAAAAGAGGGATATATGTATAACTGATTCACTTTGCTGTACACCTGAAACTAACACAAAATTGTAAATCAACTATAATCCAATACAAATTTTTTAAAAAGAGCAAGCCTGGTGTGATGTTGGGAGAGTGAGTTGGGGTGAGTGCAACTGGAGCAGAGTGAGTGAGGGGAGGTGCATTTAGGAGGTAACAGTGGAGACAAAAATGGTGGGCATGAGAATGGGAAACATTGCTTCTTGTATGGACTTTGTCTTTTAGGCTGCACGAAATGGAAAGTCATTGGAGAGCTGCAGAGAGAATGACATGATCTATCTCATGATCATGATTTGCCATGATCAAATGGCAAAAGTGCCATTTGATATTTCTAACTAAGCATCCAAAGTCTAGTCGCATGGCTTTATAAACAATAACTGAACTTCACAAAACTTCATTATACCTTTGCCTGAATGTGGCTTTGGTTTTTTTGGGTTTTTTTGCGGTACATGGGCCTCTCACCGTTGTGGCCTCTCCCGTTGCGGAGCACAGGCTCCGGACGCGCAGGCTCAGTGGCCATGGCTCACGGGCCCAGCCGCTCCGCGGCATGTGGGATCTTCCCGGACCGGGGCACGAACGCGTGTCCCCTGCATTGGCAGGCGGACTCTCAACCACTGCGCCACCAGGGAAGCCCTGGCTTTGGTTTTATGATATTAATAGACCTACCCCTAAAAATGCTTGACCTCCAGATTTTCTCACACATAAACTGATTCTCATCACCCCTGAATGGTACAAGTGGAAACCTGGCCAATGAAAAAAGAGGGTCAACACTACTTAGCAGGCAAACACCCTCCTCTTCTCCAATATTACCAGAGGGATCTGTAGCTCCAGGCTGGACAGAGCCACTGCTTTATACATGACTGTCCACAGCCAAGTCCAATGAAACCTTCCCTGGCTAAATGGAAAAGGAGGCCATTTGTATCTCCCCCTTTCATATTTCACAATATGCAGCCCATTAACACTAATCCATGAAGACAGCACAAAGTCTATATTAGAGGTTTTCCTTTTACACTTACTCTCACAAATTGCAATGGTATAAGTCTTTACTTATGCACATTGATCTTTAAAGTGGTAAATTCGAAGAGGTTAGAATCTGTGTTTCACTGATTTTGAGAACTATATAAGATTATCATTAGCAGAGAGCTATTTAATAAATATTACAATGCTAATGATACTGATGGTGACTGAGCAAGCATCACAAATAAATAGTAAAAATTATTTTAAGTCTTAATAGCAGATTACTTTTTTCTTATTCTCACAAAAGAATGAGCGAGACAGTGTTAGAAATCATGGTAGAAATGAGTCGGCACCGGGAGGTTTGGTGTAAGCTAGTTCATAGTCAACACACAGAACCAAAGAGAAGATAAAGAACATGTAATAGTACAAAGAGTCAGTCTTCTTGAAGTGTGGTGGGCAGCTGGTTCACCTCTAGGTTTTCAGCCACCATTCCTTAATAGGGACAAGGGACTCCGGGCTTAGAAAAAGGAGGGAACTAAAATTTATACAAGAATAAATTAAACAAAATGTTTCCAAGCCCTTGATCACATAGCAATGCTCTGCACAGGCCACATGATAAAATAATAATATTTCTCAAAGACCTCAACTATGTAGCCACTACATTTAGAAGTAAAATAATAAAAGAATGTCAAAGCTTCCTTTAGTCATGAAAATAACTTTGGTACCTATAAGACATTTCTTTTTGGGTTATCTATTTTTTCACCTTATTTCTGAGAATGAATGGGTAAGCTGAAAAAACTAGAGCCATTTTATTTCAGTCAATAGTGTATTATTTAACAAGCTGAGTTTTCATTATTTAACATTTAGTCCATGGTCTCTCTGGTCTGAATACAAACTCAGTGATTAAAATGTAGGTATAGTATATTTCCAAGATACAAATAGCACATTGGTGTTCTTTGTGAATTCTGAACAATTTAGTAAATAGATGAGACAGTTAACAAATGCAATTTGGGAACTTCTTGAGGTGGAGATTACTGATAACATACAACGTCAATAGAATGAATATATGCCACTTTCTCTTCACTCTCTTTCAATTCTTTGATAGGTGTAGCAGCGATCAATACAATAAGACTCAGCACTTCTCCATCAAATTTGTATGTGGTACAAACATTGAAAAATAATACCTCTTACTTATCTAATAATATAGAAACATGTGTAATACAAAATGATATCCATTCATTCAGTCATAATGTAGGTGCAATATACTTTGCATTTTTAGGTCTGTTTGGAAGACTAACATTTAAAATACAATTGCATTAATTATACTTCCCTGCATTGATATAATAGGATAATGTCTATTCAAGACTCTTCTAAATTTCTGTACAAATAAGAAAGCAAAGTAGAAAAATAAGTCACTTAATGCATTTGTGTAGGGTAATTCTTTAAAATAATTTAGTGGATTCAAGCAGTGACTGAACTGGTTAATTAACATGGTGAAAAAATTAGAAAACTGTGAAAAAACATCACATGAGAGAGAGAGACTATTTTTCTAAAGATAGCTTTTTAAAAGAACTTACAAATTGTCAAATCTCACAAAAAACTAGAAGCATTTTTTATGATTTCAATGAAAAAAATCAGCCACTTTTAACCTATATTTCTTAAATAGAATTCTTTCTACATCAGTGTTTCTTTTCTTTCCAGTAGATTTTTCAGGTGGCAAAAACTAAAATATCTCAAAAATAAAGCCAGAATTCAAGTAATTATAAAAGCCTATTATTATCTAGTTATACTCTCTGTATCTAAACAGTTATGGCTTTGTAATAGTTAATATTTCATCCATTTAATATCACTAATTATTTTCCCTCTGCAGCTTTGATGGGTTAGTTATAGTCTGGAATAAAAAACACTGTGGTAAGGACAACTGTACAGCAAGGTTAAGTGCCTTCTTGTCTTCAGTACCAATAATTACCTTTAAACAAAAAAAGGCTGTTTTCAGATTTGACAGTTAATTTACTAATGAGTATGTGGACCCAATTTATAATAAAGTAATATTGACCAGAAATAATCCTACATTGGTACTCATCTGAACTATTTTATTGTTCACGGCCTCTATTAAATAAATTGGAAAGGATTAATTTTGCAAGATGGGATTGTCAGAGTCTGCTGCATAAACTAGATGCATGTAAGCACTAAATTTAATTATTGATCACAATACAATAGTGCTGAGTGTTCCAATCCCCAAACAGCTTCCAGTAACTATCAGCAGATTCCAAATATACAGACTGAAGTAAAAAATTTGATTGCAGATGACTACATTTTTAATAAATAAATATTTCATAAGCACTAAATAAAAATTTAATTTTACAGTATTATTTAGATCATTCATTGAACCGTGAAGCAAATGAACGATAAATGAGGGTGACTCCCTTCAAGATACAAATTTTAGTTTAATGGTTTAATGGTCTCAGTTATCCATGGGATTATTTTGCTCCCTTCATTTTGGCAGAGAAATAAAACTTGTAAATAGAAGGCCACGTAGAGCATGCCCTTACGTTGTTGAATAGCATAAAGTAGCAACTGACTGGCTTGGATTCATATCTAGAATTCCGGACCACAGTCTCCTACAAAACATTATAGACTAGTGTAGTACAAATATCAGTATTGGGATATAACTTGAACTGTGCAATTTGAAGCTAGTTAAAAATTGGGAAATTCACTATGTTAATTGGCTATAAAATATGAAATAGCTTTTTAAATTGAAATTGTCTGCATACATGAAATGGTTGTATTGTTGAGTAGACTTTGCTAGTCACAGTGGACATTTACCTTAACTGATTAATCATTTTGACATAATGTAAAATATTCCTTGAGCTTAGCAATCAAACAGATTTGCAGTTGCTCTTCCTAGGATTATGGTTAAAGAATCAATGCGTGTGTATTGAGAGAAAATATATTTATAAGAACTTAAGTAAGTGATTAGTTCTGCTACCAAGGAAATATGATCTTAGTGTCAGTCAGGGCTGCTCTCTGTAAAAATTCAAATATTCAGTGTATTCAAGATTTTATTATACACCCATATTAATTTTATTTCAAATGAGCAAATAAAAAGATATATATATTGCTATTACAGTTTATATGACTTAGAATATTCATTCTATGGCTAGTGTTCAAATAAAAACATAAAAATATTTAATACTATGTGAAATATATTGTGAGAGTAGAAGTCATTTTATTTTAAATGAAAACAAGGCAGCAAAATTGTCCTACTAAATAAGTCTTAAAGGAGAAAAAGATGCTGATAGCTTTTACCAAGAATTTATAGAGTGAAATTCAAGCAAATGTTGATTAGATCACTTGACTCATTCAACCTATTTTTAATTTGATATAAAACTCTGGAAATTAATATACTGTTTTAATTTTGATAAGCATTGGTAAGGGAGAAAGTCATCATTATTCTAATAAATTTTTAACATGTATCTTGACAATTTTTCAATTTCCTCTGACCTTCTGAACAATAGCTCCATGCACAATTCTTTAAAATTCATCAGTTTGGTTTGAAGTAGAATTTATTCTTCTCTATCTTGAATTTGAATCCAGCTATTCATTTTTTTTGTATTACTGTAATAAATTAGTAAATTAAAAATAAAAGGCTTAGAGCTATCTCAGAACTTATTCATTTATGTGATGGCATAGCACATTAAAAAGAGTCCAGGCTTCAGAGACAAGCAGATGATGTTTCAAAACCCAAATCAGCCACTGAAGGCAATGTCATCCAAGCAACTCACTTAAATCCTCTTGAGTCTCTGTCCATCTGAATTTTTAAAAATTAATTAATTTTTGGCTGCGTTGCGTCTTCCTTGCTGCATGCAGGCTTTCTCTAGTTGTGGCAAGCGGGGACTACTCTTCATTGCGGTGCACGGGCTTCTTATTGCGGTGGCTTCTCTTGTTACGGAGCACAGGCTCTAGGTGCGCGGGCTTCAGTAGTTGTGGCACACGGGCTCTACAGCGTAGGCTCAGTAGTTGTGGCGCACGGGCTTAGTTGCTCCACAGCATGTGGGATCTTCCCGGATCAGGGCTCGAACCCCTGTCCCCTGCATTGGCAGGCGGATTCTTAACCACTGAGCCACTGGGGAAGTCCCATCTGAATTTATTACTTTTAAATAAATAATAGTCTAACTTTGGACATATGTCTTTAAAAACTTAAAGATTAGTTTTAAGAAGATTCACTCCATGGCTAAACTCATCATTATTTCACTAGTCTTCACTCTCCATGGAGTAAATGACATCTCATATACTATCTGCCATCGCACACAACACACGTATTATGTGTATGCTATCCTATCATTGAGTATAGCAAGTAATATTAATGTAAAATAAGCACCTGTTTCAGAACTTCACAAGGGAGTAAAACAGGACATTGTTTTGTGTAAGGTAGGACTATATATATTTCAAGTAACAGAAAATCCAAATTAAACTGGCTTAAACAAGGAAGGCTGTTTTTTGACTAACGTAACCGAGAAGAGGGGGAGGAAAGTGGTCTTCAGACAGTCAAATAAAGACTGTTAAGTCCATTTGTCTGTAAGTCCCTCAGCTTGCTGGGCCCATTTCAGAATGCCAGTTAATATCCACACTATGTCCTCTCATGATTGCAAGAGATTTGCTTCCTTTTTTATTTCTAAGGCAATAGAGCAGGGGTCTATAAATCAGACCTGCAGGAAAACACTGGCTCACTACATGTTTTTGTATGGCTTGCAGGCTAAAAGTTGTTTTTACACCTTTAAATGGTTGGAAGAAGTCAAAAGAAGAGTAACACTTTGTGGCACATGAAAATTATACGAAATTCAAATTTTCTTAATGTCCATAAATAAAATTTTATTGGAACACAGCTATCCTCATTTATTTAATTATCATCTGTGGCTGCTTCTGTGTTATAATGGCAGGCAGAAATGAGTAGCTATAGCAGGGACAGTATCATGTGACCACCTATAGAACACACATCTTGAGTTTAACTTTGAGGGACAACCAAAAAATAGTCTCATGGCAAGGGGAATGCCACACACTTGATTTTCTAATCAATTAATGGGGATTTCTGCCTAAAAACAACCCCTGAGGCAAAGTGGATGGGATTACTCTAATTGACTTAATTCATCTTTGCTATCCAATATGGAAGCCACCAGCCACTTGTGCAAGTGTGACTGAGGACTGATTTTTTTCATTTTAATTTTAAAACACTAAATTCATTACATTTTAAGTACATTTGGAACAACTTCAGTATGTGAATCTACTTTTTAACTATAAACTTTATAAATCTCAACACAGATCAAGGATTTTAGATGAAAATTAAGCATCCAATTGAGGTATGCTGTTAATGCAGAATACATACCAGATTTCAAGGACTTAGTACCAACAAAACAATGTAAAATATTTCATTAATATTTTTATATTCGTTACATTTTGAAATGACAGTCTTTTGGATTTACTGGGCTAAATAAAACATATTAAAATGATCTCATCTGTTTATTTTTACTTTTTCAAATGTGACTACCTAAACATTTAAAATGGCTTGCATTGTATTACTACTGGACAGCACTAGCTCCAATTAATTTTTTCTGTAACCCAAAAGAAGATTTCTGTGTTATCTGCTGGTGAAGAGGGGCTTACATGCTGGTATACAACAAGCATATTTCTACTATAAAAGTAACTGTTATAATGGACCAATAAAGCACTTAAGATGAATATATTAATGTGATAATGATAGACATTACCTAAACTCTTCTCAAAACTTGACAAAAGCATATTTTCTAGTTAAAAAAGCTAATTTACACAATTTAAAAAATATGAGGACAATAAATTGTTTTGTTTCACAAATTATATATAGTACATACATGTCTTATTATGGACAAAAAGGAAGTTTCTGTAACAAAGTACCCCAAATATATTAGCTTTAAAAAGACAGAAATTGATTTCTTCTAATCAAGCAGTTAGGAAGAAGGAAAATGTTTCAGATAGGGAGACCTGCTCCCTTAGTTACTCAAGGGATCCAAAATCTTTCTTATAGTGACCATAAAACCACCACTCAGATATCCCAGAGCAAGAAGCATACTTGACCAATGACTCCAGCTGTCACTTTTCTGGATCCATTACCACGGAGTCCACACTGACCCCAGGATGTATACAACGACTGTATACAACTGAGCTACCAATGAAAGCTCTTTTCTGCAGAGCACAGGTCTGTCTAACAGGAAATTTTAGCCAGAGGACCCTTGTAACCTTGGCTGAAACTTTCTAGCAACACGTTGCCATCTCTCAGACAAGAGTCTCACTTTTCCTGCCCAATTATCCTTCCTTTGGAATCCCTTTATCCTTCAAAAGTGTTTCCTCCAATAAATATCTTGCACATCTACTCCCCTCTTGATATCTGCTTTCAGGAGGACCTGGACCAACACATCTCTATTCTGCTCCTGTCCCATTTCCTAGGCAGCGCCCTTGTCTGCATGGTCAAATCTAGCTGACCAGTAACACACCCACACTCCAGCCTGCAAGAAGTGGGAATAAAATAAAGGGGAGTTCACACTCAATCAAATTACAAGAGAAGTTGCACAAATCCCTTCCATTCATTTCCTAGGCAAGAACTTAGTCACATGATCACACTGTTGCAAGGAAGGGAAGAGAATCTAGTTTCTAATTGGGAGGATATGCTCTACTAAAAATCAAGAGGTTCTATTTCTAAAATGAAAAGACAAACAGTAAAGCCTAGAGGATATTTAGAAGTTCCTGCTAAAATATAATCTGAAAGATTTAGATGTTTGAAAGACCGTTTGCTATTTTTCTCTTAGCAATCATAAAGTACATATTACTTCTTTTGCAGACACTGCCATTCAGGAAATAGAAATTATATTTTATGTGAATCATTTGGAAAGAATCTCTTGAAATTATTAACAAAATTAATAACATTTAGATATTGAATAAAATCAGTTGAAAATGTTGATCCTGAAATTATTTTGACATCTCAATTTATAAATGATACTCGCAATATCATTTCTAGCATCAGCTTAAAATAAATATTTCAGCTTTTGAACAAACTGCATTTACACTGTTCCTTCAGACCTATGGGAGACAACTCCCCATTCTTGCTCTCCCTAGATACCTCTATCCACTATGTCCATTTCCTTTATTAACAAAGCTATTACACCCACACTCTACTTTCACTAAAAAGCCAGTTCAAAAATTCCAGCTGAATGTGCCATATGATTCCTGTAAGAACCCTGACTGATACAGCAATCCAAATCACATTTAGATTTAAAAGATAAGGGTAAAAACCTATAAGGAAGAAGCCACACACTTACTGAGGGACAGACATCGTCCGAGATACTCTCTCCATCTCTCCATTGTCTCCTTCCTGGTTTGGTCCCAGAGGCTGATCTCTGTAGATCTGGTTCTTTGCCTTTTGGGTTCAACCAATGGGAGGCTCTGCCAAAAAAGAAAAGGATGGTTGGAGAGAGAGCACTCAAAGTATTTCTCACCTCTGTTCTCTCTGTCTGGAGGCCTGTGGGTCGGTGGTGGTTGAATTACTCAACTGAAGGTTGCTGCTTTTGTCAGGGAGCTCTCTTCTCCAGTTCTAGATGTCATAGCATTTTGATACTGCTATTTTGCCTCTTCTTATCCCTTCTAGCCTAGGAACCTAGGAGTCATAATGGCCTTTGGATCTCCCAATTATTGCTAGGTTCTTCTTGAAAAATGTTTTTCTCTAATCTACCCACAGATTCTTTTGGATTTGTACTATTTACCCTTTACTGTTTTCTTTAGTCAAGCACACACACTAAATCAATTTGTTCTGTCCCGAGGATAATTCGTGCCTAACCTATAGCACAAGGTCTTTGTGACAACTGCTCTCTCTGACGCTCAGGAGCCTTTTATTGCCTTATTTTGGACTTGTGATTTTGTTGAAGCTGACTGTGGTTATCTGAAGTCTGACTGTCAGTTAAGGCAGGAATTACTCTATAGATTTTATTGTTTAAAATACTAGAAGTGTTTTGAGTGAGGACGTCTTCAGGAAATTATGCTCGATGTGTATTGGAATTTTATATAGCTCCTCAGCATGATTGAGCCAAATAAAATCAATTTAACTTTTCTTCCTTTTATGTTGATAATTTGTTTACATATCACTTAGTGAAGTGGCATTGAAATATATTAGAGATAAATGTAAGTGAATATAAATAGAGAAATGGGTTAAAATGTGTTTTATTAGAGGTCCCATTTGGAAATATGAGGAATAGTGGGGACAGCAGAAGGAATCACTAGACTTGTCTTTAACAGCAAAGAAGGTAATTTTTCTCTGCTCTGGCAATACAGTGTGCAGATGTGAGGCCTAGAATTCCTGGTCATTTTGTTTTCATGAGGGAAGCCAGATTAATGACAAAGCTGACATATGGGGAAAGGCAAATGTGGGAAAACCACAGAGAACAGAAGCAAGAGACCTCATCAAATTTTACTTCGATGACTTGAAGACTACCTGCATCATATCAGAATTGTACTCAGCTGCTGGTAACAGAAATTTCAAAAATTAGAGGTCAATTTAAATTATATGAATGAAATCTGGAGATAGGTAATCCAGGACTGGAACAAAGACTCTAACACAATCAATAGCCAATAACTCAGGCTCCTAAAAACTTTCCATCATTTTGTCCTCAAGATGGCTGCTAGAGTTCCACTCATCTCTCTTTTTCTGGCAGAAAGAAGAAAAAGGGCAAAGAGTAAAAATGAAGGGTACAAGCTGACTTTAGCTGAGTCCTAGAAGCCTCACCCCAGTGTTTCCACTTTTCTCTATTTGACCATAACTATGACACACAACCAGACCTAGCAATAGGAGAGGCAGGATATTTAGGGTTTGTTTTTGTTTTTGTCTTAATCTACAAATATTGCCTCCCTGAATAAAATCTGTTAATAGGAAAGAATGGGAAAAGATATTTTGACTAGTTAACAAGCAATCTCAGCCATCCTACCGAAACTTGGACACTTTGGTTAAGTGTGCCAATAAATTAGTTCATTATTAAAACAAAAATCAAACAGAAAAAAGTCAACAATTTGTTTTATTGTTTATTTATTTGGTTGGTTGAGTGGGTGGAAGTTTGGGGTTTGTTTTTTCCTATATAGAATTTTTTCTCCAATACTGTAATAGAGGGCTCAAGATACAAGAAAAAGATCTGTAATACTTCCTGGTATGCCAGCATTTAATTAATGCCCAGTTTTTTAATGTTTAATGGGTCCTCAACCAATTCAGTTTAAAGCACTAGACTTTTCTATGTTTGTTTCATCTATTTTATAAGACCTTTTTTTCCTTGGAATAATTTTGAGATTGTGACCCACAAAAAGCTGTAATAAAACTCTCCTATAACTTTATTTATTTTACATTCATGTTATACCTGAAAACAATTACATCCAAGTCTATGGCACGCTTAATGTGGGTGTAAGCCAATTTCTAAAAACCTTACTAGTAAAGATATTTCAATATATTGAGTCACTGCTATAATAAGTATGATGCATTAGCACTGCTATTACAATACTATGTATAGATTGCATTTATTTTATTTAGTTCTGTTTACATAATTTTCACCATTCATCAACATAAAAATGAATGCCTGATTCAACTTTCCTTTTAATTCTTCCTGCTTCAGAAATTTCTGCTGTCCCCACTATTCCTCATATTTCCAAATGGGACCTCTAATAAAACACATTTTAACCCATTTCTCTATTTATATTCACTTACATTTACTTCTAATATATTTCAATGCCACTTCACTAAGTGATATGTAAACAAATTATCAACATAAAAGGAAGAAAAGTTAAATCGCTTTCATTTGGCTCAATCATGCTGAGGAGCTATATAAAATTCCAATACACATCGAGCATAATTTCCTGAAGATGTCCTCACTCACAAACTTCTAGTATTTTAAACAATGAAATCCACAGAGTAATTCCTGCCTTAAATGCGCTAACTGGCAGTCAGACTTCAGATAACCAGTCAGCTTCAACAAAATCACAAGCCCAAAATAAGGCAATAAAAGGCTCCTGAGCGTCAGAGAGAGCAGTTGTCACAAAGACCTTGTGCTATAGGTTAGGCACGAATTATCCTCGGGACAGAACAAAGTGATTTAGTGTGTGTGCTTGACTAAAGAAAACAGTAAAGGGTAAATAGTACAAATCCAAAAGAATCTGTGGGTAGATTAGAGAAAAACATTTCTCAAGAAGAACCTAGCAAATAATTGGGAGACCCAAAGGCCATTATTCATCCATCCATTGATCCATTGTTAAGTATTAAGCACTACTCCAGGTGCTAAAAGATATAACAGAAAACAAAACAGATGAAGTAAGTGCCTGTTCTCAAAAGGCTTACATTCTACTTGGATGAGGATGTACAGAGAGATGTATACAAAGTGAACAAAGTAATATATATATCAGAGTTTGATGGGGATAAGTAGGAAAGAATGTGTATGCACTTTTACTAGGATGGCCAGGGAACAACACTCCGATAAGGTAACTTTTGTGACTAAGTTAGTGAGAAAGCAAGCTATGGGCATACAGGAAAACAAACATTTGGGTAGAAGAAAGAGAAACAAACGCAAAGGCTGTCCTTGATATGTCGGATGAAGAGCAAGGAAGCCAGGGTGCCTGCTTCACCGAGGGAGATAGATGCATGGTAAGAAATGAAACTGCAGACAAACCAAATAGCCAGATTACACAGCACCTCATGGGCCATGCCAGGGGTTCTTGATGTTTTCTTAAACTCAGTAAGAAACCACTGGAGAGTGGGAAAAGAGGTATGTGTGACATGATCTGGAGTTTCATTTTTTAAAGATCACTCTCGCTTCTGGGAGGACACTAGACTCTGGAAGGCAATGAATAGAAGCATGGAGATCAGCTAAGAGGCTATTGCTGTGATCTAAGAGGTACAGCAGTCTGGACCAGGCAGGCAAGTGTGAGAGAACTCGTCAGATTCTGGATATATTTGTGGAAGAATTGGTTATGGAATTGGTTATGGAAGTGTGAGAAAAATGAAGTAATAAACATTTTCTCCAACCTTTTAGGCCAGAGCAACTGGAAGAATGGAATTGTTATTTCCTGAGATAAGGAAGACAGAGGAGCCATTTTATGAGGGAAAATCAGCAGTTTGTTCCAAGGCCTATTAAGTTTGGAGGTACCTTTTGGGCATCCAGGCAGAGATGATAAATAAGCAGTTGATGTTCAGGACTAGAAGCAGAGAGACAAATTTGTTGCTATCAGCATATAAATAATATTTAAATCTACAGGGCTAGATAAGTTCACCCAGGGATTCAGTATAAACAGAGAAGAGGTCCAATGTAAGAACGCTGAAATATTTCAACATTTCAAGATCTGGAAGAGGAGCCGGAACCAACAAAGGAGACTTAGTTGCAGCAGTCCTTACAATTGGAAGAAAATCAAAACATGATGAGGTCCTGGAAGCCAAGTGAGAAAGGTGTTTCCAAGAAAAAGGAGTGATCAACTCTGCCACATGCTGTGAATAGGTCCAGTATTATGAAAGCTGAGACCCGACCATTAGATATAGCAACACCTAGATCACTGATGACCTCAAAATTAGGAGTCAGAGAGGTTTAGTAGAGTAGGTGCTAAGTCATGTGGCTTGTGGATTTCAGGAAAGCCAAAGTAAATGGGAAAAGAGGATAGCTAAAGCAGACAGGGAAAATGGTAATGAAGTTGAACAGAGCTGAAAGATGATTGTTGACTGTGGTGTGTACCATATCTAAGAACTAACCGTGGGAAATGAACACGCTGTTTATCCCAAAGAAAATATTTCATATATAAATTTGAAGAGAACAAAGAGTACTGTAGAGTCAGGATAAACAGGCTGAACTCCAATGCAAGGACATTTCACACACACACACACACACACACACACACACACACACGCATGTGTGCGTCTTCCATATCAGCCCAGGAAAGGAACGCATCATCAATGTTTATGAGGAAGGAGAATATCAAACAGAAACTCTCAATGTCTATTTCAAGCTACACACATAATTTACATGTGAGTTATGTACTATGTTCTATTAAATATCTTAACATAACATTTTAAAAGAATGTTTTCTCATTTCAGATATTTCCAGGAGTTCTAGGACAGGGGAATATGCCCACTGTCAGTATTCGATGAAATCAATTACCTGGGAGAATCCATGTAACAAATGCACTGATTCAGGTATTACATGTCTAAAATTAAGATTACTGTTTTAACAAATGTGGTTTTCTGGTTTCCCTAGCAACCGAGAGTGACAGGTGACAGAAGAAAAATAGTAGAGAACAGAAGACCAACCAGAAAAATACAGCAATTTGAGTCCATTAGATATTAGATGCAAACATTCTGCCTGGTTCAATGGTCCCTAAGGTCTGCATTGTTTTGCTGTAAAGTACAATGATTAATGCTTATTATAATGGACCTGAGTCATCATGAAATGGTTAAATTAATTAAAGCTTATTCTCTTATCTACAGCATGTAATACAATTTTGAAAAGATGTTTATCAAAAGTGGTTAAAACAAAGAGGTTTGAGAGATTAGCTTCAGTTATCTGAAACATTCATTCACCCAGAAAGAATTTTCAGATGCCAGATAGAGAAAACGTTTAAAAAAGCAGTCAAATAACTATAAATGATCAGAAAAAATTTTGTTAAATAACTATGTTAATAAATCATTTATACACAAAGCAATCAATTTATTCAACAAAAACTCATTGATGGCAAATACATTGATTTTTGCAATGGGAAGAAAGATAAGCAAGACCCATCTTCTATATTTTAGGAGTTCGTATTATAGCAGTAAAAAAAGAGTTTCGATGACATCCAAAATTCTCAACGATTTTTCAGGACCAATGGAAAGTAGTTGCTTGCATGGTCACAGCAAGACATTGTCAGGGAAGTGGGATGAGTGTGGGTTTCCTAATAATGAAACACTAAAAATTACTCCATAGGAAGGTAAACCTAAAATTTGTATAGAGAACAGATAGCCAACATTTATGATTTCTGTAGTTGTTTTCCAAATTGAGCCCATTAGGTAAACTGTAATATAACACTGAGTATTTTGCTGGTTGGTCTTTTCTACTATAACTATAGGAGAACTAAACTCCAAAAGTATAATTAGATATTTCTGTGTAAGTAACAAATTTTTATATAAGAGTAGGTTTAGAAATTTGTATAATTTGTATTAGATTTGAACTAAAAACCCATGACTATCACAAGAGTCTGCCAGATACTCCAAGCTGAACTTCTGCCTATTCAATGTTTCTACTGGATTGTCCTGTCGTTTTAAACTTGAGGCGATTCTGTATATCAGGTCAATTTTTTATACATACATAAGGGCATAATAATGGTACAATAAATATTCATTAGCACCACACACTCAGTGTATTTGAGTCAAAATTCAAATTTCTTCCCACATTCTGAAACAAAAAAGTTTTTTGAACCCCTTTTCCCTTTTAATGGTACCATAAGTCTCTCAGTTACACAGACATGAGATCTACACTTATGATGAGTTTCTAAGTTTTAAAACCATCATTCTGGTCAATTCTCCTCCTTTTTTCCCATCTACAGTGCCATAGCCTCCAGATTTTTCTGTGTGCTTACAGTGATGCTACTTTTAAATTACTATTCATGCTATAGTCAGAATGATCTAATAATTATAATTATTATAATTAATCTAATAATAACACAGCATTACCCCAAATATACCTACTATCTCCCAAGTGTCTGCAGACCTTCTTAGCCTGGCATTCAAAGACTCAAAAACCTGGCCCTTTCTAGAATCTCTAAGCTTATTTACTACCTTCTCCATTTATTACTGTACTCTCTTTTTAAATTTACCTTCCTTACTATAGAGTTTTAAAAAAATCTAATGAGGCCTTTGCTATAATTCTAGATGTCTTCATATGTCTGGTGTGTAGTAACATTTATCACAAAGCGATAAAAGTACCCGCGCAGAATCAGTTTTTATGAAAGACAAATAGGAAAAGCATAAGGAGAGAATGGAAACTGGGGCTGAGGGGCCATTGAGAAGGTAATGACTCAAGGAAAAGTTAAGTGTGATGATAATTCATTACGGGTCAGATCAAATCATTTTGGGTAGGAGTAGGAAAATGTCTACCTAGTTAAATTAAAAAGTCTTTTATGCTTTTGGATTTAGGTTGTCTAAAATTTCTTTAAAACTTCCATTAAATTCTGGCAATTGTGCAATCTTTGTGCCCTAATCCTATTCTCAAACCAGGGTCAACTATATTGTCACTTCTGCTTTTTTACCCAGCATGTTGAAAAATATTCATTGAAGAATAACCAAAATATTCTAAAGTAGAATATATTCTTTTAACAAAATCCCAGGAGATATGTGGGCACTTCAGTAAAGTCCTGATTCCTGCAGTAACTCAGCTCAGCCTGTGATTGGCAAGTTTCCTATTACTTCTACAATGCACCCCAAACATGACATACTAACTGCCTGACTGGCCTTCCGTGATTACTTCACATGAGATATCTTTTTCCTTTCCAAAAGAAATTCCATCGCTATACTCATTTGTCTATAGGGCCCCAAATGCAGTAATACTCCCTCAAATGACTGCTGATTTCAAGGGAACCAAGGTCTTTTCTGTGAGTGTCGATCAAGCTTCCAGTTCTCAAGGAGCCATAAAAATGGGATCCTTTGAGCTCCTGAGTAACTAGAAATTCTTCACACTATGTTATTGTTTCAGCAGCTCAAGCAAGGACTTTTATCCTTTGTCTGCTCCTTATTTCTCAAAGAACAGAAATAGAACTGCCAAAATGCCACAAGGGAAGCTATTCTCATTGTCAGGTCAAACCATAGTCCCATTAATAATGCTAATGGAAGTAAGAAATATCATACAATTATTCCAATGATTGTTCTTGTTAGAATTTTACTCTCTTGATTTGAAATAACCATTTTTTCCCTATCACAAGGGAGTTTTAATTTATTGTTGCTTACTTATTATTCAGGGAACTTGGAAGTTGTGTGCTTTCTTTTTGTCTGGCATTATCCTTAGATAATTGATTTCAATGACAGGTAAATGCATCCTTTCCCTAGAAATTGAGTTTTGAGCAATTCATAGGCTCAGTTTAAGTTCTAGTTCATGTTCCCCTATACATTATTCTTTGAGTTCTGATTTAATAAGATTTCTCCACTCTCACTGTACAGAGAATAAGTGGGAGAATATATCAAATCTCTTACTTATCCCTCTCATGTCCTGGAGAAGGGGTTGGCAAACTTCTTTTTCTATAAAAGACCAGGTAGCAAATGTTTTAGACTTTGAGGGGTATACAGCCTCTGTTGCAACTACACAACCCTGCTATCATAATGTGAAAGAAGGTATAGCTGCTACATAAATGAACAGATGTGGTTATGTTCCAATAAAATTTTATTTAAAAAATAGAATATGGGCTAGACTATTGTCCTAGAGGAATTACTCTGTTGATTGATTGGAGAACACAGTTATTGTGAACTAGAAAATACTAGGGATAATTATTTGATTGAACAATCAGGACCCCACAAGAGCTCTGTTACTTGCATCTAAATTAGAATTCATCTTACTTTTGGTGACAAAGTATATTTGTACCCAAGTACAGGCCAAGCTTATACAACAGAGGCCTCAACAAAGAATGATTTAAATTACATGGAAATGTATTCTTCTTTCTTAAATTTATTTATTTATTGATTTTATTTTTGGCTGTGTTGGGTCTTCACTGCTGCACGCAGGCTTTCTCTAGTTGCGGCAAGGGGGGTCTACTCTTTGTTGCGGTGAGTGGGCTTCTCATTGTGGTGGCCTCTCCTGTTGTGGAGCACGGGCTCTAGGTTCACAGGCTTCAGTAGTTGTGGCTTGTGGGCTCTAGAGCACAGGCTCAGTAGTTGTGGCACATGGGCTTAGTTGCTCAGCAGCACGTGGGATCTTCCCGGACAGGGGCTCGAGCCTGTGTCTCCTGCATTGGCAGGCGGATTCTTAAGCACTGTGCCACCAGGGAAGTCCCTGGAAATGTATTCTTTCCCAAGTGTTATGGAATTGTGTCCCCAAAAAAGATATGTTGAAGTCCTAAACCCCAGTACCTGTGAATGTGATCTTATTTGGAAATAAAGTCTTTGCTGTTGTGACTAGTTAAAATGAGGTCATATCAGAGTAGGGTGGGCCCTTAATCCAATAGGACTGGTGTCCTCATTAAAAACAGGAAGACAAACGTGAAGACGACATGAACACACAGATATACAGGGAGGATGCCAAGTGAAGAGGAAGGCAGAGATTGGATGACGCGTTTACAGGCCAAGGAATCCCTCGGGGCTATCAGAAATTGGGAGAGGCAAGGAAGGGATTTTCCCTTAAAAGCTTCAGAAGGAGCAGGACCCAGTCAACACCTCAATTTTGGACTTGTAGCCTCCAGAGCTGTAAGACAATAAATTTCTGTTGTTTGAAGCCATCCAGTTTGTGGTACCTAGTTACAGCAGCTCTGGAAAACAAATAAACCCAGTGACGGTTCAGCCTTGAGGCTGGCAGGACAACTATACTCTAGATGCTAAGTCAGAAACCCAGAGGTTTCTCTCCCCACATTTCTGCCAGAGTCCCAATAATCTTGAACCAGAGGCTCCTTTGGCTATCCTCAAAGGTCCATGAACACCTTATTTGATTAATATTTTAACTGCATAAAATAAAATAAATAGGACTACAAAGGACATCAATTTATATTAAAACATAAATCTAATTAGAATATTAGAAAAACAAATTCATAATATAGTACCATATATGATTTTTTATTAATACATTAAATACCAAGGTTAAGTGACTGGTATAATAACTATCAACATTTTTAACAGGGATGAACATAAATGATATTTTGGTGCATCCTCAATTATAATGAGATATGAAAATATTTTTTGTTTCTATAGATGAAAAAGGCACAGATACCGCTAAGACTACAATGGTGTTTGCCTGTATTCAAAATTGAAAGAAATGCTAACTTTAAATTAGAGGTTAGTAAAAATTAAGATGTAATTTTTCCCTTCTAAGTTCATGCCTCCCTTGAATTCTGTTCATAGATCCCTTGGTTCATGGACCTCATGAGTTTAAGAATCCCTTCCAGTATTTTCATATCTGCAAAATCAAAGGTAGCTCTCCATAAATCAATCCTTTGTTCTATCCCAAGAAAAGGGAGGTTAGAGGTTGTTCTAGGTAAGGGGCTTTTTGGTTAATTAGGTGTCCCAGAAGTTGCATATACTCACTTCCATTACACCCAGTAGGAAGCAACTTAGTCACAGAACTACAATTGGCTGCAAAGAGGGCCGGAAGTCCAGTCTACTGCTGCATAGCCACATGCTCATCTTACATTATGGGGTTCAATTAATAAAAGGAAAGTATGGAAAATGAATAATTGGGAACATTACTAGCTATCTCTAATCAAGCAAAATATCTTCCCTTTGGACAGGCTTATTTCTAGAAAATTAGGAAAGAAAGATACCAAAATGTTTGTGTACCAACATCATGTACCCCACTTTAATTGTCTTTATGTTTAAGATATTGGTTAGAGGAAAATGCAGGAAGAAACAAGAGATTTATACTGTTTGCCTTACGTTTTGTTTTGTACCAGATGTGCCCTAATACAATGAAAGAAGGTTATAGGATACAAACACATTTCACTGTTGTTCTTATCTGCTTTCAGAAGTCTATGCAACCCTTCTTAAAGTTATTCCACATGGTGTGGATGAAACTAACCTTTGCTGCCCAGGTTGCAATGATGGGCAATATAAAAAAAATCACATCAGCATGGCCCAGTAAAGGGTTGAGCAATGGATCTCTCCAGACTTTTGACCTATGATAAAAACACTCTTGAATATGACAACCAGTGAAGGTAATGTGGTCTCACTATCATATGGAGAGAACCTGTCTGGATACAGGCAGAGGTAAGCAAAGCCTGGAGATTAAAAATCATAATCCCAGTGGCATCATGTGGAGGCCTGGATCCAGCTGTGACTAAGCCAGACATAGTCATTGCCCAGTTCCATAAGCCAACTAATTCCCCTTTATGTTAAATGAATACAGGTTATATCTGTATTCAACATACCTCTGCTGTGTGAATTGCAGCGATGGTTTGTATTGCATTTTAAAACTTTTGGACTGATGCAGATGTTTGGAAACTATGTGCCATAAGTACCACATGTATAATCTTATGACGCCAATATACTCCTCCTCAATGCTTTTCTTCACTTTGATCAGTCTTCTTAGCTGATTTGAGCAAAACTAACAGGGATTCTGCATGATTCTACTCCCTGTAACACACTAGGAGTATTGGCTAACATCAATATAGATTTATTCTCATAATTGTAAAATAACTTTTTAAAATTGTAATTTGGTAAGATGCCATCAGCCTATACTGAGGAATATCATAAGAAATAGCCATATGAAATGAATTACTCTACTCCCTGTAAGATATAAATGCAGACAATATCCTCCAAGTTAAACAGTGCCTACTCAATGAAGACCCAGAAGAAGAAGTTTATCTTTGTTATCAGTATCTCTGTGTTGCCAAGGCAACTAGATTATTTTTAGGTTATGGGTACTATGAATTATGTAACTCATAATGTGTTGTTTTTCCTTACAGGTTACTTGGAAGCTTAAATCCAGTGTGTGACCCATCTCTACCAGGATAGCAAACTTATCTGCACTTTGTGTACCAACATCACCCACAGATTCAATCTTTTTCTTTGCCCTAATGTACTCAAATTTAAAAGTTCTTTTATATTTCATTGTAAGGATCTTCATACATGGCTTTAAATTCCTCTTTTGGAAACAGAGTAAAGAGTAAATAAATATTTTCTCTTATTATCTTATTTATGCAGTAATAAATTATTATAATAATTTATGTAAATTAATGATGTCAATAACACAGTTGGGAGTCACCCTTGATCGGATATCACTGATGCATCTGTTACCACATATGGTTTATTAATTTATAACTTTACATTTTGGGTTTACTGTTCCAGACAAACTGCTTATGTCTCATCATGAGCTTACCATAGCAACAGTGAAAGGGAGTGATAGAATTTTGAACATTAAGTTTTTATCAGGGATTCAATGCAACTTTGAAGGCTTGGTTATGTTAGATGGACACAATGTTTAATACAATACAATGAGTTTTCACTAAACAGAGGATAAAAATTTTGAAGATATGGGCATTAGTCATGAAAATTATCTTTAGTTGGAAAAGGATATCACAGGCCACTGTCAAACAGAAGAATGATTTGGAATATTATAGTACCTTTTTCTGAAATTGGCATCTAAATTATTAAATATACAAGTTTTCCCCTGACTTGTTATTTTTTTCTTATTTCTCTAAGTAAGATACATCTGATACAACTGAAAAATGACATTATTTTTTGCATAGCACTTACATATTCCCTATTATATGTTAAGTAATTTTCCAGTTGGCTTGCAATTTTCCTTGTTCCTGATTGTTTAATTCTATACCCTGTTCCATCTACACTGACAGCAATACTGAAAGCAGTCTAATATTTACAAGATGCAAATAAGAAAAGCAACTCATGCCCTAACTAAAGCCCAGTTAATTAATATTTATTTGGACACCCTTACCATCAGTTTATATAATATTAAAAACAATACTGATTCAAAATAAGTTAAAATAGATTGGACATATAGACTTGAATATAAAGTCATTGACTGAATATTTTGCTTTCTTTCTCATTGCTTTTATGCAACTGGTGTCTTTAAGTAATGGTTTCATGGGAAATACAACTTAATTATTCTCTCAGGGAAGCATCTTTCCTGGAGTAGAGAAAAGGTGTATGATATAAACAAAGATGACATAAACAAGAAAATCCTTTTAATGCCCCTCCAATCCAATCACTGCTCTTAAGTAATGCAAAAAAAAACACTTGAAGAGAGTAATGCTGCATTACACTGTTTTGCAGGCCCTAGTAGCACATACCACAGTGGTTTGTATATCCTAGGTACTAAGATATATAAGAACTTTTTGCTGTTGAGATAAAACTATCCTCCAGAATTTCCTCCTTTTGTTGAATCAACAGGTAATAATGAACTACTTTGTATGTGTCACATGTGGGAGATACAATTATGACATGACAGGAGAGGATCCTGCCATCATAGGATTTAGATGCTTTGTGACAAAGAAGCACTAAAAATAATGTTGAGGTTTGGGCTATGAGAAAGAAAAGGGATCTTTATTTTCTCAGAGAATCTTAGCTATAGGTAGTGCCCGGGGGGAAAGAAACTAAATAAAATAAGGATGAAACTCATTGTCTAAAGAACAATTTATAATGAGAAAATGAGGCAATATTAAATATTGAGAGAAATAGCTTGGCAATATGGAAAGCATAAGTATATTCTACCTAATCTCATTCAGATTCCTTTATTAATTGGATCTTCTGCATTATCAAAAACATTACATAATGTCCAGGAAAAGATTATATACTTTACAATCAATCAAGAGTTATGATGAGAATGTTATCAGCAGTGAATAAGTATTAATGATAAGGAAGAATAAACTAATGAGATGAAAAATATTCTATTCCCCACTTTCTCCATTTTATAAGCTAACTTCATATATGATTTAAATTCAAATAAATTCCACATATTTAGAAAAGTGCTAAAGATGTCTTTTTCCTTCTAACAGTATTCTATTATTTTCCTACAAATAGGTAGATCCAAAAAATCTAAATATCTTCACAATACAAAATACAGTATTGACACATTCAAATTTTCAAACTTATAAACAGTAGAAAAGTGCCAGTCTTGTTCTCACCAAGCCATACTCCCAGCTCCAGAAAGCAGTGACAATTCAATCACCGGGCTACTTCAATGACATTGAAAGGAAAGCAATGAAATCATTCTACTTCATAATTTAATGATATAATTCATACCAGAGAATTTGAAATGGATTTTACACATTTAAAGATACATTTTTATTTTTATTAAATGTATTTTATATATTACCAGAGGGAAAAGCTAAACAACTGATAGCATTGTAACTGACTAAAAGCCTGGACTCAGGCAAAAAAAAAAAAATCAAATTTCAAACTCTATTTTGTATGTTAATAGGATCAGTTAGCAAGTTTAAATTCCCTGTGCTCATTGTGCTTTCAAGTTACAAATGAGATCTGAAACCATAAAGTAAAAGCAGGAAGAAAATTATTTTCAGATTCTCCGATGCTGGAGAAAATATGTACAATGGGTTATATGAAGAAATGAACTTTATCTGAAAAAGTAATCTGAATAGATTTCATACATATTTTTGAATAGTCTACAAGAAAGCAAATTATGTGAGATAAAGTTGCTAAAATAAAAGTTAAATTAGGCAAAATGTCACTTGCTTTAAAATGTAATGCTACAGAAATAAATTAGTGCAATGGAACCAGTTATAAACATGCAGAAAGGATCCCTTTTATATTTATCTATTTCTCTGACTTAGTAAGAAGCACACAGTACTGCTTGCTGTACCATGATACCCCAGTATCATCATATATAAGACCTTCAGATTTAACCTGACCTCCTCAGAATGGATAGGCACACTACAGTAAGTTAGGAGACCTTTTTGATATCACTTTGATAATTCTTTGCAAACCTCCATTAGAAAGAGAGAAAACCACTTCAAGAGTGTGCACTTACAGCTTACTGTTTACCTATACACTCATAAGATCAAAACCCCTGGTCTTACTGTTTTTGTTAACAAGGAGCAGTAAAAGTCTTCCCACATACTGAGTTTTGGTTTCCATTTTACAATCTGAGATGACAGACGCACAAAAATGATGAGAAAACTGTGGGGAGGCTTCCAGAAGATTGATTCTCTCATCAGCTGATTCTTTTCTAGTTAGTCTTTTATTGACTACAAAGGTATAGCCAATGCAGAAAAGGAAAACCAGACTGCCCTGTTTAATCCTGAGGGCATTGGCAAAAGGTGATCACTTTTTGAGAAAACAGAGGCCTACAAGGAAATCAGCACACTGTATGAGCCGTTAAGCTGATTTAAACACACAAGGGATGCCTGGGGTTGAGCGCAAGATCTCTGAGGTGTGAGATGAGAATGAAACCATTCCACAGACTAATATTACTGAGCTTTAGTAGCAGGTGGTACAGTTGATCAGTCAGGAACCTGTCATTTGGAGAAGAGGCCAATATATCTGAGAGACAAGAAAAATCCTTCATTTTTTTCCCTCCTTCACACCAAGAGTAAAAATATTGCAGTTTTGAACTTTTGGCAATTATCAACTACAAGTTATCATGATTTAGGCACCCTTAAGAAGTGAGTAAAATCAAAGCGTAGCTAGATTTTCTGATGTTTGCCTAAGATTGCAAACTATAAAAAAACTCATAGTAGCTGAACCAAATATTTAGTTCTCATTGAAATCCATCTGAAATGAAACCTTTATATACTATCAGCATAACCTGCAATCCGGACAGCCAAAAAAAGCCACATGGAATTTTCAGAGCTAGAGAGAGAAGTAAAGATTAACATTTCCCTTTTTGTTTTGCTGATTTTGTGGTTTACATGGTCAGTTTTCTTCCTGGTATGTTATTATTTCAACAATTGCAGAGAAAAATATGCAATTTGACAATTCCCACTTCCTGATTGGAGTCTTAGAGAGAGGGTGAAATGTTAGAGTGTGTTATTAACTTATATCTGTAATGCCATATATGATCCTATCATTCTCCATTTGCTAATTCCTACAAACAATTCAGCACCAATCTAAAACTGAAGCGGCAAATTAAAGAATAATAAATGGAATACTTCACGTTTTAAAAGAGTATTTTTACTACAACTAATTCTGCACCATGAACATTTAAATTTACAATATAAGTTAATAAGGATGTTATTAACATATTTTATTAAAACTAAGATAACATCAATTTCAAATGCACCTAGTTTCAAACATGTGATGTCCTGAATTGAGAAAATATAATATTTGACTTCGCTTTTATTTACAGTGGGTTAACCATAGAATTCCTAGATAGAGCAGTTATCTCTTCCAGCAATCTTTTATGACAGTGTATATCATTAATGATTATACCAACAATTATGTTTTAAATGTTCACCAGATGTCTTGTAATTTCCTTATTTCTAGGAGATGATGTAGTAGTGTGTGTGTGGGGGGTTGTTTTTGTAGTTTACAGTCAAAAAATCAAAGAGTTGAAGGAAATTTGCTTCATCAGCTCATCTATTTACCTCTTTACTAGAATCTTTTCAATTACACAGCCCAGAAATAATATACTAAAAATATCAGAAAGACATATATACCAGAAATAACTTTGCAGAGGATAAATTCTTCCTAGAACTTTAACCTATTAAGTTTTATAGATTTTTCTAAAAGATTTGCAATATACTGCCTTCTCATTACTTCTCCAGCTCTTCAGTCGAACCTTAACATAATGCGTTAATGCTTACATGCATGAGCTCAAATCATGAAGTTATCTTCTCTGACCGCAATCCTCTGTCTTTATGCCTCTCTCACCCCCTTATATCTACTGATTTCATACTGTCCCTCGTCCATTGAAACCTGCCTATTGTAAAAGCCAATCACCTCCCTTCTGCCCTCATATATCTCCTATCTCTGGATAGCCATAACCAAGATCTGTCTATCTTCATGCTAGAGATGATGTCTCCAGACTTTTTGATTGTAAATGTCCAAGCAGCACACACATATACACCGGAATGATAGTCTTCAGAGGGGCAAACTCAAGGAGCAAGCATCATGGCCAAGTGCTTAGGCTCCCTTGTCTTATCACATACTGTACAGAGCACAAGAAATCTGTCAAAACCAGACCTCAGACTCTTGGTGAGTATCATAGACCCTTGGTCTGTGGAACCTTTAAACTGCAAGATCCGGGAAGCACTGCCCCTCCACTGGCACGATCAGGAGTCAGGATACAACAATAATATGATGTGCCAGATACTGACTCCAACCTTAAGCTTGCAGTACCAGCCCCTCCCCTAACACAATCATGGGGTCAGTGAACAGGCACACTGTCAAAGTTGTGTCATATGACAAGCACGGTGTATCAGCCTTCACAAGTGAGAAAACAACAGTCCCTTCACTGGTGGGGTAATGAAGCTGGGGTCCAAGCCTTGTAAAGGAATCGTAACCATGTACCAAGTGCAGTGTGGCAGACTTCAAGACTGATGAAGCACCTAGCCCCTTCCCAGGCACAATGTGGGTCTGGGATCCAAGCCTTGTCATTGACCAGGATCAGTTGTCTGAAGCCTTGGGTCATAGCTGGTTTCCATGTAGTAAACCAGTGCCTTCTCTGGGTAGCCAGGCTTCTGGGTTAAGTCTTAAAAATGTTAACCTTTACCTCTCAGGGATTAAACAATCAAAATGAAATAGGAGTTCTAATAGTTTATTTTCAAATCCTGATTTTTCCTTTCTCTGGAGTTCATATTTTCTACAATCTTGGTAAATTGTAACCTTTGCCATCTCAGTTCCTGCTTCCTCTTTGCCAGGCATTTCTGGGAAAGTAAATAGATTGTGTTCACTTATTCCAATATCAGTTGGGTGCTTAACTGTCCTTTTAAACAGTTTTATCCTTTTGTTCAATTCCTTTAATATCAATTTCCTTCAATATCAATTACAAACTTTCCCTCTCTCTGTAGGCTCTCATTTTCAGGAGAAACTTTGCAGTTTTCATTATAGAATCTTAGAAAATGAACACCTTTAATGTTTCTATTCCAACCCAAAAATCTTTTCCATATTCATCTATTCTTTTTCCTGTTTTACTCTTTCTGTATTATTAGAACACACAGTCCTTTTTTCCTCTAGCTCTGTATGTTATTCGTCGTCCATTAGTAATCTATTAGTTATCCTATTAGAACTTTCATGCCTTCAATTTCTTATTTATACATTTCCCCT
The DNA here is from genome assembly GCF_963455315.2 of Globicephala melas. NCBI lineage: Eukaryota > Metazoa > Chordata > Mammalia > Artiodactyla > Delphinidae > Globicephala > Globicephala melas. The sequence goes on along the minus strand of NC_083320.1, from coordinate 67,253,565 downwards.
CCACATGTTTCAATGAATCAAAATTTAATTTAATATATCTATTTTTCCTCCAGTCATCTTTGCTCCATAGCATTTCTTTCATTGAAATTTTTCTAAAAGTCTTTCTCTTTGCCTTGACATTTTATCCATTTACTCATCTCTTAATTCCTATAAGGGTTCCACCATCAAAAATGCTTCATCTGAGATCTACAATATTAGCAGTTACTAATGAGGGAGGAATCTGTTAAGCGCTTTATAAATATAAGAGATCATTGTTATCAAATATCCTCAAATTTTCAATCCTCTTCTTGTCTCTGATTTCTCCTGGTTTATTAGCTAAACCTCAGATCAGAGCAATTCTTCCATCTTTAAAAATCTTTTTATTTCCTATTTTATCATATTTAGTCTGACCCATGCTGAATAAAGTTATTGAAAGAATTAACAAGGATATAAGCAAATTAAAGTGACAAAACCAATGCATTCAATTGCAGTAATATGAAAATTACATGTATACATGTATGTATTTAGTTTTCTTCTCCTCTCACACATTATGTGCTTATTAAGAGTCACATGAATCTGTAAAAAATGTATATATATTTATATATATTTAAAATGATGCCTTTAAAACTAAGCTTTGCTAACAGCATATTTGTGTTGCTTTAATTAATTCTTTATGGTGTTTTAGGTGTTTTGTGAAATAAAGTCTTTCGATGATTTCTCTCTAACACTGTGGCAGTTTTTGCTTTTAGCTATGCATATATTGTATATGACATGCATATTTAATGTAAATATCTCACACATAGATGGAAAAGCATGATTGTACAATTTACTACTTACATTCAGGAGTAGGGGTTAAGAGACATTTTATTTTTAAAAGAAATTACTTGGATTAAAGATAGACATATCTTCTCACTACCAAAACAAAAGTAATAGTAAAAAAGGAAACTCCTAGGAAATGTAGACATACAATGGAAATAATGGATAAAATAATAGCCTGTTTATCTACAGTGCCAAAAGATATATTTAAATATTTCCCTTTCCAAATAGGAAAAAAAAAGTGGCAGGGAAGAAATTTTATTTCTCATTCTCTAAAGATAGAAAGGAAAATTCTGTGTAAGAATACATAAATGGTAAATGACATTTAACAGATATCATATGTGAAAGTGCCTTCAGTGCACTATTTCCAATTTGCTTAGACAACTTGAAAGTAAAACATCAAGATAAGTGCACATAACTTGCCCCAGAATGGCCAAGCTTTAAAGAGAAACAGTATTTTCTGATTTAACTTATTACTATTGATTCACAAGGGAGAAGTTGCATTCAAATATGTATTTTCAAAATAACAAATCATACACTAAAAACATCAAAATACATTGAAACAGTGTTTAAATAAAGAAAGAAAAATGAGAATAAAACTATCATAATTCACTTGCAAGCATATCCATTTCACCTCACCTTGGCAGTCTAAAATATATACAATTTGTTTCTTTTAATATACACTTGTTAAAAATCCAATTAAAGTAAATCGTGAGAAGAAAAAGAATTTATCAAATATTTAAAAGAATTTACCAAATTACCAAATATTTTACACTATATTCAAGGTTCTTTTGTCTCTCATTCCAAGTTGTAACCTTCTCAGTTAAACAGCTCAATCACCTAGCATACCATACAAACATAATTACTGGCTTATCTCATTCAGTTTTGCTTTTCATGCCCCGCCTCAGTGCAGCTGGCAATGAACCATAGTTATATGCTGGAAAACTACCAGCTGGAAGGACTCTGTCATATATCTCATAGGGGAGTTTTTAATAGAGCTCTTATTTTAAAGTTACACAAGCATTGCTAAGCAAGGGGCTCAAAGAAGTCTGGGTTCTCACTCATTTTTGCACATCTTTTCTCCCAAACCTGGACTATAAACCAGATTGGAATTTAGTCTCCTGTAGTGTGAAACCAAGTGAAATTTGGGACATTCTTTGAATAATTCACTGTATGAAGCTGCAAACCTAGACTATTAACTATCTCTGTAATGGTCTGGTCCTTCTATTTCGAAATAGACTACTTTTACCTACTTATATACTGAGCTGACTGGATACAGATTTTACAGAATGTTTACATTATTTTTATAAGAAAAGATATGAGCTCATTAAAAAGGTTTCAGCAATATAAAAGCCCCGAATAAAGTTTTTTTAAAAACACAACACTAAATCCAAAGCCACACAATGAAGATGTTTAAATGTAATAAAGATGGAAAAAACTGTATCAAACCAATATGAACAAAAATATCTAAGTAGCAACCATAACATTTGATGAAATCAAGCTTAAAGCAAAACAATATAAAAAAAAAGAGAAAAGATCCTATATTCTGACAAAAGGAAAAACAACAACAAAAATACAACATTATAAACATACTCACGTATATAGAGTTAACTATATAGCCTCATAATATATCGAGGAACTTAAAAGAAATATAGAAGGAAACTACTGTAGCTGGTGATATTAACATACTCCATGCAAATACAAAGAAAGCAACCAGACAACACTATATGCAGAGACACGGAAGGTTTGAAAAAACAATTAATAAGCTTGAGTTAACAGATTATATATAGAACTCTACACCCACAGGCAAAGAATGCATATTGCTTTTGAAGACACAGAACATTCACAAAAATAAATCATACATTCAGTCATGAGGGCAGTGGCAATAAATCCCAAAAGATGATATGATGCACTTGTTCTCTGTCCTAAATGTAACAAAATTCTAAATTAATAACAGAAAGATAATTGTAATTTCCTGTATATTTGGAAATTAATTAACATATCATTGATTTTGGGTTTGAAAGAAAACGATAGGGATTTTAAGAAATATTGTAAACTTCATGACAATGAAAACAGAGCATATCAAAATGTGTGGGACAGAGTTGAAGTTGTACTTAGAGTGAAATTTATAGTTTAAATGTGTATATCAGGAAACAAAGAAGATTAAATACAAACAAACTGAATGAGAGAGGTTTAATGAGAGAGGCTGTAGAACAGTAACACCTAAAGAAACAAAGAAAATAAAGGACAAAGGTAAGGGAAGAAATCAATGAAATTGAGAATAAAAATAGAGATAATAACCAAAATAGCTATTCTTTAAAAAGATTAATAAAAATTTAGAAAAATTGATTAAAAAAAGAACATATTAGTAATCATTCTAACCTCTAACATTTCAGTAATTCAAACTCTTGGAATGTCCCTAGGCAACCATTTAAAATGAAATCTTCTTTTAGGCTTTGTTTTTTTATACTAGTGAGTAATTAGAAACAACCTAACAGCTCATACAGCTTAATATCAAAAAAACGAACAACCCAATCGAAAAATGGGCAAAAGACTTAAATAGACATTTCTCCAAAAAAGACAGGCAGATGGCCAAAATGTATATGAAAAGATTGCTAATTATCAGAGAAATGCAAATCAAAACTACAATGAGGTATGACCTCACACTGGTTAGAATGGACATTATCAAAAAGTCTACAAATAATAAATGCTGGAGAGGGTCTGGAGAAAAAGGATGTTCCTACACTGTAAATTGTATGGCCACTATGGAAAACAGTATGGAGGTTCCTTAAAAAACTAAAAATAGAGCTACCACATGATCATGCAATCCCACTGCTGGGCATATATCTGGAGAAAACCATAATTTGAAAAGATACATGCACCCCAATGTTTATTGAAGCACTATTTACAATAGCCAAGACATGGAAGCAACATAAAGGTCCATCAGCAGATGAACAGATAAAGAAGATGTGGTACATATATACAATGGAATATTACTCAGCCATAAAAAGAATGAAATAATACCATTTGCAGCAACATGGATAGACTTAGAGATTATCATAATCTAAGTGAAGTAAGCCAGACAGAGAAAGACAAATATCATATGATATCCCTTATATGTGGAATCTTAAAAAAATAAAAAAGATACAAATGAATTTATTTACAATATAGAAATAGATCCACAGACATAGTAAACAAACTTATGTTTACCAGAGGGAAAAGGGGTAGAGGGATAAATTAAGAGTTTGGGATTAACATATACACACTACTATATATAAAATAAATAACCAACAAGGACCTACTGAATAGCACAGGGAACTATACTTAATATTTTATAATAACATTTAAGGGAAAAGAATCTGAAAAAGAATGGATATATATAACTGAGTCACTGTGCTGTATACCTGAAACTAACAAAACATTGTAAATTAACTATACTTCAATTAAAAAAAAAAGTAAAAAAATGTGATTTTTTCAAGTGAAGATTTAGAAAATCTTTAGCAAACTTGAAACAGTAGGAAATTTTCTTAAAGAGTAGATAAACGTGTGTTAGTTGCATTTAATGCATAACATATTATCTCAAAATTTGGTAGCTTAAAACAAAAACATTTATCATCTCATATTTTCTGTGAATCAAGATAGTAGATACAGATGAGCTGGGCAGTTGTGCCTCAGAATCTCTCATAAAGCTGCTGTCAAGATGTTGGCTAGGGCTGAAGTCATCTCAACGTTCCACTGAAGGAGGATCTGCTTTCAAACGCACTCATATTGTGTTGACAGGCCTCACCTGAAGAACTCCTTCCGAGCTCATTCACCTGACTTGACTGACCACAGAAGAACCACTTCCAACCTCACTTATGTGGGCCTCTCCATAGAGCTGCCTCATGACATGGCAGCTAACTTCCCCCCAGGGCAAGCAAAAGAGGGCACCCCAGACAAAAGCAACAGTGTGTTTTATAACCTAATATTGGAAGTGTCATCCTATCACTTCTGCTACATTTTGTTCATTAAAAGTGAATGAATAAGCTCAATCCACACTCAAGGCAAGAGGGTTACACCAGAGTACAAATACCAGAAGGCAGGGATCACTGAGGGCCATCTTAGAGGCTGTCTACCAAAATGAGATATACCAGTGGAGGAACTTTCAAAGGGAAACTACACCAGTGGAGGAACTTTCACAGGGAAACTAGAAAATCTATTTGAGATTGGGAATAAGACAGATTCCTACTGTCTTTATGCACACTATTTTTAATGATTAATATACTGTGGTAGTCTAGGCCAACATGATAAGAAAATAAAAAGGAATGAGGTATAAGAATTGGGAGGGAAGACACAAACTATCAAGACATGAACATCTACCTTAAAACAATCAATAACAATAAATAAACAATAAAAAGCTAGGCAAGTTTACCAACTAAAAATTCAACTGACTACATTAAAAGCTTATCTCTAAATCAGCAATAACTCAATAAGACAAAAAAAAGATGCTCTTTATAATAGCAGCATAAATAATAAAATATTTAAGAATTAGTCAAAGCAAGAATATTCCCTCTTTAGAGGAAACAACAAAATTATAATAAATAACTATATTAGTCAGTTCCAGGTATTGTAACAAAATACCATTGACTGGTAGCTTAAAAAACAGACATTCATTCCTCACAGTTCTGGAGACTAGGCTGTCCAAGATCAAGGTGCTGGCAGATTTGGTTCCTAGTGAAGGCCCTCTTCCTGGCTTACAAATGACTGCCTTCTTGCATATCCTCACGTGGCAGAGAGAAAGCTCTGGTCTCTCCTCTTCTTGTAAAGACACTAATCCTGTCATGGGAGCCCTGACCCCATCACTTTATTTAAACCTAATTACCTCCTAAAGGCTTTGCCTCCAAATATCATTACATTAGGGGTTAGGGCTTCAGTATATGGGTGGGGGTGGGGGTGGGGTGAACACAAACATTCAGTCCATAGCAAGGACGTAACTATTTATCTGACAAATGAAGAGACATCCAAAGTCTGGGACAGATGATTCCATATTATTAAAGATCAATTAAAATTCCAGTTGGATTTTTTTTGAGTAACTTAAAAAACTTACTCTAAAATTTCATGGATGTGTAAAGGTCTGTAGAAACTAAGTTAACTTTATAAATAAGTGATAGGAAATTACCTGTCCTCCCGGATATTAATTCATATAATAAATTCAAAGCCATAAGAAAGTATGGTATTGACACATTATTGACAAGTAAAACAGTAAAAAAGAAAGCTCAAAGACAAACTCTGGTATATGTGGGAACATTTTAGACTCACAATTAGTGAAAGAATGGGCTTTTTGAACCTTATACCAATTGCATTCCTGGGATAAACAGTAATTGGTGATGATGTATTAGTCTTTCAATGTATGGTTGGATTTAATTTTCTAGAATTTTGTTCAGAATTTTTCTATGTGTGTTCATGAGTGATGTACGTTTTAATGTAGTATCTTTGTGTAGTTTTGTAATATCATTGTGTAGCTTAATGCTGCCTTCATAGAATGAGTAGGGAAGTTTTCTCTCATTTTCCATTTACTAGAAGACTTTCTGGATAATTGACATATTTTTTTTCCATAAATATTTACCAGAATTCACTAGGGAGGCCATATGAGCCTGCAGTTTTCTTTAGGAGAAGATATTAAACTACAAATTCAATGTATTTCATGGATGTTGGACTAGTTATGTTATTTATTTGTTCTTGTATAAGCTTTAAAAGTTTATCCCTTTCAAGAACTTTCTCTGTCTTACCTAAGTAGTCAAATTTATTGGCAGAAAATTATTCATAGATTCTCTAATTATCTTTAATATCTATAGTGATGTCATCTCTCTCATTCCTGATGTTAGTATTTAATCTGTGTCCTCTCTTTTCTCTTATTCATTCTGTTAATTCAGAGGTTTATCAATTTTCTTGATCTTCTCAAAATACCAGATCTTGTTTTTACTGATTTTTCTCTATTGTTCTGTTTTCTATTTTATTGATTTTTCACTCTGATACTTATTTTTTCTTCCTTATCCTTATTTAGTATTTAATTTTTCTTAATTTTCTAATTACTTACAGTTGAAGCTGAGAGCTTTCCTGTTTTTTAATATAGGCATTTGCTGCTATAAATTTCCTCCTAAGTACAACTTTAGCACCATCCCATAAATTTTGCTATGTTCTCATTATCGTTGACCTCAAAATTTTTTCTTTTAATTTCTTCTTTGACCCATGGGTTATTTAGAAGTGTGTTCTTTAGTTTCCAAATATTTGGCTACTTTCCAGATACCTTTCTTTTGTTGATTTCTAAATTAATTCCACTGTAGTCAGAGAATATATATCCCATGACTTATATTCTTACATATTGCTTGAGACTTGCTTTATGGTTTAGAATATAGTCTATATTTGTAAATGTTAATGTATTCTTGAAATAAAAGTGTTATTTTGCTGTTGTTGCACAGTATGTTCTATAAATATCAATTATTTCAAATTGGTTGGTTGTTTTGTTCAAACCTTTTATACCCTTACTGATTTTCTCTCTACTCCTTCCGTCAGTTATTGAGAGAGAGATGGTGAAATTTCCAACTGTAATTGTAAATTTATCTATTTCTCCAAGAAATCCTCTCAGTTTTTGCATTGTATATTTTGGGGTTCTGCTATTTGATGCATACACATTTAAGATTATGTCCCCTTAATAAACTGATCCTTTTGTCAATATGAAATAATCTTTATCTCTAGGGATATTTTTGGCTCTGAAATCTAGTTTGTCTGATATTAATATAGGCTCTCTGGTTTCTTTTGATCAGTATTAGCATAGAATATTGTTTTTCATCCTTTTATTTTTAATGTATTTGTGTACTAAAATTTAAAGTCTATTTTGTGTAGGCAGCAGTTACTGCATTTTTGTCCAGTCAATCTCTGCCTTTCAAATGGTATATTTAGACCATTTAATTTAATTTATTAATATGGTTAGGTTTAAATCAAACATCTTCCTATGCTTTCCATTTGTCATAGCCTTTGCTTCTTTCTTGCTCCTTTCGCTGCCTTCTCAAGACTGGATGCAATCACGTGAAAGGGGAGTATGATGAAAAAGTAGACAAACAGGTGAGATTTCTTAAGTATCAAAGTGGAGAGTTTCAGTAGAATATGAGCGTGAAGTTCAGGAGAATGGTCTAGGACAGAGATAATGATTTGAGAGTCATCTGAATATTCTTGGTATTTAAAGACTTGGGACTTTAAATGTGATCACTTGGATTGGGAGTATGTAGGATAAATATAAGGAGATCAAAGAAGAGCCTAGGGTACCCCAAATTATAGAAGAGAGAAAGAGTTAAGGAGGAATGTGCAAATGAAACTTATAAGAAATCACATGAGAAGCTGGAGGAAAACTGTATTAGTGTGTTGTCTTGATAGTTAGGTGAAGAAAACCTTTAAAGTATAGAGAGGGATCAACTGTTTAAAATGTTGCTTTAGGTCAATAGAATGAAGACCGAATAGTGACTAAGAATTAGCAATGTAATGACTAAGAATTAGACTTTGATGACTTCAGTAAGAGAAGATTTTGTACAATAAAGAGGGCAAAGCCAGATGTGAGTAGGTTCAAAAGAGAATACGAAGGAAAATATTGGAGACAGTGATTACAGATAATATTTTTTCAGATAGTTCTCTAATAAAGGGGCTTATTTAAGATCAACTAAATAACAGCTTATTTGTTGTATAATGAGAATGACATAGTAGAGAAGAAAAATTAACAGGAAATAGAGGAGAATGTTTCATTGCTCAACTCATTTTATGATGCCAGCATAATCCAAAACCCAAACCTGAGAAAATATTATGGAAATATATATATAGAATACACCTATCATGAATATAGACTAAAAGTTCTTAAATATATCAGCAAATTGAATACAACATATAAAAAGTGATAATACATCATGACAAAGTAAGTATCTTTTATTCCTAGAATGGAAAGTTGGTTTAGTCAGTCAATGTAATCTACAATATTAACTGAATAAAGACAAAAATTACATGATTTCACAAAATTTAATGTCTATTCATGATAAACACTCTCAGAAAAATAGAAATATTAAGGAATTTCCTCAAACTGATAAAAGTTCTTCGAAAAATACAGTAAATTGTGAAAAACTAAATTGGTTCTATAGGAGATTGGGAACAAAGTAAGGAATGCTCACTTTAACCACTTCTGTTTATTCTTTCACAGAATAAATTCCTAGCCAATGCAATACAACCAGGAAAGGAAATATAAGGCATGAATATCTAAAATGAACAAGTCAAACTGTTCATATTAGTAGGTGAGATAATATTCTGTCAAGAAAATTCCAGTAGAAGTACAAAATAACTACTAAAATCAATATATTTTTATTAGCAAGAATTTATGACACAAAATTAATTCTTAAAATTTAATTTTATTCTTATATTGTAAAAGAAAACTATTGGAAATAAAATTTTTATATCCCATTAAACCCCATTTACAGTAGCACCAAAAATCATGAAATACCTTATAAAAATACTTCAAGACATCTACACTGAATACAACAACAACAAAAATGCTGAGGGAGAAGACGGCAGAGTAGGAGGACGTGGAGCTCATATCTCCTCACAATTAGGGCACCTACCAGGTGCTGGTGGGGTACCTCAGACACCTAAGGGGATGGGAGGAACCCTTGCGTGACCAGGTAGGATGTTGGGGGAGGAGAGGGGAAGGAGAAGTGGAGGCAGGACCGGACGAGCGCCCCTGAGGGATGGCTGGGGGAGGTGAGGGGTTCCCACGCCTGGAGGGGCCCACTCATGGTGAGGGGATCAGGAAGGACAATGAGAGACCTTCAGGGGATTGGAAAGGAATGTGGGAAGCCTGCAGGGATCCCAGGCCAGAACCTCTGCCCTCTGGGGCCCCCGCTGGCTGCGCTAAGCCTATGCCTCGCCTACTCACCACCCCCAAGGTGTTTTCTGCCCTTTTTTTTTTTTTTTGCTGTTGTGGTTCTGTTTAGCCTTGTTGTTGTTGTTTCATTTATATTTTTTCTAATATATTTTTATTTTTCTAATTTTAGTTTATTTTTTATTCTTTTTTATTGTTCTGCTCCTTTTTGTTTGTTGTCTTTTTTTTTTTTTTTTTTTTTGCTGCACTGTGCAGCTTGCGGGATATTAGTTCCCAGGCTGGGGGTCAGGCCTGAGCTCCTGTGGTGGGAGCACTGAGTCCAAACCACTGGACTAACAGAGAACCTCAGACCCCAGGGAATATTAATCTGTGTGAGGTCTCCCAGAGGTCCTCTTCTCAGCACCAAGACCTGGCTATACCCAACTGCCTGCAAACTCCAGTGTTGCATGACTCAGGCCAAACAACCAGACAGGAATGCAGTGCCACTCATCAAAAAAAAATGAGACAACAAAAAAATATGTTACAGATGAAGAAGCAAGGTAAAAACTTACAAGACCAAATAAATGAAGAGAAGATAGGCAACCTACCTGAAAAATAATTCAGAGTAATGATAGTAAAGATGATGCAAAATCCTGGAAATAGAATGGAGGCACAGATCGAGAAAATACAAGAAATGTTTAACAAGGATCTAGAAGAACTAAAGAACAAAGGAGTGATGAACAACAAAATAACTGAAAGGAAAATACATTAGAAGGAATCAATAGCAGAATAACTGAAGCAGAAGAACAAATAAGTGAGCTGGAAGATAGTATGGTGAAAATAATTCTCCCAAACTCGTTCTATGAGGCTACCATCACGCTGATACCAAAATCAGACAAAGATATCACAAAAAAAGGAAATTACAGACCAATAACACTGATGAACATAGGCACAAAAATCCTCAACAGAATACTATCAAACAGAATCCAACAACACATTGAAAGGATCATACACCATGATCAAGTGGGATTTATCCCCAGGGATGCGAGGATTCTTCAACATATGCAAATCAATCAACATGATGCACCATATTAACACACTAAAGAATAAAAACCATATGATCATCTCAATAGATGCAGAAAAAGCTTTTGACAAAATTCAACACCCATTTATGATAAAAACTCTCCAGAAAGTGTAAATAGAGGGAACTTACCTCTACACAATAAAGGCCATATATGACAAACCCACAGCAAACATCATTCTCAATAGTGAAAAACTGAAAGGATTTCCTCTAAGATCAGGAACAAGACAAGGATGTCCCCTCTCACCACTATTATTCAACATAGTTTTGGAAGTCCTAGCCATGGCAATCAGAGAAGAAAAAGAAATAAAAGGAATCCAAATTGGAAAAGAAGAAGTAAAACTGTCACTGTTTGCAGATGACATGACACTGTACATAGAAAATCCTAAAGATGCCACCAGAAAACTACTAGAGCTATTCAATGAATTCAGTAAGGTCACAGGATACAAAATTAATGCACAGAAATCTCTTGCATTCCTATACACTATCAAGGAAAGATCAGAAAGAGAAATTAAGGAAACACTCCCATTTACCATTGCAACAAAAAGAATAAAATACCTAGGAGTAAACCTACCTAAGGAGGCAAAAGACCTGTACTCAGAAAACTATAAAACGCCGATGAAAGAAATCAAAGATGACACAAACAGATGGAGAGATATACCATGTTCTTGGATTGGAAGAATCAATATTGTGAAAATGACTATACTACCCAAAGCAATCTACAGATTCAAGGTAATCCCTATCAAATTACCAATGGCATTTTTCACAGAACTAGAACAAAAATTTTACAATTTGTATGGAAACAAAAAGGATCCCAAATAGCCAAAGCAATCCTGAGAAAGAAAAATGGAGCTGGAGGAATCAAGCTCCTTGATTTCAGACTATACTACAAAGCTACAGTAATCAAGACAGTACGGTACTGGCACAAAAACAAAAATATAGATCAATGGAGCAGGATAGAAAGCCAAGAGATAAACCCACACACCTATGATCACCTAATCTATGACAAGGGAGGCAAGAATATACATTGGAGAAAAGACAGTCTCTTCAATAAGTGGTGCTGAGAAAACTGAACAGCTACATGTAAATGAATGAAATTAGAACACTACCTATAAACTCAAAATGGATTAAAGACCCAAATATAACACTGGATGTTATAAAACATTTAGAGATAAACACAGGGAAAACACTCTTTGACATAAATTACAGCAAGATCTTTTTTGACCCACCTCCTAGAGAAATGGAAATAAAAACAAAAATAAACAAATAGGACCTAATTAAACTTAAAAGCTTTTGCACAGCAAAGGAAACTATAAATAAGACGAAAAGACAACCCTCAGAATGGGAGAAAATATTTGCAAATGAAGCTAGGGATAAAGGATTACTCTCCAAAATATACAAACAGCTCATGCAGCTCAATATCAAAAAACAACCTAGTGATAAAATGGACGGAAGACCTAAATAGACATTTTTCCACAGAAGACATACAGATGGCCAAGAGGCACATGAAAAGATCCTCAACATTGCTAATTATTAGAGAAATGTAAATCAAAACTACAATGAGGTATCACTTCACACTGGTTAGAATGGCCATCATCAGAAAATCTACAAAAAACAAATGCTGGAGAGGGTATCGAGAAAAGGGAACCCTCTTGTACTGTTGGTGGGAATGTAAATTGATACAGCCACTATGGAGAACAGTATGGAAGTTCCTTAAAAAGCTAGAAATAGAACTACCATATGACCCAGCAATCCCACTACTGGGCATATACCCAGAGAAAACCATAATTCAAAAATTACACGTACCCCAATGTTCATTGCAGCACTATTTACAATAGCCAGGACATGGAAACAACCTAAATGTTCATCGACAGATGAATGGATAAAGAAGATGTGGTACATATAAACATGGAATATTACTCAGCCATGAAAAGGAACGAAATTGGGTCATTTGCAGAGATGTAGATGGACCTGGAGTCTGTCATACAGAGTGAAGTAAGTCAGAAAAACAAATATTGTCTATTAATGAATTTACATGGAATCTAGAAAAATGGCACAGATGAATCGGTTTGCAGGGCAGGAAGAGAGATGCAGACATAGAAAACAGATGTGTGGACACAGTGCGGGAAGGGAAGGGTGGGATGAAGTGGGAGATTAGGTTTGACATAAATACACTACCTGTGTAAAATAGATAGCTAGTGGCAACCTGTGGTAGAGCAGAGGGAGCTCAGCTCAGTGCCTGTAATGACCTAGATGGGTGGGATGGGGGGTTGGGGGTGGGAGGGAGTTCCAAGAGGGAGGGGATATATGTATATGTATAGCTGATTCACTTTGTTGTACAGCAGAAACTAACAAAACATTGTAAAGCGATCATACTCCAATTTTAAAAAGTGCTGAGGGAAATTGAAGACTTAAATAAATCAGAAGATATAGCATGTTCCTGAATTTGAAGACTCAGTATGAAGATGGCAGTTGGTCTATAGATTCAAAGTAATTCCAAAAAAATTCCAAATTTTTTTTTCTAGAATTTGACAAATTGATTCTAAAGTTTGTTTGGAAATGCAAGAGCCCTAATTAACCAATTAATTTTTTTATAAAAAGAACAAAGTATGAGAATGAATGTACTTGATTTCAAATCTTACTATAAAGCTAAAGTGATCAAGACAATTTAATATTTCAAAGGCCAAAAACCAAACAAAAAACCGAGATATTTAGCTCAATGGAACAGAGTAGTCCAGATATAGACCTCTATGATTTGGTCAATTGATTTTTCACAAAGGTGACAAGGCAATTCAATGAGGAAAAGAAAGTGTTTGCAAGGTTATAGCAATAACTGGATATCTCTATGGATAAAAGTGAACGTTGACCTCACAGCAAACACAAAATTAACTCAAAATGGATCATGGACCTAAATATAAGACCTAAAAAAATTAAATCTAGAAGAAAGGCAAAGTCAAAGTTTTCTTAACCAGAACATAGAAAGCTTAAGTCAAAAAAGAGAAAACCATAACTGGACCTCATCAATATAACAGATTTTGGTCTTTGAAAAATGTAATTTTAAAAACGAAAAGTTAAACCACAGACTGAGAGAAAACATTGGAAACACTTACATTAGAAAACAATCTTATATCTAGAAAATATGAAAAATTCTTACAATCCAATAATAAGAAAAACACAATTCAATAAAAATTAATGCAAAAGAATATATATGAGTGTCCAGTAAGTACATGAAAAGATATTCAACACTGTTATTCACCAGAGAAATGCAAATTAAAACTGAAATAAAATACCATTACATAACCATGAAAATGGATCAAAATAAACAATGTTACCACACGCAGTGTTAGTGAGCATGTGGAGCAACTGGAACTCTCATACAGTGCTGAAAAGAATGTAAAATGGTATAATCACTTTGGAAAACAGCTTGACAGTTTCTTAACAAAGTTAAACGTTCACCTGCCATGTGACTTAGTCATATTATTTCTCTGTATTGACCACAGAGAATTGAAATATATGTCTGTTCAAAGATTTGTCTGTGAGTGTTCACTGAAATTTTATTAACTACAAGGAATTGAAAATATATGTCTGCACAGAGACTTGCATATGAATATTCATTCAAAGGGAGTTGCAATAGCCCCAAACCGGAATCAATTTATATGCTCATCAACAGATAAGTGAATAAACAACTTGGGGGCTTCCCGGGGGCTTCCCTGGTGGCGCAGTGGTTGAGAGTCCGCCTGCCGATGCAGGGGACACAGGTTCGTGCCCCGGTCCGGAAGATCCCACATGCCGCGGAGCGGCTGGGCCCGTGAGCCATGGCCACTGAGCCTGCGTGTCCGGAGCCTGTGCTCCGCAACGGGAGAGGCCACAACAGTGAGAGGCCCGCGTACCGCAAAAAAAAAAAAAAAAAAACAATTTGGGATATATTTACTCAGTGGAATACTTCCCAGTCATTAAAATTAACTGATGTTATATATAACAACATAAATGAACCTCAAAATCATTGTGCTGAAGGAAAGAAGCCAGGCCAAAAAAAAAAAAAATAGTATGTGTATTAATATGAAGTTCTAGAAAATTCAAAGTGAGCTATAAGAGATAACAGTTTACTGGTTATTTGAAGATGGGGGTGGTGGGAGGAATGAATTATAAACGGACACAAGGAGACTTTTGTGGTTGATGGAAATGTTTATTATTTTGATATTGGTGATGATCTCATGGTTACATAAATGTATTGAAACTGATCAAATTAAGCACTTTCTATATTTTCAGTTTATTTTTCTTCATTTTAATTCAAAGTTAAAAAACATAACTCCCATTTAAATTTCTATTAAGTTTCCAGATAAAATTGAAAGTTATTAAAGCCTCAGCAGAGAAGGGATGGGAACAATCAGTGGGGAACTTACAGTTTAAAGACAAATACCTTTTGTAAAATATTTTAGCATATACAGGAAAACTTAGAATTTTATTCAGCAAGGTAACTTATAAGCAGCAGATACCATTAAAGCAATAATTAGAGTACCACTACCACCAAACAGTCTCTTTTGGATATTCTACCACTCTGGTATTAGAAAAGAATTCCTAGTACTTACAATCCTCAGGGAAAAAAGCAGTAGGGATTATGAGCCATGGGAGTAGAAGAGAAATCTTTAAATTAAAAAAAAAGGATTTTATGCTATACATAACCAAATATATTATAAAAATCCCAAAGGTATTACTCTCTCTGAAGTGTACATGATCGGTCCACTCTCCCTCCTCCCTGCTCGTCTCTCCCCAACAGCCAGCTTGTTTCATCTGGCTACAGTCAGAGACTTCTTTCTGGCTCTCACTTTCCTTTTCCTTCTTCAAATGTCAAAGCCGTCACAAGGATATTTTTAAAGCATAAATTCTTCATTTCATTACCCTATCTTCAAAATGGACATAATACCCTAACCTAATGGTGTTTTTAACGATTGGAGGAAGATAGATAGATAGATAGAAATAATGACAGATCAGTAAATAGTAGATGATTAATAGATGATAGATGAATATAGATAGATGAAAGATATTCATTAAACGATAGCAATTACTCAACTTAAACTATGTGAACAATGCTTTCATTGCATGAGATTTCAACCACTGTTTTTCAGGCAGGCCATCAGCACACTCATATACAAGTGAGATCAAACTATAGATTTTTGCCTTTCCACTTAGCTGAAACTGTTTGATACCCAAAACGATCTTCCTTTTGAACTCTTTTAAATTACTTCACCAAGGTAGAGTGAGATTTGGAATCAAGTGTTACACACAAAAGCAAACACTTGTTAGAAACAGCATAGGACCCATTCCACTAGAATTGTAGCTGATCTCCTACTGACACTGAAACCTGACATCTCTTAAGCCACTTTCGCAAACACTTTTGAGGTGGAAGTTTGCCACAGAACAGATTTCTGGCAATTAATATGGGCAACAGAAAGGAATAGAGAATGGCTTATGAAGGCACTCTGCTTTGGCACAATTTCACTTAAGCTAGTTGCGATCACTTGCACAAGGGTTGTACGTGGGTTCGACCTTTTATTTTAGCTTTCAGCTGTGTTCCACAATTGGGTCATGGCTGTTGCTACTAATTATATGGGTGATATATATTTAAGGACACTAACGCATTATTTGTGCTTGCCATCTTCCATCCCCCTGGAATTATTTGTACAGTATATAATTGATTTTTACCACCAACCACCAAACCCCACAGGACATAACACCCACAATGTTCTTTTTGCTATTTCCCACAGGTGCTGTTGTCACTTTCCTGCTGGCGTTTTCTTAGATGGGTGTTCAGAAATTATCTTTCTTTCAACACACACACACACACACACACACACACACACACACACACGCATGCATGCTAAATCTCTGCAAAAAAAATAAGAAAATTCAAATGTAATCAAACCAAGACAACTGCTTCAGTTTGTAGTTTAGGAAAGAAATAAAATCCTTCACACGGCACTTAAAAAAAGCCTTTTTGAAAAAGTTCCTCATCAAAGATTTCCTAAAATGTGACTAAACTATAAAGCTATTATTGCTATTAATTGCTACTATTCCTATTGTTCTTCCCTTCTGAGGCCAGAATACCATGGTTCTAAACAGTTTCCATTTGTTTCATGATAAATCTGATGCTTCAAATTGTCACTTGCTGGAGGAGACCATCTGCTTCAATGTTGGCATTTCTAATTGCAGACTAATAAATTTGTCATATTAGTAACTATTTCAGCCAATAAATTCATGGATAGAAAATCTGACTATGGGATATGTCATCAAGAAACTGTTACTGCAGACTGAAACCAAAGCACCTGCTATCCAATTTTTAAGATCTGTAAGTTCCCCTAAAAAAATTCATGATTCTATTTTGTACTGGAGTCTACATATACACAGTGTTTATTTGCCAAAGACCTTGTCTGCCTAAGGATACTTAGGCTATCTGAAAATGTCATTATCTTATGCTAATGACGTATCACCAGAGTAAGCAATAGTTAATTATTCAAGAACATATGACTGCTTGGTAAGACACCCTGTATAAAGGGGTCGATACAACTTAGCAGCTAATGGAAGGCACAGTAATTTTGTGGCACAAACTGCTTATTTTATAACTGAATTTCACTGAGTTTTTTGTTTTGTTTTTGCATGTGTTATTTGGGCAGAAAACATTTCACCACAATTTTGTCCTATATAAAACTTAGAATTTTAGTGATAGAACACTTCATCATGTAGATTTAAGTTAGTTACTGACTTCAGCAGAAAAACTCTTTTACATAGATTAAAATATTAAATAGTTCTATAAGACTTATTACAAAATAATGGTCCTTATTACCCCTTTCTCTGTTTTCATTTCCCAGGGGCAACAACTTTCAATTCTTTGATTTAGTTCATTATGTCTAATTCTTCATTTCTTTTTTTTTTTAGTTGTAGCAACTATTAATTGATTTTCCAGCATGGAAGATGAGCATTTAGTCATCTGTCAAACATGACAAACACAAACAAATTATCTCCCAAATTATTTCTATATCTGAAATATATCTGGGTCCACCCAGTCTCTCAATACTTTTATACCATACTTTTAGTTAGATCAATATTAAATGCTTAGATTATTAAGATTATGTGAATATTATTCCTAGATGGACTAAGTACTAGATGGAGATTACTTTTTGGGGGGGGGGCACAACTTTTACTTTACATTAAAGGTAATATTTATTTTCTTTTTACCTTTTTGTGTTCTCTTTCCCACTAATTCAGCCCCAAGCTTTCCCCAAGTTGTCTACAATCTCTCTCAATACGTTCAAATACCTCATGGGTCCTATCAATTACCTCATCTTGGAGACAGGTCCCCTGGACTTTTTGGACCTGGTTTTTACATCTGGAGCACAGTGCTCACCCTGACATCTTCTTTCACCATCATCCTAGGGTATTATCTTTTTCTTGAGTTGGAGCCATTGTTTCCTGGATCCTATTATTTCTTCTTTCTTGGTTTACCCACTCCTTCACTTACTGAGAAAGGATATGTAAATGAGAAATTTTTTGAGAATTCCCATATACGAAAATATCCTTGTCTACACATAATTACTTCTGTATAAAATTCTAGGTTAGATGTCCTTTTTTTCGTCAAAATGTAAATGCCTTGCTCTACTGGCTTTGAGTTTCTGGTGTCAAAATAGAGAAATCTACAAACATTTGGACTACAGATTCATTGTATATGGCTTCTTTTATTGTTTGATTTTTTTTTTCAACAAGCTTTTGCAATTGTCCCATTTACTCCATTGTTTTGTTAGCTCATAATGATATGTTTAATGTGGGCCAATTTTTCTCCCCGAATGTTTTTGTTAAACACAGAAACTCATGTCCTTCAATTTCATGAAATCTTGAATCATTTATTTGATGATTTTCGTCACTTAATTTTTTATGATCTCTCTAATACATCTGCCATTTGGTTTGTGGACTTCCTGATCTAAAATTAAAAGTCCTTTTTCTTATATGTGTGTTTCAGTCTCTGTCTTTTGTGTCCAATGATTTCTGGCTATCTGTACTTAGAGATGAAACACCTAAAAGCTGATTCAAAGCTCTGCACTGGTGAATGGTCTCTGTCAACGGGGAGCCTCACTGTAGATCAGCTGGCGGGGCTGTTTCGTTAGGGAAACTTGAATGTGGGAAAATTTAGACTTTTCCCTTTGACTGCTCAGGTTCCCCAGAATGGAATCAGCCTATCTCCTGCGTGGAGCATACAAGCCTGGCTGTCAGCATTTTGGAATCCAAGCTAGGGGAGAAAACTGAGCATTTAATAATAAGAGAAATAATAGAAAAGAAATACCTATTTAAAATGATTGCAATGTCATAAAGAAGACAGTTCAAAGTAAGTATTATAAATCAATAGATTTTTACAGAACAGCAACAAACGTTTAGATTTTTAAAAATCTGTTCATACTTTTTATCTTAGTAAACCTACTTTTACTTAAACTTACTGTTACTTTTAATTAAAGGAAACAGAAATTTGGCAGATTTTTGTACAATAAGTTACTTAACATTACTTAATGATGCAAAAAACTAGAAAGCACCTAAATGCCCCCAAATGGGACTGACTCTATTGCATATTACATATTATGTTTACTACATTATTAGGATATACTATGTAACATATATTTTAGATCTTAAGTTTTATCACACATATGTGGCACCTTTTGTTATTTTAAACAACAGGCATCAATCAACTTCATTTCTTAGTGCTCTTACTGAACTCTTTGTAACTTAAAGAAAGGAAGAAAGAGGAAGGAAGGAAGGAAGGAAGGAAGGAAGGGAGGGAGGGAAGAAGGGAGGGGAGGAGAGAGGGAGAGGAGAAAGAGAAAGAAGGAGTGAATAACCTTTTCTAGTTCTTACAATCTTGGCCATAAAACAGAATGCAGGAATTTCAACTTGTGCCTTATTTACTCTCAAAGCTTTCAGCATATTTATTGGCTTAGTGGAAATCTCTTCATGTTGTATGCAGCCAAGAATATGGAAGACATTGATGACCAGTTATCAATTTACACAGAATAGAAAATATTCTAAAGCCCCTTCCCGCCAAAGCTAAGACTGTCTTTTATCAAAACGTTGTAAATGCTGAAGTTCCGAAAATCAGAATCTCAAAATCATAAAAATAATGTAAATTTAGCTCTAAGGCCATCTCAATGCCCTTTTCAAGGCTCTGGTCTTTGAACAAGCAGTCTGAGTCAGAAGTGCTGAACGTTTTTCTGTCTTGTAAAAGGCAGTAGTAACCTGGCACAACCAGAACAGTGCAGTCAGAAATCCTAAGAAGTTTCTTTTGTTACATAGAACAAAGAAGTGAGCTACACAGTTTAAAACCCATCAGGGTTTCAGGAATAAGTGAAACTTTTTTTGTTTGTTTCAGAACTGTTAAAAAAAATTGTTATACTCCAAAGGTTTTACAATCAAAAAAGGCTATGTTCATGGTGTTTCAAGCAAAGGAAATAACTTATTTGAAGAAAACTACCTTAAAAATAAAAAATAATAGCAATCTGACTTATGACCCTTACTGAGCAGTCAGTATCACAAAGTATATACGTTATATACACAAGTATAATCGAGGTATGCATGGAGAGCTTTTCCAACTTTAAAGGCTAATTTCTTTGGAGGGTCACATGACAAGAAGAAATACATGTTTAAAACAGTGCTCAATCCTTTCCAAGCTCTGCTGAATAACTCCAAGGGAAAAAATAATAATTGGAGAAGGAGTGCATTATATATATTCTCCATACAATTTCAGTGATAATGATCATTTTTAACTATTATTAACTCTCACCTTCATTCTGTGTATCTTCATTTGTTCAAAAGTTTTTATAAATTATAAGAGTTTAGAGGACTTCAATTTTACTCCACTGCCTTCCTTCTGGCAAGTTGACACAATAGTTAAATTTACATTTAATTTACAGATTACTAATGTCAGGTATGACTAGCTTTTCTAATATTTGATAGATATTTGTGTTTGATGTTGTGTGAATTGGCTTTATATATATACCCTTTGCTCATTTTTTAATTGGGTTTCTTATATCTTTCATACTGACTTACAGGTAATCATTGTATATTCTAGATATTAACCCCTGTCAGTTATAGACTTTAAAAATATTTTTTTCCTGTTAAATAATCTCCTAGCATTTTTATGGTATCTTTTATTGATCAACAAAATCTGTAAAATATGGGTACGGTTTAGTACATCTATTATGCCCCCATATGCCAGCTTACGAGTTCTGCTCTTTGGGGCTTAAGGCCTTCCTCACCCTAAGGTCAAAAATATATAACGCCTCATTTATGAAACTGATTTTTATATATTGATGTTATACTAAAAAGCTCTTAGAAGCTTTAATAATCTATATTGACAAATAATTTTATGTTGTCCATGAACAAAATTGCATAATCTCAAAAAATGAAAAATTTTGGTTCTATCTTTACAATTTTAATATATTTTGTTTTTCTCATCTTAATGTACAAGTTAGGTCTTCTATTTCAATGTTGCATAGAAGTGGTGTTAGTGATCACCTTTATCCTTTTGAAGATCTCAAAAAATATTCAGAGCTTCACCATCAAGTTTGAGTTACTGTATGCTTATACAGAATGATTCTTCTCAGGTTAAAGTGCTTTTCTATTCCTAGATTTCTTCTATCATAAATGATGCTATATTTTATTTTTTTAGTTCTATCTTCTATCATAAATGAATGCTATGTTTTATTTTTAATTCCTGCTTCTTCTATGATTATGATAATAAATATTTTCTCTTATAACCTGTTAAAATGTGGATTTCATTCACTGATTTCCTTATGCTAAACACATTTCCCTCCTGGAGTTTGCACAACTAGGTATTAATATATTTTTCTTTCAACAGATTGTTGAATTTGGTTTGCTAATAAATGTTTTAAGATTTTTGAATTGATGATCATCACAGACGTTGGCCTATAGTTTCCATTTTGTTATGTGTTTTCCTCATTTTTGATGTTAAAATTAAGTTATCCAAAGGAAAATAGAAAAGTATTCTGAATATGTTCATGCAACATATTTGAAAATTTAGATAAAAATATATACATATCTTGCAAAATGCAACTTATCAAAGCTGACACAAGAAGAAATATAGAATATGATTGGCTGTGTAGCTGTTAAAAATTAAATTTCTTATCAAAAACCTCTTCACAAAGAAAACTCCAAGCCCAAATGGTTTCACTGATGAGTTTTATCACAAATTTAAAGAAGACATATCACCAATTTTATGCATTCTTTCAGTAAACAGAAGAGGGAACATTTTTCAACTCTGAGCTAATGTAAGTTAAAACAAAAACTTGATGAAAAAATTATCAAAAAATTACTGAGCAATATCTCTCAATGAATGTAGATGCAAAAAAATACTTGCAAATATTGGCAATCAAAGCCAGAAATGTGTAAAAAGTATAACACATCATGCTGAAATAGCAGTTATTCCAAGAATGCAAGGCTAATTTAACATTCAAATAGTTTACCAATTTAATTCACCATTTAATGGAATAAAAGAAAATATCATTTCAATATATGCAGGAAATCATTTGACAAAATTCAATACTTCACTATAAAAATTTATAAGATTTACAAGCTCTCAGAACACTATGAATGAAAGGAAACTATTTCAACTTGAGAAAGTTTGTCTACCAAAATTAAACAAGCAAAAAAATAAAGAAAATAAACCCCTACAACTGCCTTTATACTTAATTATGGAATATTAAATACTTTATCACTAAAAACTGAAAAACAAAAAAAGGCAAGGATGCCCACTCTCACCTCATCTGTTCAACATTGTTCAGGATATCCTACGCATAGTAATGAGAGGAAAAAAATTTTTTAAGTACAATGTCTCCATTCACAGAGAGCATGACCGATTACATAGAAAATTCTAAGGAATCTGTAAAACAACTATGGAAACTATTAAGTAAATTTAGAAAAGTGACAGGATAAAACACCTAGTAGTTAAAATAGTTTTTAATTTTGATGAAATCCAATTTATAGTTTTTTTGTTGATGATGCTTTTGTTGTCTAAGAACACTTCACCTAAACCCAGATCAAGAAGATTTTCTTCTTCCTTTTTTTTTTCTAAATTATTTAAAGTTTTGCACTTTAAATTTAGGCCTATGATTAATTTTGATTTAATTTTTGTACAGGTTTGAGGTTTAGATTGAGATTCATATTTTTGCGTATGGATTAGCAATTTGTTGAAAAGACTATCTTTTCTCTACTGAATTTCTTATGTGCTTTTGTCAAAAATCAAATGATCACATTTGTGTGGATATATTTCTGAACTCTCTATTCAGTTCCATTGATTTAGGTGTCTATTCCTTCACCAATATCACACTGTCAATGTAGAGGTCTTTCACATTTTTTCTAAATTTATTCCTCAATATTTTAAACTGACGCAATTGTAGGTGAATTTTTTTTGTTTCATTTTCCAGTTGCTATCTAGTAGTATTTAAAATACAACAGATTACTGTAGCCTGATTGTAATTTTTAAAGTCAGGTAGTGATGCTTCCAACCTAATTCTTATTTTGCTTAGCTATTTTCGCTCCTCTGCCCTTCTAAACAAAAGGGCACAGGAATGATGCAATCTAACTCAGTTTACATGATCATACCAGTTGTCATGTTGAGATAACTTGAGGGAGGCAAGGGTTTATTAGTGCCATAGTCTATTCCTACTGTATTTATACAAACAAGAGAAGACAGTGACTTAGAAGAGAATAGTTTATATGAGAGTGGTTAAAAAAAAAAGGTTGGATTGGGGTGTAGATTGTATTGATAGGTAGAATTGAAAGGATTTGAGATGGAAATAAGGTAGAAGAGAAATAAAGGAGTCATGGATGAATCCTTTTTTTTTTGGCCTGAGGAACTGTAAAATATGGCCTTCAATATCTATACTGTAAGCTAAGAAAATCGTAATATTTTTCAAAAATTAATGGATAAAATTTTCATAAAGGAACTATTTATAATAGCAAGAAAAAAAGAAACTGACTACTTAAATACCCAACAATATCAGAATGGTTAAATATTATATGGCAAAAAAAAGGAAAATGATACTTAAATACAATATTATATAAATTTATAAAATTATATATTTGCAAATTTTAATGACATGAGATATGTTCATAAAAGAAAGTGTTTTCATAAAATAAAATTAATACTAAAAAACTATAAAGACTGTAAAAGGATCAACTGTTACCAGGGGTTTAGTGGAGAGAGAGGGATCAGTAGGCAGAGGAGAGAGGACATTTTGGGCAGTGAAACTAATCTGTAAGACACATGTCATCATACAGTTGTCAAAATTGTACACAGAATGTACAAGATCAAGAGTGAAACCTAAGTAAACTATGGACTTTGGGTGATAATGATGTGTCAATATAGGTTCATTTTTTGGTACAGATGTGCCCCTCTGGTTCTAGATGTTGATAGTGGGAGTCTGTGAATATGTAGGGGCAGGAGGTTTAGCAAAATCTCTGTACTTTCTGCTCAGTTTTGCTGTGAACCTAAAACTTCTCTAAAAAATAAAGTCTATTAAAATAAACTCTTATTTATATTATAATATATATGTATATATGCACATATGTTTATGCACACATATACACACCTATATGTATGCGAGAAAAACATTAACAGTAATTATCTCTAGGTCTACAATTATAGAACACTTTTTAAATACAATTTTCTATATTTTATAAAATCAGAGTATAAATGATAGGAAGTTATTTTAAAACAGAACTACCACATATATAACTTTATTTTTATAAAATAGCACGATTAAAGAACAAAAGTAAACAAAGATTTAAATTAAATAAAATGTTATTTATTGTGAAAATGTATGTTTTTGTATAGTAAATATATGTCTAATAATACAGGAAGAATGGTTATGGTTATTACAAATGAATGCATAATGAAAACAACATATAAGTGCAACTTCACACATTTTGGAAAGGATTAGTGATAAATTCATTTGTCTTATTGAAATTTAATGTTTTTTTTTTTCCAGATACTTTCCATTTGTTTAGAGGGGTTATTTAAGCTAGCAGTGGGAATGAATCCAAATCATCTAAATAATACATGGAATGGGTAATATATAGTCTTCTATTTTAAAAGTCATGTTATTCATAAAATGTGGAATTAAAAAATTATATAAATAAAGCTTGGCCTGGAAACCATGATTAATATGTGTAAATCATTGTTTCTAATGTTTAAAGTGAACAGACTTTTCTTAGTATTTAAAAGGTCCTATTCAGGGAATCTACAGGTTCAGTGCAATCCCTATCAAAACACCAAGGGCATTTTTCACAGAACTAGAACAAATAATTTTTAAAAATATGCATGGAAACATAAAAGATCCAACAGCCAAAACAACCTTGAGAAAGAAGAACAGAACTCAAGGAATCTCATATATATATATATATATATATATATATATATATATATATATATGTCACACAATGGAATACTACTCAGCCACAAAAAAAGAATGAAATTCTGCCATTTGCAATGAAATGGATGGACTTAGAAGGTATTATGTTAAGTGAAATAAGTCAGAGAAAGACAAATAGTGTATATCACTTATATGTGGACTCTAAAGCACACTAGTGAATATAACAAAAAAGAAACAGACTCACAGGTATAAAGAACAAACTAGTGGTTACCAGTGGGGAGAGGGAAGGGGGAGGGGCAAGATAGGGGTAGGGAATTAAGAGGTATGAACTACTACTATAAAATAAATAAGTTAGGCAGAGCTTCAACATGGCAGAGGAGTAAGACATGCAGATCACCTTTCTCTCCAAAAATACAAACATTATACATCAGCACAAATGAGAAGATAAACAAAAAGTAATTATGGGACTGCATTTAATCAGCAAAATCTAAAATGTGGTGATATGCCATGCAAAATGGCATTCATGAGGGAGAAGACCCCAAGTAGTCCAGCTAGGGGGAAAAGCCATTTGTTCTTTCTCTTCTATCATTTAACTAAAAAGTCTGTATTTTAATCTCAGAAAGTAATAATTGCTTGTGACAGGTCAAGTAGAAATTGATAAATATTTAAGAGCAACTTTCGTAGATAATGAGACAAATGCTCTAGAGAAATTGATACTTTATTTCTTTAAAGCTTCTTAGGATAGTATTAGTGCTTTTCCACAAATGGATTTATCTAGGAAGTTTTAAATATGTATTTGTGTGTGTGTGCACTAGCACAATAGTATTACAAAGTTCACACATTCTATTTAATTAAAAATGTATGGGTACAGTTAAAAAAGAGGCCAGAGAGTTAACAATACCTTCTATTTGCCCTAGACATTTCCATTCCTTCTTGACCAAGGTGACAATGAATTGTGACAGAAAAACTCATGAACACTTTAAAAAATATTTAAAAGTCAAATATTTGATACCTTTTTATTAGTCACATGAAAAAAAATTTAGCCAGTCTTAGGTAGATCTCAGACAGCCGTGAAAGTTACTAAACTAACAAGTAAATTTCCTTACGCTATTTTATATGGAGCTCTCTCATCATTTTGGCAAGAGTCATTCACTATGTAAGTAATGACACCTCTCTTATAAAATGTGCTAGGAATTTTCCAGCTCACAAATTGAAGTTTTAAAAATTTAAGAAAGGAGACAAGAAGAAAAGTAGGGGGAGGGATGAAGGGAGGGATGGATGGAGGGAGGGAGGGAAGGAAGGAAGGATGGAAGGGAAGGAAAGGAAGTGTAAAGACGCTTATGCAGAGCTGGATCTGTGCCCTCAATGATCCGCTTACTGACTACGCCATATGTTAGCCACATTACTTAAGATGTTTGGGGCACAGAATTCATTAGAGATAAAGTCGACAGGATAATTACAGGAAATTGAAATCAACTGAATACTGAGTTGTAAGTCCCATTGATCCTTTAAAATGTCCAGCTGCCATGGCATATTTCATAAATCACTCAATTTACAAGAAGAAAATTCTCTCCATTGATATAAGTATACGAAAAATACATTAAATCCAAATAGTCTTTAAATATCAGAAGACTGAAGTTCTTGGCTAAACTTGAAATTAAAGTTTTTAAAAATTAGCATTTACATTTGTAGAAGCAAACAGAAATGGAGTCACTTATGTCAAGGACAAAATGGAGATGGCCAATACAGCACATAAAGGAAACAACTTAACCTTACAAGAATTTACAGGTCTTCTCAGAAATCAGCAGAGGGCACCAGCCAATCCCTAAATGCCAAGTCTGTTCACACCATCTCTGGACTTCCTTGTTCCCCGACTCAGCTACCCTGATCCAATAAGAAAGAGCACTAGGCAAGCAATCAGCTGAAAAAGAGCCAAATGATTTCCACATTTATTCCATAAAAACCCCTTAGTCTATGAGAAACTCAGAACTCATTGCTCCCGTAGCCTTGAGTTTCCCAGCTTGCAGGTTTGCAATGAACTCATCTCATCTTTCTGCTTTGTTTTATTCGGTATGTAGTGTCTGGTTTTTGACACATAATATGTGACTAGTTCCCTTGATGTACGTGGTCGCTTAGCTAGTTTTTTGACTTTCCTTATGTGGTAGTAATTATAGTTTACGATCAGAAGTGGAACATTTCTTGACATTAATACTCATGTCTACTATGGATAGTGTTGTCATGGTAGTTATTTCCTTCTTTGTTTCCATAAGAAAGGGACAATAACACTTATCTTCCTCACAGGGGTGCTGTAATATTAAATATTAATGCTGGTGATTTCCACAGACTGAGTTTTATTAGAAACCTAACCAAAAGATCTTTCACATTAAGAAGTAAATCATAAATTTTTCATCTTTCAAATTTGGAAACTAAACTCTCTTCTTAAAAATTCTGATTGTCAATATTCTCTCACAATTTCAGAGCTTTCTTCAAGCTTTTAAAAGATCAGTGTATGTCAAAAGGCAATCGCATCTCTTACCATAAAAAACGGGGTGAAAATAGTATTCTCTGGTTGAAAGGAGCCTTAAGCATACTTGTGTGGGATTCTTCAATCTTCAGGGCAGGTCATTCATATAAATTCAGTGAGGACAGTAATGTGTGAATCTGATACTACCCTGACCCCTGTCCACCTTACAAGGCAGCTCTAACATCTCAAACAGTAAAATTCAGACCAATAGCTACCTCTTCTGCTGCCAAACAGATAGATAGCCTATATCTGAACTCAATTTACAAAACAGGGACACCACTATACGTTAGCCACTTTAATAGATTCAAGTTTATTTTCAGAATATACATCTACCTTTGGTAGAGAGTAAAGCAATTACTCTGACAGGGGGAAAAGTGCTGACAGGCCAATAAGACAAAGAAAAGAAAGCGTCAATTAACCTACAGTGATAGACTCAAAAAAAAAAAAAAAAAAGAATGGCGAATCAATTTATTCATCTTCAAGTACTGTTTCTGTGGTACTATTTCTCCTCTTCCAAAAGTTTCTAGATGTGGTAGACATATTCATGCACAGCATGTTGTAGAAAGCTGTCAGTAGTTCTGATACAGTCACCCCAAGGTCTAATCCTATTATTTTAGATGAAAAAAGTACAAGGATGCTCACCAGACCAGCCCTTCTTAAGAGACATCAAGAAATACATAAGGTACTTTAGGTGCTTGGCCCCTAAGTGTTGCTAGAACAGTAACAGGCTGCAAACAATCTATGAATCTAGAGATGGCAGTAAACAGGATTGCTTTCAGTTTATGAGCTGTTAAGCCTGTTTCGTAAAGTAGTTCATGGTGACTGACAGTTAAAACACTGGGTCATTCACTAGTTCCTGTGTTATGTGGCAAGTGGCACAAGGCCATGAAAAATGATGGTACCAGGAGAAAAATCTTACAACAAATGCTCTTCTTCTGCAGCCACCTATAGGGGAGATGAACAAAAAGTATAGAAATGGTTCAAAACTGTAAACATCTCCAAAAGCAAAGTCTCAGACTGCTGCAACCAAAGTAAATAACCACATATAAAAAACAATTTCCAGTGACAACCCAACATTGTTAATCTTATAGTATTATTTAGGGCAGTGTGGGTGGAGAAGTTGGTCATGAGGTTGGAACCAATTTTATCTTGAATGACCCACACTCAGTTTTAACAGTCTAAACCAATTATCTCAGTTAGTGTTTATAAAGATTCATTTTGTGAATTGGTAAGTTTATACCAAATATACTATGCTTCACAACAACAATAGATTCCTATGTGATCTATGCTATAAACATATATATTCTGAACTCCTGGGTACAGATTGTTGATTAAGCATGGAGAACACAGTCTAATTCCTCCTCCCACTCAAAACTAATTGAAATATTTGATAACATATACATAAATTAAGAAAGAGAATACATTTCCAGAATCTGAACGGGAATTCACAGAAGTAACAAGTAATCCAAGTGGCTAAGGAGTGTCAGGACTTGGTAGAAACCACAGTGTTTCAGGTTCCACTGCAATTCCAGAGTAGCCAAAGCCACAGGCCACTTGCATGTCAGGGAAGCAGGACTGCAGAACACATGCCTGCCTGCAAACTGGGGCAGGAAATCACTACCAGAACAAGCCACTAACCTTGACTATGGGGAAAAAAAATCCCATAAACCAGAAACTGAAGTCTGCACTTTGAGGGTGCTGAGGCTGAATTCATGGTATCCACACAGCACAAACCTGCTTAAAAGCAAAATAAGCCTATAGAGCCCAAGAAGAAGCAACAAGCAAAACACTACACTACCCAGCAAGGCCTTTGTATCTCAGGACGAAAAACTTCCCCTTTAGAGCAATTCCAAAAGAAAATAAATTCACAGAGAGCAATTACAGAATGTATGAGAAATGTCATTTCCAAAAAGGAGGATTTATACCTGAAGAGATGACTTCAGAGATGCATCTGAACTTTAAAATAATTATAGTAATCCTCAAACAGATGAAGTAAGGAACAGCACTTATGTACCAAGAACAGGGAATTATGCCAAAAAAGCAAGGATACAGAAGAAAAACAAGTAATAGTTTTAGTAAATAAAATCATAGCTACTTACATAAAAAGTTTGATAGATGTGGGCAATTAGTAGATGAGACACAATTTTGAATGAAGAATTAGCAAATTAGCAGAAAAAACTGAGGAAATTTTTCAGAATACAGCTCACACAGATAAAGAGATATTAAAATATGAGACAGAAATAAGAAACATGGAAATAGCACAGAAGTTCCAGAATCCATGTAATGGCATGGTAGAGAGGCAACATTTTAAAAAATATTGGTAGAGAAATAACTAGCCAGGAAAAGCCATGAGCTCTCTAATTGAAAAGGTGCATCAAGTGGTAAGATCAAGTAAGAAGAAAACCATATACAGACACATTACAACAAAACTGCAGAACTCAACTATAAAGAGAAAATTCTAAAAGCCACTGAAGGAAAAAAATATACAGCATGTACAAAGTAATGGTAATTAAATGATAAAAGCTTTCTTTGTCAGGAGCCCCTAAGCCTCACCCCCCAGGTTCATGACTCACTGGGAAGACTCACAGGACTTACTATATAGCTGTATTCATGGCTATGATTTATTATATCAAAAGATGAAAAGCACATGAGCAATGGGAAAGGCTCATGAAACAAAGTCCAGAGGAAACCAGGAGCAAGCTTTCAAGAGACCTGTCCCACTGGAATCACACAGGATGCACTTAATTCCTCTTTAATGTAAGTTGTGACAATGTGCATGAAATACCATCTGCCAAGGAAGCTCATTAGAGAATCAGTGCCCAGGGTTTTTGTTGGGCTTTGGTCATGTAGGCACCCTCTACCTAGCATCTGCAAAAATTCCAGATTCCCAGAAGGAAGGCAGGTAGTCAGCATAAACTACATTGTTTGTACAAACAGTTTAGGTACAGTGAGACATCCTTATCAGGAAATGGTGGAAACTCTCCCAAATCCAAGTTCCCAGGGACCAGCCGGGCTAATCTTACAAGCAGGCCTTTCTAAGGATAGCAGTCTCAGGCCTGCTGTGCTCTTTTCTGCACACCTTCTTATTACCAGGGGCAGATACTAGAAGACGATAGAGAGTAGTTCTGTTCCACTGACCATCTTCAAAGTTTAAGCAGTTACGTAAACAACTGCTTATAGATGTTGTAAAATGACAAAATGAGAGTAAATTACTGCTGCTCTTCTCAGAAATCTTTCCTTCTGGTCCTCTGTCTTTTTACACTCTGGATTGACCTCATTCATGTCCATGACTTTAGTTAGCAACTATCTACTGAAGAATCCTCAAATTGCTATCTCTAAATCAGATGTCTTTAAAGAGTTCCTAGACCAGGATCTTCGATGTACAGTGAAAATGTCTACATGAGTCTCCCAAAGGGCACCTCATACCCAATGAGCCCCTAAATTTTTATTCCTTTGATTTAAAAACAAAAACTTTTTTCCCTTACTTCATATCTACCAATGTCACAAATCACATAATCTAGAAATCTCATAGAAAATCCAAGAAAAAGCTATCAAAAAAAGTTCCTAGAACTAATGAGTACATTTAGCAGGGTGGTGTTAGGTCTCAGCAAGGTCTCAGTATACAAGAATACAAAAGTTGGTCCTATTTCTGGAGCTGGGTATAATACTAACAAAGGCAAGTTTCCACTGAATGATTAGGGAAAGAAATAGTTGAAGAGAGCCCTGCTAAAACCACTGTCAACCCAGTGTGAATGTGTACATACCTAAGGAGTGACATTAGAGGCTTCATAACGTGAGAAAAATAGACAGCACTAAAGTAGTCTGGCCCAGTGCAAAAGAATGACTCTGGATCCTTACTTCATATTATAGACAAAAATAAAATGGCTCATAGACATAAATGTAAAACTACAAAACATTTAGTAGTAAGCATAGGCCTAAATTATCATGATCTTGGAGTGTGCAATGGTTTCTGAAATATGATACCAAAAGGACAGGCAACCAAAGTGAAGAAAAAAATTGGAATTCATCAAAATTTAAAACGTTTTTGCTCCAAAGACATCATCAAGAAAGTGAAAAGACAACCTACAGAATAGGAGAAAATATTTGAAAATCATGTATTTGATAAGGGACTTATATATGTAATAAATCAAGAATCTTTACAACTCAATAATAAAAAGACAAATAGCCCAATGTTAAAAATGCACAAAGGATCTGAATAGACATTTATCCAAAGAAGATATGTAAATAGCCAATGAGGACTTGAAAAGATGCTCAACATCATTTGCCCTCTGGGAAATGTAAATCAACATAATGGAATGTTATTTGACAGTAAAAAGAATGAATTACTGATATGAGCTACAACACAGATAAACCTTGAAAGCATTACACTGAGTCAAAGAAGCCAGTCACAAAAGACTACGTATTACATGATTTCATTCATATGAAATGTCCAGAATAGGCAAATGTATAAAGACAAAAAGCAGGTTAGAGTTTGTCTAGCTCTGGGAAGTTTAGGAGAAATGGGGTGAGGGGTAACTGCTAAAGGGTACGGGGTTTCTTTCTGGCATTATGACAATGTTCTAAAATTGGTAGATAGTTTCAAAATTCTGGAGATATACCAAAACACACTAAATTGTGCATCTTAAATAAGTGGATTTTTTTCTTTATGAATTACATTTTAATAAAGCTAGTACTTCACCAAAAAAGATTTGAACAAGTATTTGCCAAAGATACAGGGATAGGAAATAAACAGAAGAAAAAAAATGTTCAGTATCATTTGCCATTTGAAAAATGCAAACTAAAACCATGAGATACCTATTAGAAAGGCAAACAAACAACATCAAATCTTGGCAAGGATGCAGAAAAATAGGAACTTTCATTCATGTAGGAATGCCATATGGTACAGCCACTTTAGAAGATAGTTTGGCCATTTTTTATAAAGTTAAACATACACTAACAAAAGGTCCAGCTCCATACTGTCCATACTCCTGGATATTTACCCAAGTGAATGGAAAACTTAGGTTCAAACAAAATTCCTAAATGAATGTTTATAGCAACTTTATAAATAATCACCAACAACTTGAAGCTATGGTCTGAAAGTTTGTGTCCCAGGCCCACCTGCCCCCCAAAATCCACATTTTGAAATCCTGAAGCCCATTGCAATGGTATTAAGAGGTGGGACCTTTGAAGATAATTAGCTCATGAGAGTAAAATTCTCATGAATAGGACTGGTACCCTTATAGAAGAGGCCCCAGAGAGAACACTCACCGCTTCCACCATGTGAGCATGCAAGGAGATGTCCGTGACCTGGAAGAAAGCCCTCATCCAACCATGCTAACTCCCTCATCACAGACTTCCAGCCTCCAGAACCATAAAAAATAATTCTTTATTGTTATAAGCCACCCAGTCTGTGGTACTTTGTTATAGCAGCCTGAAAAGACTAAGTCACTGAACATAACATAACAGTCCTTCAGTAGGTGACTGGCTAAACAAACTGTATTGTATATATAATACTACTCAGCAATTTAAGAAAAAGGAGCAAGCTACTGATTCTTGCAACAACACAGATGAATCTTCAATACATTATTCTAAATAAGGCCAAGCTCCAAAGTTTACATATTGTATACTTCCATTTACATGATATTATTTTTAAAAGATACAGTGTTAGAGCTGGAAAAAGATCAGTGTTTGCCAGTGGTGAGGGTGGGGAAAGTGTTGAATACAATGGGGCCTCACGTTGGAGTTTTTAGTGTGATGGGCTTTTCTGTGTGGTATTGCATAGGAAAACACATGACTACGCATTTGTCAAAACCTACAGTACTGTCATCTTTACCATATGCAAATTTAAATAAAATCAACTAGAATTTTGGGTGGATCTCAGAATAGAATACAGATTGTACCAAGTGAAACTAACTGTATTACAATTTATGAATTAACCTCAGTGAAGAAGACAGAAAAAAAGGGACATTAAGTAACTTTTGGAAAGTTGGTATTTGACTAAAAACTATAAGTAGGAAGACAAAAAGAACTTTACAAACACTGCACTCTAATTAGTAAATCTGATCCTCACAGAGGTATGGGTTAACAATTTTGAAACTAATTTACATATGTACTAAGGTTGAGCAAATAGGTAAATAAATTGTAGATAATGTGAGCAAAGTTTCTCACTGTCAGAGAAAGACATGAGAAATAAGTCAGAAGGTAATGTTAGATTGAAATCTGTGGTTCTAGATTAGTTAGTGACATCAGTAAAAACTCATGTACATTTTAAAATACACAGATATAGCTAGACACATAAATACATATACATATGTGTATACCCATAATTCAGTATATTTTTCCTAGCTCTCTGTACTGAGAGGACCTAGAAGCAGTGACATCCTAGTAGCAATGAGAACTCAGATCTTTGTTTCTAAATCCTATTCTCCAATAAAGGGTAATCAGGGTTCCTTGGAGAAACCTGATTGTGGCAATAAAAATATAAGATTAGGCCGGAGCTTCTTTAGCAAGTGTCAGAAAAGGGGAAGTTCCTTTAAAAAAAAAAAACTATATTTAGCATCATCATGCTTAAAATTTGTGTTTCTAATCCAAACTGTTCCCTACATGCCCCTCCCACTCTTGTGTTGAGTTTCAGTATTAGGCCTCCAAGGAAAAGAGAGACTGCATTATCCCTTCTCAGAAGAGCCATCATTAGAAATGCATCCTCTTGTTTTCTTCCCTTTAAAGATGCAAGCATTAAATCTGTCTCAGCTTTCAAAACTAAACAAAATCCCATTTCCCAAAGCAATATTACCATCCACATATAAATGAATCTTAAACCAAATCTATATACTATTCTTTGATATTATTTTCCCCAGAAACTAAATGATATGTGATGTATACCAGTTGCTCTTTAGTTAATATACATGAAATTCATGTAATCCCAAAGCTAAAAGAGAACTCTGACAGTGAAGCAGCAGTTTTGTTTGGTTTTCCTGGTGGTTTTATCTGAGATGCAGTCAATTAAGTATGTACCTTCTGTGTTTATCTCATTGAATCTGTCTCAGTTGATAAAGTCAAAACAGTGACTCAAGTCCTAAGTCCTGGTTTTATTGTCAGCTAAGCTAAGAGCTAGCTGGGCAGCCTTGTAGAAGCCATTAATTCTGCTGGGATTCAGAGGTGTCCCCTGTAAAATTAGAGAATCAGAATATATTTCTACTATCCCTCAGACCAAGAAGGTTGTGTGTTTTTATCATTCTTATTGTGTGAGTTAGGACTGGTAATTTTATCGGGTCTTTGAATAAGAGTAAATCTGCCTTCTACTTTGGACCTGTAGTTATTACACTGGTTATGCCTTGTCGATTTTCAGCCCAGGGTTTTTACTTCAAACTTCTCTTAAGGGAATTAACTGTTTAATTACTAAAGAGCATATGTAATTCAATAGCTCAAAGTTTACCAAAAGGTATCTGAAGCAGCTTCATTAGTACATCCACTAAACCTCTATCATCATCACAAGAATTGGTCTCTTCTAATTGCTTATCCAAAGTGTTGTGATCTATTTGTTTCCCTCTATAGTTGTAAGTTCCATTTATAACTTCTTTGAAAGAGTGCTGAAAGTATTAAATGAGATGAAAGTTGTGAAATGTATAGTATCTGAACACAGTAATTGTTTATCAGATAATTAGAAAGAGTTCTTTTTAATGAGTTTTCTAAATTCTATGAGACTGTTTTGATTCATGGTCTTCTATGTATCTTACTCATATAGAAACCTAGTGAAACCAATGAAATGGCAGAGATATTACAGCTAACACTTCTTTATAGTCACACCCTATGATCACTCACTAGTCTTCCTGAAGATATTCTGGCTTTCTATATTATAAGGTACCTAATTTAAAAAATCAAAATTTGTCCTATCACTGGACAAAATATGTGAACCAGCTATTTTTCAACATTGGAAAAGAGGTAATTTAGGACTGTGATCCCTGAAAAAAAGAGAAACAAATGAGGGTTTCCCTACAATTATCCCAATGTTCTGCATAGGACATGGTGCCAGTATGGGAAACCCAAGCAGAACACAGCAATCTCAAGAAACTGAGAAGACAGATTTGTGTTTGGGGAATCAGAAGAAGCTGTAACATTCAAGGCAAGAGTACTGAAGAGGAGGAAGCTATTTAGAGGAAAAGCTCCAGAAATATGTATAGGGCTCCTCATAAATCTTTGGTTAAATTTGTACATGCATAAGGTGAGAGTTCACGAGGTTTCACAAAGAAGATCTTCTAGAAATAGTTGGAGCTACAAGCTGAATAATTCCTAGAGCTAACACAAGACTGGAAGCCTTTAAAGTTTCAATGAGCCAAAGTGAAAAGACCTTTTTAAACACTCAGGGCATTCACTGGCAACCTCAGGAGAGTTAAACCACAGTAATAGGACTAAAATTTCCCTAGAATAAAGGCTATTCCAGACCTCTTCTAAAGAAACGTAGAAACAAGACTCAAAAGAATCAAGCTAATGTGAAGTAACTATAACTACCTGCCAAAACAAAAGTAAATACACATTAAAGTATCTCAACAAGGTTACTCACAATGCCCAACAGCCAATTAAAAATTACTAGATACGCAAAGAAGCTGTATTCACCCAAAACTGGGAGGTCGGGGGCAGTAGTTAAAGAAACAGACTTATAATGATGTTCAACATTTTTAAAGAAAATCATGAACATCATGAGAGAATACAGAAAATATAAAAAAGCACAGGGATTTCTAGAGCTGAAAAATAAAATATATGAATGAAAGATTCACTGTGTGGAATGAACAGCAGATTAGATACTGCAAAAGAATAGACCCAGGAACTGGAAGTCATAGCAATAAAAATCAAATAGGCTGAAGCACAAAAAGAAAACACCTTTCTGATGTCACTACTCAGTACTGGGGGCTCTCATATAGTTCAGGAGGAGACAGCTACCTGGAGAAGGTGACCACCTTACTGAATATCCTTTGGAAGTTTAACGGAAATCTCACAGGCTGTGCAGTGGGCACAGGCAACGCCAATGACACAAATGCCTTCCTTAATCAGGTTGTTCCTGGAACAAAGGCTAAGGAACTTTCAAGCCAAGTCCAGACTCTGATACAAAAGATGAAAGATGACGATAGAAAAATTTCCACGAGGACTGGAAGGTCATCACGGTGCTGATTGGAGGCAGTGACTTATGTGACTACAGCACAGATTTGAATCTGTATTCTGCAGCGAACTTTTTTAACCATCTCC
This sequence comes from Globicephala melas, assembly GCF_963455315.2. NCBI lineage: Eukaryota > Metazoa > Chordata > Mammalia > Artiodactyla > Delphinidae > Globicephala > Globicephala melas. Next base: position 67,216,624 of record NC_083320.1, on the reverse strand, counting down.
AAAATGCCCTGGACATCCTTCACAGAAAGGGGACACGGGATCAAGCCCTGGTCCGGGAAGATCCCACATGCTGCGGAGCAACTAAGCCCATGAGCCCCAACTACTGAGCCTGTGCTCTACAGCCCGCTAGCCACAATTACTGAAGCCCACACACCTAGAGCCCATGCTCCGCAACAAGAGAAGCCACCCCAATGAGAAGCCCGCATACCACAATGAAGGGTAACGCCCACTCACCTCAACGAGAGAAAGTCTGAGAGCAGCAATGACGACCCAATGCAGTCAAAAATAAATAAATAAATAAATTTATTTTTAAAAAAGATTAGGGCTTCCCTGGTGATGCAGTGGTTGAGAGTCTGCCTGCCGATGCAGGGGACACGGGTTCGTGCCCCGGTCCAGGAAGACCCCACATGCCGCGGAGCGGCTAGGCCTGTGAGCCATGGCCACTGAGCCTGCACATCCGGAGCCTGTGCTCTGCAATGGGAGAGGCCACAACAGTGAGAGGCCCGCGTACCGCAAAAAAAATAATAAATAAAAAATAAAAATAAATTAAAATAAATTAAAAAAAGATTTAAAAAATAACGAATAAAAAAAGAAAGCTAAAAAACAGACCAAAAAATGTGAATAAAGTAAAAGTTGTGAGAAAAAAAATAAAACATACTATCATATGTATAATTAGAGTTCCAGAAAGAGGGTGGTAGAAAAATACTTGAAGTCATGAAATTTCAAATTTGATGAGAACAATAAACCTACTACAAGAGGCTTAATCAATTCAAAAAAAGTGAGCCCAAAGAAAACTGCAAGAATTAAAAATACACATCCTAGGGTACATTAGGTGCCTTATAATATAGAAAGCCAGAATATCTTCAGGAAGACTAGTGAGTGATCATAGGGTGTGACTATACCTGACAACCAGGTATAAAGAGAAAATCATAAAAACATCCAGAGAAAAAAGGCATGTTATACAAAGGACAATAAATAAAATAATTTTAATTGGGGTATTTCCTGAATCAAAGTAAGCCAGATGATACTAAAATGATATTTTATCATCTGGAAAGAAAAAAAATGTTAACAAAGTACATTGTTCCATTTATATGAAACACTCAAAAAAACTATTCTAATGTATATCAATAAGAAACAGATAGATGGTCAATTGAAACCTGGTGGGAGATGATTTAGACTGGACAGGAACAGAGGGGAGATTTTTGGAGTGATGGAAATACTGCATATCTTGATTGTGTCAGTGCATAAATTTGTCAAAACAAAACAAACTACAGTTGAAGTAGTGCATTTTATTAGATAAGTAGATAGCAATAAGTTGACTGGAAAACAAAAACTAAATTTAAATAATATGAAAATGCTTGGAGAAATCCCTCATTGTATGTAAAAAACGTGCTCATAAAAAGTTCTATATAAACCAAACTAAGGGACTTCCCTGGTGGTGCAGTGGTTAATATTTCGCATTCCCAATGCAAGGGACCCAGGTTCGATCCATGTTCAGGGAACTAGATCCCACATGCATGCTCAACTAAGAGCTCACATGCCGCAACTAAGGAGCCCATGTGCCACAACTATGGAGCCCACGTGTTACACCTAAGGAACTGTTGAGCTGCAACTAAGGAGCCTGCCTGCTGCAACTAAGACCTGGTGCAACCAAATAAATAAATAAATAAATAAAATATTTTAAAAAACAAAAATGTTTGAAATAAACCTTCGAAAAAGATAAACCAAACTAAAAGAATATTTTAAATGTTCCAGAAAGGTTACTGATTAAATAATCACTTCATAAAACAAAGGTATGCTTTAAAATTTGCATAATGCTCTGTATAAAATTATTGCACAAAAGGATTACAGAAAGGCAGAATAAGGAGCTCAGCACATCCTGTTTACCTGGTGAAAAAACAATACAAACAAACAATCATTTAAAGTCTGAAAATTCATCCTGAGGGCATATAGTAATGTAGAAACATTCATTTAGGGAAATCTATTAAGTCTCAGTAAGAACATCTAGAATCTGTGGCATTTGAACCATGACCCATTTCCTTACTCCCACCCCAAATTCTATGTATGGAAGCTCTTCAACTCCAGGAAGTTTTGGCCAAGAAGATAGAAGCTTGCTCTCCCCCAAGCTCCCAGTCTAGAACTACAGTTTTACCCCAGGAGGGGCTGTCTGTCTGTGTTTCTTATACCTTTCAGTCCTGTATTACAGAAGCTCTATTCCAGGCAGATACGGCTGAGAGGACCAGGGCTCCCTTTCTCCATCCAGCCCTCACTTGTAGGGGAGAAGCTCTACCTCAAGTACAGTTGTCTGAAATACTGGGACCCAGATCCCTCCACTCAGTAATGATTTAAAGAGTTAAAAATAAAATGATAGGAGGCTTCCCTGGTGGCGCAGTGGTTGAGAGTCCGCCTGCCGATGAAAGGGACGCGGGTTCGTACCCTGGTCCGGGAGGATCCCACATGCCACGGAGCGGCTAGGCCCGTAAGCCATGGCTGCTGAGCCTGCGCGTCCAGAGCCTGTGCTCCACAACGGTAGAGGCCACAATGGTGAGAAGCCCGCGTACCGCAAAATAAATAAATAAATAAAATGATATTCAAAATGTACAAAATTTAATTTATTTTTGTCAAAAACTATGAAGTATTAATATTACTATTATTTATGTTTTCAAAAATCATTATTTTTCTTCTTAAATATAAAAATATTTAAAGTATAAACAAAAGCCCAAAAGATTATTTCATAATTTCATTTCTAAATTATACATAAAGCTGAAATTTTAAATAATATTTTGAAAATTTACTAAAAATTTTTAAATTAAATATATTTTAAATAAAACTGAAATTCTAGCATTCAATGTCCATTTTGTGGTCAATGTGAAGTCATTTAGGGTTATAGGTGCTTTGTGTGAGGACTGAATCCAAATTCCAAATGACAGAGCTGCTCAAATGTTCTTTAATAAAGTTTTTGTGTGTGTCCATGCTATGTCGATCCCTCTAAAGATTAGGCCCTCTTGCCTGTGTCTAAGGGCAATACTAAATGATTAAGTGTATGGCTCAGTGTATTAGTCTTCAATTGGCACTATAATAAATTACCACAAACTTGATAGCTTAAAACAGCACACATCTATTATCTTACAGTTCTGTAGGCTACAAGTCTGACACCACTGAGACTTTATCACTGAGTTAAAATCAAGGCATTTCCAGAGCTGCTTGCCTTCTGGAGGCGCTAGGGGGAAATGTTTTTCCTTGCTTTTTCCAGTTTTAGAGGCTGCCCACATTCCTTGGCTCTTGGTCCTCTTCCTGCATCTTCATAGCCAGCAGCATAGCATCTCTCTGACCTTGCTTCTGTCATTATAGCTCTTTCTCTGATCTTCTTTATTGCTTCCTTCTTGCATTTTTAAGTACCCCTGTAATTACACTGTACCCTCATAAACCAGGATAATATCCCTATTTAAAGGTCAGCTGATCAATACCTTAATTCCATCTGCGACTTAATTTCCCCCCACTATTTAATCTAATATATTCACAGAATCCAGTGTTTATCTATGGTGTGGACATTTTGGCAGAGCCATTTTTCTGCCTACCACAGAGCAGGTAGGCTAAATTATGCTGTGATAAAAAACAAATACACAGAAACGGCAAAAGTTTAGTGATTTGTAATAACAAAGATATATTTCCTAATTGTGCTGCATGTCCCTTTTAAGTCATCAGGTAATCTCTGCTCATTGTATTTAATGAGAGATCCAGGCTGACAGAGCTGCTGCCATCTTGAACATAGCTAACTGATGTGCCCAACAAAATAAAGAACTCCAAGGGATCACCCACTAGCAACTCAATGCTCAGCTCAAAAAACAACATGCATCACATTTGCTCAGAATTCACTGTTGAGAACATGTCCCTTGACTCCACCCAACCTCAGAGCATTCAGCCAAGATAATCCTACTTTGTGCTTTTAAAGGGAAAATCAGTATTTGATAAGCAAGCCTGATAACCATCATCCACTTGTTACAGCACATAGAAATGTTGGCTAGATAATGAAATGTAATTGATAGCTGAGCTTACAAAACTGAAAGTGAAATTTTCAGATGCCGGAAGTAAAATCCAGAATCATAAGAATGTGAACTATTAATGCTACTGCTTCGAAGATGGAAGAAAGGAACAGGGAATGGTTAATTAAACCCAATAAACACTAAGGGATTGAGGTTTAATATCCTCATATGGAGATAAGACAGGGCCACAGCCAGGAGGGCAAAAGGAATTGGGATTTCTGCATAACTCCAGGATCCCTAAAAGGACATACCACTTGTAAAAGAATAACTACAGGGAAAATTCTATTCAACTGATTAAGAAAAATCGTCTTTCTACCCATGCTCTAGAGGGGAAGGTAGAAGTGTCCCTGAAGAAATCCAGCCCAGCAGCATGTTAAATTCTCCTACTCTAACTATGGATTTATCTTTTCTCCTTTATCTCTGTGTATTTTTTATATATTTTGAGGCTTTACTGTTAGGTACATTCATATAAAAATTGTATCACAGTGCTGTATTAATCCTTTCATTATTATGAAATGTTTCTTTTTATCTCTAGTAATACTTCCTGTCTTACAGATTGTTTTGTTTGATATTAATATAGCTACATCAACAACTTAGGTTAGTGTTTATTTACTACCTCTTTTTCCACACTTTACTTTCTACCTTTAACCTTACACTTTAATTTTTTGTCTTTTAAACAACATGTAATTGGTTGTATTTTTAATGCACATTTTAAATCAGAATATCTATCAAATACTTGTGCGTGAAAAAGAACACCATTGCCACATTAAAAACCAAGTCACAGACAAAAAGACATTATTGCAATATATATAATAGGCTATATATAAGTCCTACAAATCAAAAAGAAACAAACATCCCAACAGAAAAATGAGCAAAGTACATGAACAGGTAGTATACTGAAGATGTAACTCAAATGGCCAAAGGGCAAAAGTTGAGTAGCTTCAGTTGTAATCAGGGAAATTGTCAGATTGGCATTTATTTTTTTACATTTCAATGGAGTAAATAAGGAATGGGTTTCAGATCTCAAACCGAAGAAATAGTAATGGGGTACACATCTGGGAACTTCCAGAAGAATCCACTTCACACATTCAGACATACATCCAAAGAAAAATAGTTGTTTCTATGCCTAGAAGCTCACATAAAATCCACTTCTGGAATAGTTAGATTATTAATGAAGTAAGGTTTTTATTTGATCGGGTTACCTGGAATTGAACCCCAACCATTTTCTATCTCAAATAGGAAGACAGAGAATTGCACTTACTATCTAATACATGTTTTCAGTAGGGTATTTCCAGAAGTTGCTGAGATAGCAGAAACCACAGGAGTTTCTGCAGAGTAATCAGGCATAGGCCAGAAGAGTGCGTTCTTTGGGAGTCATCAGGAGACATGGCTTGAGCAGCCAGTGCACACTTTCATATACTCAGGAGCATGAACTGTTGTAAAAGTTTGTCAGGCAAGTGATCTCGAGTCTCACAGCACTTGGCCAAATGCAGCAGGATTCTGAATCAGCAACAATGTGAGAAAAGTAAACTTGTTTTTCTGATTTAGGCTCCAGTGTCAAAGTCTGGACAGTCCTCTAGGATAAGGCCAGCAATTTCAGTGGCATATGTCTAAGCTAATTCTGATCTTTCAAATACCTGTTAAAGTTATGGGGCACTGTCTGTAGAAATCTAACCTCTCAAGGACGCATGCATAGAAAAGCAGATGGCTTGCAACAGACTGTTTAATCCCAAATCAAATAACAGAATCAGCACTTCAGGATGACTGCTTATATAGACACTTTTGTCAGATAATGTGGCTGAGAGCTACACTTCCCACATAATAAGCTCCATAAAGAGTTTGTGTTACACTGATTATCAGTGGCAAATTCATTAAGCTTATACAGCAAACAGTGAGCTGTAGAGTGCATAATAAACACTGTCCCAGACTGACATGAATTTACATTAAAAGATAACACGACAATAAGCTTTTAGTATCTAAAAAGCTTTTTGTTGTTTATTGTTTTCATTTCTTCATATGGACTGCAGGAAGATGTATGGGAATTTGACAGTGAAGCTGAAGATGGGAAATATAGTTTCTTGATTTAACATAACTGAGGATGATTTCCAGGAAGACATCAGTGAAAATGCTTCCAAATTAGCAACTTATGGTATAAATCATCTGCATAAATCCTCCCGCCAGGTGAAATAAACCATGAACAGTGCTGTTCTTCGTAGACAGCTCTCTTTTGGTTTCTGGCATAGTGGTTGCAGTTTGCTGGAATTTCTACATTTTTAAAATTAGGGCAACCCCAGACTTTGCTTTCCTTTTTAAAAGAAAGCTCTGAAATGTAAATAGATGGAGGTGATAGCATAAAATGACTTTCCCCAAAATGTGCTCTTCATATTATACTTTAAAAAAATCTTGACTCTCTGGTCAAGAACATTTAAGAAACATTGTATTTAAAATGCTAAAAAAGATGCATGTTTCAACAGGACTTCTTATAACTTCAAGTTAAGCTGGTGTGAATTTGACTCTTTAAAAGAATACACTGTATGAAGCGTTTCCCAACATTGGAGCATAAAACTGTGTGTGTGTATGTGAGAGTGTGTGTGTACGTATGTGTGTGTGTGATATCTCAAGAGACTAAAAGTTCCATGGGATGCACTGTTTGAAATGTTGATGATCGTTTGTACCTTCAACAAACAGTGCCTTCTGCTTTTCAACATGTTCATTTTTAAGTTAAGCCATTTTCTTTCCTCTGGTTCAGATGTGCCAATAGATACATGGACTTCATAGCAATCTAGTAGTTGAGATGGAAGAAGAAAGATATGGAGGCAAGAATGTGGAAGATTGCAATAGTTGGAGCAGAAATAAAAGAAAATAAAAGAAAGTAGATTGGGGTCTTGGTGGTGGAAACCAAAAAAGAAGAAACTGGCTTTTCAAACATTATAAAAGAAATGGCAGGACATAGAAAGGTCCTAGATGCAAGGTAGAAAGAGAGATAATCAAAGATGGACTCAAGGTTGTAACCCTGGGTGATAGGAGAGTTGTCGTGCTGCTAGCAATAATGGAAAGTAGAAGGGGAAAAATGATAAGCCTGGACTATTATTATGACATTTTTAACTGAAGGGGCACAATGAAGGAGGTTTTTATATGTGAAGGGAAAAAATTCAAAATCAAATATGAATTTAGAAAATGTAAAAAATTAAACATTTCTCAAGCAAGTGTCAAAAAATACCTCTAAAACAGGATTTTATTTTTAGTTAGTACATATAGAGCTAATTGATTTGGTTTTCATGGCATAATGTTTTTGTTTTCTCCCTCAACACTATTCATTATCATTTTAGTTCTAATAATAACATAAAGACACACATTATATATTCTATATATTAAAGGCATACATCTTCACAATGGCATATGCATAAATGCAAATATATACCTTTTATATACCAAAATTAATTTGACCCATAAATGCAGATACCCTAGCTGGGAAAGCAAAGGTAGTCTTGAAAAAAAGATCTGAAAATTGAACACTGTCAAAGAGTTCTGATTCAATTTGCTAGTCTAATGCAGATGAGAATGACAAAAAGCCTTTATTTGCTTGAAGAGCCTCTGAGGTTTTCAGTACCATTGAAATGCTGTCCTCAACTCAAGTACTTTTCAAATATCAGAGAAGTGGCAAATTTAACAAAGCCTGCACTAATGTTTTGTATTCCTATTCTAAGTAAAATGTTTCAGAAAGTAAACATGAGTTTACTTTCTTACTGCAGTACTTTACATAATACTGCAACCGAAGACAATGAAAAAGGCTCGTTTCATAATATATTGATAAGTAAATTATTTTAGAAGAAGCAAATAGTATTGTTGAATGCTGAAAGGTTAAACTAGTCATAAAGTAGAGACTGCTTAAGTACCTTTGTTTATTTTGTGATATTACAAAAAATACTGGCATACATATGTCTTGTAATCTAGAGCAATGAATCCCCAAATAAGAAAAAGAAATGAAGGCAGAGTAACAAACTCTCTTTGAAATAATTTCAGAGAACCTAGAAGACCTAAATCAAGAAATTGCATTTTATGCTAAAATTGCATCTTTATCATGTCTTTAATATTCAAAACCTGCATGTGTAATTTATAATTTGGCTGGATACTGGGGAAATTTCACCTTGCTGTAGAACAGCAGTTAAGAGCATGGTCCATGATTAAGCATATATTGGTTTAAGTTGTTGCTATCTGGAATATTAGCAGTGTGAATTTAGGCACATTCTTTTGGTTGCTCTGTGCCCTGATCCTCTCAGTTCAAAAACAATGGGAGGGATAATAAAGGCATTTTAATAAATGCAAATGTTTAACCCAATGCCTGCAACATAGTCAGTATTCTATAAATATTAGAATTTTAAATTATCATAATTATTGTAATAAATATTATCATAGAATATCTTCCTATAAATAGCACTGTTTGGTGCTCAATTATCAAAATAATTTTAAAAGTCTGGTTCAACATATAAATCCTTAAAAATAAGCTAAAACTACATAAAATAAAAGTTTCAGGCTGACATCTTCTCTAATACTTGGTGATAAGTATAGAGCATAGGGATAAAATGTCAGTGAATATACATATATATATATATATACACACACATACACACATATGTATATATCTCACATCTTTATCTATTCACACATTGACAGACACTTAGGTTGTTTCCATATTTTGGCTATTGTGAATAATGGTACACTGAACATGGGGGTGCATATCTCTTCTTCAATATCCTATTTTTGTTTCCTTTGGATATATACTCAGAAGTGGAATTGCTGGATCATATGGTAGTTCTATTTTTAACTTTTTGAAGAACGTGTGTTCCATAATGGCTGCACCAATTTAAATTCCCACCAATAGTGTACAAGGGTTCTCCTTCTTCACATCCTCACCAACATTTATCTCTTGATTTTTTTGATGATAGCCATTCTAACAGGTATGAGACAGTGGACTTTGAGGGCATTATGCTAAAGTGAAATAAATCAGACAGAGAAAGACAAATACTGTATGTTATTTCACTTATATGTGAAGTCTACAGACCATCAAACTCATAGAAACAGAGTAGAATGATGGTTACAAGGGGCTGGGGATGAAACAAAGAGATGTTGGTCAAAGAGTATAAACTTCCAGTTAGAAGATGAACAAGTTCTGGAGATCTAATGCAAAGCATTATGACAACAGATAACAATACTGTACTATATACTTGCAAGTTGCTAAGAGATTAAATCTTAAATGTTCTCACCACAGAAAAGGAAATGATAATTATTGTGACATGATGGCTATGTGAGCTAACACTATGGTGATAATCATTTGTAAACCTTTAACAAATGTACACATCATAACACATTTGTACACCTTTAACATACACAATGTTATATATTAATTGTATCTCAGCAAAGCTGTTGGAAAAAAGGAAGCAAGGGTTTCAACTCTAGCCAAACAGTTAAAGACTGATGAGAATGCTATTTTGTCTTCCTTTAGGATAAGAGCAAAAAATATTTATTAATTGCCATTGTACCAAATACCTTATATTCATTAGCTCATTCAATATCCCAATAACTTAAAAGGCTATATTTTATAGAGACTTGCAAAAAAGTTCTGTTCTTATGGCTTAAGGTCATAGACACTGGACCCAGATTGCTAAAATGTGAGCACTGGCTCTGACATTTGCCCACTTGGTGATCTAGAGCAAGTTATTTGACCTCTTTGTAAAGTAGGGAAAATAACAGGACTGGCCTCATAAATGTTCTGTGTGTGTGTGTGTGTGTGTGTGTGTGTACATGCACAAGCGTGTGTTTATGCATAAAATGAGCCAATACATAATAAAGTGTTCAGAAGGGTGTGCAGAACTCAGCACCCAGTACACTATCAACGTATTATAATGATCATCACTTGTAGGACACTTACTCAAGGTCACTCATCCAGTAGGTGTTGGAGTAGGAGTCCAACCCAGATCAAAATTTTCAACTGTACTATATCTGACCAATGTTGGGGATTCTCTTAGCTTTGCTATGCCATATACCTACAGCCCTTATGTGCCTTAATTACTTCATGTATGAATCGAGGGAATTTTATTATCATGTGAATTCATGGCACTCCCGATATAATGCTGCCTCCTGATACCTCACACCTCACCATAATATTAACACAGTTTTAATCTGTAGAGACAGTTTGCTGATCTTCCATTGAGCCTCAGAATACTTGTATCTCAGTCCACTGGGCAGCCACTAACCATTAACTCACAAATATTTACTAGTGCAAGTCTTTGTATTCTTTTTATATATATATAAATTTGTAATTCTAGAACACCTTAAGAGTTACAAATTTCAGACAGTACACAGAGTTCCCATACAATGCAAATCCATATTTCCCCTGTTATTAACATAGTACATCGGTATGACAACACTGATTACAATTAGTGAGCAAATATTGATATATTATTATTAACTAAAGTCTATAATTTATTCAGAAATCCTTATATTTTGCCTAACGCCCTTTTCTGTTCCAGGAACTCATCTTGGATACTATGCTACATTTAGAAGTCATGTCTTCTTAGGTTCCTCCTAGCTGTGAGAGTTTCTCAGACTCCTTGTTTATGATGACCTTGACATTTTGAAAAGTACTGGTCAGGTATTTTGCAGAACATCCCTAAATTAGGATTTGTCTGATCTTCTCCTCATGATTACACTGGAGTTTTGTGTTTGAGGGAGAAAGACCACAGAGGTAAAGTGCCATTTTCATAACATCATATCAAGAGTACACACTATCAGCATGATTTATTGCTGTTGATATTAATCTTGATTATCTGGCTGAGGCAGTGTCTGTCAGGTTTCTCCACTGTAAAATTATTCTTCTTTTCCCCTTTCATATTCTATGAAGTACCATGTACAACCTACCTTTAAAAAGGAAGTTATGCTCTACTTCCTTGAGGACAGAGTAACTACATAAATTATTTGGAATTCTGCATAGGAAATTTGGCTATTCCCCATTTATTTATTCAATCATTTATTTATATCAATATGGACTTGTGGATATTTATTTTATATTGTGGATATTTATGTTACACTGTGGATATTTATTTTATACTGTGAGTTATAATCCATTACTACTTTATTTTTTTTTTGCTGAGAGTGGATCAGATTTACCTCTTGGGTGCTCTTTCAACTGGTTCCTGTATCCCTTGGACATACACCCATCATTGTGGTTACTTTGGTGTTTTTGTGGTTTTAGAGCATTTCTTTACTTTTATTTTTCACTATAATCTCCTCAAGTCTCATTCTTCATATATTCTGGACCAGTCCTAGAACCAGCCATTTCTTTTAAATCCCAGTGTCCTTATATTGGAGATTTGTATTAGAAACCAAGATCTGGGTGGTAGGTGCACTCATTGATACTGAGGTGTCATTGTTCCTGGTCCTTCTCAGTTAACAGAGCAAGAGAATAAATGTGTCTACTAAGTCTTGTATATCCAAATATCTATAAACATTTTTATGTGTAACCATCTCTATCTATATTAAATTAAACATGAGTTCATACTGTTGTCTCTAACTCTAATCCATTACCACATGGATCATTCTAGCCTTCTCTCATTGATTATCTGTAATCTCCCATTAAAACGATGAGAAAAAAAGAAAAAAAAAAAACGATGAGAAAACTAGCTGCCACCATCCGCCATTCATCTACTTAATTATTCAATTCCAGTTTATATTTATAGTGGTTTCATGATTCTTGACTTTACCCCCATAAGCAATAACCTTATCAACTGGAGTACTGTGCTTATGTACAGTTGCTTCTGCCTTTAGTCTTTGACTCCATCTATTTCCAAAGTTACTTAAGTTAGTACCTTTTCCCCCACATATACTTCAGTGGGATTGGTTTCATACATTTGTAAAACAGTTGAATTGCTTTCTCACTTTCTGCATTCCATCCTGGGATCTCCAGACCTCCTAAATAATTTTTTAAATTTGCATACACTAAGGTTCACTCGTGTGCTGTAAATTTCGATGGGATTTGACAAATGTGTAGTATCATATATCTGCCATTATCATTTCATACAAAGCAGCTTCACCATCTTAAATAATTCTCAATGCTTCACAAGTTCAAGCCCTGTGCCCCCTGAACCTGGCAACTACTGATCTTTTAGCCATCTCCATAGTTTTGTCTTTTGCAGAATGTCATATAATTGGAATTATATAATATGTAACTTTTTAAGACTGTTTTCTATCACTTAGAAATATCTAGTTAAAATTAATCCATGGCTTTTTGTGGCTTGATAACCTATTTCTTTTTATTACTGAACAATATTTCATTGCGTGGATGTATGTAATAGAGTATGTTTATCCACTTACCTACTGAAGGGCCTCTCAGTGCTTCCAATTTTTTGGTCTTCATGAAAAAAGCTACTATAAACATTGGTATTCAGGTTTTCATGTGGACATAAATTTTCAAATCAGTTGGTGGACTCCTAGGAGCACAATTTCTGAATTATATGGTAAAAATATGTTTAGCTCTGTAAAACACTGCCAAAATGTGTTCCCAAGAGGCTGTACTATTTTGCATTCTCATCAACAATGAATGAGAATTACTGTTGTTTGGCTCACCTGTAAAGGATTTAAAATTTTTAGACTTTGGCTCTTCTAATAGGTGTTTAATAGTATGTTATTATTTTAATTTTCAAATTCCTAATGACAAATGATGTTAAGCATCTTTCATGTAATTATTTTCCATCTATATATCTTATTCTCCTTCCTCTTTTTTTTTTTTTGCAATTTTTCATGAAGAATTTCTCCACTTCTGCATTTGTTCTGAGTACCCGTCTATATAGCTAAAGAAAGGAAAATTATTCAGGTATACTTCAGTTTATTTTACTTTATTTTTTAATAGACCTTAGTTTTTAGAGCAATTTTAGGTTCATAGTAAAATTGAGCAGAAGATACAGGGATTACCCATACACTCCCTGCCCCACACATGCATAGCCTGCCCCATTATCAGCATCCCCCACCAGAGTAGAACATTTGTTACAATTGATGAGCCTACACTGACACATCATATCTTCCTTAGTGAGTTTTTTTTTTTTTTGGCTGTGCTGCATGGCTTGCAGGATCTTAGTTTCCTGATCAGGGATTGAACCCTGGGTTCATGGCACTGAGTCTTAACCATAGGACTGCCAGGGAATTCCCTTTAGTGAGATTTCTGTTTAGATCTTTGGCCATTTTTAAAATTGGGTTGTTTGTTTTCTTATTGGTGAGTTTTAAAAGTTCTTGTATGTTTTGGATAATAGTCCTTTCTCATATGTGTGTTTGCAAATACTTTTTTACCAGACTGAGGCTTTTCTTTTCATTCTCTTAACGATATATTTTGTAGAGCAGAATTTTTAAATTTTAAGAATAGTACACTCATCAAGTTGTTTTTTCATGGATTATGCTTTTGGTGTTTATTAAAAAAATCCAGGTCATATACATTTTCTATTAATGTTCTTGAAGTTGTTTTACAGTTTTGTATTTTGCATTTAAATTTCTTATACATATTGAGATGATTTATGTAAAATGTCTAAAGTCACATCTAGGTTAATTGTATTTGTATATAGGCATCAACTCTTCCAGAACTATTTGTTGAAGAAGACTATCCTTTTTCCATTGAATTGCTTTGCTTCTTTTAAAAAATCAGTTGAGTATAACTGTATAGGTCTTCTGGGCTAACTATTCTGTCCCACTGATCTATGTGTTTATTCTTCTGCTAATACCATGCTGTTTTGTTTACTGTAACTTTACAGTAAGTCCTGAATTTTGGTAGTGTGAATCCTCTAATTTTGTTTTACTTCATGCTGTTTAGTATTATTCTAGATATTTCCACATAAATTTTCGAATCAGCTTGTCAATATCTAAAATATAGCTTGCTGGAATTTTAATTGGAATCAGTGGATCTATAGATCACACTGGGAAGAATTATATCTTAACAATATTGAGTCTTGATACATAAGCACAGACTTTTTAAATTTTTGTAGTTCTTTGGTGATTTTTCTCTTTAGAGTTTTATGGTTTGATGTATTGATTCTGTGCATATTTTGTAAAACTTATTTCTAAGAATTAAGTTGGGGGTGCTATTGATAATAATATTTTTAAAATTTAAAATCTTAATAGTTCATTTCTGGAATATTTGAAAGTAATTGACTTTTATATAGTAACCGTGAACCACATGACCCTGATATACTGGCATATTCGCTCCAGGACATTTTGTTTGTGTAAATTATTTTTTAATTTTCTATGTAGACAATCATATCATCTGCAAAAAAGGACAGTTTTATTTATTCCTTAGAAATCTGTATACATTTGCCTCCTTTTCTTGTCTTATTGTACTAGTAGTAGATGTTAAGTAGTAGTAGATGTTAAATAGTGAGAGAAAACATCCTTGCCTTGTTTCTGATCTTAGGAAGAAAGCATATTGTTTGTCACCATTAAGTATGATGTTTGCAGTGGGCTTTTCACAGATAATTTTTATGGAATCGAGGAAGTTCCTTTCACTTCCCAGTATGCTGAGAATTTTTTTTTATCATGAATGGGTGAAGAATTTTGTCAAATGCTTTCTCTTCATCAATTGATAAGATCATGTGATTTTTCTTCCTTAGCTTACTGATGTTGTAGATTACACAGACTGATTTTCCAATGTTGAACTAGACTTGTATATCTGGAATAAATTTCACTTGGTCATGGTATACAATTGTCATTATATAATGTTGATTTAACTTATTCATATTTTGATGAAAATTTTTGTATCTCTATTTATAAGACATATTGTTCTGTACTTTTGTTTTCTTGTAATATCTTCTCTAGTTTTGATATGAGAATAATGCTAGCCTAAGAGAATAAAAGAATGCGTTCCCTCTGCTTCTATTTTTGTAGAAGAGATTTTAAAAATTGATATAATTTCTTCCTTAACTACTTGCTAGAAATTCCACTGAAAATGATCTGGTTCTGTTGCTTTCTATTTTGGAAAAATACAATTAAGTATTGATTTAATTTTTAAATTCATTACTTACCTGTTTTTATATGTTGTCTATGTTTTCCATTAGAGACCTTAACATGGTAAGCATAGTTATTTTAAATTTTTTGTTATGATGTATTTAATTATTTCTGTAGTTATAGGTGCCAGAGGTTTTAAATTCCTCTATTACCTTTGCTTTTTGTCTCCTCTCTTGATTTTGAGCTCTCCCCTCTTCAGAGAAAGTCTGTGCTTTACAGCTTTTTAACTATAGTACACTTTTATCACACTAGAGATTTGTTAGCATGGTGGTAAGGTATGGAGAAATGGGGAGTATTCTATAACATTATGAAGAAATCTGTCTTTTAGTGAAACTGTGCCTTGAGCTGTGACCCTCACAAGTGTTCCCCCAGTACTTCTTTTCCCTGACTGTATCATTCCCTATTCATTTCCTTTGAGTCTTAGCATCTATTGAATATGTTTGCTTATTTTATTCCAAGAAAAGATGGTAGGAATGGAATAAAATGTGAGAAACACTTTTTCCTCATCTGTGATAATACTCTGGTAAAGTCTTTTTCCTTGGAGATTAGGCCTTTGTTATGGAGAACGCTCATGATATATTGCACAATGATTACTCTTCCACTATCCAGTTCTTTCAGCTATAATCCACTGCTATTATTCTAGAGTCCTGTTGGTGATGTGATAAGATATGCGGGAAGTAAAGTGTCCTATAATCTTATGATTAAATCTCTGTATTTTAATGGGCCTCTTACTGTGATCTGCACATTCTCCAGAGGAATATCCTTCCCCCCCCCCCCCCCCCCCGCAAACAGATGAGACAGGAAGGCTAGAAGGAACTGGAGAAATGTCCTTCCCTACCTGGAATAAGCTTCTTGTAAAGTCATTTTCCCTTGAGAGTAGGCATTTGTTATGAGGAAACCTCAGGTTGTGTTTCATAATGATTACAACTCCCTTGCTCCTACCTCAGGCATGAGGAGATATTTTTCAAATATTTATCTTCAGAATCTGGTGGGGGTTTTGGAGGCAAAAACCCATGAAAGTGTGGGCCCCCCATAAGACTGCAGCCTCGAGGAAGTTTCCCACTCTCATGCTAGTCTGTACTCATCCTCAAGCAATTTATCATTTATTCATGCCACTGAAGTATTCTTAACAGTTGTGACCCAAACATCTTCTCCTTCAAGCAAACTAATCTCAGCTGTGATTCTCTGATTCACCTGTCTCTCCAGACTCTGAGGTGGTGATTTTCCCTGCAAACAGTTCTCCAATGGATCAAAGAAAATCATTGATTTTCAGTTTGTTCAGCTTTTCCTTTTGTAGAACAGGAGTGAGGACTTCCAAGCTCTTTATACATGTTGGAGCTGAAGCCAGAAGTCAATAGTTTCCATTTTTTAAACATAAACAAGATATAATCTCTAAATTCACAGTTAATTTAACAGAAGAACATAGACAAACTTTAAAATGCACACATAAATGTGTTAATTTAAAATGGTGACAAGGGGACTTCCCTGGTGGTCCAGTGGTTAAGACTCAATGCTTCCACTGCAGGGGGCACAGGTTCGATCCCTGGTCAGGGAACTAAGATCCTGCAAGCTGCATGGTGCAGCCAAAATAAAAATGGTGACAAGTGCTATAGATGGAAAGAATAGAATACAATAAGGAAGAATAACAGGAGATACTTTAGATTGGTGTGTCAGTGAAGGCTTCTCTGAGGGAGGAACAATAAGATTGAGACCCAAAGAATTAGTAAGATTTCGGGTATGAAGGAACAGTGTGTAAGAAGGCTTGGAGATGGAAAAGAGCTGGACTCAATTATTTCCCTAATTTGTGACTGGAGCAAGGGCAGAAGTAGCTCTTAATGAGTTTAGAGCAGCTGGCAGCAGTGTGAGCAGGTATATTAGGCTATGCATGTTAAGCAGTGTTCCTCTAAGTGCCTAAGAGAGCCATCGAAGGGCTTTAAGTAGTGAAGTGAAATGATCTCTGCATGCTAGATTATTCTTACCACAGTGTGAAAAACTGATTAAAGTGAGGCCAACAGAAGTGGAGGCATCAATTAGGAAGCCACAGTACTACTCCAGGAAGTAGATGATGGTGGCTTGATCCAAATTCATGACAGTAGAGAATGAAAATAAGTGAACTGATTCAGGATATATTTTGAGACATAAAAAGAAGACTGGTAACTACCTTTTAAAAAGATTATCAAGGGCCAGTTTCTAATTCTGCATGTAAGGAACTTTGAAATCATCATTCCATTCGAACAACAAGTAAAAAGTTGAACAGACTGAAAAATCATCAACTCTTTTTGGATCTGTAAGAGAGGGTAAGACACAGGAAAAATGGCTGCCCCTAAGACTCAGGAGACAGACTGGAAAACACAGGGAGTCACAGCTTACTGGAGCAGACTTATGAGTGGAAACCTCCACAGGAACCAGGGCGGGCATAGAAAAAAACTGAACTGTAATTGATGAATTGCCAGAGGCTCACTGCGGACAAGTCTGAGACTTAAAAACTCCAGGGAGACCCAGTCATTGGAAGAGCCCTCACACTAGTGTGAGATTTACCTTTGTGAAGTAGACTTTAAGTTCCCACAGTAAATATCAGTGAAAATTCTCCTCATGTTTCTGGCATAGGAAGGGGAAAAAAACATTTTAAAATATGACATAGCATTCTGTTCTTAACAATGCTTGCTCTCAGGAGAAATTATTTAACCAGAACCTAAACTCCTGGGGCAACATCAGACCTAACTGACTTGGGAGAAGGAAAGTACCCAACCCCAACCCACTCTAACCATTTTGTTCCACCTACAAAAGGAGAAAAAAACTGGGAAACACTTATGAAGTTCACAGTTCAAAGGCATAGGCTCACTAAAAGACAGACCTTAATCAAAGGAATAAAGAATGTCTTCCCTTCCCCCAACACTTCACTACCACATCACTAAAGAACTATTTAAAACATTTCTTTTTACCAGGTACACCATGTCCAGCTACAAAGAAAAATTACAAGGCATACAACAAGGCAAAAAATACAATGTGAAGAGAAGAGGAGCAAGTATCAGAACCAGACATGGCAGGGATGTTGGAATTATTAGATTGGGAATAAAACAATGATGAGTAATATGCTAAGGGCTCTAATGGATAAAGTAGATGGATGGCATGTAAGAACAGAAGGACAATGTAAGCAGAGAGATGTAAATATTAAGTGAGCAGCAAAAAGAAATGCTAGAGATCAAAAACACTGAAACAGAAATAAAGAATGCCTTTGATGAGCTTACTAGTACACTGGACATGGATGAGGGAAGAATCAATCTCTGAGCTTGAGGATATACAAAGAGAAGTGTTGAAAACTGAGAAGCAAAGGGAACAAAGACTAAAAAAAAAGAATAAAATATCCAAGGGCTGTGAGACAACTACAAAAAGTGTAACATAATGGGAACACCAGGAGAAGAAGAAAAAAACAGAAGAAATATTTAAGACAATAATGACTGATAAATTCCCCAGATTAATTGCAGACATCACAGATCCAGGAAACTCAGAGAACATCAAACAACATAAATGGCAATAATAATAATTAATAAAAATAAAAAATTAAATAAAAATTAAATTAAAAAATTTTAAAAAAATTAAATAAAAAATATCATTTTCAAACTACCAAAAATCAATGATAAAGAAAAATCCTGAAAAAAAGCCAGAGGGAAAAAACACCATATTTATAGAGGAACAAAGGTAAGAATTACATCCAACTTCTCCTCAGAAACCACTGAGCAGCAAAGGAATAGAGTAAAATATTTAAAATGTTGTGTGAAACCTCCTACCAACCTAGAATTCTGTACTTGTGAAGTATAATATACACACTTATGTATGCTTATATATAAGTAAAATAAATGACATGGGAGGGAGGAACTAAAATTACTTTGTCATTATAAAATACATAACACCCATGAAGTTTTACAGTGTTTTACAGTATTTTTACAGTATTTGAGAGTGAACTTGGATTACTAATAAATATATGTTGCAAACTCTAGGGAAACCACTAAGAAAAGTTTTTAAAAACATACAATTTGTACGCTAAGAAAGAGGAGATAATGGAATCATATAAAATGCTCAACTGATATAATAAAAGGCAGGAAAAAGAGTAGAAGACAAAAAGAGGAACAAAGACAGGGGCAATAAACAGAAAACAGTAATGAATATGGTAGATATGAAACTAACTATATAAACACTTTGAACATCGATGATTTAAATACACTAATTAAAAGAGATTGTCAGCAAATAAAGAATGTTACAAGAGACAAGGAAGGACACTACATAATGATCAAGGGAAAATCCAAGAAGACGATATAACAATTATAAATATATATGCACCCAACATGGCAGCACCTCAATACATAAGGCAACTGCTAACAGCTATAAAAGAGGAAATCGACAGTAACACAATAATAGTGGGGGACTTTAACACCTCACTTACACCAATGGACAGATCATCCAAACAGAAAATAAATAAGGAAACATAAGCTTTAAATGACACAATAGACCAGATAGATTTAATTGCTATTTATAGGACATTCCATCCAAACCCTGCAGATTACACTTTCTTCTCAAGTGCACACAGAACATTCTCCAGGACAGATCATATCTTGGGTCACAAATCAAACCTCAGTAAATTTAAGCAAATTGAAATCATATGAAGCATCTTTTCTGACCACAACACTATGAGATTAGAAATGAATTACAGGGAACAAAACGTAAAAAATACAAATACATGGAGGCTAAACAATACATTACTAAATAACCAAGAGATCACTGAAGAAATCAAAGAGGAAATCAAAAAATACCTAGAGACAAATGACAATGAAAACACGACAATCCAAAACCTATGGGATGCAGCAAAAGCAGTTCTAAGAGGGAAGTTTATAGCTATACAAGCCTACCTCAAGAAACAAGAAAAATCTCAAATAAACAATCTAACCTTACACCTAAAGCAACTAGAAAAAGAAGAACAAAAACCCAAAGTTAGCAGAAGGAAAGAAATCATAAAGATCAGAGCAAAAATAAATGAAATAGAAACAAAGAAAACAATAGCAAAGATCAATGAAACTAAAAGGTGGTTCTTTGAGAAGATAAACAAAATGATATATCATTAGCCATACTCATCAAGAAAAAGAGGGAGAGGACTCAAATCAATAAAATTAGAAATGAAAAAGGAGAAGTTACAACAGACACCACAGAAATACAAACATAGAGGCAAAAATCCTCAAAATACTAGCAAACAGAATCCAACAACACATTAAAAGGATCATACAACATGATCAAGTGGGATTTATCCCAGGGATGCAAGGATTCTTCAATATACACAAATCAATCAATGTGATACACCATATTAACAAACTGAAGAATAAAAACCATATGATCATCTAAATAGATGAAGAAAAAGCTTCTGACAAAATTCAACACCCATTTATGATAAAAACTGTCCAGAAAGTGGGCATAGAGGCAACCTACCTCAACATAATAAAGGCCATATACGACAAACCCACAGCAAACATCATTCTAAATGGTGAAAAACTGAAAGCATGTCCTCTAAGATGAGCAACAAGACAAGGATGTCCCCTCTCACCACTATTATTCAACATAGTTTTGGAAGTCCTAACCATGGCAATCAGAGAAGAAAAAGAAATAAAAGGAATCCAAATTGGAAAAGAAGAAGTAAAACTGTCACTGCAGATGACATGACACTATACATAGAGAATCCTAAATATGCCACCAGAAAACTACTAGAGCTCATCAATGAATTTGGTAAAGTTGCAGGATATAAAATTAATGCACAGAAATCTCCTGCATTCCTATACACTGATAATGAAAAATCTGAAAGAGAAATTAAGGACACACTCCCATTTACCATTGCAACAAAAAGAATAAAATACCTAGGAATAAACCTACCCAGGGAGACAAAAGACCTGTATGCAGAAAACTGTAAGACACTAATGAAAGAAATTAAAGATGATACCAACAGATGGAGAGATATACCATGTTCTTGGATTGGAAGAAACAATATTGTGAAAATGACTATACTACCCAAAGCAATCTACAGATTCAATGTAATCCTTATCAAATTACCAATGGCATTTTTTACGGAACTGGAACAAAAAATCTTAAAATTTGTATGGAGACACAAAAGACCCTGAATAGCCACAGCAGTCTTGAGGGACAAAAACCGAGCTGGAGGAATCAGACTCCCTGACTTCAGACTCTACTACAAAGCTACAGTAATCAAGACAATATGGTATTGGCACAAAAACAGAAACACAGAACAATGGAACAAGATAGACAGCCCAGAGATAATCCCACGCACCTATGGTCAACTAATCTATGCCAAAGGAGGCAAGGATATACAATGGAGAAAAGACAGTCTCTTCAATAAGTGGTGCTGGGAAAACTGGATGGCTACATGTAAAAGAATGAAATTAGAACACTCCCTATACCATACACAAAAATAAACTCAAAATGGATTAGAGACCTAAATGTAAGACCAGACACTATCAAACTCTTAGAGGAAAACATAGGAAGAACACTCTTTGACATAAATGAGAGCAAGATATTTTTTGATCCACCTCCTAGAGTAATGGAAATAAAAACAAAAATAAACAAATGGGACCTAATGAAACTTCAAAGCTTTTGCACAGCAAAGGAAACCATAAACAAGGTGAAAAGACAACCGTCACAATGGGAGAAAATATTTGCAAATGAATCAATGGACAAAGGATTAATCTCCAAAATATATAAACTGCTCATGCAGTTCAATATTAAAAAAACAAACAACCCAATCCAAAAATGGGAAGAAGACCTAAACAGACATTTCTCCAAAGAAGACACCCAGATGGCCAAGAAGCACATGAAAGCTGCTCAACATCACTAGTTATTAGAGAAATGCAAATCAAAACTACAATGAGGTATCACCTCACACCAGTTAGAATGGGCATCATCAGACAATCTACAAACAACAAATGCTGGAGAGGGTGTGGAGAAAATGGAACCTTCTTGCACTGATAGTGGGAATGTAAATTAATACAGCTGCTATGGAGAACAGTATGGAGGTTCCTTAAAAAACCAAAAATAGAATTACCATATGACCCAGCAATCCCACTACTGGGCATATACCCAGAGAAAACCATAATTCAAAAAGACACATGCACCCCAATGTTCATTGCAGCACTATTTACAATAGCCAGGTCATGGAAGCAACCTAAATGCCCATCGACAGACAAGTGGATAAAGAAGAAGTGGTACATATATACAATGGAATATTACTCATCCATAAAAAGGAACGAAATTGGGTCATTTGTTGAGACGTGGATGGATCTAGAGACTGTCATACAGAGTGAAGGAAGTCAGAAAGAGAAAAACAAATATCGTGTGTTAACGCATATATGTGGAATCTAGAAAAATGGTACAGAAGAACCAGTTTGCAGGGCAGAAATAGAGACACAGATATAGAGAACAAATGTATGGACACCAAGGGAGGAAAAGCGCCAGGGTGGTGGTGGTGGTGGTGTGATTAATTGGGTGATTGGGATTGACATGTATACACTGATGTATACAAAATTGATGACTAATAAGAACCTGCTGTATAAAAAAATAAATAAAATTCAGGAAAAATAAAAGAGATTGTCAGCAATGATCAAAAAACGAGACCCAAGTATATGTTGTCTACAAGAAACACATTTTAACTATAAAAACACATACTGATTAAAAGAAAATGGGTGGAGAAAATACACCATGCTAACATGCTGACATGCAAGTTTGGCTCAGCATCCAAAAATCAATTCATATAATACATCACATTAACAGACTAAAGAAGAAAAATCACACGATCATATCAACAGATACCAAAAAAAGCATTTGACAACATCGAACACCCATTAATGATAAAAACTCTCAGGAAACTAGGAATAGAGAGGAAGTTCCTCAACTTGATAAAGAATATCTACCAAAAAACCTAGTGCTGACATCATACTTAATGGTGAGAAACTCAAAGCTTTCCCACTAGGACCAGGATGAAGGCAAGAATGTCTCCTCTCACCACTCTTTTCAGCAAGGTACTAGAAGTTTCAGCTAATGCAGTAATACAAGGAAAGGAGATAAAAAGTATACAGATTGGGGAGGAAAAAAAATTGTCTTTGTTTGCATGACATGATCATCTACATAGAAAATGTGAAAGAATCCACAAAAAATACTCCCCAAATTATAAGAAATTATATCAATCAGGGAATGATGTAATTGTCTAGGTATAAAATCTAACAGAATCAACAAAAAAACTCACGGAATTAATAAGCAATTATAGCAAGGTTTCAGGATACAAGGTTAATATGCAAAAGTCAATCGCTTTCTTATGTACCAGAAATTAATAAGTGGAAATTGACATTAAACATATAGTACCACTTACATAAGCACGCTTCAAAAGTAAAATAATTAATTATAAGTCTAACAAAATATTTTAAAATCTATATGAGGAAAACTACAAATCTGATGAACAAAATCAAAGAAGGACTAAATAAATGGAGAGATATTCCATGTTCATGGATAGGAGAGTCAATATTGTCAAGATGTCAGTTCTTCTCAACTTGATCTATAGATTCAATGCAATCCCAATAAAAAGTCCCATCCCTGCACATTATTTTATGGGTACCAATAAATGATTCTAAAGTTTATAGAGAGAGGAAAAAGATCCAGAATAGCCAACACAGTACTGAAGGAAAAGAACAAAGTTGGAGGACTGATACTACCTGACTTCAAGACATACTATAAAGCTATAATAATAAAGACAGTGTGGTATTGGTGAAAGAATAGACACATAAATTAATAGAATAGAATAGAGAGCCCAGAAATAGACTTACATAAATGTAGTCAACTGATCTTTGACAAAGGAACAAAGGCAATACAATGGAGAAAAGATGAACTTTTCAACAAATGGTAGTGAACCAGACATCCACATGTAAAGAACTGAATCTAGACTCAGAATTTACACGCTTCACAAAAATTGACCCAAAATGGATCACAGACCTAAATGTAAATGCATAGCTACAAAAATCCTTGAAGATAACTTAGGGAAAATCTGAATGAATTGGGTACAGTGATGACCTTTTAAATACAATACCTGTGGCATGACCCATGAAAGGAAAGACTCAAACATTGGGCTTCATTAAAATTAAGAACTTCTGTTCTGTGAAAGACAATGTCAAGAAAATGAAGACAGACTGGGAGAAAATATCTGCAAAAGACACATCTGACAAAGAACTGTTATCTAAAATATATTTAAAAACTCTTAAACTCAACAAGAAAACAAATTACTCAAATTAAAAAGTGGGCTAAAGGCATTAACAGACACCCTACAAAGAAGATATACAGATGGCAAATAAGCATATGAAAAGATACTCCATATCATATGTCATCAGGGAAATGCAAATGTTAAAAAACAACATGAGGTACCACTGCACACCTACTAGAATGGTCAAAATCTGGAACACTGACAACACCAAATGCTGGCAAGGATGTGAAGCAACAGGAACACTCATTCATTGCTGGAGGGAATACAAAATGGTACAGCCATTTTGGAAGACAGTTTGGTGGTTTCTTACAAAAGTAAACATACTCTTTCAAACGATTCAGCACTTGCAGTGGTTGGTATTTACTCAAAGGAGTTGAAAATTTATGTCTATCAGAAAACCTGCACAGGGATATTTATAGCAGCTTTATTCATAATTACCAAAACTTGGAAGCAACCAAGATGTCTTTCAGTAAGTGAATGGGTAAATGAAGTGTGATATAGCCAGATGATGGAATATTATTCAGTGCTCAAAATCAATGAGCTATGAAGCTAATAAAAGACATGAAAAAATCTTAAATGCATATTACTAAGTGAAAAAAAATGCCAATCTGAAAAAATTACATACTGTATGATTCCAAATATATGACATTTTGGAAAAGGTACAACTATGGAGACAGTAAAACAATCAGTGGTTGCCCGGAGTTAGGAGTTAGGGAGGGATAAAATCTGCTGAGCAGAGACGATTTTTAGGGCAGTGAAACCACTCTGTATGATACTATAATGGTGGATATATGTCATTATAAGCTTGTCCAAACCCACAGAATGTACAACACCAAGAGTGAATTATAATGTAAACTATAACCTTTGGGTGATTATGATGTGTCCATGTAGGTTCACCAGTTATAACAATTTTACCACTCTAATGGGAGATTTGACATGAGGGAGTCTCTAACATTTGTGAGGGTAGAAATTTCTGTTTCTTCTTCTCAATTTTGCTGTGAACCTAAACCTGTTCTAAAACATAAAATATTTCATAAAAACAAACAAACAAAAAAGGGCTTTCTGATCCAGTTCAAGATGGCAATGTTGAAAGAGTCTGAGCTTACCTCCTTCTCCAGACACACTGAGTCTACAGCTACATATGGAACAATTTCCTCTGAAAAAAACCTAAAGGCTGTCTGAGTGATGTAAAAAGGACTTTCTGATAGTTTGGATATGAGGGTGTAGGAGAGAGGAAGGTATTAAGTGTGACTCAGATTTCTACTTTAAAGCAACAGGGTAAATTGTGATAAGATAAATTTACCTGACATAAAGACTCTGAGGGGAGCACATGTGGAGGTGCATAATTGGTGATGGAGGCAGGAGTCAAGAGGTCATATTTAGATATTAGTTTTAAGATATCAAAGAACAAGTAAAATGGAGTAGACGAGGTTGCTGACTTCTAAAACAATTGGGTTGATGAACTCCCCTAGCTAGAGAATGTGGAGTGATTAGATAATGCAAAGTTAGTAGCAAACAGGGCCCCAATAAGTCAATAATAGAGGAATTTTGGAGAGAAACTTATTTTCCAATTCTGATTTAAAAAATTCCTAGATTTTCACCCAGATCTACCACTGTATATCTGAATCTAAATTCCTATCGTAGTTTAGGGACCAATATAAAATATTTCAATGTTGTTTCTTTAGCTAGAGAAAATAACTAATGACTAAGCATCTAGTATATTCCGGGCACTGAGCCCATGTCTTAGGAATACCAGAGGAATGAGAAAGAAATTTTAAAAAAGAAGCACAGAGGAACGTCCCTGGCAGTCCAGTGGTTAAGACTCTAATGTTTCCAATGTAGGGAGCGCGGGCTCAAACCCTGGTCAGGGAGCAAAGACCCCACATGCCGCATGAAATAGGGACAGGGTGATTAGAAATTCATTGATCTTATTTAGAACAATTTAGTCATTGCCAAATCAAATAATTCTATTTATTTTCTTTTCCTGGTGTAGAATAAAAGTCTTGTCTCATTTCAATTATTGTCATTCCCAATTATCAACTATGTAATAAGATGTAGAAGACAAATTTCGACATTTAAAAGCTTATAAAATATATACCGTTGACCTTTCCCTTCAAGTAATGCTCCCTGATGGAGGTGTTGAATTAGGTGTAAACTTGCCTTTACACATGCAAAGTCAACTATGCTGTGAACGTAATTTTGTAGCCAGTTTGTAATAAACATTGAGAAGAAAACCACATCCATAAGTACAAATATATACAAAAATGATAACAATGATCCTTTTAGTAGATGTTTTTTGAAAGGTGTCTTCTATACAAAACATACATTTGTTTTATAATTTGAAAAAATATATAGTGATCTTTATAGTGTGTGGGAGAGGAAACATGAATTCTGCTTAAATTCTTTGGTCATTACATGGGAAAGAGGTATTTTTCCCTGAATTTTTTCTTTGTTTGTTTATACAGCTTTTATTTTCAATCCCTGTTACACGCAACAAAATGCATTTCATAAATGATACACTATTGTAAATGGAATGTCTTAAAGATGTATATTATAGCTTGTGATTTTTTTTTTATTGGAGTATGATTGCTTTACAAGGTTGTGTTAGTTTCTGCTGTAAAACAAAGTGAATCAGCTACATGTATACATATATCCCCTCCCTCTTGAGCCTCTCTCCCACCCACCCCCCATCCCACCTCTCTAGGTCATCACAGAGCACCGAGCTGAGCTCCCTGTGCTATGCAGCAGCTTCCCACTAGCTATCTATTTTATACATGGTAGTCTATATATGTCAATGCAGGGCCCTGAATTATTTTGACATGACTTCATTCTTCGTTTTGCTACTATGGTGCTCACAAAAGTATTTAACAGTTGAGCAAAGTATAGAAACTTGATACAATATCAGAGGAAATGCTTCAACGAATAGTGAATTAATATATATCTTATTGGTGCCTATATCTTTTTGTTGAACAAATTAGAGTTCAATTGTGAACCTATCTATGCAATGGTTATTATCATATAAATCACAATTTACAGTGAACTACAAGAATTTCAGATATTAAAAATCTCCATCATTCTTCCGCATGACAAGAAATATTTGCCCTGTGAAGTCCTCCATGCTGCCCACTTAAGAGGTTCCTTTAGTGGGTCAGTCTTTTTTGGTGGCTGCTGGTGATACTGTTCTGGAGAGCTCTACTAACAGGATATGAGAAGGACTTACTGTCACCTTCTCTTGACCATATGAGGAAAGCATTTTCTATCACATGGTTGCAAAGTCTATTCTTTTTTTTTTTTATGCGGTACGCGGGCCTCTCACTGCTGCGGCCTCTCCTGTTGCGGAGCACAGGCTCCGGACACACAGGCTCAGCGGACATGGCTCACGGGCCCAGCCGCTCCGCGGCATGTAAGATCCTCCTGGACCGGGGCACAAACCCGTGTCCCCTGCATCGGCAGGCGGACTCTCAACCACTGCGCCATCAGGGAAGCCCGCAAAGTCTATTCTTATACCATATAATGAAAGGACAGCTCATAGACAGATTGTCAAGTGAAAGTCGTGGTCAAATTCATAAGTGTGGTTTCAAGTGTCCTAATAAGTTGCTACTGTAACAGTGTCAATGATATAAGCACTTTCCAAAAATTTTTTTACGTAAAAGCTAGAAACACGACTCCTGCCTAAGGCATGTTTTGTCTCCCCCTTCCCATGGTATTTGTGCAGAAAAAGATGAAAAGGTTTCACCTACATATCAATAGCCTAGGTCAGGGCTCCTCTTTTCATTGGGCTTCCCGGGGTGCATCAGGGGATTTTTGTTTCATTGACTTTGGTTAGGGAAGGGCTGGAGAAGTACCATGCCTCAGATATGAACCTAAACATTTACATTTTAAGCAGTAGTGGGACAACCCACTTCGTATTTTTTTTTTGCAAGTTTTCAAGAATAGTTTAATCAGCAGCCAGAGACTTTTCAGAAAACAGTCTAGGAGGGAACAATTCTCAATATATTACTTAGGTTGTCTCGGATGTTAAAGCAGAATGTTATCAAGAGATGGCTTTCTAGAGTGTTTTTACATGTACCAACTGTTATGGACTGAATTGTGTCCCCAGATTCATATGTTGAAGCACTAACCCTCAATACCTCAGAATGTGCCTGTATTTGGAGATAGGGCCTTTAAAAAGGAGGTTAAGTTAAAATGAGGCCCTTAGAGTAGGCCTTATTCCATTTTAACTGGTGTCCTTATAAGAAAAGAAAGTTTGGATACACAAAAAAACACCAAACATGCACATGCATGAAGGAAAGACAATGTGAGGACACAGCAAGGAGATGACCATCTGCAAGATAAGGAGAGAGACCTCAGCAGAAACCAAACCTGCTGACACCTTGATCTTGCACTTCCAGCCACCAGGACTGTGAGAAAATAAACTTCTGTTGCTTAAGTCACCCAGACTGTATTATTTTGTTACAACATCCCTAGCAAACTAACACACCACCTAAGTTTCTCTAGAATAATCTATATCTTAAAATACAGATTTCCAGTCCCCATTCGAGTGCCTGAATCCTGGACCTGGTGTGTAAGCATCCGCATTTCAACATTTATCCCAAGAGTATTCTGATGTCAAGTAAAGTTTGAGAACCTCTGATAGCAATCATCTTTATAGATCAAAACTAATAAACATTTAATCTTTTCTGCTTTAAAATACTGTTTTTTGATTACATTTTGGCAGTAGCAAGTTTCGAAAATTAAGGTAATAGAAAATTCACTGTCATTCTCTTTTCAGTTCTGTATTAACCGACACTTCTTACAGAAACAGACTATTTTATATGGTCCCAAGTCCTGCCTCTTACCTTAGATAGGGATACCTGACAGGTAGAGGACAGGGAACTCTTCATTAACACCATGGCTGATTTCATGCTTAACATTTGCCAACACCTGCATACCCAACCAAGACTTACTCCTTTGACTAATTCTCTCTTTATTCTTAAAATTTAAAAGAACATTAAATTAAAACCCAGTCACTATATATAGACTATATGACATTTTTAAAATATTGCAATACTTGTTAGAAACATCTTGTGGCCAAATCTTGCCCTCAGTCACACAGATACCTCCCACTAATGTCATATTAGGGCCCTCTCACTATCTTCAACTAATTCAAGACAACAAATCTTACAAAGGTTGAAATGAACATTCTGATCAATTGTAGGGTAGTTTTCTCTCTCCTCTTACAAAAAGAGGAACCCTGTGTATACACATATAAAGAAATGTGAAAAGGGGCAATGATAGGAGAAAACACTACCTAAAGTTTTTGCAAAGTCTTAAAAAGAGCCTTGCTCATTTCCTTAGCTTGCTTTCCTGAAAAGGAAAATTTCACCAATCTGCAGATGTACGCACAGTTCTATCTGATTTACTAGTCTCTGAAATTATGTCAGGTTTTTTAGGTTTGCTTTTTGTCAGTTATTTTATACACTCCATCTTTGATAACAAAATTAACAGCTTGAATATTCCTTATCACTTCAACTCAAGTCCAAAGACATTAATTTAATGTCTGCTATATGTCAAGCATTGTGCCAAGTTCTGCAATGCTCACCCTTCTGACTCTATAGACATGACACATCTTCTTTAACTGAAAATACAGTATTTCCAGAGCGTGTACATATACACCATACACGCAGGCCCCAAAATACACATGCATGCATATTCCCCCTTCCCTCTCCTCCTTCTTCTCTCCCTCCTCTCCCCCCGCCCCGCCCCAACATCTTTTTCTCTCCTCCCTCTCTTCCTCTTTCTCGCTCGTATAAATTGTAACCATTCTTCCTAGGGCTGTCAGTTTCTGTCTGACCAATAAACATAAAGTCGGAGAAATTTTTCTTAGTTGCCATGGAGGAAACAGTATAATTTTCATTCCTGTAACCCAACCATATATTTCCATTTTCTACTCTAAAATGAGGAGGAGGACGGGGAGGAGTTATAATATTTACTGGTTGCTTATTTCTGTACTAAAAACTATGCTGTGTGTTGTCTACATGGATTATATACTATCATTATTATTGGTATTTTGTAGATGAGTCTTAGGGTAAATTTTCCTAGGTTGCTGAGCTAGTACCTGGTGGAACAAGGCATCTAACCTGGCTGTTACAGCTCTTGAATCCATCTGTTTAATAAAATATGCCATTTCTAGTTCTGCTGAAACAAAAAGTTTCAATATGGAATAAACATGCTTTTAGATTTCACTAGGGTCATCACTGGAAACAGCCATTTGAGGGTGGATTTGCTATCAAGAATATTATTCATTAAGGTACTTGAAGACTCTCATATTTAATTGTTTTCAAAGCTCACTCCATTTTTTTTTTTCACATCTTACGTTGGCATGCTGATTATTTGGATTACATATTTCTTGCAGTGTTTTTTATTTCCTGGAATTTTGACTACTGTGTTTATTTTTATCCTCTCTAGTAATTAATATTTTATTAAATATTGTTTTTGCCTTTATTATTTCCTCCTTTATTAGAGTTTTATGTTTATTTTGGTGTAACTCTTCTTGCTTCTTTGGGTGGGTATGGATATTATTTATTTTCATTTGTTTTTCTATTTTTAACAAAAGCTTTTGAGGCTGTCAAAAGTACTATTTTAACTGCATAACACAGGATTAGATGCACACATTGATTATTTTCAATTTCCTCAGTGGTAAATATTTTGTCATTTCCATCAAGAGTTTTCGAATAATCTATTACTTATTCAGGACTTCATTATAAAGTCTCTTAATATGAAGAAAATGTCAACTTTTTCAATGTTGATCTTTAATTGCATTATTAGAGAATATGGTATGTTTGATATTAATTATTTAAACTCTTTAAAATTTATTTGCAAACTAGTACCTGGTAAATTTTAGTGTATGTTCCAGAAGGACTGGCAAAATATTTGTTGGAAGCAGATTTCTATTAGCAGATTTCTATCGGCTCAAAATTTTTAGTATTGTTGTTCAAAGTGTCTACAAATTACTTGTGACCTTATTATATTTTCACAGATAATACAAAAGTTTATAGCTGTGCCTGTTTGGTCAATGGGTTTCTGACAGAGCTGCATTAAAATTCCCTGCTATCCTTATGGATTTGTGAATCCCTTACTATCATTTTGTCTGTGGTTGCTCTGTACATTTTTGAGCTAGAATGTTAAGTGCACATAAACTTCTGAATAAAATATCTTTTTGGTGTATTTTTACTTTTATCATATATAATGACCCCCTTTATTCTTTTTAATTGTGGGAGATGCCAACATTTTAATTTTATATGAATTTTGCTAATTTCATTTAAAAAATTTTTATTTGCCTATTACTTTAAATTATTTTATTTTTAAATATTCTTTGTAATTTGCTTATGTATATCACTTATACATAGCATATAGCTGGTCTTTGGACTTAAAAATGTATATTTAATTTGTTAATATGTATTATAGCTACCAATTTATTTAAAATTATCTCCTCCCTATCACTTTGTCTTTCCTGCTTACTATTCATACTGCTTGTCCTATTTCTTTTCCTTCCTTGATTTCACATGGATTGACAAACATTCTGTGCCTTTTTTCACTGCTAATTTTTACAATCTAAGTTATGTTTCTCATCTTTTAGTGTTTATTTTTAATGTATTACAGACTTTCTAAAATCTACATTATCCAGTATTTCTGGTCTCTTTTTGGCCATGACAAGGAAATATCTTCACTGTTCTTTAAACACACTTTCCCTCAAGTCTTATTTTTTGTAAACATTTCTAACTCTTTATAACTTATCTCTTTGCCTTTACAAAATTCATTAGTTTTAAATGAGGACGTGAACTAAATCTAACCAGCAAATTTTACTAACATTTGTGCTCACCATTCCATTAGCCACAACTTGTCTACTTTTTTCAAGTCTTTTTCTCATTGAAAACAACATTTTTAACAGGTTTTGGTTTTGTCTTTTTTTTTTTTTTAGATGGGTCTTATGGGTTTACATATCTTAATATCTGGTGATGTTTTAGTTTTGCTTTCACTCTTTAATAACACTCTGGTGGGTCATAAAATTCTAAGCTGACAGTTATTTATCTCAACATTTTAAAGTTATAATTTCATAGTTTTCTGGCATCATTATTATCAATGAAAAGTCTAATTATCAGTTAATTTGTATAAAATCAGATTATTATTAAGCCATAAGAGTTAGGCATTTCCAGTTGCAAAAGATGGTATACAAATAAATGGCTATATTTAAATCCATATAAAAAATAAAGTAAATATCTACTTCACAACATTCAGAAAAAGAATACCAGGTGAATTAAATTCTTACATTTAAAAATACAGAAATTATTATAAGAAAATGAAGAAGAATTATATTACATCCTAGAATTTATTTTTAGTACCCCGGACCAGAAGACACTATGAACAAAGTTGAAAGACAAGTCATAGACTGGGAGAGATTCTCTAACACATGCTAGATGAACTGGTATCAAGAGTATATAAATAATTCCGATCAGCTATTATATTATCCTTTCTACTTATGTGTGTACACAGACATATACATATACAGATAAAGATTTAGGTATACAATTTTGTCAACTTTTGACAGGAGAAAAATTAAAACATGCTAAACAGATTTTGAGCTGTTTTCCTAACTCTCAAGTTCAATTTTGAGAAAGGTTCTGTTTTACAAATACGCAAATCAGTTCCAGTGAAGCAAGGGGTAAGGTTTTTACTACTCATTTCTAAGCTTCAGTGGGATTATTTGCAAAAGGACACAAGAGACTAACATAAGGGCCTTTATGCAGTTCATGTAGTCCTATGTGCTTATGTATAGGGCTATAGTGAAAAAACAAAAAGCCGTAGAAGGAAAATACAAATTCAGAGGCAGTTCTACTCTTTATTAATGTGTGATCTTGGGCCAACTGCTCTACTTCTCAGAACCTCTGTTCTCTATCTTTTAAGCAAAAATAATAATACCTAACTCATATGTTTGCTATATTTAATAGGTTAATTACGTAGCATGCCTGGTACAGAATTTAAGAAATATTATTCTCTTTTTTTCCTATAATAGTTATTTGTATAAACTTTTAAAAATAATTTTTAATTTATGATGCTTTGTGTGTTACTTTCATTCTTTAAATACTTTTCTTCAACTTTGTATCTTCTTGATTTGAGACTGGCAAGAATCTGTTTTAATAGCAGTTCCTTGGGGACCACTTTCACAGAAAGAATGAAAGATCTACAATTACAAACTGCTAGTCTTTACTCATAAAAGGTCATCTAAAAATCATGTGTTCAGTGTCACACCTATTAAAAAAAACCTTTTTTTCCAGAACCAGAATGCAAAATATTAACCTGGGATCACCAGATCTACAACTGCATACCAGTTACAATATATAGTTGACTAAAGCCAGATTATTATTTTTGAAATTCAGTAATGAAAATGTGGTTCAAGAACAGTTAAAATATTCAAGGCAAGATCTCTCAGTGGGCAATCAATTTATACGAATAATAGAATATTAGCAGGATAGGTTATTTCCCATCATGTATAAGCCATCTTGAAATTTTATTATAAATTATATAATTTAATTGTTAACACTTTCATTTCTTTGTACTGAAAATTTTCTTTTTCTCTGTACTTTTATTTTTAGCTGTATTTGGGCAAACTGTTCTTTCAAAATACATAGCCAATGATAATAAAATTTTAGGAAATCTATTCATATTGAGCTTCTTTTATTCTACTCACATTTAAATTCATTTAATGATGAAAAGATAAATTTTCCTTTTCTCTTTCCCTGAACTGGTAAATAATGACAAGAACAATAGCAGGGATACCTTATAGAGTTCCTGCTGGATTTCTCTGACAGTGGCCTCACAAACTACTAAAAATAAAGTAGGAATTATCAACAAGTTCTCTTTCTTTCTCACCCTCCAAGTTAAATGATAACCAATTTCTATGAAGTTGATCACCTTTACCCCCTCCTCACCATCCAAACAGCTACCACCTTAATCTGAGCCCTCGTCATTTCTTTCAATGCCACTGCCCTAGGACTCTCTCTCCACAGGGCACTTACATCCTCAAAATACACATCTGATAATGTGACTCTCTAGTTTTAAAATCTGATTTTAATTTTGTGGTTAGTGTATATACTTAGCATTTAGGCAATTTTTTGTTTACATAGATAATTTTAGAACCAGAAGGTTCAGCTTTGAATAATATTACTGATTCTAGATAAGTGTGAGGAATGTGGGAAAAAAGAAGACATTTCTTGGCACTCTAGATGAAAATAGGATTTTTTTTTATGGGAAGAGGAACTCATAGAACAATGACGCATGTCTTCCAAGTTGAACAGCTAATTTAAGCTTCTTATTGGTCAGGGGATTAGAACAGGGAGGGCACCATTTTAGAATATATGGTCACATAAATTTATTTCAATGAGAGTAAAATTTTGAAAATGTACCATATGCTATTTCCAAGAGCAATCTCTAAGCTGCAAGTAGAATAAAACAGACCAAAGAAATAACTACAACTTCCCAGAAATAGTTTGGAGGGCTTAAGTTACCACAATAAACAACAAAAAATAAAGTCCTTCTGTAAGCAGAAGAGTCACATGCCTTTTTCATTGATTTTGTCACTTCATCACGCACAACAAATCTATGTCAACATGAGTGGCAAATTTCAACGGGAAAAAAATGTACAAGTCAAGGCCATGAGAGCAGAAAATATACTTCAGAAACTGTCTACTGTATAATGAGAGGGCTTGTCCTTTAGGATAGGATCCACAACACACTGTATCCAAAGAGATGTTAAAGATCATTTTATTAATTTAACATAGTTGTCTTTCAGTCAGTATGAATCAGTTTTTTTAAAGAGAGAAAACATATGACAATGTATGGTAGTCTTACTAATTGGGCATCACTTTCATAAAATATTATTAGTTTTTTTATTGTATCAGTTTGCTAGGGCTGCTGTAACAGAGTACATACACAAACTCAGTAGCTTAAACAACAGAAATTTATTATCTCACAGTTCTAGAGACTAGAGGTTCAAGATCAAGGTGGCACAGGGCCATGCTCCTTCTGAAGATGCTAGGGAAGTTCTGAGCCTCTCTCCTAGCATCTATGTGTGTTTCATTTCTGTGTTCAAATTTCTCCTTTGTATGAAGACATCAGTCACACGGGATTAGGGACTAAACCAATTCCAGTATGACCTCATCTTAACTAATTACATTTGCAATGACCCTGTTTCCAAATCAGGTCACATTGCGAGGTACTGGGGGTTAGGACTTCAGCACACGAATTTCGGGGGGCCCAACTGAACCCTTAACACTTACTCAATATTTTCATTACCCTTAAACATTATGGATAGTGTGAGAAATCACGCTTCATTGGTTTTTGTTTTTGTTCGGCGATTTTACATTGTGCAAGGCAATTAAAAATGCAAACACTGTCCTTTTGCTCAAAGAGCTAGGAAGTTTGGAAGGGAGATACATAGATATATGAAGAGATGTCTCTTAATACAAGACATAAAGGATGTGGTCAAATAAATATCACTAAGAACAGGAATAATGGAGTTCTAGAAGGATTTTGCAAGTATGATCAATCTTTATAAAAAGAAAGTTGTACAATGAGCAGAATTTTATGTGCAAAAATGTGGAAGTGGTGAGTTGTACACTACCCAGACACACACAGGCACACAAATATTCACACACACAAAATGAAGATTCCTAAAAGGGGAAAAGGGGGCACAAGGCTGAACTCTTTGGAGAGAACCTTAAATGCTAAGCTGAGGAGTTTGGATTTTGTCACATAAGCAATGGGAAGGCACAGAAGCATTTAAGAGTACCATTCTAAAATATTTCAGGGAAATTAATAAAGGCAGAATTAAAAATGACTGAAGGAAGGAAATCATGGAAATAACTTATATTAAATCTCTTTAGAGGATAAACCAAAGGATGGACACTTTCCTTTCACATACGTGAAATCCCCATCCCTCTTCTGAGAGAATTGAGTTTGCCAATCCTCTTCCTTTCCTGACACTTCATCAATTATGAAGCAATGGAAGCCTGGAAAAGCTGTAGAAGTGGACTTACTGCTGTACCTGATTACAGTGTACTGGATCATCATGAAGCAGAGTAACACAGTAATTTGAAAGCCTCAGCCTCAAAGAACTAGAGATCACAATTTACCAATCTACTAAACACCTGTGGTCACAAGATGGGAAGTGAGTTCATATTTCTAAAATATTTTAAATATTACTGGAAGGTAATGATGAGCAGGTTTGTACTGAAACTTATTAAGTGAAGATGATCATTGTTATTTAGAACTGCACATGCAAAAAATTATGTTATGGAACAGAGGAAAAAGAGTCCCCTCTTTGTGATTCAGGAGAGACTGAAGCAGGAATATGCACTTAGTTTGGGGATCTCATTATGGGAAAAAGAGAGACATACTGCAGGAAGTTCAGAAGAAATCAACAGGAATAATTAAGGAACCAGAAGTTACTCTAGAGGAAATATTAAAAGAATAAATAATGTACATGCAGTTGGCTAACTAAGGGGAACGTGAGAATTGTCTGCAAATACCCAATGTGTGTAAACATTGAAAACTGAAAGTCAATATAAAGCCTAGAGCAAGAAGGTAAAATTAAGGCAATTAAATAAAAAAGAAAATTCTGGCAGAATACAAGAGAAAGCAAGGCACTTTCTGTACAAATAGTAATAGCTGGCCTAAGTTTCCCCAGAATATTTGAAAGTAAACTAGTCAAATAATAACATGTATTATGTGGGGTACAAGCACCCAGGAATAAATGTTTTACCCAATAACATGTTATTTTCCTTCCTTTAAAAATTTTTAAAATATTTCATCACTAATGGAATAAAGATGTGGGGAAAGTATGCTTTGGCTTAAATGGAAAATAAAAGCTCAAGTCAGTCATCTAAGATGTTTGAAGGGACTTCACTGGTGGTCCAGTGGTTAAGAATACACCTTCCGGGCTTCCCTGGTGGCGGAGTGGTTGAGAGTCCACCTGCCGATGCAGGGGACGCGGGTTCGTGCCCCGGTCTGGGAAGATCCCACATGCCGCGGAACGGCTAGGCCCATGAGCCATGGTCGCTGAGCCTGCGCGTCCGGAGCCTGTGCTCCGCAACGGGAGAGGCCACAACAGTCAGAGGCCCGCGTACCGCAACAACAACAACAACAACAAAAAGAATCCACCTTCCAATGCAGGGGACTGGGTTCGATCCCTGGTCAGGGAATGCCCCACATACCGAGGGACAACTAAGCCTGCGCACCGCAAATACTGAGCCCACACGCTACAACTACAGAGCCCGCACACCACAACGAAAGATCCCGTGTGCCACAACTAAGACCTAACACAGCCAAAAATCAATCAATAAATAAATATTAAAAAAATAAAAATAAAATATTTGAAGATAGAATGTTGATTCTGTATGGTAAGAGATTCCAGTCAACGTACTCTCTTATCTGGAATAAATTCTAGTTACCTGCAAATGGGAGAAATGAGCTGAATTTTGTATTGTTTATCCCTTTTTCATTACCACTCTCCCCTTGGAAGAAAGATGAGGGAAAAGGACTTTTTTATGAGGCTATACAGCTTGCTCCCCTCTCCCCCACAGGCTTCTCTTCTCACCTGGGACTGCCTGATAACGCCATCACCACCAAATCACACATCTATAACCCCCTCTTTCATTTACTTAACCCGCCATCTCTTATTTTAATCAATCTGATTTGAGGGCTCCTATCAGTACCTGTAGAGCATAAGGGAAGACCACTGAGGGGAAGCTGTCATCACCAGAAGTGTGATACCTCTGCTCATTACCACCAGCGTCCAGCACAGAGCTGGTTCAAATCTCAGAAAACATTTGTGAATTAAATAAATGTGTTGTGCCCTCAATCCTTTCTTCATAATGAGAAGGAAATGAGTCTTACCTTCTTTAATACTGTGTGAATGATAAAAGACTTTCTGATGATTTCATAATCATTGTTATGGATGTGTGTTTTTGTTTTAGTTTTGGTTTTCAAAGAGCATGACTATTATTTCCTCACTGATAGAGGCAGAATATTTCATTCAAAACAGTTTTCAGGAAAAGCACTGTGCAGGTTTCTGTTTTCACACAAAAATCAGGTTGGCCATTTACCCTAAAATCAGACCTCACTATTTACAAGGTGGGTTGAATAGAGTGTCTTGGAACTGGGGATGTACTCTGAGATTTAATTTACTGCATTATTTCAAGTCAAAGTCTCAGTTTGCATATGTGTAAATAGAAGCCACTCCTGCCTGACCTGTGTCACCAGCGATGCTTCACTTTTCCAAAGGAAGTTTGGTTTAGGAAGGCAAATAGCGATATCTTCAGAAGACCAATGCAAATTGAGTAACCACAAGATTTACTGATCACTACTCTTAGAAGGAAAGAGCCATGGAAGACTACCTCCCAAACCATTAACATGCAGAGGGGAGCTTGCATCCACAGTCTCCTTTTAATTTTAATATAGTTCCTCCTGTTACCCCAGTAGTCTAGCATGTTAGAGTTTCAAAATAACACCTTTATTTATAATAAAAATGATTTTCACCCTGTCTGAATTTCATAAACT
This sequence comes from Globicephala melas, assembly GCF_963455315.2. Lineage (NCBI taxonomy): Eukaryota > Metazoa > Chordata > Mammalia > Artiodactyla > Delphinidae > Globicephala > Globicephala melas. The sequence goes on along the minus strand of NC_083320.1, from coordinate 67,177,648 downwards.
TTCTAAATAAAAACCTTAAATTTCAGCTCATTACACAAAACCAACTGACAAATGTTCTGCAGTTTTATACTTCAACCAGTAAAAATTACTGCCTATTCCCTGACCTATACTAGTAAAAAATTAATTCTATTGAAAACTTAAATATAAAAACACATATCCTTATAACTTAAACTTTTATTGCTATGTATGTTCCTTTGCATTTAAATTTTAAGAAAGCAACAGTGAGATCAGGTGGGCAGTAAAGTGATCACAAGCCTATATCTAATGAATTTGAAGACATATGGTGTGACTTGGAGCTGGAGAGCCAATGTTCTCTTGGTCTAACACAGTTCGTGAAGTGTAAAACAGGACACAAGTGACTTGGGTAGAGTCATTTAGCATCTGTTCCAGTCATGTTAATTCAGGTTGGACATCATATGAAGGCAGGAACATAACATGATGCAGAACCATTTAAAAAAAAACATAATTGCCAGTTTAATAGCATAGCAAGAAATGAATATTTAAACTTTACAGGCAGGAAACTGGGTTCTTTTTTTGTTTTTTGTGGTTTTTTTGGGGCGATTAATTTTATTTTTTAATTGAAGTATAGTTGATTAATAATAATATGTTAGTATTAGGTGTATAGCATAGTGATTCAATATTTTTATAGATTACGCTCCATTTAAAGTTATTACAAAATAACAGCTATATTTCCATGTGCTGTAGGGTATACCCTTGTTGCTCATTTATAATAGTTTAGTTTGTATCTCTTAATCTGATACCATTATCTTCCCCTTCCCCATTTCCCTTTTCCCACTGCTAACCATTACTTTGCTCTCTTTATCAGTGGGTCTGTTTCTGTTTTGTTATATACATGTATATACATTCATGTTATTTTTCAGATTCCACATGTAGGTAATAACAGAGTGTTTGTCCTCTGCCTGGCTTACTCCACTAGGCATACTACCCTTGAGATCCATCCACACTGTTGCAAACAACAGAATTTCATTATTCTTTATGGCTGAGTACTATTCCATCGCATATATACACATTTGGATTTTTAAGGAAAAGTTAAAATTATTGGGGTGTTGAAATTAATAGCCATCATTGCCTCAGCTACTCCTACCATTTCCTAGATGTTGTAGCTGTGTGGGAAGAAAATAGAAAGCTGGACTTGGAAGGCAGGAAGGGTAGAAATAGATTAATTTTTCTCCTTTAATTTTTCTTTTCAAATAGTGTATGCTTTTTTTAACATCTTTATTGGAGTATAATTGCTTTACAATGTTGTGTTAGTTTCTGCTGTATAACAAAGTGAATCAGCTATACATATACCTATATCCCCATATATCCTCCCTCTTGTGTCAGCCTGCCAACCTCCCTATCCTACCCCTCTAGGTGGTCACAAAGCACCGAGCTGATCTCCCTGTGCTATGTGGCTGCTTCCCTCTAGCTATCTATTTTACATTTGGTAGTGTGTATATGTCAATGCAACTCTCTCACTTCATACCATCTTACACTTCCCCATCCCCGCGTCCTAAGGTCCATTCTCTACATCTGCGCCTTTATTCCTGGCCTGCCCCTAGGTTCATCAGTACCATTTTTTTTCAGATTCCATTTATATGTGTTAGCATATGATATTTTTCTCTTTCTGACTTACTTCACTCTGTATGATAGACTCTAGTTCCATCCACCTCACTCCAAATATCTCAATTTCATTTCTTTTTATGGCTGAGTAATATTCCATTGTATATATGTGTCACATCTTCTTTATCCATTCCTCTGTAAATGGACACTTAGGTTGCTTCCATGTCCTGGCTATTGTAAATAGTACTGCAATGAACATGGTGGTACATGTCTCTTTTTGAATTATGGATTTCTCAGGGTATACGCACAGTAGTGGGATTGCTGGGTAATATGGTAGTCTAGTTTTAGTTTTGTAAGGAACCTCAATCAATTTACACTCCCACCAACCGTGCAAGAGGGTTCCGTTTTCTCCACACCCTCTCCAGCATGTATTGTTTGTAAATTTTTTCACGATGGACATTCTGACAGGTGTGAGGTGATACCTCATTGTAGTTTTGATTTGCATTTCTCTAATGATTAGTGATGCTGAGAATCCTTTCATGATTTTGTTGGCAATGTGTATATCTTTTTGGAGAAATGTCTATTTAGGTCTTCTGCCCATTTTTGGATTGGGTTGTTTGTTTTTTTGATATTGAGATGCTTGTATATTTCAGAGATTAATCCTCTGTCAGTTGGTTCGTTTGGAAATATTTTCTCTTATTCTGAGGGTTGTCTTTTCATCTTGTTTATGGTTTCCTTTGCTGTGCAAAACCGTTTAGCTTTCATTAGGTCCCATTTGTTTATTTTTGTTTTTATTTCCATTTCTCTAGGAGGGGGGTCAAAAAGGATCTTGCTGTGATTTATGTCATAGAAGATTCTCCCTATGATTTCCTCTAAGACTTTTAGAGTGTCTGGCCTTACATTTAGGTCTTTAATCCATTTTGAGCTTATTTTTGTGTATGGTGTTAGGAAGTATTCTAATTTCATTCTTTTACATGTAGCTGTCCAGTTTTTCCAGCACCACTTACTGAAGTGTCAGTCTTTTCTCCATTGTATATTCTTGCCTACTTTATCAAAGATAAGATGACTGTATGTCTGTGGGTTTATCTCTGGGCTTTCTATCCTGTTCCATTGATCAATATTTCTGTTTCTGTGCCGGTACCATACTGCCTTGATTATTGTAGCTTGGTAGTATAGTCTGAAGTCAGGGAGCCCGATTCTTCCAGCTCCGTTTTTCTTTCTCAAGATTGCTTTAGCTATTCGGGGTCTTTTGTGTATACATACAAATTGTGAACATTTTGTTCTAGTTCTGTGGAAAAAAACATGGGTAGTTTGATAGGGATTGCATTGAATCTGTAGATTGCTTTGGGTAGTATAGTCATTTTCACAATATTGATTCTTCCAATGCAAGAACATGGTATATCTCACCATCTGTTTGTATCATCTTTATTTTCTTTCATCAGTGTATTATAGTTTTCTAAGTACAGGTCTGTTGTCTCTTTAGGTAGGTTTATTCCTAGGTATTTTATTCTTTTTGTTGCAATGATAAATGGGAGCGTTTCCTTAATTTCTCTTTCAGATTTTTCATCATTAGTGTATAGGAATGCAAGATATTTCTGTGCATTAATTTTGTATCCTGCTACTTTACCAGATTCATTAATTAGCTCTAGAAGTTTTCTGGTAGCATCTTTAGGATTCTCTATGTATAGTATGATGTCATCTGCAAACAGTGACAGTTTTACTTTTTCTTACCCGATTTGGATTCCTTTTATTTCTTTTTCATCTCTGACTGCTATGGCTAAAACTTCCAAAATTATGTTGAATAATAGCAGTGAGAGCAGACAACTTTGTCTTGTTCCTGATCTTAGAGGAAATGGTTTCACGTTTTCACCATTGAGAACGATGTTGACTGTGGATTTGTCATATATTGCCTTTATTATGTTGAGGCAAGTTCCCTCTATGCCTATTTTCTGGAGAGTTTTTATAATAATGGATGTTTAATCTTGTCAAAATCTTTTTCTGCATCTATTGAGATTATCATATGGTTTTTACTGTTCAATTTGTTAATATGGTGTATCACATTGATTTATTTGCATATATTGAAGAATCCTTGCATTCTTGGAATAAACCCCACTTGATCATGGTGTATGATACTTTTAATGTGCTGTTGGATTCTGTTTGCTAGTATTTTGTTGAGGATTTTTGCATCTATGTTCATCAGTGATATTGGTCTGTAGTTTTTTTTTTTTTGACATCTTTTCCTGCTTTTGGTATCCGGGTGATGGTGGCCTCGTAGAATGAGTTTGAGAGGGGTCCTCCCTCTGCTATATTTTAGAATATTTTGAGAAGGATAGGTGTTGCTCTTCTCTCAATGTTTTATAGAATTCACCTGTGAAGCCATCTGATTCTGGGCTTTTGTTTTTTAGAAGATTTTTAATCACAGTTTCCATTTCAGTGCTTGTGATTGGTCAATTTATACTTTCTATTTTTTCCTGGTTCAATCTCAGAAGGTTGTGCTTTTCTAAGAAGTTGTCCATTTCTTCCAAGTTGTCCATTTTATTGGCATATAGTTGTTTGTAGTAATCTCTCATGATCCTTTGTATTTCTGCAGTGTCAGTTGTTACTTCTCCTTTTTCATTTCTAGTTCTGTTGATTTGAGTCTTCTCCCCCACTTTCTTTTTTTTTGGATGAGTCTGGCTAATGGTTTATCAATTTTGTTTACCTTCTCAAAGAACCAGCTTTTAGTTTCACTGATCTTTGCTACTGTTTCCTTCATTTGTTTTTCATTTATTTCTTATCTGATTTTTATGATTTCTTTCCTTCTGCTAACTTTGTGGGGGTTTTTGTTCTTCTTTCTCTAATTGCTTTAGGTGTAAGGTTAGGTTGTTTATTTGAGATTTTTCTTGTTTCTTGAGGTAGGAAGGTATTGCTATAAAATTCCCTCTTAGATCTGCTTCTGCTGCATCCCATAGGTTTTGTGTCATTGTGTTTTCAGTGTCATTTGTTTCTAGGTAATTTTTGATGTCCTCTTTGATTTCTTCAGTGATCTCTTTGTTATTTAGTAACGTATTGTTTAGCCTCCACGTGTTTGTATATTTTACAGTTTTTTTCCTGTACTTGATATCTAGTTTTATAGCGTTGTGTTCAGTAAAGATACCTGATACGATTTCAATTTTCTTAAATTTACCAAGGCTTGATTTGTGTCCCAAGATATGATCTATCCTTGAGAATGTTCCATGAGCACTTGAGAAAAAAGTGTATTCTGTTGTTTTTGGATGGAATGTCCTACATATATCAATCAAGTCCACCTTTTATAATGTGTCATTTAAATCTTGCATTTCCTTTTTTATTTTCATTTTGGATGATCTGTCCTTTGGTGAAAGTGGGGTGTTAAATAAAGTCCCCTACTACGATGGTGTTACTGTCGATTTCCCCTTTTATGGCTGTTAGCATTTGCCTTATGTATTGAGGTGCTCCTGCATTGCATGCATAAATATTTACAATTGTTATATCTTCTTCTTGGATTGATCCCTTAATCATTATGTAGTGTTCTTCCTTGTCTCTTGGGATAGTCTTTGTTTTAAAGTCTGTTTTGTCTGATACAAGAATTGGTACTCCAGCTTTCTTTTGATTTCCATTTGCATGGAATATCTTTTTCCATTCCCTCACTTTCAGTCTGTATATGTCCCTAGGTCTGAAGTGGGTCTCTTGTAGACAGCATATATACGGATCTTGTTTTCATATCCATTTAGCCAGTCTATGTCTTTTAGCTGGAGAATTTATTCCATTTACATTTAGGGTAATTATTGATATGTATGTTCCTATTACCATTTTCTTAATTGTTTTGGGTTTGTTATTGTCTTTTCCTTCTCTTGTGTTTCCTGCCTAGAGAAGTTCCTTTAGCATGTGTTGTAAAGCTGGTTTGGTGGTGCTGAATTCTCTTAGCTTTTGCTCGTCTGTAAAGGTTTTAATTTCTCCGTTGAATCTGAAATGAGATCCTTGCTGGCTAGAGTAATCTTGGTTGTAGGTTCTTCTCTTTCATCACTTTAAATATGTCCTTCCACTCCCTTCTGGCTTGCAGAGTTTCTGCTGAAAGATCGGCTGTTAACCTTATGGGGATTCCCTTGTATGTTATTTGTTGCTTTTCCCTTGCTGCTATTAATATTTTTTCTTTGTATTTAAATTTTGATAGTTTGATTAATATCTTGGCACATTTCTCCTTGGATTTATCTGGTACAGGACTCACTGCGCATCCTGGACTTTATTGATCATTTCCTTTCCCATATTAGGGAAGTTTTCAAGTATAATCTCTTCAAATATTTTCTCAGACCCTTTCTGTTTCTCTTATTCTTCTGGGACCCCTATACTTCAAATGTTGGTGTGTTTAATGTTGTTCCAGAGGTCTCTGAGACTGTCCTCAATTCTTCTCATTCTTTTTTCTTTATTCTACTCTTCAGTAGTTATTTCCACTATCTTTCAGATCACATATCCGTTCTTCTACCTCAGTTATTCTGCTATTGATTCCTTCCAGAGAATTTTTTATTTAATTTATTGTGTTGTTCATCATTGTTTGTTTGCTCTTTAGTTCTTCTAGGTCCTTGTTAAATGTTTCTTGTATTTTCTCCATTCTATTTCTAAGATTTTAGATCATCTTTACTAACATTACTCTGAACTCCTTTTCAGGTAGGCTGCCCATTTCCTCTTCATTTGTTTCGTCTGGTGGGTTTTTACCTTGTTCCTTCATCTGCTGTGTATTTCTCTATCTTCTCATTTTGTTTTACTTACTGTGTTTGAGGTCTCGTTTTCGCAGGCTGCAAGTTCGTAGTTCCCATTGCTTTTGGTGTCTGCCCCTAGTGGGTAAGGTTGGTTCAGGGGCTTGTGTAGGCTTCCTGGTAGAGGGGACTGGTGCCTGTGTTCTGGTGGGTGGGGCTGGATCATGTCTTTCTGGTGGGCAGGGCCATGTCTGGTGGTGTGTTTTGGGTTGTCTATGAACTTAGTATGATTTGAGGCAGCCTCTCTGCTAATGGGTGGGGTTGTGTTCCTGTCTTGCTAGTTGTTTAGTGTTGTGTGTCCAGCACTGGAGAATGCTAGCCACTGAGTGGAGCTGGGTCTTATCGTTGAAATGGAGATCTCTGCGAGAGCTCTCGCCGATTAATATAACATGGGGCTGGGAGGTCTCTGGTGGTCCCATGTCCTGAACTTGGCTCTCCTACCTCAGAGGCTCAGGCCTAACACCAGGTTGGAGCACCAAAACCCTGTCAGCCACATGGCTCAGAAGATGGAGAAAAAAAGAAAGAAAAAAGAAAGAAGAAAGGAAGGAAGAAAGAAAGAAAGAAAGAAAGAAAGAAAAGAAAGAAAGAAAGAATTTTAAGTAAATAAAATTTTAAAAATTATTAAAATAAAAAAATTTTTAAAAAGTAATTAAAATAAAAGAAGCGAGCAACAAAACCAGTAAACATATCCACCAATGATATCAGGAGCTAAAAACTATAGTAAGATAAACATAAAAATCAGAAACAAGTCAGTCGCATATAGCAAAACCCAGTTCTACAGTTGCTTCCAAAGTCCACCAGCTCAATTTTGGGATGATTCGTTGTCTATTCAGGTATTCCACAGATGTATGGTACATCAAGTTAACTGCGGGGATTTAATCCACTGCTCCTGAGGCTGCACGGAGAAATTTCCCTTTCTCTTCTTTGTTAGCACAGCTCCTGGGGTTCAACTTTGGATTTCGCCCTGCCCTTGCATGTAGGTCACCTGAGGGTGTCTGTTCCCTGCCCAACAGGAGGGGATTAAGGTAGCAGCTGACTAGGGGGCTGTGGCTCACTCAGGCTGGTGGGAGGGAGGGGTACTGAATTCAGGGCAAGCCTGTGATGGCAGAGGCTGATGTGACATTGCAACAGCCTGGGGTGTGCCATGTGTTCTCCCGGGGAAGTTGTCCCTGGATCATGGGACCCTGGCAGTGGTAGGCTGCACAGGCTCCCAGAAGGGGGCAGGCAAGGAGGTGTGGATAGTGACCTGTGCTTGCACACAGGATTCTTGGTGGCTGCAGCAGCAGCCTTAGTGTTTCATGCCTGTCTCTGGTGTCTGCACTGATAGCCATGGCTTGCACCCGTCTCTGAAGGTTGTTTAGGCGGTGCTCTGAATCCTCTCTCCTTGCACACCTGAAACAATGGTCCCTTGCCGCTTCAGCAGGTCCAGACTTTTTCCCGGACTCCCTCACGGATAGCCGTGGCACACTAGCCCCCTTCAGGCTGTGTTCACGCCGCCAACCCCAGTCCTCTCCCTGCGCTCCGACGGAAGCCTGAGCCTCATCTCCCAGCCCCGCCCGCCCCGGCGGGTGAGCAGACAAGCCTCTCGGGCTGGTGAGTGCTGGTCGGCACCGATCCTCTGTGCGGGAATCTCTCTGCTTTGCCCTCTGCACCCCTGCTGCTGCGCTCTCGTCCGTGGCTCCGAAGCTCCCCGCTCCACCACCCACAGTCTCCGCCCACGAAGGGGCTTCCTAGTGTGTGGAAACCTTTCCTCCTTCACGGCTCCCTCCCAGAGGTGCAGGTCCCATTCTTATTCTTTTGTCTCTGTTTTTTCTTTTTTCTTTTGCCCTACCCAGGTACGTGGGGATTTTCTTGCCTTTTGGGAAGTCTGAGGTCTTCTGCCAGCATTCAGTAGATGTTCTGCAGGAGTTGTTCCACGTGTAGATGTATTTTTGACATATTTGTGGGGAGGAAGGTGACCTCCACGTCTTACTCTTCCGCCATGTTGAAGCACTGCTCAGTATATCCTTTTTGAACTCAAGCTCTTAGAGCTAAGGAGATGAATAGTCTCAGACTGACACTGGATTGGCTGTACTTTATTTCATTAAATGTCAGGAGATAAGCTTCCACATGGTGGTTAAGAGACCAAGGCTTTTTTCCATCTTGTGATCCACCATTTCTCCAAGTCCTCTTCTGAATAGTCTGCAACTGAAGAAGCGTCACACAGCTGCTGCTGTTGGGCCTCCAGCTGAAACTGGGTTCGTTTTAACAGTAAGAGTCTCCACTCCCTTGAAACCATGACAACATACCATGAAATGAATATGACCTTCCTCTAACAAAGGCAATGATGATCACTATTCAATCATTTATTCATTCACTCATTCTTTAAACCTCAGCTCATATATAAGCCCCTTCATGAAGAGCTATTAACAGTTTTAAAGGTCTGTATATTAGCAGAAGAGATGAGAGTAAGTGTAAATGAGTGCCCAGAATCAAAAGTAGGGAATTCAAAAATTTGGGTATTAGTTTCATACTAGAAAAAATACACAAGACAGTAGGTGGAATAAAAACAAATTAAGTGATATGAGGCACCTTGATTAAGGACTTGAAGAATATCATATATTTTAGCCAACTCTTTATTTATTGTACTAGTGTTAAGATAAATTTCTTACACATGGTTTTGCCGGGAAAGGGGGAAATAGACTATAATTCCTCAACTTTATGATATTTATTCTGAGGCTACAGTCACAATTTCAGTTACTTTAAATGTAACAAATGTAGCCAAAAGAGTATTAGTCAATATGCTTTGTTAATTAACATCAGGGTCCAACGGAAATTCAATAGTTTCATAACACAGTTTTAGAAAACAATTGCTAAATCTGTGGATGAGGATTTTATATCATTTATATATAAAGCTTGGCAAGAGGAAGGCAATAGGAATGATATAAGGGGAAAGAGGACACAGAACTGGGAGTCAGGAAATGTGGCTTCTACTCATGGACATTAATTAATTGCAAATGAATCAATTGCTATGAGCTTCAGTTTCTCCACCGGATGAGACGGTCTCTAAGATCCCTTCCATCTCTACAGTCTATTTTAAATTTGTGATTATCGTTAACAAAAAATTGTAAAACTGGACTTAAGTTTCCAAATAAAGTTGATGTTACTTAATAGACTTTACTTTGCCATGACTTATATGTACTGTTAATGAATATCCATTAGCATTAGTACCATCTATTTCCAAAATGGCTTATTGGAAAGCAGCCTAAGGTTAGAAAATAGAATGTTTCTGGGAAATATGCTTCTGAGTATTTTTGAAAATTAGACTCACAACTTTAGTCTCATTTACTTATTTGTTAAATGTTATCGACTGCCTACTATGTGCTAGGAAATAAGCTGGTTATTAGAAAATAAAGCAAGTGCAAAAGTATTTGCAATTATGTTTGCTGTTACTAGTATTCTCATGTCTTATAAAACTTTTCTGGATTATTTTTTACTCATAGTGATATTCCTAAAGCCCATTTTCTTTCTGAACTGAAAATGTAAAAGTAAAATTTTCAAATTGCAACATAGAGAGAAAAATTTTTAAAAACCTAGAAAATTTTCATGAAATGAAAAATAAGTAAATATAAAACAGAGTACATGGGGGGCTTCCCTGGTGGCGCAGTGGTTGAGAGTCCGCCTGCCGATGCAGGGGACACGGGTTCGTGCCCCGGTCCGGGAGGATCCCACATGCTGCGGAGCGGCTAGGCCCGTGGGCCATGGCCGCTGGGCCTGCGCGTTCGGAGCCTGTGCTCCACAACGGGAAGGGCCAGAACAGTGAGAGGCCCGCGTACCGCAAAAAAAAAAAAAAAAAAAAACGCAAAAAAAAAACAGAGTACATGAACTTATTGTTTTGAAACCAAATAATTACTCAGAAGCTCTTTCCATGTTGGTATATCTTAAAGAAAAACTGAAATTTTTAGCTAAACATTGTTATATAAGGCAACTCGTAATATACAAAGTTTATCATATAATTTTTTTCAGTACATTCTACTATGCAATATATAGGCATAAACCAAATTAGCATGGTGGTTTTAAGTAGTTTCTAGTTGTAAAAAGTGAAAAAGCATAAAATAAAAGTATATATAGTAGCTTTACATATTATATAATTTTTTTAAAAAAATTCTTTATGTGTTTGTAACAGTCCAGAGGGTCCAAACAGGTTTCCAACTTCATTATTTATTACCCATGCCCACAGCCCCTACTCTAACCAAAGGTACACTACCCACTTTTTTTCCTCCACAACCTGGCTTAGTAGGCTCTCTCCTCCTCAACTGTTTTATCAACCCATTCTCACCTGCAGAAAGTACAATATTGTTCTGAAGCACAATAACATAGTTCACATGATAGATAATAATCACTTTGATAGATTGTATGACTATCCGAATTTTATTGTTCCTAATTTTTTAGGTCATCACCTTGAAAGAAGATCATACATCCCTACCCATTGCCTTGTAAGGCCTTCCTGGGGGAGGAACTGTATCCTTGAAAACATCCCACACATTACTTCCCACAAAGTTAAGTACTCAGTGATGGTTATTTCAGTAACAAATAGGTTATTGGAGAAAATGAGAAAGATGTTATGATGTAAAAATATATAATGATCTTCCATAAAAAGGAAATTAGAGGCTCACCGTTATTTAGAAGACCTTAATCTTTGAAAAAAAAATCATTTTCAGTTTCCTTGGAAATCAGTAATTCTTCTCAAAGATACCAAGAATATTGGAATCTCCCTTCAGAACAAAGCATTTTGCATTTAGCTCTGTACACAAAATGCACTCATGATCAGAATGAATAAACTATGAATTGAAAAAACTAAATATTCTAAATAAAATATTGAGAATGTATTAACCACAATTATAGAGACTGGAATGAGTTTATGTTTGCAATTTTAATCATGAATATAGAAAACAACTGGATGATTTTGCCGCAAAAAAGCAAGCAAATAGCATATATTGAGCACCTACTATGAATTAAGTTAGACTAACACTAATAACTATTAATAATACTGATGGGGATAGTAGCAAACCTACAGTAATTTCTATATTCCAGACACTGTTCTAAGCCCCTTAGATATATTAACTCATTTAATTTCCCCCAACAACACAATGAGAAAAATGTTATTATTACCTCTATTTTACAAATCAGGAAACTGAGAATTAGTGAGCTTAAGAAATTTTCCCCCCAGTAGCTTACTATGTGCCAGGAACTATGCTAAGCTCTGTACACATTAAATCATCATATTGAATTGCCATAATGACACATCAAGGTAGGAATCATTTCGCTGAAGAGGAAACAGGATTTGGCAAAGTTAACTCATTTGCCAAAGGTCACAAGGTAGTAAGTGGTAGAGCTAGAATTTGAATCAGATTTGTTTCATTTCAGAGATGGAGCTCTCAATCACTACCCCAGTCTGAAGAAACACACACGTGCATACAATAACACACAAATACACATGTCCACATATACAAATAATTTGTGCGTTACACAAAGCTTGGAGTGATATAAAATATGTTGAATGATAAAGTTTAGATTCAAAAAGATCCCCACAGATGGGAAAGGACATAGATAATTATAAGAAGAGGTTGATTAAAAATAAATACCATGCCCAAAATTTGAAACCAGTGAACCATCAGCACAAGTAGAATATAAAAAGGTATAACTTTTTAGGAGGAACACGTATAAAAATAAAAAGGATTGGTGGAGTTATACTTAATTATTTTAACAGGAGTCAATGTTGTAGGGTGTTCATTGAATTTCAGATTGATCTGAAATTGCTTCAGTATAAATAATGGCCCTCTCTACTCCATACTTATCAGACCACCTGAAACACCATAATCAGTGATGAAGGTCCTGGGAATTTTTAACCTTTAGAATTGAAGATGTGATAGTTGTCTAGATATATTACTATATCAGGGAGAAAGAACACGATTGGCTTAGTATGGACTTAAATGAAAGAACAAGGTATGGTAATTACAAGGAGACAGATTTTTGATTCAGTCTAACAGTCAAAGACCTTCAAACATGCACCCAGTTGTCTTGATAAGAATACCATCATTCAAGAAGTAACTGGAGTACAGCACGTTGGAGATATTGTCCAATGGATTCAAGCATCTGCCAATAGGTCATATTTAATGTCTTTTCCAAACCTCACTTTCTATGACTCCTTAGAATCTCACGTATGTAGAAGAAAAACAAAACAAACCTAAATGTTTGAGTAAAATTCAAGCTAACAATGTAAATAAGGTGGCAAGTTATTTAATGGAGTCCCTCAATTCCTCCCACCAATTTTGGACTAGTTTGACCCCTACGAACATTTCAGCAAGTAAAAGAGCAAGGAGCCTGTTTGATTGTTTCATTTTCTGATAAATATGTTTCCGTTATTTTTCCACTGTAATATACTGGAAACAAACTTTTAAAAATGGCTCCTATTTCAACACACTCCAGCTATTCTTTTCTCTTATATGTAGAATTTCCTGGCCCTAAACATGAAATATGACATTATAAGTAAAAATTAGCATGCTATTAAATCACATTTCAAAATAACTTCAAGGATTCAGGGCAGGGAGAAACTCACATATTCTTTTTCTTTCTTATAAGGAGTAGAGTATATGAAAAACATAAAGAAAATGTATATTGTTTCTTTAGTTACAGAACATTCCCTGTCAAAAGGTCTCTCCATGCCTCCTCCCCACCTGACTGTTGTTTCCTGCATTCTCTGTCTCTCCATTATCCTTTGCTTGCTAAAGTAGCTTAGTCTATAATAAAGGCAACTGAGTGTCGGCTTGAGACTGCCATGAAAACTCACATCCACATAAAGCGTTTTTTCACTTTTGTTAAGCTTCTTATCACATACACACAAAAGAAAGAACTCTCTCTCCTTCTCCCTCTAGCCTCTCTCTCTCTCTGCCCTTTTTAAACGATTGTTCTAATTTTATTGAGACTCTTTGCTAGGGTACCACACTACAGTTCACTCACTATAGGAAAGTGAACCCCAAAGAGCCAGCTTGCAACTATGACAAACCATTTCCACTTCTTATGTTAACATTTCATCTCAGAGGACTCTTTTCTCTCTCCGGCAGTTGCAAGGCACCTCTTTGTCTCTATTGCGCTTACTGTGTGAAGGTGCGTCATTGACGTTACTGAAGTGAACTCGAAATTGCCAACCTGAAGCTGGCACACGTTTTAACAATTTTGTTGAAGTTGACGCCCCCACGGGACTTGTGCTGCCCTAAGCAGCAGTTTATACTTTCATGACATTTCCCTTCTGAGACAGCCTTAGGTAGAGCCAACATGTCAACTTCTATATTTGGGGGGTTGGGAGAGTTGGTGATTTGATGGAGCTCATTTGATCAAACCTGCACCCCCCTCCTGTGTTCATCACAGGTGTCCTTTCTCATTGTTCTCTCTTCCCTCTTCTGAACTCACTTGGTTCTTTAAAGTAGAACAAGTTCTAAAATGGTAACGGTGGTGGCCCTCTCAACAGGAGGATTTCCCAGCAAGAGAAAATGCAAGGCACTAAGGCAGTTCGCTTGCCAAAGCTATAGGCAAAATTCTCTTCTACTCAAAGTTTGTTTCTACATCCTTTGCTAGGACATACTTCATAAGAAAAATTATGCAAAGAAGCAGCTGCTCTTTCTTTCCAAGGGGACACTAAGTGTGCTGAATATCATTTAGTCTAGTGGTTCTCAAAATGTGGTCAGAAGGCCAGCAGCATCAGTACCACCTGGAAACATGTGAGAAATGCAAATTCTTGGACCCCACCTCAGGCCTATAGAATCAGAAACTCTGGGGGCAGAGACTATTCCTCTCTTTGAACAAGTCCTCTTTATGATTCTTATACATGGTAAAGTTTAAACTGTCTAACTAAACTAAGCTAATAGCTCAAGTACTATTGCATTTGATGAAAGTCTGTAACTGGACTAGAATCAAGTGTACAATGATAATTGAAAATGAGGAAGAAATATGACAATATATAATTCATGATGCAGTAAAATGGATTTTAGCAAATTAAACTCATCAACGCAGCATCATTTCAAAAACTGATACTTTATTTGAAAACTATCCTAAAGAATATGCATAAAAATAACACCCAAATCATAAGTCGCTCTACACTAGTATCTGCTAAACTAAATATGAGGATCAGTTATTGACTCAACTAACACATCTTAAGTACTCACTTCATGTGTTACGTTGTGCTAGTATCCAGGAAAAGAGACAAAGATTCCAACCTCACATCTATGAGAACTACGAAATTTATTATGCAATGCTACAATACAAGGAAGACTATAAATCCATAAAGCAAAAATAAAATACTCTGGAAGTTCAGAAAAGGATGAAAAACTTTCACCTAGTGAATCAAGAAAAGCTTTATGAAAAATGTACCAGTTCAATTCATACAAAAAAGAAATATAAAGGCCAATAAGTGGAAAATGTATTAATCTCATTAAACACAGTCAGTAAAAAACTACAAGATATGATTTTTACCTCTTAAAGTTGAAGTGCTTTTTAAAGTGAGGGTACAGTGAGTCAGAAACTTCAACCACTGACTGGGAGTGCCAATTGGTGTATTTTTAGAGGAAATTTACACATTGGAAGCCCTAAAAGTGTTTATACTATTTGACCTAATATTTCCATGTTATGAATTTATTCTGAAAGAATAATCAGAAATGTGTAAAATGTTTTAAATACAAGAATAATCCCTGAAGCAAGGGAGAAAAAAGAGATAAGAAAGTGAGTGCTCTGGACTTCCCTGGTGGCGCAGTGGTTAAGAATCCGCCTGCCAATGCAGGGGACACAGGTTCGAGCCCTGATCTGGGAAGATCCCACATGCCGCGGAGCAACTAAGCCCATGCACCACAACTACTGAGCCTGCGCTCTAGAGCCCACGAGCCACAACTACTGAGGCGGCATGCCACAACTACTGAAGACCATGCGCCTAGAGCCTGTGCTCCGCAACAAGAGAAGCCACCGCAATTAAGAAGCCCGTGCACCTCAACAAAGAGTAGCCCCCGCTCGCTGCAACTAGAGAAAGCCCACTCGCAGCAACGAAGACCCAACGCAGCCAAAAATAAATAAATATTTTTTTAAAAAGTGAATGTTCAAAAATAGTAGATTGAATACATAAATATGGCACATCCATATAAAAGAATATGTGCTGCCATTAACATCACATTGTAAAACAGTATGTACAGACATGAAAAAGTGCCCATAGCATATTATTTGGTGAAAAAAAGGCAAGTCACAAAACTATATCTTCACCCCCGATCTTTTTTTTATGTGTACTTCTATATATGCAGTAAAAAAATACTGAAGAGAAATGAGTTGGTATTTTGTCCACAGTTAGTGTTTCTATTGGGCTATGGATTATTTTTTCTTATATTTCTGTAGTTTTTATATTTTATAGTAAAATCAGAATAAAATCTATCCCTTACCATGGCCCTGGTTTCTACCTTCTTCTGTGACTTCATTTAACATTTGTCTCCCCTTCACTTTCTGAAAGTTACGCTGTGCTTTTTTGTTCCTCAGCTACACTGAGTGCAGTCTGGTCTTAGAGCCTTTGCATCTACTGTTCCCTCTGCCTGGAGCACTGTGCCCCCAGGTCACTGTATGACTGACTCCTTCATATCATTCTGCTCAATATATCACATCTTCAGAGGACATCACCCAAACTGAAGCTACATATTCTTCCTGCCCCACATATTCTTCGTCTCTTGTCATATCATCACCCATCACTATCTGAAATTATCTTGTGCCATGTGCTTGTTTACTTGTTTGGAATTAAGCAAGCCACATTTGATTTACCCCACTAAGATTCTTCACAGTGTTCCCAAGAGTAGGATGCCATACATGTATTTTGTTATATATATTGCATATTTAAGTACACAAAAAACCTCACAATCTCCAAAACTTTATAACTGTATAATAAAGAATTTGTCTGGTCTTTGTCCCCTTGTACCTGAGAGAGAAAGAGAGAGAGAGAGCTCCTCAATCTTTAAAATTTCCCACTGATAGGAGGGTCTTTGTTATTCACAGCAGGCATCTCAAAGGACACCTGAGTTTATGCTAATGAGGTGGCTCACAAGGTGGGCCCCTAGACAGTTTCTGGATGGGGGTTGGCTATACCAAATGATCAGCCAGGCGATTTAGAGGGTTGGGACTGAGCCACATGATTATTAGCCCAGCCTCAGGGAGGGGATGGGGGCTGGAAATTGAATTCAACCAAGTGACCAATGATTCAATCAGTCATGCCTACCTAATAAAATTCCAATAAAAACTCTAGATACTAAAGCTCAGGTGAGCTTCCTGGCTAGTGATACCCATAGATTTACTAGAAGGGCCCTGGGGACACAGAGGCTTCATATTTGAGACTCTCCCAGACATCTCCTTATGCATCTCTTCATTTGGCTGACCTGTGTCCTTTATAATAAAAGTATAATTGTTAGGTATTTAGTCAGACATTAGCAGCAAGAAGGTGACAGTGGTGAAAGGACAAAAGGGGAATAATCAAATCACACCCCAAACACTTGGGGACCCTCTCCTGACGTTAGCAGCAAGGAGTCACGTTACACCCCAACCATCTGGGGAACATCCCCTGACCCCACCCAGAACGGGCGAAACTATGGTCGTGTGGTGGGCAAAAATCCTGGTAAAGAGGGGACACAGTAACACTATAGAACTTCCCTGGGCTGCGCATGCCCAGACCAGACAGGTGTATAACCTATAGTAAACCCAAACTCATTATACTCTCATTATAATAAAATCTACAGGTGGTTTTGACCCCCCCCCCCACACCGTGGGTGTTTCTTAGCGAATCTAGGGTGAAAGCATGCGCAATAGTGAACTTGTTACATAGCTCGGGACTGTCAATCAAATAATGATCCCCTGTCACTCACCCCTCCTGCCCACACAATGCTCCTTAAAAACACCATTAAGCCTGTACAGGAAAGCTGCTTTCGCCTCGCAGAAACAGCCCGTTCTCTCTCTCTGAGAGTGTAACTATGCTTTACACAAACTTTGCTTTGTGCTTAAGCCCGAAGTGGTAGTCTGCAATTCTTCGCACCTGCCTTTCTTGAAAATGCCACAGGTGCACCTTTAAAAAAAAAAGCACAACCCCCCCCCTCAATTTATTACTTTATTTTTTTTTGCTTTGTAAAATGCCAAAGTTGAGAAATACCTAGTTCAAAACACAATTATGGAATTAAATTATAACATGACAGAGATAGTAGATACGCATACTGAGATCAAGGCTGAAGTTTCTGATCCTTAGAAAAAACCCCTAAGGGAAATGAATCAATCAATATAGTCGCCATTTTTCATTTCATAATGTGGAATGTTTATTTTATATAGAGTAAAAATAGGGAACAAGCAAATCTTCAAAACACCCTGTCCTCTATAAACTACTATCGCATTTTACTATGGTGATGCAAAGAAACCGAACAATTGGAAATGAGCTGGGGTCCTCTGAAATAGAACACTATTCTCATTAACAGCCAAGGTGCAAGGCAGGTTCTGTAGTGTAAAAAGGGAACAGGACCAGGACTTCCCCCTAGCAGTTTCAGTAGCCAGAGAAGAATTATTGCTCCTTTCACTTAAGACTTCTGTGAGTCTTTAGAAGTGCAAACCATGCTCACTGACCGCATCATCTCAATTTTTGTGACAAAGACCTTGTCTTATCTCTATATCTCATAACAATAAAAATTAAAACAATTGATATTTAAGTGCCAAAAACTGTATGATAAGCATATTTATACCATATTTCATTTAATCTTAATAATAGCTCTATTTGGCAAGTAGCATTAGTCCTATTTCCAAACACGGTAATTGAGGAAAGATATTACGCTACTTGCTCAGGATTGCTTAGCATTAATGGCTTAGCAGCTAGTAGGTAGTAGGGCAAGGATTTGAACTTAGGTCTCTGTATTTTAAAGCCCCAAATCTTATTCACTACAAGACACAGAAAAGAATGGCCCTGTGAGGGAAAAGTAGTGGAAATAGACATTTGGCAATTATTATTTAGTAGAGGTCTTAATAAGCTTTCAGATATAATTGGCTGGCAAACACCACCACGACGAAATTTGGTGACCAAAATGTGGTTTTGAGAAATCAATAGAGATTATACACAATTGCGGACTATGTGAATATACAAAAGTCAAGGGGAGAGATATATAAAAGTCAAAGCAGAATTTTTTTTAAATAGATCTTTATTGGAGTATAATTGCTTCACAGGACTGTGTTAGTTTCTGTTGTACAACAAAGAAAATCGGCCATATGCATACACGTCCCCATATCCCCTCCCTCTTGAGCCTCCCTCCCATCCTCCCTATCCCACCCCTCAAGTTCATCGCAAAGCACTGAGCCGATCTACCTGTGCTATGCTGCTGATTCCCACCAGACAACTATTTTATATTTCGTAGTGTATATATGTGGATGCTACTCTCACTTCGCCCCAGCATCACCCTCCCACCCCATGTCATCAAGTCCATTCTCTAAGTCTACCTCTTTATTCCTGCCCTGCAATGAGGGTCATCAGTAGCATTTTTTTTTTCTTTTTTAGGTTTCATATATATGTGTTAGCATACGGTATATGTTTTTCTCTTTCTGACTTACTTCACTCTGTATGACAGACTCTAGATCCATCCACCTCACTACAAATATCTCAATTTCGTTTCTTTTTATGGCTGAGTAATATTCCATTGTATATATGTGCCACATCTTCTTTATCCATTCATCTGTCAATGGACATTTAGGTTGGTTCCATGTCCTGGCTATTGTAAATATTGCTGCTATGAACATTGTGGTGCATGTCTCTTTTTAAATTATGGTTTTCTCAGGGTATATACCCAGTAGTGGGATTGCTAGGTCATATGGTAGTTCTATTTTTAGTTTTTTAAGGAATCTCCATACTGTTTTCCATAGTGGTTGTATCAATTTACATTCCCAGCAACAGTGTAGGAGGGTTCCCTTTTCACTACACCCTCTCCAGGATTTACGGTTTCTAGATTTTTTGATAATGGCCATTCTGACCAGTGTGAGGTGATACCTCACTGTAGTTCTGATTTGCATTCTCTAATAATTAGTGATGTTGAGCATCTTTTTTCATGTGCCTCTTGGGCATCTGTATGTCTTCCTTGGTGAAATGTCTATTTAGGTCTGCCACCCTTTTTTTTTTTTTTTTTTTTTTTTTTGCGGTATGCGGGCCTCTCACTGTTGTGGCCTCTCCCGTTGCGGAGCACAGGTCCCGGATGCGCAGGCTCAGTGGCCATGGCTCATGGGCCCAGCCGCTCCGCGGCATGTGGGATCCTCCCGGACCGGGGCATGAACCCATGTCCCCTGCATCGGCAGGCGGACCCTCAACCACTGCGCCACCAGGGAAGCCCTGCCACCCATTTGTTAACTGGATTGTTTGTTGTTTTGATATTGAGCTCCGTGAGCTGTTTGTATATTTTGGAGATTAATCCATTGTCTGTTGTTTCATTTGCAAATATTTTCTCCCATTCTGAGGGTTGTCTTTTTGTCTTGCTTATGGTTTCCTTTGCTGTGCAAAAGCTTTTAAGTTTAATTAAGTCCCATTTGTTTTTGTTTTTATTTCTGTTACTCAAGGAAGTGGGTCAAAAAGTATCTTGCTGTGGTTTATGTCAAGGAGTGTTTTTCCTATGTTTTCCTCTAAAAGTTTTATAGTGTCTGGTCTTACATTTAAGTCCTGAATCCCTTTTGAGTTTATTTCTGTGTATGGTGTTAGGGAGTGTTCTAATTTCATTCTTTTACATGTAGCTGTCCAGTTTTCCCAGCACCACTTATTGAAGAGGCTGTCTTTTCTCCATTGTATGTTCTTGCCACCTCTGTCATAAATTAGGGGCCTATATGTGTGTGGGTTTATCTCTGGGCATTCTATCCTGTACCATTGATCTATATTTCTGTTTTTGTGCCAGTACCATACTGTCTTGATTACTGTAGCTTTGTGGTATAGTTTGAAGTCAGGAAGCCTGATTCCTCCAACTCCATTTTTCTTTCTCAAGATTGCTTTGGCTATTCGTGGTCTTCTGTGTTTCCATACGAATTGTAAGATTTTTTGTTCTAGCTCTGTGAAGAATGCCATTGGTAGTTTGATAGAGATTGCACTGTGAATCTGTAGACTGCTTTGGGTAGTATAGTCGTTTTCACAATATTGATTCTTCCAATCCAAGAACATGGTATATTTCTCCATCTGTTTACGTCACCTTTGATTTCTTTCATCAGTGTTTTATAGTCTTCTGAGTACAAGTCTTTTCCTCCTTAGGCAGGTTTACTCCTGGGTATTTTATTCTTTTTGTTGCAATGGCAAATGGGAGTGTTTCCTTAACTTCTCTGATTTTTTGTTGTTGGTGTATAGGAATGCCAGAGATTTCTGTGCATTAATTTTGTATCCTGAAAACTTACCAAATTCATTGATTAGTTCTAGTAGTTTTCTGGTGGCATCTTTAGGATTTTCTGTGTGTAGTGTCATGTCATCAGCATCGAGTGACAGTTTACTTCTTCTTTTCCAATTTGGATTCTTTCTTTTTCCTCTCTGATTGCCGTGGCTAGGACTTCCAAAACTATGTTGAATTAAGAGTGGCGAGAGTGGACATCCTTGTCTTGTTCCTGATCTTAGTGGAAATGCTTTCAGTTTTTCATCAGTGAGCATGATGCTTGCTGTGGGTTTGTCATATATGGCCTTTATTATGTTGAGGTCAGTTCCTTCTATGCCCATTTTCTGAAGAGTTTTTATCAAAAATGGGTGTTGAATTTTGTCAAAAGTTTTTTCTGCATCTATTGAGATGATCATATGGTTTTTATTCCTTAATTTGTTAATGTGGTATATCACACTGATTGATTTGTGTACATTGAAGAATCCTTGCATCCTTGGGATAAATTCCACTTGATCATGGTGTATGATCCTTTTAATGTGCGTTGGAGTCTGTTTGCTAGTATTTTGTTCAGGATTTTTGCATCTATCTTCAATAGTGATATTGGTCTATAAGCTTCTATTTTTGTGATATCATTTTCTGGTTTTGGTATCAGGGTGATGGTGGCTTCATAGAATCAATTTGGGAGTGTTTCTTCCTCTGCAATTTTTTGGAATAGTTTGAGAAGGATGGGTGTTAGCTCTTCTCTAAATGTTTGACAGAATTTGCCTGTGAAATCTGGTCCTGGACTTCTGTTTGTTGGAAGATTTTTAATTATGGTTTCAATTTCATTACTTGTGATAGGTCTGTTTATATTTTCTAATTCTTCCTGGTTCAGTCTTGGAAAATTGTACCTTTCCAGGAATTTGTCCATTTCTTTGTGGTTGTCCATTTTATAAACATATAGTTGTTTGTAGTAGTCTCTTATAATCCTTTGTATTTCTGTGGTGTCAGTTGTGATTTCTCCTTTTTATTTCTAATTTTATTGATTTGCGTCCTCTGCCTTTTTTTCTTGATGAGTCTGGCTAAGGGTTTATCAATTTTGTTTATCTTCTCAAAGAACCAGCTTTTAGTTTTATTGATCTTTGCTATTGTTTTCTTCTTTTCCTTTCCTTCTTTGTCTCGTCTTTAAAGTCTATTTTATCACATACAAGTATTGCGACTCCAGCTTTCTTTTGATTTCCATTTGCATGGAATATCTTTTTCCATCCCTCACCTTCAGTCTGTATGTGTCCCTTGGTCTGAAGTGGGTCTCTTTTAGACAGCATATATATGGGTTTTGTTTTTGTATCCATTCAGCCAGTCTATGTCTTTTGGTTGGGGCATTTAATCCATTTACATTCAAGGTTATTACTGATATTTATGTTCCTATTACCATTTTCTTAATTGTTTTAGGTTTGTTTTTGTGGGTCTTTTTCTTCTCTTGTGTTTCCCGCTTAGAGAAGTTTCTTTAGCATTTGTTGTAAAGCCGGTTTGGTGGTGCTGAATTCTCTTAGCTTTTGCTTGTCTGTAAAGCTTTTGACTTCTCCATCGAATCTGAATGAGATCCTTGTTGGGTAGGGTTATCGTGTTTGTAGGTTTTTCTCTTTCATCACTTTAAGTATATCCTGCCACTCCTTTCTGCCCTGCAGAGTTCCCACTGAAAAATCAGCTGATAACTTTATGGGGATTCCTTTGTATGTTATTTTTTTTTTCCCTTGCTGCTTTTAATATTTTTTCTTTGAATTTAATTTTTGTTAGTTTGATTAATATGTGTCTTGGTGAGTTTTTCCTAGGGTTTATCCTGTATGGGACTCTCTGTGCTTCCTGGACTTGGGTGACTATTTCCTTTCCCATGTTAGGGAAATTTTCAACTATAACCTCTTAAAATATTTTCTCAGACCCTTTCTTTTTCTCTCCTTCTGGGACCCCTATAATTCGAATGTTGGTGCGTTTAGTGTTGTACAGAAGTCTCTGAGATTGTCTTCAATTCTTTTCATTCTTTTTTCTTTATTCTGCTCCTTGGCAGTTATTTCCACCATTTTTTCTTCCAGCTCACTTATTCGTTCTTCTGCCTTAGTTATTCTGTTATTGATTCCTTCTAGTGTATTTTTCATTTCAGGTATTGTGTTGCTCATGTCTGTTTGTTCTTTAGTTCTTCTAGATCTTGTTAAACATTTCTTGTATTTTCTCAATCCATGCTTCCATTCTATTTCCAAGATTCTGGATCATCTTTACTATCATTACTCTGAATTCCTTTTCAGGTAGATTGCCTATTTTCTCTTCATTTATTTGGTGTTGTAGGTTTTTACCTTGCTCCTTCATCTGTGACATATTTTTTTGGTGTTTCATTTTTCTTTTTTTTTTTATGAGTGGGTTTGTGTTCCTTTTTTACTGGTTGTTTGGCCTGAGGTTTCCAACACTGGAGTCTGTAGGCTATTGGGTAGAGTTGGGTCTTGGTGCTGAGATGAGGACCTCTGTGAGGTCTCACTCCAATGAATATTCCCTGGGGTCTGAAGTTCTCTGTTAGTCCAGTGGTTCGGACTCAGAGCTTCCACTGCAGGAGCTTCTGCTCGACCCTGGGCTTGCGAAGCAAGATCCTGCCAGCCGCATGGGGTAGCAAAAAAATAAATAAATAAATAAATAAATATAAAATTAGACTAGGCAACTAACAGATATGTTAGAAAGAATGTAAAAATAAAATACAGATGAATCAACAAGCAGAAGGTGTATCAGTACCACAATAGTAAAAAAGAGGAGGGACAAGAACAAAAAACAAGATGGTGGGGAGGCCTTGGCTCTGGAGAGTTGGGCCTAAGCAAGGGTGAGGTTTGGGGGGTGGGCAGGGCCAATGCTGAGGACCCACAGGGCTGGAAAATGCCCTGTGGCCTGTGGAGGGTGGCGCTTAGGCTCAAGGGACAGAAGGGGCCCAGGCATGCCCCCCACCCCTGGTCTCAGAGGGCACGGGACCTCATCTGGGAGCTCAGCAGGCTTCCTGGCCTCGAGTGGGCAGGGCAAATGCTCTCCTCTCCTCTCCTGCTCCTCCGGTTTGGGGTCTGGGAGGGCCCCTCCTGCCTGCCTCTCCTCATCTCCTCGGCCTCCATCCTATGCCCCCAAGGATCCATGCAACCTGAAGGGGGTGTGGAGGGCAGGGGATTGGCCTGGGAGCTCAGCAGGCTCCCGGTGCATGAGTGGGTGGGGCAATCACCCTCCATTCCTCTCCTGCTCCTCCCGGAGCTCCCCTCCTGCCTGCCTCTCCTGTTCTCCCCTTGGCCTCCTTCCTATGCCCCACAAGGACCCACGTGACCTGGAGGGGGCTTTGGAGGGCAGGGGATCGGCCTGGGAGCTCAGCAGGCTCCCTGGGTCCCAGTGGTCAGGGAAATTGCCCTCCGCTCCTCTCCCCCTTCTCCTGGATGGCCCCTCCCACCTGCCTCTCCTGATCTCCCCGGCCTCAGGGGTGCTGATCCTGTCTGGTCTCCACTTCTCTTCCACCCTCAGTCCCCCTACATCCTACCAGTTCATTCTGGGGTCCCTCCCATCTCTATGGGCACCAGAGTCCCCCACCAGTGGCCAGCAGGTGCCCTAGTTGTAGGGAGATGCTAACTCTGCACCTTCCCACACCGCCATCTTGACTCAGCCTCTCCCCAAATCTTTTACTCTTAGCCCCAAACCTGGTATGTGGTGTGGAAAGCACCCCTGCCCATCCTGACTGGGTTTGTGCCCTCACCCCATTCAGTCACCCAGCCTCGGACACCCCTGAGTCACTCTGTGGGAAGCCAGAGCCAACTTGGGGATCAGAGACTCTGCAGAAGAGGACCAGTCAGCATTTCGGGAAGGGGACAGTGAGGGCAGAGAGAGGATGCGGAGCCCTTAGAATCAGGAAGGGGGTGTCTGTACACAAGGTCCCCCCTTTCCCAGGTGTAGACAGCTTTCCTGGTCTCCCCCACCGCCTCCCCAGGCATGTGTCAGCAGGGGTTACCCAACATGTTTTGGCAGCAAAATCATTCTTGTCATCAAAAACATATGCACAGCCCCATTTGTAAACCAGGTAAAAGGAGAGATGCTCTGATTGGTGCAGAGGAGGGAACCGTGAACCTTCTTACCTGCTGGCCTCTCCCTGACCCCCTGAGAGCAGCTCCTGGGGTCCTGAGGCTCCAGGAGTTCAGCATGGAAACCCAGAATGGTTTTTAAAGTGGAATCTAGAGACATTTAGATAAGAATTTAAATCCCAGTTCTGAGCATGTTTAGTATTATATGGTGTCCTTAACCATAAAATAGAAATGATATTTATACCTGTCTCAGTGAGTTTGGGCTGCTATAACAAATAACCATAGATTGGGTGGCTTAAACAACAAATATTTATTTCTCACTGATCTGGGGACTTCAAGTCCATGTTCCAGCATAATCAGGTTCTGGTGAGGGCCTTCTTCTGGGTTGCAGACTGACAGCTTTTCTTGGTATCCTCGTATGGTGATAAGGGAGCAAACTAGCTTCTTGGCCTCTTCATATAAGGGGACTAATACTATTCATGAGGTCTCCACCCTCACGACCTAATTACCTCCTAAAAGCCCGGCCTCAAACACCATCACTTTGGGGATTAGATTTCCACACACGAATTTTGGGGATCACAGATATTCAGTCCATAGCAATACCTATCCCACATGTTGATCTTCAGGATCAAATGACATGGTACATGTAAGGCACAAAGTCTGATTGATATACAGTATGGAATCAATAAATCTTAGCTATTCTCATTGTTGTTATAATTTTAATTATTATAAGTACTATACTTTAGCATACAGAACTCAACAGGATCTATAGCACTAAAATTAACTCCATACTAACCCTTGGCACTTATATTAGGCATGCAACAGTAATTGATTTGAACCCAGATCACATAGTTAGACAGAGCTACTAGGTACTTTAGACTAACAGTGACATTCTTCCACACTAATGGTGGAATCAAAAGTTGCCCAGTTTAAGAATGAGAAATCTTTTGTGACTTCCAGTAAAATATCACTCAGGTCTCTCTTCAAAATAAAAGGTTCTTCCTTTACATATACCTGGTTCAAATTGATTGATTTGCCTCAGGTCACAGATGAATCAATGTTTAGTTTAGAAAAAATCATCAGTCTCCTGAATCACTTATTATTTCCTATTAATTTTAAGGCATTGGTCAAAATTCAATACATTAATAACATTTAATGAAGAATCTTGTAAGTTAGTAAGTTAGTCATTGCACAGCTTCTTACTAACAACCAAAGTGAATGCTTTGAAAACAAGTATGCACTATTTCTATCCACTTGGACACCATTTGGTATGGCCAAGAGCAATTTTCTGAATACTATGAGAAGACTCTAGATGAATAAGTATAAAAAGGCATGCTAGCAAAATTGAGGGGCAATCATATTCCATCATGTAAACTTACAGCAGTATGTCCCTGTTAATATTAATAAATGTGATTTTCCCCCCAAGAAGAAGAGAATTACACTCCTGTTAATCAAAATTTTAAACTGGAATGGAATGATCTGATAAGGGAGAGGCACAGTATGTAGAATTTAGTTCTGTACTCTTGCTAAGAAAAGCAAAATCGACAGCTGCCTTCAAATGAGAGGAAACAGAGTAGTTTTGATCATAAATTTTAATTTTGTCAATGTAACCCCAATGCTAAATCAGCTTTAGAAACCAAAGGGACCAGAATCGGATAGCTCTGGGTGGCAAGTTACTGATATCACTACAAGACACCTGTCTTACATCCAAGAACGTTTATAGAGAGAAGAATATGGACATTTTAAATGAGAACTCTGTTAAAAACAATCAGTCAAAATTTAAAATAAATTGCCCAGAGCCTTAAATACATCTTTAGCAAATTGGAAGAGAAATACAACCAGATAACTCAATGAAATTTCTTTGGCAATATTTCAAAGAAACAAAGAAGCATAATGTGAACATTTTCTCAGGCCTCAGGAGTCTTGGTGAATATTCTATAAACAATGGTATTTCAACATTATCACCAGTCACAATCATACCAGATGTTATACTTCCAATCCTTATTCCCTGGTTCATAGTAAAAAGAAAGGGAAAAAAACAATCATTCTATTTATGGGAATAGGAAAAAACTATTTTATAGACTATCAGTTCAAAGATGGTAGGCTGGATAGTTTTGTCTTGAAGAGAACTATATTATAATGGTAAATAATGGCAGTGTAGATTTATGATATCCTGTTTTCTCAAAACTCAGCTAAACTTGAATTTTACTCCATTTACAGTCTTTCAGAGGAAAACTGAAAGAGACATAACCTCTGCAATAGTTAGTGGCAACTTTCTATGAGATTGGAAATGTATTCACTGTGAAAATATTGAGTCACTAAGCCTTCAGACTGCATTCCAAAAGTCTACTAGGGACATTTCAATCAAGGGTGTGAGAATGTGACAGCCAGGCCATTTGGGCTAAAAAGCATTGTGCAGAATTATGTTGGTGAATCTAGTGCCCTCCAAATGACCTCATGTGTGGCTGTGGTATTAAGTCATGGAGAAACCTATTCATAAGTTGAATATTTTTTTTCCAGAAGAGGGAGAAAAAGAAAAGAGTCTTGAGTTCCCAGTAAGAATGCTAAATTACCCTATCTCCCAATGGAATGATTCACTTTCATTTCCAATAGCAGTAAAGCCTATTGACCCCCGTGGTGTTATCCTTCTCGCTGCTCATGCAGTACTTTCTTTAATCTCTCGGATCAAAGATTGGTCAATAAAAATCATCTCTGCTTTTGTGGGAAGCAAACAAACCCCACTCAGTCCTATGATAATTGTAAGTTTTCACAAAATTCTAGAGAAAGAAATTCCCATGTGTTGTTATTAAATTGGCAAAGGAAAAATACTGTCTTCTATTTGGTAAGCCCATTTAAAATGCACTAGGTCTTCCAAGTAAAGTACATATTACTTCTCTTGGGGAGTTTTTGTTTTGTTTTTTTCCCCCCTTCTTCCTAAAATTTTAAATGAATTTTGAATCACTGAAAGACCTCTTACCAATGACCCTGAACACTGAAGTCTCATTTTTCTGCAGAAAAAAATTACATGGAGGTGTCATTTTGAAAAAAGAACATCAATATAAATGACAGCCTCAATATGAAATGCCCTTTGCAATAAAGGAAACATGCCTCAATCCCAAACGAAAAGGACAACTTCTTTGGTGAAAGAGTAGACCAGTTGTTTTCTCCATTAAAGTTTGGTCCACTTTGCTAAGTAGTAGCAAGTTTCAGGAGAAGATAGGGATAATATCTAGTATTTGTTAGATCTGTCATTAGTCAATTGAAAGTAGACTCAGTTCACTGACATTTCATAATAGATCATTTAACAGTCACTCATGGGATATTCATGGTTCTACTAAATTATTTTGAAGTTGACAAACTGCTAATTATTAGGGAACAGTCTGCCATTTCCAATTACAATAAGCTGTAAAAATTTTATTTCAATTTCATAATTGCTGGTCATAAGAATACATACTGCCTTCTGAACTGTTTCTTCCACCCTTGTTTAAATTAAAAAGTGACGAGAAATTAACACTTTGCATAAGTGAACTCTGTAGGGGGTATTCTGATAACTTTGTCATCAAAAGGAAATAATGATCAATTTCAATGATATGGCGTGAAATACCAATTACGGGAAATGGTTATTCTATATATTACTAGGTATTTTATGCAATGCACCAGGAGAAAAGAAGTAACTGAAAATATGAATATCTATAAGGACTATGAAATACAAAGCAGAAAAATTGTCAGGGAGACAGAACACATTCTACATTGAGGTTTACATTCTGACATATTTTGCTCTGCATTAATATGGATATTACTACTAATCTTTTCTGTATAAACATGTGTTTAATAACTTTTTGGTGTCGTAGGGAATTATATTTACCTATTCCATATCTTATAAGGCTATTATATAAACAAATGGAAGCATATACTTTAGAATCATTAGAGGAATAAGATTAACTGAATCCAAGAATTATTGTTACTCACTGTTTTTCTGAGAAAATAATACAATGAAACTTTTATCATTTTAAAAGCCAGTTACCGTTGATTTTTTTTTTTAAATAATTAAGAGCATTGGTTTTCGAGTTAGAGAGATTTGGACCAAAATTCCAGAATCATGACCTATCCTTACAGAGTTCTTATACTTGTTGAGTTTTTGGTTTTTCTTTCATAAAATTACAATTTAAAACAAAACATATATCATTCCTTTGTGGTAAAGATTAAATATAAATAGTACATATAAAATGCCTAGTGTCATTCTTGGCTACTCTAAGGACTCTAATTAGCTAAAGTTT
Source organism: Globicephala melas (assembly GCF_963455315.2). NCBI lineage: Eukaryota > Metazoa > Chordata > Mammalia > Artiodactyla > Delphinidae > Globicephala > Globicephala melas. Next base: position 67,148,582 of record NC_083320.1, on the reverse strand, counting down.
ATTGAGCACTTACTATTGGTAGACTTTGTTCTGAGTGCTTTTCTTATATAAATTTATTTAAACGCCAAACTAATCTAAAAGAAGAACATTATGATGACCACATTTCACAGACAAGGAAACAAGGGCACAGAGAAATCTGGTCACCTGCCTAAGGTCATAGTGAGCAGCAGAGGCAGGACTTGAGCCCAGGGGTCAAATTTAAGAGCTTGAACTTTTGGGTACCACATTATACTGCCTCTTTAGTTAACAATAACTACTAACTTGTCAGCTATTTATGTTAATGAGTAGAGCACCGACTTGCATTGAAAGTACTTGAGGTTTGCATTCTTTCAGCTTGGGATCAAAGCCTGGCTTTGGTGCTCAAGGGGAATGTCAACTTGGGCAGTACACTGGATGTCTCTAACTTTCTTCTTCACTAGTAGTAAGAGGAACTAACTCTCAGTGCTACAGAGAAATCACAAAAATGATGGATATAGATATGGTAAATAAACATGAAATTTTAGTGGACCACGTTTTATCCTGGGGGAAAAAATATTCTACTTTAACCCAGTATCCAAATGCTTTGTAAGTTCATGGTTTTCAGACTGTACTTCCCAAATCTGCTTCTAGGGACCCTCATTAAGAGTCAGACAGGAACTCGAACTCCCCCTACCCCAAACAACCAGAACTTCTGTATTTAATTTTCATGCTCCCACTAAGAATACATTGAATAAAGGATCCCAGACCTAAAAATATTTAAAATCTCTGAATTCAGTACTCTATACCTACCGGCCAAAATTCAATGACTCTATCAACATTACCACCTATATCACATGCTAAAGAGATCTGCAATTGCTAATTAATTTAAATGTATATGATTTTTAAGGAACTATATATCGAACAGTATGTTTCTAAAGTTTGTGGAAGTTTAGTTAAGCCATTCATTTACAAAATGCCATGATGTTTGGGAGAAAAGAAACAGGAAGTGGGCATTGAAAACTGTACTTTTCTATTACTAATCTGACTTGACTGTATATGTACAAATTAACCATCATAATTCAATCCTTATGGGTGATACCATCTAAAAATTTATAATGCAAATACTTCACAGTTAACATTAGTGAAGGAGTAAATTCTACATCCATGCATTTATTCATCCAAAATTGTACATCCATATTTATTCATTCATAGACATTTATTGAAACTGTTGTGGCAGACACTATAGAAGAAATACATATTCCATATATTGATAAAAAACTAAAAATACAAAAAAGTATAGATAGTATTTTGGTGTACTTCCAGACTTTCTGCTGGTTTTACATAGTTTCAATTTCTTGCATGAACAAAACTGCATGAATTAAGTTTTAAGTAATATAATTTGACTGTAGGGTAATGCATACTTATTATAGCAATATTGGGATATACAGAAAATTCAAATGAAAAAACGCATCCAGAATCCTAATGAAGATCATCATTAGCAATTGGTATATTTTAATATATATATATTTTTCTCTCCTATGCATTTTTAAATATTTGAGATTATTTTGTATGTTCTGATTTTTAACTCTACTAACAATCAGAGGTCTCAGATAGAAAGGAATTTAAGATGGAATCAGTGACTGATATCTGCTACTGCACAGTTTCTGTCAAATTACAGCAAAATGTCATGTCTCACATCATTCAAAATGCTTAAATATGCATAAATTAATTACTCAATTACCCTGGAAATTTTAAAAAGTAAAAGAAGCCATTTTAGTGTTCTATGCAACTCTGTTGTGGGTAAAGAGAAAAAAAGATATTTTTTACCAGGTTTCCTAACTTGAAAATTGTTAGCATGAGCTGAAATAGAACACCATCATATTTGGTTAAAATTCTCATTCTCAACTTCTATAATCTTCTTTCTCAACATGTTTATTTCTTAATACTGCATATTGGGAGGGAGTCTCAACATTTGAAACAGTGCTTTCCCAAACTTTGACGAGTACACAAATCACCTGCAGAACTCATTCAAATGCAGATTCTGATTGAGTAGGTCTGGGCAGGATCTGAGATCCCTCATTTCTCACAAGCTCCCAGGGGATGGAGATGCGGCTAGTCTCTCTCCAGCTCCTACAACTCACCAATGCAGAGGTGAGATGGCCCCTACTCTGCTGGATATAGATGGTAGGCTTCTGAGTCAGGGGATGCACTTTGAAAGAAGAAAGAATCCACCCACCTTCTTTCAGGTGATTGAGACTGTTCTGTTTCTTGTTTAAAAATTATTTGCAAGCTACAGATTGGTTTTGTGTCTTGATTTGCTTTATCTCTTATGTCTTCATAAGCATGTTAGTGGGAAATTAGGAGAAAAAGTATCAGGGACAACTAACTCTTAAGTATTTAAATCAGAAGTTAGTTTTAGATCATCTTTAAAAATAAAAATTAAAAAACAGTGTAATGTAACATGAGTTATGTCAACAGCCAGCCTTGAAGAAGTTGGAATGGAGGAGCTGCCCGGCAAGTTGTAAGAATAATGACTCTCCCACAGGACACAAAACTACCTTTTTATTCCTATTTCTTTCAATGCAAAGTGTTCAAATGATATTAGCAGCCTAAACCTGCAGTGCCGACAGATGAGCATAGACATATCCTAGGAGAGTCCATGCCTGGGGCCAGGCACAGATGGCTGTCAGTGATCCTGTTTGGCATTAAAAACCTCCTGCAGCATGAGAACCAGAGCAGAATATAACTTAGACCACATTGTGAACAAAATCAAGTGGGAGAGAATTTCACTTTTAAATGTTCATTTGCCAAAAACACAAACAAAAACAATCTATCTACATAGCATCGTGTTCCCCCGAGGCAAATGATTACTTCTATGCATCAATTGGTTTCAGAGAGAGATTTGTGAGCCGAGCTAATTAAGTACTGTCCTGCCCAGAAGCAGGGGGATGGGTAAAATGACCTCTTGAAGTCCCAATCCTATAATTTAGGAGATGGTTACTGACTCCTTCAGCATAACCACAGAAGTGGTGGTAAAGGGGTTAGCAGGCACTGGTAGCCAAAAGGCAACACACTTTAACCTTCTGTTAAGACATGCCAGAATGTTAGCAGGGAAAAATAGCTTTGCTTCCAATACCTGGAAACTTCCAAATTCCTGTGGCCCTCTAATCCTGGTGGAAATCATCATTTAATTTCCTACTGGCATTAGGACATTCCCCAGAGAATCTCAGAAACTTTATGGGTAACTACATTGTTTGGTAAACAAGCATAGATTTTTTCAACTTGTAGATTTTGCAGGAAAGGTATAGAATCAAAGGCCTTAAAGCATCTTGAGAGATCATCTTGCCTTAATGATTCCAGACATTATTAATTATTATTAATCTTAATTAAGATTAATTTTGAATAATCCTCAATTACACAGCATAATATTGGCTGAGAAATTATTTTAAACATATATGTTGTAACATGAAAAGATGCTGATCATTAATCATCAGAGAAATGCAAATTAAAACCACAATGAGATATCATTTCACACCTGTCAGAATGGCTATCATCAAATCCACAAATAACAAATATTGGCAAAGATGTGGAGAAAAAGTAACCCTCATATACTGTTGGTGGGATTGTAAATTGGTGTAGCCATTATGGAAAACAGTATGGAAGTTTCTCGAAAAACTAAAACTAGAACGACCATATGATCCACCAATCCCACTCCTGGATATATATCCAAAAAAACCCAAAAACACTAAGTTGAAAAGATACATGCACCCCAATGTTCATAGCAGCATTATTCACAATTGCCAAGATATGGAAGTAACCTAAGTGTCCATCACAGATGAATGGATAAAGAAGATGTGATACACACACACACACACACACACACACACACACACACACACACATGGAATACTACTCAGCAATAAAAAAGAATGAAATTTTGCCACTTGCAACAACATAGATGGACGTGGAGGGTATTACACTAAGTGAAGTAAGTCAGACGGAGAAAGACAAATACTGTGTGATATCACTTATATATGGAATCTGAAATATAAAACTAGTGAATATAACAAAAAATATAAAAAAAATAACAAAATATTTTAAAATATAACAAAGAAGAAACAGATTCACAGATATAGAAAACAAACTAGTGTTACCAGTGGGGAGAGTGAGGGAGGGAAGGGCACGATAGGGGTAGGGGATTAAGAGGTACTAACTGCTGTGTATAAAATATATAAGCTATGAGGATATATAGTACAACACGGAAATATAGCCAATATTTTATAACAACTCTGAATGGAATATAATCTTTTAAAATTGTGAATCACTATGTTGCACACCTGAAACATATAATACTATACATCAACTATACCTCAATAAAAAAATTTTTTAAGGAGGAACACACACACGTTGTAAGATTTGATAAATTATCCTCTATGTGGATGACAGAATTCCAAAGAATTAGAATAGCTGATTCTGAACTCTACTGCTAAACCTAGCCGGCTGTCTTTGTAAGTTGTAGAGCTAGTTAAGAGGGAAATTTGGACAAGAGATTGAATGACTTTGCAAATCTATTACTAACTACTAAAAACAAAACCAAACAAAAAAACCAAGCTCACCTACTGATGGAAGTTCAGAAGAATTTTCACTTTTGAAAGAGAAGTATTATTATGGGACATTTTGGGTGTTAAGATGTATTTCTCTGTGGTTTGGACCAGGCTATCAATCTCCCCCTTGGAATCTGTAATACAGAAATGCAGCAGCAACCAGGCGTCCCTGTGATATCCTTTCACAGGCTCCTCAGCTTTTTCTTCATGGGATGAAGCTTATGATTTTTTACTTGTGGATCAGTTGAATCCTCCTGCCTTTCCCCACTAGACTGTAATTCCATGTTGACAGAGACCTTCTGTTCTTTCCTTCTTGAATCCACAGCACTTCCTGAGCCCAGTACCTTGCACGAAGTAGACCCTCACTAACTAGACATAGAATATATTTTAAAGTAATTTTGGATTTTTTTATATGTAAATTTTCCTTGAGCTGACCCTTTGGTAAAGACATTTTTTAGGTAGCGTTCATTTTAATCATGGAAATGGTATATTTAAATATTAATACTTTTCACAGGACTATTGGCTTTATCTGTGGAACTGATTTCTCATTGTCCTAGTATCTTAAACTAAACAAGTAAACTGGTCCCATGTTATGGATGATGAGAGAGAAGGAGAGAGAGTCCCGATTAGCAACATTAATATCCCAGATAAACAGGGAATTAAAAGCCAGATATGTAATCAGGTTCTTAAAATATTCTGTTACCTGTTCAACCACGAAGTGCAACTCCCTCCATTCCTAATAGAGTTCATCCATTAGCTCAACAATTATATTAATGGAAGCACTATTTAAATCACATGAATGCCTAATGACTTACTTTAAAATTTACATGTATTTAAGAAATATGCAGTATATAAATGTATCTGCATGCAATTAATAAATAGCACGTAAAATTCTTATTTTCTTTTTTCATACTTTGTAACATAACATTTTTGCTATAAGAAATAGAAGCAAATTATCAGAAAATATCAGGGTTTATTTTTTAAACAAAGCACTCAGATACTAAAAAACTGAATACTTCATAAAGAAAATAGGTTGCTCTCCCCTAAAATTGCCTCTAATGTTAGCTGAATATTAATAAAATCCATAAACCATTAGTACATTATAGCTGCTTTGTTCTGAATTACATAGACCTTTTATGTTTATTCCTCAGTGAAAATGCATAAAAAAATGAAATCTGCTCTAATTGTACTCTCTGAAGATAGCTGGTAAAATCATTTCTAGCAGCTATAAATCAATTGTAGTATTAAAATGACCTGCCAGGTGCATCTTCTGGGTATCAGACTAATTAAGGGAATTTATTAATTGCAACTATTCATCAACACCACCAACGTTGTTAGGTAACCCTTACAATGAATCGTTTTTACCGTATTATCTAGCAGTAAAACTGCAGTTTTATAAAATGTGAAGAAAAAAGAGAAAGAGGAAGCTGGGCGAATGGTTTGTGCTTCTGCTTCTACATTTCAAAAAGGTTTTACACAGTGTTGTAAGATGGCTAGAATAGAATTTTTTCCTACACAAAAATCTTTAACTCACCTTCATGCTTGGTTTCCATTATATTTTACTTTGTAAAACACCTTTAATATGTTCTATAAGTCAATTCTAGAGTTTAAAAGCCAGTTATGTTATTGCTTTTATTTCACCATTGATGGATATATATGTATACATGTGTATACATGTATATGTATATACACATACACACATGTAGGTTATAAAACAGCATTGGATGGTTATGTGCGTGTGTGTGTGCGTATGTTTTATATATTTATGTATATATACATATATGTATGTGTATATATATATATATTCTTTCCCAAATGGAACTCAATTAAGCTATAATGGTAATTAGTAACAAAAGAATGTCAGAAAAACGTACTTTGATCTTAAATAGTAAACTGAGTAGGCTTTCGAAATTAATTTCAAATGACTGCCATATCAGTTTCACATTTTCCATTCCTCAAAGGAGAAAAGAAATGTAAAATCTAAAAAATTGTTACAAAACAAGAAGTGGTTTTTCTTTCTTAATGAGCCAAATTTTTAGAGAGCATTAAGTGTTTCATGATTTCCGAGACCAACGTTAATTCACTTTGTCATTATGGTAACATTTTTTGAGATTGGCTCTCTTTAGTACCATAAATTTAAAAATTCCAAGTGAAACAGACTGCTATTTCCCATTCTTCCGGTGTAAACCACTTGGAGACCCTGAACTGACCATGAATATCTCTGAAAAACCAGTTCTAGAAGCTGATTCCAAGATTCTGAAAATGTGATTCCTTTCAGATCAGGTCTGTGCAACCTGCTACTTTTTTGGATTTCTCTGCAAGAAATCTGTTTCATATTTAGAGTGTTCTGTGTCCATGGATCCAGAGTAGATAGGTTCTGGGGTGACATTGTGTTAAACGAGCACTGATCCCTCTATAGCACAAAGGGAGAGAGACTAAGTCACAGGAATCGCTAGTTCCACATGGCAATGATCTCAACAGCACTGAGAGGAGCAGTCACTAATGTCAGTTGCTTCAATACAAGGTGCATATCGGTATTTGTCTGTGATCAAATAGCCTCAGGTAATGCTGCCCTGTAAGGCTTGTTCTGGGGAAAAGGAATTCCCCTTCTCCTGCATGGTTGGAATTTTAAAGTGAAACAAGAAATGTGTTCACCTAACAGTTGCCCTAAATCTAAGAAGGATCTACCAGTCCCCTGCAAGGAGCATACTGGAGGTAAGAAATTGACAGGCACTGTTTAGAACTTCTTTTGGATGAGTAAACTCTTCAACTTACCCATGGAAAGGCAAAGTCAATAGCCCCATTTCGGGGATTAGAGCTGTAAATTCACTCTTGTTCTCCACTTCCCAAGGAGCTAAGATAGAAGAGAAAGGGAAAAAGGACTGAAAGCTAAAAGGGCAGACAAAGGCCCCCATGTAAGGGCAACAGGACCAGGGCCTCAGGCTAGCATGCCCAACAACTACAGTTGGCCCTCCATATCCACAGGTTCCACATCCACGGACATAACCAACCGCAGAGAGAAAATATATATTTTTTAATTTCAGAAAGTTCCAAAAAGCAAAACTTAAATATGCCCTGCACCAGCACCTATTTACATAGCATTTACATTGTACTGCGTATTGTAACTAATCTAGAGATGCTTTAAAGTATATGGGAGGATATGCTTACGTTATATGCAAATACTACACCATTTTATATAAGGGACTTGAGCATCCACAGGAGTCCTGAAACCAATCCCCACAGATGCCAAGGGAGACATGTATAGGAAAGCCCTGGCAACAGGAAGTCATTCATTTAAGCAGCCTCTGCCTTCAGTGAGCACTGGGCATCTGGGCAGTTGAAACCAGCTTGTAAAGATCAGGAGAAAAGTGATTTGAGCTTGTCACAGAAAATGTTCACTCTGCTATACTTCTCTAGTGGTGTACCAAAAGAGGAGAGTTGAGAAGCAACTAAATTCTGTGCCCATGAATACCTGAAAGTGTCTCATTTGGTTTTAACTCTCAAAGCTAGCTCTAGAGAAAGAGCTATAAAAGTCTAAAACTAGTACCATTTATTGATCATTCACTGTGTCAGGCACTGTGCTGAGCCCTTTGCAAACATCATCTATTTATCCTCTTTTTGTTCTCCTCACCATCCTAGATGAGGGAACTGAGATTCAGGGAAGATAAATAACTCTGCACAAAATTCCATAATTAAAGGGAAAAAAGAATTTGAATCTAGTTCCGTTGGATGATAAGCCCATGCTCTTAATCGGTAAATTATACCAGTCCTAAATATCCTCATGGAATTTGGAATCATCTCAATGTACAAGTAACAAATTTGTACATTTCCCAGGGTTCTCTTTCAGCACTCTGACTTTTCTCAATTATGCCCACCAAATAATGCCCAATCGGCCTATGTCTTCCAAATGTCCTATACATTCCTGGGAGTGCACACTCGATCTCCACAGTTTTACATTTTGATATCTCTCATGAAGTCAAGACTGCCGAGACATGCTTGCATTAAATTGAAAGTTATAATCTTCTGTGCATGCCATATTCCTCCACTGAAAAAATTAATGCAGATTTTCAGATCTTTGTTTACTTACCTGGGTTTTCACTTCATGTTATTTCAGGAAGATTTATTCTTCCAAGTAACAAGGAATTTAGAAGTTGATATATTAACAATTACCCTATGTAGAGCCTAAGAAAGTCCGCATGACACAGAAAAGCAAATGTGACATGCTTCTCTTTATTCAAAAGTCAGATTAAACCTAGCAGAGAAGCACATATCAGACCACAGCTATGAAATCTATACTGTCAGGACTAGAGTGACAATAACTGTGACTGTGGTGAATGACTAAAGTATTTTCTATATAATTAAAACAGCTGTAGCCTGTTTTCATATGTTCTTACTTAAAGAAACAAAGAAATATGTTATTTTGAAGGTCTCATCCACAAACAGGATTAGTTCACTTAACTGATACTAATCAGGAGAGTAGAAAGGAATAATCCCAAAGTCACTTTGGGCTCTGAAATAAGTGTGTTTGGATATTTCCTTTTTGATATAGGGATGCTGTATTAGACTACTTTTATTTTTATTTCTCTACTCTTGACAAGCTCAAAAAGGGAAAAAAATCAGTTTCATCATCTCTCAGATTCATCTGTTGCAGTGGTTTGTGGACACTAGAAAAAGATGAAATAGACTTAATTCAGAAAATGCTTGTAAGCGATTCAATTTTCCCAGTCAGTCCCATTGGTTGACACCTTCTTCAAATTCTCTCCATGCTGGGAATAATTAACTCCCACTCAAGCTGACATTTTGTATGGCTCTTCATCTTTCTGTGTATATATCAAAGGCATGATTATCTCTGACAACATTCAAGCTTATAAATATAATATCAGATTTTCCACGTCTCTTCTTTTACTTTTGACACAGAGTTCATCATCCATTAATTCTTTCAAATCCATCCACTGTTGGGACCTATGCTTTACCTGTATGATGCAAAACAGCATTTTTCGGATACTTCTGCATCCCCAGTCTCCCCTCCATCCTATAGGTAAAGTAATTTCTTTGGCACGCATTTTGATCATGTTAGTTCACTTCTCTGGTCAGCTCTTGGGCCACGCATCTTCTGAAATTTAAACTACAATTCCAAAGGCAAGTGCTATTTTAAGCATCAACCTTTAGAAAAACTTACTCAGTCTTCTCAAGAAAACCAGCTTCCTCTTGCTCATTGCCACCACTGTACAGGTACACAGCTCTATTTTACACTTTCCACTCTAAAGAGTAGTGGTTCATTATTTGATGGCTCATTGAACAGTGAACTCCTCGAATGCAGAAATCATCGTTTATATATCTTACAAATCCAGGAGCTAGTATTTTGCTTGGCATAAAGTGGTACTCATTAAATGTTTGTTGAATAAATGAATGAAGACTCTATTAATTGCCATCACCACCATTGCCTTGCCACACATATGCCACTCCTCTCGACCCTATCCAATGAGTCCTGCTTAAAAGATTCTCTATAAAATTAAATTTAAATTATTTCACTTCCAAGTTATGGCACAGACATTCCCTCTAAACGTGAATGACCTTTCCTCTTCTCTGTCAAGTCAGGCCCTTTCAAAGTGCTGATCAATATTAACCTCTTCCAGGGACTTCCCTGGTGGCGCAGTGGTTGAGAATCCGCCTGCCAGTGCAGGGGACATGGGTTCAATCCCTGGTCCTGGAAGATCCCACATGCACAGAGCAACTAAGCCCATGCACCACAACTACCAAGGCCCGCGCGCCTAAAGCCCATGCTCTGCAACAAGAGAAGCCACCACAGTGAGAAGCCCGCACACCACAACTAAGAGTAGCCCCCGCTCGCTGCAACTAGAGAAAGCCCGCGTCCAGCAATGAAGACCCAACACAGCCAAAAAATTAAAAAATATTAATCTTATCCCTTTAAGAAGAGTCAGTATCACAACTAACTTTGCAATTTGGTTGAGGATGATGATGGAGAATACCATTAACTAGAAACCTACTATATTAATTTCTGCATATCAATTTTCTCTTATTTACAATAGTTTTGAAATGCATGGAATGAATACAACAGTATTCCCATTTCACAGATCAATAACCGAAGGTGAAACAGAATAAATAACCTGTTAGCTCTACTTTCTTGTCATTGACTATGACACAGTCTTGTATTAAAGAATGAACAAGGTCTTTGGAGTCTGGGAGATCTTCCAAATTCTACCTTGACCATTTATGGCCTACAGGACTACTTAAGGAGCTAGTCTGACCTCCAGTTTGCTAATTGACTAAAAGAAGGATAAGAAGTCCAAGAATTGAGTTTCCTTTTCCTTATTCCCAGTCATACTGTATTCTACATGCAGCCTCAATAAATGGCATTGATGACGGTGATGTTTGTAAAAGTTGATGTCTTCTGCTCTCTACATGCATAATACAAAGGAAGAGAGTGGGTTTTGTGTTCTTCATCACCCAAAAATACTTACCAAGTTCTCTCATATTTAGCAGTATTCTGGACAAGCATTTTAAAAGCTAATAAACTGTTGGAATTACTGGTTAATCATGCAACAACTGTCTATATGAGTACACCTATTACTGCTACTAAATTAAATAATAAGCTAAGAAAAATATAACTGTACTATATTGCAAGATGATATACTTTCCTGATAGAAAAGTAAAAAAAAAATAGTTTAGAAATCATAACATTATTTCCATTTCATTGGGGAGGCTTTACCAGGGTAATAGCATTTAAAATAGTTTTCTAATGGAACCTTTTAGTACATACCTAGATGATCATTTCTCATCCTTAAAATCACAAGGGGAGGTCTGACAACCTCAGCTTCTTAATGTAGCTGTTTGAAACACTCCTTTGTGACACTCATATCTTTGTGCTTAGTTAAAGCCTTCTGCAGCCTTAAAATGGGAACCAAATGTCTCCTGTCAAGAAAGAGCCTTAGCACATAGTAATATAACCAAATGTTACAATTTATCCTTTGACTGCCCTGGAATTTTCCTGTCAGGGTGCTATTTCTAACTGGTCTAGTCACATTCCTTGGGTTTTGCTTCTGACACAATCAAAAGGGGCTCCTGGAAATTATTGATCAGCCGTGGCCCTGCCGTGTGAGTCTGAATGCCATTCAATGACATTGCTTGCCAAGAAAGCACAATGTGCTGGAAGTTGTCGTGAAATTCCCATCATGCTGGTTTCCTTTAGGTTCATTGATGCCTCAAAAAGAAGCCTGAAAAGCAGAGAGGCGACTGATGTCAACGGCGAGAGAAGAAATCGCAGGTGGGATTTAAGGGTAACATCAAGAAAACATTTGTTAAAAAACATAAAACTCTCTCGGGTGCTTGCAGGCACCCTCTCTAGCACTGCCATTTCGATAGCACCCGCTCTCTGCAGTCCTTTATTCTCCGGTCTTCTCAAAGGGCTACTGAGCCAGAAGCAATAACACAACAGGGAGTACTTATGTCAACCCCTACACACATTTCTGTGAACTGAAATATGAGGTGTGGCTAAGTAGACCTCACTGTTGCCGGGGTCTACATATTTTATCTGTGCACTCACTCCCTAGAATTGCTCTCCTTGCCCTGATTGTAGCTAAAAACAATAAATGAAAATATGCTGAAAGATGACAGTCTAAAGTCATAATGGAAATTACAGGCACATAAAGTAGCACTGAGGTGCCTGGATGGCCATTTGACTAGGAGTACAGATGTCCTGTCCAGATGCAACAGAGCAGCCCACATCTCCCCCTCTCTGTGGCTACAAAATGCACACTCTCAGCTCACTGAAACCCTGAAACCTTGAGGGTTGGTTTTCCTGGCAGCAGCTCCATGGCCCCTCTTTAACTTGTACACCTAAAGTTACTGGGGCACTACTGTCCAGCACAAATAGAAGTCACAGCAAGCTGAAGGTGCTGCCCAAGCTAGCATGACATAAAGAGCTAAATACTCCTTGTGTCAAACCAATACCATCAAATCATACTGGTGGCACTGGGAATGCAGAATTCTGTCCTGTCTCTGAATAGACTGTAGGTCAGTTATTTCTGAGAATGTTCATGAAAACTTGGTGAAACAGTGACTATACTATTCTTAAGAAGAAATAGCTGTGTTCTAAAATGTAAGGATTGGTATTATGTGAAGAAAATGACTCCCTAGTCAACATGTTTGGAAAGTTCTTTACCACATCCTGGAGATGTACAATAATGAAGTCTTTTCTTTTTCCTATTTATTTATTATTTTTTAAAATTTTTATTGGAGTATAGTTGATTTACAATGTTGTGTTAGTTTCAGGTGTACAGCAAAGTGAATCAGTTATACGTATACATATATCCACTCTTTTTTATATTCTTTTCCCAAATAGGTCATTACAGAGTATTGAGTAGAGTTCCCTGTGCTATACAGTAGGTCCTTATCAGTTATCTGTTTTATACATAGTAGTGTATATATGTCAATCCCAATCTCCCAATTTATCCCTGCCCCCCTCCTTCCCCCCTTGGTAACCATAAGTTTTTTTACATCTGTGACTCTATTTCTGTTTTGTAAATAAGTTCATTGAAAATACCTTTCTCATGGAGTGCCATTCCATGTAATGTTCCATGAAACACAGTGGAAATCATTGTTTCATTCATCCGAGAGAGTAGAAATTTTCATGCCCCTCTTTTTTCAATTTGAATTTCCCCTACTTAACTTTCATTATTTAACAAAAATGCTAAGGCCAATCAAGCTCAGGTGTACCAAGTAACATTGAGAAGCATTATGTTCAAGGAAGGCATTTAGAGTTTCTATATAGTGCTGCCCTTGGAGTTTATTATCTAGACACCAGTTTAAAGATCCCTTAGAACTTGAAAAATGAAGTCCTTATGCTGGAGAAGAAGACAAATGCACCTCACACTAGCTGTTGTTTTTATTAGGAAACATATACACTTTGGATGGTGGGAAAAAAAATTTAACTTTCCTCCACTGAAAAAGGAAACATGTGGTTAACACTACTATGCAAATTTGTACCCTCAAATTCTGCCCAAACTTCACCAATAATGGTATCTCTGCTTGGATTATCTGAAGCAAAACAATCATGCATCCAGCAAACTGCTTTGGTATAGGAGGAAAGTTCAACCTTACCAGCTAATTCATCAAAACTCTTTTTTCACTATGGTTACTTTTCAGTGCATTGCTTCCTGGCTACCCAGATTCAAAACTTTCTTAGGGCCTTTTAACATCAATTGGTGAGTTTAAAATGCCTTGAGTTTAGTTTCTATCCTGAAACTAAATAAGAAATCCTTCACTCTTTAACTCTCTTGTACTTTTTTTTTTTTTTACCTTCCTTTTGTCCTCTATCTCCTACTTATCCCTTTCACCTTCTCTCCACTTGCCTCATTCTCTTGATCCATCAGACACAGCACAGCCATCTGATAGCTATACCTTTAAGTAATTTTGGACAGAAGCAAAAGGCCCTGGAATCCTTAGTAATCCGCTTCAGATCCAGCTACTGAGTGCTGGTTAGGCTCCTGAGCAGCCAACAGTCTTTTCAGGCAACTACCTTGGAAATTGAAAACCTGTTAGAGCATCTGTGGAATAACGTGAGCCCTCAGACAAAATCATACAAATAGAAAAGAAAATGTCCTTTCAGTGTTAAGGCACTGCTGAAACAATTGAAAGGAAGACAGGCTCTCGGTGATCCCTATTGATGAGCCTCAAAGCAGCTGGGCCTTAGGAGCAGACTGGTTATTTTGCCTGCATTTCAGGTGTCATTAAGGCCTCTGCCCTGAAGGCCGAGCCACTTACTCTACTGCACACAGCTTCCTGTCTGAGAGGAATAGCAAACCTGAGACAATGCGCATATGAAAGTTACTCATAGGGTAAGCAATACATGCACAGAGCATTCCAGCCCAGCAATGCTGGATACCTCGTTGAAGGGAAAGATAACTGCAAATGTACCTGCTGCAGCTGCTTCTGTTTTTTGCTTTCTGTCCCCAACCTCCACAAATGTGCTCCCCCTCCTGCCGCGGAAAAGACCACTGTGCTCTCCCCCTGCCTCTCCTTGGACTCCCTGGTCCCTGAATTACTTTCCTTCTCCACTCCTCCCACCCCTTTACTCTCTTCCCTTCTAACTTACTAAACTGCTCTGAACCATAATGTTTGACAAGGATCTACAAATATGTCTAATAAATGTTTTTGCTGAGCCAAATTTAAAGTAACTTCCCTCTCTTTGTTGAGATCAACTTTGAAATTATTCTTATGGTTCAACATTTTCATTTCTGCCTAATGCACAGGGTATTTTTAAGCAGGTGATTTTATTTCTGTGTGCCAGACTGCCACTATTAAAAGCTTCTGATGTGCTGAAAGTAACGCGTTTCCAAGAAATTCAAGTCACTTCACCCATTGCCTCCTCTTAATATACTCCTCTCTTTCATGTCTCATCCTGTCTCTGTTCCTCACTTCCCCCTTCCCCATGACCCCCTTGCTTTGCCTTTTATTTATCAAACTCCCCCCACCACCTTGTTCTTTTCTAGTCTTCCCCAACTAAAACAGATTTTTCATCTGGCCATTTCTGGTCACCCTGTTACCCTCCTAACAATGCATGGCATCTTTCCTCTCCCGTTTCTACTCTCTTCTTCACCCTGACTCATCCCCTGGTCCCAGGACAACGGAGTGCTGCGAGATTGGGACAAGGATGTTGAGCAGGAAATTTAACAATGGCAGAGCTGTGACAAGTTAATTCAACTCCTGCTGTTAAATTAACCACCGTTCCAGCCGAGTTAACGCGTCACCCAGTTTCAAAAGGTTAAGCTCCAAGCTTAATCTTATTCATCATTATGAACTCTTCAAATTGGCTGAAATATTTAAAATTCAGTGAAATGAAAGGACCACAGGAAACATTTAAGAGCCAACTGCCCGGTCTTCAAAAAATGGAGAAATAATCTACGAAGATTAGGAAAAGGCGGCTTCAAAATGGGTGAATGGAGACACGCGAGAACCAGGTTAGAGTGAATAATAAAAGGACATGGAGGACAAGGACATCTTATCTTCCCACCATCATAAAGAGATTCAGGCGTTAGGAAGAAATTTAATGGAGCACCCTGAAAATGCTTGTCCTATCTCATCATAAGCAACAGACCAAAACTGAATGCTAATGAAAAGGGCATGTACAATAATACCTCCTGAGCTCTCGGTTTCTCTTTGGACTTCAGACACAGATGGGAGGTGGGCCACAGTGTGCCCCCCACTTATCACTGACTGGAAGGGAGATCACAGTCCCCTGAGTGCTCTCCACTCAGGCTTCTGTGACAGCAGAGAGCCCATATGAATTTTGAGAGAGTAACCATGCAGCAGGAAAGAACACTGGAGGTGCTGAGGCTAGCATTTCTTACTTAGCACAATGTTTAGTAAACAGTAGGGCTTATAAAGGTTAACTCCATTATTACTAGTATTTCTGTTATTGTACACTTTCAATTACAAACCTCTGTAGACTTGAACAGTGTAACAACTGAGATGGAGGGAAATGATATCCCACATGCACCCCTTTCCCTTCCTTAATCTCTCACCCCAAGCTGAAGTGTGTGGACTTGTTTAAAATGTTATTTCATATGTGCATGAGCTCCTGCTACCAACCCAGCAACCCAGGGCTTTTGACACTAATAGCCACATCTTGCCCAAGCTGGTCCTCATGCTTCCTGTTTGCCACTTGTACACGCTGTCACAAATTCCTTCATGATCTACCTCTTCTCAGAAATTTTTTGTATTAGGATTATCCATCCTTAATTTGCCAACATAATCATGCTTCAACTTCTCGTGAGAGGTAGTCTTTGAATTTATAATGATACTGCTTTGTTGATGGTATGTTTGATCTGTTTGTATATTTTATTGCCTCATAGGTACCTAGAGGGCAAAAACCTGTCTATTTTTAATACACACTCTCTATGGCTAGTACATCTATGTTGTCCATCTCTTGAGTTCCTAATAAACAATAAGCCTAAAAGCATCAGTATGCCTTCCATTTTAATTTTGTGCCATATTTGTTTTAACACTCTCTCTCTCTCTCTCTCTCTCTCTTTCTCTCTCTCACACACACACAAGACCGTCCTTACCGATTCATAGGCTGCTTTTAACTGGTTTCTCTATTCTAATTACATTGGTAAAAACCTCAATACAAGGCATATATGCTAAACTGTTAAACAGTAGTGAAGATGGTGAGTAGTCTGATTTATGATTTTAGCATATATGCCTCTAATAACTCCCCATTCAATAAGATGCTGAATGTGACATGATATTTTCCCCTAATTGTCACAATATTACCTCCTATCCTAAACGCCCTTATGCAATGTGAACTTGCCACTTCCCCGTCAAGGGATGAAGTTGAATTCACCTCTCTTTGAGTTTGGGTCAGCCTTAGTGATGCAACAGAAGCCAACAGGATGTGACGAAAGTGAAGCTTCGTTTGAGCCTAGGTCATACGAAGCCTTCTGACTCCTGGAAAGCTAGTTCTCCAGATGCTGTCTGTCAGGACATACTCTCTCACAACCCAGCCACCAAGCTCTGAGAGTCCATACCAAATGATGAGACCATACATAACCACTCTGATCAATAGACAAGTGAGCCAGGCTTTGAGTCATCTCAACCCAAATGCCAAGCATGTTAAGTGAAAACCCACAAGATGATTCCAGTACCCAGCCTCTGACACATCCCCATATATCGAAGTCCTCAACTGAGGCCCAGACATCAAGGAACAGAGGCAGTACATCCCCAGCCTGCCTGGTCAGAATCTCGATTCACAGGATCTTTGAGCAGAATAAAATGGTTACTTTACACAACTAATATTGATGCCTATTGGATTAAATGTTTTTATGAGGGATCATTAAATTTTTAAAATATCTTTATTGGAGTATAATTGCTTTACAATGTTGTGTTAGTTTCTGCTGTATAACAAAGTGAATCAGCTATATGTATACATATATCCCCATACCCTTCTCTCTTGCATCTACCTCCCACACTCGCTGTGCCATGCCTCTAGGCGGTCACAAAGCCCCGAGTTGACCTCTCTGTGAGATGCAGCTGCTTCCCACTATCTATTTTACATTTAGTAGTGTATATATGTCAATGCTACTCTCTCACTTCATCCCAGCTTACCTTTCCCCCTCCCCATGTCCTCAAGTCCATTCTCTACACCTGTGTCTTTATTCCTGTCCTGCCCCTAGGTTCTTCAGACCATTTTTTTTTTAGATTCCATATATATGTGTTAGCATATGGTATTTGTTATTCACTTTCTGACTTACTTCACTCTGTATGACAGACTAGGTCCATCCACCTCACTACAAGTAACTCAATTTTGTTTCTTTTTATGGCTGAGCAACATTCCATTGTATATATGTGCCACAACTTCTTTATCCATTCATCTGTCGATGGACACTTAGGTGGCTTCCATGTCCTGGCTATTGTAAATAGTGCTGCAATGAACATGGGTAGTACATGTCTCTTTGTGGATTATGGTTTTCTCAGAGTATATGCTCAGTAGTGGGACTGCTGGGTTATATGGTAGTTCTATTTTTAGATTTTTAAGGAACCTCCATACTGTTCTCCATAGTGGCTGTATCAATTTACATTCCCAGCAACAGTGCAAGAGGATTCCCTTTTCTCCACACCCTCTCCAGCATTTATTGTTTCTAGATTTTTTGATGATGGCCATTCTGACTGGTGTGAGATGATATCTCATTGTAGTTTTGATTTGCATTTCTCTAATGACTAATGATGTTGAGCATTCTTTCACGTGTTTGTTGGCAATCTGTATATCTTCTTTGGAGAAATGTCTATTTAGGTCTTCTGCCGATTTTTGGATTGGGTTGTTTTTTTGATATTGAGCTGCATGAGCTGCTTGCATATTTTGGAGATTAATCCTTTGTCAGTTGCTTCATTTGCAAATATTTTCTCCCATTCTGAGGGTTGTCTTTTCGTCTTGTCTATGGTTTCCTTTGCTGTGCAAAAACTTTTAAGTTTAATTAGATCCCATTCATTTATTTTTCTTTTTATTTCCATTTCTCTAGGAAGTGGATCAAAAAGGATCTTGCTGTGATGAATGCCACAGAGTGTTCTACCTATGTTTTCCTCTAAGAGTTTTATAGTGTCTGGCCTTACATTTAGGTCTTTAATCCATCTTGAGTTTACTTTTGTATACGGTGTTTGGGAGTGTTCTAATTTCATTCTTTTACATGTAGCTGTCCAATTTTCCTAACACCACTTACTGAAGAGGCTGTCTTTCTCCATTGTATATTCTTGCCTCTTTTACCAAAGATAAGGTGACCATATGTATGTGGGTTTACCTCTGGGCTTTCTATCCTGTTCCATTGATCTATATGTCTGTTTTTGTGCCAGTGCCACACTGTCTTGATTACTGTACCTTTGTAGTATTGTCTGAAGTCAGGGAGCCTGATTCCTACAGCTGTTTTTCTTTCTCAAGACTGCTTTGGCTATTCGGGGTTTTTTGTGTTTCCATACAAATTGTGAAATGTTTTGTTCTAGTTCTGTGAAAAATGCCATTGGTAGTTTGATAGGGATTGCACTGAATCTGTAGATTTCTTTGGGTAGTATAGTTGTTTTCACAATGTTGATTCTTCCAATCCAAGAATGGTATATCTCTCCATTTGTCTGTGTCACCTTTAATTTCTTTCATCAATGTCTTATAGTTTTCTGAGTACAGGTCTTTTACCTCCTTAGGTAGGTATATTCCTGGGTATTTTATTCTTTTTGTTGCAATGGTAAGTGGGAGTGTTTCCTTAATTTCTCTTTCAGATCTTTCATCATTAGTGTATAGGAATGCAAGAGATTTCTGTGCATTGATTTTGTATCCTGCTACTTTGCCAAATTCATTGATTAGCTCTAGTAGTTTTCTGGTAGCATCTTTAGAATTCTCTGTATAGTATCATGTCATCTGCAAACAGTGACAGTTTTACTTCTTTTCCGATTTGGATTACTTTTCTTTTTCATCTCTGATTGCTGTGGCTAAAACTTCCAAAACGATGTTGAATAATAGCGGTGAGTGTAGGCAACCTTGTCTTGTTCCTGAACTTAGAGGAAATGGTTTCATTTTTTCACCATTCAGAATGATGTTGGCTATGGGTTTGTCATATATGGCCTTTATTATGTTGAGGTAGGTTCTCTCTATGCCTACTTCCTGGAGAGCTTTTATCATAAATGGGTATTGAATTTTGTCGAAAGCTTTTTCTGCATTTACTGAGATTATTATATGGTTTTTATCCTTGATTTGTTAATATGGCATATCACATTGATTGATTTGCGTATATTGAAGAATTCTTGCATTCCTGGGATAAACCCCACTTGATCATGGTGTATGATCCTTTTAATGTGCTGTTGGATTCTGTTTGCTAGTATTTTGTTGAGGATTTTCACATCTATGCTCATCAGTGACATTGGCCTGTAGTTTTCTTGTTTTGTGACATCTTTTCCTGGCTTTGGTATCAGGGTGGTGGTGCCCTTGTAGAATGAGTTTGGGAGTGTTCCTCACTCTGCTATATTTTGGAAGAGTTTGAGAATGATAGGTGTTAGCTCTTCTCTAAATGTTTGTTAGAATTCTCTTGTGAAGCCACCTGGTCCTGGGCTTTTGTTTGTTGGAAGATTTTAAATCGCAGTTTCAATTTCAGTGCTTGTAATTAGTCTGGTGGGTTTTTACCTTGCTCCTTCATCTGCTGCATATTTCTCTGTCTTCTCATTTTGTTTAACTTACTGTGTTTCAGGTCTCCTTTTCACAGGCTGCAGGTTCATAGTTCCCATTGCTTTTGGTTTCTGCGCCCAGTGAGTGAGGTTTGTTCAACGGCTTGTGTAGGCTTCCTAGTGGAGGGGCCTGGTGCCTGTGTTCTGGTGGGTGGGGCTGGGTCTTGTCTTTCTGGTGGGCAGGGCCATGTCTGGCGGTGTGTTTTTGGGTGTCTGTGAACTTTGTATGGTTTGAGGCAGCCTCTCTCCTAATGGGTGGGGTTGTATTCCTGTCTTGTTAGTTGTTTTTCATGGGGCATCCAGCACTGGACCTTGCTGGCCATTGGGTGGAGCTGGGTCTTAGCGTTGAGACAGAGATCTCTGGGAGAGTTCCTGCCGATTGATATTACATGAGCTTGGGAGGTCTCTGGTGGTCCAATGTCCTGAACTCGGCTCTCCCACCTCAGAGGCTCAGGCCTGACACCAGGCCGGAGCACCAAGACCCTGTCAGTCACATGGCTCACAAGGGAGAAATAAATAAAGAAAAAAACTTAAAATAAATAATAATAAATTTTAAAAGTATTAAAATAAAATAAATTAAAAAAGAAGAAAGCAACCAAACCAATAAACAAATCCACCAGTGATAACAAGAGCTAAAAACTACAGTAAGATAAACATAAAAATCAGAAACAAGTCAGTCACAGACAGCAAAACCCAAGTCTACAGTTGCTCCCAAAGTCCACTGCTTCAATTTTGGGATAATTCGTTGTCTGCTAAGGTATTCCACAGATGCAGGGTACATCAGGTTGATTGTGGAGATTTAATTTGCTGCTCCTGAGGCTGCTGGGAGAAATTTCCCTTTCTCTTCTTTGTTCGCACAGCTCTGGGGTTCAGATTTGGATTTGGCCCCGCCTCTGCATGTAGGTCACCCTCAGGCATCTGTTCCCGCCCAGACAGGACGGGGTTAAAGCAGTGGCTGATTAGGAGGCTTTGGCTCACTCAGGCTGGAGGGAGGGAGGGGTACGGTAGTTATACTTGGAATGCAGGGCGAGCCTGCAGCGGCAGAGGCCAGCATGACGTTGCAACAGCCTGAGGTGCGCAGTGTGTTCTCCCGGGGAAGCTGTCCCTGGACCACAGGATCACAGGACCCTGGCAGTGGCAGTTGCACAGGCTCCCAGGGGGGTGTGGATAGTGATCTGTTTGCACGTAGGATCCTTGGTGGCTGCAGCAGCAGCGTTAGCATTTCATGCCCATCTCTGGGGTCTGAGCTGAGAGCCACAGCTCATGCCCGTCTCTGGAGCTCATTTAGGTGTTGCCTGCCTTCTGTGGGCAGACAGGGAAGAAATACCCTCTCCTCGCGCACCCCGAAACGATGGTCTCTTGCCTCTTCGGCAGGTCCAGACTTTTTCCCGGACTCCCTCCTGGCTAGCTGTGGCGCACTAGCCGCCTCAGGCTGTGTTCACGCAGCCAACCCCAGTCCTCTCCCTGGGATCTGATCTCCGAAGCGCTAGCCTCAGCTCCCAGCCCCCACCTGCCCCGGCAGGTGAGCAGACAAGCCTCTCGGGCTGGTGAGTGCTGCTCAGCACTGATCCTCTGAGCGGGAATCTCTCTACTTTGCCCTCCGCACCCCTGTTGCTGTGCTCTCCTCCATGGCTCCAAAGGTTCCCCTGGCCCACACCCCATCCCCGCCAGTGATGGGATTTTCTAATGTGTGGAAACCTTTCCTCCTTCACAGCTCTCTCCCAGAGGTGCAGGTCCCGTCCCTATTCTTTTATCTCTGTTTTTTCTTTTTTCTTTTGCCCTACCCAGGTATGTGGGTACTTTCTTGCCTTTTGGGAAGTGTGAGGTGTTCTGTAGGAGCTGTTCCACATGTAGATGTATTTTTGATGTACTCGTGGGGAGGAAGGTGACCTCCACGTCTTACTCCTCCGCCATCTTGAAGGTCTCCCTGATCATTAAATTTTGTGGGAAGAGTCCGAGCATATATGGAGATGATCGTTATTTTATTTTTTTTTTGTGGTACGCGGGCCTCTCACTGTTGTGGCCTCTCCCGTTGCGGAGCACAGGCTCCGGACGCGCAGGCTCAGCGGCCATGGCTCACGGGCCCAGCCGCTCCGCGGCATGTGGGATCTTCCCAGACCGGGGCACGAACCCTTGTCCCCTGCATCGGCAGGCGGACTCTCAACCACTACGCCACCAGGGAAGCCCCGATGATCGTACTTTTGTCCTGCTTGGTTCTATTACTATGTTGAACTATATTGATAGATTTCTTAATATAAATCCAGATTTACATTTATGAAATAAATCTTATTAGTTACAATGTATTATTTTAAATATACTTTTGGACACTATTTGCTATTATTTAAGATATTTATATAAATATTCATAAGTAATATTGGTCTTTGGTTTCTTTTTCTTTTACAGTTTTCTATCAGGTATAAGTATCAATGTTACACTTGCTTCACATAAAGAATTTGGAAGTTTTTCTCCTTTTCTATGATCTGGAACAATTTAAGTAGAACTGGGATTATCTTGTCTTTGAAGGTTTTACAAATATATAAGCTTGATGTTTTTCTGTGGAGGGGTTCATTGATAAATTACCTGTTTCTTTTATGGAAATCATTATTTTAAAACTTCCTATCTCCATGGGGTCAATTTTAGTAAATTATATTTTCCTAGAAAATAAGTCATTTTACCAAGGTTGTCAAATTTATATACATAGGATAGGGCAACATTATCTCCCTTTCAAAAGTGTACCTTTTGTTTTAATGGTGATTCATGCTCGTTTTTTTTCTTTATTGTGGTAAAATACTTAATATGAGATTTACCCTCTTTACGAATTTTTAAGTGTACAATGAACTAATATAAACCATAGACACAATGCTGTACAGCAGATCCCTAGAACTTACTTAATCATCATGCATAACTGAAGCATGATACCCATTGAATAGTAAATCCCTATTTCTCCTTCCCCACAGTCCCTGGCAATCATCATTCAACTCTCTAAGTATTTGACTATTTTATATATGTAATATAAGTGGCATCATGCAGTACTTGTTTTTCTGTGACTAGCTTATTTCACTCAGCATAATTTCCTCAAGATTGACTCATCCAAGTTTTCACATATAGCAAAATCCATTTTTTAAGGCTGAATTATATTCCATTATATATATATGCTACATTTTCTTTATGCATTCATTCACTGATGGACATTTAGGTTGTTTCTGCATCTTGGCTATTGTAAATAATGCTGCTATGAACATGGGAGTGCAAATATCTCTTTGAGATCCTGACTACAAAGCTTTTGGATACTCAGAAGTCAAACTACTCTCATATGGTAGTCCTATTTTTTATATTTTGAGGAATCTCCATACTGTTTTCCATAGTGGCTGAATGATTTTACATTCTCACCAACAGTGTACAAAAGTTCCAGTTTCTCCAAATTCTCACCAACACTTAACTTTTTTTGGTTTGGTTTTTGTTTTGATAATGCCCATCCTAACAGATGTGAGATGATATATCATTGGGTTTTGATTTGCGTTTCCCTGAGGATTAAAGATGTTGAGCATTTTTTCATGTGTATGTCTTTTTAAAAGAAATGCTTATTAAAGTCTTTAATCCATTCTAAAATAAGGTTATTTGGTTTTTTGCTATTAACTTGTATTTCCTACATATTTTACATATTTGGAGTCAACTTTTGTGAAGGTGTAAAGTCTGTAGATTCAGTTATTCACACGTGGATGTCCCACTGGCCCAGCACTATTTGTTTAAAAGATTATCTTTGCCCCATTATGTTGCCTTTGTTCCTTTTCAAAGATCAGTTAGATTCATCTATGTGGGTCTATTTTTCTTTTTAAAAAATATTTTATTTATTTATTTTTGGCTGCGTTGGATCATTGGGTCTTCGTTGCTGCACGTGGGCTATCTCTAGTTGTGGCGAGCGGGGGCTACTCTTTGTTGTGGTGCACAGGCTTCTCATTGCAGTGGCTTGCCTTTGTTGCAGGGCACGTATTCTAGGGCGTGCAGGCTTCAGTAGTTGTGGCACGTGGGCTCCACAGTTGTGGCTCACAGGCTTTGGAGCGCAGGCTCAGTAGTTGTGCCACACAGGCTAAGTTGCTCCACGGCATGTGGGATCTTTTCGGACCAGGGATTGAACCCATGTCTCCTGTATTGGCAGGAAGATTCTTAACCACTGTGCCACCAGGGAAGTCCCATGGGTCTATTTCTGGGCTCTCTATTCTGTACCACTGATCTATTTGTTCATTCATTCACCTATACTACACTGACTTAATTACCATGACTTGAATTCTTGAAGTGTTAGTCCTCCAACTTTGCTCTTCTTCTGCAATAGTGTATTGGCTATTCGCTGTCTTTGCCTCTTCACACAAACTTTAGAATAAGTTTGTCAATGTCTGCAAAATAATTTGCTGGGATTTTAATTGGAATTGCATTGAATCTATAGATCAAGTTGGGAAGAACTCTTGACAATATTGAGTCTTCCTCTCCGTGAATATGAAATATATCTCAGTGTATTTAGTTATTCTGCGATTTCATTCATCAGAGTCTTATAGTTTTCCTCATATAGATCTTGTACATATTTGATTTATACCTATGTATTTCATTTCTGTGGGTGCTAATGTAAATGGTATTGTGTTTTTAATTTCAAATTCCACTTGTGCATTGTTGGTATACAGGATATATTTGGATTACTATCTACCATATTTATTACTACATTTGTTGCCCTTGTTCTTTGTTCCAATTTTTGTCTTCCAACTTTTTATGCCTTTTGTTGTAATAATTTAGCTTTTCATATGGTTTTTTCTCTTTTCTTAGTATGTCATATTTTTTTCTTTTTTACTTTTTTTAGTGGTTTCCCTAGAATTTGTAATACATGAGTCCACTTTCAAATAACACTATACCACTTCATAGGTAGTGTGAGTCCCTTATAATAACAAGATAATCCTAATCCCTGCCTTCTGTCCCTTGTATTTTTGCTGTCCCTCATTTCATTTATGCATAAGCATACATAGGCACATATTAAGAGTAAGAAAACTAAAAGTTTGTATTTTACCTTCACTTATTCCTTCTTCATGTGCTTCCTTATTTATGTATATCCAGGTTTCTGACCTATATTATTTTCCTTCTCTCTAACTTCTTTTAACATGTCTTGCAAGGCAGGGCTACTAGCAACAGATTCTCTTAATTTTGTTTGTCTGTGGAAGTCTTTATTTCATATTCACTTTTGAAGGATAATTTTGCAAGTACAGAACTCTAGGTTAGTAGGGCATTTTCTCACAACACTTTAATATTTCACTCCATTCTTTTTGCTTGTACAGTTTCTGAGAAGGCAGATATTCTTATCTTTGTTCTTCCATAGGGAAGGTATTCTTTTCCTCTGGACTTTTTCTTTATCTCTGATTTTCTATAGTTAAAAATGATATGGCTAGGTTGGTTTGATTTTTTTGTTTGTTTTTGTTTTGACATTTATCCTGCTTGGAGCTCTCTGAGCTTCCTAGATCTGTGGTTTGGTGTCTGATATTAATTCGGGGGAAATTCTCAGTCCTTACAGTTTCAAATATTTTATCTGTTCCTTTCACTCTTCTCCTTCTAATATTCCCATTATGTATATGTTACACCTTTTGCAGAACTTGGTTATTGATTTTCAGCCTTTGTTCTCTTTGCTTTTTGGTTTTTGAGGATTCTATTGATATACTCTCTAGCTCAAAGATTCTTTGCTCAGACATGTCCAGTCTACTAATAAGCCCATCAAAGGCATTCTTCATTTTTATTAGGGTTTATCTCTAGCGTTTCTTTTTGGTTCTTACATGCTGTCTACTTTATCCATTAGAGCCCTTAGCATATTAATCATGGCTGTTTTAAATTCCAGGTCAGAAAATTCCAAAATCCTTGCCATGTCTGGTTCTGATGCTTGCTCTGTCTCTTTAAATTGAGCTTTGTAATTTTTTTCCACAGCCAGACATGATGTACTGGGTAAAAAGAACTGGTATAAATAGGACTTTAGTAATGTAGTGGTGATTTATGGGGGGAGGGGAAGCATTCCACAGTCCTAAGATTAGGTCTCAGTCTTTCACTGAGACTTATGCCTCTGGATGGTAAACTTCTCATGTGTTTCTCAGTTCCTCTTCCCCTCCCCAACTTTTAGATGGTACAGGATGGCTAAAGGAGGCTAGAGTTGGCTATTTCCCTTCTGGTTGGTTCTTTCCAAGTCTGTAAGGCTCTGATCATACCCTCAAAGTTTAGACTCTAGTTAACTAGTTTCCCCAGAGGGCAGGTCTTGTTAAGAAGAGAGTGCTCTGTTATATTTCAAAATGGTTTTTTCCCCTCCTGCCTGAAGTATAAGGGGGTTTTCTCTTGATATTTACTGTGGGAACTTAGTCTAATGGAGGTAAATTTCACAATGCCCTCCCCCACCACTCCTCCAATGACTGGGTCCTCCTGGAGTTTTTAAGTCTCAGAGTTCACACTGACCCTCCAGCAATTTATCAATTACAGTTCAGGTTTCCCTATCCCAGCCCTGGGTGCTATGTAGGCTTTCACACACGAGTCTCTACTCCGGTAATCCATGACTCCCTGTATTCACCTGTCTTTCCCACTTGGGGGCAGCAGTTGTTCCTGTGCCCTCCCTTCTCTTACAGATCCAAAGAGAGTTACTGATTTTTCAGTCTATACAGCTTTTTATTTGTTTTGAGGACAGAGAAGCCACTTTCAAGCTCCTTACATGCAAACAGGGAACCAGAAGTCCTACACTTTCATTTTTATTGGCCTAATTATAGAATTCACCTGATCATTGTTTCAATTATAGAGAATCTGTTACATACTGTTTCCATTATCATTATTTTTGGATGCTTGTGTTTCCCCTTTGACCAAGTATTGTTTAATAAGAAGCTCTGTAGATTTCTAAATAATGGCTTTTTAAAAAATTTTATCATTAAATGTCTAATTTTACTGTATTTGACCATAGAACAGTGTTCATATTATTTTTGTGGAATTCAGTGAGTTGTTGTCGTTGTTTAACAATTGGTATGTAGTTAGACTTGATATGTAATCAAGATTATTGTGCACTTGGAAAATGGTGTTTTCTCAATTTTCAGGTTTTCAACCTTAACATATATTCATAAAATTAACTACATTAATTTTGTACTTTAAGCCTTCTATAGGCCTATGTATTTTTTACATTTAAATGGACTGTGAGTGTCACATATAAAGACTGATATTGTTAAAGGGTCCCTGTTTGCATCTTCTGCAGGGGCTGTGTTATTTGGCACATATATATTCATAACGTTTATATATGTATTGTGAATTGTAACTTCTAGTTTTATCAAATTCCTTTCATGCCTTGTTTAATACTTTGAGTCTTGAGCTCAAGCTTATCAAATACAAAGAATGTGATCCCTGTTTTGTTTTGCTTCGGTTTGGTTTGAATTTGACTGGTGGCTCAGACCAAAACCATAGCCTGGGGCAAACACTCCCAAAGGGCTAAAGCAAGGGATGGGGAGGGTGAAATAAGAAAGGAAATAAAGCAAACACAATCAAATTATATTGGCTTATCAAACTGGCTACAGTTTCAGATACCTGGTTCTCAACACTGCAGGACTGAGGAGGCTTGTGAAATGCATCTCATAACCATTCACCCAGGGGATAAAAGACAGAATCATTTATCTGTACTTGCCCACTCTCCCTTATTCAAGGGTGGCTCCACAGGTGTTAATTCCCCTACAATTCTAGGTTGTACAGGATTGCTGAGCAGGTTGTCTTAGGTGTTTCCTGCCATGACATCACAGAATTCCTTGTGCCAGAAATGAGGTAGATGGCATAGGTTCAGAGTAAGGCACTATCAAGTTCACACAGATGCAAAGCCTATTTGGAACCAATAGCCCCAGCAGTGTCTGGAGTTAGAAGAGGACCTAAAAGGATTAGAAATGGTGCACAGAAGTGTCTAATACACAAGGTATAGCTTTACCAATACTATTTATTTTTAGTCTTTACGGGTCACTTTGTTTCCGGTATGTAACTTGCACGTAGCAGAGTTAGGTTTTGCTTTGTAAGCCAATCAGAAAAACTTCTTTTTAAATAACTGATTAATCTCACTTAGATACATTAATATAATTGATATATTTGGTCTCAGCTCTGTCAGATAAGATAGGTCAACTTATATATGTACAATTAACTATATTATGATACGTTTATTGTGTTTTTCACTATGTTTTCTGTTTTCCTTGCTTTTTATATTTTGATAGGAAGATTTGCATTTTTTTTAGCGATTACTTTTATACTAATACTTCTGTATAGTCTTCATAGTCTTCCTTCTTACGTAAGCTTGTCCTATGCAGTTTCTCAGCCTGAAATAATAATTTTGAACCCCAAAATGAAAATTACTTGACATTTCATGGGTTTTTCCTATTTGACACTTTCTCTCTTCTCATTTTTTTTTGTTTTTGTTTTTTTTTTTTTTTTTGCGGTATGCGGGCCTCTCACTGTTGTGGCCTCTCCCGTTGCGGAGCACGGGCTCCGGATGCGCAGGCCCAGAGGCCATGGCTCATGGGCCCAGCCGCTCCGCGGCATGTGGGATCTTCTCGGACCGTGGCACGAACCCACGTCCCCTGCATCGGCAGGCGGACTCTCAACCACTGCGCCACCAGGGAAGCCCCTCATTTTCTTTTTATTTGCATTATTTCTACTTTGTCAAGCACATACCAAAATTACATGCTGTCTTCCACACTTATACCCATCTAAATGTTTCCAATCCTCATTGTCAGTCTATTTGCCAAAAAGTCCCTAGCATTTAGAAGTTGGATAAAATTTGCTCCATATTAGATTCCTTGAGAAGGGCTTGAGGGCATAATATTCCTTGCAGTTTTACAGTGTTAATCTGCTTTGTTTTAATCTAATTCTTACAAGACAGCTTGAATGGATGTAAAATCCTTGTCATTCTATCCTTAAGTTTCTTGAAAACGTTGCCCCACTGTGGTCTTGCTTTATATGTTGCCATTGAGAATTCTGATGCCAAGTTAGTTATGTTTCTTTTGTAAGTGGCTTGCTTTTTTTTTCAATCTGAAAGCCTGAAGGAATTTTTTTTATCTTTAAAGCCCAGCATTTTTATTAGAATATATTTCAAAGTAAATTTCTGCCAGCTCATAGAAGGCCTTTTCAATATGTATAACCAAGCCTTTTTTTATTTCAGAAAAGTTTTCTCAGATTGTCATTTTAAAGATTAGTTCTATTTCATTGTTTTTTGTTCTTCTTGGGCTCCAATCTTCTTGGGCTCTTTGATCTTTACCCATCTTTATTATTTTTCTTCTTTTGGTTTTTTTCATTCTTATTTTCTGTATCTTTTACTATTATCAAACATATCTTTCCCTTGTGATTAATTTTTATTACTGGAATGACTTTTTCTTCGACTATTTCTTTAATTCAGTCAGCTCTTATATTACATCATTTTGATATGTATCTATTTTGAATTTCATAGTTTTCTTTTACATCTGCAATTCAGACTAATTCATATTGAAGCATTTCCTTGTTTTCATTAGCTCTTTATCTTCAAATGCTTTTTGTTCTTCCATAACCAAGCTTCTAATTGATACATCCCTCTTCTACACTGCTGCCCTCGCTCTTAGATGTAGTATATTCCCACGATTGCCACCTTCTCTGGTCTCATACACTTTCCAAGCCCCTTCTTTTAATCTAATCCACCAGTTATCAGAATTCTTCACAATATTTCTCCACTGGGAGTAGGACTCTTCTACCAAGGTTAAACCCTAGTTGATGTGATCTGAATTTTGTCCCCAATAGGATTCCTCCTCACTCTTCTTTCTTCTCTTCTAATCTTGTTGATTTTTTATTTCTTTGGAAGTTTCAGAGTTTGCTTCTGCTTATTACGAATGTGTACTTATTCACTGTGAATTGTAGTTTGAAGTCATCTCTGTCTCCTAGTTATGACTAGCCATGAGCTATGGGCAATGCTATTTATTCTCTTTATCTGTATGGATTTAGAGGCTTTGTGGAAAGATGTGACTACAGGATGCAGCCATTAACTTACAAGAATTATGACATACTGAGTAACATCATATAAATATTGAACTAGATTATAAATCATTAAAAATCCTTTATTGGGAGAAGAAGTGTTTGACAATAAATTGATTTACATTTGGACTATAAGAGGGCGTGAAAATAATATTTTAATAATCTAATATTCTAATAATAATAATAATCTAATATTTGAGGGCATTTTAAAAAATGTAAGCACCAAATTAGCTTAAAATGGTCACCTTTTTTTCATGAGTCAACAGATAAATTCATAAGTAAAAATGTGTGAAATTTGGAAAAGCCAATACTTTAACTTCTTAAAAGCCAATAGATTAAAACAGTGCATAGTGTTGCTATCATTTAATGGATTATGCACACTTTCTATTGATACATTTGCCCTGAGGTGTGATACTAATTTCCCTGAATTCATATTTTAAAAAAAATTTCTTTGGCTCATATATAACACAAATTCATTCAAGTGTTGGCTGCATAAACCACAGATTCACCTGTAAAAAATTCTATTTACCACATATAAAATTTGATAATTAGTAAATGTACTATATATTTATTGACTATAAATTACATTTTAGATATCTAAATGTAAAATATATAATATCTAATTATATATATTATTTAAATATATAATATCTAAATTTCTATTTAGATAAGAAATTTAAATAAAAAATAAATTAATATCTAAGATTATACTAAAGACAAGATACACTATTTTATTCTCCTCATATTTTCTAAAACATTGGCTAAACAGTGATGGATTACTGACATTTCCTAACTAGTGTTGCTAATTTCTAAACCCATGATTTCTCCTTTTCCGCCTCTCCAACTTTACAACACAATATACCTTGACCACACCCTGCTCTCTCATTTCCAAACTTTTGTACATGCAATTCCTTCTTCCCTGGAATGTCATCTCATTCTTATTTTCCTGATAAGCCTCATTAGTTCACATAATTTTATTTAAATTTCTTCTTATATGATGTGCTCCATGTCTAATACCTCAATTCTAAGGTTTTGTTTTTGTTGGAACTAATCGAAGTATTGTAAAATTTTATTGAATATAGTTGTCCACTCGCAATATGCACTTTATTGAGAATTCTTATTTAGGCAAAATATTATATGTAAACATAACATGTAAAGTACAGTTGATGTATTTATCCAAAATATGCCAAACATCAGTGCTAGAACCGTTTAACAATACTCAGTCATTTTTTGTTAAGCAACATTGAGCCAAAAAAAAAAAAAATAGAGAAAAATTGATGGTTATATGGGTGTCCATGAGACTCTCTTGAAATTTTCACAAGTCTAAAGTACAGTTGGTGGGAGGTCACAGCGGTGCCATCAGTGGTTAACTATGAACTTACAGGGCACTAAAATACTCAAGGAAACAGTGTAAAGGATGAGAGGTGGATCCCAATTTAAGATAACTCTTTGTCTGACAAATCATAGAGCTAACATGCTTTCAAACCTCCTCATTCAATATGTGTCTCATAGACTCTTCTCTTTGAATGCTTTGACCATCCTCTCACACTTGCTCACACTTGGTTCCTTTATCAAAGTGGTTCTGACCACATTCCAACAATTTTCAATTAAATGTTACGTAAACGTGCAATGAAGTATGGTAAAAATCCATAGAGGATAATGACTGAAGTTTTCTAGAAATCAGCTACCAAGAGACTTATAGGCATAATCCTGAGTCTGTCAATAAACATTTAAAATTCAAATGCTCCACAGAAGGAACCTAAATGTCCAATGACAGATGAATGGATAAAGAAGATGTGGAACATATATACAATGGAATATTACTCAGCCATGAAAAGGAACGAAACTGGGTCATTTGTAGAGATGTGGATGAACCTAGAGTGTCATACAGAGTGAAGTAAGCCAGAAAGAGAAAAACAAATATCGTATACTAATGCATAAATATGCAATCTAGAAAAATGGTACAGATGAACCTATATGCAGGGCAGCAATAGAGATGTAGACATAGAGAATGGACATGTGGACATGTGGGAGGGTGGGACAAACTGGGAGATTAAGATTGACATATATACACTACCATGCATAAAATAGCTAGTGGGAACATGCTATAAAGCACAGGAAGCTCAGCTCAGTGCTCTGTGACAACCTAGATGGGTGGGATTGGGGGGGGAAATGTAGGTCCAAGAGGTAGGGGATATAGGTATACATATAGCTGATTCACTTCATTGCACAGCAGAAACTAACACAACATTGTAAAGCAATTATGCTACAATAAATAAATAAATAAATAAAATCCAAATGCTCCAGACCAAAAAGGAAATCAATGATCAGGGAATCTAAGATCTTAGAACAAGAATGTAGCTCAGGAGAGTCTTCTGCTTTCAAACAGATAAGTATTAGTTTTCCCATTTTACAGATGTGTTCACTGAACCTACGACATAGCAAATAAAATGCCCAAAGCCCCATTTATTATCAGTAGTGGAGAAGAAAAATGGTCCTTTGTCTCCCGTGTACTTTTATAACACTGTGACCACACAATCCCAATGGCCATCTTAGTTTAAGCATTAGTTTTGCACGAATAATCTTTAAAAAAAATTATAAAAGAGTAGCATTAACTCTGCCTTGTGAGTGATGTGATGGGCAAAATTAAAATTGAGCACGTCATTTATCAAAACATACTAAAGATATATAGGTCATAATAATTTTAAAAAATTAAATAGAAACTGGTTAAATAAAAAGCAAAAATATTATATAAGAATATGGACTATAAAGTTCATCAAAGGAGAGCAAAGAGTAGACAAAATTCAAAGTATGGACAAAAAGCAAATATTTGATCTAAAATATTATTGAGATATATGATAACTAACATCATTAAAGTTAAAATTAATGTAACGAATGATTCAGTACTTAAAATGTAAAGCATTTTCACCCATAGTATAAATGTTTTAAAAACTAAGTTAGGACTTCCTTATTTTGAGGCATTTTAAGAAAATTTTCAAGGAAAGATAAGAAACCAAGAAGGAACATCTATCCTTCTCAAACTCTTCCAAAATATAGCAGAGGGAGGAACACTCCCAAACTCATTCTATGAGGCCACCATCACCTTGATACCAAAACCAGACAAGGCTGTAACAAAGAAAACTACAGGCCAATATCACTGATGAACATAGAGGCAAAAATCCTCAACAGAATACTAGCAAACAGAATCCAACAGCACATTAAAAGGATCATACACCATGATCAAGTGGGGTTTATTCCAGGAATGCAAGGATTCTTCAATATACGCAAATCAATCAATGTGATAAACCACATTAAGAAATTGAAGGAGAAAAACCATATGATCATCTCAATAGATGCAGAAAAAGCTTTCGACAAAAGTCAACACCCATTTATAATAAAACCCCTACAGAAAGTAGGCATAGAGGGAACTTTCCTCAACATAATAAAGGCCATATATGACAAACACACAGCCAACATCGTCCTCAATGGTGAAAAACTGGAAGCATTTCCACTAAGATCGGGAACAAGACAAGGTTGCCCACTCTCACCACTTTTAGTCAACATAGTTTTGGAAGTCTTAGCCACAGCAATCAGAGAAGAAAAGGAAATAAAAGGAATCCAAATCGGAAATGAAGAGGTAAAGCTGTCACTGTTTGCTGATGACATGATACATGACATGATACATGACA
This sequence comes from Globicephala melas, assembly GCF_963455315.2. NCBI lineage: Eukaryota > Metazoa > Chordata > Mammalia > Artiodactyla > Delphinidae > Globicephala > Globicephala melas. The sequence goes on along the minus strand of NC_083320.1, from coordinate 67,114,591 downwards.
TGATACATAGAGAATCCTAAAGACGCTACCAGAAAACTACTAGAGCTAATCAATGAATCTGGTAAAGTAGCAGGATACAAAATTAATGCACAGAAATCTCTGGCATTCCTATACACTAATGATGAAAAATCTGAAAGTGAAATCAAGAAAACACTCCCACTTACCACTGCAACAAAAAGAATAAAGTATCTAGGAATAAACCTACCTAAGGAGACAAAAGACCTCTATGCAGAAAATTATAAGACACTGATGAAAAAAATTAAAGATGATACAAATAGATGGAGAGGTATACCATGTTCTTGGATTGGAAGAATAAACATTGTGAAAATGACTCCACTAACCAAAGCAATCTACAGATTCAATGCAATCCCTATCAAACTACCAATGGCATTTTTCACAGAACTAGAACAAAAAAGTTCACAATTTGTATGGAAACACAAAAGACCCCGAATGGTCAAAGCAATCTTGAGGACGAAAAACGGAGCTGGAGGAATCAGGCTCCCTGAATTCAGACTATACTACAAAGCTACAGTAATCAAGACAGTATGGTACTGGCACAAAAACAGAAATACAGATCAATGGAACAGGATAGAAAGCCCAGAGATAAACCCACACACATACGGTCACCTTATCTTTGATAAAGGAGGCAGGAATGTACAGCCTCTTCAATAAGTGGTGCTGGGAAAACTGGACAGGTACATGTAAAAGTATGAGATTAGATCACTCTCTAACACCATACACAAAAATAAGCTCAAAATGGATTAAAGACCTAAATGTAAGGCCAGAAACTATCAAACTCTTAGAGGAAAACATAGGCAGAACACTCTATAACATAAGTCACAGCGAGATCCTTTTTGACCCACCTCCTAGAGAAATGGAAATAAAAACAAAAATAAACAAATGGGACCTAATGAAACTTAAAAGCTCTTGCACAGCAAAGGAAACCATAAACAAGACCAAAAGACAACCCTCAGAATGGGAGAAAATATTTGCAAATGAAGCAACTGACAAAGGGTTAATCTCCAAAATTTATAAGCAGCTCATGCAGCTCAATAACAAAAAACCAAACAACCCAATCCAAAAATGGGCAGAAGACCTAAATAGACATTTCTCCAAAGAAGATATACATACTGCCAACAAACACATGAAAGAATGCTCAACATCATTAATCATTAGGGAAATGCAAATCAAAACTACAATGAGATATCATCTCACACCAGTCAGAATGGCCATCATCAAAAAATCTAGAAATAAATGCTGAAGAGGGTGTGGAGAAAAGGGAACACTCTTGCACTGCTGGTGGGAATGTGAATTGGTACAGCCACTATGGAGAACAGTATGGAGGTTCCTTAAAAAACTACAAATAGAACTACCATATGACCCAGCAATCCCACTACTGGGCATATACCCTGAGAAAACCATAATTCAAAAAGAGTCATGTTCCAAAATGTTCATTGCAGTTCTATTTACAATAGCCAGGACATGGAAACAACCTAAGTGTCCATCATCGGATGAATGGATAAAGAAGATGTGGTACATATATACAATGGAATATTACTCAGCCATAAAAAGAAACGAAATTGAGCTATTTGTAATGAGGTGGATAGACCTAGAGTCTGTCATACAGAGTGAAGTAAGTCAGAAAGAGAAAGACAAATACCGTATGCTAACACATATATATGGAATTTAAGAAAAAAAATGTCATGAAGAAACTAGGGGTAAGACAGGAATAAAAACACAGATCTACTAGAGAATGGACTTGAGGGTATGGGGAGGGGGAAGGGTAAGCTGTGACAAAGTGAGAGAGAGGCATGGATATATATACACTACCAAATGTAAGGTAGATAGCTAGTGGGAAGCAGCCGTATAGCACAGGGAGATCAGCTCGGTGCTTTGTGACCGCCTGGAGGGGTGGGATAGGGAGGGTGGGAGGGAGGGAGATGCAAAAGGGAAGAGATATGGGAACATATGTATATGTATAACTGATTCACTTAGTTATAAAGCAGAAACTAACACACCATTGTAAAGCAATTATACTCCAATAAAGATGTAAAAAAATAACAAAAAAAAAGAAACCAAGAAGGAAGACTAACAGGTCTAAAGGCAGTTGGAACAGTAGTTGGTCAAGTTAAGACATGATGCGTCCAAATGTAGTTAGAAAATAATATTTTTACTTATAATAATTTAAAATTTGCAAAAAGCACAAAGCCTCCTATAATTAGCAATAATTCAACTATTATATATAAGTTCAATAAGGAAAGGATTGTTATTGCAATAACATTTGCTTTATTGTCTCAGGACTAAATGTTAAATGGCATTATGTTTACAGAACAAAATATATTTAACTCACAGTTGAATTGTATCAACAAATACTATAGTTTTGGATTGTGTTCTTAATGTCAAAGAGCAACAGCTAGAATTTTTAAGTATTATTTTTAAAACTTCTGAAGACTTTGAATTTTTCTTTTAGCATCTTTGAATAGCTTATATAATAAAAACATTTACATACAATTATATTACAGACATAAAATAATCTAAAGACAAGGAAATTCAGAAAGAGAAAGGTCTATTTCATTACCCATAATGCAGCCTCTACAAAATGAAAATAATGAATTCTGTCTTGTGACTATTACAATCACGCTTAAATAAGTGATTCTTGTATTCAGAATCATTGGTAAAGAATTTATCAAAACAAAAGTCTCTCTACTGAATACAGCCATGAAACCATGCACTGTGAAGTTTTCTTTAATTGTTGTTTCTTTGGGGAATACTTAAAAAAGAGAGGAAAAGAGAGTGCTTATAATTTTGATTCTTAATACAACACTGGAAGCTCACAATTCACAGCATAATTAAGTCTACTATGTGCAAGGCTGGCACTTCTTCCATTCAGACTGATGTCACTTAATCAAGCACCACTGATACTTTGTAATAATCTGCAAGAAAACATTCAAGATCTACAGCAATATAAAAGCCCAGTACAGAAGAAGGGGAAATATGCACTAAAATTATATTTCCAAGCATAATCCAAAGGATGCTCAACTAACATAGCATTAAATTAAAAATGACATGAGTGCATCAAATCCTGAAAGGATGGTGCTTATGTTATGATTTTTAAATATCTTAAAGCAGTTTTTTAGTATCATCTAAATTTTGTACTTGTAGATGAAAGCATTTCCCAAGCTTCCATTAATACTACCTCAGTGAGACTCCTCCATCCATGTACAAACATTAAGCACTCTGATAGACATGTTCCCTGCTCTAGACTTGAACCTAACTCTTCCCAACCTACTAACTCACCCTTTCTCCTCAGTGTTCTGAACTTTGTAAGTATTCATTTTTCTTTATTGCACATTTGGCAAATCTGACCATGCTTCCTATTATACTGTATAGCTTTTGAACACAGAGACTGCAACTCCTTTTTTCATGTGATAAAGCTCTCTATAAATCCAAACCAAGGTCTGATTCTGGACCTATGATAGAAGAGTATAAAAAGTTATGGATTAATCATCACTTTCTTAAATGCCTGATTCAATCAAAAGTGTTGCCAGGAATGTTCTGACCTCGTTCCTCAGGTCTCCCATAAATGAGTTCTAGCCAATGATTGGGCTCTTATCTGGTATTTCCAATTCCCACAAGGAAGAAATTTCCTGCCCTTGAAGACCAGTTTTATTTTGGAGAAAATTTTATTTCAGACTTTGTTCGGGGCTCTTCTTCCAGGTTTCTGCTACTCTAGAATTACCAAGGACAGTGCTGCTTGAATGCTGTTTCTTTTTTATAAGAATCAAAAAGCAAGACCAGCAACCTATAACTAGATCTAGAGTTAGGCAAGAATTCATGAGACATAAAGCCAGAGAGTTGGATTTAATATTTTGGTCCTGGAAAATCAGAGTGAATATTGATATTGTATAAGACAAACCACTCTGAATTAGTGTGTTTTAGAATGGTTTTTATTCGTATGTGCTAAGCTAAAGATTTTCATTATATTCAAGTAAAAGGTTAACTTTACTTAATAGGTGATCAGGTTTCTTTTCACCAGGGATCGAACCCACTCCCCCTGCAGTGGAAGTATGGAGTCTTAACCACTGGACCACCAGGGAAGTCCCAATAGGTAATCAGCTTGGAAACTACGCTGAGATTTATAATTTAAAACTACTGAGGAGTTACTACAATGAATGTCAAACTGTATTAAGATAAAACACGGAACGTAAAGGATATATTACTTAGCCTTAAAAATGACACAAGAGTGTCACTGTATCAACTAAAAAGACACAAGAGTAGCTGCAATAGGTGGGAAGCTTATTGTGCAAAAGTGAGTAGTGATCAACTCTCATCAGAATTCCCTGGGAATATAATAAGTAGAAATTATCTTCAAATATATCATGCCAGTTCTACAATTAAGGAAGAACAGCATATATTTAGCATTATCCAATACTGAAGGTAATTCAAATAGATTTAGAAACTGTTTTAGAAGTGTCTAAATTGAGGACATAAATAATATCCCCAAAAGTATTTGAATACCACTATCTTGCCTCTATTACACATTTTATAATTTTGACTGTTCATTGATATACATAGCCTCATTTGATCATCACAAAAACCTTGAGAAACAGAAAGGCAAATTGGTCTTCATTTACCCAACATAGCCTCAGTTTTAGGTTTTTACCAAGCAGATGTAGCCACTTCATTTTTAGCATTTCCCAAAGTGTTCCAGTTTAGGTCAAATTATATGGATACCATAGGTATAACACTCCTTTCCTCATTTTACAATTGAAAAAATGAAGATGCTCTGCTGGAATTATATCAGCAAAACCAATAAATAACAGGACTGATATTTAATGGGAGGCCTCTGATTTTTCAATATTAAAGGCATGTTCTTCAAAGGAACAGAATTAGGTCATTTTCAGGGTGTATTTTAATTCTTAAAAGGAGGGGTTTTCCCTAATAAAATGTTTACTAATTGGCAACCAAATTTCAATTTTTCCGAACATGTGCTACAAGTAAAATATGCCCAAACCTCATGAATCACAGTTTGTTATAGTTCATTTAAAACAGAAGTAGGAGGGGTGGCAGATTAGGAACAACCAAAAATTCTTTGCAACTGCTCCCATGAAGAAGTGACTCTATGATCATTGACTTAGAAATCTGAGTGAGGTCTGTGACTGTTTTGACTAATAGAATATAGCGAATATATACCCAAGTCAGTATTTATTCCAGGGTTTTAAAAGACTACATCTTGCACTTCTTGTCTCTTGGAACACTTTGTCTGTGAGCTTTGACCTGGTATGCAAATAGTCCATCTCCCTTGAGACTGCCATGCCAAAGAGGCCGGATACAGGTGCTGTTTTAAAAAATTCCAGATGAGTTTAGCCATCCTGCCTCCTCTGGTTAGGCATCAGAAATGTGTGTGAAGTCGTCTTGACCCTCCATACCATGCCAACCACTGGCTGAGTACTACCAAGTGGTATCATTGAACACTGTAGAGAGCAGTAGTTATGAGCTGGCTGAGCCCTGCCCAAATCACTGACTCTCAAAATCATGAGATATAATAAATCATTTCTTGCTTTAAGCTTCCAGGTTTTGGGGTGATTTGTTATGTAGCAATAGATAACTGGGGCAGAATTTGGTGCCTGGAAGTATGGTGTTATGATAACAAAAAAATCATAAAACATGTAGCATTGGTTGGGACAGGGTGGTGGGCAGGAGCTGGTAGGAACTAGTGGTAAAAGCTTGAATGGCCTTGGGAGACCATTAGGGCTTCAAAGACAGAGAGGAAAATCTTATTGGAGTCCAGTGAAAAGGTCAGCTGAGTTATATACAGACAGAAAAGTTAGCAAAACTGTTGCCTGCAGCAATATGGAAAACAGAAAAGCAACCTAATGATTTCAGAAATCTCGCTAAAGAGATTTGCAGGCAAAAGTTTTCCTAGCCACCAATAACAAAACGAAAGCTGAGGGAGACAAACTAAGAAAGAAATCCTTAAGTTTTCTAACATAGTTGCAGAATATACTAAAAGCTCAGGAAACTCTTTCCAAGCCAAAGCAAACAAACAAACGAAGCAAAAAAAAAACCCCAAAACAAAACAGAAACAAAAACTAAGAAAAGAAATAACTTCAGAGAAAAGATCAAATTCAGGTCCCTAGTAAAGCATGGTCTGAGAGTAAAGATTAAGTCAGGTTGAAAGTGTAAAACCTTTTTAAAGACCTCACAGAGACTTAAGGTGGTGTTTTGTAGACCCTTTCAGCGACAAAATGCCTTTTAAGGACAAAAGCTTTCTAGGGAAAGTCCTATAGACTCTCTCTTTTTAAATACTGGGCTTCTAAGAATCTTGAGGGCATTGTCTCAGCCTAGCAGAGTGTCCAAGAAATAGAAGAGCTTACTCTGAAGATATTTACGGGTGTGGTGTTGTCTATTGAAATGGACAGTAAATTGATTCACATGAAGTCTACAGAGCTTTTAAAAAAATTATACCACTTGGACTGGAAAAACATCACAGAATGAAAAAAGGTATTAGGACCCCTAATTTCCAGCAGGCAAAAAGATGGTTGAGAAAACTACTCAGCTGTAAACATAGGTTATTTCTTATAGGAAGGAAGGGTGAATCTAATGTCAGAACCAAGAGCTCAAAGGGAGAAGCCAATAGGCACAGATAATCATTTCTATGGAGCAGTTCTGGGTTCTTTTTTTTTTTTTTAATGGCAACACATGACTGACTGGATTTCAGAATTGCTATGGACCAGAGATTGCCATATGCCTTCTGTCTGAAGGAGTGCCTTTTTGAAAGTGCCTATTGCTAGTATCCTGTGCCTATCTCATCATTGTATGTTTGCTGTGGGAAATAGGTAACTCACATCTTATCCAAAGGTTAAGATGAAGAGAAACCATACAGGAAGAACTGCACACACACTTGGGCTTGATTTAGAGAGATGAGGTCTTACAGTCTGAGATAACATTGCAATAGGGCAAGAATCTGTGGGATTTAGAGAAAGTGAGTTTACTTTCCATGTGGAAGAAATATAAACAATTTGTAGATCAGGGCAGACCATGGTGAATTTAAGATGACTGTATATTCTTTGAAACTCTTCTCATTAAGAGTCAGCCTATCATTCTTCTCTTTGAATTAAGTGCGCTCTATTATCACTTTGATTTATATAATTCAGCAGAAGTAACACTATCCCTATTTTAACTCAGTAAATTTTTTCAAATAAATAAAGACCATTTACAACACATTACCAGCCTACAGCTAGCATCATACTTAATGGTGAATGACTAAACACTTGCTCTCTAAGATTAGGAACAAAGTAACAATGTCTATCTTACTATTTCTATTCAAAATTATACTGAAAATTCTAACTAGTGCAGTAAGACAAGAAAAAAGAAACAAAAGGTATATAGACTGGAAAGGAAGAAGTAAATTGATGGCATGATTTATGCAGAAAACCAAAAAAAGAAAAAGAAAAACCTGAAACTAATAAGTATAGCAAGTTTATAGGATACAAGGTCGATATATAAAGCAATTACATTCGTATATACCAACAATGAACAAGTGGAATTTGAAGTTATAAAATAGTACCATTTACAATAGCATAAAAAATGCAATACTTAGGTACAAATCAAAAAACTATATACAGGGTTTGTATGTGGAAAAGAAAAAACACTGATGGAAGAAATAAAAGATTTTTTTAATGGAATGGTATTGCATGTTTATAGATTAGAAGACTCAATATTGTTAAGATGTCTTTGTAACTTGACCTATAGGTTCAATGAAATCCTCGTCAAAAGCCCAGGAAGCTATATTGTTGATATCAAAGAACTGATTCTAAATTTGATATGGAAAGGCAGAAGACCTAGAATGGTCAATAAAATATTTTAAAAAAAACAAAAACCAGAAATCTATTTAAAGACTTATTATAAAGATAAAGTAATTAACACAGCATGGTACTGGCAAAAAATAGAGTAATATATCAGAGCATAGGACCTAGAAATAGACCCTCACAAATATAGTTAATTCATTTTTCACAAAGTTTCAAAGGCAATTCAATGAGAAATGATAGACTTTTTAACAAATGGTGCTGAAAAAAATTAGACATCCATATGCAAATAAAATAAATTTAGATACAGACCTTATACCTTATACTAAATTAGAATTAATTCATAATAGATTATAGACTTAAGTGTAATATGAAAAACTAACAACAGCAACAACAACAAACTACTAGAAGAAAGCATAGGAGGAAATCTATGTGACCTTGGGTTTGGTGACTAGTTCACAGATACAACATTAAAATTATGATCCACAGAAGAAAAAAATGATAAATTAAGCATAATTAAAATTAAAACTTCTGCTCTGAGAAAGACAGTGTTAGGAGACAAGTCACAGACTGGGAGAAAATATTTGCAAAACACATATCTGATAAGGGAATTATATCAAAATATTCAAAGAACTCATAAAATTCAAAAAGAGATATGAACAGATATTTCACCAAAGAAGTTATACAGATGACAAATAAGTATATGAAAAGATATTCAATATTATTTGTCCTTAGGAAAATGCAAATACCACTACATGCCTAATATTGCAGAATGGTTAAAATCCAAAAATCTGAAAATAGCAACTCCTGGTTAGGACACAGACCAACAGGAACTCTTATTCATTGATGACAGAAATGCAAAATGGCACAGTCAGAGTGGAAAAGAGTCCTACCATATCATATAATCCAGTAATCACACTCCTAGATATTTACCTGACTGATCTGAAAACCTATGTCTACACAAAAACATACATGCGAACATTTGTACCAGGTTTATTTATAATCACCCAAAACTGAAAGCAATCAAGATGACCTCCAACAGGTGAATGGATAAACAACTATGGGACATCCATACAATGGAACGTTATCCAATGATAAAAAGCTCTCAAGTTACACAAAGACACAAATGAATCTTAAATGTATATTGCTAAGGAAGCCAGACTGAAAAGGCTGTATACTGTATAATTCCAACTATATGACATCTAGTAAAGACAAAACTGATAGAAGTGATAGTGTTGGAAAACTGACTCACTGTTAAGTTTACTAGGTGTGTGTGTGTATGGTGGGTGAAGTCCAGGGATTTTTTTAGGGTAGTGAACCCATTCTGTATGACACTGTAATAATGGATATTTGATACAATGCATTTGTTAAAACCAACAGAGCTTTCTAAAACAAAGTGTGAAGCTTAACATATGCACATTAAAAAAATAATTCAGGTTTTAGGGCTCCAGGATGGAATGCAGAATGTGACAAAACAATCTAACTGTATTACACTTGTATGAAATAACCTCACTGAAAGGTGCTAACCTTAGTAATTCTGGAAATGAGTAGAGCCTGCAAGACTAAAGGCAAAAGGAACTGTAGGTAAGCACTGTACTATAGCTGAAAAGGTTGTTTCCCTAGGGATACAGGTTAATAATTCTAAAACTACTATACATTAATACTGAAATTGAAAAACAAGTAAATGGATGGCAGACAGTGGTAGTTAGGTTTCTCACTGTTGGAGTAAAAGATTACAGATAGATAGCAAGAAGAGGAGGCTAGAATAAATTGTGTGCTAAGGGATCAGAGTTGGAGATATCAGCATATGAATTCATGTTTAGCTTAAGAAAGATACAGAACGTTAGTACAGAAATATTTATAGATATGTGTATATAGATATTATCTCCTTGTCCTGTTAGCTGAGAGGACCCTAAAGCACTAACACCATTATGGCAATAAGCACACTAGGCACACAGATCTTGAGTTCCAATACTATTCTCCAATTTAAAAAAACAAACAAACCTGGGTTCCTTAGAGAACTGGCTGATTTTAGGACACAGCAGAAAACATTTAAGATGATTCTGGAGCATCCTGTAGTGAAAGAAAGGAAGCGCTCCAAAAAAAAAAAAAAATCAACAATGGGGTATGTCAAAAGGTATAGAGCCAACAAAAAGTGTTCACGATGGCCAAAGCTGGAACAATTTGAGCAACAAAATAGATTAGTATTTGATTATTATCCGAAGTATAAAATAAATATCCATGAGTTCATACTGATATTAAATAAATGATTTCATAAATAAATAAACGGATTAGAATCTCCTGTGTAGAAAAATTCCACATAATTCATATAAATACTCTGTTCTTACAAAAGGGGAGCAAAATTCAATCCAGGCGGATTGAGAATAGACAGATAAAGAATAGATATATGTGTATGTATAACTGAATCACTTTGCTGTACACCTGAAACTAACACAACATTGTTAATCAACTATACTCCAATACAAAATAAAACGTTTTTAATAAAAACACATTAGCCCAATATAATCATGAGAAAAACATCAGACAATTCTCAAGAAGCATATCCTAAAAAACACCTAACTAGCAATCCTCAAAACTGTCAAGGTCATCAAAAAAAGAAAACACTGAGAAACTGTCATAGCCAAGAAGAGGCTAAGGATACATGACTACTAAATGCAATGTGGTATCCTGGGTGAGATTCTATAAAACAACAGAAAAAAGATACTAAAACTGAGGAAATCTGAATAAAGTATAAACATTACGTATCAATATTATTTCATTAATTGTGACAAAATACCGTACTATTTTCAGATGTTAATAATAGAAGAAACTGAGTGTGGAATATATAGGAACTCCCTATACTACCTTCTCAAAAATTGTATAAATTTAAAACTGCTTTAAAATGAAGTTTATTTCAAAAAAGAGCAAGTTTGGAAAACTTACAATACTCAAATTGAAGATAATGTAGACTATAAAGGTATATTAATCAATACATTAAGACAGACACACAGAACAATGAAACAAAAAAGAGAGTTCACAAATATATTCTCACTAATATGGCCAACTGATTATTAAGAATGGTGATAAGGAAATTCAGTGAGAAAAACACAGTCTTTCAACAAATAGTGATGGAAAAATTGGATATCCACATGCACAAAAGTGAACTTTGAACACATGAGTCAAAGAATAAATCAGGAGAAATATGAAAATATTTTCAGCTCAATGAAAATGAAAGCACAACTAATCAAAATTAGTGTGATACAATGAAAACAGTGCTTAGAATGAAACTTATATCACTGAATGCATACATTACAAAATAAGAAAAACTAAAATTAATAATCTAAGCTTCCAATTCAGGAAACTAGAAAAAAAAGAACAAAGTAAATCCAGAGTAAGCAGAAGAAAAGATATAATAAAAATTAGAGCAGAAATCAATAAAATGAAAATAGGAAATCAGTAGAGAAAATCAATGAAAACAAAAGGCTGGTTCTTTGAAAAGATTAATGAACTCAGTAAGCATCTAGCTAGGCTAAGGAAAAAAAAGAAAGGACACAAATTATTAACATCATAAACGAAAGAGGGTACATCACTGCAGATGTTATGGACATTGAAAGGATAATAAATGAATACTATGAACATCTGAACGCCAACATATTTGATAACCTAGATGAAGTGGACCAATTCTTTGCGACACAATCTGCCAAAATTCACACAAGAAGAAAAACATAATCTGAATAGGCCTACAGCTATAAAATAAATTGAGTAAATAATTAATAACCTATTAAAAGAGAAAGCATTGGGCCTATGGGCTCACTGGTGAATTCTACCAAACGTTTAAGGAAGAAGTTACACCAAATTTTTAGTTTCTTTCAGCAGATAGAAGCAGAGGGAATACTTCATAACTAACTCTATGAAGCCAGCATTACCCTGATACCTAAACTAGACAAAGACATTACAAAAAAATAAAACTATACCTGTAATGAGCATTGATGCAAAAATCCTCAACGAGGTTATTAGCAAATTGAATCTAACAATATATAAAAAGATTACACACTACAACCAAGTGGGATTTATTCCAGATATGCAAGGCTACTTCAGCATTCAAAAATCAATTGGTGTAATATATCACAATAATAAGCTAAAGAAGAAAAATCACATGATCATATCAGTAGATGCAGAAAAAGCATTTGACAAAATCCAACACCCATTCATGATAAAAACTCTCAGGAAAGTAGGAATAGAGGGGAACTTTCTCAACCTGATAAAGAATATCTACAAAAACCCTACAGCTAACATTATACTTAACGATGAGAAACTCAAAGATTTCCCACTAAGATCAGGATCAAGGCAAGAATGTCTCCTCTTACCGCTCCTTTTCAATAATATACTAGAAATTCCAGCTAATGCAATAAGACAAGGAAGGGAAATAAAAGGTATATAGATTTGGAAGGAAAAAGGAAACTTTGTTCATAGATGACATGATCTCCTATGTAGCAAATTCAAAAGAATAGACCAAAAAAATCCTGAAACTAATAAGTGATTATAGCCAGGGTGCAAAATACAATATTAATATACAAAAGTCAGTCACTCTCCCATATGACAGTAATGAAAAAGTGGAATCTGAAATTAAAATCACAATTCATTTTTAATAGCAGCAGAAAAAGGAAGAAAGAAATACTTAGGTATGTATCTAACAAAATATGTACAAGATCTATATAAGGAAAAATACAAATTTTGATGAATGAAATCACAGAATAACCAAATAAAAGGAGAGGTATTTATGGATAGGAAGACTCAATATTGTCAAGATGCGAGTTCCAAATTGATCTATAAATTCAACACAATTCCAGTCAAAAAGACAGGAAGTTATTTTTTGGATATCAACAAATTGATTTTAAAGTTCATATGGAAAAGCAAAAGACTCAGAATAGCCAACATGATATTGAAAAAGAAGAACAAAGTTGGCGGACTGACACTACCTGACTTCAAGACTTACTACAGGGCTACAGTAATCAAGACAGTGTGATACTGGTGAAAGAATAAATAGATCAATGGTACAGAATAGACAGCCCAGAAATATCAATAGATTCACATAAATGTAGTCAACTGATCTTTGGCAAAGGGTAAAAGGCAACACAATGAAGAAAAGACAATCTTTTCAACAAATGGTGCTGGAATAACATGACATCCACATGCAAAAAAAAAAAAAAAAAAATATATATATATATATATAGAGAGAGAGAGAGAGAGAGAAAGAGAGAGAGAGAGAGAGAGAGAGGCACACAAACTTTACACCCTTCACAAAAATTAATTAAAAATGGATCACAGACCTAACTGTGAAACGTAAAATTATAAAACTCCTAGAAGAAAAGATAGGGGGAAAAAATCTAGATAACTTTTGGTTTAGTGATCACTTTTTAGATAGGATACCAAAGGCACTATCCATGAAAGAAAAACTTGATAAACTGGATTTCATTAAAATTAAAATTTTCTGCTGTGCAAAAGACGTCAAGAGAATAAAAATACTGTGTGTCTCTGAGCCACAGACTCAGGGAAAATATTTGCAAAAGACACATCAGATAAAAGACTGCTATCCTAAATACATACAGAACTCTTAAATCTTAACACTAAAAAAAAACTCCATTTGAAAACGGGCCAAAGACCTTAACAGATACCTCACCAAAGAAGATATACAGATGGCAAATAAGAATGTGAAAAGATGCTCCACATCGTATGTCATCAGGGAAATGCAAATTAAGACAACAATTAGATACCATTACCTACCTATTAGAATGGCTGAAATCCAGAACACTGACACCACCAAATGCTGGTGAGGATGTGGAATAACAGGAACTCTCATACATTGCTGGTAGGAACACAAAATGGTACAGCAACTTTGGAAGATAATTGGGTAGTTTATTACGAAACTAAACATATTCTCACCATATGATCCAGCAGTCACATTCCTTAGTATTTACCCAAAGGAGGAGAAAACTTATCTTAACACAAAAATGTGCACACAGATGTATACAGCAGCTTTATTCATAACTGCCAAAACTTGGAAGGAACTAAGGTCTCCTTCAGTAGGAAAATGAATAAATAAATTCTGGTACGTCAGGAAAATGGAATTTTATTCAGTACTAAAAAGAAATGAGTTATCAAGCCATGGAAAACATGCAGGAAACTTAAATGCATATTACAAGAAAAAAGAAGCCAGTCAGAAAAGGCCACATACTCTACGATTCTAAATATATGACATTTTGGGGAAAAGGCAAAACTATAGATACAGTAAAAAGATCGGCGGGTACCAGGGTTTAAAGGGGAAGGAGGGATGAAAAGGCAGAGCACAGAGGATTTTTAGGGTAGTGAAAATACTCTGTATGATACTATAATGGTGGATACATGTCATTATACATTTGTCCAAATCCATCAAATATACAACACCAAGAGTAAACCCCAATGTAAACTACAGCCTTTGGGACAGTCATGTAGCTGTGTAGATTCTCAATTACAACAAATGTACAACTCTGGTGAGGGATATTGATAATATGGGAGGCTATGCATGCATAGGAGCAGGGTATATATGGGGAATCTTTGTACCTTCTTCTCAATTTTGCTATGAACCTATAACAGCTCTTTAAAAATAAACTCTATTTTTTAAAAAACCAAAACCTTAGTGAGAAAAAAACCCACCTCAACCCCTACTTCACACTTCACACAAAAATTAACATGAAATAAATCATAGGCCTAAATATACAAAATTAAATTAAATTATAAGCTGTAATACAGAAAAATGTTTCGCTTAAGTGTGTATAGAAGTATAGATTAATACTGATCTCTCTTTATAGAGAGAAACAGATTGAGACAGATCAAATTTGGCAAAATATTAACAGTTGAAGAATCAAAGTGAAGGATATATGGGTGTTCTGTTCACTATTCTTAAAAGTTTTCTGTGGGTTTGAAAGTTTTAAATTTAAGTTTGTGGGAGAATATAATAATAAAGTCAAATTGTAACTGAAAAAGAAAAACACTGCATTATACTCTAGGACTGCTCCAAATGTCTCAAAATAATTAAATTTGACTCTATTAAGTATTCCAGCTTTAGAAACAAAAGCTTTAAAATAGAACAAAAGGAATCAATGACAAATACACAAGAGATTAGAGATGAAAACAGAACAAAAATTCATTGAATTTAGCGACATGAAGGATACTGGTGGCTTTGCTGAAAGTAGTTTTGATTGGGTAGTGAGAGTGGAAACCAAATTTAAGTAGAGGGGATTGTAAATACGTATTAGAGAAATTAAAACAGCCTCGTAATACACTGTTTTGTGAAGAAAGGGAACTTTCCTTTTTATTAGGGAGGAAAGAGGAGGAAACAGACACAGAGATAAGAAGGGTTTTAGATTGTGGTGGAAATATGATAGATTTTGCATCTGTTTCTACTTTTTCAGTGAAGAAGTAAGGTTTTAACCTGAATTTTAGTCTTGAGAAGTTAGCAGGCTTAAAGAATTGGAAAGTTAGCTTCTAGAACATCATAAGTTTCTGTGCTATAGTGAAAGTCCATTTAATAATACATTTATATTTATACAATATTCATAGCTGTACATAAATCATTGTTCATTGAGCAGCAGCACTATCTTCTCTGTATTTATCCAAGAGAAATGAAACTATGTTCACTCAAAAAATAAAACAAAAAACAAACTGTATTCAAATCATGACAGCAGCTTTATCCTGATTACTACAACTTGGGAACAATTCGTATGTCCTGCAGCTGGTCACTGAAAGAGACATCCATTCAATGGAATACTACTCAACCAAAAAGAGAAAGAAACAAACTACTGGGTCTTCCCTGGTGGCGCAGTGGTTGGGAGTCCGCCTGCCAGTGCAGGGGACACAGGTTCAAGCCCTGGTCCGGGAAGATCCCACATGCGGCGGAGCAACTAAGCTGGTGCCACAACTACTGAGCCTGCGCTCTAGAGCCCAAGAGCCACAACTACTGAAGCTCGCGTGCCTAGAGCCCGTGCTCTGCAACAAGAGAAACCACCACAATGAGAAGCCCGCACAACCGCAGTGTAAAGTAGCCCCCCCAGGCCCCCTCTCTCCAAGGGGAGAAGAAACAAAGACCCAATGCAGCCAAAAATAAAAAATTAATAAAGTTATTTAAAAAAGAAGAAACAAACTACTGATACACACAGAAACATGGATGAATCTCAACTGCATTATGCTAAATGAAAGAAACCAGATTCAAAAGAATGCATAATGTCTGATTCCAAGTATGTAGTATTCTAGGAAGGCAAAACCATAGGGTATGAAACAGACCAGTTGTTGCTTAGGGTCTGGGGGTGAAAGAGGAATAGATGAAATAGGGCCCAAGGGAAATGCTTGGAGTAATAGAGTTGTTCTATTCTTGATTGTAGTGGTAGCTACATGACTGCAGGTGTTTGTCAAATTTCATAAAACTGTACGCTAGAAAGGGAGACTTTTTACTGTATGTATAGTAAATCTTAATAAATTTTTAAAGAACTTAGTTGATAACAGTTACATGTGGAGACCTGGACCTCTGACACTGATGAATGTGGTCTTGAAAGTCTCTCAAAGTAGAAATTCCCAACTGGCGTGTCAAGAATAGGTACCAGGATGATGGTCTCTTAGCTCTGAGGGCGGGTGAGCAGGCTCTGTGCCCCAAAGCTCCTAAACCAGGCATTTCACCCGGAAGCAGCCTTAACTGTCTACCTCACTGGGCTGTACACATACTACTATTGTCCATGCTTGCCATAATGGGATGCCAATGCCAATCGTGGGAAGCCCTGTCTTAGAAGGAGATGGGCCCTCCTTATAAGGAGACTGTGCAGTAGTTCTAACTACTTCAGTCAGCAGTATGGTAGCTTCTAAGACACTAGCAACCAAGCTCCTAAGGAAATCTGGTCCAGATAACAGAAGAAAACACAGCTGCTGTTACAGACTATATACAAAATAACAACATGATAAAAGCTACAGGACGAAACTTAAAGGATGCAGTCAAATCTGTGGTTAGAGTTAATTAATAATCCTAAAATGTTCTCATTATTTAATAAGGAAGACTAAAACTCAATGAACTTAGCATTTAATTCAATAGCTTGGGGTGGGAGGTTTATGTTAATAATAAACAAATGAAAGTAATAAAGCAGAAACTAAACTACTTAAAAAAAAAAAACCTGAAACTGAAGATCTTGCACACACAACGGAATAGGCAAATGTAAGAAAAATATCCAAATATAAATCAGAAAATAAATTAATTAGTTACAGCAATAAATAAAAATATGAAATTTTAACTTAAAAGGATGGGTTCCTAAGAAGATAAAAACTTACTAAAAATCTATCCAAGAACTATTAAGCCTGAATAAACCAATAACCCCTAAAGAAATAAGAAAATGTGTCAAAAATCAAACTCAACTTTCTCATGTTATATCAACTTTTCAAGAACATAGAACAATTCTGTCAGGTCTACCTAGTGATAGGTGGTGATTTTCCTCTTTTTTTCTATATTTCCCAAATATAGTCAACATGCATTACTTTTATAATCAGAAACAAAACACTAAATTTTATCTTTAGAATAGCCAGACCATTTTTCTATTACTAATTCTTTTTGGATTTGGCCTTGGCAATCCTGATACCTCGATAAATTAAAATGAAAGCACATTTTAAAAAATCATTCTCATTCTTCCAAAAAATTATCTTGCATCTTCACAGAGAATATATGTCACAATCTTTTAAACAAGTATGTTTGCTTGGCAGTAGAGAATTAGTTTAAATACATTTTAAACTAACCAGACTTCCAGACGTTTGACCACACGTGAACATGAACTCTCAAATGAAATCTCAAATGAATCTGTTCAAAAAGCTGGACTGCAAGTTCTCCCTCATCACTTAACTGTTACACGAAAAGAAGAAATGTCAGATAACGTGACATGTTGAAATATAAACTCCCTCTGAAATCTAAGTTGTATTTTTGTCAGATTAAACTAGTTCCCAAAGTAATGGGAAATTTATTTTTTCTCAAACATAACAAAAGTGTTAAGGGAAAAATACTAGCTACATTTGCCCTGTATATGCTGACAGACAAGCCTCTTGTCATCAGTGGGGGACATGGGGACACTATGTGACAGAGAAAATACTTCTGAGAGGGGTTATACAGTGATTGTGAGGGAATAATGAATAAGAAGCCATTTTCTTAACAGAAGAAAAAGAAAAACACAACAGCATGTCGAAAAACAAAAAGGTGGAATCACCTAAAAACATCCTCAGTTTTATTTACTTTCTTCTCTATTTAAGATTTTAATAACTGACAGAAAGATTTCACGTTATCTAAGACAACAAACACATTCAATTACAAAAGGACTCCAAATATTATTTTGCATTCATCTCCATACAGTTGACCCCATGGTGAGCATACTGTAGTGTGTACAGAAGTATAATGTTGTATACATAAAACTTTCATACTGTTATAAACCAATGTCATCTCAATAATTTCTTAAAAAGGACCTCAAAGATGTCTGTAGGTATCAAAAGAGTAGAGGTGACAACCACAGTGTAGCAAGTAAGGGAGTTATATCAAGAGAATCCTTACCTCTTTAGCAAAAATGAATGAAGTGAGGGACACATACTATCAATAAAGAGGGCTTCCCTGGTGGTGCAGTGGTTGAGAGTCCGCCTGCTGATGCAGGGGACACGGGTTCATGCCCCGGTCCAGGAAGATCCCACATGCCGCGGAGCAGCTAGGCCCGTGAGCCATGGCCACTGAGCCTGCAGGTCCGGAGCCTGTGCTTTGCAACGGGAGAGGTCACAACAGGGCGAGGCCCGCGTACCGCAAAAATAAATAAATAATGAGTGAAGTTTTAGGGGTATGAGGAATTTTAGCTTCCATATACTATTCCCTGAACAAGTGTTTTCCATATGCTCTGTTAGTTAAATTTTTTCCTATGATGGCAGAAAAGTAGTGCCCACAAGAAGGATGTCAGCTCATGTATGCCCATTTTTCAGATAGCTCTAGAGTTTCTCAGAGTTGGCACTGGGATTGGGGGAATCAGTAAAGAAAAAGGTAACTAACCTTGTTCCTGGAAGTCATCATGGGCAAACTGACAGGGATTTATAGCTATGGAACTTGATTTTTGTCACATGTTAGGTTAGATTACTTCACATATATAATATACATGTTTTGCTTTAAAAACATTAAAAGCAAAATATGTTAGAATAATATGAGGGAATAAACAAACAACAGAAGGGTAGCCACCCATCACACACAAAAAGAGACAATTTTAAAATGGGATTTGACCATAAGTTTTCAAATAAGTTCTGTATAGTATGAGATATAACCATATCCTATTTCAGGATGATGACAAGCAAATGTGATTTTATAACTACTGTGAGAAATGTATGTGAAATCATAAAATGCAAAGAAGTGTCAAAATACTGGAAAAAAGGAGGCTCCTAAGTTTTAAATCAGAGGTAGTTCATGGATTAATTTATCCACCAAATATTTATTGAGCACATAATATATATTAATTCCTGTGATAGATGTGGCAAATAGAACAGTGAAAGAGAAATAGTTTATTCTCTCATGCATTTGACAGACTAAGACAGTAGTCTCTATGGCAAGGAGAAAATAAGACAGTTCATTAGGGTTGGAAATGAAATATTAGTTTTCTTTTCTTTGTATTTTTTAGCCTAGAAATAACATATGAAGCTGTACTAATATACAGATTGCCAAGGCCGTCCTTATTGAGCCCAAATATGGGACCATTACATGTGCTCTACTGGTTTATGCAGACATCCCCTGGAACAGTAGAAGTTCAATAAGACAGGTGGCCTTTGCTCCTATTTAAACTATTCCAATTTAAGAGTACAGGTTAAGCAGATTTACAGATTATATTGTCCAGTTTTAATGAAATTCACCCTCACAAAACGACAAGAAATTCAAAAAAGACTCTTGCAAAGGAACCATGGATCAAAGACAATTCTCTTAACACAAGTACAACTGAACAATTAGAAAACAGCAATGCTAAGATTCCTCTTCCCCTTTGGGCAAATTTCCTATCAAACATTTATGAGTTAAAAGTCAATGATGATCTCATCAGGTCTAATACAACCATGTCACTATTACTAAAATATCAGAATTATTAACTATAATTATTAAATTAAATGAGAAAAGTGTTCATGCTGAAAATAAAAAAATAAACAATGTTGCATTCAACTTCATTCTTTTTCAGTTACTATATAATTGGCCAAGTTTTATAATATATTTATATTTATCATATTTGTATTTGATTATATTTTAAGAACATAATTTATACACAAACATATGTTGGGATACAAATTCATAGAAATATTTTACTGTAAAGGGCGTACTATCAAAAACATTTGGAAGCCACTGATCTGGAGGGTGTAAATTCTACAAACAGATCTATGAGGCTAATATCAATAATCAGGAACATTTTAAAAGAGATATTTTGTGAACGCTTGAAAAGAACTGTTAATATAATGAAAAGCATATAATGATCATTAGAAAGCAAGATGAGTTTTGTAAAAATAACTTGCACAACTGAGTTGATTTGTCTTTTTAATAATGTCACACTGACATTAAGAGAATGGAGTAAATACTACTATCCTGAGCAAAGCACTTAAAAAAAATAAAGATGTGAATAATTCAATAGAATTTAGATGACACATACTAGGAGGAATAACTAATATAATACATAACCAGAATAATCTTTCCAGGTCACTTCCTACAGTACCACAGTCTAATGTCTTTTGATTGCTCTGAGAATGAGATCTACAATCACTGTTCCCACCACCTTTCACTGACCCTCCTACACCCCCTGATGCCCTCACTACTCTCCTTAGCCAGTTTAAATTCCACGATTCAATCATTACAACCATTCTCTTGCACAGGCTCTTAGCTCTCGCCTCTCCCTGGCTTTCCTGACTGAATTTACACCCTCCACATTTAAACCTACGCCTGAATTGAAAGATGACTACAGCTAAACTAGTCACAGCCATGTCATCTAGTCTCTCACCTGCTGCTCTTCTCCATTTAGGTAAATGACAACTCTGTTCTTTCAGCTGCTCAGCCAAAAGTTATAAAGTATTCTATGACTTTCTTTCATATTGTGCATCCAATCCTTCAGCTAATTCTACCTTCAAAATTATCCAGAAGAGAACTGATTTTCACCACTTCCACTGCTACCATTCTAATCCAAGCCACAAATACCTGCAAGAGCAACCTCCCCTCCCTCAAAACAAAACAAACCTGGTCTCCTTCCTTTTCCCATGGCCAGCTCTGGTCTATTCTCAATTCAGCAGCCAAAATGATCTATTACAATGTAAAAGTCACTCATGTCATTCCTCCACTCAAAATCCTCCAGGGGTTTTCCAAACTAAAAGCTCAAATTTCTTGCAGTGACATATAAAGCCAGCTTTTCTTTCTGATCTCATCCCAATCTCCTCTTTGCTAATTCCACTTCAGCCACACTGTCTTCCTCTTGTTTCTTGGACACACCATGCACACCTTCCCCTCCAGAGCTTTCCCATTCCTTCTACCTGGAATGACCAATCCCAGAACCAAATGACTCGCTATTCTTGGTGAAACTTACTTGACCACCATATCTAAATTTGTAACACCTTTTTTTCTTCCCTCAGATTTCCCATCCTCATTTCCTTTACATTTTTTCTTTAGCATTTACTCATTAACTATAAATAAATATGTATACACATACATATATATATATAACTTAGGTATCCTGTTTATTAGAATGCCAGCTTCAAAAAGGCAGAGAAATGTGCCAGTTTTGTTCATTCCTCTCTGCTCAGCACTTAACAATAGTGCCTGGAACGTGCATGATACTCAATATTTATTTGTAAGATGGATTAATAAATCATTCAACAAGGCAGAATTTAACAAAAAGAGATGCATTACATTTAGATGCAAAAAGCATAAATGAACCTGGAGCACATCACGCTAAGTGAAATACGCCAGTCACAGATGGACAAATGCTGCATGACTTCACCATTATGCAGTATCTAAAACAGTCAAACTCACTGAAGCAGAGTAGAATGGTGGTTGCCAGGGGCTGGGCGGGGAGGGGAAATGGGGGAATCCATTGTTGTTCAATAGGTATAAAATTTCAGTTATACAAGATGGAAAAAGTTCTAGAGATCTACTGAACTACAAAGTGCCTACAGCTAACGATGCTGTTACACACTTAAATAATTTGAGAGAGTAGCTCTCATGTTAAGTGTTTTTACCACAAAAACAAAAATGGGAAAAAAGGGACATGAGGAAACTTTTGGAGGCAATGGATATATTTATTGCCTTGATTGTGGTGACGTTTTCATAGGTGTAGACATATTTCCAAACTCATCAAATTGCAAACATTAAATATGTATAATTTTTTGTGTACCAAATATACTTCAATAAATCTGTTAAGAAAATCAATTATAAAAATAAAGGAGGGGGGACCTAACTTGGCCACTCTCTTGCAATTTCCCACATATATTATGTTATCTGTACTGCAGTGCCTTTGTATGTGCTTTTTCTTCTACCTTACATTTCCTTCTCCCTCACCATTCATCTCAGTTAGTTGCTCAATGAAAACTCACCTGTTGTAAGACACCTCCTTTAAATCTATTAAATCCTCTTCCGTGCTACCTCTGTAGTATGTTCATACTTCTATCATTGCCCCTATTACACCATGTTGTGATTATTTGTTTTGAGTCTTCCTCCTTATAAGCTATGTGCTCCTGGATGTTAAGATCCATGTCCATGATTTGCTGTATTTGACACCCCCATGTCTACGTTATACAACTGATTTGCAAATGTAATCGAATCTATATATTTTTTAAATCTAGAATGATCTAATTTTCCAAAAGCTTTAGTGTGAGCCAAAATTGTCATTAGTAGATATTCATTATCCAGATTATGAAAAGTAGATCTCAAATATTGTGCCAAAAACACAGGCACAGGAGAGGGGGAGCCTCCCATTACCGGGTGCATTTGGGCAGAGCCTGGATGGTCGACGCACAAGGACTCTTATAAAAGAGACTCTTGAACCACATGGGAAGTTGGACTAGAAGAGCCCTCAGGACCTGAAAAAAATCCTTCTCTGATCAGTGAAAATCATTCTCCGATTTTTTTCTTTTTTTGCAATTTGTGGCAGTCTTTGAGGTTTTAGCATACTATATTGTTCTATCTAATTTAGTACAATTTGATGTACTAAATTAGATGCTTGGAATTTAGAAGCATATATATTTAATACTAAATTTTATTTTTTAGAAAAGGTGTACTTAATCATTACTGTGTTACTGTTTTCAAGAGTAACAACTTTATTTTAAAATACCTTAGTGACTACAAAAAACATAAAAGTTATGCTTCTACTGATACTTTTATCATACAACATATTTTACAAAGTTATATTTTCTTACTTTATCATAAAAACAATACCAAACCTAGAAAAAGCAGAAACTGTTACCTTCATTCTATAATGAGTGTTCTAGTACAGAAAGGTTTCAATGCCTTGTCCAAGATCACATAGCAAGTCATGGCAGATTTAGAAGTAGATTTTCTCCTGATTTTATCCCAGAGCTCAGGACATTTCAAACCTACATATCTAACTTCCAGAGTCTACTGATGGAGAGAGAATTCTTAAGAATTTCCTTTGATTTATTTAAGAAAGAAATGGTCAGTTTGCTTTTGTTTTCCTAAGTTAAGCAAAGAAAATATACTTCATATTCACTGAAATTAAATTTTTTAATTTACTATTTATCCAAAAAACCAGAATAGATTCTTAGAATACAGTATTTAGTATTTGAATTGCAGTAATAACCCACTAACATTTTTTTCTTTCAAGGCTCTCACACCTTGACCTTAATCTCCAGAATGTTGTCTTCACATATGAATTCCCATCTGGTAGGAGACCTTTTCTGCTCTTGATTTTAAAGAAATTTGATATAATTTGAAATCATTTAAATTACAAAAAAGCACATATAAATTACTGGCTAAGTCTTTTTCTGCTCTTTATTATGCAAAAGTTTGATGTCTTCTTTTAATATAAAATAAGGCAAGTTACTCTCTGTATATCAGTCAGTATTAGCAAGAAATTCACAAAAATGTGCTATGACTATAAGTTAAAAGCATAGTAAGTCTTCTCTGAGGGATCACTTTTGAAGACCAGGAACCTGCAGAAACTGAGAAAATCTTCCTTCAAAGTAATTCTTATGATTTCAAATTCCTTTTTCTATACTTATGATAAACCCATACATTTTCCTACTAAAATATTTGCATGACACAAATAATAGATTTTTTGTTAATCTCACAGTAGAAATAACGATGGTTGACAGTGAAAATTGGGATTCTGAACCTGAAGTCTGTGTATATTATCATTCAGTTAATCAAAATCTTCCAGGGTATATAAACAATTGAGGAAATTAGTATAGGAAATTTAAAATAGCCTCAATAATTTTGCAAGGATATATAGAAGTACACTAGAAAATATATTTTGCAAGAATAGGTAGATAAATAGACAGCTATACACACAAACACACATATATAAATTCTCATCAGTAAAAGTTGTGCACTGTCTAGGACATATATATGATACCTCTCAGTTTTTCCTTTAAGTCTACATAATACCCGAAAAAAAAAAAAAAAGGAAAAGCTCTACAGAAGGCAAATTATAGTTTCCAAGAAAACAAAAATGGTAGATAAGATACTTAACCAATTGGTAAGTATCTTAATCCTTGCTGTGTTAACCCTCAGCCTCTGAGAGAGAAATAGATGTACATCAAAAAGTGGCTCATATTGGGCAACTTTCCAATAAGATATTCACCAGCTGCAATAAGTGCCCAGCCAGTTTCCTAAATGTAATCAGCCAACCGTGGGACAAGTCAAGTTGGAGCATATTATAGAAATTGCCAAGACATTATCCCAACTGTTCAAATAAAGACTTCTTGATCCTGAACCTGAAGGGGACGATCAAGAACAAATCTACTGCTGACCAGCATCTACATGGCTACAGTGCTTTAATGATACAAATTACCAAACATTCTATAGCACCTCCAAAGATTATTACAAAGAAATCTTGCCCTTATCCGTCCATCCTATGAAGGTACAAAATCATATTTGGAATAACATCCAATCCATTCAGTGGGCAAGTCTTGCAAATAGGCCCAGTACATCCAGAAAGGAGAGAAGGGAGGGAGGGAAAGAAGGAAGGCAGGGTGGAAGAAAGGAGGGAGGAAATGATGGCAACAATCTTCTCATACTTCTGAGTGCCTGTCTAGAAAGATTATACAACTGAACAGAATCCAGCTTTCGCATTCCTAAACTAAAATACAATTAACAATATAATTAATAGAAAGCATAATTACCCACGTAAGGTTTTCATAAGGAAAATGCAACTTAAGAAAGTTTTCTTCCTGTAAGCTTACGTATGTATTAATATCTATTCATTAAAATATCAGTCTTAGAAAAACTATACAGTTCTCTCAAAACCTTCTGAAAAATTCAACACACTTCCCTGTTTAAAAAAATAATTAAGAGTTCAAAAGTTTGGGGGCTTAAAAACCTTCTCAAAATTTTCATTGAGCACAGAATATGTGTGAACCATGTACAGATTGTCCCCTACATAGCTTGGTTCAATTTATGATTTTTCAACCTTACCATGGTGGGAAAGTGATACACATTCAGTAGAAACTGTACTTCGAATTTTGAACTGTGATCTTTTCCCAGGCTAGTCACACGTGGTACAATCCTCTCTCGTGATGCTGGGCAGGGCAGCAGCTCCCAGTCAGCCACTCAGGAGGATAAACAATCGATGACACTTACAAGCATTCGGTACCCATACATTCTGTTTTTCATTTTCAGTTCAGCATTCAATAAATTACATGAGATTTTCAACACTTTATTATAAAATAGGCTTTGTGTTAGATGATTTTGCCGAACTGTAGGCTAATGTAAGTGCTCTGAGTACATTTAAGGGAGCCTAGGCTAAGCTATGATGTTCAGTAGGTTACGTGTATTAAATTCATTTTCAACTTATGACTTTTTTACTTACGACGGGTTTATCAGGATGTAACCCCACATTAAGTCTAAGATGATCTGTACACAATACAAAGTATACAGAAGTATGTGGCAATTTCATATAATTCATAAAACATAACAAGTAGATGTGCCATATCTTTCAACTCCTCAGGTAGCTCCATAAAAGGAATCTAGATTGCCAAAGTGACATTTGTATGTTGTCTGTGTCTCAATAATGGTGACGGAAGCTAGGAAAGAAACGGTGCATTCCTTGGATGTTTAAATCAACTGAAACAGTCTATTCTCGTGATGCATTGTGGCATGAGTGAGGATACATCCTGAAGCTCCACATGTATTTTGCTAATTTCCCTAGGTTCATTACTTTCTGGTTTTTTCTGACACTTCCTTTGCACTCTTGCTCCCTCTCCCTCTCTCTCCCTTTCCCTCTCTTCTAATTAGGCCACTTCTTTCTTCCTATCATTCTTGCTCTAAATATACTTGCTAAGTCTATCGCTGCTCTTGCCTCTTTTCCAAGTTATCTTTTTTTAGGCACAATGCCAGTGCCATTTTTCTTATGATTTGTGAAAGTCTTTCTTTCCTCTGTCCCTGCCCAGGCCTCCTACCCCCTGCCTAAGCTTTTCCTTTTTCCTCTATTATCTACTATGCTCTCTGTTATATTTCTAGCCCTTAAAGTTCACAGGGCTCATGAGAAAAGAAAACTACAGCTGTGGTGAAACAACAGAGGTTTGTCCAAAAACTACCCTTAGTTATTTGGATCTAGTTTACAGTGTTGCGTCCAAACAATAGCTTAATTGCAGGGATCTCGGAGAAAAAAAATAAAGCTGCAAAAATCAAGCAAAAGCCTTGGA
Organism: Globicephala melas; assembly: GCF_963455315.2. Classification (NCBI taxonomy): domain Eukaryota; kingdom Metazoa; phylum Chordata; class Mammalia; order Artiodactyla; family Delphinidae; genus Globicephala; species Globicephala melas. Next base: position 67,087,862 of record NC_083320.1, on the reverse strand, counting down.
AAAGCACTTGTTGTCATCTGTCTGTTCTCAAGTCAGGCCCCTCCAATTTGCCTCATCCCTGCATCCATATAATAAAACAAGATATATTTACATTTTCTCCTTATTTACAGGAGAATTGGGTCATAATAACTTCTGTTCACCCAATTAATGAACTGAACGTGCAATAATAATATGACACAGAATACATCCAATCTTAAACTGTAAGTGATAAGGGTAAGAAAATATATTTAATTTGAATAGGATGTTTGCAGTTTTACCCAGAACACTGGGGAAGGCAATCGAGTACCTGATGTCTGAGCTCTTAGTGACATACAGAGAATCTCATGGGCTAAAGAAATTCCCAGAGGAGAATTGTGGAATTTAATAGCCAGTTTGGACTTCTACAATTGAATCACTTTTTTGCTTAGACATGCAATGATTTTAAAGTCTTTAATTTTACCAGTGTTGTTATATTTTTTCTTTTTCTATAACATCCTGTTATATTTATTTTTATGGCTAGTTTAGTTGCCTGAAATTACTGCCCTTCCCCTGTAGGCACAAAATGTTAGGTGAATTTGCCTCAATACTGATCAGCATTTTTATTTTCATTTCACAAGTAAATACTTTTATAGACATGCTTTGAAAAAAGAATTTATTTAAAGTCTTAATAGGGAAATTGATCATTATAAATGTAATTGGATCCCTTGCCTTTTTTTTTTTTAACTCTCCAAATGCATCTGCAATAGGTCTACTGAGCTGCTGACCTACAGAGAAAAAATCTTCCTGATTATAACTGGAAACATTAAAAAAAATCCTATATTTGCAAAATCAAAATTAACAAAAATGACAGCACCAGGAATACCAAATTAAGTTCCCTGTAAGCTACAATCAGAAGTTAACAGTACAGAGAGACAGTTAATGGAATTCAACTTCTAAACAAAATCCTTTCACAAAATCACACCTGAGTTAGTCTTCGGGGGAAGATGGTGAGTGAAAAATAGATGGATTCTAAATAGATCATCAAGATATTAAAGATGAACAGAATAGACAAAAAAAATAAAGTGAAGCAAAGCAAAAAGTGGGCATGCTGCTATTTAATTAACACTGATGTACAGCCATGAATACCATATAGATAGAAATTCATACTCTAAGACTATTTTTAAAGAGAAATACTGCTGTGATAAGAGAAAAGGAAGCATTAACACTGACCTGCTTTTGGGCAGTGATATTTTGCCCTGCGAAGTTCTGTGAAAATTGCACTGTACCAGTAATATTTAATTGTAGCATAAAAATTAAACACCATTTACTTGACATAAAATAGGGACAGAATGTAAATTAAGTAAGTTTCAATTCATGTCTTCTTACTCACATCTGTTGGCAGTTTAAATAGTTTTAGTGTCATTAATTGTTATAAAAGTGCAAGATTTGCTGTATGCTTGCCACTTAGGACCAAAGGCACAAAAGTCTAATTGAACTAAGTAATTAGTAATTTGTCATTTCCTATTGTCAGCAATTACTTTCCATTAGAAATCCTCACTGAAAATTCTAATTTGAAGTGAGGTTTGCATTTTATTGCTGTCCATCCAAATTAGTTTAAAATTGACAGCTACATTTTCATTTAAAATTTTAAAGATATTAAATATGCTTGAAGAAACTGAAGCACACTCAGCTCCACATAAGCCTCTGTGTGTGTGTGTGCAGGCACACACACTCACAAGAAAAGACAGCTAACACCAAAGGAGGTGCTTTTCATTTTTCCAAAAGGGAGTTGCTGTGTGTGCAAATATCACATCGTGGTTGCTTCTATGAAATTCCAGGTTTCTGATTTTTACATCTACACACAGACCCCTGCAGTGATGCTCTCACCTGCACACAGATGGACAAGGAAACAACACACTATTAGACTTCTTTCTAGGGTTCCGAGCTCCCTCTGGGATATTACTGTTGGATGGTTTTTCATTTGTTCTTCATGCTCCACTAACCAATCAACACTTTTCCTTCCCTATGTTCTGAGCACCGTAAAAAGGTAAAAGGGAACTTAGCCCTCAAAAATAATACTAAGGAGTTGATTTATAATTAGCATGGGTCCACTGATGAGTCAAGCTTATCCTTAGTCTCCTTTGTGAAAGTTTAAGCACTACATGTTATCCCAACTGGATGGTTTTCCTCTTTTAAAACTTAAGGCTGTTTCCCTTTAAGTACAGCTGGATTTCTTTAACAAATAGACTAGGCTTCCAATTGTTAACATTAAAGATACAGATGCAAAGTTCACAGATTTTTCTCTCTACCCCATGATTAAAATTCTGAAACCATAAAACAAATCTTTAAAAGCCTTGAGTTAATATACCTGTACATGAAGGCCCCATATCTTAGATGAGGCTAACAGAAGTTGCTTGGGGAAAAGCATATCCACATATTTATTATGATAAAGAGGGCAATATCCATAAAGAACAGATTTGATTTATTAACCTGGAGTTAGAATTACATTAAAGGGCAAATGACAGTGAAATTCCACAATTACATGTCTAATAATTCAATAACTAATGAGGGTGGTGCTGAAATGCATCTCTATATTAATTGAAGTGATATGGTTTACTAATTTCTTTTTCCCTAAGTTACATAAGTGCTAAAATTGACTTAATGCTAGAAATCGTAATGAATTTCTCTTATTTTTTTAAAGTGACACTCTAATCATTACTCTAAATTCATATACTTTCATAGAACAAATTTTCTACTGTTACCCCTTTGGTAACTAACTAGATATACCACACATCTGTAACACTTAAGTGAACATTAATTAGTGCTAATTTACAATCAAATTCCAATGGAGAAGCAAATTATGCTTTCTTGAACATCAAAAGTCTTTATCATGACCATTATGATGAAGAATGCCAGAACATCTTAATTATTTCTGCTTATAAATAATGTTTCCCACAAATCTTCAAAATGTACAAGAATGCTCTAGAAAGCAAAAAAAGAAAAAAATGCTAGTCTCATTATAATTTGGTTTTAACTTAGTAATAATGCAGTTCATTTCAATGAATATCTTGCTCTCTCTACTTCAATGCAATAAAAAAGAGATGGCCTGAAAATTCAAGAGCAAATTTTTCCGTTGTGTGTATTGTTTAAGAGCTATTGAAATAGATTTAAAAATTTTTACTACACTGCCACAGAATTTTGCTACATAAATCCAAGATTGCCTATAATATCTCAGTTTTAGGTAAACCAAAAATTATTTAAACTGTAAAATATTTGCCTCCTTACAATGAATCACATACTTCTAAAGCAATATGCTTCACAGAAGAAAAATAAGCAACAGAAACCAACAAACTCCCATCCTACTCATTCTAAAACCATGTATAATTGCCAATAAGGCACTGAAGAAAAGAGAGAATTAAATTAAAAATTCAATAAACACTGATCAATATGCTTGTAAATACCAAGTCTATAAAATGATCTCTTTAAATGTAGTTAAACCACAGGTATATGTTCTGTATTTTGGAATTCAATGATCATTTTTAAATCTAGTTCAATTTGTTTCAAATGGAAACATGCCAGAAATCTAAGAAGACCGCCAGAGAGGATAATACAAAAGAAGGAAGGAACGAACGAAAGAAGAAAGAGAGAGAGAGGGAAGGGAGAGAGGGAGGGAGGGAGGGAGGAGGGAGGAAAGAAAAAAGGAAAAAAGGAAGAAAACAGCAGCTCAGATCGTGAAACTCTCACTGTCTCCTGGTTTAGCATTAGCTCACAATCAGCTGAATAAAGAAGTCATCTCTGTCTAAGATGTAAATAAATCACAAGCCTCAGTTACTTTACCACTAGCTGTTTGTCATTCAGGAAAATAATGGTTAATCAATGTCTAATCAATGAAGATGTGTAACATATTAGTTTGCAGTCCTTCATCATCCTATTTTCTTCAATTGCCTGGGGGTTTGTGTTCAGTACTTACAGAATCGATTACAATTGAGAATGATCATTCAGCTCATGTTGAGAGCTGTCAGCTGTGCTTTCCACGAGGCAGTTTTACTCTTGTGTTTAATATGAGATGCTAATATTTAGCTGCATCTGACAAACTAGGTTCCATGGTGGAACATTTTATGAGAAGTACTTAAGTAACTAATTGTATCACTACATGTCACTTGATGAAACTAAACTTTTCCTGACTTCACAATAATCATAAGCATTACTGGCTTGCTGTGGAAAATTAAAGGGAAATAGCTGCCTGCTTGAGTCTGATCATGCCTTCAGGGAAGGTCTAAGAAAGGGAACTACCAGTGATGCCCTTATAAATAACTACCGGGGGTGGGGGCAGGGGGAGTAGATAATTCTTCAATTATCATATAAAGCAACATTTTTCGACATAAGGACGGTTATCCTCATGTGCAAGCTTCCTTGAATGTCCACAATTTCTCAAACATCAGGAGAAAAGTTAGACCCGCAGCCTCTTGACACATTTCTTTTAAGAAACAATCTTTTGTGGCTATGCATGTTTAAAGTCCAGAGAAAATGTTAATAGCCTGACAAGCCCATTTTTCTTGACATTTATGAAAATGTATCACCAACCTATATATACATCCTGAAGAAAAACTGGGAGAGTATTATAAAGGTGGGAGAGGAGAATCTTGATTTCCTCTCAACAACAAATAATTGCCAAGTTATGGAGCTCTTTGCTTTAATTACTGCCTTGTGATTTGTTTAGGAAACTGTGCTGATGACATTCACAGAACCCAATGTTAAAAAGTAATAATGATGTACTATTTCATGAGAAACATTTTTGGATCTTGATAGCATTGATTTTGAAAGCATAAGTTCAGGTTAGTATCAGCTCCAACAGCACCCTCTAGTGCCCACTGCTCTGAAGCACCTTGTGGAAGGTGGAAAAGCCATTTGTATGCAGTTCAAGCTCACTGACACTCCCTTTATAGCCAATATTACGAAACTTTAAAAAGTATATTCATCATTACAAGTGACCCAAATGTGCTCTTACACTTAAAAATGTTTTAATATCATTCTGTGATCAAGCATACCCAAGAAATGTACAATGATCTAAGATTTTTAAAGTTAAAACAGTGCACTAACTTTATTAGACTATTGTTTCAGTGGTACATTGTCAAATTTTATGGGTATTACAGGATAGGTTTTAACTGTTTAAATTGCTGGGATAGTTGAGAAAAACTTAACTAATGACAACACCTTAAAGTTTGAAAGGTTGTTTCATGCTCAATGCCATAATGTACAATAAAATATGGAATTTAACATCATTTTCACTAACAGTGGGAAGAAAAAAACTTTATCTCTGAATTCAAAATTTTGATGAATCTGATTTGTCTTTCAGCTAATTTTAAAGGTGAGCAATAACGATCCCATCAAATGATTAAATAATCATTTTTGTTTTCTCTTAGTTTTAACTCCCATTTCACAAATAAATCCCATTATAGTCATGAGTACTTTGGACCAGAATGGGCCTGCTGGAAAGATGAAAGAATATATGCAGAACACCAGTTTTAGTTATTTTTTGAAATAGAATTTTATGGTCAGAAAGAACAGCTACAGAGAAAACATGTGTACTCAATTTTAGATAACAGATATATCTTTCTGGGTTGATGAGCTGAATGTGTAGTGAAGGAAGTAGAAATCATGAATTTATAGTAATATTTTATGCAGACATAAACTGAATCATATAAACAAGTTACTTAGCTAACCTGACCTAAAAAGCAAACACACAAAAACTGCATCCTTTAAGTGAATCAAAACTGTTTGTGTGTGTGTGTGCTTGGAGATATGATAAAGAGAGACTAAGGACAAAATTACTGGAGGTACCCAATCCCAGAAAGATTCCCCACCACAAAACTGCTAGAATTTTATCAAAATATACATGATGGTGTTTTTCTCCTTTACATCACATTTCCTATTGAGAAACTGTTCATACATTTACATCCTGAGGTATTTTAGCAAACTTTAAAAGATTATTTCTTATATATATTTCTAGTGGCAATTAGAATATTTCAAAAGAAAAAACCTAACATTTATGCAGTGCCTAATAGATATATCAGTCTCCAGGCTAGGCATAAACATCTGTGTTTTCTCACAATCACATCAAGCTCTGCAATAAACTTGGACAACATTTTCTAGAACTTACTCTTTTTCCTATCATTCACTTTATTTAGAATATGAAAAACCTTGTTAGCTGGATGTCTTATAAGCTGGGCTCACATACCTGTGCAAATATTTGTTGTCTTCTTAAATTACATTTTGACCATCAGCAGTTCCTAAATCGAGCACATACACTATAAAAGGCAAACCAACAAAGAAGTATGTAAAAGATCTTCATATGGTCTCTTTGCACAGCTACCAGGGGAGGTGAGCTAGCCCTATGAATGTCTGCACTTTGATATAAGAGCTGTGATAATGAGGAAAAGTTAATGGATTTTTATCTATATCAACCTCATGATCATAGACCTTGTTATTTTTATTATTCTTTAAGAAGGGGATTGGTACTGCATGAATATGAAGGCATATATTCACAGCATTTCTTAGATTTATCAGTACAGGGGTTACAAAGCCTTCTTTCCTTTCTAGGTAGATAAATTGAGTTCCATGCAGTTTACTATGTAGGGGTCTTTCAAATGAGACCACAAAATCTTAAATCCTATTCTCCTGCGTGGACATTAAAGATGCCACAGCACTTTCCATAAGAGTGGGGGCTTGTCACCATGCCACTAGGCAGATTCCTGGGCCTTACCTTAAAGTCCAACAGTCAGCTTCTCTCCACAGGATATTAGCGTATTAGGTACCCTGGAAAAGTTCAGTATACTTATTCAATTTATTAAAAATGTTAACCTAATGGTTCTGAAAATACTTTTTTTTCTTTTTTTTTTTTAAAGTAAAAAGGAACCAAAGGTCTCCTTAGGCAGAGTTACTATAATGTTTGTTGCATGAAATCAAACTTCCTTCCAAAATATTTGATTAGTCCCTTTTGAACACAAATGCCTACAGTATTAATTTTATTTAAAAACAAAAACAACGGATATATAATAAAAAAAATCTTGTAATCCATGATCCATGCTTTCTGATACAGGTAATGTAAAACAAATGATATAATCTACAAAACCATGACAAATGAAAGACTTGGAAAAGGTTATGGTTTGACAAGGTAACATTTTTGAAATCTGGACACCAATCAAATTGATGTAACTATTGGTGATGCAACACTCTTTGACACTAAAGTCTTTACCACTGTCTAAAACATAGAGAAGAGCCCATTGTGATTGCTTAACGTCAGCTTTTGTTCATAAGCTCTTTCATAAAACTGAAACGAGGAAAATGATTTAAAGCAGTTCAATTTGTCTATTTACCTTAATCTTTAACTATTCCCATATGTCTGGCTACATGATGTATGACTCTTCATAAACCAATTTTTCAAAGATATACACGACAGAAAAAAGTCAGGCTCCTAACCTTTTATGCATTGAACTTTTATAGAGCTCTAGAAAACAAAATGCTTTTAGGTTTCAGAAAAGGAAAAAAAGGGCAAGAGGTTATTTTCTTTCTCTCTCCTCTTAGTAAATATTTGCATCAGTGAAAGTAGAGCATGCACTAATTTCTAGGTACGTGAAGAGTCCCATCCGCAAACGATGATAAAGGTCTTTGTTTAAAAAAGAGCTACTTAAAAAATAATAATGTATAAATTAAGATCATTAAGCTCTTACAAGTCCAGTAATTGAGGTAGGAATATTGTGCTAGGTATAATACCATTCAGTAGGGTGAGCAGAAAATACAAAATGCAGATTAGAGATTCCTTACTATAAAGAGCCTGAATCATGATCATAGAAGGTTTAGCTTCAATATTATGGAAAACAGTAATTGGAGAAATTAATCAGTATTGAAATAGAATGTGCTAATTATTTTTAAAATATCACAAGATTAGTAAACCAATTTTAATTAATTTACACGACTTTATAAAGATGGAAATAAAGAAAAATTATAGCTTTTTGTTCGTTCACGTAACCAATATTTACTAAGTACCTACTGTGTGCTTGGAGCTGGATGAACAACCATAAACAGGACAAATTCACATCCCTGCCCTCCTGGAGCCTGTAATTTCATTTTAAACTAGAAAAACCAGCTTCAGGATCATTATTATCAAGTTATGATTATGACTCAAGGTAAAAGTGAAGTTTTTCTGGTACTTTCAGCCCCTAACCCTCCTGCAAATTTTGTACTATAGCTTGTTATTTCCAGGGGACACTATAATTTCCCAGTTGGTTTGCCCAAACTACAAAACCTAGTCTTCCCTCACAAAAAGGCACAAAACATTAGAATTCTGGTGATGAATATAGAATGCAGAACAGGGAAAGAGAACTAGTGTTTGTTACATATCTAACCATGTGTCTAGCCCAACTCCAGGCACTTGGCATATTTTTACCACATTCACATCTTTCATAAGCAGATTAAGATCAGCAAAATCATTTTATAGGATAGCCTTTTATTTTAAAATAGAAAAAAGTCAAATAGAAAAACCAATGAATCATTAAAATTAACTCTTCCTTCAGTGTGTGGAATAATCAGCTCATATTATACCACTATTTCTCCATCTGTAATTAGTTAAATAGCACTTTTTTAAACACAGATTTTGTAAAGGGGTCTTAATGAACTACTATATCAATTGATAAGCTATAAGATTTAATGCAACTTCCTCAAGAAGTAGCTTACATGTTGAAAAAGGTAAACCTGTCAATGTGGAAAAAAAGGGCAAGACTAGTCTGTTTTGTTAGAAATCTTTCCGCTTATCTTGTTCCTAATCCACTGATAAAATAAAGAAAACAATTAATAGAAATCAGACAGGTATCACAAGGTATGTGTTATTTTTAAAACTTTAAAATATTTTATTAAATTATTTTTAAATAAAATAATTTTAGACATATTTAACCTAAAGTAAAAATGATTACATTTAGCTCATTTGAACAAATACATTTTAAATCAACTATTCACAAAAACCCAACTCACTTAAAATAGGTTTTTTTTAAGTTCCAGCTTTTTTTTAATGGTTCTTTTTAAAACTTCAAGTACACTTGAGAAACTGATTGTGGATCATGTATACAATGTAGGGTCAATGCTGTATTGAATTTCCAGACCATTTTCAGACTACCTTCTGGCAATGGAAGCATTTTGACCACTGACACTCCCTTTGGGTATATCTGACTATCCTGGTACAATGCACCATTCCCCATTATTGAATCTACAACAAACTGCTGTAGGTTATTCATTGATTGTTTAAGTATATTCTTTAGGAGCAAATACAGAACTAATCTGTAAACAATCACATAAATAAAAAATCAGCAGAATTCCTGCTTCAAAAATGCTTTGAGCTTAAGCACTTAATTATGTGCATTCTTTGATTATATTGTGTCACATTCAATAAAGATATATAGGAATTCTATTTCTTTATATCACTGCAAATTCTTCTCAGTGCTTCGTTGTACCATGCAAGGAAATTAAGAAAGCACATTCCAAACCAACCATACCAAGTTAAAGAGCATCTGCTCCCTTTTTATACTAATATTTTTTTTCCTGGATCAATCATATTATTCACCAGAATGTTTATTTAACTAACAAAGATGCTAGTAGTGATTCTATAATTTTTTTAATATGAATCACCTACATATCAGGTAAACTGTTTTCAGCTTCAAGATATACATGCATATAGGCGTGGGAGTCTACATTCATCTTAACTAGACTGCATTTTAAGAATAAGCTTGAGGACTCCTTGCACAGTGTTCTTAAACAATTCAGAACCTGAGAGTGTGTGTGGTGGCATGTGTGAGAGAGCAGATAGCTCTCCATTCATTCGCACAGCCCCTCTGTCAGTAAGTATTTAGGACAGCTTTCTAACATGAAATCAGCTCAGCTGCAGAGTCGATTTCAGAGTGAGAGACACAGAGAGAGAGACAGAGAGACAAAGAGAGAGAATATTTCATCTCCTTAAAATGTATTTGCTGTTCTGTCCTCTCAAATCCTGCAAGTGTTTTCTTATTTCTCAGGGAAATGACATTTTGAGGATACATCTATCACATCAAACTGATTTCTTTTTGTTCGCATTAGCTTAGTAGGCTTTCAGTAATTTGACAAATGTTTAAGAATAGAGTAAGATATTCAAAGTTATATGCTTTCAGAAAAACATGTATAGAAATGTGTACACTTTAACACCTGGCTTTGAAAAAAAAGTGGTAAGAAGATGAAGTGGAAATATTTTTTACAGTCATATATCATGCAAAGTTTTATTTTATTCTTTTGTAAAATATACTTTTGGTTGGTTAGGTTTTATGTGTTTTGTTCTGTTCTGTCTGCAGCAAAGCTTTCACTGAAGCCACCATCTGCATAACAGAGGGAAGAAATGTACAAAGTATTGATATCAATAAACAAAAAAAATCACAATTTCATCTAAATTCCTTCTCTGAAATGCAACAGCAGCACTGCTTTGATGTGGATGCTTTTATTTACTCAACTATTTTTACTTTAAGGCAGCAGAGAAGGCCTGTGGAAGAAACTCTCATTTTGTTGCCTTGCTAAAATGAGTTCGGTACATTCTTGAATCTATTCCAACTAATACTATATGTGAAAGTAGTTTATTTTAATAAAACATTTTAGTAATATTGCTTTCAGGTGAGAAATAACCAGGGACTAGAAAACAATTTTAAAATACAAGCAAGCAAACAACAAAAAAAGAAAATGTCAATTTCTATGGCCAATGTCACATTACTACTCACTTCCCTGTTCAAGTTTATAGAGGTCTCCAAGTGTAACAATAAACGATCCAGTTCAGTTAATCTATGTGATTATGCTGTGGGGACCTGTATGTGCGAGAGAATATGGCCCATTCACAAAGGACTTTGCACTATGAAGCAAGGGCACAGAGATGGAAGTCGGTTGCTTATAAAATAGTGAAAAAAAAATACACTGATGATGTGAGAGATTAAAAAAAAGAGTTCTCTTCTCTAGAGATATTTCCCCTAAGTTATGACCAATTTCAAAAGGCTTTTTCTTTAGGTGGCGAGGAAATACAGTGCAAACATTTTTTACAATCTTCTTAAAACATCATGTAAAGTTTTATTTTACTCTTTTGTAAATTATACTTTAGGTGGGTGAGGTTTTCTAATGATAATACTTCCCAGCTTGGGGTCAAACTATTACTTTTTTGGTTTATTTATTTATTTACTTATTAACATCTTTATTGAGGTATAATTGCTTTACAATGGTGTGTTAGTTTCTGCTTTATAAGAAAGTGAATCAGCTATACATATACATATATCCCCATATCTCTTCCCCCTTGCATCTCCCTCCCTCCCACCCTCCCTATCCCACCCTCCCTATCCCACCGCTCTAGGTGGTCACAAAGCACCGAGCTGATCTCCCTGTGCTATGCGGCTGCTTCCCACTAGCTATCTATTTTATGTTTGGAGTGTATATATGTCCATGCCACTCTCTAGCTTCGTCCCAGCTTACCCTTCCCCCTCCCCATGTCCTCAAGTCCATTTTCTAGTAGGTCTGCGTCTTTATTCCCGTCCTGCCCCTAGGTTCTTCATGACCATTTTTTTTCTTTTTTTTTAGATTCCATATACATGTGTTAGCATACAGCATCTGTTTTTCCCTTTCTGACTTACTGCACTCTGCATGACAGACTCTAGGTCCATCCACCTCACTACAAATAGCTCAATTTCGTTTCTTTTTATGGCTGAGTAATATTCCATTGTATATATGGGCCACATCTTCTTTATCCATTCATGTGTCGATGGACACTTAGGTTGCTTTCACGTCCTGGCTATTGTAAACAGTGCTGCAATGAACATTGCGGTACATGACTCTTTTTGAATTATGGTTTTCTCAGGGTATATGCCCAGTAGTGGGATTGCTGGGTCATATGGTAGTTCTATTTTTAGTTTTTTAAGGACACTCCATACTGTTCTCCATAGTGGCTGTATCAATTTACATTCCCACCAACAGTGCAAGAGGGTCCCTTTTCTCCACACCCTCTCCAGCATTTACGGTTTGTAGATTTTTTGATGATGGCCATTCTGACCAGTGTGAGATGATATCTCATTGTAGTTTTGATTTGCATTTCTCTAATGATTAATGATGTTGAGCATTCTTCCATGTGTTTGTTGGCAATCTGTATATCTTCTTTGGAGAAATGTCTATTTAGGTCTTCGGCCCATTTTTGGATTGGGTTGTTTGTTTTTTTGATATTGAGCTGCATGAGGGGCTTGTAAATTTTGGAGATTAATCCTTTGTCAGTTGCTTCATTTGCAAATATTTTCTCCCATTCTGAGGGTTGTCTTTTGGTCTTGTTTATGGTTTCCTTTGCTGTGCAAAAGCTTTGAAGTTTCATTAGGTCCCATTTGTTTATTTTTGTTTTTATTTCCATTTTTCTAGGAGGTGGGTCAAAAAGGATCTTGCTGTGATTTATGTCATAGAGTGTTCTGCCTATGTTTTCCTCTAAGAGTTTTATAGTGTCTGGCCTTACACTTAGGTCTTTAATCCATTTTAAGTTTATTCTTGTGTATGGTGTTATGAAGTGTTCTAATTTCATTTTTTTACATGTAGCTGTCCAGTTTTCCCAGCACCACTTACTGAAGAGGCTGTCTTTTCTCCATTGTATATTCTTGCCTCCTTTATCAAAAGTAAGGTGACCATATGTGTGTGGGTTTATCTCTGGGCTTTCTATCCTGTTCCATTGATCTGTATTTCTGTTTCTGTGCCAGTACCATACTGTCTTGATTGCTGTCTTGGTAGTATAGTCTGAAGTCAGGGAGCCTGATTCTTCCAGCTCTGTTTTTCTTTCTCAAGATTGCTTTAGCTATTTGGGGTCTTTTGTGTTTCCATACAAATTGTGAAATTTTTTGTTCTAGTTCTGTGAAAAATGCCAGTGGTAGTTTGATAGGGATTGCATTGAATCTGTAGATTGCTTTGGGTAGTATAGTCATTTTCACAATGTTGATTCTTCCAATCCAAGAACATGGTATATCTCTCCATCTATTTGTACCATCTTTAATTTCTTTCATGAGTGTCTTATAGTTTTCTGCAAGCTACTACTTTTACATATAATACTTTTAATGTATGGAATTTATCAGCTACATATTTTATATTCTTGAAAATGCATATACTTTACCAAGATACTCACTCAGAAGGGCATTTGGGGAACTTCTCAATAATTTTTAATAGAATCATTTTGCTCCTTCTGGAAAAATGTCTTTTTTCAATTTAAGAAAGACTCTTGCTACCGCTAAAATTGACTGACATATAATAGCCCATATCAAACAAATAAAAAACATATTCAAGCCACCAATGAATCCCAGGTAACATCATCCTAGGGGTATTTTTTTAATTAACACTATACTTACACATTTATCACGTTAATTGTCATTATCTCTTCCGTATGTATATACTCTTATTAAACTACGAAGTATTTAAAGACTTGAACCATATTTCATTTAGAGCCTAATTCACGTAGCAAATTTACAATCAGTATTTGTGTAGAAGAAAATGGAAAGGAAGGAAGGAAGGGGAAAAGGAAAGATGGACAGGCTTGAATAAGAAAGCTAAATAATAAGAAAACCCAAAAGAAAAGGAATGCTTTAAAATATCTAACAATATTAAGTTAAACAGCCTTTGCTATCAGTCAGGGAAAAGCATTAATCTCTAAGTCATACAGATAAAATATGGTTGCTGGCCTTACTATTTATCTATTATTTCAACATGATTTTTTTATTATGTAAGCTTACCTTATTTCATTATAATTCTTCAAGGACACATTTTGTGGAGGTGAGTTTATGGCTTTTTTTTTTCAAATAAAGAGAACACATTCCACCCATTGCTGCCTAGTTTCTGAACCACGTTGTCATAACTAAGCTTCCCTCTGGGAAAGTCACACAAGAACACTCAAAGGTATTCTTATGAACCATCAACAAATGGTCCCCTTAGGAACCGCTGGACAACAGCAGCAGCCAACAGCACACTTGGGCTCAGAGTCCTTGCTACCTAGGAAGACTCTACTAGCAAGAGTCTCAGACTGACCTCAAGTCTGAGGGAAAGTTGCAAATATGGTCAGTTTCTGGGAGCAGAGGCTACAGCACTCACCCCAAGAACAATCTTCACATGTATACAGTAAGGAAAGGATTACTTTTGGTAGCTTAAGTGAATACGGCCTTTCTTGTGCATTAATTTTTGAACTACAAAGAATGTCAGGGGCTTCCCTGGTGGCGCAGTGGTTGAGAGTCCGCCTGCCGATGCAAGGGACACGGGTTCGTGCCCCGGTCCGGGAGGATCCCACGTGCCGCGGAGCGGCTGGGCCCGTGGGCCATGGCCACTGAGTCTGCGTGTCCGGAGCCTGTGCTCCGCAACGGGAGAGGCCACAGCAGTGAGAGGCCTGCATACAGCCAAAAAAAAAAAAAAATTTCAGGGTGTCCCTAAAGTACTACTGGAATTTTTAAACTCAAATATCATTGTCAGAAATTGAAATTCTATGTGCTGCTCTTTTCTGGTAACAAGCAATGCATTTCCTTCTCACAACTAATATGGATTTCAATTCTACCAACCGTAAGACAAAGTTACAATATGGTCAAGAGCAATCACCTTTCATTTGGCATAGGGTCCGAATACATTCCCTAAAATTGCACGATGTATCTGTCTTGAGCTTTAAAAGCTAATAAAAATAAATTCCAGTGTCCTATTAATTAGTCAATCTATTATTACAGTAAAAAGTGAAGATGCTACAAAAATTTTAAAAATGTTAAAGATCTGGAAAACAATTTTGGAATAATCTTACTAAAACTCAGGTAAGGGAAAAAAGGATATATAACACACTTAATGCTATAAAAGAAGAGTGGAGTAGAATTTAATTGTATGTCTGAGAAGAGAACAAGGAACATATTTAATTTCTTTTCAGTCTGCTCAGTTATAGTAATTTTTAGACAGATTGGATAATTTTTAAAATGGAATAATTTATTAAATTTTACTATTTATGTAAGTCAATTTTATGTGATGTTGAGAACTGAGCATCTTTTCTTTTTCGGTATCAGGGCCTAATGCCACGTAGACACTATATACCTTGTTGAATTTGTTGAGTTTATTTGAACTGAATGGGGTTTGGCATAGATTTCATCTAGTTCACCGATGATGATGATGTAGGCTAAAACTAGTGAACAATATTTTGAGAATTTGTTTGTGAAGAGAGAGAGAAATTGAGAGGAAATAATTAGCTGGATAAGTTTTAAGGTTAACTGAGAGAACCTCACTAAAAGATTTCATAAAGGCTTATTCAGTATTGACATATACATGTAGTTCCCCTCTCAGCTGGAATGACTCCAAAAGGGCTGTCATGGTCGGTTGAGTAAATAATACATGCTTTAAAAACAATTATAAATCTGTATTCACCTGATGGACTTTGTATTCATTCCAGTCAATTGGGCATATAATACTCGTTTAAAAAATAAGTACATATAATGCATTAAAAACTGCTTAAACGCCCATTTAACCAGAGGGGCCAAAACAGCTCTAAAATGGAGCATATGATTAACACTAATGGAAGTTATGCATATGTAATGTAAAGGAGAACCCCAAACCCTTTTAAAAAGGCCCTTGGCAAGAGAATGACAGCTGGGAAACACTAAGATTTAAGGCTTTTGAAAGCTGGCTCTGCCCACAAAGCAGGCAATAACTCCCAGGGTGGTGAATCGTGGGGTCTAATACACTGATATTTAAGTTAAAATAATGCTAAAGGGAATGGTAGTAACAGCCTGATGATAAGTAATGTAGCACTGTAACTGGGCTGCATCTCTCTACTTAAACAGCTATTCACTGATGATGGTTCATCCCAATCTCACTTAAAGGCCCAGGACTGCTTCTTTATAATGTCAAACACAAGAAAGACCTATATTTTAAATCGTTAATGAGCATAATGTGGAAACAATCTCATAATATTTTGATTCACAATGTTTTCTTTCTGAAAAGAATGTCGGACATATGCAACAGTTGGCAGAAAACCAGAAATGATTCTGCCTTATTTCTTGTCTGGTTGGGCTTTTAAGAGAGTATTTACCAATTAGCCAGATAGATGGTGAGATTTGGGAAGCAATTAAAGTTTGTCTGTAGTCCAAACTGCTTCCCTATTAGCCCGAAAAAAAAGTTTTAAAATGATCCACAGAGGTGCTTTGTAGCTGAGGAGTTAAGATGAGGGAAACTCCCTGCTGAAATACGAACAATACCTGGACATAATATGCATTAATCCATGAGCACTCCCCAGGCCATAAATTATCTTCATAGATAAGTTACCCATGACCTGGAGAAAATGAGTGGGATACAAGAGGGAGCAGTCTGACGGGAGAAAACATATAAGGTATGTTTAGCGTACTTAGAGGGCAATAAGACAAGAGAGCAGGCTATGAGTAATCTGTGAAAGCACGGATCTGTCTGAAGGAGTCCTGAAAACAGACTCAATGTTCTCATCTGTTACTTTGCTGATCACTTTCAAAGTAATATCATATTAGTAACTACTAGAATTCTACTCCAGTCTCAGCCTCTTTTCCATTTCCAGTAGTTTGAATGTTGCTAGAATGTGTGTATCTTGAGTGCAGGGATGTTTATGTGTATAGTATCCAGGTATTATTACTACTACCAAGAAGAGTGCCAAAAGTGAGGAAGGCACTCAGTGAATATCTGTTGAATGAATTAACTGAACGAATGAATAAGTAAAAACAGTAATGCTTGCAGAGGCACAAAATCAGAAATTAAGTTCAGAGTCAAATGATGAGTTGGCTTCCTATTTAGTCTTCCAAGGTATAATGAAGATAATTTCAGCTATGAATAGACGTTTTGACTAGATTAAAGCTTTGAGACAGATAAAAGGACATACAGAATAAAAGATGCATTAAAAAACTAGCAGCAAGAGGAGAAGGGAGAAGACAAAACCAAAACAACCCTGGGGATGTTTTGGAG
Organism: Globicephala melas; assembly: GCF_963455315.2. Taxonomy (NCBI): domain Eukaryota; kingdom Metazoa; phylum Chordata; class Mammalia; order Artiodactyla; family Delphinidae; genus Globicephala; species Globicephala melas. The sequence goes on along the minus strand of NC_083320.1, from coordinate 67,070,894 downwards.
GGCCATTAACAGGAGAACACAAAAATGAAAATAAATAACACAAAAGTCCTTTGGAGACTCTTGAATCTCGTTCTATCCCTGAAAGGCTGGCATGTTATGTTTACTGTTCTTTATTCCCATGAGACAAATGCTGCCTTCCTTACTGTCAGGAATAGTCTCACAGTAAATCCCTATAACCTGAGCCTGGCAAACTTAAGGTCCCAATCCTCTGGGAGTCACAAAATACTGGGCCCCATGCAAGAGGGCACAAAGGTTTCCTTCCAAACTCTGTGCCCACTTTATCACCTAAATACAGTGCAGCCCTGAAGAGTCTCACCCCTGCTGCCTCTCTCTATAGTTGCTGAAACCCAGTTCCAGGGATGTGAGTTGCCAGCAGGATGGAAAAGTGACTACATTTTGTTTCCCATCCTCCTCTATCCTTCCTACATAATGCACCAAATATCATCTCTACCAGTGAGAAGATCAATCTCCCAAATGAAAGGAAACAAAAAAAAACTACGGAAGTAAATCGGAAAGGGAAGTACAAAAATCTAAAATAAGAATAGCCTGTCAAGATGCCATGATACTATACAGAGAGAATCCTAAAGATGCCACCAGGAAACTACTAGAGCTAATCAATGAATTTAGTAAGGTCGCAGGATACAAAGTTATTACATAGAAATCTCTTGCATTCCTATACACTAACAATGAAAGATCAGAAAGAGAAATTAAGGAAATAATCCCATTTACCATTGGAACAAAAAGAATAAAACACTTAGGAATAAATCTACCTAAGGAGGCAAAAGACCTGTACTCAGAAAACTATAAGATACTGATGAAAGAAATCAAAGATGACACACACAGATGGAGAGATATACCACATGCTTGGATTGGAAGAATCAATATTGTAAAAATGACTATACTACCCAAAGCTATCTACAGATTCAGTGCAATCCCTATCAAACTACCAATGGCATTTTTCACAGAACTAGAATAAAAAATTTTACAATTTGTATGGAAACAAAAAAACCTCGAATAGAAAAAGCAATCTTGAGGGAAAAAAGAAACAACAACATGGAGCTGGAGGAATCAGGCTTCCTGACTTCAGACTATACTACAGGGCTACAGTAATCAAGACAGCATGGTACTGGCACAAAAACAGAAATATATATCAATGGAACAGGACAGAAAGCCCAGAAATAAACCCACGCACATATGGTCACCTAATCTATTTACAAAGGAGGCCAGAGTATACAATGGAGCAAAGACAGCCTCTTCAGTAAGTGGTACTGGGAAAACTGGACAGCTACATGTAAAAGAATGAAATTAGAACATTCCCTAACACCATACACAAAAATAAACTCAAAATGGATTGAAGACCTAAGTGTAAGGCCAGACACTATAAAACTCTTATAGGAAAACACAGGCAGAACACTCTGACATAAATTGCAGCAAGATCTTATTTGACCCACCTCCTACAGTAATGAGAATTTAAAAAATAAACAAATGGGACCTAATGAAACTTAAAAGCTTTTGCACAGCAAAGGAAACCATAAACAAGACCAAAAGACAACCCTCAGAATGGGAGAAAATATTTGCAAACGAAGCAACTGATAAAGGATTAATCTCCAAAATCTGCAAACAGCTCAGGTAGCTCAATATCAAAAAAACAAGCAACCCAATCAAAAAATGGACAGAAGACCTAAATAGACATTTCTCCAAAGAAGACATACAGACGGCCAACAAACACATGAAAAAATGCTCAACATCACTAATTATTAGAGAAATGCAAATCAAAACTACAATGAGATATCATCTCACGCCAGTCAGAATGGCCATCATCAAAAAATCTACAAACAATAAACACTGGAGAGGGTGTGGAGAAAAGGGAACCCTCTTGCACTGCTAGTGGGAATGTCAATTGATACAGCCACTATGGAGTACAGTATGGAAGTTCCTTAAAAAACTAAAAATAGAACTACCATGTGACCCAGAAATCACACTACTGGGCATCTACCCAGAGAAAACCATAATTCAAAAAGACACATGCCCCCCAGTGTTCACTGCAGCACTATTTACGATAGCCAGGACATGGAAACAACGTAAATGTCCATCAACAGAAGAATGGATAAAGAAGATGTGCTACATATATACAATGGAATATTACTCAGCCATAAAAAGGAATGAAACTGGGTCATCTGTAGAGACGTGGATGTACCTAGAGGCTGTCATACAGAGCGAAGTAAGTCAGAAAGAGAAAAACAAATATCATATATTAACACATATATGTGGAATCTGAAAAAATTGGTATAGACGATCTTATTTACAAAGCAGAAATAGACACACAGACGTAGAGAACAAACATATGGATACAAAGGGGGAAAGGGCAGGCTGGGATGAATTGGGAGATTGGGATTGACATATATAGAGTATTGATACTATGTATAAAATAGATAACTAATGATAACCTACTGTATAGCACAAGGAACTCTACTCCGTGCTCTGTGGTGACCTAAATGGGAAGGAAATCCAAAAAAGAGGGGATACATGTATACAACAGCTGATTCACTTTGCTGTACAGTAGAAACTAACACAACACTGTAAAGGAACTATACTCCAATAAATTTTTTTTTAAAAAAGAATAGCCTGCCAAAATGTCTTATTATTCAATCTTCACCATCTCTCTACGAAGTTTTCCCCATCCTTGATATGTGGAAACTGAGGTTAACTTGAGAGATTAAGTAACTTGCTGAATAATGTATTGGGTATCTGTAATGCATTAGCACTAGAACCCCAGGGCTCAACCAGAAGACATGGCCCTTTTCTTCATGGAACATACTGAGTAAAGGAGATAAAAAAGTAAATATGAAATTAAATACAGTGTGATGGTTGCTACAGGAGCACCTAAGAAAGCTTCTAACTCAGACCTGAGGAATTAGAGAAAGTGTTAGATACACTGAAATCTAAAAGGTGAATTGGATTCAGCAAAGTAGAGGCAGTGAAGACAGACCATGTAGAAGATACATTCAAAAGACCAGAGATAAAATGAACAAAACTGCAAAGTTGTGAAGTTTCAAAAAATGATGCTAAAGAAATCCAGCTCATGTAGCACCTTGTTGGTCATGGAAAGGAATTCAGACCTTATCATGAGACAATGGAAAACCATTGAAGGGGGTTAACAAGGATGAAATATGATCAGGTTTGTATTTCTGAAATATTTCTTTTACTGCAATATGAAACAAATGGATTAGGAAAAGAAGAAAGAAAAAGTATTTAGGTTGAATTGTGGATATATGAATATTTTGTCTAACAAAAATGACAATTTCATATGGTTCAGCCTACTAGTTAGGCAGCTGTTGCTTGCACTAAAGGAATGATAGGGAGAATAGAAATATATAGATGCTTTCCATATCTTCTGTAGCTATTTTTGAGAAGACACAGATAGCACTTAAAGATTGATTGGATATGGCAAAGAGAGAGAAAAGGAGGCATCAAGAGGGACCCTCCCCCAAAATTCCCGAATACAGCACCTAGGTAGATAGTGATAGCACCCATCTATGTAGGAAAATGAGTGAAAGAAACAGGAAGAAAGAGACAAAGAAATGGACTGACTGAAGGAGGTTACTTATTTCCAGAACTCACTATTCCAAGAGTATAGGAAATGGCTTAAAATCAAAATTCTAATTAAAAAAAAATGGATGATATTGTGAATAGATCAACTCTTTATATTTAAAAAATAAAATCCTTAAGCTAAATTGCCAATCCCTAACTTTCTGTAAAATAGATATTGCTCTCAACCCATTTAAAAAAAAAAGGCTCTCATTTTTGCATAGATTCATAATCTGACCTTCTCCAGATTGCCAAAGCCTAAGAAATAGCTTCAAGACTAGAGATTAACCTTTATAGGGTGCACTTGACATGAATTTTTAAGAGATATAGTGTCTTCAAATAAATGATCGCAACACAAATTTAAGATTCAATCAGAATTAATGGTGGTATTAGAAATGATAACTTCAATTATAAGCATAATGCATTTTCATTTCGGAGATTAATTTATGTAGAGTAGGTACTTGGAGTTTGCCCTGGTACAGCCATACTTCAAACCTGCTTGTGACCAAGAAAAGGCATTTGTGCTAGTTTGATCTTAGATAATAGCAAATGTTTAAAAAAATTAATATTATGTAACTCACTTCCCAGAAAGTTATTTTTTCCATTCACCTAAGAAAAGAGGTGTGGGTTGAAATTAAAACACTGAAGATGTGAATTTAATCAAGGAAATCTACAGTATTGTCCTCGTGTGAATTTTATATTCAACCTATGATTTCAAAAGAAGTAACTATAGGGCTTCCTTGGTGGCTCAGTGGTTGAGAGTCCGCCTGCCGATGCAGGGGACACAGGTTCGTGCCCCGGTCCAGGAAGATCCCACATGCCGCACAGTGGCTGGGCCCGTGGGCCATGGCCACTGAGCCTGTGCGTCCGGAGCCTGTGCTCTGCAACAGGAGAGGCCACAACAGTGAGAGGCCCACGTACCGCAAAAAAAAAAAAAAAGAAGTAACTATAAAATATTCTGCTGCATAAGAATAAAATAAGCAATTTATCTCAGTATTATTTTTCATCACTTCACTTTTTGAAAGAAAAAGGCAGTTCTTCAAAGAGATACATGACTAAAACTATAAAGTAATTTTTAAACATGTTGACAGCTATTTTTAAAATGAGGATCAGGAAAGTTCTCCTGAAAATGAAAATAGAAGTCTCTATAACATCAAAATTATCTAAATGGAAAATTCCAAAGAAGAATTTTTTTCTCTACCTAATTCAGAAAAAAACTATTTTTAAAAGAAATTTTCCTAGGGACACTGACAAAGTAGAGTATAAAGGTATACATTTCTTAAAGTATATGGATATTGAATCCATATTTAGTACCTATAAAATACATTGGATTAATGTGATTAAAAATTTTTGTTGAACTGTAAAGCCCTGAAGTGCTAAGAAGTATAGGTAACGTTAACTAACAGCTTTCTATATGCCACACAAAATATATGTTTTAGGTACTTTGAGATAAGTACAATTATTAGTCCCGTTTTACAGATGAACAAACAAAGTGTGGAGTTAAGGTTGCTCATCTGAGTTCTCCAGGCTAAGGAGTGGCAAAGTCAGCCCTTGATCTCCAATCTGTGTGCCTCTAAAACATAAGCTTAACTCCAGCATGCTCTATACTGCCCCTCCTTAACTCCAGCATGCTCTAAACTGCCTATCAAGGTGACCTGATATCCTCATATTTACTTTAGATCAGTGATCTTTTCATCGGCAATATTTAACTAATGGGGGACTTGGCACTAAGAGGTGAAAACTGGGGGCTTTGAGTGGGAATATCCACTTATCCATCTGGGCTGATCACTGAGTTTTTACCAAGTGAGTCATTTATCTATGTAGTTTTTCCATCTGCAAAATGAGAATTAGATTAGGTTACACTAGTGCACCATTTAAAGCGGTACTTCTGATACTGTTATTAGTTATTATATAAATTCATCATATAATAAATGAGGGGCCCTTCATAAAAACTCACTTTAAAATATTTCGATATAATATTCATTAATTCATCCAACATAATACTTGTTATACATTCAAAACACCTTGGTGGGTACTTCGAGGAAAAAAAAATGTCGAAGACATTCTATGCTTTTCATGATATATCAATCTACTTGGAAAGATACAAAACACATGTAACAAGCACACAATTACTAAGCAATATACAGACCAGTGCAAAATAATATAGTAAAAGAAATTCACCTAAATAGCTAGCTGCACAGGTACAGCTAGAAAAGAGAGGTAAAGGATGGGTTTTGACCCAGAATATCAAGGAAGTGATGAAGACGGACATCCAAAGGGAAAAGGTAGGAAAGCATGAGAATGTATATTTGGGGCTAATAAAGTTGTAGAAGAAATAAGAGCTGGGAAGTTGAGGTAGGGCAATTGACAGCCTCAAAGATCACACAACACAGATTAAATGAGAAAAAAAAAACACCTTGCTTTGACTTGCTTCTTCAAATTGCTTTTGCAATCTGGAAGACAAAAATCCTAATTCTAATATACTGTTGGCCCAAAGGGTTTGCCTAAAGAATCTATTAAATCAGTGTTCCATAAGTTAGCCCATGAGTTTCACTCTAAACAAATTGAGAGAACCAAACCCAAACATTTCCAATGCAAGTTGAAAGGTGGTTCTTCTTAGCCCAAAGTTTTCGTTTAGAAAAATACGTATTTATATACTTTAGATTTTCTTCCACGTTGCTTTAATGTTGTCTTAATGACAATTGTGTCTTTTGTTTTACTTTAATCTCACTTGTGTAACTTTTAATGCTTTCTGCAAAATTCAGCAGTTTAATCTGGAGTTAAAGAAATAAAACCTTGATGACTCTTAAAGAGTTTAAGATTAATGCAGGAAGAAATTACCTTGGTTAGTCATGCCCATTCTAATTAACGGCCTGAAGTTTGCTTTTGCTGCAGAAGTGGTAGGAGTTTGATGTGAAGCCAAGACTAAGTGAATCATGCTGTATGGCTTGTTTTTAATCACTAAATTCAAGAAGCTAAAACTGCATTTTGAATGACTGTATGATTGTATACGCTATCAAATAGTAACCAAACAAGATGGGACATTAATGTGCATGACAAACAGAAATAAGTACCTTCCTTCCTCTTTAGATTATATCAATAAAACAAGTGAATATTTTGTAGTTCGAAAGCAATATAAACACATTTTTAATGGAAGCCCACATATAACTGTCATGAATGCCTTTCCAAATAAGAATATTGTGGGCAGCTACTCAATGTCAAGACATGTATTACATTGGGAAATTTGTAACTGTTCTCCCAGAATATGCTATGAACACTGCAGTGTTTAATCAAGTAATCATGCAGCTACTGTTCTGCAAACTGTCTATCAGGTAAGCTGTGACTATATTTGCATAGAGTACATGAATATGAACACAGAAAAAAAGTTTTTTTTTTTTTTAACCTGCTTTCCCTTGTTCAAAGTAAAAGACAACAGGGCCAGTTGAAACTCTAGACTAAGTATATTCACACATGGCCTGAGAGTGAATGTTTCCCCTAATAACTGGCATTATTTGATATTTGATAAAAATACTGCTCACATTTTTATTAATGGGTAAAAATAATACCTAATATCTACTGGAAGATAATTACATGTCAGATACCATGGCAAGTCCTTTGCATAGAACTTCATTATTCTCAATAGTACACTATTGCAGTGTTTCTCAACTGGGACCATTTTGACCCCATGGGACATTTTGCAATGTCCGGAATCATTTTTGGTTGTCAGAATACACAGCAGAGGGGTTGTGCCATTGGCATATAAGGGGCAGAGGCCAGGGTTGCTAACTAAACATCCTTCACTGCACGTGACACCTTGTGCAACAAAGAATTATCCAGTCCAACATGCCAATAGTGCAGAGGTTGAAAAACCTTCCCCTACTTTTATCTTCATTTAACAGGTGAGAAAAATTAGTCTTAAAGAGGTTAAATAAACTGCTCAAGGTAACAGAACTAATAAGTGGTTGAGGTAGGACTCAAACTCTACATTGACTCCAAAGCCCACACCCTCTCTACTTCAGGTTCTAGCTGCATTGCACCTCACTGAAAAATCATTTACCTCATTGTACACAATCTTGTAATGCAGCAAACCTACTGCTTTGAATCAGAGGTCCTAGGATTTGGTGTAAGTAGGGCTGCTCACTACCTGTTTGATCTTCAGGAGTCATTCCAATTCTCATCAGTAATCTGGGAGCCTAGAGCTAGAGCTTCCTTAAACGTTTCTCCTAACTTTTTATGATTCTAGCCCCAAGCATTCTAGCAAGGTTACCTGATTGCCTCTGCATCCCTCCACTGGGTGTTAGAGTAGACCTCCCTTAGGCTTTGACCTTATTCTGTTCTCTGCTTCACAGCAAGCAGTAGAGGATTCCCTGGAGTGGCCCCCTGCTGACTTTGCCACCTTCTCCATGGAATAGAATTCTGCCTTCGGTGATGCCATGGATGACTTTTTCCACCTCTAGAGAACAACCCAAATACCACTGGGGATGTAAGGGGTGTTTGGCACTGCCCTTTCCCTCCAACTATCTATGGAGTATCAGATATTCCTTAGGGAGCCCACTAAGAGTTGACTCTCTCCCACTTTGAAGAAGTAAAGATTCCTAGGGGAGGGAATCCACAGCCTGACCTCCAAACCAAATAGCCGAGAACCCAATGTAAGTTGCTCAGTTACCTGCATGAACCCCAGGGACCAATCTAAAGCAACCCAAACAAAGTTAGCAGACAGCATGAGGCTAGATTCTCCATGCCCTGGGTCACCTTATTTTTATACCCATTACAGAAGTAACACACATGCTCCCAAAATAGCAGCTTTACTAACCCACAGCATAAGGAGCTGTGATTTGTTTCTAGATATAGATTTAAAATAAAAGAAACAATACTTCCTATTATGTACTCTTTTGAAGGATAAGATTTGTTTCCACAGAAAATGGGATACAGAAGAACACACAAAAATGCACTAAGATATCAAGCAGAACTTAGCCCACTAATGTGGATTTCATTTCACAGTATTTACAGATGTCATTGCCAGAAGTATTTCTGGTTCTTGAAACCTGTCTATGTCATACAGTGGTGATGGGTTTTTCTGCCCCAGTTAAAAAATATATAGGCCATTTCAAAGAGGGCGCATGGGGCTATGAAACCAGGAGCTCTTAACTCTACAACCAAAGCTTGAAATTCTTCACAGGATGCTATAGTCACTCAAAAGGGCTAAGTTTTTATGAGGAGATATAAGATGTAGCCACTCATAATCATGACAGTTCACTCATAATAATCCATGATTGGTGATCTGGGAAAGTAAATAAATGTCTCAAAGTTTTAAAAATATATCATTCTCACACCCAGTTGCACACAGTAACAGTAGATAGGTAGAACATGGAATAGTCATCATAACTAGATAACTGGAATTTACATTAGAACCTGAACTTCAACAGATAGTTTCTTCTTATCCTCCTAAGTCACCTCTTAGATGCACTAACAAAGACCAAAATTATCCAATGTGGATCATATATCCTTGTTGGAGGAGGTCATAAAGAGGATATGACCACAGGGTGACCCAAGAACTGGTCTCCAGCAACTGAAGTAACAGCTCCTTACTCCCTCCCTTATCCTTGGAATGTACATTCTGCCCACCGTTCCTGCACTCAAAGCCACTTCAAGGATGCAGCCTTGGGAAAATAAGATGTTACTGAGACCATCTACCTGACTGAACCCCATTAAGGCCTCTCTATAAACTCTTAGGACTCTGGCAGGTGGGTGCAAGACCTACTCATCTTGCAGCCACTCAAGACAAGACTCATATGTAAGTTCCCTTGCTTATTGAAACTACCACCTACCAATCTGGAGCGGTCAGCCTTTTTCTTCAATGTACTGGGATCAGTTTTCAGTTTTACCCAGGGAACTCCCTAAATTGAGAATCAACATTCCCTTGTCTCCACCAAACCAGCTTCTCTCTGGCAATGGCTCTAATGATGAGTAAAGTCCAAGTAGTAGAATGAGAGGGAAACAGGAACCCTCCAATATTCAGAAACTTAAAGTTTTCTGTGAACAAGTACAAAGGAACTACAGCTTAAGTATCAGTGTCGTGAAATCCCCGTTACCCACCCCAGCCCTACCTAGCTTGGAAGAGTTTCTGCTTTAATCCTTCCGAGGGAAGCATGAGACTGCTCCCTGGAAAGGCCAGTGCAGTTCAGAAACACAGGCACATTTCCCACCAGAAAAACAATCAAGATGACAAGAACCTCATCTCTGGCCTTGGTGCTTATGGTACTCAGGGCAGTCAAGTTCCCTCAACCCCACAGACCATGTGGTCGGGGTGGTGCCCAGTGTAGTGCCACTGGTTAGATTTAAAGCGGCCTCTTCCCATTGTCTGAAAGCTAATCAAATGCTTTAGAAATAAAGCACAGTATCTTTCTACTCTTTGAGCTTCAGATACTGCAAAAATGGAATCAACTGCTTCTAGTGGAGCCCTAGGGCTAATCTGATTCTAAATAATTCACTGTTTTCTGGTCATCTCGTTATTGTGCTCCCACCCTTATCCAGTCTCCTACCTGAAAACATTCACACACACACACACACACACACACACACACACACACACACACACTCCTTTTCTTTCGCTCCATGTATTTCCAAATATTTAAGCGGGATGTGAGCTGGCTAAACCAGGCTTGAGCAGGACAGCTGGAGCTGTCACGGAGCTATCTCCCCTTGACATATAAGTCAGCCAAATTGCCATAGTCAAGTAGCAATCATTTGTCTTTTCCCTCATCTCCTCAGAGCAGAATCTGATGCTCAGGGTGGTTTTAGAATATGGACAGGGGTCTCCACAGTCAGGAAAAGACATCTGATGCCTTCCCCTCCCCTCCCCCAAACCATGTTCAGCAGTTGTGACTCCTCTAAGGCTTGGATGTGGGTCTCCAGAGGTGAAAGGAGCATGGATTAGCCCACTGTGCTGCCTTGCCCACAGCATAGTATAATATTAATTAGTCACCTTCCTTATTATTCAGTCAAAATATGCCAGACTGAAATAAATTACATTCTTAGCACATATTTCACACCCCTGGATCAAGTCTTGCAAGGGTTTTCTTTTATTATTTATAAGATCATGTGCTGTCTTCCTGCGGAAAATGAGATGGTCTGCATGAGGAAAAAGGTAAAAGAAATGCAGAGAAATGAAACAATCAGATATTCCCTAATGATATTTAAAAATAGAAGATTTGCTACTGTTACATACAGCATGTTCCATCTTTTGAGATATAATGGCTCTCTTGTGGTTTAATGGAGAATTACTTTCAGTAATTGATTATTAAAATTTAAAATTGCTAACCGTCTTCATTATTAGATGAGCGAACATGTTATCCTTGTAATTAAAAAAGCCCGAGACTCACTTTCATCCTGTTGACAGAGCAGGCAGACTGTCTCTGCACTCAGACTTGATGGTTTCAGGCTTCTTGTTTGACAAAAACAACCAGCCAGTCATTTGATGATGAAAATGCAGAACATTCACAGAGACTGAGCAGAAAATATAATGAACAAAAAATAAAATAATAAAAGCCCTACAAGCTAATTAAAGTTTTCAGTCCCAACTCATTAAATGCTCTGCATCACTTATGGGATATTTCAGTGTGCTGTACTCAGGTAACATGGGCACTGTCACGTCAGTCCAGCCTCCTTCAACGTGCCTTCAGAGAGTATCACAACCTTTCCTCTTCCACCTGTACCAGCGCCTGCCCTTTCACATTTCACCTCGAGATGTTACCATTATAAATCGTTGGTTTGGGTAACTTATTACACAAAGGGGTATTGGAAAAATACAGTGTGATTTCCTGCCCTCTGGATGTGTTTAGGATGTGTCCAGACTGGCATGGAGAGCTCTAAGGCTTAAGCACCCTGCTAAGTCCAAACAGTGGTACCTCAAAATCCCTTGCGAAGTCCCCCATCCCAAGAGAAAAAGCGTTATCAGTCATTTATCCACATACTAGGGGTGGGGAATTTGTCTTGATGGGAGCTTGCATTTCCTTCAATGTTTTCATCATATTAGAGTGTTCCTTTTGTGAAGGCAGCACTCAGTGATCTCCAAAAGGAAATTTTATAACTGTCAATGAAAAGAGCCTAACAAAGGGGACATTTTTCACAACTCAAGTATTAGACAGATGTCAGCCTTTGGGAGAGGAAAATCCAGCAGACTTGAGAAGCACAAATGTGAGTGAAGCAAAGATTTTTGTGCCTGAAGATATATTCTGAAAATCAAGGAAAGCGATCTGAATATCAGCATTCCTATAAAGTCTCAATTGTTTAGCTCATAAAATCCCCACTCAAATGCTGATTTTTAAAAATGGACTAATCAATGACTTGTCAATATTTTCTTAAGATTCAGACCCTCAAGGATGTCCTCTCTGCTTCAACCCAGCCAACCTTGATTATTCTTTACTGCAAATTACTATCCTACCCTTTGTCCACAGTCAGACTATGATATCACTGGGCAATATTAAGATGGTGCTGTAAAGCTATTCTCATTTACTTGTCCTTGTATTTATCCTCCCAGTTAGATTATATAATTCTCAAGAGTAAGAGAAATTTCTTTTATTTCTTTTGCTATTTTCACTTACCTGCGTAGCCCCTTACCTGATATCAAACTCAGCCAGACATCAGGTCTACCACCCATCTTATTTGCTTTCTGGGTTAGATATGAAAGTTTGACAAGAAGCTGAGATGTTCCATACTAATTAAATATAACCTTGAATTTAGGACCCATACAGACTCGCTCAGCTTTCTTCAACCACAGAACAATTTTCTCAATTCTCCCAAGGATGGTACGTGGCTAGTTGTATTCTAGTAAATTCATTACTTGTAATGAACATTAGGGCGTAATACTCGAAACTTCTTGAGAAAGGCTGATCTAGATTGTTCTTTCAGATTACCTTCAACAATCTCATAAAGTCATTAATAAATTTTCAAAAATCCTTTCCCTCTTCCATAGCCTTTCTGGCTTTGGTGATGTAACAACTTTCCTCCTAGAATATAAAGTACCAACCAATTTACAAGGCAATCTCACATGTTACCCCCTCATAATCACTCTTGCCTACCCAAACACCATGACACCTTACTTGTACTAATGACACACATTTTCACCCTCTATCAGGTACCACTATTAAATCACATGCATTCTGATAGCATAATTCACATTTGGACACTTTTCTATGTCTCACAGCACCTAGAATCTAGTTTTAAATGCGTAAGGGATTATAGTACATATTAACTGAATGAATGAATGGATAAAATCAATAGAATGGGCTAGTGCTGGATTTTTTTCCATTTCTCAATCTCCTTTCTTAAATTTAAATTGAAGGAAAATAGCTACCCAATACAAGTGTACTGATTAACTGTTTACAAAACATTTCTTTCCCGTATGGGGATTAAAAACTTATACCCACAAATTCCTGATCTTCCCATCTCAGTTGATGAAAATTTCCCAGTTTCAGTATCTCAGGCCATGATCTCTGAGTCATCTTGGCTGTGCCTCTTTCTCTTAAACCCCTTATCCTACCCACCAACTGATTTTGTCTGCTCTCTGTCAAAATAGATCCAGACCATTTCTCACCACCTCCACTACTAACAGCTTGTTCCAAAGTACCATCATCTACCCCCTAGATTATTCTAATCACCTCCTAAGGTCCCTCTCTGTTTACTGCCAGAAGTATTCCATTACAGCATCTCTTGGTTCAAGGCATTCCTCTGCCCAAATCCTCCAGTACGTCCCAAATGCATTACAATGGCCTATCAAGTCCTACAAGATCTGCCTGCCCCTTCTCATCTTTCACATCATCCTCTGCTACCCCATCCCTCCCTCATTGTCACCAGGCATTCTGGCCTCCTTGCTCTTCCTCCAACCAGGCATTCTCATGCCTCAGGAAATGCCTCTTGGCCTTTGCACATGCTCTCCTCTCAGCTTAGACCGCTCTTCACCAACATAGATGGGAGGAGAGGTTTGCTCCCTACTTTCTTCAGTTCACTGTTCAAATATCACCTTACTATTAAGACCTTCGGAAATGTATACATCTGTTTATTCTACAACTAGTTTCATCCAGTTAATTTATCAAGGCAGTTTTAAAATGGAGAAATCACAAAAGTTGTAAATTGTTTACAGAATATCACCCTATCAGAGAAAAATCCGAACGTTGACATAGTTTAGGTGTATGATATGGGCAGTGTAAAAAAACTATGGCTTCCTAGGAGGAGACTGTTTAAAATGCATTTCCCACTCTAGTTTCTTTCTGTCACATTCTTTTCAACTTCCACAAATGCTGAGAATGCCTAAAAAGGGTTCTCAGAAGGCTTCTGACAACTAACTGAAAAGATATCTACCACTCCAAATTACCTTTGAACATTGATTCTATTGACCCCATTTTCCTATCAGGAATAGGGCTCCGGAAGGAAGGTAGGAAGGGAAAGGAAAAATTTAAAGAAAGAAAAAAAACTTTTATTTACTACTGCTTTATAGTCAGACAAGTCAGACTGACAACAAAAATTCACTGAGCAGCAAAAGATTTCCCTCCAAGCTTTTGTTTTTGTTTGTGTTCTTATTTTATACTGGTTCTTCCCATACATAATAATATCCTGGCAGCAATTCAACTGATAATAGCCTCTTGGCATTAAAACAATTTCTGGAAAACATTTCAGTTTTGTTAAATTTTTACAACCTATCATATTATGGGACCTGGACCAAGGCTAATTTTTGTGGTTGAAGAATTTGTAGTAGCAATTTTGCCTGATTGGCTTCATATAGTAAATAATAATAATAAAAAAAAGTTTTTCCAAGGATCCCTGAAAATTTGATCTGGATGGAATAGTGGCTGATCCACCCCTTCACTTTAAAGATAAGGATACAAAGACCTAGTGAGATTAAATGATTTGCCCAAGGCATGAGATCTGTTACCAGAGAGCTGGGAATAAAACTCAAGCTCTTTGGCATTCACTGTTCCCTCCTCTTCACTGTGTTTGAGCTTTTTTCATTATGGTGCCATTCTGGCACTCACAGTGAAAATCCAACTAACATTAGCCCTAATGCCTAGGAAGCTGTAATCCAAAACTTGAGACCAAATGGATAACATGAAAATCATCATAGTTGAATTTATGATGACATATACTTTTCAGTTTACAACTTATAATCTTCAATCAAATCTATCACCTCATTTTATCCTCAAAAGAATGCTCTACAAATTATGTAATAGAAAACATTGCATAAATATGAATAGATAACATTTAAATACTCCAGTGTGCTCTCTGGAAGATGGTCAGGAAAGAGAAGTCACTGTGGCTTCTTACATGTATGAATAAGAAGATGCTCCTACTACATATGCTAGATGCCACTAAACTGGTTTTATGATCAACCTATACATATATATAAAGGTTAAAATTACATATATATATATTTGTATACATATATATATGTAGAGAGGTGTGTATGTATGTATGTTTTTTATAAATATATACATGTAATTTCTATTTTTATTTTTGTAGTCATATTTGGAATCCACTAATGCTCTTTGCTATATTCCATGTGTCAGCACAGACGAAAGCCATCTCAGGGCTCTGGAAATGGCAGAGAGTGAATAATTAAGATCAGGCATCAAGACATTGACATGTCATTCACTGGTAACACGGAGGGACGGGATGCCAATAGTACTTTCTAAATATGCCACCAAGGGAGGGATTTCCTAGATCCTTAATAAAATTGGCCCCCATACATAATGGATACTACCAGCTAGTACCTGCTTTCCACTGCCTAGCTTATGTCAAAATTATGAAGGGAAAAAAGAAGAAAAAGGTATCGCCCATTTGCTTATGGAGTATACAACTGTCTATTTTGTGAAATTTGAATGGAGTGAGGGAGGGCCTCTGGCCAAAAGTATATCTCTCAATACCTGTCATACTGCCTGAAATCCCACCATTATCAACTCAATCCTTTGCATCTTGAATCTTTTTCAGGCCTTAAGCAAGCCTATTAAAATGCATATACTTTAAAAAGTGACACAATCTTCTCACAGATTAGGCCCTTAATTAATGGGACCCAGGATAAACCAGGGATGAGGAGAATGATAGTAGAGGGGTGTTTTTTAAATAATACAACACAAATATACTTCCAGATATGAAAATTTGCCTGGGGCCATTATACATATCAGAATGTTGAGTGGGAAATTTCTATTTGGGCATTAGGGTCCACAATTGAATATAACAAACAAAAAATGCTCAAACTGTAAAGGGAATCACCAGCAATTGGGGCCAGGCAGCCTGCTCCCAGCACTGCAGGAGTTTGGTATCTTTAACAAATCACTGGAACCTGGCTTTGGGAAGGGGACCCAGAGCAGATTCCTTATAAAATTCTAAGCCTGTTTATACTTGCCGGTGGGGGGAAGGTCCTAATTATGTTTTGAATATATCTGAGTCCCTGTCTGAGATCCTGGATACCTACCTACAAGTAGGGCTGGGTACACAATGATGTATACCCCTTATTGTTTTTCCTCATCAAAGCCAAATGTCATGATAGGCTTACCACCCAGGAAGACCTCATTCTAATGGACCTAATATAATTAATGCTTAGATTCCTAAAATCTACAAGGTTGAACTAACATGTGAGAGATTAGATGACAGATAATTAAATCACTTTGTATGACACGAAAAAGAAAAGGTAGAAAAAGTGCTATGAAAACTCCCTGAGGAGGGACTGGCAGCAATGTGATCATGAGAACATCTGAGACCACGAGCCATCCCACACTACCCTGCATGCCAGTAGTCTACTATGCATGCCAGGACGAGCCAAGACTGAGTGTCCCTATATTTTATTGCATCTGTTCATTTGACCAGTGGTAAATGGGGAGGAAAAAGTCATCCAGATCCTCTATAGGAAACCCTACTCATGACTGGATAAAACCTTGACTGAGTTTGAGAACACCTCACAAGAGAAAGAAGGAGAGAGTAAAGAAAACCCAAAATGCAATGGAACCTAATATATACTCTCTCTGACAAAACCCCCAGCCAGACCAAACTGTGACGCACCCCGGGAAACAGCAGCTCGTTTGAAGAAAAGATGTTCTGCGACCCCCAATGGGACAGTACTGCCATCAGGGACAGATTCTACAAACCTAGATAGACAGAGTAGGGAAAGGCTCTATTCACTCACTGGAATTTCCTGGCGCTTCCGTAAGCGTCTATAAACACAAGTCTAAGGGGTATATGCTGTTCCAATATATTTTGGTATAAAAGTTGTAACCAGGAGAGTCTTAAAATAAAAGTACTGGAGGGAAAGCTCTGAGTCCGTTGAAGAAGGCGAGGCCATTCTGAAAGCCAGCATCTACTGCAGAGGGGGGCTTGAATCCCCCGAAACCATTCAAATAGTCTGTTTCACTGATATAATTATTAAATCATTGATTAGTGTGCTGAGTTGTCTTTATTACAGGTGAAATAGCCACTGCCAGCTGTTTCTGTGGTAAGTTCCTCAGCTAGAGAAAAGCTGGCATTGTGCCCAGATGTAGCCAGGGAGCCCCACTGATTCAAAGTGGTTTTTCTTTCCTCCAGCGAGTGCTTCCCCCTGTCATTACATGGTTTCCCTGTGCTCTCATCATTACAACAATAGAATCCATAAAACCAAACACAGAAACAAAGGG
This sequence comes from Globicephala melas, assembly GCF_963455315.2. Lineage (NCBI taxonomy): Eukaryota > Metazoa > Chordata > Mammalia > Artiodactyla > Delphinidae > Globicephala > Globicephala melas. The sequence goes on along the minus strand of NC_083320.1, from coordinate 67,053,648 downwards.
ATAACTTACTGGCAACTAATGAAACACAGAAAGACTGTTCAAGCAGTGTAAATGTGAAAAGGCTTTGAACCCGTTTAAACAATCTGCTTGTATTCCATTGCCCCGCGGTAAACACAGGCATGCAGGCAAGTGTCTCAGCTTCGTAAAAATGACAAAATCTTTGCCTTAAAGGTCTGCTCACTTGTTACTCCACTTCTCAAACACTTTCTGGAGTGCTCGTTTGCTTTCTGACCACTTGTCCAAATTCTACCCATTTATCAAGGCTGGCTTATCTCCCAGCTTTTCTAAGAAAATTTCCCTGAACATGCAGACTCTGCTGAGCTTTCTTTTCTTTTCTTCTCTTTTCATTCTTCAGTATTTGAGGTGTGTGCCACTCATTTGGCCAGCAGGTGCCAGGGCAAGTATGGGAAATTTCGAGAATCCATGCTACATCACAAAAGACCAAGGCACTTCCCTCTGATCCCAGATGCACACTCAGAAACTTTCTCAATCAACACTCCACTTAGTCCCATCACTTGCTTAGCACGAGCAGGTGAGATGAAACCTGTTTGCCATGCCTGGTGCTGAGGAAACAGGACAAGCCTTGGCATCAGATGAACCAGGATTCAAACCCTAGATCAAAAGTTTATTAGATGTGTAACCATGGCTTTTGTGTTTCTTTTTTTAATCCCCTGAGACTCAGTGTTTTAATCCATAGAATAGAAATGATACGATCTTTTTTCAGTGTGTGCCATGCCCAGTACCTGACATAGGGTGGCATTAAGCACCTAAAGTGTGAACATTACACATTACACAAAGTCCTCTCTCCTTCCCCATCCCTGCCCCCCAAGGGCACTCATTATCATGCACCACTAATCAGGTCTTCTCTCTCCAAGAAAACTGTAAGTTCCTTGAGGACAGGGCTACAGAGGTTCTCTATGCTAAAACTAAAACTGTATACATAGACTCTAAACTTTTTGGCTTTTCTCCTAAAATAGTTCGTATAGACTGGAAGAAATATAGGTATTTTATGAATGAAAATAGGGGATTAATGAGCTAACACTTTCAGGTAGCTGATTTCAGCATTATGATCGTTCTCTATAGATTCTATGATATGAAAACATGATGGAATAAAATGAAGTCCTGCCCATTTTTGGTCCAGATACATAACAACCTTAATAATATGCTTGCAGATTCCTGTCTGGGAGCATTCTGACACATTCTTTTAGTGTCTTCACAGGATCTGCTCAATTTGGGAGAGAAGCATCCTGGTTTGGTCCAGCACAGTGTGACAAATGGCAAGTAAAGAACACATCTACCTCTTAGTTCGATGCATGCAGCCAAACTGTGAGAATCATTTTGAAAGAGAAGTAGAGTTAACACAGATATCATGCTATTCTTGAGAGAAGAACTTACCTATCGTGAATATGAAATTGCACTTTTAACCAGGACTAGCAGGATTTTTTAATGCTTCCATGCCCTACTCCCACAATGCATCACTAAATAGACAGGTTACTATACATGGTCTAAAATATATTAGAGACCCATTTCTTTAACTCATACATCTCCATTCCTTCTCTATGCTGAAATACAGCTTGTGATGCAAATAAAAATCAAATATTCCAAGTTAAAAGTCCCCTTTGTTTCTACATATAGTAAATGCAAAACCTCTAGTCACTGAGAAATAGATTAAGTAATCATAGAATCACAGAATTTTCAGCGCTGGAAGGGACCTTAGAGATCATCTAGTCCAACCCCCTCATTTTAACAGATGAGGAGACTGATATCAGTAGAGGATTATAGTCTCAGGGGTAAAACAGAGTTCATTAACTCATCTTAGAAAGGACCTGTTTTTGTTGTTAGAATAAATGATTAAATGATTCCAATTTCATGCCACCTCCTTTATTCAGAAAGTTTATCATTCGCCTTCTCCTTTTGTCCGTGTAACCATGACAATTGCTGGGAATAATATAGCTATCAGTATAAAAATAGCCTCATTAGCATCAACAAGGAGCTCACCAATCAGCTTGGACCTATTAAAGGGCTGATAACCACCTTCCCTGCCTCACACTTAGCCACACACTCTCCTCCCTTAGAACGGCTCTTTCCTCTTCTGAGACTGTCTGTCACAGTTTGACAGCTGGGATTTACAAGTGGAATCCTACCTGAGAAAGCCCTGTTCTCAAGCAGGCTCAGTTGGATCTTGTCCTGGGATTTCTGGCCTGCCTCTGCTTTCAAGAATGTCTAAAGCAAAAGTGAACATTTTCCTTCTGTGATATGGCAGAGGATGGAGAAATATTAGCTATAATTTAGGAATGGACACATTCATTAGCAGGAATCCTTTAGAAAGGGTTTGTGTTTATTTTAGGTTCTTCCTTTGATTCTTCCACTGCCACTCCCCACCCCACCATGAGCAATTTGATGATTTGTGCCAATTTCGATAGGTTTGTACGCAACAGAAAACAGTCTGTCAAGGTATTTTCATCTCACACACACACCGCCCCCCCACCCAAAAAAAGCACAAACCAAATAAAAATTAAAAATAGGAAACAAAACTATCAAAGGGTAGAGAGAGGCATTAGATCCATTTTAAATCACTGGCTAAATTCACCTTGGCTAAATTTCACTGAAAGAGAAAATTAAACTGAATTGTCTACTTGAGCTACAGGGAAGGAGGAGACTGATGGAATGGCGCTCAGCAAACTGCTTTGAGAATTAAAAGGTTACAAAATATAACACAGCTTTAAAAATATCAATAGATGGACAGTCCAGAAATAGATCCATGTATATATATGAACAATTGATTTTTGAAAAAGGTGCAAAGGCAATCTGGTGCAGAAAGAATAGTGTTCTCAACAAAAGTACTGAGACAACTGAATATTCATATCCAAAAAGATGAGCATTGATCCAGATCTTTCACCGTATAAATATTTTTACTCAAAATGGATCATGGACCTAAATGTAAAACCTAAACCCAAAAATCTTCCAGAAGGAAGCATAGGAAAAATTCTGTAGCCTTGACCTAGGCAAAAATCCATGAACCATGAACGGTAAAACTGATAAACTGGACTTCATCAAAATTGAGAATATTCCTTCAAAGACATCACCAAGAGAATAAAAAAGCAGCCACAGCAGGGAGAAAATATTTGCAAATCACATTTCTGTTACAGGATTTGTATCCAAAGTGTGTGTGTGTGTGTGTGTGTGTGTGTGTGTGTGTGTGTATATATAATTCTCAAAATTCAATAATAAGAAAACAATCCAATATAAGAGGGGAGCAAAATATCTGCATAGTCACTTCACCAAAGAGGATATAAGGATGTCAAAGAAGCACATGACAGTCATTAGGTAAATTAAAATCACAATAAGATGCCACTATATCACTCATGGCTAAAATTAAAAAGGCCAAGCTTACTCGGTGTTGGTGAAGCTATGGAGCAACTAGAACTCTCATACACCAATAGAGAGAATATGAAATGGCACAACCTCTTTGGCAAACAGTTCAACAAAAATGAAATATACACTTATTGACTTATATGACTTATCTAGTCATTCCACTTCTATATATTTCCCCAAGAGAAATGAAAGCATATATCCATACTGAGACTTGTTTTGATACTTGAATATTCACAGCAAATTTGTAATATCTGAAACCTGGAAACAGTCCAAATGTTTATCAACATTTATTACTGAATGGATAAATAAATCGTGAAATATTTATAGAACGAAATACTACTCAGCAAGAAAATGGAATAAATTGTTAATACACACAACATGGATGCTGCTTATACAGAAAAGATGCCTTCGCTGAGGTCAAAATATTTACCCTGAAAATAAAATTCGAGATAATTACGCTGAGCAAAAGAAGCCAGATCAAAACGACAGCAAAAAATAAAGAGTATATACTGTATGAATCCATTTATATAAAATTAGAAAATGCAAACTAATCTATGGTGAAAGAAAGCATATCAGTGGTTTTCTAGGGATGGGAAGGGGGTTTGCTGCGGGTGAGGATGGGAGGATAAAAGGAGGGACTGCAAAAATGCACGAAGAAACTTTGGGGGGTGTTTATTATGTTTATTAATTTGTGGTGAAGGTTTCATGGGTGTAAATACAGGTCAAAACTTATCCAATTTTACAGTTGTATAAGATTGTAGGAGTAATAAAAATAAATATACCATGGGCTTAATTTATTGATATGATTCCTTTTGATGATTATAGAATGCTACTTTTGAGGACATGGGTCAAGGAGAAATAAAGTATGAGGTAAGCATGACTAAGGAATACAGTACTTAGCAAAAGAGCCATACAACATTGCCAGCTTAGGTATTTGAGTGCCCTTATTTCAACTTAATTTGGAAATCATCTTCTAGAGTACAGCTTCTGAAAGCAGCAATATTTCCAATTGTTTCTTTTTTTAATTTATCCTCAGCACTTCAAGCACTACCCTCTACTGAGTACTTACTCTGTGCCTAGCATCTTACCAAGCACTTTACATGCATTTCCTCATTTAATTCTCCCAGTAGGTATTGTTGTACCCATTTTACAGATGAGAAAAACTGGGTCTCCAAGAGTTAAATAACATGCTCAAAGTTATACAACCAGTAAATGTCAGGCAGAACTCAGATTCACAAGCAAATCTGACTGTAAAACCTCATGCCCTAAACTACTGCTACTTATTCAGAAGAAAGAAAGAATATGCTGAGTGGAAAAATAACACCACGTCCTTTTGACTTAATTAATCTATCCCCTTGAAGGGACTTCCTGCTTAAGTACATGATCTCCTTTCATGCAGTTCAACAAAATGCATCATACTCCATAATCCTGAGTAGATTTTACTCTTCAGGGTACAGGGAGACTAGGGAAAAGCCTGTCTCTCTCTGATAATATAATTTAAAGACCTTGAATCATGGACGAAGGTAAGTAAATACAAATATGTAAGATACAGAGATGAGACACAGAGCCACTAAAGGATGTAATATACTTCTGTGCAATCTGTTCACTGTACAAGTGCATGTAACCGAAGGGGCAAGTGAAGCTTTGCACCCAGACTTCATCCACCAAGCCTGGGCTTGTGCCCTCACTCAGGGCTTCACTGACAAAAGAAAGGGCACTTTAAAAAAACATTTGCTCAAAGCTGTGATGTGAGCTAGCAGTGGCCCTGATGAACAGATTTCCTTTGTTTGTCTTTTGTTCTTTGACTATCTTCCAAACTCATGACATTACATTAACGCTCTTGGATTTTGCATTATTCATGTCAAATAATCTGCTAAATAATACATCCTAGAAGGCACGACCCGAGCCAAGGTAACTCACATAAAAAAGAAAAAAATAATAGCATAAATCATAAGTGAAATAAAGATTTTTAAAGAAATTTTATGGTATTTAATTAATCTACCAGTTTTACTAAGTTGCTTTCAAGTGAAATGGCTCTTTACCAGTGCCTTTTGAAAAGGTTAAAAGTGAATTCCCTGAGCTACAATCATTAGCATATAGATGTCTCTAAGTGTTAATTTCTGTTTTCACTGAATGAATGTAATTTAAAATGAGGCCCTTTCAAATCAGTTAACTTTGGCCATTTGAGAAAGATAAGAAAAATGGACTCGAGCATGAAGCCCCAGCAGAACCTGCTTCTTCAGGATAAGTACTATATGCCACAGCCATGCACCACTTTGGGAAATTACAGGCCTGTTCAGAAAGAGAAAGAGGGTTTGAGGTGAGGAGGTTAAAAGGACCCCAAACATTTGCTTTCGATTTAGCTAATCATGGAAAGGAAATTGAAAATGAAGAAATCAGTTTTGAAAAATATGGCAGTCATGTCCCTAGAGAAAAACCCAGTCATATTGTTGATGAAATCCAGCAGCAGCAACTTCTTCTTCCTGCACAGTGCTTGGCACACAGAGGTTACTCAACACACATCTGCTAAATTGTGTTATCATAAATGGACATACATGTCTAACAGTGATCTCAAAGATCAAGTCCTTTATTTTACTCATGCTCCCTTTACAACCTCTTTTTACGGCAATAACCCTTTGAAAATAGAAATCAGGTTCTGTCAATCGTGTACTTACACTTCAATAACTTCCCTTTACTCTTGCTAAGAGTCAAATTCAAACTCTTATGCACAGCCCATAAGACCCTACGTGATCTATCTTTGTGACCTCCTCTCACTCTCATCCCCACTAGGCTCAACTAGACTTGTTTCCCTGTCTTTCACACACACAGCCCTGTCCTACCTCAGGGGTCTTACTTTTGCCCCTCTCTGAATGGAAGGCTCTTCCTCTAAGCTCTCCTATGAGCAGCTCCTGGTCATCCCCCAAGCCTCAGGTCAAATGTCACATGTTTAAGTAGGCTTCTCCTCATCAGCCTACCTAAAGTGACCCACCCCCAGTCCCCACGGTGGTTCTGCATCTCATCACTCTCCTGTCATTATACTTTCCAAATCTGACATTATAGTTCTTATCTAACGTCTGTCTTTCTCTCACAAATGTAAGGGCATTGTGAGAGCAGGGAGCTAGTCTCTCATTCACAGCAATATCCCTGGTGCCTAGAGCACTAGGCACAGTGCCTGTTCCTCTGCTGGAGATCAAAGAATATTTTCTGACTTAATAAGGGAATGGCAGACAGATAAATTTACCAGTCCCACTCTAGAGTTTTGTAATGGCATGTAAGCCTAAAGATGCATAAAGCCCATTGCATACAGAGAACAGTTTAAATTAAAAAGCCTATAGACTCACTGCCTTCAGAGTGCTATTTTAAAAATCCAAGTATTACCTATATTCCCTCACAGCCCTTAGAACACAGTAGCACAACTGTATTTAACACATGGTGCTGACCTGTCTGCCACACTCACACTAGACTTATCTATTTAGAGAAACACTCCCACACCCTAAATTGTAACATGTGACAGGAAAGACATCACATCTAGCTCAACTTTGCATCCCGCAGAGTGCCTTGCAAATAAATATACATTAGCCATTCAATTAGTCTCCACCTTCACCAGAATTCAGACATACTGCCATTTGGAGTCCTTCTCAAAACTGGCTTCAGGCACTTGCCAGAGCAAGGAGAAAAAGGCGATCGCCTAACAGATCTCTATGAGACTAGACTAGAACTAATCATTCACTCATTCTTCACTCAACAAATGCTACTGAACACCTACCTACGCACTGTGTTCTAAACACTAAGCTAAGTGTTGGTTATACAGCGATAAACAAGGCAGATTAAGGTCCCTCTTGGAGCTTATAGTCTAATAGAGAAGAAATACCATACCCAAGTATAGACAAACTAACAAAATCCCATAATTCAAATTATGAAGAGTTTTATAAAGATATGAATTGGGCTAATGATACAGAATAGGCTGTAGTCAGGGTTTAAGGTGGCTGGGGAAGGCCTCTCTGAGATACCATTTAAATGGATACCTTCAAGAGAGGAGGGAACAGCTTGTGTTGCAACCCTGACTTAGGAAAAGTCGGGGTGCACTGAGTAACTTAAAGAGGACCCTGGGTCTGGGAGCATACTTAGAAGCGGAGTGAATGACATTGCAAAGGGAAGCATGGTCTGGATCACAGAAGACCTCGTGCATCATAGCATGACTTCTAGTGCATTCATAGTGCAAGAAACAATGGAAAGCCATTGAAGAGATTCAAACAGAAGCGTTATAGGCTATATACCCATTTTAAAAAGATTATTCTGGGGGCTGTGTGGAGAATCAGTAGTCCCCTTTAACCACAGGGGATATATTCCAAGACCCTCAGTGGATGCCTGAAACTGCAGATAGTACCGAACCCTACATATACTGGATTTTTTTTCCTGTATATACATACCTATGATAAAGCTTATTTTGTAAATTAGGCACAGTAAAAGATTAACAAATAATAAAATAGAACAATTACAACAATATACTGTAATAAAAGTTATGTGAATGTGGTCTCTCTCTCTCAAAATATCTTATTGTACAAATGTAATGCCTTTTTTCATCTTAACGAAGCACTCACACACTGTGGCTGTAACTTTTGCAGTTTAAGGTGAAAGAGTAAAACTACATGAATTTCTCTTTCCTTTTTCATAATTTCATAGACAGAAGATTCGTTCTTACCGTAGGTCTTGGCAACCTCAGCATACAATTTTTTTCTTTCCTTATTAAGTCGAGAACTTGCTCCTTTTCACTTTACGGCTTGTCTTCGGCATATCCGAATTACCAGCGTTCTTACCGTAGGTCTTAGCAACCTCAGCATACAATTTTTTTCTTTTCTTATTAAGTCGAGAACTTGCTCCTTTTCACTTTACGGCTTGTCTTCGGCATATCCGAATTACCAGCGTCACTACTCTTGTGCTTTGGGGCCATGACTAGGTAAAATAAGAGTTACTTAAACCAAGCACTGTAACACCCCCACGGTCGATATGATAACGAGCTGCGTCACTGAGGGACTGACGTGCCGGATACGCCGGACAAAAGGAAGATTCACGTCTGGGGCGGGACCTAGCAGGAACATCGCGAGATTTCATCACGCAAGCTCCTCAGAGCGCCGCTCGGTTTGAAACGTATGAATTATTTATTTCTAGAATTTAACGTTTAATATTTTTGGACCAGGATTGATCCTGGGTAACTGAAACCTTGGAAAGCAAAACCACGGATAATGGGGGACTACTATAGATGGGTCATGGAGACTTATAAGTGCCGGACCTCATCCAATACACTCAGAAAACCCCACTGGGGGTTCCTCACTTTTCTGGGTATCTGATCACACCATGGTGTTCATCACAGCTTCAGAGTACACTGGGGCACTGATGCTGAGGATACTGGTGAGTACCTTGTGCTTTGACACTGGATCCGTCATGTGTTTTCTCATTAACAGCGTCATTCTTTTTAGAGAGGGTCATTCCTTTTTGGCTTGCTTTCTCACATGTTTGTTTGTTCATATAAGTTACAGTTTTATCACTGAAAGGTCATATTTTTAAAGGCAAAAACTTCAGAACTATGACTGTTACCTCCCACCGCAGTACTAAGCCAGCTCTCCCAAACCTTATTGACAAAGGTGATGCGTGGCCACATCTCAGAACACACAGACACACATACAGTCACACTAGGGGCGATGGATGAAGGGAAGCAAAAGTTTTGTAGTTTTGTTTTCCTTTTTTCTAGGGCAAAAGTAGAATAATACCTTGAAGGTCATGTAGCAACTCAGTGGCTCAGATCGCCCCTCTACAATAGGTCCTTCCCCCTGCTTCAATGAGCTATTTAAAGGACTCAGTTCTCTCTAGGTCCAGCCTTCCTTCAGTTCAGAAAACATCAGTGCATTAAAAAAACATATACATTCCCTGTGACCTAAATAATATCCTAGGTGGTCTGAGTTGATATATCAACTAAAATGACAAGTGCATTACCAGGAGGACCCTAAGCTGAAGAAAGCATAGCTAAGGGAGGGATACTTCTCTATGTTGAAGGTTAAGCTCCACAGTTCATGAAACAAGGGTGTCACTAGTTGGTAAATTCAGAATATAATCTGGTTCATTTGTGTCCCTCACAGCCCTATTTATGCAACAAATATGCATCTACAATTATGATAAACTTAGAGGCTACAAGTAATAATTTTTATAACAGCTAATATATATTGAGCAACAATGTGCTTAATGTGCTTAATCCTTCTAATATAACATTATGATGAATCAACTATTATTATCCCCAATTTATAGATGATAAAAACTGAGCTCCAATAGTTTAAGGAATTTACCAAGGTCACATTTTAAGTGATAAACCTGGGATCAAATCCAGGTCTGTCCAGTGCCAGGTCCAAACTCTTAATACTATAAAATGCTGCTCATTGCCTTCAAGAAGATCACAGTAGGAGAACCAAAACAAAATCTATGAATATGTACCATGGAAGATGCTATATATAGTGGTCTCTGTGGGAGCTCAGAAAAGAGATTTCCTGGACAGGAGAAGAGTATAAACAGTAAGTGAAGTATGAGATGAATCTGTGGTGCCAGTGTAACATACAGATTATAATATCCTGCCCTGGAGGTATATTGCCTGAGCTTTAATCTGATAATCTGACTTTGTGTTCTTGTTCAAGTTATTTAAGTTTTCAGTGTCTCAGTTTTCCCATTTGTCAAACGGGGGTGATAATATATGCTTTGTTAGGTCAATATGAGAGTTTAATGAGTAAAGTGATGTCATGTGCTTAGAACTTTGGCATATAGTAAGCATGTCATAAATGTTACTAATTCCTATTTTTTTTTACACTATTGTTTTTTAATTTGGCTGTGTCCGGTCTTAGTTGCGGCACTCGGGATCTTTCATTGCGGCATTCAGGCTTCTCTAGTTGCAGCACGTGGGCTTCTCTCTAGTTGTGGCATGTGGGCTAGCAGTGGCGCATGGGCTTAGTTGCCCCATGGCATGTGGGCTCTTAGTTCCCCGACCAGGGATTGAACCCACATCCCCTGCATTGGAAGGCGGATTCTTAACCACTGGACCACCTAATTCCTATTTTTATCAAACTAGAAGTAGGAGGTTATCAGCATGAATTAGGTGGTGGAGGAAACGGCATTCTAAAGTAAAGGGATATTTGCAAAAGCCTATAAGCAAGAGAGTGCAACAGAGTCATAGCATTTTGAGGTATTCTGTAGTTTGTTGTTTAGGGCCTCCATGTGTACAGGAAGGAGGTCTCACTGATGACAGGAGAGGGAGTCATGCACCATGACACTAAAATGATCTTGCCTATAATTTTTGAATTAAAGAATAACTTGTACTTGGTGGTGTTGTTAGTAAATTGGAAGAATTTGACAAAATGGTAATGTAACCCCTTGCAGCTCTAATAATTACCATAGTCTACAATTTTTACAATATCTATTATAAAGTTCTGGTGGAATTTATTTTTTGGGTCTTTTTAATCTAGCTAGCCACCTGGCATTCTTGTTACAGAATCCTTAATTAGCTGATGTAAATTCTTGACTTACGCTTAATATAAGTCACATTTAATATGGTCACTATGGTTTAGTAGTGACCATATCCTTGTAAATAGACAATTTTAAAATTTTGGTGACTTTTATATTTTGGTCAAATTTTTGACAGTTAAACTTTTCTCACCCAAATATTGTTAATCTCGTTATGGTATCTTTTTTTAAACAAGTCTATTAAAAAATATAAATATTCTTCAGGTATAATAATAAAGAGAAATGCTAGGGACATAAAGTACTGACAATAGTTAACATCACACGGTAATGTTTATCTAGCAAATATGTGCAGTGTGCTTGACATTTCCCCGGTATCAATTTATTTTATTTAGTTATTTTTTTTCACTAATGTTAGCACAAGTGCATTTAAGTAGTAAATTTGCTCTGTGCCTAAAATGTTCACATTCATAAAAACATATACATCTTGTTTTAATACCTTGTCAACACATTTATTAAAGATGGATCCAGAGCCCAGTATCCACTCAAAGGCCTGCTATTAGGGAAATCATTTGTTTCCAGCCAGTCCAATTGCTGCAAAAATAGGCATTGCCATTGTGCTGTAGATCACACAGCATTGTTATTTATAAAGTGCTGCTGTGGAACCGAGCAATGCCATCCATCAGTATCCAATCAGCAATGAAGCTGGCAGAAGGGAGTGGGGTATACAAGAATGCATTGGCACAGACCATTTAAACTGACAGATTCTAGAGCTTGAACTTGGCAGTGGTTTTGAAACTAATTTATTTGTTATTTGCAGGAAATGGTTACCCCTTTGAAACACATTCGAAAAGCTTCCAATTTCAGGACATTGAAGAATCAAACACTGCAACTAGCATTCTTGTGAGACTCCCTGCTTATATCCCCTTGGCCCCATCCACATACCTGATAAGATGTCATTTCATTCCCTGCCATGGTTATATTTTTTTGCTCATTTCCTATTTCTGTTTTTAAAATTGAATCGTCTCCAAATTCTTTTCCATTTTTAAAAACCACCTGCTCTTCTTTCTAAAGTACCTCCAACACAGGTTCACATCTCTTGAGAGTTAGATTTGGAAGTGATATATACATGCTATTTGTGTCTTGGCATAAGAGGCTGGAGTATGTACTGACTCTTTATTTGAATATGTTAGTATTACGTAGACAAAATCAAAATTCCATGGGCATTATAAATTCAATGCAATTTCAATTAAAAGTGTAATAAGATTTTTCCTATACCTTGATAAACTGATTCATCCGTATAGAGGATAAAAGCTCTAAAGCTAGCCAAATATGTTTGGGAAAAAAAAAAAACACAGAAAACACAGAGGGCTTGCTCCACCAGAAATAAAGATTTTTATATAAAACCATGGTAATGAATACAGTGTGGTTTTAGAGTAGAAAAAGACAGTTTAATCAGTAGAACTGAATAGGAATCCCAGAACCAGAGGTGTGTATATAGATCAACTTGTTAAATTGTAAAATGGATATTAAAAACACATTATCAAAGAATGAACTATTCCAAAAAGAGCATTTGGACATTAGCTTTACATATTAAACAATAATAATTAAAAATATAATCAGACTCTTAGCCAAACAATATACACAGATATAAATTCCAAGGGTATTAAAACTTACATACAAAAAATAAAAGTAGGAAATATTTGTGGCCTTAGGATGACAAAGAAATAAGAGTTATAAAGGAATAGATGAATTAATTTGTCCAGATCAAAATTTAAATCTCTGTGCACTAAGGATATCACAAACAAAATATAAGGACAAGCCACACACTGGAAGAAGACACTTGAAACACATATCATAAGGAAACTGAAGCAAGAAAATCTTAAAACCTCTTATATGTGATAAAAACACAACAATATAGTAAAATATGGTAAGGATTTGAACAAATACCAGAAAAGGAAACTTGAATTGTCAATTAACACAATCCTATGGAAAGCTATTCACATACATTAATATTTTCAAAATACTATTTCACACCAATCAGACTGGCAAAAAAAATTGTAACACTAAGTGTTGATGAGGATTAGGTAGCTTTGGTTCATTGCTGGTAGGGGTATAAATCATTAGGGCCAATTATGAAAGCATTTTTGAAGTACCTTGTAATATAGAAGATGCACAAAATCTTCAATCCAGCAATTCGATCCCTAGGTATATACTCTAACAAGAACATAAACAACACAAATAAAACCCTCATAAAAAGACATAACTTAGAATATTTTTGCAGCATTATTTGTAATGATGAAAACTTTGAAACAATCCCCCAAAAATAACATGTACAGAAATGGATAAATTTTGGTATAATCTTAAAAAGCAGCAAAAATGAAATACACACACACAACTAGATCTAATGAAAGAACAATAAGTAGATCAATATGAATAGATCTCAAAATATAATGTTTATTTACTTTTTAAAAGCAAGTTATGGAACAGTATGTATAGGATGATAGCATTACATAATTTTTCAAACACATGGGAAGAAAATATATCTTGTTTATGGATAGTTACATATGTAGTAAAAGTATAAAAAATGCACATAAAATTTGTGAATGTGATTACCTTTGAGGACAACAAAGGGGAAAACTATAATGTTTTATTTCTTTAAAAAATAGCCTGAAGCAAATATGACAAAATGTTATTTATTAATTCCAGGGGTAGGGGCGTTGTTGTCAGACATGGAAATTAAAGCTGCAAAGAAAGGGTATGAAATATTTCTGCTTCTTACACACTCAAGGAGTTAATGTCAGATCTCATTTCTCACAAGCTTTACCTCCCTGAACTTGAGTTATGGTTATTCTTCACATTAATACTTGAATAAATTTTACTTTAAACAACTTAAAATATCTACCATTTCAGAAGCAACTGACTCCTGAGCTTACACAGACATAAAAACTTGTGTGGAAGATTTAGGTATCCAGGAAGCACTAGCATTTTTTTTTTTTTTTTTTCTGTGATACGTGGGCCTCTCACTGTTGTGGCCTCTCCCGTTGCGGAGCACAGGCTCCAGACGCGCAGGCTCAGCGTCCATGGCTCACGGGCCTAGCTGCTCCGCAGCATGTGGGATCTTCCTGGACCGGGGCACGAACCCGTGTCCCCTGCATTGGCAGGTGGACTCCCAACCACTGTGCCACCAGGGAAGCCCAGCACTAGCATTTTTATTAGAACCCCAGGCAGAAATAAGGAAAAGCCCTCCCTCTGAAGTATCCTCTCCTACTAGTCAGTCTTAGAGCTCTGATGTTCTACCAACAGTTATTTCCTTGGATAATAGTATTGTTACATCTGATCACCCTTGTCTTCTTTCCTACCTACTGTCACTCACTACCTTCTTTCTAACCATCAGTAGCAATTAATATTTTCACATACATGGAATTTTTTAACCCCTTTCTAATCTAATGAAACAGCAAGCTAAGATGAAGAAACTTCTGATAGGAAGAATAAGAGTAGGAAATAACCTGTGTCAGAGCATTTATCAATTAGGTTGGGCTGGGACTGGCTTAGTATAGAACAACTCCAAAACAACTCCAAAACTCTAATTGGTTTAACATAAAAATGTTTCTTTCTTTGTCATGTTATACGTGCAAAGCAGATTGGTGGAGAGCTCTTTTTCACCAAGGAACTCAGGTGATAGAGTTACTTAAATGCACTTGTGCTAACATTAGTGAAAAAAAATAAATAAATAAAATAAATTGATACCATGGGAAATGTCAAGCACACTGCACATCTCATAACTTTACCATCTCATAACTTTGGTATCTGGAAGATGTAACCTTCTCAATACTATTTGTGGTTCAAGAGCAAGGGGGAAAGGCACACAAGCTCTTCACCACCACATACTCTTTTGGCCAGAAAAAGTTACAGGGTCCACTCACCCCAGAAATTGGCCTTCCATGTGCCTGAAAGGGAGGAATATGGAATGTTGGTGGCTGCTAGTAACATCTACCAAAATGCAGACCTGGGTTGGAGGTGGGTAGCTAGAGAGGACATCAGGAGAGGAGAGTCAGTGAAAGGTTGAAAAGAAGGCTAAGAAGGTACACAAGGAGCAGACCTCCCAACCCCTGCCTAAATATAACCCTCAGATTCAAATATTTGATTGACATACAGAAATTGGGGGAAAATAGTTTTAGTCCGCTGCTTTTAGCATAGAACTTCAATGTAAATGGTTACAAGATCTTCTGAATCAGAAACACAGGACAGGCATTTTCAAGAATTTTTTTTCAGACAGTTCAAGCCAGATCTCTTTTATTTTGCTGAGCACTACAATTGGAAAATAGGTGCTATGTCTTCCATAATTTAATGTGTTTATGGGAAAACACAAAAATCAAAGAAGCGTCATTCATTCTCATTCTTTCACTTCTGTTTATGAGATCCAGTACAAGAAAATGAAAATTTGTTAAAGTCCCAGAAACACTTTGTGCAGATTGTTTAAAAAATCTTTTAAGGGGATTATATATCTTCAGTGATGTTAAGGTTTGTGCAATTATGCCTAAAATTAATCTCATTTGGATGAGTCACTTTACCAAATTCGTTTATTATACGATAGCTTCTGCAATATATTTGATTCTCTTCCGGCTGTAGCTAAATTGTAATCATCTGTGCTGGCAAGTCTCTAGGTGAAGTTGCATACTAGGTATTTTTACATCCAAGGCAATTTAATGCCAAAATGTATCCGTGTTCTGTAACAAGAGATTCTAAACAAATCTAACAGAGTTTGTATGCTTCCTTTATCTTTTGTAAAAACTATTGGTAGTTGCAAAAATAACATAATCTGTTCTCAAGCATAGTATTTAATTATTGGCTCATAATTTTATTAGATTCAGTGCAGCAACTGTAATGAGTTTGTGTTCAATTCTGCATTCAGAATCAAGATCTAGGGATTAAGTAATCTTCTTATATTCCTATTCATAACTAAACTCCAAAAGCATTATATCAATTTGATAAGATGTAAAACCTCAAGGAAATTGCTGTGGTCAGCTAGATCTGTAGTCTTAATTTTGATAGCAGAGATAATATGATAACTTCCTCAGGAATTTATTTTCTTACAGTTCTTTTAAACCTACTGCATTCCTTGCAGGCGTGTCTCTGACAGCAAACCGAGAAGATTTTTTCCCCTTCATTTTTCATTTTTTGACAAAGAAAGAAAACAAAGTCAGGGAGTAATCCTTTTCCTAGAATAAGAGCAGCAGAGCCTTTTAAAGGACCTTCATTATTTTATGTGGTAAATGTTCACAGCTCTCACATTTATTGGCATAGCTGTCAACATGTATATTCAGTTTGATAATAATGTTCCAGCTTAACGAGACCTCTTGGAATTATTTATTATTAAATTTCATTACTTTCTGCAAATGTTCATGCTGATTAAGCCCACCCTTTCAGGCTCTACCACACTTAGACCAGTCACAGTGTGACGTGACAAGATGGTGAAATTTAAGCTAACGTACTTTCCACAGGAACTGTCTTGTCAAACCTTTAAATATAATTAAATGAAATGTCTGTTGACGTAACTATGGAAAGTGGAAAAACTCATTTATAAAATCAACCAACCATACCTGAAGAACATTTGCACTTTCTGACATGACAAGAATTACTTAAACATTTTGGACTGCCTTTGTGTGGGAAGAATTGCCACATGTGGCATTTGCCAAATATTCTGCCCATTATACTCTGCTATAAATATGGTACATCCTGACGAGCATTACTCCCAAGGCTCAGACCTCCATAAAAATGCCTTGAAAAGTATCAAGTGATATAGAAATATAACATGCTATTATCTTTACAGATGTTGACAGTCAGGAAAGATCTTGTCTAAATTCTTGATGATTCTGTAATGTAATAAAAGAATAGGAATATATTATATATTATCACTATTGCCATAAGAGGAAATCTAGAGAGTAATTTCATGCATAGCATGGAGAAAGCCTGTGAATGGGATAGATAGATAAATAGATTATAGATAGATAGATAGAATTTCCAACATGGAATATGAAAGTGTTAAGGTTTTATGGAGTCAATTCAATAGGAAAAAGCACTGTGGTAATAAGAGAAAGGGTATGGGCCCACTAAATCAAAATCGTCATGGGCAAGCTGTGGGATAAGAATATCCCAAGAATATGCCCAAAGAATGGCAGCCAAAAGCAGCTTAAACTTGTCCATTTGGGGTGCCCGCATTGTACTTCAGAGTTCTAGCACTGCACCAACCATATTTTTATACTGGGTTTGTCCTCAGTTTTCATGAGTTCTTTGAGGCCAGGGACCTTGTTTTATTGTTTGTTTTGTTTTCTTTTATGTTTCATTTCTTTAGCACCTAGAACAGTATCTAAGACATAGGAGGTGATCAATAAATGTTAAATAGATTAATTGGAAGTAGAGAAAATAATCATAACCAAAAACCAACTTGGAAAATTTCCTTACATGCAAATGGGCTTAAAATTATTTTCATATTCCTCAAAAGGAGAAACAAAATGAGGTACTGGTGAAGGTGGAGGCAGAAAAAAGTAGCCAAAATTTTTTCTAAAATTCTGAGGAATGATTATTTTATACCCTTTCTTTCTGATGTGGTCTGGTTGGATATGTATCTGTTATTCAAATCAGCAAATATTTGGGTGCCTCCTTTTGAATGCCTAGGCAGCATCGAGAAGATAGACTAATATACGCAGTGCATTTCCTACTCATGAGGACCATATAGTCTGTTTCAAACACATGCTGATTTTACAAAGCCCACATCAACACACCCTCAGAAATGTAAAATTTTGAGAGAACAGCGTGCTGTGTTAATCTACTATTTTTCTCTTGGAAGATCTCATCAAAAGGTACATGTCAAGTTGTGCTTTGGAGTACAGCAAGATTGTGAATAAGTGAAGGAGGCCTTGAATGAGGAAAAAAAGCCGACTTTTAGGGAAGTAGATATGAAAAGAGGGCATGAGAACCTACCCAAAACAAAAGGAGTGGTGAGCAAAAGTAGAACCCAGAAAGATTTTGGAGACAACAGGCTCACATCTAAAACAATTTGGAAGGTAGGGATTGAAAGATTATGATAAAGAATGGAAATAATCAATGGGCTTAAAAGTTATGCATACAGTAGCAGTCATTTATCCTCTTAACCAAAATTTGTTGAATAATTATTATGTTCTCATAGAAAAAGGAGAAAGGAAAGGATTTTTAAGATAGCATTTATTGAGTTATTTTGTGCCAAGCCCGAGGCCTCCTGTTTTACCTACAGTATCTCAATCCTTGTGGTGATTCCTTTTGTAAAAGGAAAGTGAAGTACAGAGAAGTTATTTGTGCCAAAGTCACAGAGCTGTTAAGTGGACTTGAACCCCCGCCTTTCTATAACAAAAACACATGTTTTGTTTTGTTTTTTCCCTGTCCCTTGCCCACCATGTACATACTGCCTCCCGAAGTTGCCTCCAACCAACACATCCAGTGACGGGTCCTCTACACAAAGACCTTTTAAATAACAAAAGAGATATATATAACATCTTACAGAAAAACCCAATACATAGCTACATAGCTAGATAGTGATAGAGATTTGACCATTAAATAGCAATTGAAAAGCACCACGCAAAAGCAACTGTAAAATAGTTTTATCAAAATTTTGGACAAACAAACAAACCCAGAAGTATGAAGAAATCAAAAACAAATTATACCATCAGCATCCTTAAACGTACATACACGCTTCTACAAATCCAGAACCTTCGTTTCTTAATCACTGAACCTATTTTAAATCATTTTACAATTGCTATTTTATTCACCCATAATGTTTGCCCACAGATATATTTGTATCATGCTGAGTTTGGGATAATGTTAGAGCACGTAGTTCATAATAACCTAATGAGAACTGGAGTTACAAAAGTAATCTTCAGAAAAATATCTCCATAATCAGCCTCAAACAGGTGGTGTCCAGGGTCCAACGTAAGAAGACCTGGCCAATCCCAGAGTTCAATCCAGACTCTTGAGATGGCCTTGAGGCTACTGTTTGTATTCACCATGGTTTTTCCATCTGTAAATTAAGATTGAAAATCTCTTCTTCAGTTTCCTGTCTTTTACAGTAAGGCACCAAACTTAAACAGTAAATTAGTGTTCTACAATGGCTCTGACTACATAGTCTCCAAGGAGTAAGTAACTAGATTCAATCCTATGGAAGGGCACAGACAGAGCCCCCTTCAAAGGACACTGGAAGAGGGTTGGCAGACCTTTCTGTCCAGGAGTATTGTACTTTGACATCATTGGCACTTACACTGCCAGCCCCTTAGTCAACCCATGGAACATATTCAGTGCCATGGCTGGACAATACTGGGGCCTTAGGAAACATAACAACAGCATTATCTACTGAAAAGATCTTTTGAAAAAGATCTTAGGTCTTTGAGTCAGGCACTCATGATTTGAAAACAAACTCTAATACTTTACTTTTCTGTTTTCTCTTCTGTGACACCTGGATAGCACAACTTCCCATCTGGGTTTTTTTCAATGGTTAAAGGAGGTAAACCATGTAAAGAGCCTATGATAGTGTCTGAAACTTAGCAGAGCTCCAAAATAATAGTTACTCCTGGTATTGTTTGATTGGCCCTATAACACAGCTAAGAAAACAGAAGTATAAAGAGTTTAAATGTCTTTTCTTCTATCACACAATGGAAAGACCTGGACTGACTCCAAATTTGTGTTCATAGCAGAGAAGAATCTGTGATCTGGAGAAAAAAGCATTTTAAAAAACATATTTGGAGGTCAGAGTTGCTAGGGCAATTTCACAATTTTATAATTAACTAAAAATAGCTTTATTGTAAGCCAAGGGATCTCAACAGCAGTCCCAGTTTGATCTGGACATCTACACTTCACTGCTTATACTTCACAACAAACCTTCAAATTGGAAAATGCACTGGAGTAATTAAGATTTTTAATTGGAAGAAAAAGTATACAATTTGCAAAATGTATTTAATTAGCCCTCAGACCACTCACTGATCCAACACATAATTTCCAAAGCAGTTGTAAAATTCAGTACATAGTCTTTGCTAAAAAGGAAACCATATTATTTAAAAAAAACCCAGCTAGATCTGACTTAGAGGGTAAATGTGTCCAGATCAAATTATATTCTTACTTCTTGACGTTTAGCCCAATCCCCTTTAATGTCTCACTTCTTTTTTAATACTTTCAAGCTTGTTTTTTTATTAATTATACAAATCATTAGTATTAAAAGGCAATATAATTGTTTCAAGAAGTGGCTTCACAGACTATCTGCATATTTAATCAACTGCCTCTAAATTTTTAATCATTTGAGTCCAGGTTCTTGTCTTGAAGCTTAACATGATAACAAACCTACCAACCGGTAGAACTAATTGGTACAAAATTAGTCAATAATTTATAAGGTAAGGAAAAAAAATATTGGCTGTTACGAAGGTATAAGACCACCAGCCATAGTTATTTCTGAGAGGTAGCAGCAAAAACAGTACTTGGTTCTACAAATCTATGGCACACTGCTGACATCCACTGGCAGTTCCTTGGCATTGTTCAGATTCTTTGAATTTTTAGTGTAAGACTTGTAAAAACAAAAAATCATTGGGTCTTACATATTTATGCCTTTCTTTAATGATAACATTAGTTGGATTAACCTGTACATCCATTACATTGAGTGAATCATGTGTCCAGTTTTTAAAAGCTTGAAATTCAATAATAGATGGGAATCATTCTGTGTATTCTGAGTTAGAGTGATTCCAGTGAAGCTCCTGACCACTGTAAGTTTGAGAGAAGACAAACGGAAACATAGTGAGAAGAGAAAACATCTTCACTTCGGTAGTGAAAATCAGTATTGTAGTGTTATACTAATGGGAATTTGGTGAAATGCCTTGCCGCTGTCATTTTGAAAACAGTGAAGCTTTTGACAAGGACTAGCACTGGGTAGCAATGGTCAAGTGCACTAAGGTAGTGGCTCTCAAAGTTTAGTAAACATTAGAACCATGTAGATTGCTTATTACAGTTGCAGATTTGGGGGCTTCACTGCAGAGCTACATCAGAATCTTTGAGAAAATTTTCTAATTCATTTGGCTCACAAGCCACGCTTTGAGGAATACTGACCTAAGAATAAAATTTCTTATCCTCAGTGCTCCAAACATGGAATTACATGCAGAATGCAGAACACATACTATTTTGGATGCCCTACTGGGGGCAACATGGGGGAGAGGTTCAACTTTACAAGTGGAACAACTTATTTAAATGTTTTCTTTTTGTATTATATCTATCACTTTTGTATTCTATCACTTCCAGTAATTTGATCATCATATCATTCAAAAATTATTTAAAAATTTTTTTCAAATCTTCCAGGCAGTGCATATAAGACAGAAATAATTTATGATTGTTTATAAATAGAAATCAGATCCCCAGAAAGAAAATGAAATTAAATAGGTCAAGAGTAATGAGTGTGAAACACTCAAAGGCAATATGTAATTTATACTCACTATATATATCAATGTCTTAGCAGTATTGTGTTATCTGTGGGTGGTAAAATCATGGGTGAATTTTTTTTGCTACTTTTGTCTGATTTTGTTGCAATGAAGATGTGCTATTTATGTTATTTTTTAAAGTTTAGCTAAACATATCCTACAGGTTCTGGGGAAACCATGGATGCAGGGAGGACTCAATGGTACATTCAGCAGTCTTGATAATATTTAACCAGTCATCCTCATCATTATTATCATCATTCCCACATCATTCTAAATCCCACAACTGAGCCTTCAATCAACCAGAAGATTCATGGGTGCCTTTAAGAACTGAATCACTACACAGAGAGTTTGGGTATTTACTTGGAAACTACAATTTAATAACTTTAAATTAATAATTGTGACTTGGAGTGAAAAACAATTTTGAGAAGAACCAACAAGGTAGAGGACATAAGGGGAAGAAAGCACAAAGGCTAAGCTATTTTCTATGATAAACCAAGGAAAAGGTGTTCTAGAGATGGGGTTATAAAATGGTAAAGGCAGGAGGGACAGCATCTAGAACTTAGAGGGGGAAAAACTATGTTCAATATTTTGGAGGGACTAAAAATTAAGTAGGTAGATTGCAAGTCCAAGTAGGTTATTTCTTTTTACTGTAATAAAATGTCACAGTATTACAAAGTACAGTAATAAAAAAGCAATGCCCTTTCAGAGAACATGCTCACGCCACCTCCAGGCTCCCAAGAGCCTGTGTAGGGTTTGTGTGTGTCTGGGATAATGTTGCTGGAAGAGGACTGAGGAGTTTGGTGGTGAAGCAACTATTTTTTTAAAATTTTTTATACAGCAGGTTCTTATTAGTTATCTGTTTTATACATATTACTGTATATATGTCAATCTCAATCTCCCAATTCATCCCACCACCACCAACCCCCCTGCCACTTTGAAGCCACATTGTAATCTTTACTAGTCTATCACTATAAAAGATGGAAGCTCCCTAGCCTCAGAAAATAAAAACAGGTCTCTTAATGAAAATTCTCTAGTTCCTTTGAGTTACAAAACTACAGCCTGGGGAGAGAGCCTAAATTTAGACTTTTCTTCTTTCCTTAAGGAATTGTCAAGCAGCTGCCAAGATGTCTGTTCATTGTCCATTGAGAATTAATGGGAAATAAGGAATCCACATGTTTTGGCAGAAGAGTAACATGCTCAGATCGAAACACTAGTTCGGATGGACAAGACACCCAATAATCCACATGGATATTTTACTAGACAAGAATGCCAGTTCATGTTAAGAAATGACAAACAATTGAGAAAGGCAAACAGAAAAGTAGAGAGTATAAAATCACTTAAATACTTTTCTCCATTGTTGATTAGTCTTTTTTTTTCTCTAAAATGAAAAGAGATTGATTTTTCTGATTATACAAAATATACCCATTCATCAAAAGCAATAAAGAAAAAAATATAAAGCCAAATATAAAGTCAGCCAAAGAATAGCACTAATTTTATATCATAGGCAGAGCATAGGCAGAGCTAATTCTACTCTCATTTTTGTAAACATCCTTCTACCATGTGCACTCACACATACAATTTTTCTCAAAAATTGTGATTTTTTTCCCATCAATGAATTTAGATATATGAGCATCCATTATGATGATTATGACCAATCCCCTAGGTATTTTCTGGTTTTTACAATTGTAAATGATGCTGCAGTAAACATCTACTCTTGCCCACTTCCAATTCATTATCCACAAAGTTTCAAGAGTGATCTTGTCCAAATATAAATCCTATTTTATCATTTTTCATTTGTTTGTTTAAAAGCCATCAATGGCTTTCCATTACCCTTAATGGATAGAAAGCCCAGAGATAAACCCATGCACGTATGGTAACCTAATTTATGACAAAGGAGGCAAGAACATACAATGGAAAAAAGATAGCCTCTTCAATAAGTGGTACTGAGAAAACTGGACAGCTACATGTAAAAGAATGAAATTAGAACACTACCTAACACCATATATAGAAATAAACTACAAACGGATTAAAGACCTAAATGTTAAGACCAGACACTATAAAACTCTTAGAGGAAGACATAGGAGAAACACTCTTTGACATAAACCTCAGCAAGATCTCTTTTGACCCACGTCCTAGAGTAATGAAAACAAAAATAAATAAATAAACAAACGGGACCTAATTAAACTTAAAAGCTTTTTGCACAGCAAAGGAAACCATAAACAAGATGAAAAGACAGCCCTCAGAATGAGAGAAAATATTTGCAAATGAAGCAAGGGACAGAGGGTTAATCTCCAAAATATACAAACAGCACAAGGAGCTGAATATCGAAAAAACAAACAACCCAATCAAAAAATGGGCAGAAGACCTAAATAGACATTTCACCGAAGAAGACATAAAAAGACATAAAAGACATAAAAATCACAAAGAGGCACATGAAAACCTGCTCAACATCACTAGTTATTAGAGAAATGCAAATCAAAACTACAATGAGGTGTCAACTCATACTGGTTAGAATTATCCAAAAATCTACAAACAACAAATGCTGGGAAGGGTGTGGAGAAAAGGGAACACTTTTGCACTGTTGGTGGGAATGTAACTTGGTACAGCCACTATGGAGAACAGTATGGAGGTTCCTTAAAAAACTAAAAATAGGGAGATTGGTTCAAGATTGTGAACTAGAAGGACGTGCATACACTCCCTCTTGTGAGAGCACCAGAATCACAACTAACTGCTGAACAATAATGAACAGGAATATGCTGGAACTCATCAAATAAGATACCCCACATCCAAGGACAAAGGAGAAGCCGCAGTGAGTAGGAAGGGCACAATCACAATAAAATCAAATCCCATAACTGCTAGGTAGCTGACTCACAAACTGGAGAACACTTATACCACAGAAGTCCACCCATTGGAGTGAAGGTTCTGAGCCCCACTTCAGGCTTCCCAACCTGGGGGTCCGGCAGTGGGAGGAGGAATTCCCAGACAATCAGACTTTGAAGGCTAGAGGGATTTGATTGCAGGAATTCAACAGGACTGGAGAAACAGAGACTCCACGCTTGGCACACACAAATGGTGTGTGCATCAGGACCCAGGGGAAGGGCAGTGACCCCATAGGAGACTGAACCAGACCTACCTTCTAGTGTTGGAGGGTCTCCCACAGAGGCAGGGTGTGGCTATGGCTCACTGTGAGGAAAAGAACACTGTAGAAGATCTAGGAAGTACTCCTTGGCATGAGCCCTCCCATAGTCTGCCATTAGCCCCACCAAAGAGCCAGGTAGGCTCCAGTGCTGGGTCACCTCAGGCCAACCAACCAACAGGGAGGGAACCCAGCCCCACCCAACCGCAGACAAGTGGAGTAAAGTTTTACTGAGCTCTGCCCACCAGAGCAACACCCAGCTCTACCCACCACCAGTCCCTCCCATCAGGAATCTTGCACAGGCCTCTTAGATAGCTTCATCCACCAGAGAACAGACAACAGAAGCAAGAAGAACTACATACCTGCAGCCTGTGGAACAAAAACCACATTCACAGAAAAATAGACAAGATGAAAAGGCAGAGGGCTATGTACCAGATGAAGGAACAAGATAAAACCCCAGAAAAACAACTAAATGAAGAGGAGATAGAAAACCTTACAGAAAAAGAATTCAGAATAATGATAGTGAAGATGATCCAGGACCTCAGAAAAAGAATGGAAGCAAGATTGAGAATATGCAAGAAATGTTTAACAAAGACCTAGAAGAATTAAGAACAAACACCTAGAAGAATTAAAGAACAAACATAGATGAACAATGCAACAACTGAATTGAAAAATACACTAGAAGGAATCAATAGCAGAATAACTGAGGCAGAAGAACGGATAAGTGACCTGGAAGACAGAATGGTAGAAATCACTGCAACAGAACAGAATAAAGAAAAAGTAATGAAAAGAAATGAAGACAGCCTAAGAGACCTCTGGGACAACATTAAACACACCAACATTAGTATGACAGGGGTCCCAGAAGGAGAAGAGAGAGAGAGATGGACCCGAGAAAATATTTGAAGAGATTGTAGTCAAAAACTTCCCGAACATGGGAAAGGAAATAGCCACCCAAGTCCAGGAAGCACAGAGCGTCCCATACAGGATAAACCCAAGGAGAAACCCACTGAGACACATAGCAATCAAATTGGCAAAAATTAAAGGCAAAGAAAAATTATTAAAAGCAACAAGGAAAAAATGACAAATAACATAGAAGGGAACTCCCATAAGGTTAACAGCCGATATCTCAGCAGAAACTCTGCAAGCCAGAAGGGAGTGGCACAATATATTTAAAGTGATGAAAGGAAAGAACCTACAACAAAGATTACTCTACCTGGCAAGGATCTCATTCAGATTCGATGGAGAAATCAAAACCCTTACAACCAAGCAAAAGCTAAGATAATTCAGCACCACCAAACCAGCTCTACAGCAAATGCTAAAGGAACTTCTCGTAAGTGGGAAACACAAGAGAAGAAAAGGACCTACAAAAAAAAACCCAAAGCAATTAAGAAAATGGTCACAGGAACATATATATCAATAATTACCTTAAACGTGAATGGATTAAATGTTCCAACCAAAAGACACAGGCTGGCTGAATGGATACAAAAACAAGACCCATATATATGCTGCCTACAAGAGACCCACTTCAGACCTAGGGACACATACAGACTGAAAGTGAGGGGATGGAAAACAATATTCCATAAAAATGGAAATCAAAAGAAAGCTGGAGTAGCAATACTCAAATCAGATAAAGTAGACTTTAAAATAAAGAATGTTACAAGAGACAAGGAAGGACACTACATAATGTTCAAGGGATCAATCCAAGAAGAAGATATAACATTTATAAATATATATGCACCCAAAATAGGAGCACCTCAATACATAAGGCAACTGCTAACAGCTATAAAAGAGGAAACCGACAGTAACGCAATAATAGTGGGGGACTTTAACACCTCACTTACACCAATGGACAGATCATCCAGACAGAAAATTAATAAGGAAACACAAGCTTTAAATGACACAATAGACCAGATAGATTTAATTGATATTTATAGGAAATTCCATCCGAAAACAGCAGATTACACTTTCTTCTCAAGTGCGCACGGAACATTCTCCAGGATAGATCACATCTTGGGTCACAAATCAAGCCTCGGTAAATTTAAGAAAACTGAAATCATATCAAGCATCTTTTGCAACCACAACGCTATGAGATTACAAATCAATTACAGGGAAAAAAAGGTAAAAAACACAAAAACATAGAGGCTAAACAATACGCTACTAAATACCCAAGAGATCACTGAAGAAATCAAAGAGGAAATCAAAACTACCTAGAGACTAATGACAATGAAAACACGACGATCCAAAAGCTATGGGATGTGGTAAAAGCAGTTCTAAGAAGGAAGTTCATAGCAATAGAATCCTACCTCAAGAAACAAGAAAAATCTCAAACAACCTAACCTTACACCTAAAGGAACTAGAGAAAGATGAACAAACAAAACCCAAAGTTAGTAGAAGGAAAGAAATCATAAAGATCAGAGCAGAAATAAATGAAATAGAAACAAAGAAAACAATAGCAAAGATCAATAAAACTAAAAGCTGGTTCTTTGAGAAGGTAAACAGAATTGATAAACCTTTAGCCTGACTTATCAAGAAAAAGAGGGAGAGGACTCAAATCAATAAAATTAGAAATGAAAAAGGAGAAGTTACAACAGACACCACAGAAATACAAAGTATCCTAAGAGACTACTACAAGCAACTCTATGCCAATAAAATGGACAACCTGGAAGAAATGGACAAATTCTTAGAAAGGTATAACCTTCCAAGACTGAACCAGGAAGAAATAGAAAATATGAACAGACCAATCACAGGTAATGAAATTGAAACTGTGATTAAAAGTCTTCCAACAAACAAAGTCCTGGTCCAGATGGCTTCACAGGTAAATTCTATAAAACATTTAGAGAAGAGCTAACACCCAAATTATTCCCAAAAATTGCAGAGGAAGGTACACTCTCAAACATTCTACGAGGCCACCATTACCCTGATACCAAAACCAGACAGAGATACCTCAAAAAAAGAAAATTACAGACCAATATCAGTGATGAATATAGATGCAAAACTCCTCAACAAAATCCAACAACACATTAAAAGGATCATACACCATGATCAAGTGGGATTTATCCCAGGGATGCAAGGATTCTTCAACATACGCAAATCAATCAGTGTGATACACCACATTAACAATTGAAGAATAAAAAACATATGATCATCTCAATAGATGCAGAAAAAGCTTCTGACAAAATTCAACACCCATTTATGATAAAAACACTCCAGATAGTGGGCATAGAAGGAATCTATCTCAACATAATAAAGGCCGTATGCAAGAAACCCACAGCAAACATCATTCTCAATGATGAAAAACCGAAAGCATTTCCTCTAAGATCAGGAACAAGACAAGGTTGCCCACTCTCATCGCTGTTATTTGACATAGTCTTGGAAGTCCTAGCCATGGCAGTCACAGAAGAAAAAGAAATAAAAGGAATACAAATTGGAAAAGAAGTAAAACTATCACTGTTTGCAGATGACATGATACTATAAGTAGATAATCCTAAAGATGCCACCAGACAACTACTAGAGCTAATCAATGAATTTGGTAAAGTTGAAGGATACAAAATCAATGCACACAAATCTCTTGCATTCCTATACACTTATAATGAAAGATCAGAAAGGAGAATTAAGGAAACAATCCCATTCACCACTGCAACAAAAAGAATAAAATACCTAGGAATAAACCTCCCTAAGGAGGTAAAAGACCTGTACTCAGAAAAGTATGAGACACTGATGAAAGACATCAAAGATGACACAAACAGATGGAGACATATACCATGTTCTTGTATTGGAAGAATCAATATTGTGAAAATGACTATACTTCCCAAAGCAATCTACAGGTTCAATGCAATCCCTATCGAATTACCAATGACATTTTTTACAGAACTAGAACAAAAAGTCTTAAAATTTGTATGGAGACACAAAAGACCCCGAATAGCCAAAGCAATCTCAAGGGAAAAAAGCGGAGCTGGAGGAATCAGACTCCCTGACTTCAGACTACACTACAAAGCTACAGTAATCAAGACAATATGGTACTGGCACAAAAACAGAAATATAGATCAATGGAACAGGATAGAAAGCCCAGAGATGAACCCACGCACCTATGGTCAACTAATCTGACAGAGGAGGCAAGAATATACAATGGAGAAAAGACAGTCTCTTCAATAAGTGGTGCTGGGAAAACTGGACAGCTACATGTAAAAGAATGAAATTAGAACACTCCCTAACACCATACAAAAAAGCAAACTCAAGATGGATTAAAACCTAAATGTAAGACCAGACACTATAAAACTCTTAGAGGAAAACATAGGAAGAACACTCTTTGACATAAATCACAGGAAGATCTTTTTTGACCCACCTTCTAGAGTAATGGAAATAAAAATAAACAAATGGGACCTCATAAAACTTAAAAGCTTTTGCACAGCAAAGGAAACCACAAACAAGATGAAAAGACAACCCTCAGAATGGGAGAAAATATTTGCAAGTGAATCAACTGACAAAGGATTAATCTCCAAAATATATAAACAGCTCATGCGGCTCAATATCAATAAAACAAACAATCCAATCCAGAAGTGGGCAGAAGACCTAAATAGACATTTCTGCAAAGAAGACATACAGATGGCCATGAGGCACATGAAAAGCTGCTCAACATCACTAGTTATTAGAGAAATGCAAATCAAAACTACAATGAGGTATCACCTCACACCGGTTAGAAGGGCCATCATCCAAAATTCTACAAACAACAAATGCTGGAGAGGGTGTGTAGAAAAGGGAACCGTCTTGCACCATTGGTGGGAATGTCAATTGATATGGTCACTATGGAGAATAGTATGGAGGTTCCTTAAAAAACTAAAAATAGAATTACCATATGACCCAGCAATCCCACTACTGGGCATATACCCAGAGAAAACCATAATTCGAAAAGACACATGCACCCCAATGTTCATTGCAACACTATTTACAGTAGCCATGTCATGGAAGCAACCTAAATGCTCATCTACAGATGAATGGATAAAGAAGATGTGGTACATATGTATAATGGAACATTACTCAGCCATAAAAAGGAGCGAAACTGCGTCGTTTGTAGAGACGTGGATGGACCTAGAGACTGTCATACAGAGTGAAGTAAGTCAGAGAGAGAAAAGCATATCGTATATGAACACGTATATTTGGAATCTAGAAAAATTGTACAGGTAAACTGGTTTGCAAGGCAGAAATAGAGACACAGATGTAGAGAACAAACGTATGGACACCAAGGGGGGATGTGCCAGGGTGTGGTGGGATGAACTGGGGGACTGGGATTGGTATATATACGCTAATATTTATAAAATAGATAACTAGTAAGAACCTGCTGTATAAAAAAATAAATTAAAAAGAAAAACTAAACTAAAAATAGAACTACCATATGACCCAGCAATCCCACTACTGGGTATATACCCTGAGAAAACCATAAATCAAAAGGACACATGTACCCCAGTGTTCATTGCAGCACTATTTACAGTAGCCATGACATGGAAACAATGTAAATGTCCAACAATAGATGAATGGATAAAGAAGATGTGGTACATATATACAATGGAATATTACTCAGCCATAAAAAGGAACGCAGCTGGGTCATTTGTAGAGATATGGATGGACCTAGAGTCTGTCATACAGAGTGAAGTAAGCCAGAAAGAGAAAAACAAATATCATATATTAGCGCATATATGTGGAATCTAGAAAAATGGTACAGATCAGCCTATTTGTCGGGTAGGAATAGAGACAGACATAGAAAACAGACATGTGGACACTGGTGGAAGGGGAGGGTGGGATGAATTGGGAGATTAGGTTTGACATAAATACACTACCATGTGTAAAATAGATAGCTAGTGGGAACCTGCTGTATAGCACATGGAGCTCAGCTCAGTGCTCCGTGACAACCTAGATAGGTGGGAGGAAGGTCCAAGAAGGAGGGGATATAGGTATACATATAGCTGATTCACTTCATTGTACAGCAGAAACTAACACAACATTGTAAAGCAATTTCACTCCAATTAAAAGAAAAAGCCATCAAAGGCTTTCCATTCCCCTTAGAATAGAATCCAGATTCCTTTCCATGGCCTAAAAGGGCCTGTGTGATCTGAATGTTACCTGTCTTTACTATCATCTGTGCTACTCACTCCTTCCACACCATGCCCAACCGTTCTGTTCCTCAAGTACGTAATGTTTTGTTTTACCTTGGGCTTTTGCATGTGTTCTTTTCACTGCTTGGAAAACTCTTCAACCATAGAACAAAATATATAAACATTGTTTATATATTATAAATATATTTAATTATTTGTCTCCCCCTAAATGACACTTCCCCAAAGAGGTCTTCTCTGGCCATCTTATCGAATGTACATTATCCATTATTCTCTTATTCTTGTTAGTAGTTCCTTACACGTCATTTGAATCTATTTTTAATTTATTTTCTCTGTTTTGTCTGTATCTTTAACCAGAAAATAAGCTCCACAAGATCAGTGATTGTGTCTTTTATATACATCAGTTGTTCATAGTTGAGCATACAGTGGGCACCAACAAAATATCTGTTGTGTGAATGAATAAGTAAACAGATGAATTGATGAGTACATTTAGATGCACTATTTGACCAATTTTCTCCTTAGAATAAATTTCTAGAAATAGCGTTTCTTGATAAAGTGGAATTCACATTTTCTATTTTATGTATATATTGCCAAATATTATTCAGCCACAGAATAAGGAAATCCTGCCATTTTCAACAATATGGATGGTCCTTGAAGACATTATACTAAGCAAAGTAAGTCAGACAGAAAAAGACAAATACTGAATGATGGAATCTAAAAAAAACTGAATTCATAGATACAGAGAACAGATTAGTGGTTGCCGGAGGTGTGGGGTGGTTGGGTGAAAGAGGTGAAGGTGTTCAAAAGGCATAAACTTTCATAGTATGGTGACTATAGTTAACAATACTGTATTATATATTTAAAAGTTGATAAGAGAGTAGATCTTAAACGTTTTCTTCACAAGAAAAAAATTGTAACTCTGGGTAGTGATGGATGAGTTTATTTTGGTAATCATTTCACAATATATACATATAACAAATTGTGTATCTGAGTATACCTAAAACTAATAAAATGTTATATGTCAGTTATATCTCAGTTTTTTAAATCGCAAACACAATATTGCCTGACTATTCTACCAGAAGTATGGAGCACTTGAAATTCCCACCAATAACATGGTGGGGATGTTTAATTTTTCCCTCCACATCCTTGACAATACTTGATGCCAGTCTATTTGAAAAAGAAATAACTGATCAAAATTTAAATTTTAGTTTCTGAATGCTAATAAGGCTGAACTTCTTTTTATATGTAAATTGGCAATCTATTTTTTTAAATTGGCTGTTAGTTATTTCTTTGCCTTTTTTCTCTTAGAATGCATGTCTTGTTTATTGATACGTAAAGGCATTTTGCACAATAGCAATGTTAATCTTATTTTTTGTTAATAATGTTATGAATATTTTATCAAATTTTTCTTTTGTTATTAAGCCTTATTTATGGTGGTGGTATTCGTTTTTTGTATAGACTTTAACTTTGTATGTTTCAGTGCTTCTTTTATTTCTGGCTTTAATGATCAAATACAACCACAGTTTTACAGAAATATTCCTCTATAATTTTTCCAGTTCTTTATGACTTCATATTTTATGTTTAGGTTTTTTGAACTATCTGAAATTTATTATGGCATAAAGAGTAAAGTAGGGAGTTGTGAAATATTAGTTGTCCCATCAAACCTAAAAAACTCAACTGTTTCCTCATTGATTCTAATTCCATATATATTCTTTATTCTTTCTTTGGCTTCTCTTTTCCATTTTAAAGAAATGTGAATTTGCTCAATGACACTTGAGTGAAGCAAACTTTACCTTTATAGAAATCCAAGGCACTGTCCCAGGCACCAAAGGCTGTGGCTTGATCTTCCTCTTTGGCAATTAGCACCATTTGATCCTTTTGCTAAAATATGTTGCTGTCACATGGATCTTCTGCCATCAGGTTACCCTTGGCGCTCTGAGCAGTCTCCTGTCTCCAGGTTCTGCCACAGAAGCCCTTGTCTCTGCTCTCTGAGAAAAAATACTTAGAGTCTCATCTCCCAGGCATTCTCCAATCATCTGCCCATCCACAGAGCTGTGGATAAGAGGGACACAGATTTCTGCTACTCAAAAGTAAAACCCAAACCACCATCTGCTTCTCAATTTCAGCTAGACTCTATCTCCCCTTTGGTTAGGCCGTTTCCACTTCTTGCAACATATAAATAAATATCTTTTCTCCTCTTTGGATAATCTAGCTTTTAGTACTCTTCAATACTTCTAAAGGACAAGGTTTTATCACCTCTTTTCAGGTGTGAGGGTAGCTCAGATGTTTACAATCACAATGTTAGTCTCTGCTTTCTGAAGTAAGGATAGGAAAAATAGTAGCTTTCTTCTCTTGTGAGTCCTCAGCAACAACAGCCAAAAACAGGTTGCTCAGTTTCAGTTACACAATAATCACATTAGTTGATTTATAAATTATTTTAATCACTCTTACTTTATGTATGTTTTAATATGTTATAGAACCCCCCCCCATTTTCTGAGTACTGTTGGCTATTCTTATATGTTTATTTTTCTGGACAAAGTTAGAATCATTACTACACCATGGGAAAAAATCCAGTAGGATCTTGATGAGGGTTGTATTGAATTTATAGGTTTGCTGAGTACTGAGACTCCAGCAGTTTGGTTTTGTTTGTTTGTTTGTTTGTTTGTTTTGCGGTACATGGGCCTCTCACTGTCGTGGCCTCTCCCGTTGCGGAGCACAGGCTCCGGACGCACAGGCTCAGCGGCCATGGCTCACGGGCCCAGCCGCTCCGCGGCATGTGGGATCTTCCCGGACCGGGGTACGAACCCGTGTCCCTTGCATCGGCAGGCAGACTCTCAACCACTGCGCCACCAGGGAAGCCCTCCAGCAGTTTTTAAAAGCAGAATAGGAGAGATACCATGCCACCAGCCCAGAAAAACACGATGGGAATTCTGGATGTTTTCAACTGGATTCAATGTGAAAGCAATTTTTAATGAGTATAAATTTTCAATGAAGAAGAATAAGGATGGAGGGAAACTGAAATATCATTATCATGATTAGGTAAATGATCACAGGGTATACCTGAATTCTGACTTTTATCTTATAATGTCTGAAACCATTTCCTCATGGATGTTCCATAGGGACTCCAGATTTAGGAGTTCAAAAACTGATCTTATATTCTGTTCTTCCTCATCATTGTATTGATTCATTCAACAAATCTCTACTGAGCACTTAATATCTGCCTTAGATACTCTGCTGAATTCTGAGGCTACCGCCATGAACAAACTCCTTTCTTGCCAGGAACTTAGACTTAATAGAGAAAACAAAAATTAATGACTAATTCAATAGAGTGTGACGAGCATTGTAACAGAAAAGTGGGAGGAACATACTGTTGGGTAACCTAACCTAATCTATAGTCAAGAAAATTTTCCTGAAGAAATAGTATGTTACGTAAGCCCCAGAAGGGGGAAAGGGTTACCTGGGTTGGAGAGAACAGTAAAGAAATGTGTTCAAGATAAAGGGACCAGTATGTGCAAGGGCCAAAGCCAAAGAAAACATGTCAGAATAGAGTCTATTCCAGGGAATTGTCTAGCTGGAAAATAGAATGCAAGGATGAGTGGCTAAAGATAATGCTGGAAATACAAAGGCCAAATCATGAAAGCCTCATAGCCCTTTTAAAAAGGCTTTATCCAAAGGCAATAGGAAGCCATTGAAGTTTTTAAGTAGGGGAGTGAGTAGTATGATCAAGTATTTTTGAGAGATCACTCTGTATAGAATGAACTTGAGGAGGGAGGGTGGGTATAGAGAAAGATCAGAAAAAGAAAGACCATCTAAGAATCTGCTATAGTAGTCTAGGAAAGGAAGTGGCCCAGATTTGTGCAATGGCAATGGAAGTGGAGAGAAATACACAGATATAATTGACGTTTTACAGCACTTGATACTTTCTAGGTTGTTGTTTGGAAAGCTGGTGGTAGCACGGTTACTGAGCTATGAAGCTCTGGAGGAGATCAGGTCTTGAGGGAAGATAAAGAGATCCATAGAAATGTAGAGTTTGATGTAACTATAAGATATACAAATGGAGAGGTTGAACAAGTAGCCGAATAAATGGATCTAAAGTTCAGAAAGGAGGCACAAGTTTTAAAGCCACTTAAGACAGTATGTGAAGCCATGAGAATAAAGGAAAGAGTCTACAGGGTTGGAGTAAAATAAGGAGGGAGGGAAATTAATCCTAGGACATAGCTGAGCATAGCAAGATTTAAGGGATGAGCAAAAAGGGCAACAAGTTCGTAAAGAAGACCAAGAAGAGGCATCCAGCAGGATAGGAAGAATGTAAGGATTTTGTTGACATGGAAAACAAAAGAAGGGAATGGTTCAAGGAGAGAGTGGTTAGCAGCACCAAAGTTGCTGAAAGAGCATGTAAGAAAGGTCTGAATTTTTTCCTTTTATGTGGCCACACAGTTTCAGGGAGGTGGGGGGAATGTCAGTGATTGAGTCACAGCAAGTGAAGAAACGGTGATGCGCAAGAAGGTACATTATAAAGGGGGAGGGCAGGGAATGAGTTAGGGTTGCTGCTAAGGCAAACAAAGGGTGATTTTATTTTTTTTAATGATTACAGAACGTGAAAATTATATCTTAGCTGAGGGCAGACTGCTTTTTGGTTTTTGTAAAACAATCTACATCTACTTGGAAGGCCGAAGCCCAACTCAAAATTTCTGACATTTGTTCCTGTTGTTTGAATTTCCTATTTCTGCTGAAATTTTATTTGCTTGCGTTCCACCTAAACCTTGATGTGGAGCATGGTCCTTTCTCTGGACTTTCTACCACAACTCTCTTCCAAGTCATTTGTATGTGTGGAGACTTCATATCAGGTTTGGGAAAATGAAAGGTTGTTAAATTGTAGAACCACACAGCAAACATTCCAAGAAATATGTCCTCAATATCCATGTTCTTAGGAGTCTTTTTTACCGCCTGGTCTCAGGACTTTGCCAATGGCCATCTTTCTCCTCAGCTTCCAGCCTCCCACCATCTCATTAGGCCCCTTGATTCATTCTGTTGCTGCCTCCCAGTCTACTTCCATGCCCAAATTATCTTCCAATGCAAAATGAAGTTCTCTGTACTTACCTATTTTTTTTAGCATCAAGCCTTCAGGCTCACCTTCCTATATAAAGAGGTTCTAAATAAAGAGAATTCTTTTTCAAAGAATTCCAGTGACATCTGTTAAAATTGGACCTTTGTTACCATCATAATTATCACAATCTTCCTAGTTTCCTTGACCCTAAACCTACTAATAATTTTCAACTCCTCCCTTTGCTTCTCCAGTGTCTGATGATAACACTGATGATTCCTGCCTCCATAAAATCATTTTTTCATGCCTATGGGTCTAGAGCAGGCTCTCCTGACTTTTGCCCAGATTATTGCAATGGCTTCTTGATGAGCTCTTTGGTTTAAAAGAGATAAAAAGACTAAGAAAGCCCATTCCTGATTTCAACCAGGTAAAAATGAAATGGGGCGCCTGGCTGTGGCTTTCCTTAACTAAAATGTAAACCACTTTGCCAAGCTTGCCTTTCCAGTCCTATTAGCCATGGCCTTCCCCTCTGTCACATGCCCTGTATACTTCAGTTACAGTGAAGCTGTCATTTGCTGAAAAACTCTTAAATTCAATCTGTGCACTTTCCATGCTGCCTCCACTCCCCCTTTGACGACACTGTCGGCTCTTTCTCCAAGGTTTTG
The DNA here is from genome assembly GCF_963455315.2 of Globicephala melas. Classification (NCBI taxonomy): domain Eukaryota; kingdom Metazoa; phylum Chordata; class Mammalia; order Artiodactyla; family Delphinidae; genus Globicephala; species Globicephala melas. The sequence goes on along the minus strand of NC_083320.1, from coordinate 67,017,343 downwards.
TAAATGTAAATCCTACAGGCCTTCCAGGACCCATCTCATTCTTCCCATCATTCAGCAAGTGTAACCAATGTCTCTCTCCCATTGTATTTATAACACTTATCCAGTTTGGCTTCTAGGACACATATTTGTGTATCCAATACTCTAATATTCAATTCTGCATCTCTAAAAGTGCCTTTCACATAACAGGCACTCAGTACATGCTGAAGTAAACTTAACAAGCACACAAGGTGACAGCGTTGTTTTCAGCTCCTAATCAGATTGCCAACATTACAAGAGCTTCTGAGGGGAACAGAATCCACTCTAAGTGTACAACCAGGGACACATTTATTCAGTGAAAGTTTACTAATTTCCCAGAGATGTACCATCACCTAGGAGTCCTTTATTCTTCCTCCACTCAGCCATGTGTTAGCTCAATTCCTGTGTTGCCTAGGTGGGGGTCTCTGGAGCAGGTTTTCAATCTTCTATACTTCCCATCCTATCAATGTTATTTGGGGGGAGGGAGATGGAAGGTATGAGAATCTCGAATCTCACTTTATATTTATTAATCAGCAAGTGGAAGGAAGCCCGGGAGTCTGTAGGATCCGGTGCAGTTAGGGACAGCTGTCCACAGAGTCCCTACTGATGGTCTGGGTACCCCCCACTGTACTATAACTGTGGCTACTTCCACAAAAGCAGTCTTATACAAAGGACTGAAACCAGGGCAGAGGCACGATGTATGATGTATATTATGTCGTTCTTGGCAGGAAGGGCAAACAAGTGGTGGCATAGCAAAGATTCTCAGTGGTGGAATGGGCAGTGTCCCAGGGAGGTGGAGTACCTAAATGTACAATCACTAATATAATAAAAGATGCATCGATTAAGATTCTACACCATGTGCTAAGCACTTTACATCAATGATTTCATTTCACACACACACCCCCGCCTCCCCCACTGAAGAAGTGGTGGTGATGGTGATTGTAATACCCTCTACAGAAAAGAAGAAACTGTGATTTGACCAAGGCTACATAGCTACTATGTAATGGCCTGGAATCCAAATCCGCAAAGTCTAACCTCAGAGCTATAATCTTAATTCTAGTTTCTAATGCCTTGTGTATCACGTGGGGTCGAATTAGGAACTGGTGAATTTTTTATAATTACAAAGCGAACCAGCATGGTAAAGGACTAGTCACCTGATACCCCACTGTAGAAACAAGTATTTATGCTGGTTAAAAATTCACTCAGATCCCTTTCTCAAATTGGGGGATCTCTGCAATGACGTTTTGGGTCAGTATAGTTATGTGCTCAGTCCAAAGGCTTGCCTTTCTCTTGTTCACATCTATAATTTGTGGTCTGAGGTACATGCAGTTAGAGACATTACAAGCAGTGCCCTGCTTATGAGCATGCCTAAGTGTCACAGATGGTAAAAGTGTAGGAGCCAGCACTGGCAGGAGGTGATAATCCCACAAGAGGCAGGTATGAAGGTTTGGTTGAGTGTTCAATAAGTGTTACAAGAACCCTGCATCTCAAGCAAACTACTCTGTGCCCCACTGGTGTGGGTTAACACTGACTGAGAATCAGCTCCTGTATTCCCTACAGAACGTGAGACAGAAAACTAGAGGCTGTATATGGGCAACAGTCAACACAGCCAGGAGACACAGCAGGCCACGCTACAGCAGCGTTTCCACCTGGGGTCCACCTACATATACAATTGTACAGTTATGTTTCTATAATTACTGTGCTTTGAAATTCTATTTATTTTCTGCATTTAAAGACATTCTGTGAAGAGGGTCCATAAGTTTCACGAGGCTGCTAGATGGATCCAAGGCACAGAAAAGCTTAAGAATGCCTGGCAATAGAGGGAAGAGCTTTCTAAATATGGAGCCAGCTTGAAGCACCAAATTGTACCCATAACCAATGATAATCTTTCCTCTTCAGAGAAATCATAATCCAGGTGATAGTCTGGTATCCCTACCGTAACACAACTACCATATGTAGAGTTGGCACTGTTGGTGATCAGAAGCTAGAGACCCCATGGGCCTCTGATTAACTGATGCTGACCACCACCCTAAAATAGAGCTAAGATAAAAATTTCCAACTAATATACTCAAATCAGTCAGGTCTTTGCACCATTATACATGTGAAACAAGTAATTATTCTGAATTGAAACACTCATAGTTTTTATCTTGTTTGACCTAGTTTTCCTGAATGTTTCAAAATAAATAATTCTTCCATTTAAAAAAACGAAAAAGAACAATGTGGACCAGATCTGCTGGGTTTTTTTTTCTTTCTAGGAGAATAAAGTATACTAACTCCAACATATGAAAAGAATAAAAGAAGAAAACATAGAGCTAATCTGACCTAATCCCACTCTAAAATGGTGCAAGATAGCAAAACTTGGCTAAACCAAAATGAAAAATAATCCAAAGGTAATTCACATTTTTCTTGGAAATCCATTTTAATACTGTACTAACTCTTGATGTGTCTGACACTCTCAGATTTAATTTCATATAAGATTTACATACATACACACGTGTTCAAAACCCTTTATCAGAAGGAATCAGGAAGGATAATGTCAGCCCTTCCTCAGTAATTTTTCTTGGCTCATGCTTTAAGACCAAAATGAGCAATTACGTACAAAATCTGGGCTCCACAATAATAAATTTAGATTGTGAATGAAGTTAGAGGCACAAATAACAAAGACAAGCACAAATTGGCCAATTTATGAGAGTCTAGCATTTAAAATATTGCATTTTCTGATATTGTCAATTTGACCCTGGTGCAAAATAAGAAAATGCATATCAGTTCAAAACACAAAATATTTTTATAAATCAGAAATAAGTCAGAAATAATCAGAGATACTCTACAAGGTTGAAAGGGTCAAGTGTGTTTACCTCTTGCTCCTCTATTTAGGGTCCTATGTGTCATTCAAGCCTTTGTAGACACCAGATCGATATTTTACAGCATCAGATTTATGTTCTAAGTTTCAGTGTTTTAAGAATTAGGTTTGCTTTGGCTGAAAGCAAATTGAGTATTTTTAAAATTCTGCCAGTAATTCTTTTTCAGTAATAATTGATTTTATTAGCATTGTATGAATGTTTTCAGATGCTCTATTACCAAAAATGAATAGCTTTTATTTAAAACTACAGTATGCATTTTTGAAATATTGTTCTTAAAAAATCTTCTTAACTTTCCCAAAATGTTGTTACGAGGATCAAAGGGGATGAGCAATATTTTGTATGATTTTAACGTTTATTTAATGTTTTATTTCTCATCTTTTTTTAGAACAATGAATACCCTTCTCACAAAAAGTAGGAAAAACAGAGTTATAAATCCCAACAAAAACTTTCTAGATGGTCTCAGTGAGGTGATAAGGGAGGTGGGTGCCTCATGTTTCCAAAACCTTTTCCATACCGACATTGCCAAGGTAAGATGATGAAAAGGGAGTAGGCAAAGAGAATAGCATGGATTTACCTATTCGGACCTTAATAGATTCTGCATCTTTGATTTTAACATTTTGATCAGGTTAATCATCTAGTTGTATAAGGATCTAAAGAAACTTCTGAAAGTTACAGCGTGGGGCAAATGTGAAATATTAATGTGAAAAATGTTACACTGTGACAGATTACATGCCATGAGAAAGCATGTGCAAATTATATAAATCCCCTCTATATTTTAATCATTTCCTTAAAAACAAGTAGATAGTTCCAGTCAATCCTTAAGTGAATGAAAAAAATGCAGTGAATAACGTGTCACTAATAGGTACAGTATCAGTGTAAATATTATAGTATAATTAATAATTTAATATGTAATAAAAGTCATCCTGAAAAAAATCAATATATCAATACTTCAAAATAATTTTAAGCTGCTATTTCAAAATATGATTTGATTTTAAGGTTATAATAAACTCAGAAAATATACAATTCAAAATAGTTTTTAGTTTTATTAACAGGTTGTGAGTAGCTTCTTTTAATTGTTAACTCAGGTTTTTATCATACTTCTTAAGTTACAAAAACAGTAGTTAATTGAAATTCAGTCCACAAATAATTCATTCTGAGCCCCAACTTTTTTTCATACTTTGTGGTTGAGAATTCTAATGTTGCTATAGTAAATAAGGACAGAAAGATGTTTAAAATGTGCATAATTGAAGAAAATATTATAGTAATGGAAAATCACACAAGAACACACCAGATTTTTTTTTTTGGAGGTTTAATTTTAACTAATATTTAAATGATGAAGGTAATGTCAATCCAAATCTTTACTTATTTGTAATGCACAAACTATTTTTTGTAACTTGTAAGAGAAATAGATTCTTTTCACCATGGCAATGCTTTCACCCTTATTTATGGTCTTCCTTTTTCTTGAGTCCTTTTTCTTCAGCAGTTTAACAAGTCACTTCTTGTTTGGCTAAAGTGCAATCCTAGCACAATAATGTTTCAGCTTGCAAGGAAGAACGCCCTTATTGAGTTGATAGAACTCCACCAGCTGGATTAGATCCGTAAATCTTGTGTGCCCATCATCCAGGGTGTGGAACATTTCACCATCATCTTCCACCTGCAACAGGAAAAACAACAAACTGGTAAGAAGGGCAAAATACCCAGAAAGACAATCATATTCTATTGCATACTGCATCTTTAAATGCCAAAATTGATGTGTTTATAATACTAAAGGACAGTGAAAAGAATGTTATGGCATGTCCACTTCTTCTTTGTAACTTCACTTGCATTTAAAAGAAATACCATCTGATCCTAAGGTAAGCAGTGTGGCTCTACTTTCTCTGTCTCTAAATTCTCTTAACGTTCAGTAGTTAGAATAGTAGGATTATTCTGAATCAATACAGTGCACAGTGAGAAACCGGCACTATTCAGTGTAAAAGTAAACAAAAAATTTTAATACTCCCACCTACAGAAATTAATTTCCATTTCTAGTTGTTGTCTACCTAAAGCCTTACTTAACATATTAAAAATGAATATTCACCATAATTTGTATCAGTAAACTGATTCTGGAGCAATCAAATACTGTGTTAGTGGAATGACAGCGTTTTGGGGTTTTTCTGTTTTTGTTTTCTGCAGTGAGATCTCAGGCATTAAGCAATTCACACGTGCCAGGGACATCGCTCACATAATCAATGAAGTAGGGAAGATACTTCACGTGGACTTTGGATAGTTCCAAAAAGAAGTCATTCAAAAAAAAGAAAACACTAGCAACTTAGCAATCTGATGTAATACCTTCTTGAAAGTAGACTGAATCTCTGTTCCACACTATCTGGTTCCAATACACAGACCACGTGCATACATACATGCGCGCGCGCACACACACACACACACAAAAGCAGCAGAAGCAACAAAAAAATCCCAAACCAAGTTGTGCCACATCAAAGCAGAATTACAGAAAAATTTTAAATGTGCTCAGAATAGTTTAAATAATGATCTCCAGTTCCACAGCACCTGTGTACCTATCCATAATGATTAAAAACAAACAAAACTACAAAAAACACCAAAAAAGCATTGTGGGGACAAGAGAGGAGAAGGGGCTTGAAAATAATGATTTTTAAAGAACCACTAGAGGAATTCAGGAGAAGGAATTTTCAGTAACCTTTTAACAATAGGTGGCACGGGGTCTATACAATATTACCAAATCGTATTTCATGGGAAAAGGGAAATTTAATTTTTGCAATTCCTGTATTTCTTATATTAATTCAGGCTCATAAAACCATTTCTGCCAAACTTAACTCTAGTCAAAGCACAAGTTCCCAAATTATATTTAATAAAAGAACCAAAAAAAAACTAAAGTTTCCAAAAGCTTATGCATTAAGATCATCTCTAATATACGAATATGAAATCACAAATTACTTACTGGTATAATTTGAAAGTGCTTTATTTTTTGTCCATGACTCATTGACAGTACGAAAGTTTTGGGGTTGCTCTGACTATCCCGTACCAAGAAAACTCTAAAGAGAGAGAAGGATTTCAATATTTTTCTACATTTACTCATGGATTTCATAGAAATATAGCCTGTACCAAATCCAGGAAGTATATTCATAAATGTAGCCAGAATTTTCCTTTACTATGTATTCAATGATGGGATTATCCAACATGGTAAACAATATGGTATAGCATAAACCTTATACTATAAAACTATCATCAGAGCTAATTTAATTTTAATAGGATAAATACACAGCCGTTTGTCAGAATGCTTGCTCACAATAACCAATAAAATGCTATGTGGCATCAATAATTAGTGCTACGTCCTTTTTCCACTGGGAAAGCTGGGTATTCACATGTAACTCTTTGGTACAGGGAATAAGGCATTATTAGCATATTGTTATTTTAACTTCTGGGTCATGTTAGGCCCTAAAAAAAGAAATTTATTTAGAGTGAAATAATTTTTAACCCCCTCTTCTACACTGGATCCTTTCTTTTGATTCTGGTTCCTACTATTACATACACAACAGAAAGTGAAAAATTAATATATTCTAAAAAATCAATCCTGAAATCATTTATTAAATGTTTGAGCAAAATATTTTAAGTAAAAGAAGCACTCAAACAACATATACTTTAACCTTGAAGAATGCAGTAGAAAAGCCTCTATAACAGGCTAGAAAAACAAGACATGGCCTAATGGCCTGAGAAAAATGCTGCCAGGCGTGGATTCTTATTAACTGGCAATTCAGTGCATAACCAGCTTTATATTAATTGTTGGCAAACAGACTGTGCAAACAGTCCCCACTGGTGACTCCAATACTAATCTCACTGTGCCTGGGCAAAGAGACAGCCAAATCTGAGCCATCACAGATGTCTGATGAGATTATCCATTTCATCTGTGCTGTGTGAGATTCCGACATTACATCTCTAGGAGATGGGACAAAAGGGAGTTTCACTGGTCAATCAAGCTTAATTCTCTCCCCATTCCTGAGTAGATCACCACTACCACCTAGTGGATTGCCTGGCATCATCACATCTTTCCAAAAGAATACCCCAAATAACCCATTTTTTAATTAAAAATTTTTAAAAATAAAGATACTGTCATTCTTTATGCAATTATTTCATTCAATTTACAAAAAATGGGCTCAGAAATAAGGGAAAGTATAATCCTCCAAAACATTTTGACAATTCTTTGTGATTTATTTCTTTTCTTGGTCTTAGATGATAATTCTGCTGATTGCTCAGATTTATATCTGAAAAGACCGTGTTCCATGCAGAGAAGTATACTGAAATCTTTTCTTATTTAGATTCTACTGAAATGCCGACTTGCTACTAATAATCTTCCATGTGAAGGTGCATTTTTATCCAAATGTCAGTATTAAATCACCTTGAAATTTTGCCATCATCTTAAGCCAACCCATGAAGATATAAGATCCCATTACCACTTGTTTAAATTGATGCTGGTTTTATTTCTCATCCAAACCTCAATACAAGCTCCTTAACTTGTATTGCATTTGGGAAGAGAATTCAGCTAGTATTATAGGAAGTACTGATATCTGAAATACTGAGTAATCTGAGAAAAAGAAAATTCTTTAGATCATAAATCTTGCATAATAAATTTTCTGTTTCTCCTGTCTCTTCTGTGTTATCCCACTAAAAGATAACATGAGAAGAGTCAAAAAGTACTGGTTTCATACGTTTATATTCCTTTAAACTGTTAAAATTTAGAGAAAAGAAAATAGGGATTTAAACAGAAAGAAAAAAATAAGATAGTCTAAATATGTAAGAAACAGCTTTTTACTTTAACACACCCTGCATCAAACCTAAAAAAATGTATAATACGTAAGATAGTGTCATGACACAAACCATACTTTGCAAACATATTACTCGTTCAAATCAAAATGTTGACACGCCAAAACAAGTTCAGTTCCCCCCCTCCATCAATTAATACCTGAGATGCACAGAATGGGTAATATTAGTGATCACTGGTTAAGAGCAGAGCATCCTGTTCAGCTATCTTCTCCTTATGCGCAAATACTAAGCACACACTATGTAACAGGAACTGTATAGGTATTGCTAGGATTCAATGACAACCATCCTTATAGAATAAAGTCACTTCTGTTTTAATAAGCTGAAGTCAAAACTCTCTGTGTGTGCTGAATAAGTCATTACTGATTATAGGAGAAATCAAAATCAGTGCTACTCAAAATCAAACTTACCCATCCACTAGACCTTGCTGAATGATCAGTCGCTGAGCTTCCTCTCTAGAAGTTTTGTGGTGAAACCATGGTTGGGACCGGTGGATAGCTGAAGAAATAAAGTGGAGGAATACAAAGATTTGTTTGAAATGATCACAATTTAATTATGTGTACTTTCTACCCTAACCCCTCAATGACTACATCTAAATGCACATCTTGCCACCCAGTTAGTCACACTGAATATGCAGAGACATACCCATGTTTGTGGCACAGCTCTGTGAAGACGCAGTGGGGCTACCATGAGTGCCCAGGCGTAAACATCCTTTTTTCTGTGCAAGGAAGTGGGAAACAAATTTTAACTTTCGGGGAGAAACAAATTCAAATCATAAATATTTTGAAGAACAGGAAGCTAATTTGTACCCTCCAAGCTAGTCCTTCTTCAACTGCAACTGAAAGGGCTTCAGTGGGATTTTCTATAACTCTGCTTTTCTGGCCTGAGAAGTCCATTGCTACCAGGGAATTCTCTGATATACTTCTCTGGAAAAAAAAGCACATTTTTTACCTTGAAAACATCTTTGAAGTTACCTTTCAGTGCTTTGCTGGCAGTACGTTTCCATTTTAGGATGTGGTTCCAAAGGTGGCTGGCAGGAAATTAAAAAGTTAACAATACATATTCAACAGAAAATGGTGCTATAAAATATTTTGGTTAAATAAGTTATACAGTTATTTGTTAAGGTCATTGAATTAAGTGTTGAATAAAGAGATTAAAAGCTTTCAAGGTAAGCATGTCTTTCTTCTAAAGCAACCCTATCTCTTCATATTTAGAAAAGAATAACCTTTCCTGTGGCTAAGAAGATCCATCACTTCGAAACTCACCTCTCTATTATGCTTTGAGATTCATCAATGATCATTTAACTGTCAAATCTATCTACTTATTAAGATTCAAGATACACTAAAGCTGTAACAGACTGACTTACATCACTTCTTTAGAAACAAATAGTACCCATATTTTATAACCAACAATATGTATTTTAAAAGTTTATCACATCAACTTTTCTCTAACTTAGAAAATGAAATTTAGTGAAATAATTCAGGTAACTCCATAATACTAAAATTTCTATGATTTAATACGTGAATGTTTTTTCATCTTGTGAGCATGAACATGGCAAAATGAGAACTTCAAAAATAAGTCTGAATGACAAAAGAAGAACTGATATAAAAGGAAGACATACTCTGTAAACAAACATGATTTTAAACAAGTAATAAAGTCATCTTTTTTGCGAATTACTTTTTGTATTCATAGTCTCTGAAGGTGAAAATAAAACATCCAAAACCTGGACCTTATTTTTATTTTTTTCTTTGTTTAGGGCTCTACTTTGTAACCATCTTTTAAAATGTGTGCCAACCCAAGTCATGCATCCTAAAAAAAACAGTTGTCAGAATCTTCAGTTATGAGTGTCACTCAGCATGGGGAGGGGAAAGGGTAAGCTGGGACGAAGTGAGAGAGTGGAATGGACATATATACACTACCAAATGTAAAATAGATAGCTAGTGGGAAGCAGCCGCATAGCATAGGGAGATCAGCTCAGTGCTTTGTGACCACCTAGAGGGGTGGGATAGGGAGGGAGGGAGATGCAAGAAGGAGGGGATATGGGGATACATGTAAATGTATAGCCGATTCACTTTGTTATAAAGCAGAAACACACCATTGTAAAGCTATTATACTCCAATAAAGATTTTTTTTAAAAAAAAGTGTCACTCAATTTATAAGAATTAAAACTCTTAAAAGACAAAACATCCAAAACCAGCATGAACAATGTTTAATAGTTTTTCCCCACTCGTCATTAATAGAAGAGCAACACAAAAACCGGAGTTCTCATTGTAAAGGATCAGCCAAGATACACCTGGAGTCTCCTGGCTTAAGACCATTTTCTCTCTCTCCACATGGATTCAGCCATACCCTGCTTGGTCTAACAGACTCTAGTCAAATGTCTGCTTGAGGGGCTTCCCTGGTGGCGCAGTGGTTGAGAGTCCGCCTGCCGATGCAGGGGACACGGGTTCGTGCCCCGGTCCGGGAGGATACCACATGCCGCGGAGCAGCTAGGCCTGTGAGCCATGGCTGCTGAGCCTGCGCTGTCCGGAGCCTGTGCTCCACGACGGGAAAGGCCACAACAGTGAGAGGCCCGCGTACCGCAAACAAACAAACAAACAAACAAAAGTCTGCTTGAAACAAAACCTGGTTCATACAAAAATGGGAGGGGGGATAATTTATCACTGCATTACACATCCCACTTTATTAGCATTTATTATTTCCTCTTGAAACCTTGCTGTAGTGGTCCACAATCTTATTACGGTTCATCTTTATTTCTGGAGATTCGGCGTGCAATCTTTCATTTGTTATAGGAGGCTTCATAACTGACAGCTGCTCTTTCCAAACAGATGCTGTCTCTGTAATCTCTATTTGCTGTCACACCTTACTTTGCCCTTCTCACCCCGTGATCTTCTGTGCTGGGCTGTGGACCAGATGGATATACTTTTGCTTTGCTGACATTAATGAAAAGCTTCCACCTGCCCAAGCCAGAGAGTAACTAATCTCAATCATAATGATAGCTTTATCCTTATAATATCTCTGCCTTCACATGCCAAGATGGGCTCTGTAATCACAAGGTTCTGATAACATAAAAATACCGTTAGGAAACAAAAACATAACCAGTTCTTATTCTTTTTTTCATTTTTCTCCTATAATATGACAGGCTGAAATGTAAAATAAGATCCCATGTTACATAATTACTTGACCTAAGTAGGGAGTCTACGATACAAATAAGTATTTTCATTTGCTACATTACACTAGGGGAAAACACAGGAATATAGAAAATGTTTTCTACTGAATGGCAGGTGGTGGATGAAAAATTAATAGTTTACCTTTGATGGACAAAGAAATGGAAGTGAAGCAAAATCTGACTTGAACCAAAAGGTCATTTTCAGCTCAATTTCTTTCACATAGAAAAGTGATGTTGATAACATTCAGAATCAGTGTATTTCTCAAATATTTGTCCCTTTTTCTACTTCTTCCTTCTGGTGGGATAAATAGGGCAAGCCCTAAAAGAGGGTCCATGATTTTAATGGCATGCCTCTCTTTTTAAGAAAGAAGAGGCTTGGGTATATCCTGGATTATCCAGACCACACCTCGAGATCAGATCCAAACACTTTTAGTGAGGTTGGAACATGAAATGTTTTTCAGGTAGCTTAGCTAAGCAGCAACTCGTAGTCACTCACTCCCTGTCACCCCATTTGAAAGAGCTACATAAACGTGTAGCACAGGCCTTAGTAAGAGGGCACAGAATTTCCTCAGACACTGTCCTCTCATCAGTGTCATACACAGCCACCGGACATCAGAGGTGTAATCGATTCTAGAGATCACGCAACTGTCCCCCTTATTTTATACTGTAGGACGGCAGTGACTCAATCAAGGTCACGCTTACGGTAAAGATAGTAACAGGCCCTATCTAAGGTTCTTTCATGTACCACAGAATGGGAGGTACAGGGAAGAAAGTGCAGTTTGGGATGTCTAGCTCAGAGTCAAATGTGAAAAATAATAAGAACTTCAGTTGACTTGTTTTTCCCATCCCCTTGTTCTGGCCAGGACCATATTAACAGATGTTCCTTTAAATGAATCCCTTTTATTATCCTAAAAAGGACCAAATACATTTGGCTTCTTGAAATATCTGCTGATGATTCTCATTTCAAAGGCTGATGGGATGGCTATTATGTGCTATATATAGTTATGATGTTCATTATGGTATGATAATTTTTTTCTCATTTCCCTTCTCAAAATGAATCCCTGGAAAAGAAGACAATATTGTTCCTTTAAAACTATAACTAAGTATGTGAACTTTTCCCTGTTGTTCCTTGAACATGGGGCCTCAATGAAAACCAGCAGAGGCAGGTGAGAGACACTGGCATCCAGGATATAGGTCACTGATTCTTTCATGATAATGTAGAAATTATCCTGGGATTCTGTATAGACACCAAAATAAACGCAAATACCTCCCCAACCTTCTTAGTTTCCTTCATGAAAATTAAGAAGAGTAGAGATAGAATTCTTGATGCTATTCTCCCTGATCATGTCAACTGCCATACAGGACAGGTCATCTTCCTCACCACACAGAGACTTAAACCTCTTGTCCTTCTATCCCTATTTACAGCCAATTCATTCAAGGAATGTCTTCTCATACAAGGTGCTGAACAAGTAAAGCTACATTATCCAAAATGCCATAGACGTACTGATCAACAGTAGGATCACTTGCAACGGAAAGAAGCAAGAATAATACCATACTTGTACACTAATGACAGTGATGAGACTAGAAAGTACTTACTTTATAACATTTTTTTCTATGATTAAGAGGACACCAAATAATAACTACCTCCAAATCATGGCTGCTATTAACATGCTCATCCTAATGACTTTAAAAGAAATTTAGAAGGATTTAGGAAAGGATTAAGATAATAAAATTCATTATTCATATATACATATATGAATTAAAAGATTACAGTATGCTGACAAATTGTAAAAATTCTCACCTTAAAGCTATTGCTTTTATAAAAACTCATTACATTCCTTAGTTTCTTATTTTAGGGCTAAAAAGTAATGTGATACAAAGATGAAAAGTTACTCTTCCATAACGTAAAGCAACGTAACTACAGCATTGGAGTTCTTTTTCCATATTAGTCTATCGGACTTCATAATCAACATTATTTCATGCTTCATTCCTAGAGCTGAGCATTTATATGCTACGTTACATGTAGGGAAATGCACCTTCTTTGGTCACAGGCATGAAACACATGTTTTAACCTAAGTGGAAATGTAGCATGTTAGCTGACTGTAATATGGGCTCATACTTCTGAATTCCTAATACACTCAATATTAAGGAGCACAAGCAAAAATAGCAGAACATAAACTTGGAGTTCAGAAATAAATTTCTTGTGTTAATGCACAGGAAATTAAAATTAGGTCCCAAAAAGGGGAAAAAATGTATCTGCCTGTAAATATCCAAGTGGCATTTAGTATAAATCTGTGAAGCGGTGCTAGTCTTAACGCAATGCACGACCTGTATTTTGGCTTGCATCTTTTGGGTTTCCTGGAGAGCAGTATGCTTTTCAAGGACCTGGAACTTCAAAAATTTAATTGTTAGAAAGTCAGAATGCAAAAGAGCTCACAGGCTATGATAATCCCAGAATGAATATTTAAATAAATAAATAAACCCACCATCAAATCAATAATTTGAAGAAAGATCTACAATCTCAAGGACAATGTTCTATAAATTATCTTATTAAAATCTAATCCTCAAATGTAATGATAAAGAATCACTCGCATAATTCTTTCAAATATTTAAAGTTTCTCTATAACATAAAACATGATTGTAACTGAATACTTCATGTGTGCTCGATTATTGTGATTTTATCACATAGGCTGCAATCATATAAAATCCAAAAAAAAAATAGTTCAATATAACATGATAGTAGGATGGTGCCAAAAAGTTACTTTACTTGACCAAAAGGAAAGAATGGAAATGTACATTTATAATGTAATGTGATTGCAAATTAATGTAAATATAAAATAAAATGTAGGTTCAAAAACTTGGTGCTTACCATGGGTGATATACTCTGAGAACTGCAGCCACTTCTACCTTGATATGGGTGCATGTAATTCTGGTACAGCTGCATGCCATACTGCAGAATAATAAAAACACATTCCCGCCACTTTTACTACACAGAGTTTTACTACAACTTTTGAATATCAACACTTTCATTAATTATACATCATCAATATAAAAACTGAAAATTATAAGCTTTCCTTAAAACAAGTAAAGCAGCCATACTTTTGAATGGTAAACTTTTAGTGTCCTAAATAGTACAGTTTAAAAGACAGTGTCTTTTATTTGGACCCACACGTAAGTTCTAGCTCACAATATAAAGATCTGGAACTGACACTCCTACTCATTATTCTTAGTGTCAATAGCACCAAAACCATTTGGAGCTTAGCACTAAGAAAGCTCACTTGGGAAGGGTGCCCGACTTTATGGTACAAAGACTCTGAGGATCTGACACACATCCTAAGCAGAACTGGGTAAAATTTACCATAATTCTTCAATGACTGATTGATGAATTACATTGTCTTTTGTAATCCATAAACTTGATCCTATTTTGAAGATTCTTGGCACTGTATCACCCTCTGGTAACAGTACTCTTAGGGCATTGTTTAATTTTTGGCTTTAAATTCAGGGAAGTTAAAATGGTGGGGAATCAGGCTAATTTCAGACAAAGAGTCATGGCATACAGTGTGAAGAGCAGTAGATAAGAACTACAGAGGCTTTACTTTCAAGAGGTAGCATCATAAGAACTGGACTGCTAGGCTACAATTGGAAAGTGGGTCTAGAGTATAATTGGATTGTTAGTTTGAGAAACATTAAGAACGCCAACTGCCATTGCCCTCTATAATTCTCTCCATTTCATGGAGCCATTATGAACTTAAAAGTAGGTCTGATATAGAAGAGATTGAAGAGACACCATGGAAACCAATCTTACCCTTAGGATGAATTCCATTTAAACATTCTAACAGAGCTGTTTCTCTACTAAAAACTATTTTCTTAAAAGCAATTGCAGCAAAGTGGATATATTTGGTAATTAGGCAGAAAATCAGAGGGAGGTGAGGGGAGTCACTGTTTTCAAGATTTTGCTTTTAACATGAATACAGTCATTTAAAATTCTCTGTGTTGACTTCTTTATCCAATTATTTCCCAACTTATAAAAATTATTTTTTAATTTAAGGTTTGATTGACATTAATAGGACCTAATGAAATTTATTTTAAATCAACTCTAAGCCTACAGTAACTTTAAAAAGAAGACAGAGGAGCTTAATTCCTAGTCAAGTTCATTTGGAGAATATACAATAGCCTGCAACCACACTTTCACAAGGACATGCTGCTTGGACACCTTTTATTTACCTGCAGTGAAAAGCCTGCTACCTACTAATAAGACTGTTTCCTTCAAAGATGTATTGTCCCTGGTACCTGTGGTGTTAGGAAGTTGCTTCTGTGCTGTTGAAAGTTAACTCTGGCTAAGGGGTAGGGCATGGGTCACCTTAACATTTCCCTGTCCTATGGAGGGGCAGATAAGGGACCAAAATGTGTTAGAGAGAAACTAGCAGAGTTCTAACTGAAGGGAAGGGGAAAAGACAACATGTAACTAGGACACTGTACATGAGCAAATCTCCCCTTTTCTAAGTCTTCTGATTTTTCTGATTCTATATGTAACTGGAATTTCTCCAAAGAGAATGGGAATATCTCTATCTGATGCTACACGAAGAGTTTACATGTGTATATAAAAAAGAAAGGAAAATAAAACAAGGGGCCAAATTCTTGGGGGAGGCTATATCCAATAAATAACACATAATGAAAAGAAGAAGGACACTTCTGGTCCAGCCAACATAACATAGACTAGTCTTTCCCTGCTCCTTGATACTAGGTACAACGATAAACTCTGGAAATAACACGATAGACAACCAAAGGAGATGAGCAAAAGCTACCTCTAACACCAGGTGAGCCCAGCTGCACCAGCCAGGGGGATCAAACCAGTGCCCCACTGACAACAAGCTGCCAGTCCCCTATTAGAGAGCCTCAAATGTGTCTGTGCTGGCAGGCCAAGCCTTCCTGTAACTGATTATTTTAAAGTGTAAAACAGATCATATCACTTTCCTATTTGAAACCGTGGTGGTTTCTCATCGGCTCCGTGATAAAGGACCTCACTGATGCTGGCCTCTATTTCCAGCCTCATCTGGAAACACTTTGCCATAACTGAAATAAACAGGGAACACAGATGTGGTAGCAGAATAATGGTCCCCATATATGTCCACACCCTAATCCCTAGAACCTGTGAATATATTAGGCTACCTGGCAAAGGGGAAATAAGGTTGCAGATACAATTAAGGGTGCTAATCAGCTGACTTTTTTTTTTTTTACATTTATTTTCATTTATTTATTTTCTGGCCGCACCACGTGGCATGAGGGATCTTAGTTCCCCCACCATGGATCAAACCTGTGCCCCCTGCAGTGGAAGTGCATTCTTAGCCACCGGACCACCAGGGAAGTCCCTAATCAGCTGACTTTGAAATGACGTGATTATCTTGGATGATCCTGGTAGATCCAATGTAATCACAAGGGTCCTTATCCAGAACCAGAAGAGAGAACCAGAAAAATGGCAGCATGGAAAGGACTCAGCTGGATATTGCTGGCTTTAAGGGTGGAGGAAGTTGCCATGAGCAGCCTCTAAAGGCTGGAAAGGGCAAGAAAATGGATTTCCCCCTAGAGACTGCAAAAGAGAACGGAGCCCTGTTGACACCTTGCTTTTAGGCCAATAAGACCCATTTCAGACTTCTGAATGACAGAGGTATAGGATAATAAATTTGTGTTTTAAGCCACTAGGTTGGTGGTAATGTGTTACAGCGGCTATAGAAAACTAATACAACAGAGCATCTTTAAACTGGGCATCTGTGACTTGAAAGAGGCTTTGAGAAGAGTCAAACGAGAGGAAAAAAAAGGTAAGAAGGAGACAGTCTTCCAGAAACTGAGCATTCTGGATATAGAAAGAACAAAGAAAGCTTTTAGTACATTTCATCATTTCTTAGACACACATTTGTTTTCAAACTAACAATCTGTATTATAATCTATGGCATCTCATATTCACTGTGGATGAATTGACTTGCCATTGCCTGAAACTGATATGGGATTAAGAAGTCATTAGCATGAAAACCTTGCAAAAGGAATGCCAGTAGCTAGAAAGACAACCCCATGGACCATGGCAGAGCACTCATCTGAGAGATGATGCCTCCCAAAAGCTCTTGAACCACAGAGCTGGTTAATCTGTGGAAAATATGAGTATCCATGACTCTGAGATGAAAATGATTCAGAAAAACCAGATTGAGAATATGAAGAAGTTTTAAGAATACCTCAACTAACTTATTTCATATATATGTATATCTATACACATACATATATATCTGTGTGTATACACAAAATTGATAACATCAACAAAAATGATGAAAATCAGGACTATAGGCCTAAATAAATCTAAATATTCAAATGAAAATAAAAATTATAAGTGATATGAAACATCATATCACAATTTTATTGGCATAATTCTCATCTAATTACACAAAAAATAATAGAACATCCTAGTAAAATCAATGGCATGTCAGAGTCACTGAAAGACTGATTAAAGGAAGTGGGTTTACCACCTGCTTCTGTGTTGGGTGTTTGAATTTGAGGCCCTTAGAAGGGAGAAAGACTTGGCTAACAAGGTTGGAAAGTATCTCTTCCACCAGCATAGCTGGACTTACAGGGTTCTGATGGAAGGGGAGAGAAAACCTGAGACCTCAAGATATTTTCTCTACCATAACTGTGATGGAGTAAAGTCTACCAAAGAGTGCCAGCTTCTTTATCTATAAAAGGACAGCGCTGGATGAACTCAGCGTTTCTTAATCAGGCCGACACCTGGAGTTCAAGTCACTAACTCGGGATCCCCCAGGATGGGGCTGGGCACATGGAGCTTCAGAAAGCACCTCAGGTGATTCCAATGCATATCCCTAGTTACCTAGTTACTACTGCTTTGACTGGTTGGTTTCCAAGACCCTCTAAAGTACTCTTCTCTTCTTCATTTTGTTTGTTTGTTTTACATTTTACGACAATGAGAGCAAACAAGTGACTACTTAACATGAGGGTTTCAAAGAATCAAGATTTCTAAGATTTGCTGAAACCAAAATCATGACAGCCATTTTGACAGTAGACTATTTGAGAAACAAATCTCTAATAAAAAGGTAACCATAGTGACTTTCTGCCATAACAGCTAAAGGAAGAAAATTTCACAGTTAATCCAAAAGCTTCCTTTAAATTACTTTAAAAAACTTTCTTCCTACCACTTCACACCCACTAGGATGAGTATTTTTTTAAAAAGTGGAAAATTACAAGTGTTGGTGAGGATATGGAGAAACTGGAATTCTTACACATTGCTGGTGGGAATGTAAAATGGTTTAGCCTCTGTGGAAAACATTTTGGCAATTCATCAAAAAGTTCAACATAGAATTACCACATGACCAGCAATTCCATTTTTAGGTATATATCAAAAAAACTGAAAGCTGTTACTCAGACAAATACGTGTATAGACATATTCATAGCAGCACTATTCACAATAGTAAAAAGGTAGAAACAATCCAGATACCCAACAGTGGATAAACAAAATTGTTTATTTAACATATATATATGTTAACCAACACACATACAATGGAATATTATTCAGCCATAAAAAGGAATGAAGTACTGATACATGCTGCTACAACATGGATGAACCACAAATCATTATGCTAAGTGAAGAAGCCAGACCCAAAATGTCACATATTGTATGATTCCATTTCTATGAAATATCCAAATTGGTAAATCCATAGAGACAGAACATGGATTAGTGGTTGCCAGGGGCTGGGAGTAACTGCTTAATGGGTATGGAGTCTCCTTTTGAGGTGAAAAAAATGTTTTGGAACTAGACAGAGGTGGCAATTGCACAACATTTTGAATGTACTCAATGCCTCTGAATTGTTCACATTAAAAATAGTTAATTTGGGGCTTCCCTGGTGGCGCAGTGGTTGAGAGTCCGCCTGCCGATGCAGGGGACACGGGTTCGTGCCCCGGTCCGGGAAGATCCCACGTGCCGTGGAGCGGCTAGGCCTGTGAGCCATGGCCGCTGAGCCTGCGCGTCCGGAGCCTGTGCTCCGCAATGGGAGAGGCCACAGCAGTGAGAGGCCCGCGTACCAAAAAAAAAAAAAAAAAGTTAATTTGGTTAATTTTATGTTATGTGAATTTCACCTCAATTAAAAAAAAAGTAAAAGAAAATAAAACTTTCTTGCAAACCTGGTATGACAATGAGTAATTCTGATTCTGATTATTCTGCCCTTCTTAAAAGGAAATGGTCGATAAGTTTTATAATTATAAATTTAAAGTTGTGCTAAATTTGCTAGCATACAAGTTTTAAAAATAAACGTGTTTTCTATACATCCTGGAAGAAATCAGTTCTGTGTCTCTTTCCCCCTACCTACTTTTAGAACATTCTTACTCTTTGTCAAGATGCTTACCAATAAATTTTGCTTATAGAAGCGGTAATTTTTACTTAGCACAAAGGTAAATGTTTGAATAATACAGCTGTAGTAAAATTTATAAAATAATTTGCATTAAACTAGAAAGCAATTCACACAACACTTAAATAAAACATAAAACAACTGCACTAAACATATCCAGGTGGGCACATTTTAAAATATACTTCACATCGGATTGATGGCAATGTTTTTAAAATGCAGACTAAGTCATGGACAGGAGAAATTTCAATCAGTTATACTTGCTATATATGTAATACTCTTACAAAAAAATAAAAAGCAGAACATTTTTAAAAATGGAATACTCCACACACACAAGATAAATGTATTAGGTTATTGCACTCTACTCTGGAAATGTTTATCTTTCAGATAAAAAATAAAATACACGCATTTGGTGGTAGTTATTTTTCTTCTTCCCCACATACCCACGTGCATTCATAGTGAGTCTTCTGAATTTTGAAATACAGGTATTTTCAAACTTTGATGGTATTCCCAATGTTTAATAGAAATTCACACCTGCAGTGAGATTACCTTAAACAATCTAATCGCGGTCACCCAGCACGTCCTACTCTGCTCTTCTTCTGCACAGAGCATTTTCAGGTCTCGAGGCCCTCCTGCTTTGTTAGGCTAGAAGGCCACAGCACATTGTTTATCGTTAATGCATATCTTGAAGGTAACACCTGTTGAAATAAAAGCCACTAAAATTCTCCTATATATAAGAGAAAGCTGTCTCTTTTTAAAAGAAATTAAAAGAAACTCAAGCTTACCTAAAAGGCTGAGGCTTGCTTTATTCATCTAGCAAAATATTAAGCCTGTACCTTAAAGCAGAATCCATAGTTAGTCGGTGCTCCATGTTTTTTTTTGCCTGCCAGTGACACATAAATATCACTATTGCCAAATTCGCTGAAAAACTGCAAATGCCGTGGTTCCTTAAAAAAATATATATGTATGTTGAAATGGATACATATTTTTACACTACCGTTTGTATTTCTATTATGTTACATAACTTATACCTTGGCAAAAATTATTCCAAATAATGTCACAGATACAAAAGGAAAGGAAAACTAAGTCACTATATCCTTAAATAACCAGGAGCTGGATATGAGATTATTTAATTTGAGAAGTAGTGATTTGTTTATAATTTAACTTCCAATATACAAAAAAATATATCTTCCTATTTTAAGATTAGTTGCTTTAACCACCACTTCAAGGAATCTGAGGGAGAGAAGAGAGCAAAGCATGGCTTTTGAAAATGTTTTCTTATTTGGGTTTTAAATAATGGTAGTTCCACAAAGGGAAGAAGGTTGGTTTGAGCTTCTATAGCAGCTAAAGGAAAAAAAAAAAAAAACAGATGATGATTCCTGCTTCATTGAGAAATGATCGTCCCTCATGTTTGTGTACTGCCTCACATACCACAGCAAGCAATGAAACAGGCGGCATGACCACCTTCCTTTACAAAAGGAAGGAAGCCTGTACAGATAAATTCAGGGAAATTACCTGGCAATGGAATGTGTCTGATTTTCAAGGCAAGGTGGAATCATGAAGGGCTATTTCTTCTCTGGGAAACCCATAAGATTTAGAGCTGGTCATGGGAAATCACTGGGTCATATTATTCTGTGATAGGTTAATAACTTGGAGAAATGCTTAATTCTGGGGTTGAATGTGTAATCAAAACTGACCACAACGCATTGGTTCTTTAAAACCTTGCTACTAGTCGTGTGGTCCCAGACCAGCAGTATCAGCATCACCTGGGAGCTTATTAGAAATGCAAAATCTCAGGGCCCACTCCAGATCTGCTGATTCAAAATCAAAATCTGCATTTTAACAAGAACCCAGGTTATGCACATGCACTGAAATCTGAGAAGCAGTGCTCTTAAAACAAAAAGATAAAGCAGAACATTCAGCAATTTGAGCAACCCATTCAAATCCAAATCCAAAAAAATTTCAGTCATTGGCCAGTAGGCTGGCTATTCCATCAGTGATGATTAGTAGAGCAAGAGCTTCTGTGTATGCAACTGTTTCTCTGTGTGTCACTGTTCTTTAGGCATTTTGATCCAATGGATGACTAAAGCTCCCAACTCCATGGGAGAATGAGGCAGAAAAGAAAATTGTTAAGAGACCCAGGGCTTCCCTGGTGGCACAGTGGTTGAGAGTCCGCCTGCCAATGCAGGGGACACGGGTTCGTGCCCCAGTCCGGGAGGATCCCACGTGCCGCGGAGCGGCTGGGCCTGTGAGCCATGGCCGTTGGGCCTGCGCGTCCGGAGTCAGCCGCAACAGAGAGAGGCCCGCATACCGCAAAAAAAAAAAAAAGAGACCCAGCCTAGGGCCCTTGGAACAAGGGAGGAGAAGGGAGAAAAGTACTCTTGTTGGCAAGGCCTTTAAAACTTTATTCCTTGATAGAAACTGATTTGCTAGTAAAAATGTCTGATTTCTATGAAGATGGAATAAAACCATCCCTGCCCACTGATACTGTAGAAGTCAATGTAGCTGAGTCATTTGGACGTGAGAAAAAGGCAGCTTAAGAAATACTGGAAGGACATAAGAGACATGATGAGTTTCTTCTCTTGACTAATTTTTGTTCCATTACTGCAGACACATCAAAGCTTATGACAGTACAAGACTAAGGCTGAGCTGGCACGGTTAGCGAAAGGTAAGCATGCAAACGTGTATATAAGGGGGAAGTTGGAGAGCAGGGTACTTAGATGTTTCTCTGTAAGTCATAGCCACACCTCCAAGGCTTGTGTAAGTGTTTATCTAACTCCCATGCAGCCTACATCTTTAGAAAGTAAAATAAATCAAGACACTTCTCATAGAAAAAGGGCAGGAAATGGTCACTTTGCCAGGTAGAAATGTCATATTAGACATTAGATAACCTATATGATTTTTATAGAGGTCATAATCCTTGAGTTTATCTAATATCTTGAATTTCGTTTTTAAGGGGGAACGTATAATCATTTTCATATATATAGACTATGGAACACATGCTCATTCAGCACAGGCTAGAGAGAACACTATTATGTACGATGCACAGCAAAGTTAGACACCATGTTGAGGAGAGCTGAGGTATGACCTGAGAACAGAGGTTTGATGCCTATAATGTTGCCCAGCCAAGGGGGGACTACTGCAAGGATAAGAGTATCGCTTCAGTAGATGGAATAGGAGCTGTTTTGTTATATAATAGGTGGGAAAGGAAAGGAGGTGGAGGGTGAAGTAAAAAGACAATGGGCTGTGGATTTTCATGCGAAACCTGTTAAAGAATTAGGAAATCAGGAATTAAGGCGATATTGTCATATCTTCCAGTGAAGAATCACTGGGAAGACAGTCAAAGAAATGTGATTACTGGATTTAGAAGCCACTTTTCTCTGATGCTAAAAGTAAAAAGATGATCCAGCACACATTTGTTTAAAACCACCTTCGTATATTACTTCATACATGAGGAAAACTGGGAAAAGAGAAACTTCATCACAAAGGTTAAGAAAAAGTCTAAAACCTTAATTACAAAAATGGGTAATTATTCATCCTAACATTATCTGTAATATAACAATTTGAAAACTAGGTTTAAATCCTCAAGAAAAATTAAATGCTTCTATATGATAGAACACTAGCAGTCAAACTATATATACTTAAAAATAAAAGATTTCTGTAAAGGAATGGATTACTAAATAAGTAGAGGCCTTTTCCATGAAGTATTCCACCACTTAAACCTAAAACACACATACACACACTTGCACATGTGTGTGCACACACATGTGAATAGCAGCAAAGGAAAACTGTGTATCAGGGAAGGGAGGAAACTATGTAAGAACAGTTGGGGAAAATATGGGAAGTATCACTCCTTTGCAACTCCATATCTCCATACCACTGCCCAAATATCTAGTCTCTATCATTAGCTGTGTTCTGGGCATTTCCATTTGGATACTTCACCATCAACACAATATATCTAGAACTAAGATCAGTATCTTTCTTCTAAGATTTGATTTCTTCAAATCTCCTATTCCTGTTTATTCTATCTTTTTTTTTTTTTTTTTTTTTTTTTTTTTTTGCGGTACATGGGCCTCTCACTGTTGTGGCCTCTCCCATTGTGGAGCACAGGCTCCGGACACGCAGGCTCAGCGGCCATGGCTCATGGGCCCAGCCGCTCTGCGGCATGTGGGATCTTCCCAGACCGGGGCACGAACCCGTGTCCCCTGCATCGACAGGAGGTCTCTCAACCACTGTGCCACCAGGGAAGCCCTATCCTATCATTTTCTATTTCTTTATTTTCCTTAAGTCTTTCTCTAAGAACATTAAGTGCTTCCTCTTCTTTCATATCAACCAGTTAACAAAATCTGACCATTTGTCATTTAATCTTACATCCATCCCCTTCTCTCTCCACTGCTCATCCTAGGTTAGATCCCATTGCCTCCACCCTTGCTTACTGAAATGATCATCTAGTTAGCACTAATTAGCATCTGTGCCTCAACTCAATCAATCAATCTCTCTCCCTTCCTGCCCACTTATCCCTTTCCCCCTGCCTCCCTTGCTCCCTTCCCCTCTCTGTTTCTCTGTCTCTCTAGTTGATTTTTTAAGCTCCCTGTGGCCATGTTCATCTTACAACATGATCATTTCACTCTCTCACTCAAAATTAAAAGATCTGTCCATGTCCTAACCTGAAGAAACTGTGAATGTGATCTGTTTTGCAAAGGGGCCTTTGCAGATGTAATTAAGCTAAGGATCTAGAGATGACATCTTCCTAGATTATCTGGGTGGGCTCTAAATCCATGACAAGTGTCCTTATCAGAGACACACAGAGAAAGGAGAAGGCTGTGTGAAGACACAGGCAGAGACTGGAGTTAGGCAGCCACAAGCAAAGGGACACCTAGGGCCATGACTAGCCAAGACAGAAAATCCTACTAAAAATTTAAAGGATCAAATATTGAGAATGAGAGATAAATAATGAACATTTTCAGCATAAAAGAAAAATATGAATTTGAAGATTGAATGTGCATGTTAAGAATCAAGCAAGGTATGTATAGCAGAATATATTTGAACATACCTAGAAATATGGCAGGAAAATGACTAAATGCCAATGATGATAATAAAATTTGAAAAAGAGCCAAAGAAAAATGACAGATTACCCATAAAGAAGCAACAGTGTTGTCACTGACAGAACAGATGCATGAACATAGAATTAAACTCTCATGAACACTCTCAAAAGTAGTTTTACTTGAAGGGAATCAATGCATTGCATAAAATGTCAAGACATAAAACACAGGCATATGGCATAGTAGGCAACAACTAGACTACATAGAAACAGATTACATCGTGCTAGTGCTAAGGGAATCACATTCATAAGTGATTATGTATGTGTGTATGAACATCTGCACAGGAATGTCTACGTAACTGTATACATAGGTATACATAAGCAAGCACACACATACATCCACCGCTGATCATAACATGATAACTTCCTCTAGGAATTCATCATCTAGGTGAGGAGACAAAACTAACACACACAAAGGAACTAATAAGCAGTTACAGACTCAGCTGAGTGTTACTAACTGCATCAACAGAAGTTCAGAGGTGGGCAAGGTCAGTAGTATGACCTGGGTAAAAAGAAAAGATGTGAACTCTGTTGGGCTTCAAAATCCCAGCCTTGATAAGGAGAATGGGGGTAGATTCAGAGTGGGGGAGAAATGGGCAAGGAATGTGGTACTGAAACAAGAGCATCCAGACGGTATCAAAGGATGTGTATTGAAACTAGTGGGAAATAAAGCTGAATAATTAGTTTTTAAATAGATTATGGCAAATGTTTGGAATCTAAAAAAAATTACCAACTATTGACATCATGCAATAAGATAATGAATAAAACAAAGTAAAACCCATTTTAACTTACAACTTCCATATAATTCATAGCACATCACTGATATTCCAATTTACCTTTGATGTCCCTTTAGTAGAAAAATATAAACCGGATCTTCTTAAAAGGAAGTAAATCTTTTTCCAGGACTTCTTTCCCTGTTCTTTTGCATGTAAGAAGCCATGGATTTCAGGATATGTGCTTGAACTCAGAAACATCTGGAAGAAAAATCAGATACTTTCATAGAGTTTCTGAATCAATGATATTGTAGTTTTATATTTCAAATAGAAACGTGCAAAATCAAACAGCATTGATACCACTTATACACCATTACAGAAATAGCGATATATATAACAGAAAATAAATCAGTCTTGTGAAAACCTGAGGCAAGTTCCAAATGAAAATATGCTCACGAAATATATATTCTAAGTGATCAGTACTTAGTCAAACACCAAAATTACAAGCTATTTGAATGTCCATTTGAAAAGCTGAACTTTGTCTACAGAGTTAAGTCCTGATACTTTTCATCCCTGTCTATGATTTTCCTTGAGATTATAGATTGACCTATCAACTTCAACTTCATTATGGTATATGTAAGACCATGATCTGGACTTCCATTATTCAATTATTAAAGAAATTGAGCCAAGTTCACCTCCTCGATGAAGGTAAAGTAAACAATGTCTTTGTCCTCTATGGTTCTCAGTTGTGGGTGGGTATGGGCAGGTTGTGTTTTCCAAAGAGAACTGCAACAATATCTTTCATTCCACATGCTCTTCTGCAAATGTGATCCTGCCACTGAACCAAGAGGTGAAGTTTCTCCAGCCCTTTGAATCTGGGCAAGGCTTGTGACTGCTCTGACCAATAGGATATGGCGGGAGGAACAGGCTGCCGTTCTAACTGTAGTCCCTTAACTAGCCTGATGGCTTCCAGTCCTTAACTCTTGGAAGCTAACTTTCATATAAGAAACGTGACTACCCTGAGATGGCTATGTGGTGAGAAGCACAACGCAACTGGAAAAGTCTTGGAAAATGACACACCATGTGGAGAGAGAGAGAGAGGGGCCAAGGAGTACCAGACACATGTAGTGAAAAGCTATCTCAGAAGAAGCGGATCCACAATCCCTTTGGGAGTCAATCTGCCTCAGAGACCCATCCAGCTAAACCCTTCCCAAATACCAACCTACAAAACTGTTGACAAAATATGAGTGGGTACTTAAGCCATTAAGATTTCGAATAGTTTGTTACCCAGTGATAATTAACTGAGACAGCAGGCATGTGTTGGTCAGGAAATTGAGAATGAAAAGGAATAGCTCTGAGTGGCTGTGCTCAGCATCCTTAATAAGACAGTGGAAACGCATTAGTGTCTCACTAAAAGAAGGAAATGGAAATCCCTATGAATAAACGAATGCAAAATGTTAAAACTGAAACTAAGAGAAAATATTAGCTAAAACAGCGTAACATAGTTTTAAAAGGCTATTCGGGGAAATGCTGAGAGTAGATAATGTTTTTTAAGTAAATTAATAAAAAAACTTTTAATTTAATGAGCCACAGATATTAATTAATTGACATGCAAAGCAGGCAAGTAGGTTTTTTAGTTTGAGTGCTTTCCAAGTTATTAAACCAAACCAATTAAATTTTAAAAAGGGAGTCATAGAGGTCACACTAGAAAAAGAAGGAACGTTTTAAAAAGTGGAAACATTGCCTCAGTGGAGAGAAGAGGTCAGGGGCACGTGCAGGACTATCTGATTCCAAAGCTATGACTTTTCTTGTTTTTATAATTTAACATTAAAGTAATATAACTAAATTATAGGAGAATTTGGGAAAGGAGGCAGAAGAAAAACTCCAATCCACCGCCCTGTCATATAAACAGGCGTGAGAGCTAGGGGTGCTGGGGCACTGCCGCTGCTGCCATTCACCCTAACATTCTACAGGGTGTCTGTGACAGCCTAGTAGCATATAAGTAGCTTTTAGAGAAATCCTGAGGCTAATCATAGTTCTAAAATATTCTGAAGCAAAAAATGAAATATAACCTATTACAAATAAAAAGCCCATAGAAAACAAATTTGTGATACCCAATATATTTACCAGTATATTCAAATACCAACATATTTAAAGTAATATCTATACTGGAACTATTAAAAGTTTTCTTCATTAAAGATCAGAGACTATTGAGTGGGTTCGGGGAGGCCTGGGGTTTAGACCAAACAGCAACCATTATAAAGACATTGCTCACCATTAACCTGTTAACAAGTATAGTATCAAAAATAAAATAACTGAAAATTTTTATTGTAATGAAAATGTCTTAAGAAAATTACAGCCTACAGCCATTGCCAGTTTGTAAGAAATGAGCTCAATAGATGCAAAACTAAGGAAGTTTTAAATTAAATAACTAGTTTTTTTTTGCGGTACGCGGGCCTCTCACTGTTGTGGCCTCTCCCGTTGCAGAGCACAGGCTCCGGACGCGCAGGCTCAGCGGCCATGGCTCACGCGCCCAGCCGCTCCGTGGCATGTGGGATCCTCCCAGACCGGGGCACGAACCCGTGTCCCCTGCATCGGTAGGCGGACTCCCAACCACTGCACCACCAGGGAAGCCCATAACTAGTATTCTTAATTCAGCTATTTCATGTTTCAATCAAGTGTTTCCATCATAGATAATATTTCATTTAATTGCTAAATATTTTATCATAAATAGGATTGAGAGCATTTATTATAAAAGTTAACACTAAATATATGTTGGTAAAATGTCTATAATTTACTGGAAATTTTGATTTTTTCGAAGACTAACAATCTTTAAATACATCACAGAGCAAAATTCTGCCAGTTTCCTTTCATGATACACATTTTTTAAACGCTTAAAATCCTTTGACAGTTGTTCAAAACTGGGAAGAATAATATAGTTAGGGGTCTTTATTGATTTACAGAATTCTTTATCTAGATTGTGCTCTTTTCTTTTCTTTCCTCTTCTTCTCTTTTCCAACCTTATCTCCAGCAAAAATTAACCACTCAAGGCATACCATCCAAAATCTGAACATGTATAAATATGGACCTCACTAAATAGACATTTCTCCAAAGAAGACATACAGATGGCACATGAAAAGATGCTCAATCAACATCACTAATTATTAGAGAAATGAAAATCAAAGCTACAATGAGGTATCACCTCACACTGGTTAGAATGGCCATCATCAAAAAGTCTACAAATAATAAATGCTGGAGAGGGTGTGGAGAAAAAGGAACCCTCCTACACTGTTGGTGGGAATGTAAATTGGTGCAGCCACTATAGAGAACAGTATGGAGGTTCCTCAGAAAACTAAAAATAGAGCTACCATATGATCCTGCAATCCCATTCCTGGGCATATATCCGGAGAAAAACATAACTGGAAAAGACACATGCGCCCCAGTGTTCATTGCGGCACTATTTACAATAGCCAAGACATGGAAGCAACCTAAATGTCCACTGACAGATGAATGGATAAAGAAGATGTAGTATATTTATACAATGGAATATTATTTAGCCATAAAAAATGAATGAAATAATGCCATTTTCAGCAACATGGATGGACCTAGAGATTATCCTACTAAGTGAAGTAAGCCAGACAGAGAAAGACAAATATCATATGATATCGCTTATATTAGAATCTAAGGAAAAAAAAATACAAATGAACTTATATACAAAACAGAAATAGACCCACAGACATAGAAAACAAACTTATAGTTACCAGAGGGGAAGGGGGAGGATAAATTAAGAGTTTGGGATTAATATATACATACTACTGTATATAAAATAGATAACCAACAAGGACCTACTGTATAGCTAAGACAACTATACTCAATATTTTGTAATAACCTATAAGGGAAAAGAATCTGAAAAAAAAATAACTCTATATGTGTGTATAACTTTATCACTTTGCAGTACACCTGAAACTAACACAACATTGTAAATCAACTATACTTCAATTTAAAAAAAGAATATTGTCAACTCTCATGAAGTAAAAAAAAAAAAAGGCATGGAAATGCAAGATAAGTGAGTATATCTACTTATAAAATTAGAAAAATAAATAAATAAGTAAATAAGGACCTTACAGTTTCCCTTCATTATTTAGTACTTACATATTTTAATGAAAATGTATATTTTACCTGCAAAATCTGTGTGGGGGATATTTCACCATTGGTTTCAGTTGCAAAAGACACCATATGCTCTGGAAAAAAATACTGACGAAAAGATACATGTTATATTATCCCAAAGCCATGCCAGAAAAGATTGAACTATGACCAACACAGTCATCTAAAGCAAAAGCTCTTTAAATCAGTGTGTTGAAAATTCACCCAAAGCACTTTTAAAAATGCCAGTCCCTGACTCTACCCGCAGGTATCTTAATGAGAAGGTAGGAGCAGGGCCCGAAGACTAGCCAAACACCCTCAGATGGTGCTGATACACAGAGATCCATGTACCTCCAGTTACAAACACTGCCCTCAGGCTGACAGTGTGCTAGCTCCCATACGTCTTCCCTGAGTCCTGCAACCACTCTAGCAGGTACTGAAGGACTATCAGCTCCGTTTTATAAAGTCAAGGCTCATAGAAGTAAAGGATATATATATACCCAAGGTCACAGCCCATAGAGTAGAGGAACAAGGAGTTAAACTAGAGGGCCAGGGAGCTAAAATGACAGTCTTGTCCACCCACTATCTTTCCAAACCTGTTTAATCATAAAATTCACCAGGAAAGCTGCTTAAAAATAGGAATTCCGAGGCCTCTTTCCTGGAGTGTCTGATTCAGTAGGTCAGGGTAGGACCTGGATCCTGTATTTTTAACAACCACTATCCCCTTCCCCAGGGAGTTTTTATGATCAGGCAAGTTTAGGAAAATGTATGCCACTATACTTCCTTTAGGACAGGGCTTTTGAAGCGTAGTTCTATTAATGTTGGTCTAATAATGCTGTGTTGGGGGGACTGTCCTGTGCATTGCAGGACGTTTAGAGCATTCCTGGCCTCCACCCACTAGCAGCACCCCCATCCCCCCAGTATGACAACCAAAAATGTCTCCAGACATTACCACATCACCCCCCAGTTGAGAACCACTACTCTAAGTCTACAAAATGAATCTATAGCCTTGTATAAATTTAAAAAAAAAAACAACTAAAAATGAGCACTAAACCCTATGTCTTTAACTATGACTTTTAAATTCTTGCTTTTAATAAAGATTCATAATAAGAAAACAGTTTCCTTTCTAATTCTAATTCTATTTAATTTTTATTAGGACTCGTATTTTCTTTATCAAAGATGATCCCACTATGTTTCTATTAATAAGTTCAAATAAAAGAGAGCGTAAGAGGTCTTTCAGGGTTTGAAAATATTCTATTATGGTGTGTATCAGATATTTTTCATAAAGTATCATTTCAATCCAATTATCCAAAACTTAGTGTAAAAATATGCTACAGCTGCAGAGTCAAAAACAATTTAAAATAATGAGCCCAGAGGCTATTCTGACTTCTCTAGATCACTAGTCTTCATTAGAATGTGACATACATTTACTTTCTTTTAAAAAGAACTACAATGAAAGTAGTATTTACTAGTTACTAGATAATGCACTCGTCTTTATCTCATTTCTACTTAGCTCAATTATTGCACTGAAAACAAAATAGTTTGGAACAGCAAGATGCATGTCAATCTAAACTTCTGGCTAAGTTTCAACACTCCCAACAAACATCAATCTGTTTTTCCTTTAGAATTTTTCTTATTTAATTTCCTAAATTTTGTGAAAAGAGTTAAACCATAATATTTTGGAACCTGCTTGGAGATATCTAATAATTCTCCAAATCAAATGTAGTTTTTTTTCTTAAAAAGCAAGAAAAGAAGCAGTAGTTCCCCAAAACCATGTATATGAACTTCTGTGATGATGTTGGCTAATCATTGTTAGAGTAAGAAGAAGTGTGACTATAATTTTAAAGGGCCAGAATTCTTACCTACAGTTTACCAAATAGGGACTTGTATTTTATCCATAGTGATATTTTTCTTCACATAAAATAAAATAAAATTTAACTAAACTCATTCATTTTCTATAACTATTAATAGGGATTTCACTTACCATTGGGTTTTTAAAGAATTCATATTTGGCATAATTTTTTCTAAAGTATAGCTTATTTTCTTCTTCCATTCCCCAGTTAGATAGCACTTCAATCACCAGCTCGTGGTCTTCTATTGTTCTTTCTGTAAAGAATGTTCCAGTGAGCATGTCAACAGATAGATGGATGGATGGATGGATAGAAAGATAGACAGGTAGGTAGACAAATAAACATAGGGACGTATATATCCATACAAATATATAAAATATATTATGTACGTATCTTTATTAAACATAGAAAATTTCAACTCAATTCTGGAATAATCAGATTGATAAAATTTTCATTAATGTTGAATTAGTAATGTTGATTTTTATACCAAAGCAGATTGTAACCCGAAGAGAAAAATGACATAAAATATCACAATGCACTTTTTACTAATTCTCAGTCTCCTTTTATTGCTATGTAAATTATAAGTTTGATAACAAAACTGCATTAAGAATATGGGAACGATTCTTTTTCTCCGACTCATCATGGTGCCAAAATTAAAATATTTGCCTCAAGGTTGAACAATTCATCCCATTAAAAGCTGAAAAAATCTGACAGGTTCACTATGCGTTTAAGACACATAATCTGGATAGTTGAGAAAAACTGAAATAAATGCTTTAAAAAGAAAATTTTAATGCAAGGACATACAATTTTTTAAGAAACCTGATTTCTTGTGGCACTTTTTACTTTCAAAACTAGTGTTCAGGCAAATGTAGTTTGTATTACCAATGAAGATAATTAGGCAGGGTGGGAAGGCACTTAGGAGGAAAGGCACTTAAATGAAAAAAGCAATGGCAACTTTAAAGAGGTGAACATACCACGCAGATTTCCTATTTTAGTAAGAAACTGTGATGTTCATAGCGGTACTATTCATAATAGCCCCAAACTGGAAACTACCCAAATGCCTATCAACGTGAGAATGAATATATAAACTGTGTAAAGGACACAATGGAATATATACTACAGTAAAACACAACTTCATGGATGAATTCCACAAACATAATACTAAATGAAAGAAGTCAGACACAAAGAGTACATACTACATGATTCCACTTATATAAGTTCAACACAGATACAATAAATCTATGGTGTTAGAAATCAAGATAATAGGGATAGTGGGTGACTGAGCAGGGGCATGAGGGAACCACTGGGGGTGAGAAATATTCTGTTTTTTAATCTGGGTGTTGGATACTCAGGTAGAAACAATATCTGAGAATTCACCAAGTTGTCCACCTTTGTTCACTTATGTTAAGGTATGTCATACTTCAATAAAAGGTTAAAGAAAAGTGACTGTGAAATTATTAATGCAAAATAAGAAATGGAGAACAGCCAAACAAGAAATATAGAAATCCCCTGCTTTTTTAGGTGCTTCTAGGACCTTTTTGAAAAGTACCTATGTCTCAGAAATTCAACACTCAGGAGTAATCTGTGACCTGCAGCACCCAAACCCTTGAAAGTAATGTCACACTTAAATAGAAGCTTATTCATCTGAAAGGGAGTTCTTGTAAGAGTGCTGAATGAATATATGAATAAGAATGAGTTGGAGCTAAGTGTGTATCAGCACTCCCGGGTTCTGTTCCTAATTCAGATTGCTCTTTTTCGGTCTCATTGACTAGCTCTGGTAGCTCCTTCTCCCACCTAAGATGCAGTCCTTGGCTGGACTCTTTTTTTTTCTCTTCTCTCAACTAATTAACTCTCCCCTCCTCAGCCATTATGTCTGTCAAGTTCCCTGAAGTGAAATCTCCAGCTACAGTTGCTTTCACTAGCACTCCAATCCTAACTGCTAGACTTTCCACCACTTCAAACATAATCTGTCTAAAACCAAAGTTCAGTATGGTGGTCCCTCCAAATATTAAACAATTCCAGCAATTCCACTTCTGAGTTCATAACCAAAAGAAGTGAAAGCAGGCACTGGAACAGATACTTGTACATCAATGTCCATTGTAGCATCATTCACAATAGCCAGAAAGTAAAAACATCCTAATGTCCATCAACAAATGAATGGATAAACAAAATGTAGTAAAGACATCAGTGGAATATTTAGCCTTAAAAAGGAATGATATTCTGACACATGTTACAACATGGATGAACCTTAAAGATATTACACTATGTAAAATAAGACAGACACAAAAGAAAAAACATTATATGATTCCATTTACATGAGGTACCTAGAGCAGACAAATTCACAGAGACACAAAGTAGAATGGTGGTTGTCAAGGACCAGGGTGTGGGAAGAATGAGGAGTTATTGTTTAATGGGTTCAGGGTTTCAGTATGAGAAGATAAAAATGTTCTAGAGGTGGATGGGGGTGATGGTTGTACAACAATATAAATATAAATAAATGTACATAATGCCAGTGAGCTTTACCCTTAAAATGAATGAAATGGTAAATTTTATGTTACATGCATTCTACCAAAATTTGTAAAAAATGTAAAAAAATGAAACAAAGTATCTTCCTTTTTCTCTCTCAAACTGCTTTTTCCTAAATTTTCCAATGTCCATTACAACTTTCTCTATGTCCACTCCAATATCCTCCAGTTGTTACCCCAGATATCAGACTCTTTGTCTGAGTGTCTCTCACACACCCAACAACCCCCAACCCACTCCCACTATCACCATTCCCATTTAGACCTTCACTTTTTCCTAAATAATCTCCAAACCTCTGTCTTTCTCATTCTTCCAATCCAACCTGGATCCTGATATCACAGGAAACCTCATAAAACATTTGTATCAATGTGACCCCCACTCAAACACTTGTCCACTTCCTACTTGTTATGAGATAAATCCATATAGTCTGGCAGTTTTAACTTACTCATTCATCTGTCCATTCGACAAATATTTATTGAAGGCCTACCATGTGTCAGACAGTCATTGTGGGGCTTGGAATTTTGTAGTGAACAAGACAGAAGTCATTGCCTCATGGAGCTTCAATTCTAATGGGAAGACAGGGACAATAAATCATGTAAATCTTAAAAGGTGGCAATAAACACTACAGAGAAAAATGGATCAGGGAGGAGGGAAAAAGGAGGGCACAAGGGAAAGGAATCCATTTTGAACATAAGACTACTATGAGCTGACTTATGTTTTCATTGGATCACACTGGATGCTGAGTGGATAATTGATTTCAAAAGGCTTAAGGGTAGAAACAGGAAGACCATCTAGCAGAATATTGCAATTAACAAGGGGAGATGATGTGGCCTGGATGAGAGTGGCAGCATGTAAGAAGTAGACAGAATCTGTGTGTATGTATTCTGAAGGTAGAGCCAACAGGATTTGTTGACAAATTGGATGTGGAGTGAAAGACAGGGGGCAGTGAAGGAAGACACCAAGATTCCTGGCTTAAGCATTTGGAAGGACTACTGCCATTAATGAGCTAAGAAGACTGTAAGAGAAGCAGTTTGCAGGGAGATCCAGCAGTCACCGAGATATCAAGTGGGAAGTTGCATCCCTAACAATCTTCATTATCCTTACTTTTGTTTACTTCTCACACAACCCCAACTGATATTTTCAACCTTATGAAGCATAGGTTCACATTATTAAATATACTATGTGCTACGTACTGTATCTGTATTTATTGCAACCACAGTGGGAGAAAATTGCAAGGTATTAAGCAATATGTCTGCTTATTTGTTTTACCAACCTGTGTTTCACTGTACCCATCACCCATCTCTACCACTAAGGAAACAGCACATGTTCTGCCCTGAAGATAAACTATACAGAGAGGAAAAAATGACAGAGATGCACTTTCTTTACTTTTGAGCATCAAATTAGACTTTATCAATCTTTGACAAATATGATCACTTGGGGAGAATAATGGCCAGCCAGTCCTCCACTGACTCATACAGGGATGTACCCTCTGTCCTCTGGGAAAGGATCTGCAATTAAGGGGTTAGTGGAGGAAAGGGTGGAGTGGAGCCTGAGAGGAGGCTAGATAGTAACTGGATGGTTTAGGTCACAGTGACCCTATATCCTGCCCCTTCTGGAACTAGGACCCTTTCAGGATGAGCAGTTGTTGCTAATAAAATCGCAGGTAAGTTTAATGGTGGTGTGTGGTTCACACCGAAGAGTAGCCTTAGGAGGCTTCTACCCTCAAGTAGAAGCCTTGCATCTAACATGGCGGAAAAGCAACAGCTAAGTGCAATGCTGAGGAAGATGAGTCCATAGCATCCAAGTATGAGGAAAGAGCACTGCAGAACCAAGTTCTCCAGAAGAAGTGTGGAAGGGCTAAAATAAGACCATGAATTTAGGGGGCTTTATGATACAGGCAATAAGCTTGAGAGAAATAAGAGTTTCTAGAACACGAAGAGAAGAGTTGGATAGAAGTTAGACAAATACCCTTCCTGGGACTTAAATGCCCCACCAGAGTGTTGGAAGAGTGAAACTAGGTCTTAACCTTCAACTGAGTGTATCTTAAACCTGTATGTAACTCATTTATATAACCTGAATTGATTATTTACCCCAACAAGACTATAACAATCCATAAAGCAAACCAGTAACAGAAGATTAAACTGTCTGCCATTAAGAGGTCAAGGAGACTCAGAGTTAGAAATTAATTCAAGTTATAAAAATAAAGGAAGTTACATCTCTGCATATCTCAATCTGAGACCTTTTTCATTACTGTATTTAATTCTTATAGTATCTGAAGTAAGCTGAATATGGCCCCAAAGACATCAGGTCCTAATCTCTGGAATCTAAATGTTACCTTATATGGCAAAGCATTTCCAGGTGTCATTAACTGAAAGATATTAAGATGAGGAGATTATCCAGGATTACAAAGGTTGGCCCTAAATCCAAACACAAGTATGCTTTTAGGAGACAGAAGGAGATCTGACAGAGAAATAAGAGGAAAGGGCAATGTGACCACAGAGGCAGAGACTCAAGTGATGTAACCACAAGCCAAGGAATAATGGCAGCCACCAGAAGCTGAAAGAGGAAAGGAACAGCCTCCCCATAAAGCCCCTGGAAGGAGTGTGGCCCTGCCAACACCTTGATTTCAGCCCAGTGAGATTAATTTTGGACTTCTCACCTCCAGAACTGTTAAAAGATGACATTTCTATTGGTTTAAGCTAGCAGTAATTTGTTACAGCAGCCTTAGGAAACTAAGAGGATAACCTAAAGAGCAAATTCGATTTCCATTTTACAGATAGCAAACGTCTCAGGGTTTGAATGCCTGCCACATGTCTGACCCCAAGTCTCTGCTCCTTCCTCTGCACAGCACTGCCTCTGCCTTCACTACAGTTCCCACTGGAAGGGCATCCCCTGTGTATATCCTACTCATTCTTTCTGTATCAGCTCACATCTCTTTCACATTCCTCAGTTCTCAAAATTTGATTGCCTCAAATTCTTTTATCTTGAAATGTGTTCGATAACTATTTGCTAATTAATTGAAAACAAACCACCACAGTTTGAGTGTAAGGGGAAAGAATTTAACAGGCAATATTTCAAATTATTATCAATCTTAACCTCACATGAAAGTAACATAAATCATTTGAATTTGGATTACATCAAAAAAGAAAATAAAACAAAGAATGGAAAAACCAAGCTGCATTTGACCAGCTATGACAAATGTGTCA
Organism: Globicephala melas; assembly: GCF_963455315.2. Lineage (NCBI taxonomy): Eukaryota > Metazoa > Chordata > Mammalia > Artiodactyla > Delphinidae > Globicephala > Globicephala melas. The sequence continues at coordinate 66,980,533 of NC_083320.1, read as the reverse complement.
CAAAAAAACTAGTGTAATATGTGTAGTCACAAAAAAAAGCAGCAGTCTAGTTGGGGTTTTGTTGGCTACACACAAATAAAGCCCAGCATACCAATCTACAATGAAAAAATAAGGGATACAATATTTGCAGAAAATTTCATAGAACTATAACACCAAATATTTCAATAATGCAATTACTAGCATCAGGAAAATAGCCTGGTAATCTTAAGCAGAAAAATGTCTTCAAATAAAGCTGGCTAAAACTAGAGTAAGTGGGAAAGCAAAAGACATATTTCCCATTCCTTCAAAGAAGATTTCTGGCACTATTCTGTTGAAAATTCAGAAAACATGTAAAAATCAAAATCCAGAGGATCAAATGCAGCTACAGGTTTTCACCTCTTATACTCATCTCGTAATGGAGATACAACTTACCTATTATAGAATCTGGCTTTTGAAAATATTAAATAATTTTTTTACATTTATATATCACCATCCCCATTTAGATGTTCTGTCATAAATACCATCCCCCAACCAAGTCTCATTATGTTAAAGGATTAATGCTACAATAACCCAAAGAGAGACTGGTTCAAGATGGCAGAGTACAAGGATGTGCTCTCACTCCCTCTTGAGAGAGCACCGGAATCACAACTAACTGCTGAACAATCATCAACAGGAAGACACTGGAACTCACCAGAAAAGATACCCCATATCCAAAGACAAAGGAGAAGCCACAATAAGATGGGAGGAGGGGCGCAATCCCAATAAAATAAAAATCCCATAACTGCTGGGTGGTGACTCACAAACTGGAGAGCACTTATACCACAGAAGTCCCCCCACTAGAGTGAAGGTTCTGAGTCCCATGTCAGGCTTCCCAACCTGGGGATCCGGCAACAGGAGGAGGAATTCCTAGAGAATCAGACTCTGAAGGCTAGCGGGATTTGATTGCAGAACTTCAACAGGACTGGGGGAAACAGAGACTCCACTCTTGGAGGGCACACACAAAGTAGTGTGCACATCGGGACCCAGGGGAAAGAGCAGTGACCCAACAGGAGAGTGAACCAGACCTACCTGCTAGTGTTGGAGGGTCTCCTGTAGAAGCGGGGGTGGCTGTGTCTCACCGTGGGGACAAGGACACTCGCAGCAGAAGTTCTGGGAAGTACTCCTTGGCGTGAGCCCTCCCAGAGTCCGCCATTAGCCCCACCAAAGATCCCAGGTAGGCTCCAGTGTTGGGTCGCCTCAGGCCAAACAAACCAAAGGGAGGGAACCCAGCCCCACCCATCAGCAGACAAGCGGATTAAAATTTTAGTGAGCTCTGCCCACCACAGCAACAGCCAGCTCTACCCACCACCATCAGGAAACCGGCACAAGCCTCTTACATATAGCCTCATCCACCAGAGGGCAGACAGCAGAAGGAAGAAGAACTACAATCCTGCAGCCTGTGGAACAAAAACCACATTCACAGAAAGATAGACAAGATGAAAAGGCAGAGGGCTATGTACCAGATGAAGGAACAAGATACAACACCAGAAAAACAACTAAATGAAGTGGAGATAGGCAACTTTCCAGAAAAAGAATTAAGAATAATGATAGTGAAGATGATCCAGGACCTCAGAAAAAGAATGGAGGCAAAGATCAAGAAGATGCAAGATATGTTTAACAAAGACCTAGAAGAACTAAAGAACAAACAAACAGAGATGAACAATACAATAACTGAAATGAAAAATACAGTAGAAGGAATCAACGCAGAATAACTGAGGCAGAAGAATGGATAAGTGACCTGGAAGACAGAATGGTAGAATTCACTGCTGCGGAACAGAATAAAGAAAAAAGAATGAAAAGAAATGAAGACAGCCTAAGAGACCTCTGGGGCAACATTAAACACACCAATATTCGCACAACAGGGGTCCCAGAAGGAGAAGAGAGAGAGAAAGGACCCAAGAAAATATCTGAAGAGATTATAGTCGAAAACTTCCCTAACATGGGAAAGGAAATAGCCACCCAAGTCCAGGAAGCACAGAGAGTCCCAGGCAGGATAAACCCAAGGAGAAACATGCCAAGACACATAGTAATCAAATTGCCAAAAATTAAAGACAAAGAAAAATTATCAAAAGCAGCAAGGGAAAAATGACAAATAACATACAAGGGAACTCCCATAAGATTACCAGCTGATTTCTCAGCAGAAACTCTGCAACCCAGAAGGGAGTGGCATGACATATTTAAAGTGATGAAAGGGAAGAACCTACAACAAAGATTACTCTACCCAGCAATGATCTCATTCAGACTCAATGGAGAAATCAAAAGCTTTACAGACAAGCAAAAGCTAAGAGAATTCAGCACCACCAAACCAGCTCTACAACAAATGCTACAGGAACTTCTCTAAGTGGGAAACACAAGAGAAAAAAAGGACCTACAAAAACAAACCCCAAACAATTAAGAAAATGGTCATAGGAACATACATATCGATAATTACCTTAAACATGAATGAATTAAATGCTCCAACCAAAAGACACAGGCTTGCTGAATGGATACAAAAACAAGACCCATATATATGCTGTCTACAAGAAACCCACTTCAGATTGAGGGACACATACAGACTGAAAGTGAGGGGATGGAAAAAGATATTCTATGCAAATGGAAATCAAAAGAAAGCTGGAGTAGTAATACTCATATCAGATAAAATAGACTTTTAATGTTACAAGAGACAAGGAAGGACACTACATAATGATCAAGGGATCAATCCAAGAAGATATAACAATTATAAATATATATGCACCCAACATAGGAGCACCTCAATACATAAGGCAACTGCTAACAGGTATAAAAGAGGAAATCGACAGTAACGCAATAATAGTGGAGGATTTTAACACCTCATTTACACCAATGGACAGATCATCCAAACAGAAAATTACTAAGGAAACACAAGTTTTAAATGACACAATAGACTAGATAGATTTAATTGATATTTTTAGGACATTCCATGCAAAAACTGCAGATTACACTTTCTTCTCAAGTGTGCATGGAACATTCTCCAGTATAGATCACATCTTGGGTCACAAATCAAGCTCAGTAAATTTAAGAAAACTGAAATCATATCAAGCATCTTTTCTGACCACAATGCTATGAGATTAGAAATCAATTACAGGGAAAAAACGTAAAAAACACAAACACACAGAGGCTAAACAGTACTTTACTAAATAACCAAGAGATCACTGAACAAATCAAAGAGGAAATCAAAAAATACCTAGAGACAAATGACAATGAAAACACAATGATCCAAAACCTATGTGGTGCAACAAAAGCAGTTCTAAGAGGAAAGTTTATGGCAATACAAGCCTACCTCAAGAAACAAGAAAAATCTCAAACAATCTAACCTTACACCTAAAGGAACTAGAGAAAGAAGAACAAACAAAACCCAAAGGTAGTAGAAGGAAAGAAATCATAAAGATCAGAGAGGAAATAAATGAAATAGAAACAAAGAAAACAATAGCAAAAATCAATAAAACTAAAAGCTGGTTCTTTGAGAAGATAATCAAAATCGATAAACCATTAGGCAGACTTATCAAGAAAAAGAGGGAGAGAACTCAAATCAATAAAATTAGAAATGAAAAAGAAGTTAAAACAGACACAGCAAAAATACAAAGCATTCTAAGAGACTACTACAAGAAAGTCTATGCCAATAAAATGGACAACCTGGAAGAAATGGACAAATTCTTAGAAAGGTATAACCTTCCAAGACTGAACCAGGAATAGAAAATATGAACAGACCAATCACAATTAATGAAATTGAAACTGTGATTAAAAATCTTCCAACAAACAAAAGTCCAGGACAGATGACTTCACAGGTGAATTCTATGAAACATTTAGAGAAGAACTAACACCCATCCTTCCCAAACTCTTCCAAAAAATTGCAGAGGAAGGACATTCCCAAACTCATTCTATAGGCCACCATCACCCTGATACCAAAACCAGACAAAGATACAACAAAGAAATAAAATAACAGACCAATATCACTGATGAATATAGATGCAAATATCCTCAACAAAATACTAGCAAACAGAATCCAACAACGCATTAAAAGGATCATTGGGCTTCCCTGGTGGCGCAGTGGTTGAGAGTCCACCTGCCGATGCAGGGGACACGGGTTCGTGCCCCGGTCCGGGAAGATCCCACATGCTGCGGAGCGGCTGGGCCTGTGAGCCATGGCTGCTGAGCCTGCGCGTCCAGAGCCTGTGCTCCGCAATGGGAGAGGCCACAACAGTGAGAAGCCCGAGTACCGAAAAAAAAAAAAAGGATCATCCACCATGATCAAGTGGGATTTATCCCAGGGATACAAGGATTCTTCGGTATATGCAAATCAATCAATGTGATACACCATATTAACAAATTGAAGAATAAAAACCATATGATCATCTCAATAGATGCAGAAAAAGCTTTTGACAAAATTCAACACCCATTTATGATAAAAACTCTCCAGAATGTGGGCATAGAGGGAACCTACCTCAACATAATAAAGGCCATATATGACAAATCCACAGCAAACATCATTCTCAATGGTGAAAAACTGAAAGCATTTCCTCTAAGATCAGGAAAGAGACAAGGATGTCCACTCTCACCACTATTATTCAACATAGTTTTGGAAGTCCTAGCCATGGCAATCAGAGAATAAAAAGAAATAAAAGGAATACAAATGGAAAAGAAGAAGTAAAACTGTCACTGTTTGCAGATGACATGATACTATACATAGAGAATCCTAAAGATGCCACCAGGAAACTTACTAGAACTAATCAATGAATTTGGTAAAGTTGCAGGCTACAAAATTAATGCACAGAAATCTCTTTCATTCCTATACACTAGTGATGAAAAACCTGAAAGAGAAATTAAGGAAACACGCCCATTTACCACTGCAACAAAAAGAAAAAAATACCTAGGAATAAACCTACCTAAGGACACAAAAGACATGTATGCAGAAAACTATAAGACACTGTTGAAAGAGGTTAAAGATGATACAACAGATGGAGAGATATACCATGTTCTTGGATTGGAAGAATCAATATTGTGAAAATGACTATATTACCCAAAGCAATCTACAGATTCAATGCAATCCCTATCAAATTACCAATGGCATTTTTTACAGAACTAGGACAAAAAATCTTAAAATTTGTATGGAGACACAAAAGACCCCAAATAGCCAAAGCAGTCTTGAGGAAAAAAAATGGAGCTGGAGGAATCAGACTCCCTGACTTCAGACTATACTACAAAGCTACAGTAATCAAGACACTATGGTACTGGCACAAAAACAGAAATATAGGTCAAAGGAACAGGATAGAAAGGCCAGAGATAAACCCACGCACCTATGGTCAACTAATCTATGACAAAGGAGGCAAGGATATACAATGGAGAAAAGACAGTCTCTTCAATAAGTGGTGCTGGGAAAATTGGACAGGTACATGTAAAAGAATGAAATTAGAACAATCCCTAACACCATACACAAAAATAAACTCAAAATGGATTAGAGACCTAAATGTAAGACCGGACACTATAAAACTCTTAGAAGAAAACATAGGAAGAACACTCTTTGACATAAATCACAGCAAGATCTGTTTTGATCCACCTCCTAGAGTAATGGAAATAAAAACAAAAATAAACAAATGGGACCTAATGAAATTTCAAAGCTTTTGCAAAGCAAAGGAAACTACAAACAAGATGAAAAGACAACTCTCAGAATGGGAGAAAATATTTGCAAGTGAATCAACTGACAAAGGATTAATCTCCAAAATATATAAACAGCTCATGCAGCTCAATATCAAAAAAACAAACAACCCAATCCAAATATAGGCAGAAGACCTAAATAGACATTTCTCCAAAAAAGACATACAGGTGGCCAAGAAGCACATGAAAAGCTGCTCAACATCACTAGTTATTACAGAAATGCAAATCAAAACTAAAATGAGGTATCAGCTCACACTAGCTAGAGTGGGCATCATCAGAAAATCTACAAACAACAAATGCTGGAGAGGCTGTGGAGAAAAGGGAACCCTCTTGCACTGTCGATGGGAATGTAAATTGATACAGCTTCTATGGAGAACAGTATGGAGGTTCCTTAAAAAACTAAAAACAGAATTACCATATGACCCAACAATCCCACTAATGGGCATATACCCAGAGAAAACCATAATTCAAAAAGACACATGCACCCCAATGTTCATTGCAGCACTATTTACAACAGCCAGGTTATGGAAGCAACCTAAATGCCTATCGACAGACGAATGGATAAAGGAGATGTGGTACATATATACAATGGACTATTACTCAGCCATAAAAAGGAACAAAATTGGGTGATTTGTAGAGACGTGGATGAATCTAGAGACTGTCATACAGAGTGATGTAAGTCAGAAAGAGAAAAACAAATATCGTATATTAATGCATATATGTGGAACCTAGAAAAATGGTACAGATGAATTGGTTTGCAGGGCAGAAATTGAGACACAGATGTAGAAAACAAATATATGGACACCAAGGTGGGGAGAGTGGCAGGGGGTGGTGGTGGTTTGATGAATTGGGAGATTGGGATTGACATGTATACTCTAATATGTATAAAATGGATAACTAATAAGAACCTGCTGTATAAAAAGATAAATAAAATAAAATTTAAAAATAAATAAATAAATAACCGAAAGAACCCTAAGAGGCCTGATTATCAGCTATTCACATCTTACAGAAAATTTGTGGTTTTTTAAAAATTAGCTTATTTTTAAATTTATTTTTGGCTGCATTGGGTCTTCGTTGCTGCACGCAGGCTTTCTCTAGTTGCAGTGAGTGGGGGCTACTCCTCATTGCGGTGCGTGGGCTCCTCATTGTGGTGGCTTCTCTTTGTTGCGGAGCACGGGCTCTAGGCGCACGGGCTTCAGTAGTTGTGGCTCACGGGCTCTAGAGCACAGGCTCTGTAGTTGTGGCGCATGGGCTTAGTTGTTCCGTGGCATGTGGGATCTTCCCAGACTAGGGCTCGAACCCGTGTCCCCTGCATTGGCAGGCAGATTCTTAACCACTGCACCACCAGGGAAGTCCCAAAATTTGTGTTTTTTTAAAGTGCAGATATTGAACTAAATACAGACCTTAACAGGGAGAAAGTTCAACAAGAGGATATAAGATGCCTAGATGGATTACTTTGAGAGGAAAAGAAAAATGCTTAAAAGGGAGGTGAAAAGTGGCTGAAGACCAGCTTTGTTTTGCCAAGGACTAAGCGTAGTATAAGACATCATCACCAACACCCAAGAAAGGAAAACCAAAACAAAACCCTTGTCTAGATGGCTTCCCATAACTTTCTCTTGACTCTTCCTCTATAGCCCCATTCTACAACCAAGCAGACTTTAACCAACTCAGTAATTCTACTAAGTAACTTATATTTTTTAATTATCAAAAAAAATTATTAATTCTATATTTAGGGGCTTTTTGCTGTAATGTTTGAAGAAACAATATTAGGAGCTGTCACCCAGAATGAACTCAGAGACTTTTTGAGCTACCATTTGAGAAATGACCCCTGGTAAAATTCAAATAAATTCAACGTGATTTTTCTTTAAAAAACCTTACTTTTAAAACTTCATAAATTCATCTAAAATACTATATTAAGATGTATTATTAAAATTTAACAGATACAAGTCTATTTAAAAAGCTTTCTGAAGAATTTTTCAGGGATTGTAAAGTGAATTATTACAATGATCAAATATCACTCTTACGTAGGTAGAAAAATAGGAGAGAAGCTGTCTTAAGTCACTTCAAGACAGCAACCAAAACGGAGGAAAAAAAGAAAAAAAGCCTTCAAAAAGAGTGAAAAAAAAGCTTTCTTAAAACAACAACAAAAGCTTCATATCGCTTTAAGTTTTATTTTTGTTTCTGATAGATCAGTGAAGTCTTACGTTAATAGAATGAAATACTACCGAACAGTGATAACTACACATAATTCTGTTTTCTATTTAATTTTCACAAAACTTTTTCTTTTAAAAAAAAATAGAAGAGAGAAGTTTCTTCTGAAACTGTTGATTTAACTTCAAAGTCTTTTAAAAAACCTCAATCCTCCCAGAATGGAAAGTGTTCACCTGTGACCTTCTACCTGGATTTCTTCACTGAATCTACTGAAAGTACAGAGTGAGGATCAAATAGAAACTGGAGTCCCTACTCTTCCCATCACTTGATAAGAGAAGAAACAAAAGTGGCTTTTAGCTCTAATTCACCCAGAAAACAATTCTTTGTATACCTTTGTTACAGGAAACTCCAGGAGACAAATGGTCCTTGTACTTCTCTGTGCTAGGTAGAAACTACATACATTTTGTCAATCTTATTTTCAGATAAAAATGAACAGTCTCTGACCAAGCAAAACAAAAACTGGAGAAGCAAAGAATAAAGCAAGGCTCAATTTCTAAAAGTTTCCTTAACCTAAGAAAACTGCTTAATACCAGCAAGATTCCCTGGAAAATTGCCACTGCCAGATTCAGCTTCCCAAGTGCAATAATAGGAAAATCTTGACATGAAAGCTGATGGGTATAAAGGCCTTGTGGATCATTCTTCAACAGAGTGAAACAGTCCTCATATTAACTCAGACTCAATGATCACAACTTGTATTCAGAGAAAGCCTTATTTTTCCACAAAATGTTTGCATATATATTATCTCAAGCTGACTGTTAATACCTGAAGAGCTTAGAAACAGCTTCCATGAATTCTAAGTTATCCAATGAACCCTTTAAGGACTCAGAGTAAATTTCCATCTGGGCATGGCATGTGATTTCTTTGGCTTCTTTTTCAAGTCTCTTCCTTCTATGTACTTTGTAATCCATCCTTTGAACTACTTGATATAACAACTTATAGTTTAGTATACCTTAGTTCAAAAGCCATTTATTTGTCCTAGACCCTGAGTTACAAAGATGTACATATACAGAGAGTTCCACTGCTTATGGAATTATGGACTAGTTTTAATAATATGATCACTATTAAGACAGTTGCAGAAAATGTTATAGCAGTGTAGAAGATGGGTACTTGATCCAACTTGGGGCTTCAAGAAGTTGTCTGAACTAAGTCTTTAAAAATCTCTTAATAAGTTTTAAAAATTGCGTTTATTTCTTTTTTTCCCTGATTACTAAAATAATACATTTCCATTACAGAAAATTTGAAAAACAGAGCCGACAATCACAATCCATCTTTAAAACTGTCAGTCAGGAATAAGCACTTAACATTACATTATTGTCTTTTTCTTTGGGACTATGTGAGTTTATGTGTATATATTTTTCACAGCATTTAGAAAACACTGTACACATATAAACATATATACAATGTTTCCTAAATGCTGTGAAAAATATATACTTTATTCAATCACTGTTACAATCTTACACTTGTCCACATCAGTTTTCAAAGGAAAAGCTCCAAAAACATGATTCAAAGCAGCATAACTTACATCCTATTAATATACTGTAATTTATAACATTCCCCTATTATAATAGCATTAGGTTTTATTTTTCTCATTAATTGATACTGTAAATAATCCTGCTTGAACAGCCTTAAATCTGCTTCTTATCCAGATTTGCTTGTTCTCCACACCCACCTATAGTGTGTACTTGTGGGAGAATCACCTCCCAGGACACAATTTACCTCTATCACTCCTAGTGCTTCCTGCACCACTCTTTTTTGGGGGGAGGGGTGTTGGGGGGAGGTTGTAATTTCCTAATGGATGTATGAGAAAAGGTAGTGCCAGCAAGTATGCCAATTGCCTCAAAAAACAAGTAGCTTCTGAGCAGCCAAAGTCTGTACCCAGGCATATGAGAGGGGCAGGTGTGTCTCCCTACCTGCTCTCAAATGGAAAGGGTGACTCTACTTCATAAGACTGAGCATGGGATGCCTCCAACGGCTCTTCTATCTCTCCTCTCCCCAGACCGTGGCACTAGGTTAGCTGTCAGTCAGCTTGGACAGCTGAGGGGTTCCATCTTTGTTTTCATAGGAATTTTTAGGAAATGGCTAGCAGTTATTATACAGTTATACTTTACTGCTATTTTTAACTAACATTCCAAGTAAGCCTTGGAAGATGCATAGCAGTTAGCCAGGTAAAGATGGGTGAGAAAGGGCTTCCTGAGAATCTTAACAGCATGAGCAAGGAACCCAAGGAGTAGAAATGCAGGCGACTACAGGCAGTTCTCTAATGTATAAACTTAGAGGAGGGAGGTGTAAGACACAAGGCTTGAGGTAGGAAGGGTAGTCAGGTCACAGGTACTACAAGGTCTGCAAAGGACCTTGGACCCTAAGGCAAGGTGAATCAAGGTCTGCACTCAGATGAATCACTTCGGTATGACCAGAGGCAAGAGGAAGGACCAACTGTAAGGCTAAAGGAATTCCTGAGAAGAGAGATGATGAGAGCTGAACTCAGGCTATGAGAATACTGAAAAGGAAAAATCAGCTGGACCACAAGGCAGATTTAGTTATGAGCACTCTTTGCTGGCTTCACATTTCCCATCTCCAGCCTTAGTGTGCTACCAGAGCACATGTCGCCTTAACCCTCAGATCAGGGCTACATAAGTCTCGATAGAGAAGGAGGCACACATGTCCTAAGGGTTTCACAATTATTTCCACTGGTGATGAGGGTGGTCACAACTCTGATGGCTGGTAGGTTCCAAATAGCACAGAAAGTACAACTACATATCAGTATCAGTGCCAGACAACAGAAAAAACACTTCTGTTTCTTTTGCAAAGAAGAAAAAAGTGAAGGAGCAGCTTCAAAGCAGGAGGCTGTGAAGTGTTCCCTCACCGCTGCTGTGCATTGCTTCAGTCTTAAAGAGATCATGTGGGTTTAGCTGCACATATAAAAATGGTTTCATTAAAAGCCTGCAGTCATTCATTTTGCTTATTAAAGCCACTCCACAATGATACTCACAATAGAAATCTCAGCGGTCCCTAGCAATGACACTAAAATACAATTAATTCCACTTCCCGAGGAATCTATAGGTATGCGCTTGAGGTATTGTGTTAATTGCCGCTGCTTCATACCATGGCTTCAATTAGGAATCAAAATGGGAGCAAAGCAAACATGGATCCCATTAAGTTCTAGAAGACTTAAAACTGAAGTTTCCCCCCACCCACCCACCATCCTCTTACAATAATTGTAAAGGCAGGGGACTCCATCTGGGGAACTATAGTGACATCCAGTGGCTGTGAAGTAAAACACACCGGTTACAAAACGGGTTGTTATATCACTAGAGAAGGGGAAATATTTGGTGATATACTGGTATTTTAAATCCAATGTCTATAAAGCTGTATGTAGTACTAGAAACTCATAATAACACGACCCAAAATCAGGCCAATCAGCAATTTGTAACAGAATCAGGATATTTAGCTGCCTTCCATGATTTACTCTACCTATGAAAATTCTTGGTAGCATATTAATAACTATGGACAGAGGATATGAAATATTGATATCATATTCAAAGCTCCAACTGTCCTATTACCATTCACAATGTATATAAATTCAACAACAGCCCATTTCCAAAGTGATCCTCTTCTCCGCCAAGATAGATAGCTGGCTCTGCTCTAACGTGGACCAGGCTGGCTCAGTTTGATTCCAATAATTTCAGTACTACCTAGGTTTGTCTGAAAATGTTCTTGAGGTTTCAGAATTTAAATTTGTATTTATAGCCTGCATGAGAGATGCAGACGGAAAGTGAGAGAGACAAACCAACCACAGAATCCCGAAAACACTGGCCTGACCTAGTGAAGTGAGGAAATAACAAACTTGCTTCCACAGAAAATGCATACACTTGAGAATCTGACAGGTACCTAGATTTGTGCAAGGTTGACTCTGGGCCAGGTACTTTTTATCACTGATTCTTTGTATTCTTATGTGTAAAATGGAGATGAAATAAATGTACATTGCGGGGTTGCTATGAGGCTAAATATTGAGAGTGTCTATCAAGATGAATGTGAAACCTCTACGTAGGGGCCCTGCACACATAAGATGCACGTTAATAGTAGCTATCACACATATGCATTCATATTAAAAATACCAATAAAATTGGAGGGTTTTTTGCCACACAAAGTGTCATTCTGAAAACAGACTTTGAATTCCATAACCATATTTTGAATGCCATGTGCTCCCCCTTCTGACTTTAGTAATTTGTGGTGTGTTTTAATGGTTCACACACAACAGTAGCACATCTATTAACCACGTAATATGTCTCTGAAACTTTCCTAAGCTTATCTGGGATATTAAAGTGAACTAGAGGCAGAAAACTCCCCACTCTCATCTATCTCCTAAGTCACAATATTCTTGCCTACAAGGCTTCAGGATCTCACAAACACTAAGCCTTGTACATGTGCAGACCATGACATGAAGATGGTACAATGTGGCATGCGCGACTGGCAGAAATGAGAGATGGGCAAGGATCAAGCCCGGAAGCCACAGATAGTTTGATGTAAAAGCAAAACGAAGTTGCTTAGCCTCCAAATGGTCAAAACTTGCGTTCGGGTCTTCTGAGTAGTAGACTTTAAAACTAAGTCAGACCATACTGCTCTCTGACGAAGAGACCTACAGTTACTTTTTCCCTCACTCAGGGTAAAAGTCCAGTCCCCTCTATGGCCTGGGAGACCCTGCATGAGCTGGCTCTGTGGTAGCTCTGTGCAGTCCCTTTCCATTACTTTCCACCTTACTGACTCCTTAAGTCCTGTTTCCTGAACACAAGCACATTGCCATGTCCAGGCCTTCCCGCTTGCTATTCCCTCCTTCTAGAACAATCTTCTATTTAAGTGCAAGACCTGCTCCTGTCTGCTTCAGACCTCTACTCAAACATCACACTGTCAGGGACACCTTCCCTGATCTACTTAAAGTGCATCTCCCAACCAGCCCTGGACTCCCTATCCCTTTCCCGGCCTTCCTTTTCTCCCCAGTGCTAATCACCACCTAAAAGATTGCACATTTTAGTCATGTATCTCTTGTCTTTCTCTTCCCACTAGAATGCAAACTCATGAGGGCATTGCTTTTTGTCTATTGTGTTCATACTGTACCCCTGGGATCCACACACAAAACAGGCTTGGTGCAAAAGAGTCAACAGGTATTTGTTAAAATATTAACACATTAAACTATAGGAAAGCAACAGGAAAGGCAGGGGGAGTTAGTTCCTAGCTTTTGTGGAATCTGTAAGGTGGAAAGAAAAAAAAAAAAAAACTAAAAATAATCAGTATTTTTTAAAGATGCACACATATATAAAAGAAGGTAATCTACACAAGTGAACTCACAGGCTAGAGATTATGTTAAAATAGAGAAACTAAAAAAGTTATCTCAGCATTGTGAAATAATGGATAGTATTGTTTAATTCCTGACATCTTTATTTCTGTTATTTACAGTGAGCTGAATTATTTTTGTATTAAAAATATTTTTTTAAAATAATAGACCACCTCTTCACTTTTAGAATTCTATTCATTGAAAACTAATCATTTTAATCAAAGAGAGGTCAAGAATGTCTCCTGAACAACATGCAGAGCTCACTAGCTGGTCACCAAAGTTTTGGCAAATGATGTGTCCTTTGGTTCTTTACGTCATCACCACTAAAAGAAGATTTGCAGTTGAATATGTCAGTGCTGCATTCTATTGACAAAGGGCATCGGCAGCTGTGCAGCATGTTTAAGGGGCAGAAACACCCCACTCTAGTTCTTTTAGTTCATTTTAATATACAAATAGCAAAAATGTTCCTGAATACTACTCTTAGGTTGAATAGCTCCTACAAGAGTATTTATAAGCTACACACACACAAATAAAATTCAGAGACACACTGGTTTTACATTTGATGCTGAGGAAGACCACAGCCTCTTAAGAGTTGTTATTCCCTTGTTATATTGTTAAAGAAGTAGAAGAAAGAAAAAGAATAAAAACTGTTTCTCAAGAGTTTAGTTGGATATTCATTAACTCTTATCATCTAACATCTCAGTGTATCCTTACAGAAATAAAGCAGCAGATTTTTTTTAAAAAGGAATGGAAGGTGGCAAATCTAATATACATTAGTATTTGGGTAGCATTAGTGTCTGCAATTTTTCTACTGTATAAAGTTTTTATCTGAGTAAAAACAAAGAGAAAAAAAAGAACACAAAAAAAGCTCTGGAACTAAATTTCTTTCTCATAAGCTTTGGTCTAATGCATGGTTAATGAAGCCATGAGACAATATTCTCACATCTTTGATTTTATTTCAGCAGTTTCCAGAAAATACAGTAATGGAGAAATACATTTCTATTCAATGCCTAAAAGTTTAAATTTAGTATGTAGCTCAAGTTAATTCTCAACGTTCCATTTTAAGCTTCTACATTAAAAGACTTGCACAAATCTTTTTATTCCTCACATGACTTGCCGCGGTCTCTTGTGAAAACTGCTTCTTGATGTATAAAGTAGATTTTATTACTGAACTTCAAGCTCTTTGTTAGGGATAAATTGTAGTGACTATAACTGCAAAAGATGTTTAATGACTTTTAAACTCTCTCTAAAAGAAAAATTTAAGAGTATAGAATACTGTAATTATACATTATACTAATTGAGAGCTATATTTCTAGAAGCATAAGCAAACAAAATAGTTTGGAATTACGGCAGGTATCTGTTGAGAGTTAACACCATATTTCTGAGAGTAATGATCATGAATAGAAGTTAAATTAGTCACAAATGGCAATGAAGAAAATATATGTTGAACTTTCTCTGCCCTACGAGGGTGAGACAGCAAGTCACACGGACCAGTATAGCATACCTTCAGAATTCAAGTTTTCTTGGAAGGTACATGCTCAGCTGTGAAGATCAGCTGACATGTTGTCGCTCATCAACTATCAAACAGGGGGTGGGAGGGTGGGTTAAGGTTCAGAATCCCTGTGGAGACTGTCGAACTATCCAAACTTCTTTTCCACAGGCTTCCCTCTGTCCTCTTCCTCAGGTCCTGACATATCCTTGGACAGCAGTCTTCAAATTGGAAGTAATATAGACACTTCCTGAATGGTTCAGGGAATGCAAGGGACTTTAAATGAACCATTTTCCAGAATCTTTTAAAAACGGATCCTCCTAAGAACATACCTTTTCTGCCAACATCATCTTTATTGCATTTCATAAGACAAAGGCAAACTTCTCATCCGAACTGAACCTTACTTTGGTACGCTGCTCTGAGGTGCAAACCCTCTATGTATCAAACGAAGGAAAATTTTTATATATTGGTAGCTAGCTATGCAAGAAAGTGAATGACTCTCATGCCTAGGTATAAAATTCTCAATTCTTTAAACAAATTGAAGGGACAAATTGTCCTGTCATTGACAACTTATTTAAAATAATTTTGAATAAGTTGTTTATTACTAAAAGTTGTTTGACTTACAATGCAAAGGAGTTGATGGTAGGCTAAATAATAGCCCCCTAAAGATAGCTACATCTTAATCCCTGAAACCTGTGACTGTTACCTTACATGGTAAAAAAATAAAAACAAAACAAAACTTTGCAGGTGTCATTGATTTAGGGATCTTGAAATGAAGTGATTATCCTGGATTATTCTGGATAAAGCCTAAATGCTACTATCTTCTAAGAGAGAGGGAGAGGGAGACTGCACACAGACAGAAGAGAACACAGTGTGACCGTGGAGGTAGAGATTAGAGTGATGTAGCCATAGCCACGGCATGCCAGCAGCCACAAGAAGCTAGAAGAGGCAGGAAATGGATTCTCTCCTTGAACCTCCAGAGGAAGCTCATCCCTGAAGATACCTTGATTTTCATCCATTGATACTGATTTCAGACTTCTGGCCTCCAGAAATGTAACGGAATAAACTATGGTTGTTTTAAGCCACTGAGATTATGCTAATTTGTTACAGCAGCCAAGGGAAACTAATACAAAATTCAAAGAATCAAATGGCACTGCCATAACAAACTCCTTCCTTTCTCATCTACCTATTATGGGGACATGTTTTTTAACAGCAGTATTTGTAAAAATAAGAAAGGGGAGACAAAATTGTCACCCCATTCTGTCCCATACTAGCAGAAGAATGAAAATTCTTTATAACTTATTAAAAGATATGAGGGGGAAAGCCTCTACAGTTCACAATACAGAGATATATTTCCAACTGCAAATAAATACGATTATTTTTTATGTTTATGACTTTAAAATGTGAAGGATTACTCATTCTTCAAGAAAAATTTAGGGTATACAGTCCCATAAAGAGACTACCACTGTGGATATTTCCCATGTCTGCACTACAATCAATTCAAAAAGTAGTCCAGGGCTTCCCTGGTGGCGCAGTGGTTGAGAATCTGCCTGCCGATGCAGGGGACACGGGTTCGAGCCCTGGTCCGGGAAGATCCCACATGCCGCGGAGCGGCTAGGCCCATGAGCTGCAACTACTGAGCCTGCGCGCCTGGAGTCTGTGCTCCGCAACGAGAGACACCGCGACAGTGAGAGGCCCGCGCACTGCGATGAAGAGTGGCCCCCGCTTGCCACAACTAGAGAAAGCCCTCGCACAGAAACGAAGACCCAACACAGCCAAATATAAATAAATAAATAAATTTATAAAAAAAAAAAGTAGTCCAAATAACAGCATATTTTATTGACCTCTCAAAAAACGTTAATTGTGCTACTAAAGTTTATTATGAGATGTATCTTTCCATCACTTTAGACTCTATGGTTTAGCTCCCAAATTTCCACACATCATTATTTAAACCATGAAGGGCGGTAAATTTTTAATATTTCTATTCTTATTTCCATTTTGTGCTACTTTATTTTTCTCTCAACTACCAACCCAAAAATAAAAAACAAAGAAAAGGACTATTCATAATTGTCCTCTATTTTTCTACAAGTGAAGAAAATCTTTGCCATATGATCAAACTATAAGGGACAGAAAAGCAATGATATGACTATGATTTTGTATCCTTACCTAGACCTATGTGAGGCAGGTGCTCAAAAAGGGTCCAGCTGTGGTCATCAATGTAATGATTCTTCAGGATCAACAGCTGGCAAACATCTCGGGCAGTTATGTCACTGGGTACCTCTAAAGCCCTGCTGGTTTCATCTTCACTGTATACTTTAATTACCTGTGTAGGTAGAAATTAAAAAATGAGCTAAAATAGTCTATTAAAAATATCATTCTAGTAAGTCATCAAACTTATCAGTTGAGCTAATTACAAATTCCTTATACAGTTTGTTTTACATCTAATTTTCTTGTACATGGAGTAAATGTTGCCCATCCAAGACTTGTTTATAATATGTGTCAAAGTCACTCTGTCTGACAACTTCCAATCTCTTCTCTTCAGTGTCTAAACTGGAGGCCATTCAATGACCATTCAATGTCATTTCCCACCACTCTGATCTACTAAAAAGCTACATATCTCTTATCAATATTTTAAATTTTCCACTCCATATTTAAATCTTTAAACAATCCAAGTAACATGGGTGATTTATTCCCAGATATACATGTTGTAACAGCAGTAAACAGAATATAAAGATTTCTCTATTTCAGGTTATAGAAATTTTGGCAAAGACTGGCTAGATGTTCACCAAATCCTTTTTCTTTTCTCCCTTGCAATTAGTTGTGTCCATGGGATTGAATTTTAGTCAATGAGATGTAAGCACATGCAGTGTTGCACCTCCAGACCTAATCCATAAAAATTTCCCATATACTGTCATCCATTCTCTTACGCCAGCCTCTCACTGAATGGAAATGATGACAAAGACCTAAAGAGGAGAGCAGAGCCATGGGACAGAAGGAGGCTTTGTCTCTGAATGACCACATGGAAGGTGCCCAACTAGGAATGCCCACATGTAACTTTGACATGAGCAAGAAATAAACTTTTAGTCTGTTAAATCACTGTGATTTTTTATCTATTACAGCAGCTAATGTCACCCCAAATCATACAGAAGTAGAGAGTTTCATATACAACACTCCCCTCAACATTTACCAAGTTATGCTATGTGCTAGAATTTCCACTACTAACTGTGATATGTCATATATAAATTAAATTAATTATAATAAGTTAAATACCTATGAAAATAGTATAGTAAGATCAACACACACAGAAGTAGGAAATTGTAAGAAAATTCAATATAAGAAATACACCTTATAAAAATATAGACATTTAAACATTTTCAGTAATTCAAACAAATGAAAATTAAAATGATGTGTCAATTCTCTATCGATTATTTTTCTAATTATGTGTAATGACAGTGGAATAAAATAGTTGCTCTCTTACAATGACAGGAGTGATATAAATTGGTAAAACTATTTTGTACACCTGTTGGAAAGTATTTATCGAAAGCATTAAAAGGTCCATTCCTTTGACTCAGTAATCTCCCTTAGGCAAACTATCTCAATAAATCTGTCATAAATGTGGAAAATAGCTTTAGGCGTAGACTTATCCAGCAAAGCATTATGTATAATTCTATCAACCTAAATATACAACAACAAAAGAATGGTAAACTATAGTACTTTCACAAAATGGAATATTATAAGGTACTTAAAAATGTTATTCAAGGAAATAAGAACTTTAAAAAAAATTCGTAAGTAAAATGAGATCACGACACCAAAGTATAAGTTACGCAGGAGAGTGCAGGCTTATTTGTTGGACTGGCAACCAGGCACCTATCCCTCTTCTAAGAGCATTCTGATTGTCTTTTAGAGACCCACTCCCTCCCTCACCATTAGTCTTTGTGATTCTGGCAGCTCTACTTTCAGCTCAGTGATGCTACAGTGGAGCTGCTGGAACTGGCTTGCAAGAGGTGATTGTTAAACATTCAGGAACTCTGCAAGCCAGGCATCTTGAAATCAGCCATGGTGGGAGTACACCAAAGAAACTGGCAAATGCTACAAATAAGGCCTTTTTAAAAATATATATGTTTTTATAGCCAGTTTACCAGTGCATGACTGCCTCCGCTTCACATAGTTGTTATCCAGATTGATCAATCAACACTCAGAATCCCTTTGGCGACAGTGACTATTTCAGAGATGGGCACATGACCTAATCAGAGTCAGTCAGGGCCAATCTAGACATCCGTTCACATAACCATAAAGTGAGCCCTGTTTTCCACTGGGCAGGTGTAGGGTGAAGCTGCTACTGTTCATGAAGAGAAAGACTGGGAAAATGGGGCCCACATGGAGTAAACCATGCCAAGAGATGAAAAGGGTGCTGAGAATATCATTGGGCCCCTGGACCAGGGAATACTTGAATTGTGTTTTTTAATCATATGTGTGCCATGAAGCTGTAAGTTTCTAGTGGTAATATTCACCTACTTATATCTCTTGTTCTAGCCAAAGACCTTCTCCAACTCTTTCTCCATACTGCTAGGGGAATAAACTTTCTAATAGCCAATCACATCAGGTCATTCTTCTAAAATTCTTCAATGGCTCCTTGTTGTCCTAACTCAAGCAGCTCATTGTGTTTATTAAGACCCCATGCAAAGCATACATCCTTTGCTAAGTGTTTTAGTATAACGCTGTCATTGGGCTTCCCTGGCAGCACAGTGGTTAAGAACCCGCCTGCCAATGCAGGGGACACGGGTTCGAGCCCTAGTCTAGGAAGATCCCACATGCCGCGGAGCAACTAAGCCTGTGCGCCACAACTACAGAGTCTGTGCTCTAGAGCCCGCGAGCCACAACTACTGAGCCCACGTGCCGCAACTACTGAAGCCCGCGTGCCTAGAGCCCCTGCTCTGCAACAAGAGAAGCCGCCGCAATGAGAAGCCCGCGCACCGCAACAAAGAGTAGCCCCCACTCGCCACAACTAAAGAAAGCCCGCTCGCAGCAACGAAGACCCAACGCAGCCAAAAATAAATAAATAATAAATAAAAATAAAGTTCCCTTTTTAAAAAAAAAACCATATATATATATATATATATATATATATATATAAGGGTGTCATAGAGTTGGCTGTTGCCCTCAGAGAGCTAAAGCATAGTGGGGAAAGCAGTATTAAAAACAATAGTCACAAAGTAGGACATAAAAATTCAGTATGTTACTAAATCATATAATGGGGGTTAGGAGATACCTGAAAGATATCCATGAAAAAGTGATATTCAGGCCAAGACCTGAAGAAGGAGTGGGCAGTAGCTAGGCAAAGAGAGGGTAAGAGCATTTCAAGCTAAGGGAACCGAAGCCATGCAAAGTCCGTGGGGCAAGAAGGAACTTGGCAGATTCTAAGGATTAAGAGGAGTCAGGGGGCTTCCCTGGTGGCGCAGTGGTTGAGAGTCTGCCTGCCGATGCAGGGGACGTGGGTTCGTGCCCCATGCCGGGAGGATCCCACATGCCACGGAGCAGCTGGGCCCGTGAGCCATGGCCGCTGAGCATGCGCGTCCGGAGCCTGTGCTCTGCTACGGGAAAGGCCACAGCAGTGAGAGGCCCGCGTACTGCAAACAAAACAAAACAAAACAAAACAAAAAAAGGCGTCAGGAACAGCAAGTGCAGCAAGCAGGGAGCATGGCCCTGAGGGAGATGAGGTGGTAAGCATGACCGTAGTAACAGGGATGCAAGATCCTCAGCTCAGAATTGACTTAAGAATCATTGAGCTTATAGGTGGTAAACTTGTGGATATGGATATATCTGACAAGGGAGAAAAGGAAGAAGCATGAGAAAAAGAAGAATCTAGGGCTGAACCCTGAGAAATTGCAATATTTAATGGTGAGTTAGAGGCAAGAAAGTCTGAAAGATAAAGAGAGATAGAGAACCAGGGAAGTGGGACCCCATGGAATAAAGTCCAAACTCTTCAGCACGCACACAGCATGCACACTCCCCAGCAAATCAGCCTATGGAACAGGTCACTCTGACCTTAGCCAGATATGATAAACATTTGCAACCTCTTCTTTCTATTTGCTCATGAGGTATCATCTACCTGAAATCTTTGCCCCAGCCACCAACAATATGCTTTATTTGGCAAATTCCTACTTATCATTTGGCCCCAGTTCCCACAGCACTTCCTCCAGAAAGTCTCCCCTGACTGCCCATGGCTTTATAATGTGCCCCTCTTAGAGCTCTTACTTTGTAATTTTCTACTTGAATATCTTTCTCCTCAACTGCACTAGCAAGCTCCCTTAAGGAAAATCTACATTTACTCACCATTTGACATGATATCCCAGGGACCTAGTCCAAGCCAATGTATGGCTTAATAAAGATCTTTGGAACAATGAACTTTGTGCCCCTGCAAAGCCTACCAAAATGTTTTGCACATAACAGGTACTCAATACATATTTGTAAATTTTAATTTAAAAATCTTTTCTGTCACGAAGTATATGATTGATTAAATTTTAATCCTCAGGAAATTAAAATTCTTCTCAAAGAGCAACAGATATACAATTTTTCTTATAAATAATCCTAGGTAAGAACTGGCTTAATATTGCCATTAGCAGGCAGTTCTGAGTTTTGAAGTCATTGAGGCAGCTGTGAAGTCATATGAAAAAGGCTATGAAAATACACTGCCAAAATCAGGTGCAAGTGTCTGAGCTCTCACTTCAATTCCTCCATTTTTCGGTTAACACATGTGGTTCATGAAGATCCCAAGATCTCTTTGGAATCTCAGTGTTTCCCATGATTGCATCTGGATAGGCTATTGTTTTTAAGTTTGTGCCTTCAGACAAATCTCAGTGCCAGACAATTGCTGAGATGCTAAGAAATGCCGTCCACCAGGCGGCTGTGGTTAACACTGACTGGGTCAAACACTGGTGGGTGCTCTTGCCAAAAGCAACATGAAGACAACCAGTCCTGAGAGGAAAAGAAGATCCGAACCTGGGGCTGCTCCTTCATGTGGAGCAATGATGAGCTGCCATTTCAGTGCCCTCAGAGGCCACTGCTCATTCCATGCCAGGAAACAGGGGGTTGGGGATGACCTAGTGGCCACGGGACAGGTTCCTGAGACTTCCCGACTACCCCATGCTTTCTTACAATAAATGCCCATCACCTGGGGTAACAGAAGCATGCCTCTTATTTTTCATGCTCTAGTTTTTATATCAGAGGAATTAACAAATGAAAATCTGGAGACATTCTGAAGTCTAAGCCAAATTCAAGAAGAGGGCAAGAATAGAGTAAGAGGTAAAGTTGGGGAAAATGAAAAAGATACCTAACCAATTAGAAATGCCATTAATCTCTTCAGTTGATTTTGCTGCAAATTGGAAAGAAATAAGTTGCCAAGAACTGAGACACATAAACTTAGAAGGACGAGGCTAACTTAAATTTCTGGAATAAGTGCATGTACTCATTTTTTAAATTAATAACACCTGTTAGGAAAAAACAATACTTTTGTTTGAGCTCCATTTCAAACTCTTCTTCTTAAAAAAATAATCCCATTTAATGCTGACATTTGTCCAAAATACACATTCATCTACGAACGATAAAAATTTATTTTGGTTGATCTTCCACAGCAGTAAGTCCCTGTCATCTCTCAGATTTATTCAGTACTTATGAAAAATTCCTTATACTACTGATGGGGAGCCTTTGTTAAAAAAATCTCATTTTTATTTCTATTTATTTCTCCTTGAAATATATGAAAAAGGGAAAGATAATCTAAGCCTTAACTCTCTAGTAGAGTTGAATATGCCAAAAATATTAGTATACTAAACCCTCCTGTTTAAGAAAAAAAGTCAAGTCATAAGTAAAGATATTGATATAAGACTAGTAGGGATTAAAACTAAGGTACAAACTTTTTTTTTTTTTTTTTTTTTTTTTTGCGGTACGCAGGCCTCTCACTGTTGTGGTCTCTCCCGTTGTGGAGCACAGGCTCCGGATGCGCAGGCTCAGCGGCCATGGCTCACGGGCCCAGCCGCTCCGCGGCATGTGGGATCTTCCCAGACCGGGGCACGAACCCGTGTCCCCTGCATCGGCAGGCGGACTCTCAACCACTGCGCCACCAGGGAAGCCCAGGTACAAACTTTTGTGACCATGTAAAAACCAAATGGCAGGGCTGCTCTTAAGAATCATTGGAGTAAAATAGTGGTATCCTGTTTCCTCTACATACTGAAAGGTAAAAAGACATCTGAAGGCCATATAATCATGCTATTTAATAAAGGGATATTATACATTCCCAGTTCAGTGGCCCAAATCCCCACCTTGCTATATAAAGTAAAAAATAGGGTAAGAAGAATTCATAACAATTGATCCACGAGATCATTTGCAATTGCATGCCAGCAGGAAGAAATCCTGCCTGGACCCTAAAGAAGAACAGGAACTTTCTTTGTCTCATCAATGAGCAGACACACTTGATTAGTAAGAAAAACATGCATTGATAAGATCTGTCTATAACATCCCACCAGCAGGAACAGAGAGAGCTCCCAAGGACAGCCAACAGTGTACACACAGGCTGTGTTGAGGAAGCCCTCAGTGTCACTGTAATCCTGACAATCGGAGCAACCTTGGCCTTCAGAGTGGTTTACAGCTTCAAAAACTGTGCCGGGAGCATATGGCATCTAGCAGTGAAAATGTAATATAAAGACACAGTAGCCCCTGCAGAGAATATGCTGGAATGTGGGTGGAGCAGATCTCTGTTTTGGCTGACATCCTTATCAAGGCAGTTTATATACTTTATACCTCAAGTCCCCTAGGCTGCCCTCCATGAAAAGTGGAGGCAAGAGATTAAAAAATTAACATAACTCATTTTCAAAGCAGAAGACACAACAATGTTGAAATACACAGAGCAAGAAATGGTTAACTTTTCAGAAAAGAAGTTTGAGGCCCCTAAAGCCAAGGGACTAAAAGAGATGAACTATTTAAAATATAAGACAAAGGCCATTTCTGAAAACACAGAGCTTGAATTTGAAAATCAATTCAATATGTATTGCTTTCTCCCCAAAGCACACATAGTAGTCATCTGCTATAATCCCCGGAAATTCTGATTCTCAGAACAGATTATGTGGAAAGCTTCAGGAAAGCACTGGGCAGAGGCTAAGCGGTCAGCCTTTCTCCTCCTTCCTGCAGACCCAAGAAAGTGATGGAATGGGATGCCTCATTCCTTTCCAAACTGGATTCATCCTAGAATATGTGTAAAAAAAACTCAGGGTTCTCATCTGGTCATTTGGCAATGCCACAGAGCAGAAAGGGGCATTGGACCCATTGGTAAGTAACTAGCTACTTAATCACTTATCCTTTGTTTCTTCAGAGAAGAAAGGAGGCAAAATGGGATAATTATTCAGCAGGTAAAAAACGAGCACAGATTAAACATAACTATATGAGCAAGAATCCACAGGATGAAGTGAGAGACTTTTTTTTAGAAAAAGAAGAAAGAGCAAAAGGGAAGGAAAAAGACGGTTGGGCATGGTTATCTTGGGTGTCAAAGTTTCTATTTGGGGAGAATTTAAATTTGATTTTTAGATTAACTACATTTAAATACCACATTTAATATTTAATTAAATATTAATTCTTATTAATATTTAATTTAAAATAATTTAAACACCATTATTTAAATACCAAGATCTTACCACAATGAAAAGTATACAACTTTTCAACAGAAAAATAAATGCATTTATTATATCTCTTAATTATATATATTGTTTATATATAATTAATAGAAAATAAGAAACAAGGCCCATAGAAATTTGATTTCAACTAGGTCCCAAAGTAAAGCTTATTTCTCCCACTCTTTAAAATTTTATCATCCAAGTACAGTAAGATTATAAAGCTATCTTTTAATGTTTCAGATTTTTTTCTCCATTATTTTTAACAGATAGGCAATGTACCTAAATCAGTGAAATATTTTTATATAGAGGTCAGAGCAGCCCTGGATTTTTATGTTCTTCTAAATAAGGAATGTAGTATCCTAAGATAAGAGGAGACAGTCTTAGATGTTTTGAATTAAGCAACTCAATATGTTCCCCTGAAGGGAAACGGCAAATAATACATTCATTATTACTTATTCGAAACCTCTAACAAAATGTTATATTTAAAAACAAAGACTGTTCCCAAAGATCCCAACAGCTCAAGAAAAGCTGTCGCTTCCATATTGCTATCCTTCATTATTTTGCTAGCTGTCAAATATTTATTAAGAGCAAAACAGTACATAGTTTAGAGAAATCAGGTCATAGGGAATCAAATTATCTCCATTGAAAGAGATATTCAACTACATATTTGAGCATGAGCAGTACATGTTCATTAACTCAAAATAGATATTGTCACCAATATCAGAATTACAGGAATTGATTGACATAAACAGGTCCATTTCACATCCATGTGGCCCCTTTCAACTTTATTCCCTATAATCCTTTCCTTATTCTCTAACTCTGACCATGTATTTTCTCAGTTTCTTGAAATAGCTATGCTCCTTCCTGACACAGGGCCTTTGCATCTACTACTGCTGCCTAGAATACTGTCCACCCACCTCCTGTTTCTCATCCTTCAGATAAACCATTCATTCTGTGGGGAAGTTTTCAACGCTACTCCCAGTTTAGGTCCAGGCCCTTTGTTTCACGTATGCATATGTGCAACTACATAATTATTATCCATAAGCTTCTACTACTCAGCATGCTGCATGACACCAGGAATAATGTCAATATGTGCTTCCCATTGTGTCCCCAGCAGTCAGCATGGGGCCTGGCACAGTGTAAATATCCCTTTAGGGACGACTGACACCGTCATGAATGGCCTTATAGGAGACAATATTAGGGATTCCAAAACAGTAGCTTGGAAACCTCACAGAGTTTAAAAACCTCTAGGGAAGAAAGGACACACATGGGACCAAAGAGAAAACATAGGCAAGTTTTCAAGAAATCTGCGGACTGAACAAAGGTAGATAAGGTGAATTCTCTGGCCCATTTTAAGTCTGGAACTCTGAGAATTAAAAAAAAAAAAAAAAGAACATCTGTGTGGAACAAGTATCATGAGCAAAGATACCAAGGACTGAAGAGGCAAAAAATACACATGGAACAGCACACAGACCACTGTCCTGAGATCATAGGGACTGAGTTATGAGGAAGAGGTGAGGAAGCACAGGTGCACAGGTGCTGGAAGGTCTGTGGAGAAGCGTCTTTGCCCAGCACTGCTAGACACTGGTTTCTATCGGTGCAAACTAGCAAGGAGGCCACCTCAAGAGGGGATCCTTTTTAAGATACACAAATGATAAAGTAGCTTTTTTCAATGGTTGGAAGTAAAGAATTCAATTTTAAAAAGACAGTTTTACCAGAATAAGATTACAAAGTGATAAGAAAATAATGATAAGTAACTACATGGTGAGCTAATCATTTAGGAACAAATGCGGCTCTAAGTAATAGAAAAATCTACCCAACAATGGCTTCTTAATCAAATTAAAGGTTTGGTTTTTTTTTCTCACATTTGAAACCAGAGGAGGATAGCTCAGGGTCTGGTGAGGCAAGTTCCATCAAATGACCACGGATCCAGGCTCTTTCCACAATCCTCAAGGTCACAAGAATGAATCATCCCCACACCACCTCTGTAAAAACTCTGGACTTGTACACATTTGTAGGTCATTACATTTCAGCAGTAACATTAGAGGGCATGCGGGGATAAAGAGATTAACTAATTCAGAGTTAAAGGACCTGTGTGGCTGGGGATCCATACAGATCTTCTGCAAGTTCTGTATGAATTCAAAATGCAAAGGTGAAGCTCTATGCTGTATGAATTCACTTCCCATCCAGCATCAGGCCCACGAGGCCCAGTGTGGCCTTGCTACTGGAAATGCCCCAAACCTGGCACGGCAGGGGATTTAGCACTGTCCCACCTGACTGTCTAGATCAATGACACTGCCAAATCATGCCACGTCTAGGCTTCCAACCAAGAGAAGAAAGCCGGTCTGCAGGCAAAGGGGGGCCCAGAAAGTCTCTCCTTCAAGCCCCTGTGCTCTACTCTGTTCTTGACCCTCTCTGCTCTCCGTCTCAGGCCAAGAGCCAGGCAGCCTGCGCCTTCCTTGGGCTTTCTTTCTCCCTAGAGGATAGCAAGAAAGACCCTAACTCAAGCGGATGTTCAATTTTATAAAGCAAGAAATCAGAAGCCCTTTCAGTGTGCTCTTACATGGTAAAAAAAAAAAAAAAGGCAAAAGAAACAGCTCTAACTTCATTATAAAAGAAAGCAAACATTAAAAACTAAGCCTAAAAATATCCCAAACCATGGACGCACACATATACATATGTATATATTCATGTTATTTTAGGACCTAAATCCAATACGAATAATAAAGAGGGTCAGATCACAAATCCCACTCTAACATTTCCAGTGACTTCATCAAAGGAGCGTTCTCTGAAGCCTCAGTGTTTTTAAAACTCATGTAATTCCTGTGAAGATGCCAGTGCTGACTAATTCACCTTTGAAGTTTAAAAAACCCTTCACAAGTGCTAATGCTTATTCATATTCAAAGCAGAAAACCACTGGTCATGCTTATGTTGGACACAATGTTATTCCAGTATCTCATTTCAGTTTTTCAGCAGTCGTTTGTTCCCAGAATAACCATAAGACATGCCTAAGTGAAAAAGTTAATAACTGTTTCACACAGTGAGAAAGAAGGACAAGTTGGGGAGGGGTGAAGGGAGAAGTGTTTAGAAGAGAGGGGAAAACACGAGGAGAGGAAAGAGAATATTTATCAGAGTCCAGGACACATCAGACTTTTTACTGTTAATTCTTGAGCTGTCTGGCATCAACTGAAGCACTTTTAGGAACTACCTTGTTTCACTGATTTTTAAAAGCACACCTTCTCACATTTAACTTCTCTGTAACTTAGATGTAACTTACCATCAACGGTATGTCATAATTTAATTGGAAGCATATAAGATAATGATGCTTCTTGTAATTTAAGGTGCCATAGAATCAATGAAATATGCTATATTCAGTCTTTCTGGTACATCTGGGGGGTATTATTTTATGAACTTACCATGCAAACTATCACTTTCTAGATCTAACATTCCCATACTGTGATAGCACGAGGAATAACTGATTTATATCCATGTTTGTCATTTTACCTTTCCCTCACGTTTCTAAATATTTATTTTATATCAGTGCAAAGCATGTGCATCAGTGTAAAACATGTATATTCCTGTAAAAGAAATGGAATCAATACTGTTAGAATCATAAAATCCTAAAGGTTAGGACTCTTAGAAAACATCTCCTGAAACCTTCTCATTCTACAAGTGAAGAAGCTGAGACTGAAGAGGATCTGACTTGCCGGGGGATCTCCAGCTGGTCACTGGCAGAACCAGCCTGGGAACCCCAATCTCTGGGCTCCTACCTCATCCTGTTCTTTCCACTCTGCTTACCTAATTTTCATGCAGCTTTAAGCTGCTGCTTCGACACAACATCTTGCATAAAAGCATTAGATAACTAAAAACCCAAATATAAAGTTGCACGTATGTCCCAAAGCACCCAGCTTTTTGAATGTCAAAAAAGGTTATTCTTTGTGTTTCACTTTTTTTAGCACAACTTGCCAGAAAAATTGCATATATAGAAACAGCCAGCAGAGGGAGTCTTTATTTCTTGGTGCAAATAGAGAAAGAAAACAATGCTTTGAAAATTACAACTTTAACGTGCATAGAGGTACTGCTTAAAATAGTTGCAAGCTTCTAAAAAAATTAAATATATTTTTAAACATTCTTAACTATTTGAATTTTTAATATAAATTATGTCTACATCTTTAATAAGAAGGGTTGGGGATGGGTTGGAGTGGCATATATATAGTCACTTCAGGTGGTATATAATATGAAGTTCCCTTTCCTGCAACTCAAGCTGGAGAGCCTCCTTGGCATTTAGAATGGTGATGTCAAAATCGTCTTCAAATCCTGATAGAACCACCCAAACTCATTTGACTTCTGAAACTATAAAATAATATTCCTGGTATTTCACAAATACAACTGAATGTATATGCCCAAATACGCAGGCTCAATTAGGAGGCTGTCAAGCATATAGGGCAATGCTGTTTAGCCAAAATGGGTTTTTAATTGCTCTTTTGCAACTGTCTTAAGAGAAAGCACTTGTAATATCACACAGGGGTAGAAAATCTTTATCTTTCAGAGGGCTTAATACCCGAAATATCTGAAATAACCAAAAGACTTACTTCTTTTTTCTGCCAAAAGAGATTCTTATTCTCTAGATTTGGCTTTGGGTGCTGGGGTACCGCCAAGGCGAGCCAGCCCTACGACTGCTCCCCCCAAGCAAGAGTCTTAGACTGTTAATCAGCCCAGCTATTTTTAATCTGCCTTCATTGCCAAACGTGGACCAGACACTGTAGTTTGCAAACTAATACGAGACATGGCCCTCATTCTCATGGAGGTTCAGTCCAGGTGCTTGTGGCGATGGTGCACTCCGGAATCTGCTCTGGGATCAGATCCTACACCATGAGCTTATCAATGAGGAGTCTCAGATTCCTCATCCTGTAAAATGGGCAAAATGATGGCAAACTGATAGCACTCAATTCATAATAGTGACTATTATTATAAATTTTTTAAAGCACAATTAGTAAGTCCCAAGAGATTCCTATTGAGCTCCAAGGAGCTCTGACATATGGTTTACTCACTATATCTTTGAGGTGAGGTAAGACTGGAGTGTACAACGAGGAAACAATAGCTAGGAGGGCAACAGACAGACAGGTAAAAAAAAAAAAAGGTGAGATTTGTCTGATGAGTAGACTATAGGTGAAAGGCAAGGGCACTGCAGCCGCGCAATGGAGCGCAGCTCTGCGTCACATGTGTGCCCATCAATTCTGACAGGCAGCCCCTGTGCAGGGCGGGGCCCACCTGGGCTCAGTCCTGACTTGTAGTACTGTGCTTTGGGTAAGACACTTAACTTCTCCAGGGCTCACTTTTCTCATCCCAGCCTGGGTTTGTCCACCAGTCTTGTAGGGTTCTTATGAGGATTAAAGAGAGTGTAATCAGCGCTGAACATAGTATAGCTGTTTTTATTTCTACTGGTGTGGAGGGCAGGGAGTGCTCAAAATTACTCACAGGAACGAGCTGGGAGGGAGGGAGCGGGTGGAGACAGAGCTCATGAAAAAGCAAGGTGGGCCAGCTGAGGTGGGCCCTGAGTGCACAGCTTCTTACCACAAGGTATGCAATCCAGGAAAAAGGAAATGAACGCCACAGAGACACAAATGCAGAGATGGAAATGCCAATGACAGGTCAGTATCAAAAAAGCCCAATTTTGTTTTTTCAAAAATTGTGTTTATTCAATGAATAGTAATTATATCCCAACTTTGTACATTCCCTGTGCTGGGCACTTGAGTCTAATGATGATCAAAGATGACACAGCCCCTACCATCATATAGCTCACATTCCAGTAATGTCACCTCTCTCTACTGAAACAATGTCTTAACACTAGGTACAACTGTACCTCTTGCAAATATGTAAGCCAGAAGTCCCTGCCTGATATTCCCTAGGAGAGTGAAAGAAGTAATCTAACCACCTATCTTATTCTATTTAAATCTACATTCCCAAATTTTTTAAAAAAATATTTATCAGCATATAAATGGATTAATCAGCATATAAATGGATTAATTTTTTTTTAATTCAAATTAGAGTCTGTATACAGAAAGTAAGCAGAGGGAAAAAGAATTTGAGAGGCATACTGTCTTTCGTTCCCTGGCTGCACTGTATCAAGGACAACTACTTTTTGTTTGATTCATTTGCTACAAGAAAACTTTTGAATAGCTATCAATACTTAATAGGATAGAGCCCCCACCCCCCCAAAAAATTTAAATCACAGTAATAGGGAGATTTTAAACCATTTATGAAACTAGTAACACACGCCATTCCCCAGATGAGGGGGAAAAAAAGAAATTCACATTTGTTGAGCTTCTACTACGTGTCAAGTCTTCTAAATATTTATCCTATTTAATCCTTGCAACTGTTCTGTGAGGAAGCATCATTATCCGCAAAACAGAGAAACTGAATTTTTGAAAGGTTTAAAAGAAGACACCTAAAGTCATAACACTGATCAGTGACAGAGCTGAGCTCAAACTCAGGGTTTCCTAGCTAAAACACACAAACAATCTCCACTACAGCACACTACGTAAAAACTCACTTTTAGGGAAAGGAAACATTTTGTGAAAACACAAAATCCATTCATCTATATGGTACCCTTCCTGGGTGAATATGCAACTATGTTACCCTGTATAAAAATTAAAAGGGCAGAAGAAAGATCAAGGTTTAGGGAGAATGAGAGCTCCAGGTAAACAGCAATAATAGTACTCACTCCCACTTCACAACCACTTTCCAAGCAAGCCAGCCATCTAAACTCAGGTCACCATCTATGCATTCCATTACCCTCCCCTACACAGGAAATCTGCTCTCTCCCCACTTACTACACCTTCTACTATCTCCAATCAAGCGATAGAATACATTTGTTCAAAAAGCATAACTATATTCTATACCTGGCAAGACAATAATAAAAATCCAAGGGACAAATATTTTCTGCATGCGTAATACACAGGAGTCACTGACAGTGGAGACAGCTAGTTCCCCACCAAAAGCCATCCTCCCCATTTCCTAATTCTGGTGAGAAGGGCAGTGCGTGCAGGTCAAGGCCTACATTTCCTGGCTTCCCTTGGATCCAGACCACGTGACACAATCCTAGCCAGTAAGATATGATCAGAAGCTCCCAGTTATTCCCCAGTGGCACGTTAATAACTGGCAGAACTAGCCTGTATGCCCTTGGTTCTTCCCATTTTGTATGCCAGGAATGTGAGCCGGATGGCTAGCGATCTGCATTTATCTTTCCATAAAAGGAAAAGGGACCCACACTAAGGAAGATACAATAGAAAGCAGGAAGGAGCTTGGTTGCCTGAGGACATTGCTGGACGGCTAGATTAGCCTGGGACCAATTCTTCTCGTAAAGTGAAAGAAAAATAAATCTCTCCCCTGTTTAATATGCTGTCATTTGAGTTTTCCGGTTACATGAAATTAAATTCAGCCTGTAACTGACAAAGCACTTTATTTAAAGGGTCTTTCCCTTAAAAATGTAAAAACAAATTTTGAAAACCAAATAATACAAGATATATAAAACATACACAAGGTCCATAGAAAAAACTAAAAGTCAAATATGAAAAGCCAGAAAGCTTAAGATACACACCTAAGGAGAGCTAATAAGACTTAAATATCATAAAAGGTAATAACAAAATTGATGTCACATGGCAGTAGTTACTGCATTGAGAAATGAGTCATAAAGGTGGATCCATGGACACTCGAGTCAAGACACCATTAAGACAGATGTAATAAGAAACAGTCTTAGAAGGTTTCAGGATGGTACCACAGCCTGAGCTGGGACACAGACAGTAACAGGATCCTGGAGTTGTCTACAGGTCATGGAGCACAAAACTGCGTGCAGAAGTACAGTGGGACAAGCACCAAACCCTGTTTGGAGCACAAGGAGAAAAACGATGTGCTGGAGTGGAGGCTTCATATGAAGCTGAGGAAACCCCCAAAGGTTTCAAAGGCCGCAAAGCACAGTGAATGCTACATTCACTTGGACTGATTTTGTATGTATTTAAAAGCTTCTGGGCAAAATAGTGATATGATGATGATCTATATTCTTTCATTCTTTACAAAATTGTTTTTAGAAATTCACAGCAATAATTCTAATTGTATGAGGAGGGAAATGAATATAACAAACTATTCTCTTGTATAGATGGGGAATTGGATCTTTTGATAAATGGCATTGCTCCATATTATACTCATGAATTTTGGATTTTCAAATGATTTGAATCTTATAAAAAATATATTCTAAAAAGTATTCCTTTTTTCTCTGAGATTCTGGAAGACACGTTAGAATTCTGTGTGCCTATGAAAGTCTCTCATAATTGTAGTATGGCTAAAGAATGTAGAAATGCTTGGAAACAATTTGCAGAACAATTTTAATCTGACAGAGGTAGAAATCTTCCTACCCACAGAATCAGAATATGGGCATCTGGCCTTCAGACCTTCCAACCTTTATATAAAAAGAATGTGAATTTTATATTGCACTTAGTATAAGCCTTACAATGCTTGAGTTTTTGTTAACTCTCTGGGACCTTAAAATTGTTTCTTGATGTAATGAACGCTGGGTAAAACTGTCTTTCCATCTCTCTCTCTCTCTCATACTCTCTCTCTCTCTCTCTCTCTCTCTCTCTCTCTCTCTCTCGCTCTCTCGCTCTCTCTCTCTCACACACACACACACACACACACACACACACACACACACACTTTGTTGCTTACAATTGCTGTCTGAATAAAATGTTTTCTACACTAGAGCATATGGGAGTTGGTGGAGGTGCAGAGGAAGATGAAAAGATTTGCCTAAGCTAATTCCAGACTAGAAGTTGAATGGCAGTTATACACACCATAAGGCAATTTCATTAACATATTAATTTCAGGAGGTAACACATATCTAATAAGAGAAACACAGTGGAAGTCACAAGACCTAGATTCTATTTCTAGCTTTGCCATTGACCTTCTGGGTGATCTTGCATAAGTCACTCAACATCCAAGAGACTCAGTCTTCTCATTTGAAAAAAAAAAGGCATAACCTAGTTATCTGAGAAAAATGCTATGAGGTGAAGAGCTCATTCAGAACACTTGATGAGGATGCGATCATTTCTGAGAGAGATGATGAAACTTTCTTCACTGGAACCTTGATTAACTAGAATCAAGGAAATCGGATCCTGATAGAATTAGAAAAAGTCAAAAATTTATTTCCAATTTACTTGACAGAGAGTCCACTGAACTAGTCTGTTCCTCAAAGATGAAAGTATATTTAATGTGCTACGAAAAAGACCCATACCATGTTAAGAGCCGTGTTTAAAGTTCAAGTTCCCAACCAATCTCAGGAGATCTTATGCCCACTTAGATCAGATATGCTTGCTGATAAGAAAATTACTCCCTAAAACTATTAAGCATTTTCAGAAATACCCTCAGCCTTTCAAATGATTAGGATTCCAGTTGACAAATTATTTTGCAAGAACCACTCGTTCAGGATGAGCCAACTCTATACCAAACCTGTGGAAAAGGCACCTAGGTTCTTTGGAAAATGAGAAGCTGCCCCAAAATACTGAGAAATGCTTGTATTAATTTGTATCATCTTAAACTATGGTGCATATAGAAAACAAGTTAATTACAAGTGTGGAATAATTTCCTATCTTAGAAAACAAAGGCATGGTGTGACCAGAGCAGATGGATATTTTTTAGTCAGAAAAACACCCAGTTTCTAAAATAAGAGATACTAAGATTTTCAGAACAGTCTTATCAACAATGGGTCCTCTGGGGATTAAACTGTTGGGAGAAAGAAATAGCATTAAGTATTTTCAGCAAATGATGCGCTAAATTATATGAACATTTAATATGTGTACCAACTGGAAAGCAATAACATGGACTTGGGCTTAGGGAATTTTGACTTATGTTAATTATTATAATAGAAACCTGACTAGAAGCTTATTATAAAAGAACCAAGAGAAATCACAACGATGTATCCATTGGCAGCTCAGACCTAACATCACTTATAATCACAGCTTTCCAGAGTAATCCTGTTTTGCTAC
The DNA here is from genome assembly GCF_963455315.2 of Globicephala melas. Classification (NCBI taxonomy): domain Eukaryota; kingdom Metazoa; phylum Chordata; class Mammalia; order Artiodactyla; family Delphinidae; genus Globicephala; species Globicephala melas. The sequence continues at coordinate 66,946,120 of NC_083320.1, read as the reverse complement.
TTACCAACCAGTGCTGGGTGTTATTTTCTAGCTAAGTTTTACTCATACAAATTTACTCATACAAATTTCCCCTAGACTAACTGCTCCAAATCCTTGAAAATGATAGCATCTTCTTCTAATGTTTTATACTCTAATAAGAAATGGTTTAAATATTTTATTATACTTATGAAAATTCAAAATATATTATTTGAGTCACAGAATTATAGACACAAATAAGACTGAAGAGAGCATTTAATGAAAATCTCTCCACTATTATATTATAGGTGAGAAAGTAGTGACTCAGAGAGTTTAAATGACTTGCCCAAGATCACACAGCTAGGAAATGGAGAATCCAGGTGGCATGCTTTCCACCACACCAATATGTTGTGCAAAAGAACCACATGATGAAAATTTCTTGGTTAATCCAAAGAAATTATTATTAATTAACTGGATAAAGAAGAATTATTAACTGGATAAAGTATTAACTGGATAAAGAAGAATCCAAACACAAGGATATAGATTTGATATACGCTATTATACCTTTTCACATTGCCAGTGACTCAGGTAATCTATATGGTCGTTATTAATGTACTACTAAGTCTACATCAAAATAAAGACTCCAGCTCAATGCAAAATATTTTTAATTAAATTTGCTTAAGATGAAAGAAAGAGATCAAGAAAGATAAGAACAAATGTTGGCAAAATTATCATATACTGTTTTACTGCCAAGTAAAATGTCCCTGGTGAATAAGTAGTCAACTGGATTAAAAAAATATTAAAAACCTAAAACTTAAAAACAATGAAAAGAGACACTTCTTTTAAAAGACACCCTAATTGTAAGATTTGTCATTTTCAAATAAATTAAACCATGACCTTTGACTTAATGAAATACACTAATAGTTAACCATTAAAAGTCAGGTACGGAAATAAACATTACAGTTTCTAGTGTCACCAAAACCATTCAGAAAGCACAGTGTCAAAGTGTGTTTTGGTGCTTTTTCTTTGCTATACAACAGATTTGATTCTTTAAGGATTTCAATACACGGTTCTTATTTGGTATATTTACAAGAGAAGTTTAGTATATTCAGCTTTACTTAAATGCTACATCACATGGTGTATTTATTACCTTATAAAATACGATGTGGCAAGTAAGACACAGAAATAAACTTTACAAAAAACTAACAGACAAAATATTTCACACACAGGATTGACTGCATTAATAATTAACAGAAAGCCTTTTCACAAGGGAACTTAATGGAAAGTTTTTCTTAAGCAAGTAAGCAGAAACTCAACAGAAATGGGTAGAAAACCAGAGGAAAAGAAACTGGTGCCATATGTTTTAAACAGTAAAACAATTATATCGTCCATTCAACAATGAAGATGGATGTATCACGAATTATAGTGAAACAAAGAATCTGCTCCTTAGTAAACAAATATAAAACATAATAGCTAGCAGATTGCCTATTGAACTAAAGGCAAAGAGGCCTGAAGTTACAGTAGAAGGGGAAAAAAAAAAGAAAGAAAAATCTTCAATACAGTCTCTATCACAACGCCCTGAAATCGAGACCAAACTACTTTCACATGGAGCTTTTCATACTACAGAGATGTTCTGGCCCAGCTTTTTTTTTAATAGTCTAATTTCAATAATCTATCCTTTAATCACCTATAGCCTCAATGAATTATAGCCTCTCTCAGGATATGTAACGAAAGTTTCCAACACATTAATAAACACAGTAACAGGAAATTAAAAAACAGCAAGAAAAAGAAAAGAAAAAAGGCAGAAGTCACATACCCTTTTCTGTAGAACTATGGGCGTTATTGCAGGCAGAGTGACTCTTCTTGCACTCAAACTCATGCCTGCTCTTCTTAGAGTGATCCCCTCCCGTAGATCATGGACGAAATGAAAGAAATCTTTTACAGTTACTCCTTGGGAATCTCGGGGCTCAGTGGAAAGAAACAACTAGGAAAGTAATAAATGTCACTCTGCTTATGTGATTCCAATCTACCAAAGCCAATTAAGGATGGCTGTGGGACAGGACAAGGCAGCAACCAATCAAAGCCCAGAAAACTCCGCCTTTGTCCTTGGAAACACATTCTGATACTTTTGTTTATGATATTTAAAGAACCAGATTAACAGCCATCTAGTTCACTTAACTTTTTTTTCCAAAACAGTGCAATTCAATGCCATTCTTTGTTGACTAGGCAGTTATGTCTTTACTGAAACATTTCAACATATGGCAGATAAGAAACTGTTTACATTGGTCTATTTAAAGTGTATAAATATGCAGATGCACTAAATTTACTTATGCTACTCATAAAAGTGATAAATGGGTAGATTGAAACATATTATATGAGGCACAAAAAATAATCCTGAAGTTAGAATTGGTCCAAAGGTGTTAAACTTTACAAGTCATAATAAAAGGATTTTAATATATATTTATGTACTTCGTCTCCTAAACAGCTAAAATTTCTGTATTATGGACCTTTTAGCTGTCCTTGAAGCTACACACTTAACTATTCCTGTTAAATATTACCTTAACAATCAACCTAAATAATACTGTTAAATATAAATGGGGCATTAAACTACAACGTATGAATTGCAAATGCTAATGTTTTTTAAAAGCACAGATCTGTGTAATTGAGCACATTTCATTCAATTCAAAGCATTTAAATAAGCATGCTCAAAGCATTCTCAAAAGTTTAACAACCATTTTGCCTTTTTTTCTTACAATAACTAAAAATTGTATTCCAGTATTTTCGAGGGTTGGAGAAGGGTCCATTTCTGGTTAATGAGAAAATTTTCAATAATGTCTAAATAAAGAGTAAGAGAAACACAAAAATGACAAAAACTATTGCAATATTAAAACTAATCTGAGTTTTTATATTATAAACTCCCTTTGGACCGATTCCTTAACAAGCACCTACTCAGTGCTCTTCAACCAGGACACAGAGAATGACATGCTGCGTTCAGCTTGAGGGAAGCTCCCTGTCACTTCTAGATCACAAAGTGGTTGTCGTAGTAACAGGGCAAAATGCGAGATTCTCGGCAACTCAGATACAAACTTTCCATTTCATTATCTAGACTGCTACTGGGCAGAGTTCATTTGGGTGTGTTTTATATGCACGGTGATCTCATATTCCTCAAAAGAAGAAAAGAGACACTACAAACTCTAGGGTTCCCTACTTTGAATTTCAAAACCTACACAGCTCGCTCACAATGGCAGCTGGGGGGGAATTCACTTAGTAAAAAAGTCACAGGCAGATCTAATTTGTGGGCATTCATTTTATTCTTATCCTACTAGGTTTATCATGGTCTTTTAAAATAAAACTACCAACAAAAATCTACTAATACTGGGAGGGGAGTCACCATTTGTGAAGGAAAAGATTTTGGTTTAACCTTGAGTCACTTTTTTGGCAGGCACACAATAACAAAGCCCATGGTTACTACATAATTTCAAGTTTATTATCTACAATTTTTCTTTCTTCTTTTCTCAATTTAGGCTTTGAATATTACAAAGAAGTGTTATCTCTGGTCTCAGAAAGGGTTCCACCATAATCAAAGCAATTCATTCCACTAAATCATAAGGCAAAGAACCCACTATGTGCCAGGCAGTGTGTTAGGTGATAAGTACATGCTAATGAGTAAGATATGGTCACTGCTTCATAGTGGAATAGAGATACTCATTTTTAAATTAAAAATCACATTCAGTAAAGGGCTGAGTCTCACTGTGATTAAATGCCAAGTACCAGGGGTGCACCAAGTTAGAAGAAACTACACATCAGAGGTGAGATCACGGCAGGCTTCAAGGAGGAAACGACATTTGCTTTGAAAAGTGAGTAAGAGAAAAGACTATGCAGAACTTGATAACTGATGGAGATACAGAGTGAGGTTCTCAAAGCCGACTGCAAGTTTTGAAGTCTAGGCGAATGGGGAGTCAGAGATGCTGTTTTACATCACATGATAGAGCTTTTTAAACACCAAAATGCATCCTTCAAGTCAAAACAATGTCCAGGCTCTATATTCATTACAGTGCAACATACCTGTCTTTAAAAACTATTCTACAGACAATGAACTGCTGAAGTATGATAGGTCATCTCTTTGGAACTCTTGAAAAGCTGAAGTTCATAAATTTTCAGTGAAAACCATGAAGAGCGAAATGTGGCATTTTGTGACTCTATGTTGCCAAAAAGGTCTTTGAAAAAAACTCAAATACACTTTTCACAGTCAGCAGGCTGAAAGACTAATGAGACAACACTCACACTTAATAACAGGCAGAGTCTCATTTTTCAGCGATCTTTTCCACGTGTTCCTAGTGACTGCTTTATCTCACTTCCTAGTTATTGTAGACACTGATTCAAAATTTAACTTGAGCCCATGCTTTTTTTTTTTTTTAACCATTATTATAAATGGCTTGCACCACTCACTAACCTTGCCACCTGAGCCTTAATTTCTTCAGCTGCTGCTAAATGGGGATAAAAAGCTATGGTCAACAATTTGGGGATTGCTATGAGGATCAAGGATATCAGTTTTGTGTATGGTCTGGAAGAGCCCAAGGCAGGTGATGAAAAATACTCCGTGAACTGCTCCTGCAGAGGACTGGGCCTAAGATGCATTCTCCTTAGACTGTATCACAGATCATTATTTACAAAATTAATTTTTTTTTTTTTTTTTCAGTATGCAGGCCTCTCACTGTTGTGGCCTCTCCCGTTGCGGAGCACAGGATCCGGGCGCACAGGCTCAGCGGCCATGGCTCACGGGCCCAGCCGCTCCGCAGCATGTGGGATCTTCCCGGACCGGGGCACGAACCCACGTCCCCTGCACCGGCAGACGGACCCCCAACCATTGCGCCACCAGGAAAGCCCTACAAATTAAATTTTGATATAACAGGGTTGCAAACAATATAGCAAGGTCAACAATGAAATACTATAGAATAGCACTGTACATTATTTTGTTCTTTGCTCAACACTGATAGAACAAGAGTGAATTTTGTCGCTCAAAATATGCATATCAAAGTTTCAATGTGAATTAAGAATAACACAAAAATAATAAATAATAAGTATTATGATGATAATTAATAATATTTAAGTGAGCACCCAGTATGGGCCAGGAATTGAGCTAGTTTTCATTGAATCCTCATGACAACTCTATGAAGCAGGTACTAGCTATTCAATAGATGAGGAAACTGACGCCAGAAGAGCAGAAGGCTAAAAATGGTCTCAGATACAAGAATATATTGCAAAAACTTATCCAAATCCACGAAGTACATAAGTCAATCAGCCAAGGTGAAAACCACATCTGGCCCTCTCCAAGATACGCTACTATTCTACTCTACAATATTCTCTCCCACATTGTACTATATAATTTGATGTAGTATTAGCATAAAATGTCATCTTCATACCACCCTTGTTTCTGATGTTCCTAAGCATTTGTTTTACTAACTCACCTAATAAATATGCATAGAGTGCCTTACTATGTGTAAAGTACTATGCTATTTGCTATGGGGAATTCCAAGTTGATAACTCCTGCATATCAGAGGAGCTGACACATGGCAACATGTCAACACTTGGTCGAAGCAGTGCACAAGGTGGAATCTGGGCAGAAGAATGCAACCTAAGCACCAGCCAACGTCTAGGTTCCAAGCCTGCCTTTCAGACCTCTTCTCCCACTCAACATGAACAGAAGCTCCTTGGAGCTCCCTGAAGCACGTTCGAGTTCCACCTCTTTTTTTGTAACGTTCACTCTCTAAAACCCACAAATCTTTTAAGGTCCAAGACCAGTCCCACCTCTTCTGAAAGTTTCACTGATCTCTCATCCTTCAAGCATCTCTCCTCTTTTTTCTTTGCACATACTACCTTAGAACTGAGAGGTAGAAAAGGAGGGAGTGACAACAAACACAGAGTGCCTGTCAAGTGTTAGGCACTTTACATATGGTATTTCATTTTATTCTAACAAACCTGTATAGCAGGCATCATTTGTTCCCATTTTACAGATTCAAACCATATCTATTTTTTCCAGACTATCTCTTTACCCTTCATCATATACCAGTTTAGTCAAGCTTCAGCTACTGTTTTCTATGTGTGAGCACCTTATATCATTTAGAATGTAGGCTCCCTGAAAGTAGGGACATGTGTAATTTCCCTTTAACCATCACTCTGTCACCCCAAGTGGCTTTATACATGGGGGGGGGAAATGCTATAAGGCACAAGAATGCTTCTTGATTACTAATTCCTAAAAATACTTCTTCAGCCAACCAATCAACCAGTCTCCTGCTTTACACAAAACACAACTTGGTTTGCCCCTCCATTTTCCTCCTGTATATTGTGCTATTGTGCTACCAATTTGGGGTAGCTCATTGCCCCTCCATATTCATTAACTCCCCCAAAGATAAAGATCAAAATTGACCCCTCCAAGAAGTCATTCCTCCATCTAAATTATATCATTCCTTGTTTTGTACTTTTTTTTTAGGACTTAAACTTTTCCATTCCTCATACCTTTCTCTGCACACACTAATACACTGCTTTGATAACTAATAAATCCTTTCATAGGCCCCAGTTGTTTGTCTAAGGAGACTATAATCCTTAAGTGTGGGACCCAGGATTTCATCTCCTGTGCTGCTCCCAGAATACCTAGCAGGATGCTCTCTGTACACAGTAGGCATCACGTTCACTCACAATCAATGTGGAAAGACTAGTCACTCCGGTTACATGGTGGACAAGCCCCCTTTCTTGTCTTAACAGTTGCTAGCCTTATGATTTATTCTGAACAAAAGCACACAGTCTTCTTCACAGGATCATTTGGATATTCTTTTGCCATCTGACATAGTTCTGTTAGTGGTCAGTAGTGTCGACACTAAATTTAACTGTTGTCCTAAGAACACCCGTTTTAGAAAAATCTTAAAATATTTGGTTATAGCATTTAATAGCAATAAACAGTCTAGATCTTTAGACACAAACTCAGTACCTCTAGTTCTATCAGCTCATATTACTCAAAGACCTTTTGCTTCTCTAGGTATACGACAGGGCATCATTCTTTACACTTGATGGGCCTGATCTGACCTTCCTCTATCCTATTTCTCCCCCTCTACTCTGACAGTTCCTTCCTTCCATCAAAAATGTCTAGGATTTCTTTTTTTTCATATTTATTTATTTTATTTATTTATTTGGTTGCACTAGGTCTTAGTTGCGGCAGGTGAGCTCCTTAGCTGTGGCTCGAGGGCTCCTTAGTTGCGGCATGCAAACTTTTAGTTGGGGCATGCATGTGGGATCTAGTTCCCTGACCAGGGATTGAACCCGGGCCCTCTGCATTGGGAGTGTGGAGTCTTAACCACTGTGCCACCAGGGAAGTCCCCTAGGATTTCTTACTGATTTAAACTCTGATAGAAAGTTTCTTCTTTTAAAGAAATTACTGAATGACTTATAAGCCTTAGTCATGATAAATATAACCAATCTACAGTTCAGTCAAGTATTTTAAAAGGTGTATTCTTCACCTGACATAGTTTTCTAGGAGCATTATGGCTGCCTATCAAGGAGGCATAATGTATTGTACTGTCTACAGGAGGGCAGATGGACACTTAAAAATAACTACAACTATATGTTAAGTTCTTTAACTGAGTATAAATAAAGTTCTGGAACCATAAAAAAGAAAGAGCTTAATTTCACCATGAAATAGCAGACAAGTTCCCTAAGTGGACAAAAGATCCAAGAATGAAGGTAATTCCAAGTAATGGAAATATATACAAAGATGAAAAACATGGAAGGAGCTTCCAGACAAGAATGGTCCTTCTATGTCATACTCAGAAATTTGACTCTCATCCTCAAGGGTAGTGATATTTGATAAGATGTGAATTTTACCTCAGTGTGAAAGACAAACTATGGAATAGTGACTAGAAGGAAGGAAAACAGAAACAGAGAAATGAGTCTTAGAGAGAAATGGAAATTACCAAATTAGAAGGAAGTCAAGATTTCAAAGATGACAAGGAAGTAGAAACACAGGTTCAAGTGGTCAAATACATTAACAAATATAAATAAAATTATAACTTTTCCCTGTATTTGAGCTTCCAACATAAATTATAATTAACAAAAGTATAGGCTATAAAAAGATAAATGTCTTATCTACACTCTTCAAATTTCATATACTTTAAGGTTCTCTTAAGAAAAATAGATCAAGAAAGCAGACAAAAAACAAGCACCTAACTTTCTTCATGCCCCCCAAACCTTTAAATGACAAGAAGGAGAAGAAGGAGGAAGAGAAAGAAAATAAAGAGATAATTTCCTTGCTAAGAAAGAAGAAATAATTTTTTTTTTTTTGCCATGCTGGGATATAAGAAAGGTACCTTCAGTATACCATAAATTAAAAGAATTTCTAGAAGCTAGAAATCACTGGCATTAGACTGATAAGAGCACAAGAAATTATAGCCAGAATTTGTGTATAAGAGAAAAGATGGTGAAGACAGATCCAGAGAACTTAGGTTTAGAGTATATTTAGAGAAAATATAAGGTCATCTTAAATACTATATAAATACTTAAGAGAAAAGGAATGTAGAGGATGAGGCAACCCAGAACTTCCAAACATTACTGTAATAAACAAAGCTAACAACTAATAAACAGTATAGAAGATAAAGCTGAGAAAATGTCTCTCACAATGTGAAGGGAAAAGTCAAAGAAATGAAATGAAAAAGAAACCATGGAGGAACAATCTAAAAAGATCAACACACATAGAATATGAGTTACAGAAAGACTAAAAAAAAGAAAGCACAAGGAAAAAGAAAGAAAAGACAGAAGTTCCCTGAGCTGAATAAAGTTACAAATTTTAAACTAAAAGTGCCCCCCAATGGCTAATTTGAACAAAAAAGTAGTCACGTTAGACAAATAGTGGGAAATGTGACAAATTCAAAGAGAAAAGATAAAATTCCTAACACTTCCTGAGAGAGGAATTATCGTTTACCTGCAAGGTATGAGAATCAGACTGGCAACAAAATATTATCCAGTTTCTCAATATCCCCCATGAACATAGGTACAAAAATCCTTTAAAAATAACGGAAACAAAAGGAGGTCAGAAATCCATTTTTGCAGGAACACCATACCTCTGTAGCAGTGGGAAGTCATTATATTAAGAAAAATTTCACACCTTCCCATATCCCTTAGCTTAGAAGAATTAAAGGCTGAAAACAAAATTCAAACACAAAAAAGGAAAAGTCTTTTTAACTTAGTACTTAAACTGTGACTGTCTTCCTCATGAATCTCCCATAAATATGTTCCAAGAAAAACCCACTGCTTTGAAGATGAATAACAAAACAGAACCATCATCGAAATCTGTACAAACATACTATGAATGGGAAGAAAGGAGAAAAGACACAGGAAAAACAAATGGCAGATGAGGACTACTTGCAAGAAAAGTAATGCCAAAGAACAGATAAAATTTAAGACCATACATTAAACCAAGAACAAAAAATAATTAATGAAGCAAAATCGTATCTGTTCACACACAAAGCAGACAATTAAAAGGATAGAGAAGAAACACCAAGACAGTAAGAGGAGATGAAACATTAGCTAGCAGAGCTCCAGAGATTTAAATGCTATGTATTGAAATCTATCAAAGTCGAGGTAATAGATGACAGATACAAAAAAGGCAACCAAAGAGAGAAGAAAACTGTTTCAAATTTAAGAAGTATTAGAAACAGAGAACTAAAGACAAGTAAAGGAGATCTATACATGTGTAACTGGAATCTCCCCAGAAGAAAATCAAAATAATGGAAAGGAATAAATATATAAAAATAAAATATAAGAAAACTTTTTATAATAAAATACCTACTGAAATCTGAAATAGATATATATGTATAACTGAAATCACTTTGCTGTACACCTGAAACTTACACAACATTGTGAATCAACTATACCTCAATTAAAAAAAAAAAAAAAGATTAGAGGGGCACATCAGAAACTCATTCCATACAAAGTTTACTTCTAAAAGAATTTAAGTATTTTCCTCTTAATAGGCTCTGATAGCCATATATTATTTTGCTCTGAAATGAGGGTTCAACATTCCACTAAAGGCGTGTTTCATACTCTGTTGAGAAGGACATCTTCATACTTTCTGTGTAGATATGATTACGACTAAGATAAAACACGTCCGTATACTTTAGGGAAAAGAAATATAAGAGTTCCACTGTCTGAAAATAAGAATAGAGTTGTGCAGTGGGTTGGTCTATAATCCCAACATGGAGAATTAAGCTAACTTGTGTAATGTTCATTGATAATTTGTCCATAGCTTAATACGTATTTAGCAATACACTAGGAACAATAGTAAGCATATGTGATATTTTGTAAAAATTTATTAGTGTATTTCTAGCTATAAAATACAGAATGTAGAAGTCCGTATAGAGTGGTGTGAAAGCTTCAGTTGTAGTGTAACAGTAGGGAAATTTCAAACAAGATTTTAGGAAAAAGGTGACAATTATCATTCCATTCCTTATATTTCTATTGAGGGATCCATATTTTACTATACTCAGTTAATCTCTTCATACTCTTCTATAGTCTTTCTTTCCCCTACAGAAGAATGAGTAAGTTACAAAATAGGTAACAATGAGTTAAAAAAAAAACTGTATTAATTTAGCTCAAACAATTGGCTCCATCTTGCATATCTTTTTTGCCACACTGACCAATAAATGGACATTGAGCTCTTTACCCTCACATGGCAAACGTAGTCGTAACTGAACCTAGGTTATGTCTCTCAAGACAAGACTGAAATGTTATTTCCTTCTTGTAATCTTATTTTCAGACCTGACAAGGTTTGAGGCTGGCCACTGGTACCCTATCATTCCCCGAAAGATTCTGCAGACCCATTTCACTCAGATGTGGGAGTCAAGGTCTGTTTTGTATGAAAAGTGAGTGGGTAGCTGGGAAACGAATAGAAAGTTCAAGTTTTCCTTATGGTCTATATTGATTTCCCTATTCCAAATTTACTACTAATAAATCTGAAACACTATTTTAATGCTTAAAAAATAAAATAAAATACATATTGAAGGGCACACGTCCCCAGAGAAACTCATTTTAATAGTCAACAGTAAAATGCCCAACTTCACTGGACTTGAAATTTACAGAATGCGTTGGACATCAAGGCAAAAAATCCCCAGTAGCTCATAAGGGAGAAATCAATCTGTTGCAGTATTTCTCCACAATAACATTCAACAAGTTTCAGTGGACCCCACTGTCTTTTAGTTACTCCACTGGATGGAGTAATGCTCATGAAATCCTTGGGGAAAGAAAATAGAAATGAGATATTTAAATCTAGCAAAACTCATTGACTGTAAAGGTAACAGACAATATTCAAAAGTTTTGAACATATGAAAGCACATAAAATCTTGTTCCCATGGAACCTTCTTGAGGAATTTACTAGGAGATAAATTGCAATCATCCGAGAGCCAGCTGGAAAATTCAAAGTAAAAGGACTATAATAAATACCAAAACTAATTATGGGACTAAATCCCTATGTAATTATGCTGCTATAATAAAATATAAGTAATATAAGCCTTAACATGCAGAAATGATAAAAGAAACATGGGAAGATAAAAGCTGAAGGAGGAAAAACATGGAATGTTACTGAGATCAAAAGATATTATTTTAAAACTGATAAATCACAGGAGAATTTAAATTATTTTGTAATGCTAAAATCAGCTGGTAGAAAATGGAGGAGGAAGAAGAAAAATATTAATTTTATTATTGCTCCTTAGAGAGGATTAACAGATAATGTTTAAAGAAATAAGAGGTTTAAGGGTTTCCATGTAGTTATAGCCATAATGGTAACAGAAATATAAACCTTTCTAATTAAAAGAACACAATGCTAAGAAGGCAGAACACCTTGTAAATTTTCTTCAAAACCTATAAATTTTAAAACATAATATAAAATAGTATAACAATATTAACACCAAACTTTTATGTCATCTCAATAAATGTTAGAGAGCCAAACTTACCTACTGAAAGAAAACAAACTTTCCGTATGAATCATAAAGCAGATTCCACTCTATTCGGTGGGAAAGAGACTCCTATAACCCAGTGACTGAGAAAGTTTGAAAACAAAGAATGTGGTGGGGGCAAGGCGGGGGCGGGGGTGGGCGAGAAAGAAAAAAAAGAAAGGAGGGAAGGAGGGACGGAGAAAGAACAGAGGGAAGGAGGGAAGGAAAGAATACAGTGGTCAATATCATGCAAGACTGAACTCAGGACAGAAAAGCACTAAACAAGCAATGAAGAAAACTTTAATGCTAAAAGATGTGATTCACAATAAAAAATATATTGGTTATGAATGTCTAGGTGTCATACAATACACATAGGTATAGGAAATATAAGGAAAATCGGATATAGACACACTATTAATAGACTACTATCCAACCCTCTCAAACCATGATGAACAGGTGTATTAAAAAGTAGATATAAATATGAAAAATATAAATAGGCTAATATAAACAACAAAATAGATTTAACTGTTACATTTCGAATTCTAATGTTAAGTCAGAGAATATAACTTCTCTTTAAGAAAATGCTTAGGGCTTCCCTGGTGGCGCAGTGGTTAAGAATCTGCCTGCCAATGCAGCGGACACGGATTCGAGCCCTGGTCTGGGAAGATCCCACATGCCGCGGAGCAACTAAGCCCGTGCACCACAACTACTGAGCCTGCGCTCTAGAGCCCGCGAGCCACAGCTACTGAGCCCGTGTGCTACAAACTACTGAAGCCCACGTGCCTAGAGCCTGTGCTCCGCACAAGAGAAGTCACTGCAATGAGAAGCCCGCACAACACAATGAAAAGTAGCTCCTGCTCGCTGCAACTAGAGAAAAGTCCATGAGCAGCAACGAAGACCCGATGCAGCCAAAAATAAAATAAATAATTTTTTTTTTAATTAAAAGGTTAAAAAAAAAACTTGGTCACATTTTAAGTCACAGATAAAATCCCAATAAATTCTAATAGTGGAAAGAATGCAGACAACAGTTTCTGATCACAGTACAATAAAATGAAAACTTACTAATAAAATCTGGGGTTAGGAAAAAATTTAAGACTCTTTATATAACTCTCCAAAGAAAAAAATAAAAGTTGAAATTGCAGAATATCTACATAATAATACTACTACAAATAAGAATAATGAATTTAATGAAAACACTACACATCACATCTTTTACAGCTAACAGTTCTCACGCTATAATTCATAGCCTTAAACACATATCTATTAATAAACAAGAATGAAAATAAATTCATTAGTATCCAAAATTTAGAAAATATCATTAAGTAAAATCTGAGGAAAGCATAAAGAAGAAATTTAGTAAAAATAAAAGTAGAAATTAAAACTTGGAAAAAAAGCAAAATGTAGAACTAATAAATAAATCCAAGATCTGATGTTTGGGGGAAAAAAATAAAATAGATAAATTGTGAAACAAATCAAGGGCGAAAAAAGGGAAAGTAACAATATATAATATAAGAAATAATACTAGAGAAATGAAGAAACAATTAAAAGAATATTAAGAAAATACTTCCCACAATTTTATGTAAATAAAATCTGGATGAAATTGATAATTCTGTAGGACAATATAAGTTATCCATATTGAATCCAGCAAACAGAAAATTCAAAGACATTAATTACGATAGAAAAAGAGAGCAAGTTGTCAAAGAGCTATTCCCCAAAAAGGTGGGCCAGTACAGATAGTTTGTTTTACAGAGAAATTCTACATACTCTTTAAGGAACAGATGATGTCTCTGCTTTTCAAACTGTTTCAGAGTAAAGAAAATGTGTAATTATAGCCAAGAAAGTTAGAAGAACAAGATCAATGAGGAGTGTCTTTCTATACCTGACATACCTAACATAATATAAAAAGGCAGTCATCCAATTTTTAAAAAGTTACCTACAGATCCATGTGTATATGCAACAGTTGGTACCGAAAATCAAGGGAGAAAGGATGAGATACTCAAAAAAGACTGACTCTACTCGTTTGAGTACACAAAGGATATTCTTTAACCTGATACTAAAATGGACTCCAAAATTAGAAAACTAAAAAGAAATTCCCAAAATTTAACTAATTTAACTAATTTACATACGTTAGAAAAAATAACCAAAGAATTTTAATAATCTAGACCTAGAAGCCATAAAAAAATTCAACAAATTAAACTTATAAATATTTTAATGTTTATAGTATGATAGATCCCATACATAAAATTCGAACACCAGGCACAGATTGAGAGAATATGTGTACAACATATTTAAGAGAGGACTAATACTCAGAATATATAAAGAGTTCCTAAAAATTAACAGAAAAAATAAATACCTCTCAAAATAAAAATGAACCAAAAGGCAGATATGAACACACAATTCACATACATATGAACAAACATATTACACCACTGAATATAAAAACTTGAAAAAAATATTCAGTCTCACTAGTAACAAAAGAAACATACATTAAAATAAGGCACTTTCACTACTGGAAAAACTTTTAAATATTGATAATGTCAAATGCTGGCACAAGTGTTAGGAAGAAAGTGGTACTGTCAGACATAAAAGAAAGTAGAATAAATGGGAACAGACTTTAAGGAATGAAATCTGGCAGCATCTATAAAAACCTTGAGAAGCCATGCCTTTTGATATAACTACTCCTTTCCTGATTCTCTAGACTAACTAGCATAAACATTAGAAAGGCATCTGGAAGAATGTTCACTGTATCATTGCTTACAAGAGAAAAATTTGGAAACAATTGATGTATTGAAAATGCTTACATATTAATAAAATATAATGCATTCAGTCTATGGACTAGTAGGTAGCAACTGACAGAACTAACATACAGATTAACAAAAAAAGATTGCAAAAACATAATGTTGAATTTTTTTAACTATAGAGCAATAATTTAGTATGACCCCATTTGTGTAAAAATCAAAGAAAATACCTATAGTTTCATATATACACGTGTGTCAGTAAACCCATAAGAAAAAAAAAACCCTAAAAGAATCCATGCCAAATTTTTAACAATCTTGATCTTTAGGGAAGAAAGTGAGATTGAGGAGACCTGTGATCACGAAGTGGTTATTTTTAATGTATTTATTTTTTTATAATATTTATAGTTCATGTACTATTCATGTAAAACTTAAAATGCAAAGAACTATAAGATTATTCAAGTTAAAGTTCAAGTACTTAGCAAAAGTAGAGTGTCATGAGCTCTGACTGCTCAAATATTGACAAGGACTCCTTAATACTTACTACACTCCTTACTTCTGAGCAATTATCTCTGGTATTAGCATTTAATGCATTCTATGATATGTTACCCATTTCTTTAAAATATATTGTATTTAGGAAGTACACATTACTGATAACAATCAGTAAATATTAGAATTATCTGTGAGGTCATCTGTAATTTAGTACCCAGGAATCCTTTTTAAACGCCTCTGGTCAAATGGTCATTTAGCACACCTTGAAAACCTCTAACTGTGTATAGAAAGATAATAACTGCTGTGTGTTTATGACTTTGTACCCCTGTACCCATCAGGTTCCCAGCAGGTTCTTGTTAACTACTGGCTAAATGAAGGAGTGCTCTAGTTGTTAAGTTAGAACTTTCTTCCCTGAATTTCCTGTCTGCCTCTCCCCTCAAGCAAGTGCAACAACTCCATTTTAAAGAGAAAATATGTAATATGAGCCCCAAAATATATTTTTACAGACATACCCATGTCTTGCACATGTTCTACCTTCCTCGTTTCCAATTAAATTAGAAAATGCTCCTTTCTATCCTTGGCAGGCTGAATAATGCTACCCTCCATGAAAAAAAAAAAAAGTCCACATCCTAATCCCCGGAATCTGTGGCTCTGTATATATTAGCTTACATGATAAAAAGGGCTTTGCAGATGTGATTAAGTTAAAGATCTTGATAACCGAAGATTATCCTGAATTACACAGGTGGTCTCAAGATATTCACAAGGGTTCTTACAAGGCGAAGGCAGGGAGGGTCAGCATCAGAAAAAGTGATGTGCCAACGGAAACAGAAATAAAGAGATGTAAAAACAGAAGCAGGGGTCAGTGATGTGGGACCAAGAGCCAGATGCTAGAAAAGGCAAGTAGATGGAGTCTCCAGAAGGAAAAAGGCTGACACCTTGATTTTAGCCCAATGACCTGGTTTCAGATTTCCAAAACTGTAAGTTAATAAATGTGTCTTGTTTTGATCTACTAATTTTTGTTGTAGTTTGTTACAGCAACAATAGGAAACTAATACATCCCCCTTTCTCTTCAGTTTCCTAGGAGCTCTTTTCTTTCTTCTGTATATTTAATCTTTCTTCAACCAGATTTCTCTCACTGGCTTTTAAACATACTGAAGCCCCTAGATTTAAAAATAAAAGATACTAAAATTTCTCTCCAGCTAAAATATCATTTTTTCTTTTAACAACAAACTTCTCCAACTATAATCTAAGGCTTCTACTCTGAAGGACTTAATCCAACCCTCTTACCAAAGATCTCCTTGAAGCTAAGTAAAATGAACATTTTCATCCTCCCTTCTATTTGCCCTTCAGCATATGTGAACATTCTTGGCTAGCTTCTCTCTGTTGACTCTCATTTGGCCAGCTCACTCTGTCCAAAAACTTCAATTACCACCGTATAAGCAGATGCTGACAAACTCACATCTCCTGGTCAGATATCTCTGTGAAGCAACAGACACATGTATTTAATTGGATATTGATATCCCCATTTGGATGACTCAAATGCACCTTAAACTCAAAAAGTCCAAATCAAACTCACAATGTCACCATCTGACACCAAAATCTGGTCTTCTTCTAGTGTTTCTAGCTCAGTGAATGGCACTACCATCCATCTATTCAGCTGCAACAGCCAGAAATTTGGGCATAATTTTGGACATGCCTCATTGTTCACACCTCATATCCATTCTATCACCAAGTCTTGCTAATTTTACTTCGCAAATATCTCCAAAATCAATCCACTTATTTTCTTCTCTTATAGTTCATTCTAGGAATTAAGCGGAAGCTTCAGATCTTCACACACCTCTTCCACACTGTTATCAGAATAGCTAATAGGAGAATACAGAAATTTGTGTCCTGGTAGAAAGATTCTCCCTCCTTACAGTTTCACCATGAGTATCTGTCTGAGAGTCCCTCAAAATAATCTCTTTATGCACTTTTCCCTGTTTAGGTCAGCTACTCCAAGCCCAGAACTCCCAGGTCATCCATCCTCAGGCCCCATATTCTCTGGATCAGTACATCACCTCCTTGTCACCCCACACTTTCCCAACTGCTGAAATCATTTTACTATGCCTCTGGATCTCACAATTAATCATGAACAAAATCCCACAAAATTTAATCTCTTCTCTCAACTTTGCCTTCATTCTAACTGAACTCTCACTATCACTGAAGATCACTGTTCCACACTTCTCATGGCCCAGAGGTGGGCAGAGGTTCTTCTTGACCCTCATTGCTATTTTTAGATATATCTTCCTTCCTCTTTTCTAAATTTTCCTAGCTTTAAATCTTCTACCATTAAACTATACCACCCATTATTCCTCCTTGTGGCAGTTGTCTTTGGTCATCTCAGATACTCTCATGAATGGATTGAGGTTATCCATCCAATCAGAGACTAGAGTGAACAGCCTCAGGAAGAAGGTGACTTCTTTAAAACTTCTTCAATTTTTGTACGCAATGTCCAACATTTGATTTAAAAAATCAACTGGCATACAAAAAAAAAAAACAGGGCAGAGGGAGAGGGGAGGAAAGACCATACAAAAAGATCTAGATATTGGATCAGATATGGACTTCAAAATAATTGTAACTAATGTGTTCAAGAAAATAAATGACAAAATGGAGAATTCACAAAAGAACTCAGATCTATAAAAATAAATAAAATAGATATTCTAGAAGTGAAAAGTACAATAATAAAACAAAAACCTCAAAATATGGCTTTAATAGCAGGTTGGATATAGCCAAAGAGAAGATTAGTGAACTGGAATATCACAGTAAAAACATTCAGATTGATATAAGAAGAGCAAAGAGAGGAAAAAAGAGCAAAAGGTATATATGAGGCAAAGAAAAAAGATCATGAGGTCAGCAGAGAAAGAACTGGGAAAAAACAATATTTAAATACCTTTCTTCATATGGTCAAGATACTCCAAAACTGAGGAACGCCATTAAGTCAAAGAATTAAGAAGCACTACGCATGCCAAGCAGATAAATATTTTAAAATAATAACTAGGCTCACCTAAAGACAAAGGAAAATCTTAGAAGCAGCCTGAGAGAGCAAACTATCTTTGAAAAATCAGTAATAAGATTGACAGATAATGGTTTAACAGAAATGATAGAAGTCAGAATACAATGAAAAGACAACTGTAAAATGTTAATAGAAAGTAAAGCCAACCTAGCATGTTACACGCAGTGAAAATACCCTTCAAAACAGAGACACAGAAAGAAAACCAGAGATAATCTCTCACTAGCAGAACAGCTTTAAAATAAATACAAGAGGGAATTCTTCAGGCAAAAGAAAATTGATTCCAGATTTTTTTTTAAATGCAAGGAAGAGCAATGAAAAAGGTAAATATACTGGTAATTCAAAATGAATTTTGAATAAACATATTAATGCCTTATGAAGTTTAAAATATGTGTAGAATTAAAATATATGACAACATTAACACAAAGGATGGAAGGGCAATAATAGAGTCAACTGGTCTGAGTAGTGATAACAGTACCACTTCAAGGAGTCAAGGATGCATGTTACAAAGTCTAGGATAATCACAAAAGGAATAGTAAAATAGTGTAAACCTACAAGCTAATAGAGTGAAATAGTTAAATAATTTAAAAATACTTCATTAGTCCAAAAGAAGGCAGGAAACCAAAAAATAAGGAACATAAAATAGGTGGGACAAATAGTAAAATGTAAATTAAAAAACATTAAAATTGACAATTTCTTAATAGATTTTCTGACTGTAAACATTCTAGATAAATTCAATAAAGTGGAGCTTTTCTTATTTGAGGGAGTTTCCTTCTTTACTGGTGCTGAAAATCATACTTGTTTTGCCTCCCTGTGAATATACATGATTAGGTGACCTCATATGTACTTATGCATTATAATCAATTCTATATTAGTACCCAGAGTTTGAAATGAATTACATTGAATTCAATTTATAAACTATTAAAGGTTTAACCCAATTTCAATTTCCATCATATTTTTATTTTAAATAAGAAATTTTTATTCAGCCCAATAATAGAATTTTTTTCTATCTATGAATTGTAACTTAGGTATGCTCTGCAATGAGATGAACTGACATTTACAAAACTATTACTAATACTCATGTTGTGATATTAGGTTTAAAGTTAATCCTAATTTTCTTAGGGCACTTAAATGCACTCAAAAGCTTCCTTTAAAAAGTGAAACCACATATTACCACATCTCTGGGTTATACTGAGAGACTCAAAGGAAGACAACCTATTTTTGAACCCCAACTCTACCACTTGATAGTGACCTTTTGTTTTTTCTTCAAGTCACAGGTTATCATTTTTTTTTTTTTTTTTTAGTAAATTTATTTATTTATTTATTTTTGGCTGCGTTGGGTCTTCGTTGCTGTGCGCAGGTTTTCTCTAGTCGCAGTGAACAGGGGCTACTCTTTGTTGTGGTGCACGGGCTTCTCATTGCGGTGGCTTCTCTTGCTGTGGAGCACCGTCTCTAGGTGCGTGGGCTTCAGTAGTTGTGGCTCGCGGCTCTAAAACGCAGGTTCAGTAGTTGTGGCGCTCGGGCTTAGTTGCTCCGCAGCACGTGGGATCTTCCGACCAAGGCTCGAACCCGTGTCCCCTGCATTGGCAGGCAGATTCTCAACCACTGCGCCACCAGGGAAGCCCTGATGGTGTGATCTCGAGCAAGCTATTTCTCGGTGCCTCAGTTTCCTTATAATAAGAGCATATGAAAATATTATACATATTAGCTGCTATTATGTGTTGTTGTTAATACTGTTATCATTAAGTTGGAAGACTTGAGTTTTGGTCCCAGGTCCTCTACCAACTCTCAGAGCATCTATCCTTCTCTGCAAAGTGAGGTAGTTGTACAAAATGGTCTTTAAGTATTTTTCCATTTACAAGGGGGAAAAAACTAACATAAACTTGAAAACACACTCATTTCCTGAAAGAAACAAAAATATTTGTATGATATCAGAGGGGTGATTAGATGTAAGTCCCTACAATTTAAAAGTTCTTTCCAGAAGACTTAAGTGTTTTCCTCTTAAATACTGTCATCATCGCAAAAATTCAGAGGAATATGTTGACTTGCCACAAATCAAGGCCACCCTGCTGACCGAAGACACAAAATTATAGCTGCTCTTTCCCCAAATATTATAAGTCACACATAACAAATTACCATGTAATGTCTTGCTCTACTCCGCTTCTTCACGGCCATCAAGAAACTGCTAGTGCATTTATAAAAGTTACATACTTAGTTACAGGGAATGCTACAACTTAAAGAATAAGATATTTCATATCTTCAATTTCATCAGTGGAAAAGAAGTTAGAAGAGAGGATGCATTTTGAAATAGAACTCAACTCTCAGCAGATTTATTATGGTCAATCCCAAGCAACAAGTCAGTTTCGTTCCAAACTATGTCCACAGGCAAAACAAGTTAGATGGTATAAGAAATTTCATTAAAATGCAAAATATTTTCAGTCACAAGCAGTATTATATCTGATTTTCATTTTTCTTCATAAAGACTCTTAAAAGGAGAAGGATTAAAAGCTGAGTAAATATTTCCCCAATATCTGACCGTATTCCTGTCTCATTAGCAAGTGCATATAGCTATTTATAAAAATCAAGAAGTGATCATATAAACGATTTTTTTAAAAATCTCTAATCAAAATAGTCAACAAGGCACAATTTTGGTCACCAGTCAGCTCCATCAAAAAACAAAACAAAACAAAACAATCTCCAAATCTATTTTCCTCCATGTAAAACATTACAACACAGCATTACTATAATGCATCCATTCTTTTAATCATTCAACCATATTTACCAAACACAGGTTACAAAAGAGGCATCGTTAGACCTTAGTAAATCACAGATGAATATGACGTAGTTTCTACCTAAAGTCTCTTCACTGCAGTATGTTAGGTGCTATAAGAGATGTTCAAATTCTGTGCAGAGATTGCCAGAGGCTTTGCAAAGGAAGAAGCTCTGGAGTTGGACCGTAAAGGAGAAGGATTTCACTAGAATAAATAGGAGGCAGGGAGAATTCTAGGCAAAGGGAACAGCATGGGATAGATTTGGGAAACAGAATAATGTATTTTAATTAGAATGAGTATGTAGAGAATAGTAGGATATAAGATTGGAAAGTTTCACTGGAGCCAGTGTTTTGGACAACTTGAAAATTAAGTTTAAGAACTCGATGTTAACTTTGTAGGCAATGGGGATCCAATGAAGATTTTTAAGAAGCGGTGACATGACCAGAGCTCTTCTTCTGGGAAGATTAATCTGGCAGGCATTCATCAGCTGAATCCATACAGAAATACTATAGATCCCACAGCTTTCTTGTATAGACTTCTACCTTATAACAAATGGGGTCGCCTTGTTATTTAACATTCTATCTCCCATTTCAACATATACTTTGACTCTTTTCTCTGTATTTGCCTTATAACACAGCTACGGTATCCAAAGAAGCCTTCAGAAATGAGCCAGTGCTACCTTGAGGAAGACCAGAGTCATGTCCAATAACCTTCATGCTAAAAACAGCCCAGACATCACTTTAAGAGCCAGAAGTCTATATTTAGATTCAAGTGCCTTGATCAAAACGATAAGCTCAGAGGAACAAGGTATCTGCAGGAGAAAAAATAATTACCATTTTGGGTACTAGCCTCCTGGGGATTATAATTTCCACTTTATAATAATGCAATTGATGATCAAAGATGTTAGAGGTTAACTAGCCCAAAACCACAAGGCTGACATAATGCTTGGCAAAATTTGGGCCCAGAAGGGAAAAACAGAAGAGAGAAAATAATGAAACATGTAATGTTCTCTTAGCTGAAGAAAACACGGTGAACTTGAGATTAAACGAACCTACCAAGTACAGAGCAGGAATAGTGGGGTTTTTAAGACAATTTTTAAACATATTTTAGTGAAATATCATAACCCCAACAATAAGAGAAATAGTCCATGCTTTGAATATACCACTACTCTACCACAATAGATTAATATATTCAAAGTTCTGAGAGTAAAATTATTTTGAACTTAGAATTCTATACCTAGCCAAATTGTTAAACAAGAGTGAGGATCAAATGAAGACATCCTTAAAAATAAGGCCCCTTTCGCTATTAATTATAGATGAATACCCTTTCTGTTTCAGGTGTGGCGCCAGGCATTCATTATTTCAGGTGAACTACTCTGTCCAAGACAGTTTTTCTACATTAAAGAGTTTTCTTACAGTAAATAAAAAATTTCAGTTTATTAGAACACCGCATTCTCCAAACAGGCTTAACTCCAATATTTCTATAAATGAGGTATTTTTTAATACCGGGATTGACACAATAATGTAATATTGTTTATATGTACCAACTCTCATACCACAGACAGACAAATAACAAATAACTAATGACAATAAAGAAAAGGAAGGAGACCCAGGGAGTCAGTAAGTTGAAATTCCAACAAATAATTCAAGGCAAATATCTTTACTCATTTTTATTTTCTCCAATTCAGAGTCTGCTAACCTTACCGAAGAGA
This sequence comes from Globicephala melas, assembly GCF_963455315.2. Taxonomy (NCBI): domain Eukaryota; kingdom Metazoa; phylum Chordata; class Mammalia; order Artiodactyla; family Delphinidae; genus Globicephala; species Globicephala melas. The sequence continues at coordinate 66,923,432 of NC_083320.1, read as the reverse complement.
AACTCTATTTAGGATTATCTTCCAAGTTTCATTCTAGATATCAGGACTGACTGTGAAGAAAACTGTACCTGATATAAAAGTTTTCTCATACAAAATGGGGGTACCATGGAATTGCTGCAGGCAACACCAGAAGGAGGTGAGCTCACGAAGGAGCTCTTCAGAGATGGTGTTTGTCACGGCAACTTCTGATATCAACATCCAGTTCCAAAGACAGTCCGTGCATTTGTTTAGGACTTTGCTCCTACTGATTCCAACCCTTCCACATTAGATCCACAGGGGTCACCTAAATATTTCAGAAGCCAAATGAAATGGTCAACTTCTCATCAGTTGTTAACAGATAAATCTGTTTCCGATCTTCACAAACTTTCTGTAGGTAACAGGATTTAATCATAGAGCCATCTTTTAAAATATTATGCCACATGGAGAAACGATTTTATTATTTAAATGATTCATTTAACGGTTTACAAAGATAAGAGAACTAACGACAATGCCCAGCCAAGGGTAGGAAAGAAATGCAGAAACGTTGCCAACGTACCTCATCTTAACAGCAGCATCCTTATGTTCTCTCAGTCAACTCTCCTGAGCAGATTGAGTAGAACTACTGAATTAAATAAGGGCCAAAGAATTTCTCGACTCAAATCAACAGACCATCTGGTCTGCTATGCTGTTTCTGCCAGTGGTCACAGCAGAAACTTTGAGAAAGCAAATGTGGACATCATTATAGAGTTGTATGTAGGTGGAGAGAGAAAAGGATTCTTAACTTTTAAATAATTGTGAGAGAATATGCATTCTCTTGACTGCAAGTTCAAATATTTATGAGGTGTGACTATGTGATAATGATCCTGATTTAACAAATACACCAGAACATATAGATGCGGCAAATGAGTGAAATCCTCACAAGTTATTCAGGTAGATCTCATCACGTGGAGTTTCATTCTAAATTGTCTAAAATAAACCTATATTTTTATTTTCAGCCGCCTTTATCCACGAAACAGTTTATTGAGAAGGGACCATTATTTTCTGGCATAAATGGGGAGGAGTTGTAAGCTATTTTAAGTAACATGGTTCTAAAGTCAATGCGGTAGTTTTGAATGTTCAGTTTGCTGCTGGGAAAGCTATTTTGAGAAGAAGATGGTTTCTGTTTAAACCTCCCAGACATGTTTATTAAAATTCCCAATTCAGATAAATCATTCCAAAAATTTTCTCTGAATAGCATTCATTTAATGGTACATATTAGTTGCATGACAAAATTGATGAGGTAGAATTGCCCTTTGGGTAGGTTGAATGTATACATCACAGCACATAGAGGGTCTTTGCTGGATTCAGTGTGTACATTTTATAGTCACTGTATTCCACTGCTATTTATAGTGATTTATGGTTATTGTGTTTTTACTTTCACAATACTGTCCTACTAGGATGTATTTAGTTCAAATTACAACTATAATAATACCCTGCCCTTGGAAAAAAAATGCTATCCTAGTTAAAATATTCTACTTTGCAATTCCAAAGAAAATGTCACAGAAGAAGTTTTAGACATCCTATACCCTTATTCTAACAATGTTTTTTTTCACAAGCAATTTTTACATTCTTCCTAAGAAATACCAAGGTGTTCAGGTCAAGCAAGAAACTCAGAGCCTCATTAACTTCTTTATGTATTTCCTAGTTTGAGTGGTCACATCATTCTCCAGAATTGATTCAAAACAGCTTTTTGCTAGTTCTCAAAATCAAACAGTCTAGAGGAATTAAGATCAGTCACCAGTGGGAATGGTTAAAAGATTGTTATAAAGCTCTAAAAGCAAGTCAGTTGTTACAAACTTTTGAGCAGTAACACCATCACGAGAATCAATGTCATCTCATTCAAGACACGTCAGTGTTTATCTTGAATGAGACTACACTCATTCGGATGTATCAATTCCAGAATAAAATAAATAAATTGCATGACCTTAAGCCACACTCAATTGGAGATAAATCCAATAGTTTGGAGGGGGACAAAACAACAAATCTATTATTTAGATTATAATCTAATGCAAATTGACACTTAATTTATGCTCTATATGTAGTACCTAGCACCCAGGCATTGGATGAATCCTACAAGACTATACATGTCTTTTCTAGAGTATTATTTCATCTGAACCTATGGCTGAAACTACTTTTATAGTGCTTTGTAGAAGTCGTTTCACTTTTTTTAAACAAACAAGACATAATCATATTCTGCAATATATGAAAAGAAAATATCCAATCCATTATTTTGGCATTACAAGTGCTCTAAATGTACAACTGCACTGGTTCTATTCTAATCCATATTTGTAAAACTGCCACTTGATTTATTCTGTAAACAGCTACAACACGTATGTAATAACACGACAATACTTGGCTATAATCCTATATCAATTATGCAGTTTGTTAACGCAGTACAATTATTTGGCCTAATGAATTTCTATCAGCCCTAGAAAATTGCTTTCAGTTCTAATATTAAGCTGATGAGAAATAATACATAGAAATTTCTATGTATTTAATTGAGAGTTCCTCTAAAACCCAGCAGTTGCTGGGATAAACTGGCACTTAAAAATACTCTTCCACATCAGTCTTCTGTGTAGAACGTAGACTTTCCAAGACTAGAGATGGAAAAAGAGTACAGGGGAAGATTATACTAGCATTCACTTCTATTGTCAGTATCTCACTAAGGTGCCTTCCACCCCAGACCATAAAGTAAGCAGTTTTGACCAAAACATTGCATTGAAAGTGTCTACTGAGTGGCAAAAGTCTTAGAATGTTTCAAAAGTTTAAAAAGAAACAACCACCACCTTTTCCTCCTTCCCTTCCTTTTCCTTTCCCCACCTACCCACCCCCCCACCCCACATCGCTAATACCTTCAGTAGAGGCTTAGGTCCTGAGTGCCTTCATTGTACTTACATTCTTCAATAAAAAAGGGAAAAAGAAAAGGCTATTCTGCCCAAGTCCAAATGAGTCCTGAAATACCATGCTGTTATTTTGCTAATTTTCAGAGAATTAGAGGACAGACACAGGAAGGCCTGGTTTCCTCCAGCCCTCTGGGCTGTTGGTCTGGAAACCAGAGGTTTCCAAAGGCCTTAGGGCAGGTTACTCCCTATCATTCCCCACTAATCCTCAGAAACTATTTCCTGATCCCACTGCCTTCTCCAAAGCACTATCCATTGTTCTGGGCGGCTGAGCGGACACGCTTGGTAAAAGCTTGGCTCAGGGCCTCTGCTCCTCATAGGCCACTTCATAGCCTTCGTAGGCTACTGATCTCAGTGAGGCCTTTGGGACCCAACCCTGAACAGGCCAGCTCTGACCTGGAGGCCCTGCCTTTTGGCACCACCAGGCTGGGAGGCAGGTGGCTGGCATCGGCACACTGTGTTCAAGCAGCCTGACTCTTCACTGTCTGGCATTCGTGTGCATGGCAACCTGCTAACAATCTGAAAAATTAAAGGAATAGTGTGACTCGCAGTTTAGTGACACTGCAGAAAGATCATCAGAAAACCTGAGGTCTCCTCTTGCCTCCACTTCACTTGATAAAGGATCAGAGCCCAGTCCTGGAGAGTAATTTAATTCACTTGGGTCTCAGTCGGTACATTTGTAAAATAAGAAAAAAAATTATTAATGGGACCCCTCCTGCTAAAAGCTTATGACTCTAGATCAATATACAGTATTTGACTGAAAAACTTTAAAGTATGTTTAGATGCATTAATGAGGTAGAAAGAGATAAGGTACCCAAGATTTTAGCACGAGTTATTTCTAAGCAATGGGATTGTACTTTTATTTTTGTTCAGTGGTTTTAATTTTATCTTTTGTTTGTATAGAGATTATAGTCTTCCACAATATTTAATAATTTAAATAAATTACTTAAATTTAAATACTTCTTTTCACTTTAAAATATAAAATAAAGTTATATTACTTCCCAACTAAAGACTGATGTTTAAGATCAGTCAGGCAGGATTTTTCCAAATCACCAAATATTTTTTGCGTTGTTTTTTCTGTTGTGTAGACCAGGAAGCTGTTTTAGTAGAGCTTTCTCATTTACACATACATGAAGCATGATGGAACTATTTACTCAGCATTACTAACTGAATTACAACCAGCAAAGTCTTTGAGTAATTGTTTTTGTATAATGTTGATATAGATGTTCAGAAAATAAATTCCTTGAAGGCATCATCCTCATTTTGAATCACTGAATGAATATTTATTGCTGAATATACATGTATTACATAAAAGCCACAGAAATCCTTTAATGGTCTTGAGGCTATCAAAACTTTTCAAGACGTGTACAGATGTGTGTTCTCTTTTAGAAGTGCTAAGACTTTCTGCTGCAAACTTTGCTATTTACTAGATATTTCGGGAAGCATATGGTAAAACTCAGCATATACTTACTTTGCTTACTTTGTATGTGTTTCGTGAACACTATACTACCTAGACTAATTTTTCCATGTGTGGAAATACTCCTCAGTTTATGAAAGTCGGCCTAAATACCCACCTCTATTTTCCTCATTTCAACACTGTGCTGCTTCTCTCGTGGCATCTCAACTCTGCCTCCATGCCCCTGCCTCTTTGATCTTTTATTCCCCAATCTTCTGCACAATCCCTAGGATAATCCTTGAATTTCATAAAAATGTGATTGCAAGTGTTTAAGAACTAATTCTAAACTCTAAATTAATACAAATCACTTTATGATATATAGTGGTTTGTACCTTTTAAAGTGTTTTCAGGTAAAGATATCCAGAGAAACTGTTAAGCCAAAAGGCAAAGTAAATAGGGTATGCCTACAAATAAATATATATTTATAGTTATTAATATTTACATAAATAAATACAGGGGATATATAAAAGATATTAATAAAAGTGAATCCCTGTAGGGCTTGGGGGAGATGTCCTAAACCAATGGATTCAAGAACGAGAGCAAGACTTCTCGATGAATAATTTTAATATATTTTTATATCGTGAATTATATGTATGTTAAAGCTACTCAAGAGAATAAAATTAAAAACTAAATGAATAAATGCATGAATGCATTTTCAATGGATTTAAAGTTTCAAGACTGTAGTGTAATGCATTTTCTCCTCCTTTGCAAATTCCCCCAAACAAGCACAATAAACAAACATACTCTGGCTACAAAGAGATCAAGGATAAGATTTAACTACAAACTTTAAAATATGAAAACACAAAATGGCTGAAAGAATAGTACATGACTTAGGAGAACGGAGGGAGGTCAAACCTGAGAGCAGAAGCAACGAAAAGCAATCTATTATGTCCTGCAAACCCCTGATATGTTCAGAAACTAAATATATAAGGCATGTACAGAAGAGGTGCTGTTATTAGACATTTAAAAAAAGGTCATGGCCTGAAATTTTGTATAAAGCACCTTTACACTCCTACATCCTCCCTCTGCACGCTGCAGAGTCAGGCCACTACTTCTACCAAGCCCCAAGGGAGATATAGTCTTAAGAGAAATGGAATTGGCTCCAGGGTCAGAGAAGGCTGGGGGTGAAAATCTATATCCCAAATAGTAGGACATCCACTCTCCAAGCACTCTATCCTCACCTATCTCCTACACTGCCTGCCACGCTTATATCCCCAAGCAAAAATATTGGAGAATCCCTGTCTGGATGAACTAAATGGCCTCAGATATAAGACGTACACAGTCATGTGTATTTCCCAGTAAGTTTGATTAATACTGCTCTACCATGAAAACTACTAGCCAACAAACAGAGTTTTCAATAATCATTTTATAACCTCATTTTTAAATATGAATGGGCAGCCAAAAGTCAACAGACATTTGATAAGTATCTCCAGCACAGAAGAAAGGAGCACAACAAGTAAACAAAGAAAAAAATCAGACACAATGACTGAGACAGACGATAACTTCAAAGAAGCTAAGAATAATATCCAGAGATGGCAGAAATTGCATCAAGATACTACAAAAATTAAAAAGGAATACTTAGAAAAGGATTCTTAGACATTAAAGATATAATTACTAAAAAAATGGTTATTTCAAAATGGAAACATAAATTGAGAAAATCACCCAGAAAGTAGAACAAAAAAGACCAAAAGAAGGATGAGAGGGAAGAAATGATTTAAAAATTAGATCACTTAAATAGGCTTTTTGTTTTAGAATATGAAGTCATTTTATGGGACATTTAAGATACAGATACACAAAAATAATATGTTGGTAGAATTTTTTTTTTTTTTTACTTGAGAGATGATATTTCTAAATGCATTCCCACTTTTAAAGGGAAAATATATATTATTTCAGAAAATAGAAAATATACATGAACAAAATAAAGTGAACAAACTCAAGACTTGTTTAATTCTAAAATAGAGAAAACAGGGAGTAGGAATATAACACAGTAATATTACAGAAAAAAAATGGAGAACAGAAGGACGAATCTCCAGATTACAAAGTGCCCTACGCAATGATTTTCTTTTAATAAATCCCACATCATGACACTTCATCATGAAATTCTAGAACATCTGTGATAAAGAGACTATCCTAAAGGCCTCCCAAGAGGAACAAACAGGTCACAAAGGACTGAAATTTTGAATGAACTGGAACTCTCAATAACAATCTCCACCAATGGAGATTCATTCAAGGATAAACGTAGAAGAATGTCACGTTCAGATTTAGGTTCTTAGAAAGAGTACTCTAGCATTAGCAACAAAAGAGAGAAAGGTATGGTCTGGGAGACTACTAGATGGCATTTAGGGACTATTGCCATAGTGCAGAATAAGGTCACGAGTCTAATTAAAATATGCTCAGGGAAAAGGCAGGCAAAAGCTGCATTCTATATTTGGTACCTACATATAAACTTCCAACTTGGGCACTAGTATTTGGGAATTAGTACCTGGGAACCTGTACTATAGGTATTCCACTCCAAGCACAATTACAAATAAATTTTTCCCAAACATAACTGATTCAACAGTGATAGAAGGGACACAAGAATTTTTATAAAATCTATGACAAAAATGAGTCGAGTTTTAATAAAGCAAATAGTGCTAAGTTCCTCTTTTGAAATACTGAGTGTCTAAATAATTTGTGCCCTAATGGATGTTTAAAGAATCCTGAACTGTAACATAAGAAGTAGATAATTAATACCATTCAAGTCATTAAAATGCCAGCTTTCTTTAAAAAAAAAGAAAAAGGACTAAGAATTAACCAACATCTTTAATAAAATGTTTCCTTACATATTATTCTAACTTTCTCTCAAAATTACTATTTAGGATTCTCTCACAGTTGTGTTTTCGATAACGTGAAGAATTATTTAAAGGACATTTGGTCTAAGAAGATAAAAAAATAGCAAATAGTTTAGAATGGCTAGGGCCAAAAACTGATAAATACCTGAAGATAACATTTTGTAGAATAATATGTTCTTCAATTTGGGGCTTCCTGGCATCTTATTTTTACACTTCAAACCAGGCTCAAGGAAACATAAAACAAAAAAATTACCTTGAACTTTTCTGCACAATTTCTGTCTTATCCTTGAGGAAAGCTAGAACTGACATAGTGCAAATTATTCTGTTCTGAGTAAAGAACTATAGTTCACCTGTCAAAAAACCAGCTGAAAAAAATATACATGATTCCTAGTTGTAGTCTATAATCCTTGAACTAATGTATAAAACCTTCATTTATTTAATCTTACTCTAAGGAATAGAAGGATTTAATGTCAGATATTGCCCTTATTATTACTAAATTAACCACACCTCACTTATGGCTTTACATGGTTCCACTGTTTGATGATATCGTAACAAGAAAGTCAAGCAGTAATAAAGGTAAAAGAGAAAACCAAAGGCAAAATTTGACTTTAAATCTTCACATACACTTGCATTAAATACGCAGGCTAGGAATGTGGGCAATATACAAGCATTCATGGGATTTTTAAAATAAGTTTCAGGGCATTTCACCCTCTTTGACTGCACAGATATATAACCATAGAGAGGTCAGAACTGTGATCTTTAATCTTTATTCATTTACATAGTAAATATTGATGAGTATTTCAATATTGTGTGAAAAGGGATTACTGAGAAAAATCAGATGTAGTCCCTCCTATCAAGGGCTTATAACTTAGTAGAAGCACCTATAATTTGTCTTAGTTATATAAGCAGTAAAGGTGCCACTCACCTTCCCTAAATCTAAAAATAAACTGAAGTATTTAATTAACTATATCAGATAACAATTCCCAGGGCATAGAAGAAATTAGGTTGATTTTAAGAGAAATAAGACAATAAGTGGAGAGGAAGGAAGGAAGGAAGGAAGGGAGGGAGGCAGGAGGGAGTGGAGGGAAAGAAGAGAGAGAGGAGAGAGAAGAGAAGAGGGGGGGAAGGGGAGGGGAAAGGAGAAGGGAAGGGAAGGGAAAGGAAGGGAAGAATAGAAAAATCACTGTCCTACCTTTAGAAATAGAAAAGTATAGAAAAATGGAAAGACTTCATCCCGTCTCTAGTGAGTTTAAGAATTGATACCTTGTTTTTTTAAATTAATTTTTATTGCAGTATAGTTGCTTTACAATGTTGTGTTAGTTTCTGCTGTACAGCAAAGTGAATCGGTTATACATATACATATATCCACTCTTTTTTAGATTCCCTTCCCATTTAGGTCACCACAGAGCACTGAGTAGAGTTCCCTGTGCTATACAATAGGTTCTCATCAGTTATCTATTTTATACATAGTATCAGTAGTATATATATGTCAATCCCAATCTCCCAATTCGTCCCACCCCCCCTTGGTAACCAAAAGTTTGTTTTCTACATCTGTGACTCTATTTCTGCTTTGCAAATAAGTTTATCTGTACCATTTTTCTAGATTCCACATATAAATGATATTATACTATATTTGTCTTTCTCTTTCTGACTTACTTCACTCTGTATGACAATCTCTAGGTCCATCCATGTTGCTTGCAAATGGCATTATTTTGTTTCTTTTTATGGCTGAGTAATATTCTATTGTGTGTAGTATGTACCACATCTTCTGTATCCATTCCTCTGTTGACGGACATTTAGGTTGCTTCCATGTCCTGGCTATTGTAAGCAGTGTTACAATGAACATTGGGGTGCATGCATCATTTCAAATTATGGTTTTCTCCAGATACATGACCCGGAGTGGGACAGCTGGATCATATCCTTTTTAGTTTTTTAAGGAACTTCCATACTGTTCTCGATAGTAGCTGTACCAATTTACATTCCGACCAATAGCGTAGGAGGGTTCCCTTTTCTCCACACCCTCTCCAGCACTGGAAGCTATCGGGAATGATGGAATAGAAAGCAAGTAAATCAGTCTCTAGGATTCTTAGAAGAAAGAGGGGAGGAAAAGCACTAGGAGCTGATCTGAACTAAGAAATTTAAACAGCAAGAAGTCCTGAGCTATGCTGTTGCTCCCGTTCTTCTCCTTATCACCAAGTAGAGCACACTCCCCACCTGCATAGAGCCCCCAGAACTCTTCCTCCTTAAGCATAAGAAGACATCTGCCACCCGCTGATGCTAAGAGCAAGGTAAGGTGCTCACTCCCACTGCTAATGGGAAGAGTGGAGCCCAGTTCCTCTGTCAAAGTCAAATAAAGGGGAGGTTGGACTTACGGGTTCACAGATACCAAGCTGGAATTTGAAAAGCATCTTCCCATAGAAAATTAATAAATACGGTGATTATTTAAAGTACTATACATTAGGCATATTATATGTTAAATTGAAATTTGATTATCATTGTTTCCATGGAAAAATGCATTCAAAGTTTCCAAATTTACCAAGGAGTTTCTGGAATACAAATTGCATAAATGTTGAGATTGCTTATATAGGAAATCAGCAGCCATTATTTGTGTGCATGCTTATTTTTCTAACATTACTTACTATTTTTTTTTTTTTTTTTTGCGGTATGCGGGCCTCTCACTGTTGCGGCCTCTCCCGTTGCGGAGCACAAGCTCCGGACGCGCAGGCCCAGCGGCCATGGCTCACGGGCTTAGTTGCTCCGCGGCATGTGGGATCTTCCCGGACCGGGGCACGAACCCGTGTCCCCTGCATCGGCAGGCGGACTCTCAACCACTGCACCACCAGGGAAGCCCTACTTACTATCTTTGAATAGTAAGTGAAACATCCATTTACACTGGAATGTAACTTTTTTTAATAGTAGTTAAGTCATACAAAATGGCTGGCCTGGGTATTCCTGGAACAGAGACTGTTTGGGGATCCTTTTCAAGGTTGCAAAAGTTCTTTCTCTCATGTTACTATTTTTTTAGGTGTCTCTAGGCTATATCCATGTGTCTTCGCTTACCAGTTTTAAAGTGCAAAATTAATGATCTAGGGTCTTCCAGCAGCAAATGAAACAAAGTCAGATGAGAGTTTGACCGTGACCATGACTGTCTGCATGACTTGAAAGGAACGTGTCACTTCATGTCTCTGGAATGCAGTTTTTCCCTACAAAAGGGAATGGTTAGATAAGATGTTCTCCAAAGTTCCTTCCACTTACCACCATCTATTCCTCTCTCAGGAACTTTGCTTGTGTTCTGGTCATCCTCTTGCTGCATAACAAGCTGTCCCAAGACACAGTGACTTAAAACAAGAATGCTTTTATCATATCTCATGATTTTGTGGATCAGGACAGGACTTGGCTAAGCAATTCTTCAGTTCTATATGATGTCAATAGAGGTCACAGGTAATCAGCTGGAGGATGGGTGGGTCAGGAGCATTCAAGATTGCTTCACTCTCGTGTCTAGCACCTTGGCAGGGATGCCTGAAAAGCTGGCCTTAGCTGAGACTATCAATCAGAGAAGCATGTTGGAGCCTCTCCAACATGGTGATCTCAATATAGTCAGACTGGTCTCAGATAAGAATGCTGGGGGCTCCCAAAGAGAGTATTCCAAGAAACAGTAAATGGAAGCTACCAGTTTCTCAGAGCCTTGGACCCAAAACTGTCACAGTATCACTTCCACTGTATTACACTGGCCAAATAATCAGATCCCTCAAAGATTCTAGAGGACAAGATACAGATACCACCTCTCAATGGGGGCTGTAGCAAAGAATCGATAGGCATTTTTAATCCAGCATAGCCTGTATCTAGGAATTAACACCAACAGTGACACTCATTACTCTGTCCAATGTTTCATAGTAGAAACTAAAAAGATAAAAAGGAACAAACAGTCCCTGGGTTCGAAAAGGTCACAATATGACAAAAAGAATGGCAAAGGAAGCATTCCTTTTCTGCTTAGTAACCTAACTCAAGTTGATTTATTCTATTGTTAATAATAGAACATTAATTAATAACTGATAAAAGCATGTATTGGAAAATGCCACATTAAAAAAAAAAAACACCAAGTTATGAACAAAGAGTCTACATATGCACTAAGTCTGGAAGGAAAGAAAAAGGTTTTAGGATATGGGATTCATTTCCAATTTTTTAATGATATTATATAGTCTGAAGGATATGTATCTTCAATTCCTAGGCAAACCCTACAAAACTTTATTCAACAAATAATCTGTAGGAGGTATCTGTCAATTCTAATTTTATAATCAACTAGCCACTTATCAGACTCTTAATTCTTACAACTAAAAAAAAAAAAAAAACCCTAGCTGTAAGAGATGCTAGCAAGAACCATTGTTCACAACATAAGTGAAAAGAAACCAGAATTACTTAAATATACATATAAAATATATTTCCTCAAATAAGTAACTGATAAAAATGTCTGATCACATGGTCTTTCTTTAAATAGACCATTTGTTTCAAAAATGATACTTTTCTAATGGTCGAAATGAAATGAATTAATGATGCAATCTAGAATAATTCATATTAAGATAATCCAGTCACAGGTTCTCTGGGTCATTTAAAGCATGCCCCCTCTGCTGTCTGTTTTCGGAACTAATTACAGACAAAACCATATCTCAACAGCACCCTCCTGTGTGATCTATTTCAGCAACCTCTTCACCAGTCACAGAGCTGTGCCAATTCCCATGGCCATAGAAGTTCTTTATTAAACCACAAATACACCTTACTTTTAAAGGTAATGTGATTTCAAATCAGCTTGGAGAGGAAGTAAAAATATTTAGACAAGTGTCATCCTCTAGAAATTATATTACAGAACCACAAATGCATCTAAAGCATGTGGATGTACACATGGAGTAACACTTCCATACTAATGGCGGATTGCCTAATTCCTCCTCTGTAAGGAAAACGCCATTCTTTCAACACTTGATTCAATCAGATGATCCCAAGGTTTCCTCAAAAGTGGTCTACAGGGCTTCCCTGGTGGCACAGTGGTTGAGAGTCCGCCTGCCGATGCAGGGGACGCGGGTTCGTGCCCCCGTCCCGGAAGATCCCACATGCCGCGGAGCGGCTGGGCCCGTGAGCCATGGCCGCTGAGCCTGCGCGTCCAGAGCCTGTGCTCCGCAACGGGAGAGGCCACAACAGTCAGAGGCCCACGTACCACAAAAAAAAAAAAAAAAGAAGTTCTAATACCTCAGCCCCACTCCAGACCTATGGAAATAGACTCCCCAGGGATATGACCCAGGAATCTTCACTTATATCAAACACTCTAGGTATGTGACATGCCTGATGAGCTTTGAGAATAGCCACCCTAATGCATTACACATATAAAACAACTTTTCTGGGATTGGAGGGTAATCATATTAATAAATGAAGGATACTAACTTCTCTTTTTTTTTTTTTTGCGGTACGTGGGCCTCTCACTGCTGTGGCCTCTCCCGTTGCGGAGCACAGGCTCCGGACGCGCAGGCTCAGCGGCCATGGCTCACGGACCCAGGCTCCGCGGCACGTGGGATCTTCCCAGACCGGGGCACGAACCCGCGTCCCCTGCATCGGCAGGCGGACTCTCAACCACTGCGCCACCAGGGAAGCCCTAACTTCTCTTTTTAATGGAATTTAATTCGCTCTCTGAACACTCATATCATTTTTGATCCCATGCTTTAAAGACCAGTATTCTCTGCACTGATATTTACAGCCCTACATTTAGTCTAATAATGGGTATTTGACTTGCTAAAGGTGACGATGTAGTGGCAGGACAGGTCCGTACCAAATCTCTACTATCTCTGCAGATGACCTGGGTTCTGTCCAATGCAACAAAAAGAGTGAGAAAGTACACTGTTCTCCACTTCATCTACTTCATCCAATTGTTCTCTAGGTCACAGGGCAGGATTTTTACTAACTTAAACCTCAGTTAAATCCCAGGCAAAGGTTGTCAATGAAAAATTAATTTAACACCCCAGAGCACAGCTAAGCTCTCTCAGTCAGAATACATCCTGATTTGAGAATGACCCAATGTCCCTGGTAGTTTCCAAAAAGTCATCCAAAATCCTACTTTAAAAAATAATAAGGACTTCTAACACTTCCTGAAACCACAATAAAAAGGATTTTTTTAATATTTACTGAAAGCAATATACCAATACCATAAAAATTAAAAGCACTGGAGGTAGAAGGAGATCAGAATATAGTAAGGTTGGGTTTCACGTGAAATTTAAAGGACAACTCTTTATGACTGTCACAATCTGTGTCCTACTACATAAACACTGGTGATATTGAAAGCACAAAGGAGGAAGTTTATATGTAGTTTTTAAGTAGAATGCCACCTATCAATTTTGTGTTAGGCACTCGGGGCTGGCATTGAAATCTGAAAATATGGGTTCAAGTCCTTGCTATGCAATATTATAGGATTTAACCCTTGATCTTTGACCCTGCTTCTTTCCATCTGTAAAACTGAGATAACACTAACTCTCCTACTGACAACATTCAGATGTTAAAAGGATAAAAATGATAACATATTTGAAAGTACCTTGGAAACTGTATTGTCACTAACACAGAAGCAGGAGGCTCTATGTACCCTTAGGAACCAGCAGAAGAGAAGTCACGCTGCTCTAAACTGCTTGGACCTCCACAATCTAGGAGTCAATCTTAATAGTTTTGAAAAGTCATTCTTCTCAAAGAAGCAAAAAGCATTTTAATATTTAAACTCTGTACAATTACTAAATTTCATATATCTAGAGATAAACTAATCAAGTTCAAGCTAATGTTGAGTGAAAGGAACCTCTGGGTAAATCTAAAACTGGCTCTGTTCCATCGGGCACACTGGTTACACCATGTATGAGAGATGTCTCAGCAACGCCCACCTCTAGAATTCTACCTTGCAAAACTATTCATAGTAGGGGGCTGGTCTATTTAAAACATTCCTTTTTGTTTTTAAAAAAATTTTAAGGGGAAAAAAAAAAGAATGGAGGAAGGGAGGAAGAAAGGAAGGGTCATCAGGAGTCTGCAAATGTCACTAATACAGGGGAGTCTGAGTTCAGATCCTGCCCCTGTCGCTTCCCGTCTGTGTAAAATTGTGATCAAACAATACAATCTTTTTTAAACATCCTTTCCTATACGATGGATATGATGACAGCATCTACTTCACTGAGGTATTGGGAAAAGTAGATGTTATAAAACTTATCTTCTTAGCACAACACCTGGTGCATTGTAAGGACTGAATAAATATTACTGATAACAGTAATAACTGCTAAGTTATTATCTTTAAATAAGCCTCTAGACTGATAGGTCAAAGAACTATCCAGGACTAAAATATCTTAATTTCTAAAGAATAATTGAGGAATATCTCATGACACTCCTGATAGACCAAACAGGAATAAGACCAGAATGATGACACAATTATACATATACCAAACACAATGACCAGTACAAAGCAGACACAATAAATATTGGTTGAATGGATTAGCAACATGTTGAGAAAAATAGTGTTGGCTACTCCATTAGCATCACCTTTGAAGCAGGCTAGAGTAGCAAGCTTTGTTTTTCACTCTTTTTTTTTTTTTTTTTTTTTTTGCGGTATGCAGGCCTCTCACTGTTGTGGCCTCTCCCGTTGCAGAGCACAGGCTCCGGACGCGCAGGCTCAGCAGCCATGGCTCACGGGCCCAGCTGCTCCACGGCATGTGGGATCTTCCCGGACCGGGGCACGAACCCCTGCCCCCTGCATCGGCAGGCAGACTCTCAACCACTGCGCCACCAGGGAAGCCCTGTTTTTCACTCTTGAATGAAGACATTAATGTCATCTATACCTATATGCATATGAAGCAAAACTGAGAGGGCCAATTACTGTAAAGAAAGAATGCAACTCAATAATATCCTGGAAGAATAGATCAAAATTCAAATTTAAATAGGGAAAGGTAAAATCCTACAAAACATTGTAATTAAATTATTTTCTAAAAATTATACACAATCTTGGTTTACATGCAGTTCATAAGAAAGCATTTTTATTAGGGTTCTACTGGTCACAAGAAAATTAAGTTCATCACTGAAAATGTTTAAGGAGACTATATAGATCATCTATCAGATATTTCAAAGACAAATGCTACTTTAGGTAAAAAATGTTATCTGCACCATCTGTTCAATTCAGTAAGTGTTTATAGAGGGCCTACAATGTGCCAGGCACAATGCTAGGGTCTGGAAATGCATTGATGTCTAAGGCAAACTTGGTTCCTGCTGTCCCCAGAGAGCTTCCCGGATAGTGGAACACCCTTATGTCAACAGACGGATGATGCAACATAACTGACCTAGTAGCAGGGCACCTACCACAGATCTGGGAGAGGAAGAGAAGACCCACTCAGCTAAGTGTTCGAAGAGAGGTATTGGAAGTTAGCTTTTTAAAGATTAAGGAGAAAAGGGATGCAGGAAGATCGAACATCTTACATAAAGACCTGATCCTCACTGGGTCAGATACGCAAAAGAATGATATACTAGAAAACTAAAAGGAGTTCACTGTGGCTAAAGCACAGAGTATAAGGAGGAAAGGGCTGGTGACAGGATTAGAAAGGTGGTCCAGCTATGTAGTACCCCAAGAGCCCTATTAAAATCAGTATGCGAAGAATGATGGAGATCTGAGGAATGGTTTAAGAGAAGAATGAAATTATCTGATTTGCCCTTTAAAACCATCACTTCACTATAAAAAAGAGAACTTGATACATGATCAAAGAAATGCTAAAATGCTTTGGGAAGTCAGAGGTGGTTAATAAATGGTATTTGTTTGAGTAGATACCCATTTGGAAAAAAATTAGAATCCTATCATTCATAAAAACAAGTCATGCTGTATTAAAGACTCAAGTATGAGAAGTAAAATGTTAAAATGACTAGATGAAAATATGTTCATGACACAGAAGGAGGAAAAATTTATTAAGTAAGATGGACACAAGTACAAAACTAGATTTAACTAAATTAAGACAAAAATATTTTATTTCACAAGACAGTGTAAACAAAGTTAAGACAAGCCACAATTACTGAGAAAAGATTACTGTAATGTTTCTAATTACAAAAAGATTAGTATCCATACTATGTAAAGGACTCTTACAAATTAATAAGAAAGCCAAACACAATAGAAAAATATAGATAATTCACAAAGAAGAAATATGAATGGCCAGAAGCAAGCGAAAAGATGCTCAACCTTACGAGTAGTCAAGCTAAAGCAAATTAATGCCATAATTAAATTTCATTACACTCATCACATTGGCAAAAACTTTAAAATCTGAAAGTGCTGTTGATGAGAAAGTGTGGAAATGGAGACACATGTAGTGCTGGTGGGTACAACCACTTGGAGAACAATTTGGCAATATCTAGTAAAACTGGTCGTGTACCTGCTCTAAAGGCAAATAATCCCACTTATAAATACACACAGTAGAGAAGCCCTTACACTTTGGTGTGTTTTTTAATGATAGAAATTAATAAGATTCTCGATTTTCTTCCATGGGGAAAGGATAAATAAATTGTAATATATACTTACAATGAAATAAAATAAACTAGATCTACGTTTACTGACATGGATTAATCAAAATTGTTGAATGAAACAGCAAGTTGCAGAGATATACATTCAATATACATTTTTACATAAATCACTAAAACACAGTACGGTGCTATATATTGCAAAAGTATAAAAACATGGAAGGAAAGGATACTCACCAACCTCAGAACAGTGGTTCCCTCATAGCAGGGGGAAAGGAGAGACAAAACAAGCTTGAGAACAAAGGAACAAAGAGGGGCGCTACCATGTATGAGCAACCTCCTGTTTCTTCAAAAGAAAAAATATGAAATTCTCTACATGTTTGGAATTATTCCACGGTTGAAAGCATATTATTACATGCTACAACATGGGTGAACTTCGAAAACATGCTAAGTGAAAGAAACCAGACACAAAAGGTTATGTATTATATGATTCCATTTCTATGAAATATCTAGAATTAGCTAAATGCATAGAGACAGGAAGCAAATTAATGGTTGCCAGGGGCTGGGGGAAGGCAGGGGTAGGGAGTGACTAATGGATACAGGCTTTCTATTTGGGGTGATGGAATTAAATAAAGGTAACTGTTGCACAACACTGTAAAAGTAACTGTAAAAGTACTAAATGCCACTGAATTGTATGCTTTAAAATGATTAATTTTATGTTACATGAATGTTAGCTCCTCAATTAAAAAAAAATTGTTTTAAGCATGTTACACTTCTAGGAGTAGAACAAGACTAAAAACAGAGTAATCAGTGAGGAGACTCTCAAAGTAATTATGAGATGATTCAGTCTGAACTCTGACAATGGCAGAGAGGTTGTAAAAAATGGATACATTCAACAGTTGTTTTTCCAAGAGGACTTTGTAACCAATTGAATGAGGAGACAGAGGAATAGAGAGCAGCCAAAAGAGAACCAAGGTTTCTGATTTTCTAGTGTAATTAGAGAGCATGCCGTTCCCAATGAAGGGCAACACAGGAGACGAAGTAAGTTTTAGAGGAAAAGTATTAATTCGGTTTGGAATATGCTGAGCGTGCGATGTCTATGGACTGTACAAATGAAGATATTTTGCAAGCAGCCCAGGATAACCTAGTCTAGACTTATATGTAGACTGTAATTGAGGCCATGGGATTAGATGAGATCATTCTGGCAGTAAAATGAAAATAAAATGAAAACAAAAAGCTGTAGCATAAAACCCTAAGGAACACCAACACTAAGATCCTCCAACAGAGACCTATAAGAAGTAGAAGCCAAGGGAATGTTTCAAGAAGGAAAGAGTAGTTAAAAATGCCCCAAACTGCTGAGATATCAAGCACTGAAGTAGGTCTTCAGGAATATGGTGGTCTTTAGAGATTTTAGTGAGAGCAATTTCCAGCCAAGCTGCAGGAAAGCCGAGTAGGAAAAACTCTTCAACTGTTTAATAACCCAATATCCTCGATATTAATGATATAGGTACCAATAAAATCAGAGAAGCTTTAGCAAGAAAGAAGAACTGAGACAGAAATGAGAGATGATAACCTATCCTCCTGAGGATTACAAAAAGCCACTTCCCACAGACCTGAAAACCACACTAGTGTTTCTCAAATTTTTCCATCTACCAAAAATGCAAAAGAAAGTCATTACACAGCCCTTGCCATCTCAGGGTAGGCAATAACTCTAAGGTATATAATTTGTCCTTAAAAATCCATGTAAATTATGCATTCTATTCATAAAAACAGGAATGCTTATTTTAATATAAAACTGTTTTCTCCTATTTTCAATTAAAATGATTGTTCTAGAAAAGTGTTCCGTGTTTATTGTGCAACTTCCCATATGGCCCTCCCACAATCCTCACACACCCCATATGCATATACACGCCATATACTCCCACTTTGAGAAACATGGAGGAGGTGCTTCATTCCACAAGAGTGACGTCCTCTGGAAATCTCTGCAGAAAGCATCTGCCAGAGCATAAGGCCCGTGAACTGCAACATGACCTGTAAACATTTCTTCCTTTCATTTTTCTTAAAACTATCTTCTTTAACCTTCAAAGTATCTTTCACATTTCATGGAACTGGATGGCTACATCCATGTTGAGGGGACTTTAATTATACCACCTCCTCATCTTTCTTGACTAAAAAGTCCTAATTTATCAAGTACTCTTTACATGGAGGTTGACCCAATACTTTCAAATCACTTTTCTCTAAACCTTTCCCATACATTTCCCAAGGTACAGACATGGTTTGGTAAAGGGGCCCTTATGCCTTTGAGACAAAGACAGGTTCAGCCTAAATGAGGTCATGAAAACAAAACATCAAGTTCCCAGTGCCCTAAGAGTCTAAGCCAATGACCTACAGAGTGTTCCAGCTGATCTTAATTTCCCTGGCACAGCACAGTAAGAGTACTGTAATATAATGCAAAATGTCTCTAAAGAGAAACTAGATACTGGCCCGAGTCTTGCCAATACACAGTTAAATAATATGAAAGTACCCCTTTCATCTGAATACTGGCTTCACACGCATGTGTCATCCTTCCCAAGAATGAAAGTAATCTTCCACTGTGAATGTGGGTTTATTGAAAAGCTTTTACTGGGCTTAGTTCCATAAAGCATACATGCTTTTTAACTGGCACTCCTGGGCTGGTAAGACTGAAAACGCTTATAAGGAGACCAAAGAGGCAAAGAACAGTATTTATTCTAAGCAGGGGTTATCCAAATTCAGAATGTGCTAATAGTGGTAAATCAATACTCAAATGTTTATCCTGATGAGGATCTCTTTTAACATCTAGCAATGTCAGACTTCTCCCAGTAACTAAACTAAATTCACATTCCCAAGTTTCCTTCCAACTCTTTATCATTTATATTAAACTATCAGTACATTCTCAAATATTCCCTCATTCCTTCCCTTAATAATAACTACTTCCTCTGCTCCTTCCCCATGCATTAATTCATTCATTTATTCTTTCATTCAGTATAATTTACTGAGGGCCTATTAAATGCCAGGTTGCTCTATCTGCTGGAGACTGAGTAGTATATAAAACAAAGTCCCTGCCCTCACAGGGCTCATGTTCTCGTGGGAAAAGGCAATGGAAGAATAAACAGATACATGTGTGAACATGTAATAGGCCAGATTACAGTAAGTGCTAGAGAGAAAAACTAAGCTGAGTCAGGGAGAAAAGAGTGCAGAGGTAGCAGAAGGCAATGACAATCTTTGAACTCCATCTGAGCTAAAAATAGTTTCTAATGACCCATCAACCAGTAAATCAACTAAGGTTTCTTACAATGTAACTGAAAACAATGAATGTAAACCACCTGACTTGGAAAAGATTTGTTACCCAATCGTATTCATTCATTTTCTCAATTTCTGGATAATTTATCAACAAGGCTTTACCATTAACAATATGGTACTCTTTCACTTAAATATACTTTGTTCAAAGTAAAACACTCAGAAAAATATGAGGGAAAAGTGTTAATTTTAACACACTTTGGCTAAACCAACATACTGATGAGGGTTTTGCATTATTTCCAATTTTCTTAATAAAATGCTTTTGTCTTATAATGTGCTTTAAATGCATTTTCATCAAAAGTTTAGGGATGTATACTATCTACAGTACCCAAGACATGGAAGCAACCAACAGATGAATGGATAAAGAAGATGTGATATGTATATAGAAATGGAATATTACTCAGCCATAAAAAGAATGAAATAATGCCATTTGCAGCAACATGGGCGGACCTAGAGATTATCATACTAAGTGAAGTACGCCAGATACAGAAAGACAAATATCATATGATATCACTTATATGTGGAATCTAAAATACGATACAAATGAACTTATCCACAAAACAGAAACAGACTCACAGACATAGAAACAAACTTATAGTTACCAAAGGGAAAAGGGAATAGGGGAGGGATAAATTAGGAGTTTGGGATTAGCAGGTACAAACTACTATATACTCAGTAACCTGTAATAAGCCATAGTGGAAAAGGATATGAAAAAATATATACATATATATAAAACTGAATCACTTTGCTGTACACCAGAAACTAACACAACATTGTAAATCAACTATACTTCAATAAAAATATTTTTGTAATCCTTCTAAGTTAAACATTAAAAAAAAAGTTTAGGACTGTAAATTTAGTTCATTCAGTTTAAGAAAAATGTCAACCATATAATTGGAAAAGTTAGTCCTCACTCTCAAATCAATCAGCCAAATCAGATTAATGTTCTATCAAATAGAGTCCAACTTTACTTTTCAATTCAAACAGAGTTATCAATAAGCATTCTGAGAAAAAATATTTTGAAGACCACTAAAAATTCATTATGGAATATATCTTTTAAAAGAAAGAGCTGAAAGCTCTCAAAATTAAAATAATACAGAATTAAGAGTTCTGAGGAGTATGACAAAGTGCTAGGAAGGCCATAGAGTTCCTTTGGCAATTGTGTAAGTGTACATTTCTACCTTGATTTTCAGCTTTTGGATATAATTTTTAACAATTAAGTATAAAATTAGAAACAGCTTCATTAATTGTAGTATTCATCATGATAAAATTTTCTTATGGTTTTAATGAAAGCAAATGGTATATACTTTTAAAAATTAGTCTAGCAGCTAGTATATTTTATTAATAGAAAGTGGAAAATATTAATATATTTTATGATAAAATAGGATGGGAACTGACTGGAATTCATATTTCATTATATGATTTGATAAAACAGGACAATATTAAGACACAAGATCTGAAAGAAACTATGTACAAATTATATCCTTGAGTTTTATCCAATTTATCTTCAAAAATTTGGTAGTCTCAAACAGGATTTCTGTTACATTTAAAATAATCCAAACTACTATTGTAGATGCTGCAGCACACCGTCCAAGCCTGCCCCCTTCAGGAGTGAAGCACTAATTCTCCCAGCTTTTAGTGTGTCAGTCACTAAGACCCAGCTAAGTCCTCCCTGCCTGCCATTGCTCTCAGCTGAAGAGAGCCACCATGCCCAAGATCAGGTCCTTGCAGGGCAGCCCAGCCTCTGTGCCCTAATTCTGAACAATTCTGTAAGGCCATCCCAGCTTGAGCTCCTAGGGGATCAGCTGATGGCTCTTGTGGCTGCACTGCAGCCCAACTTGTCCCTGTGTCCATCCCGTAGGCATTGTTTGCAAGGGCTCTGAGCCCCAGTAAACTTCCTGCAGGCAAACCTAGGCTCCAAGTCAGCTTCCCAGAGAACTTCCCTCACCCACAGCACTAACCTATATATAACATCAGATGTTTGTAGGCGCACTTTTTTTTCAGCTGTGGATGTGTCTCAAGTGGTGAGAAGAGTGGAAAATACATCACAAAAGGCCATTTTCAGCATTCAGTGTTTCCCACTGGTGCGCTACTTGCTTTGTTCTTAGGAAACTCTCCCTCAAAGGCTACATATGTTTGACAACAGTCAGTAGAGGGAAGAACTGAAGTCAGTAAATGAAAATTGAAAAATGAAAAATGAAAATTGTCATTACTCCCATCACATCATCATATATCTGAATTCAGAATGTTTCAGCACTAGCCAAAATCCTTATTTCTAACTACGTCTTCCCTTAACAGAAATATAAGGCATAAAAAGACAGGAACCCCTTCTGATTCATGGTACTTTGATTAATCATTAAAGGAAGCCTTCCCTGTGTGTGATGCCCTAGAGGTTTACATGCCCCGGGGTAACGCACCAAGTGAGAAGGTTACTATGAACACAGGTGGGTTTTAGGACAAAGTACAAAAGGAAGATGAGGATCTGAAAACTGGTTATCTTAAATCTTTGAGTTTGTAAATCTCTTGGAAAGCTTCATGTATATCCATGGTGTATATGTCTCCCCATTTCTACAGCATGAGCACTGGCCTAAATCATTTACCAATGACATTAACAGGTAACAATTAAAACATTTGCTAACATCTACTCCTTGCTCTAAGAGACCCCGTATTATAAACACAATTGATATTCCACTTAATTTTTTCTAACTGTGTGGATTTTTAACACTATACGCTGGAAGTATAACAATTCACCATGCTCTTTTCACTTACAATTCCATTAGATAAGAATAATGATTAAAATCAGAAATATATCCGTTAATGTCATTGCACATGATCAAAATTTCCTATGCGTGTAACGGAAGCAAAAGACATATACTGCTAAAATCTCACTGGTCCAGGAGCCTAGTATATAACTTTGTTTTTGTTAATAGAATCTTTTCACAAAATTAGAAATATGTTTTAAAATTTGATGAAGAGGAGGAAGATGATTAATCATGATTAGAATAAATATGTCAAAGTATAATTTGTTAAACTGGTTTTAACTACTTATCTTCATTAATCCATTTACTCATTAATTCTTTTAAGGAAAGAACCCAAGAACAACAAAACCAAAGTATTTTATTTGGAAAGAAAAACAGTAATTAGAGCAAATAAATAAATGAGACAATTCAGATTATGGTAAGTACAACCAAGGAAATATACTAGGAAATGTGATAGGATGGAAAAAAAAAAAAAACTGTGTAGAGGGATACTTTAGTCAAAAAAGGCCTCCTTGATGAGATGATCTTATGCTGATATCTAAAGAATAAAGAAGAGTCAGCTTTGTAAAGAACCAGGAAAAAAGGTTCCAGATGGAGGAAACAGCCAAGCTCAAGGCTCTGAGGTAGAAAAAAGCTTGCCAAGTTCACATTCAGGTAGGACTGTCCCTCTACTGTGGCTGGAGTATAACGAATAAAGAGTAGAATGCAAGTACAGTTTAACACACAGACAGAAGCCAAACCACATAGAATCCTGTAGGCCAAGGTAGAATTTTGAATTTTATCCTAAGCTATCAAAAAGTTTTCAACTAGGGAGTGAGATAATGTGATCAACATTTCTAAAAGTGCATTTCTAGCAAGTGTATGGAAAATGAACCAAAATAAGCTAAAGTGTCAATAGAAGCAAGGAGGCCATTTATAAGGTGCCTAAATGTCAGAAGACAGTAGCTCAAGTTGGGATGGTAGCAGTGGAGACAGAGAGAAGTTTATGGATTCAAGTATATTGTGATGAAAGATGTAGCAGTACTTGACAGAAGGCCAGAAAGAGGACTCCTTGGTTTTTGGCTTGAGTGATCAAGTGGGTGACTTGAGCCATCAAATGGATGACTTGAGCAAGAGTTTTTTAGAGAAGGACTTAGAAGCTATAACTACCTCAAACCCTGTAAGCCAAGCACAACCAGGTGCATACTGAACCTATGCCAGCCTCCGATGTTCATATCTAATCTCATACCCTTATTTCTAAGTTTAAATACAGTTTCACCACCCAACCTGGCCCCTCCCAGATACAATACTTTTTCTGACTCTCTATTATTTGGACCTAGACTTCGATGCACAATTTCGAGTTTAACTAGCCCCTTCCTGCCCACATCATCTCCATAAAGGTGGCTCCTGTGCACCTTGCCCCATGGCACCCAAATGTTCTCTTCATCAATGGAGGTGTGGTAACCACGTGAGAAGATCTGAACAAAGACTGAGAGGGAACTGCTGGGGCCAATGGGACCAAAAAAGCCTCCCGTCTACTACGGAATCATTAGTACTTCAAGAGTCATTAGAATCACTTGCTTTAGGAATAGAATAAAATTGTAGCACTCTCAGGCCCAGAAAGTGTGGTTAATAGGCTCATATCACATCACTCAGCAGCGGCAGGACCAAATTAAAAACTAAGTTTGTGGATTCCTAGTCCAATATCTTTCAATTACATCATATGGCCCCACATCTTTCCATAGAAACTGTATTAAAAAACTAGCACACAGGATGTTGTAAATCTACCATCTGGGGGAGCTATCGTGGGTTAAAAAAAACTTTTACTGCCTGCCCTAACAACCTAACCACCACATCTAACATTACATCTATGGAAAAATACATGTGAGTCAACAACCAACTTAAAAAGGATCTTTTGGAATAGACAGAAGCGTTTGTAAACTAGTTAAGAATGTTAATCCTCCCGTTTGTGTTTATTTTCTCTGTGGCTTTGAAAACTACTCAATGAGTGGAAGCAAAGGGGAGGACAAGAAGTAAAAGATGCTCTCCCTATGTCAGCTCACCCATTTGTCTTCTAAACTGATTCTGGAAGCCTCCCTTCCGCTCCCTTTCATTGGCAAAGACTTGTGGCCATTTCCTAGGTTCTCCATTGAGCCATCCCTTACCTAGAGTACCAAAAGGACAATTCCCAAGTCTGCTTATCCTTACTCAAATCAGTGTATACTTATACAATGGAGTTTATTACTGTGCCATATAAGCTGACATGATTCAAAGCAACAACCATAAAACTGCAGAAAGCTTTTTTATATTAAGATCCACATTTATATTGAACCATGAATGACTCCAATTTTCCTTCTCCTGATAGAACATAATATATGCCCCTAGGGAAAAACCAACCAGAAGCTGAGCTTTCAAAGAAGTAGAAAATAAGTTATGTTGCAGATAAAGGTTGGACTGCAAGTGTATCCTGCAAATTAACTAAAAATTAGAGGCAACCTTCAAACTGGAAGTAAAACCTTGATGAGCAGAAGATCTGCTAGGCGATTTAAGTTTTAAAATAGGAAGAGACAGCTGTCTCTGTTACAGACAAAGGTAACTAGCATGAAGTAGGGAGGATCCTGAGTTGATAGCTCCTGTCATCAGAGGCTAAGGGACCTCAATAAGATGCAGGCTCAGGACAAGGACCAAGGAAGATGACCATCACTGTAGGGTGGCATCAACTGAAACCACTGTCAAATAAATGCCCTTCACGTGAATTAAATGCTTTGAGGCAAAGGAGTTGGATACTGTGAACTGTGGAGGCTAAGTCAGCCAAATTAATCAGTGGGTTACCATGTATCATTCATATATTATAAGAATTTGTTTATATGTCAACTGTTTTTTGCTTCAGCTTTTTTTCCCTAGGCTACTAGTTGTCCATTGTTTCCTCCCCACCTCCATACATCATACCTACTGAACTCGCACTTCCTACTCACAGAATTTGTTCCATAACGCTTGCTGAGTGAGCATCGGTCCAGGTCCCTGTGTCCCCTTGGCCAAAGCTGACTGAATAAGAGCGGAACACACGGGGCTAACAGCTCTCTCCAAAGACAGATTCCAGTCAGTTACCACATGCTAAACCAGTAATAGGAGGAGATATTTATTCCAATCGGGGTGGCCACTGGGGGCCACAGGCAGTGATATGCAATCAAGACAAGCAAGACTGTAGAGAAATGTCAGAGGATGAAATGGATTTAGAGAAAGAAGCAGAGACTATGTGCTGTTTTTATGGGAAAACAAAAGAGAGACAGTGGAGAAAGTGTCTTATATTTTCTGCAAATATATGAAATTTACGTTTCATTTTACATTATATAGGATTTTGTAAAATGGCCAAGGGGACCTAAATACAATTGATATGCTGTTTACATAAATTTAAATTGCCAAAGACCTAATTTAAAAAGATTTTGAAACATAACCAGCTTGTAATTTGAGGATTTCACGTATCATTCCAACTAAGACAATTTGATTATGAATGATTTTAAATGATACCAAGGAATTTTTATTTTTGTTAGGGAATAATGGCATGTTGGTTAAATGAAAAAATGTACTTTTCAGCAATGCATACAAAACTAGGTAGGGATTCAGTGACAGGATGTCCAGGTTTTACTTTTTTTTAAGTAATTTATTTATTGTACTTCAACAAATACAATAAAAATTTCAAAAAGGAATAGATGAAGTAAATGAGACAAAATCTTGATAAATGCTGAATCTGGAAAATGAGAATATGAGGGCATAGTTCATTGCTTTCTACTTCTGTGTATATTGGAGAAATGAGTATTTGAGTTTGGATAATGCAGCAGCCACACAAGAACCACACATACAAGTTTCGCACGGTACAAATTAAGATCGTTACTGACATCATGAAGGAATGACATCAGAGGCCGTTTAATTTGGGGACAGAGATGAACTTATTTTTTGATAGTACCTGACATGTGAGATGAAAATGAAATCAAAGGCAGAGCATGTGGAAAATAATTTCTTAATTATTTGGAAGATAGTTTTTACTTTCCTGAGATATACAAAAAGGTTTAACTCAATACGGAATAAACCAAAACCAGTGTGGTGAGGGGCAAACACATTCGGAAATGACATTCTTTTTTATCTTCCTTTGTCTAAACTGTGGAAGCATGGGCAAATCACTTCCTGTTTATGTACTTAAAAAAAAAAATCTTAAAATGTGGATGACAGACCCACTTCCTGGCTTTAGTGTGACTGTGGACTGTAAACTACACACAAAATCTGGTTATTAATAAAACTAATAAACCTTACTTGTTGATAGATCAATTATTTGATAGATTTTCCATATCAATTTTAGGGAGAAGAAGGAAGAAAGCTAGAGGAAAAAAACACAAAGAGACAGTTATATTTGAGGAAGGAAAAAAAAAAAACAGGAATCCAGGTCCTTAGGTGGAAATTATCAAACGGCATTTGTTGCCTCTGCTTTTGTATTATGGGCAGAGTTGTAACTAACAACAATTGATATAGGTTTATTACTGTGCTACTCTTATGGTTCTCAATTTCTGTGGAAATTGTACCTTCCTAAGAAAGGGCCATCAAAGCCTCAAGAAATCCGATTTTCATACCTCAACAAAATAAAGGCCATATATGACAAACCCACAACCAACATCATTCTCAATGGTGAAAAACTGAAACCATTTCCTCTAAGATCAGGAACATGACAAGGCTGTGCGCTCTCACCACTATTATTCAACATAGTTTTAGAAGTTTTAGCCCCAGCAATCAAAGAAGAAAAAGAAATAAAAGGAATCCAAATTGGAAAAGAAGTAAAGCTGTCACTGTTTGCAGATGACATGATACTATACATAGAGAATCCTAAAGATGCTACCAGAAAACTACTAGAGCTAATCTATGAATTTGGTAAAGTAGCAGGATACAAAATTAACGCACAGATATCTCTTGCATTCCTATACACTAATGATGAAAACACTGAAAGAGAAATTAAGGAAACACTACCATTTACCACTGCAACAAAAAGAATAAATACCTAGGAATAAACCTACCTAAGGAGACAAAAGACCTATATGCAGAAAACTATAAGACACTGATGAAAGAAATTAAAGATGATACAAACAGATGGAGAGATACACCATGTTCTTGGATTGGAAGAATCAACATTGTGAAAGTAACTATACTACCCAAAGCAATCTACAGATTCAATGCAATCCCTATCAAACTACCAATGGCATTTTTCACAGAACTAGAGCAAAAAATTTCACAATTTGTATGGAAACACAAAAGACCCCGAATAGCCAAAGAAATCTTGAGTAAGAAAAATAGCGCTGCAGGAATCAGGCTCCTGGACTTCAGACTATACTACAAAGCTACAGTATTCAAGACAGTATGGTACTGGCCCAAAAACAGAAATATTGATCAATGGAACAGGATAGAAAGCCCAGAGATAAACCCACACAGATATGGTCACCTTATTTTCGATAAAGGAGGCAAGATTACACAATGGAGAAAAGACAGCCTTTTCAATAAGTGGTGCTGGGAAAACTGGACAGCTACATGTAAAAGAATGAAATTAGAACACTCCCTAACACCATACACAAAAATAAACTCAAAATGGATTAAAGACCTAAATGTAAGACCAGACACTATCAAACTCTGAGAGGAAAACATAGGCATAAGACATAAGTCACAGCAAGATCCTTTTTGACCCACCTCCTAGAGAAATGGAAATAAAACAAAAATAAACAAATGGGACGTAATGAAACTTAAAAGCTTTTGCACAGCAAAGGAAACCATAAACAATATGAAAAGACAACCCTCAGAATGGGAGAAAATATTTGCAAATGAAGCAACTGACAAAGGATTAATCTCCAAAATGTACAAGCAGCTCATGCAGCTTGTAATCAAAACAACAAACAACCCAATCCAAAAATGGGCAGAAGACCTAAAGAGACATTTCTCCAAAGAAGATACACAGATTGCCAACAAACACATGAAAGGATGCTCAACATTACTAATCATTAGAGAAATGCAAATCAAAACTACAATGAGGGGGCTTCCCTGGTGGCTCAGTGGTTGAGAGTCTGCCTGCCGATGCAGGGGACACGGGTTCGTGCCCCAGTCCGGGAGGATCCCACATGCCGCGGAGCAGCTGGGCCCGTGAGCCATGGCCACTAAGCCTGCGCGTCCGGACCCTGTGCTCCGCAGTGGGAGAGGCCACAGCAGTGAGAGGCCCGCGTACAGC
Source organism: Globicephala melas (assembly GCF_963455315.2). Classification (NCBI taxonomy): domain Eukaryota; kingdom Metazoa; phylum Chordata; class Mammalia; order Artiodactyla; family Delphinidae; genus Globicephala; species Globicephala melas. The sequence goes on along the minus strand of NC_083320.1, from coordinate 66,894,417 downwards.
GAAAAAAAAAAAAAAAAAAAAAAAACTACAATGAGGTACCACCTCACACTAGTCAGAATGGCCATCATCGAAAAATCTACAAACAATAAATGCTGGAGAGGGTGTGGAGAAAAGGGAACCCTGTTGCACTGTTGGTGGGAATGTAAATTGATACAGCCACTATGGAGAACAGTATGGAGGTTCCTTAACAAGCTAATAATAGAAATACCATACAACCCAGCAATCCCACTACTGGGCATATACCCTAAGAAAACCATAATTCAAAAAGAGTCAAGTACCACAATGTTCATTGCAGCTCTATTTACAATAGCCAGGACATGGAAGCAACCTAAGTGTCCATCGACAGATGAATGGATAAAGAAGATGTGGCATATATATATAATGGAATATTACTCAGCCATAAAAAGAAACGAAACTGAGTTATTTGTAGTGAGGTGGATGGACCTAGAGTCTGTCATACAGAGTGAAGTAAGTTAGAAAGAGAAAAACAAATACCGTATGCTAACACATATATATGTAATCTAAAAAAAAAAAAAATGGTTCTGAAGAAACTAGGGGCAGGACAGGAATAAAGACACAGATGTAGAGAATGGACTTGAGGACATGGGGAGGGGGAAGGGTAAGCTGGGACAAAGTGAGAGAGTGGCATGGACATATATACACTAACAAATGTAAAACAGATAGCTAGTGGGAAGCAGCCGCATAGCATAGGGAGATCAGCTCGGGGCTTTGTGACCACCTAGAGGGGTGGGATAGGGAGGGTAGGAGGGAGACGCAAGAGGGAGGAGATATGGGAATATATGTATACATATAGCTGATTCACTTTGTTATACAGCAGAAACTAACACAACATTGTAAAGCAATTATACTCCAGTAAAGATGTTAAAAATAAGTCATGGGGATGTAATGAACAGCATGGTGACTATAGTTAATAATACTATATTGTATATTTGAAAGTTGCTAAAAGAGTAGATCTTAAAAGTTCTCATCACCAGAAAAAAAAATTTGTAACTATGTATGGATAGATGTTAACTAGACTTACTGTGATCATTTCAGAATATATACAAATATCAAATCATTATCTTGTACACCTGAAATTAATATAATGTTATATCTCACTTTATATATCTCAATTTAAAAATAATTTTAATAGAAATTTTAAAAATTAAAAAAAAAAAGAAATCTGATTTTCAGGTCCTAGCTGTGACACCATCAGCCACATAGCATTTCTTAGCCTCAACTTACTCATCTGTAAAAGAAGAGTGCTTCACCTAGATCATCTCAAAGATCCCTTCCAGCTTGAACATTCCATGACACAGTTTTTCACAGGTGATTTTTTATCTTTAAAATCTTCAGTAGCTTTATTTTGAATTAGTTATCCTACATAAATCCTGGAAAGCAATTAAGCAGAGCTACTACACAAACTGAGTCCAAGCACAAAAATAACCTGGGGGGAGACAAACTCGAGAAAAGAACTAATTCTTTTGCAAGGGGTAAATATATCTTATTCTTTCCCCTTCTTCAAATAATAAGTGCTAAAGCATGATTTCCTGGTAAATTTCAATCAGAAATAGAAAAAAAAGTAAGACACCTAAATTCATAGGTTAAGTCACTTTTCATATAAAGTTTAAATTGCAGGTAACTTTTCTGAACCATGTATATGGAGCATACACTTTAAATCTGCTTCATTGATAAACACAAAGAAATATGCTTTAAAAATATATCTGGCCAGTACTATTAAAAAAAAGTGGGGAGAGGGAATAAAGAATCCAGATTTTAGCTCAATCTAGTTCTTATTTTAAAATAAAAATACTGCAAGCATACAGTATTGTATACTTTGAGACATTTTATTTGCAAAAAGAGATAAAGCATATCCTATTTGCAGCCTCAATGCATTTTACCACTCATGCATTATGGAGACATCTCAAATTGTAAAAAAAAAAAAAATATTTATGGCCTGTAAAATGATTTTTGACTGTGGTTTTGAAAGGCCACATGAAATTTAACGTTTCCAGTCTGGATTCTTTCAAACTTTCTGGTCATTTATTTATAAGTAACAAGTGCAATTCTTCACTTTTTCTATGGGGAGAAAAGAATTGCTAAAATGACTGGAATGGTTAAACAAAACAAATGAAAGAGAGACTATAAAGAAAAGAGACATCATCTCCTATAATGTTTCAGTCATAAATAATAGTCAATAGAAACCTAGCACATATACTCATTTACCTCATCTCAACCAAAGGTCAGAGATAATTGGGCCTGAAATATCATCTTGTAAAAGGGTAATCTGTGTCACAAAGACACTGAGCTTGGGAGAATTACTGACAGAGTCATCTGTTCCCAAAACCTCCCTCATTCCAAAGAACTGAGCATATACAAAGGAATAAAAATAAAGGATCAGTTCTAAATGCAAAGTCCAGGTGGGGAAAAGGGAACATAAAAGAATGCAAAAAGGAACCTTCTTCTTCCCCAACTCTGGGATAAACTTCTCTTCATGGGGACCCCCAACCTTTGGGCCAAGGAAGACAGAGGGAGCAGGAAAGGCACTTCTCAGGTGGAAACACCCCTTTGGGACTGGTCTCCAGGAGTCAGGCCAGAACTCTGCTCCTGCAACAGCACAGCTGTCTGTGTGGGCGCAGTGCTCTCTGAAAAGGTCACCGTGGAAACAGGACACAAGGCCGAAGCAGGAAACTGGTCAGAGTCAAGGGTAGCATAGCACCCTTTTCCCATGTTGCCGATTTGCTAAACCTGATCTGAAGAAATGTTATTCCCCAAGATCAGACGGCTTACTCTAGGCTGATGACTACCCATACTTAGGCCACAACCTTTACTTGACCCTGACACTCACACCCACTCTCTTTCTCGTCTTTCTCCCTCTATTAACTTAAGCATAAAACATTCTCTCCCTATTCAAAACAAACGCTGCCCCTTGGACACATCTGGTAGATGAGGCATTCTCCCAGTGCTCATTCACAAAATTAAAGTCAGAGTAGACCCCGTCCTCTCTCCTTCCTCTGTTCAACTCCTAAGTCTTAACCCAACCCCGAATCAAAGTCACACCTTGATAAACACCCTTCGAATGGCATTTTTGCCCAGCTCAGTGCCTCAGTGCCTAGGATGGTGCAAGGAACATAGCAGGCCCTCCATAAATAGGGAAACAATGTATTAAATTCCCCAAATGCCTATTACGCCATCATCAGATATTTCCTTTTCCCATTCTGGATCATAGGGACAGTCCAGAATCGATCTTTTCCACCACCATGACGCACAGACAAATCTATCATCTACATTCCCATCTTATATCTTAACCCCAAAGCCAAGCTCTTAAAAGGCCCAGACATTTCAGCAGGGCTGTTTTTTCCTTGGGCTCTGTCTTTACAGCTCTTGAAAGAGTCTCCTCCTTGATCATCTCCCCATCAAAAGTCTCAGTCCCACATACTGAAGGACTTGCCTCCCCCATCAAAGACTCTAATTCAGAACATACCTCTGCTCCGGGAATATTTACTCCCACTTTCTCCAATCCTTATCCAAAAAGCACATGTACCAATTAAACTGCAACCCCCTCCCTCCCCCCAAAAAAACAAGTATATAAGCCTTATTATACCAGACATCCATCAAAATACAACATCCCATGGAATGCTTCTCTACTGTCTCTATTATTACTGTATGTTATCAGAATTCATCTATTTCCTGGGGCATTTCCTTCATTCCTAAAACTATAAACACACATTATTGAACCCACCACAGGTAGTAAAAGTGCTGAAAAAACAAAAGAGAACAACAGATGGGGGAAAATAATGGACTGTCTTCTCCTCTCTGTTCATTATCCCTCTCCTTGTTGCAAGCATCTGACTATTTAAATTTATTGTTTCTACCCTTGCAAGAACAAGGTACATTTTACACAGTGAAGCTTCTCTTTGTTTTGTTGATTGAAAATTGGGAGAAAGCATATTCAAAAGAGATGGGATTATCCTAGGATACACTAATTTTTTTTTCAAAAAATGTATAATTGTTTTGGATCTCCCCATAGTTGCTTGGTCCTTGATGTTTAATTTGCTCAAGCCAGTCCCAAAATAGAAACTTGAAAAGAAAGAAAATCATAAAAATTAAGTTCATAAGCTAATCATCACTTATAAGTCATCTGCCTTCTGCAGCCAGTAGCCTCCAAACTGAGGAATTCGCTGAAATGAAAGAAAACCTGCGGAGTCCAAAACTCCTATTACCTTTCACCACAGTTCACCATTATCACTTTCCTTTAGTAAATAACATTGGCTTGGGTTGAAAAGGTGAAAGATTAAAGAAGGTATTAAAAGAACCAGTCAATCCCCTCTCACCCCAACACCACTGCCAGCCCTTCCAATTTCTGACTTAAAATCGTTCAGCTGTTATCATATATAACTCTCCCACCTACAATGTGAATAATAATAGCTCCCAGGCTCTGTACTTTACATATATTCTTTCATTTAACGCATCCCAAAAGCCTGACATGTAAGTTTTAAAGTTCCCATTATACAGATGTGAAAACTGAGACCCTGAAGGAAACTAATGGCTACGAACTATATCAGTCAATAGTTATTTAAAATAGGCAATGCTAATACTTTGTTAATAGTGTAAGAGTATCTTAAAGACTAAATGGATGTAGAATTCCTAAGATTTTTGAATTAGAACACTTTTAAATGCATACCTGTTTTTTCCTTGAATTTGCTTTGGGAAACAGGCCTGCTGACAACACAGATGTAAATGGAGAGCAGCATAGCTCAGGAAAAGGGTTTGGAATAGATGGCATTTCCAGAACATCAAGATCTTTCTTTTTTCTCCTACACCAAGAGAACATAGAATGTAATTTACATAAAACAGAATGTAAAATATAATTGCTGTCAGGATTAAAAAGTTAAGGCCAGCATGCACCACTCTGTGACAACACTAGTATTATATAAAGTATATGGCAAAGGTTTGTGGTGTACTTTCTATGGGTCAAAATAAGTTAGTTAATTGATATAAATCAATCTTCTTTTGTATTCCTTTTTTGGGGGCCTTTAAAAAAAAATCACCAGGCCTGGAAACCCCATTTCCAGCACTTCTGATAATTTTCCTGAAGCTGAAATACAGACTACAGAATGATTGATGCAAAAATCATCCTGAGGAGCTAGACATTGTTTTGCATCCACTAAATTGACAAAGTCTATAAACATTTACTGAATTCATCCCTATGCTATTTTACTAATCACTTTTGGAAGTTATGGTTTATTAATTATAGCGGTGGTTCATTGCACTTCAAATTTCATTCACAATGTTGCCCACACACAGTCTGTTGATTTTTCAAGTGCTTATAGATACTAAACTGCAAGGCAGTGTTTTTGTGAAGGTTAAGTGAATAGAACTTGCTAGTGTTAATGTACTCTAGTCCACTGCGGAGTAATTTTAACTTCAGTGAAGTTGAAGCACTTTGAAAATCTGAAGAAGAAAAAAAAAAGCACCACTTAAATGTATGAATATAAAGGACTACAGATTTTTGTATTGTTGCATCCTTTTTCTTTCCTGAAGTATGTGCGAAATTGTGAACTCTACAGGCACTTAGTGCTGAATGCTATGGAGACTGGGAAACCTTTTAAAGCCTCTATTCTTTCCTGCTGAACAGCGAGACTGCTCAAATGTCAATCCGTGCTTTGCCTCTCCAGGGTCGCTGTAAGACTCTATGTGGGAGGTGAACTCATTTATTCTATGATTTTTTAAATATATGAAAGAAAAGGATTTTTTTTTTAATGCAGGACCACGAAGCAAGAAGGAAGGGGGCTGGCCAGCCTGGGGCTCGGCCTCCTAGTTCACACCGACGGGCAGAGGCGAGAGAGATCCGAAGCTCTCAATGAAACGGTGATGCTATTTATAAGGCGCCGAGAGATCGCAATGTCCTGCTGATCCGGTAGGAGCCAGCTCAAAGGCAATTGTCTTCAGAGAGTTTCACAAACTTGGCCCCGCTCTGGGCACATGGCTCGCCCCCTAGGACCGCCTCCTCACCCCTTCGCCGGCTGCCAACCCAGGACACTCCCCCGCGCCCTCCGAGGGCTGCCTACCTGTCTGCAGCACAGCCGCGGGTCCCGTCCGGAGGGGGCAGGAGCGCCCGCGCGTGCAGCCAGGGTGCCGGCACCAGGTCGCGGGCGTCGCCCCTCCCCTGGGCAGCGCCGCACACCTGGGCGGCCAGCGGCGAGTCCCGGGCAGCCGCCCGACCCGCGGCGCTCTGCCCATCTTGCAGGGAAGTGGTCATTGTCGCCGGCCGGGAAGCTCGGGCGTCATGGGAGACCCGGCGCGTGGGGAGAAGGAGGTCGGGCGGCGGGAGGCGAGGTGCCGGCTCGGCAGCCCGAGCACGCTGCAGGTGCGGTGGCCTCGCCGCCTGCGCTCCGGGCCGGGGCGGCTCAGACGCTCGGCCGGGCGGTAGGCGAGGCGGCGGGGGAGGGGAGGGGGCGGAGGAGGAGGGTGGGGAGAGGGGAGGAGCGGCCGGTGGGTGGGGGCCGCGGGCGGCGGGGCGAGGCGCAGTGGGGGCGGGGAGGGCGCCGGGCGGGCCCCGCTCGGGGTCTGGGGCGCTGGGGGGCGCTGGCTCGGAGCCCGCGCCACCCGCGCGGGGCCCTGGCTACCGGCGCCCGAGGTCCGGGCCGCCGCCTCCCCAGGTGGGTGCCCGAGCGCGAGGCTGAGCCCGAGGTCGGGGCGGGCCCGCGCCGCGGGAGGTGGGACCCGTGTGAGCCGGCGCTCGCGCAGGGCCGGCCTGGCCGACCGCGGGCGGGGCAGGGGTCTGGGCAGCCCTGACCCCCAGACTCTTTCATTCTTCCTGCTCTGCTGTGTGAGATCACCTAAGCTGTCGCTGGGCCGCCATGACAGGCCCCACCGTGCCTGGAGGCCAGGGGACCAGGGGGCCAGGTTTGTCCCAGTCTTTACCCCCACGTGCCTCTTCTTCCTTCCACTCCGCAGCTAAACACACGGGCGTGGGGAAGGGGTGGACGGGGACCAGGGAGTACAATCAGTGTAGAAAACTACTGAGATGTTTGAGGATTCTTAGTAAGGTATGAGTAAACCTGACGTTATCTTGGGAATTAGAAAAATTATTAATTTCCTTCTGATAAGAGTAGCTCTCATTTGCTGAGTCCCCACTCTGCCTAGTACTGCTCCACCTCACAACAGCCTTATAAATTAGATGTTTACCCCATTTTACAGTCAAGGAAATTGGGGCTCAGTGTCATGGAGTACCTGGTACAACATAGGGCTAGTAATAGTGCAGTCAGGCTTCCAACCCAGAAGATTCCATCCTCACCATCCAGACTGTTTGAAGTGGTAATTACATTAGGCTCACCCTCTGAGGTAAGGCAACCCTACTCTGAATTCTTGGGTAGTAATTCTGTTTCTGCTCTTCTGGAATTGCCCCCATACCACTGCACTACTTGGGATTTTCACGTGTTTCACACACTCTTTGTTCTTTGACCAAATTAGGTTAACATTCTGTCCCTGGCATCTGTTACACCAGGTTTTCTTAACCTTCACAACCTCTGCCCAGGGAAAGGCAAACACTGCCTCCTGAAGAAACTGGCAAAATCCCCTCCTCCATATCTGTGTGTACACACACACACACACACACACACACACACACACCCCTTGGCAACAACCACTGCTGACACCCAGGATTTCCTCACCCCCAGCCTGTGAGAAACCTGGAGTACTCCACTGAGGCAGGAAATCTTTGAGTCAAAGAGCTTACAGAATCCAAGTTCTTCATTTTTCTGACGTCAAGATTAAGACCCAATAAAGAGCAGTACTGGCCTGGGTCACACATTGGGTGTGGTCTGCAGGACACTTTATACAATGCAATGGCTAAGCCCAGTAGTTCCCCTGAGGGATAAAATCAGTACTACTAATCATTATAGCTAACATATTGATGCTGTGTGCCAGGCAAAGCCCTCATTCCCATCCCATTCCCTGAAGTATGGTCTGGATTCCGTATGTGGGTTTTAAGAGAGTTTAATGTAAAAGCATACAGATATGTTGAGGTCATTCCAGCAAAATAAAAAAGAGTCATGTATTTGCAGATAACTTGAGCTAAAGACATAAAGAAGTATACTTTCATCGTCATGATCATCATCAATCATTCCTATTTTCATCCAAAAGTCCTGCAGGCAACCATTGCTCCTTTCTAAAAATGATATAGTTTGAGCATTCTAACAGGAAAGTGAATAAGTGGCTGGTGTTTATGCCCTCTCTTCTCAACAACTCTTTCTCCTTCTGTCTCTCATACACACACACACACACAGAGAGAGAGAGAGAGAGAGAGAGAGAGCAGTCTTTTTTGCCAGAGAAAAGGGTAGGTGGAAACTGTATCTTTGGAATCACTGGAAATACTATTGCCCAGTAGTATTCCACTTCCCAGCATAAATTTTTAACCTCGAGAAAGAGTATTCATTGGTTAGAATGAAATCTCATTTGTGTCTCCCCTCTCTGGGCATTTTCTCATTTAGTGGAAATCCAGGGAGTATCCACTTGCAGGCTTTATGCTCCTTCTCTAACTTCCATGGGTAAAAATTGTTATACCTGTGGTAACTGGGGACAAAAAGAAAAAGAACAAATCTCTGAAGAATGAGAACCTAAATAATTTTGTCTTGTAGATTGACGTTAATATTGAGTTTACTCCCAGACACCTTGAAGTGAAGATCTATACCAAGAATGATAGAATTCCCTCATTCACATTTTTGAAGCAAGCCAACAAAAAAACTAGCTTTTGTATCCAGGAGGTTTACAAAAAAATGATTCTAAATAAAGAATTATGCAATATAAAAGGTGCAGAATACTACCAGACCTAGTACAGCCTAAGAGAATACAGAGGCCTTTTTCTGTCAAAAGGAAGTTAAAAAGAGATTTTCCTTCCCATAACGAAGATATCTGAAACAATAAGGCAGATATCTTGGCACCAAAGAGCGAGTCCTCCCCTAGTGGCCCTTGTCCCTTTTGATTTGAGCCTGTAAAATGGCAAAGGAAGCAGTTTGATACAAAAATATCATCATAAAAAGATAAATTTGGCTATATTATATTAAGAACTTCTGTTTATCAAAAGATACCATTAAGAGATCTAAGACGTAAGGCATAGAATGGGAGAATAGATTTACAAGACATAACATAAGGTAGGGCCTTCCTACCCCTAAGACCCCTCCTTGCTTTATTCTCTCCCTTTCTCATCAAATCAAATGGCTTAACCCTTTATACTGGGAAAGATAACACATGTACAGAAAAGAAGTTCACAAACAAAATTGTGTGATGAATTATCACAAGGCAAACACCGATGTCAGATCATGAAATGCATTATTGTCAGTCCTCCAAAAGTCCCGCCCTCCAATCCAGATTTTCAGAGTAATGAACTCATAGTTTAACCCATCCGTACTCATAATAGAGTAGGTTGTCTGGTTTGGAACTTTAAATGGATTCATGCAGTATGAACCTTTCGTGCTTGACTTGGTTCCCTTTACACGTTACTTACCATATTTTTCCATGTTTTTACAAGTATCTGTAGTTTTTCTAACTCTCCTATTGTACGTAAATACCACAATTCATGTATCCATTCTACTACTGATAAACATCTGAGCTATTTCCAGATTTGGACTGTTATTAGTATTGTTGCAGTGAACATTTTGCACCCTTCTCTTGGTGCACATATGCATGCATTTCTGCATGGCATGTATGCAGGAGTTGGCATTGTGAGGTCATGGTGTGTCTATGCTCATCTCCTGTAGATTCTGCCTGTTTGTCAGATTAATTGTACCAATTTTCACGACCACCAGCAATGCATACCTTTCCCCAGTTCTTCACATCCTTGACAATTGGAATATTATTAGAATTTTTACAAGAGATATTCTTGTGCACGTACAGAGATATCTCATGGTGGAATTTGACTTTTCTTGATGACTCATGAGGTTGAGCACTTTTTCACGTGATTATTTGCCATTTGGACATTCTCTTTTGCTAAGTACCAATTCTCCTGCCCATTTTATGATGAGTTGTCTGTCTTTTTTCTTATTTGTTTTATATTCAAGTTACCAGCTATTTTTTAGTTATGTCTTGTAAATCTATTCTCCCATTCTATGTCTTACATCTTAGACCTCTTAATGGTATCTTTTGATAAACAGAAGTTCTTAATATAATATAGCCAAATTTATCTTTTTATGATGATATTTTTGTATACTGCTTAGAAATTTTCCCTATATATTGCAGTAATTTATCGTTTTGCTTTTCACATTTAAATCTGTGATCCACCTGATTTTTTTTTCTAATAGTATGAAAGTGTGAAAATATAGAGGTTGTTTTATTTTTGTCCCCATAAATAGGTAATTGTCACAGGCTCATTCATTGAAAGGATTATTCTTTCCTCACAACTTTACAGTGCCTCTTTTGTCTAATTCAATTGTTCATCTATCCATGGGTCTTTTCTGGGCTCTTTCTTCTATTCCATTGGTTTATTTATCAATATTTATGCCAACATCACATTGCCTTGATTACTATGATTTATAAAAGGTCTTAATATTCAGTAAAACAAGACTTTTCATTTTATTCTTCTTCAGTCTATTAATTTTAGAATTAGATTCACAAGTTCTGCAAAGACCTGCAGGGATTTTGACTGGATTATATTAAATCTATAAATCAGTCTGGGGAGAAGTAATATTTTTAAAAAGGCACAATCCATGAAATTGCTATGTCTTTTCACTTGATTATATCTTTAATTTGTTGCAATGATGCTTCATGGTTTTTTTCATAGATACCTTACACATATATTGTTAAACATGTTCTTAGATATCTGATATTTTTACACTATTTTGGACACCTTTTTAAAATTTGATTTTCTATCATTTGTTGTTGATGAGAAAAACAACTGATTTCTGTGTATTGATCTTTTTTTACCACATAATTACTTTCACACATTAATTCTAGAAATTTTACTGAAAACATTCTTAGGTTTTCAATGTACATGACCATATTATCTGTGAATTATGACAGTTTTAATCATCGTCCTAATTTTTATCTTTTATGTCTTTTTTTTAGTTTTACTACACTGCTTAGGAATTTGAGAACAATGTTGAATATGAATGTTGGTAGCACAGATTCCAGTCTTATTCCCCATCTCAAATGGATAGATACTAAATATAATATTGTCATACCCTTATCATAAGGAAGGAGGGTTCCCTCATATTCCTTGTTTGCTAAGAATTTTTATCATGAGTGGATATTGAATATTATTAAACAGCATTTCTGCAACTACTGAGTTGATTATATGGTTTTCCTCCTTCATTCTATTGAAGTAATGAGTTATGTTGATTTTTTTAATGGTAAACTAAACTTGCATTCATAGAATAAACCCTACTCATTCTTTCTTACATTTTTTTATGTTTGCTGTTAATTGTTTATAATTTTTGCATCTATGTTCATGGATGAGATTGGCCTGTAATTTTTCTTTCGCATAATATTCTTATGAGGTTGGTATAAGGTTATGATGGCCTTATTATAAATGAGGAGTGTCCCTCTTTTTATCTTTCCTTAAAGAATGTATATATAACATTGGTGTTCTTTGTTCCTTAATAGTTAATACAATTTACTTATAAAGTAATTTGGCACCGTGGTTTTCTTTGTGGGAAAGTTTTTAATAAATGACTTAATATTTTTAATAGTTATAGGACTACTCTAATATTCTTATTTCTTCTAGTGTCGATTTGACAAGTAGCATTTTATAGGAATTCATCTCTTTCGTCTAAATTTTCAAATGTTTTAGCAGAAAATTATTCATATTTTCTTCTTAACTTTTTAATACCTAAAGAATTTATTGTGTTGGCCTGTTCCTTATTCCTAACATTGGATATTTGTGCCTTCTCTTTTTTTTCTTGATTATGTTCACCATGAATTTTAAAGCTTTTCAGGAATGACCTTATTGTCTGTTTGTGTTTGGTCTTGTTTATGTCTATTCTTATCTTTTCTATTTCCCTCCTTGCACTTTCTTTGGGTTTATTTGCTATTCTTTTTCTTTCCCTAAATTTTTCATGTGGATGCTTATAGCTCATTGATATTTAGCTTTTCATATTTTCTAATATTCACATTTAAAGACATGTATTTCCTCTCAGGTATGACCATAGCTGTATCTCTCAAGCTTTAATGAGCTGTATTTTGATTATTATTCAGTTCAGTGTGTTTTCCATTATGATAGAGTTTTTCTAGCTGTCTTTTTGTTTTGTTCTTTTTTTTTTTTTTGCGGTACGCGGGCCTCTCACTGTTGTGGTCTCTCCCGTTGCGGAGCACAGGCTCCGGATGCACAGGCTCAGCGGCCATGGCTCATGGGCCCAGCCGCTCCGCGGCATGTGGGATCCTCCCGGACCGGGGCATGAACCCGCGTCCCCTGGCAGGCGGACTCTCAACCACTGCAGGCGGACTCTCAACCACTGCGCCACCAGGGAAGCCCTCTTTTTTTAATATATAGTTTAATTTCCTTGTTGTCACAGAATATATATGATTTCAGTCCTTTGAAATTTGTTGAAACTTGCTTTTTGGCCCAGCATATGATCAACATTTATAATAGTATGTGTGTGCTCGAAATGAAGGTATTTTCTGTGGTTGTTGGATTTATTGTTTTACATATATATATAAAACATGTCAATTAGGTCAAATGTGTCAACCATGTTGTTTAAATTCTCTGTATTCATAATGATTTTTTATTTGTTTATTCTACCATATTCTGAGAGATGTTATATTAAAATCCCCCAGTATGATTTTGGTTTTTTTTTTTTACTGTATACGCTCTATTTTGCTTTATAGGTGTTAAAGCTATATTTTTAGAAGTTAATTTTAGTATATTATTTTACAAATTTAGAATTAGTAGGTCTTCTTGGTAGACTGAAGCAGTGAGCATTTTGAGGTGTTCACCTTTATCTCTAGTAACTTTTCTGCCTTCACGTTTTTGTCTGATATTAATACAGTTTGGCTGTTTTATGGTACATCTTTTGTCCATACTTTGTGTCAACATTTTTTTTATCTCCATTTTTAGAAGTGTCTTTTGTAAATGACATATGATTAAGTCTCTTTGGTCATTTGGTTTTTATCCAAGTAGATGATCATTGCTTTCAATTGAAGAACATTTTGGGTTAAATCTCTATCCCAAGAAGTGCTATCTTCTTATCTAACCATTTCTGTCTTCCTTTTCCCCTTCTTTCTTATCTTCTCTTGGATTATTTTGTATTATTTCGTGTTTTCCCCTCTGCTTATTCATTTGTCCCATCTGGCTCATTCATTTTCCATCCTTTTCCACCTTGCCCTGGGACCCAGGAAGGTCAACTTTAGGGATGACATCAAAGAGCTTCCTTGCTTTCTGATTTCTGGTTGGCCTTGTTCAATGGAAGACACCAGTAAGAGATTGAAAAGTGGGAAGAATATGAAGTTGGGATATTTATTCTCTTTTTTCCCTGTCAGATGGCATGGTTCCTCTCCTGCAATGCAATCTACTACATGTGTAAGTGTTACCTGACCTCTTTATGTAACCCTATGGGAATTTCAGGCTCAGAGAACTGCACAAATGCTGATACTCTGGCTACTACTATTACTGTGAATGACAAACTCTCCTTTGTCTCTGACCCAGGAGTTTTGTGTCTTTTGCCAGCATCCTTGAAACTACAGCAGGATAATTTGTCAGCTTGCAAGCTGAGCAAAATCTCAGACAATTCTTGACACAGTGGAGTTCTGCACTATCTCCTTTTGTTATATTTTATTTTGTTTTGTTTAAACTTGGTCACATCTTTATAAAGAGCTCCTTTATTAAGCTCTCTTGAAATTACCCAGCTTGAATGTGCCATCTGTTTCCTTCATTATTAACTTGGGACTGATGCACATTTTTACTATTCTTTTCGTGATTATATCAGTGATCACAGCATATATTCTTGACTTATCAAATTATATTTACTTAATTTTACCATCTTTCCAGATAACGCAAGGATGTTAGAGCACTTTTGTATGAAATGTCCAGAATAAGCAAATCTATAGAGACAGAAAGTAGATTATTGGTTACCTAGGGCTGCGTGGGTTGGGGTAAAATGGAGAGTGATTGCTAACGGGTTTGGGTTTCTTTTGGGGGCAATGAAAATGTTCTAAAATTAATTGTAATGTTGGTTGTACAAATCTGTGCATAAATTAATAGCTATTGGATTGTGCATTTTAAGTGGTGAATTATATGTTATGTGAACTATATCTCAACGTAGTTGGATGCTCCCTGATGAGAGCTTCATTCACCTAGCATAAGTTTTCAAGGTTCATACATGTTGTAGTACGTGTAAGTACTTCATTCCTTTTTTACTGAGGAAAAATGGTCTATCGTATGTGTATACATTTTGTTTATCCATTCATCATTTGATGGGTATTTGGATTTTTTCCACTTTTTGGCTATTGTGTATAGTGCCACAACGAACATTTGCATACAAGGTTTTGTGCAGACATATGTTTTCACTTCTATTTGGAATTGCAGAGCTATATGGTAGCTCTATGTTTAATCATTTAAGGAACTTCCAGAATATCTTCCAAGGTGTCTACATCACTTTGTTTTCCAACCAGCAATATAAAAGAGTTCTGATTTCTCCACATTTTGACTAACACTTATTGTCTCTCTTTTGAATATAGCCATTCCAGTAGGTGCCAAGTGGTTTCTCGTTATGGTTTTGATTTGCATTTCCCAAATGGCTAACAATGTTGAACATCTTTTATGTGCCTATTGGCCATTTGTATATCTTCTTTGGAGATACATCTATTCATTTATTTAGGTCTTCTCTGGCTTCTTTCAACAACGTTTTCTAGTTTTCGGATTATAAATGTTGTACTACTTTTTAAAAATGTATTACTAAGTACTTTATCTTTTTATGCTAATGTAAATGGAATTGTTTTCTTAATTTCATTTTTTGGATTATTCATTTCTACTTTATATAAATCAGATTGATTTTTGTATATTGATCCTGTATCCTGCAACCTTGCCAAACTCACTTATTAGTTCTAATAGGTTTTTAGGTGTTTTTTTGTGTGTGTGTGTGATTTCTTAGAATTTTTCACACACAAGATCAGGTCATTTGCAAATAGAGACTATTTTAGTTCTTCGTTTCCAGTCTGGATACCTTTTATTTTGTTTTTCTTTTTTTATTCTTTTTTTTCTTTTTGTCTAACTGCCTGACTAGAACCTCCAGTTCAATGTTGAATAGAAGTAGTGAGAACAGATATCCTTGTCTTGATTCTTATCATAGGGGGGAAAATTCAATCTTTCAGCATTAAGTATGGTGTTAGCTGTGTGTTTTCATAGACTTGACTTTTATCAAGTTGAAAAAGTTAACTACTATTCTTAGTTTTGAGTGTTTTTATTATGAAGACATATAGGATTTTGTTAAATGTTCTTTTCTGCTCAGCTTCATATTTAAAGGATCTTTTGCTACCTATAGAATTCTTGGTTGGCACTACTTTCTTTCAACACTTTGAATATATTCTTCCATTGCTCTGGCTTACTTGTTTATATTGAGAAATCAACTCAGTCTAATTGTCATTTATTTTGAAAGTAATTTGAGTCCTATTTACCTCCCCTTACTCTAAGGTTTCCTTTTACTTTGATTTTCAGCAATTGTTTTGTGTTGTACCTAGGTGAGGATTTCTTTTTACTTATTATTCTTGCAGTCTGTAAGTGCTCTTGAATCTGTGACATAACATTTTTTGTCAATTTGGAAATGTTTTTAGCCATTATCTCTTCAAATAGTGCTCTTTCCCCTTTCTCTCTTTTCTCCCTTTCTGGGATTCTAATTACATATATCTTAGACCTTATCACTGTGCCTTCCTTGTCTTTTACTGTTTCTCATGTGTTACCAAATTTTTTTTCATACTTTATCCTAGACATTTTTTTCCTGACATATCTTTCTTTAGCTGTGTCCAAGACATTAATAGATCCATTCATTCATACATAAATTCATGTAAAATTATCCTATTTTTAGTATCTAAATACCTGTTAAAACTCGCAGTCTTGTTTCTTATCTCCTTGAAAGTAATAAGTGTTATTTAGAAGATGTGTCTGATAATGCCAATCTTTGAACCCCCCATGTGTCTATTATCTGCTATTCTTGTTATATTTGATTCATGTCTTATTGTCTCTTTAAACTCCTGGTTATTTATTTATTTTTGTTTACCTGACATTGATTTGCAAAATAACTTTTAGAAATAATTGGAGGCCTAGGACGATGCTAGCTTCCTTTTGAAAAGATTGTAATTGCTTCCGCCTGCTTCCAGGAAGCACTAGCACTCTGGAATTATCTCATCTGCTGATGATTCAAAACTGAGCTCTAGGTCCTCTAAAGACTTACTACTTCTGATTCACCATTACTGCTAGAGTTCATCCTTTTGGTGACCCATCCCAAATCAAGGGGTGTTAACCAGTATTCCTTTCTCTACCTTAATAGTGCTCTATTGTCATAGCTCTCACAAGAGTATAAAAAATTGCTCAGCCTTTCAACTATCCTCTAGAACTGACAAATGAAGTTTCATCATCAAATCTTAGCCTATTCTATATTTTATTCCTTTAAAATAGGACTTTTGTAGCCCCTCTCCCCGCCGCCCCAACTGCTTACAGCTAGCTGTGCTAGCAAAGCAATTAGTAATTGTGGGAAAAGCTTAAGCATCTTCTCTCTGATCTAGGAGCCATACATTTTTTTCAGTGGCTTTTAGAAGAAAAAGTCTACCCCTGAGTAATATAAAGCACAGGAGAATAATAGTAACAATTTAAGTTCTTCTAAGATACGAGGGTGGCACCATGGCCAGCCAGTGCAGGAACCTATTTTACAGGAGCACAGTCTACTGGAGATCCCATTATCTTCTGTTAAGTGGCCCTTTGCCATGAATGGCCATTTTGAATAATCTTTGTGCCTAATTAAAAATGAAACTTCTAGGAGCAATAATTGACTTAATATGCAAAGCTACCTTCACTTCTTATTAATGTATTCATTTATCTCTTACCAGAGCCTTCAAATGCTCAACCTGATTCATGTAAAATTTTTGGCATGCTTATAAGTTCCTATAATGCTCCAGTTAAGTCCCATTACTAAAAATGTTTCAGCAAATTTGTAATATTCCTGCCTGTGTTGCTCTTGCTTTGCAGAAAGAAATTTGGGGCTGCAAAACTACCAGTCTGACACTTTTATGTGCTACATTCCATACAGTATCATTTTTTTTTAATTTTTATTTATTTTATTATTTATTTGGTTGAGCTGGGTCTTAGTTGCAGCAAGCCAGCTCCTTAGTTGCAGCACATGAGCTCCTTAGTTGTGGCATGCAAACTGTTAGTTGCTGCATGCATGTGGGATCTAGTTCCCTGACCAGGAATCGAACCCAGGCCCCCTGCATTGGGAGCGTGGAGTCTTAACCACTGCACCACAAGGGAAGTCCCACAATATCATTTTTTTAAGTGGAAAAGAAAACCACAACAATACTCCAGGGAGCATACTTTTTTTTCCAGTCCTGGAAGCATGACGTTTAGTGAGTGCCTACCAGCACACCTGTGCGTGCCTGCCTTCATTAGATCAAAAATATGCATGCTCTCAAACTCCTGAGCTCCAGATGGCTCACAGAGATTCTGCCAACTTTTTCTATGAACGTATAAAGTATTTTATATTTCGATTTTTATTACTTTCAGTGGCTCAGTATAGTTCCCTTGTCATTAATTTTTTAAAAAATATAAACAAATTAGGTATCTCTTATTTAAATAGCAATGCCAGCAAAGTGAAAGACTAGCCTCTGAATGAATGTCTTAAGCGAATACCAAGATTAGATTTTTAAAGGGGGGAAGGAAGGAAGGAAGGAAGGAGGGAGGGAGGGAGGGAAGGAGGGAGGGAGAAGGGAAGGAGGGAAAGAAGGAAGAAAGGGCAAAAAGATTGAGATAGTGGCAAGATAAAGTAGAAATGAAAATTCACTTAAGGAGCATTTTACAGGAATTGAAATCTCACATAGTGGTTTTTAAACCAGCAGTGCACTGTGGGTTTAGACCTAATGAAATCTGACAGTATACCCTGAAGAAAGGCTAATATACTCTTCTTTCCCTAAAGATTCTTTTTGCTCATGTTCTAGAGAACTTGGATTTTCCAAGAAAATCAGAATATACCTGTGACATTCAAATGCTTGTGTAAGAAAGCTCAGTGTCACTATTATAGTCCATTTATAGCAGGTATACAGATCCCAAAGCCTGCATTCTCTGTATGAGCACTACCCATGGTTGTAGCTTATTTTCCTTTCCTTATGTTCAGCATTGACTTTGACTTCCTTCTGTATATTTTGGTTATTGCTGTTATATTTATTGTTATCTTGCTGTGTGTGTGCTAGCCACCTCAAATACCAATAGTTTTTGGAATGAACCTGGTGATGGGTAGATAGATAAATAATAATAATTAACAGTTTATTATGATTACTATGCACTCCACAGTTTGGTGAGGGGCTAAAAGTCCTGCAGAATGGGTATAGACAAACCTCAGAAAAATGTTTTTTTGTTAAGGCTGTTTTAACTCTATATTTTCCATTTTATCATGCCCAGCCAATATGTCTTGGGGATCTCTCTTTTAACGGACACTCAAATATCAGAGGGATACAGGGAAGCTAGAGATAAGATTTCAACCTCCCTTCTGGTGCCAACCTAGTACTACTTAAGTCTCATGCCATCTAAAGCCTACTTCAATGTCCTCTTCCAATCACCAAAGATCTCTCTCATGAGCGGGTTTACCCAATGTGCAGATGATGCCTAGATTATATGTATGCCCTTTGTTTAAGGATAAGATGGGTCATTCATTCCTTTCTTAAGTATTGATGCAGAGCATATTATCTGTTGGGTATGGTGTTCTAATAGAAAGCCAAACCAGGCCTTGTATCAGCCTTCAAGAAATTGAGATAACACATAATTTTATAGGAGTACAATAACGACTTTTTTTTGGCTTGAGATTGAAATCTAATCTTTGACCCTGAGCTGCTATTTTGCCTAATGGCAGATACTCAGTTGATTTCATCCTTTTTTATCCAGTGATTTCTCTTTGCCTTGTCCTCACATTCATAAGTTCTGCTCAGAATTTAGTTCAGAGTTCTATCCACTTCTGTCAGCATAACCCCCAGCTTCACCATAAGATAATACTTTTTGCAGAGATCTATGGTGAGCATTTTCATCCCTACCTTTAAGATCCATAGGAATATTTGGGAACCTTTTCTGCAAATTCTTTAGGAAATGAGGAAGGTAGGAGAGGTGTATTGTTTTGTAGCCTCTCTTGGACTTGATATGCCAGGTGTCATCTCTTAATACACATGTATTAAGAAAGAAAGTCCATCTTCCTGTTTTAGAGATTGGCCCATCTGGCCATCAGAACCCAAGTCCATGAAATATTTGAATCTTTTCCCCTTCTCATTCTGATTCCATAGCTAACTGGTTAGACCACGTTGAGGGGTCAGTTTGTTTGACAGTTACATATTCAGTATAAATAAGAAATTGTTTATTCTGGTTTCACATATCAGTGTTAAGCAAGTATCATATGCATTAATCTAATCAATTCCAGGTCATTTCTGAGTCTGAAAAGTAGAGGACTAGACTCTGGGCTGAGGTGAATTCAGACTATTAGCTCTGTGAAGGCAGAGACTGTGTTTATCTTCATCATCACCCTTTATTTTAAAGTGCCTAGTTCTTAGTTGGTATTTGATATATCTTTTATACATATATTAATTAATTAATTTATGTATTTATTTTTGGCTGTGTTGGGTCTTTGTTGCTGCACGTGGGCTTTCTCTAGTTGCCGCGAGTGGGGGCTACTCTTCGTTGCGGTGCGCAGGCTTCTCTTGTCGCAGAGCACGGGCTCTAGGCGCACGGGCTTCAGTAGTTGTGGCTCGGGGGCTCTAGAGCGCAGGCTCAGTAGTTGTGGTGCACGGAATTAGTTGCTCCGCGGCATGTGGGATCTTCCCGGACCAGGGCTCGAACCCGTTCCCCTGCATTGGCAGGCGGATTCTTAACCACGGAGCCACGAGGAAAATCCCAAGTATTTGATATATCTTAATGAAGAAAAATTTTACCTTCTTAGACTTACTGGTAGCCAGCTACTCAACTGGACTCCTTCTGGTGACATCAATCATACCACACAGGATTTCTTTTGAACTTCTTGCTAAGTTGTATTATTCTCATTTTATATATATGTTAAAACCAAGACTTAGTTAGATGACTTTCCTGTTGTCACAAAGCTAACAGAATGACTTTGGAACTTAGATGTAGAGAATTCCAAAGCCCATACCCTTTCCATTGCATCATGGTGCCTGTAGGAACAAATCAACAGAGATCCCAGCTAGCTAGAGTTATCAGGTAAAGCATCTTGGAAAATATTTAATTTGAACTAGGTTTTGAAGGTTGTGCAGCAGCACAACATCAGCCAAGGTGAAAGGGCAAGATATTGCATGTTATATTGGGAAAATATTAAGCAATAAAGTTCAACTTAAGTGTATAAGCTGTAAGTTATATGATCATGGACAATGAATCTAGAAAGGTAGAACAGATCATTAAATTCTTGAATGGCAGACTGAGGAATTTGAACATTCTTTTATAAGTAAATAGGAAGCAAACACAGGTTTTTAAAGAAGATATGAAGCACAATTAAACACACAAACACAATCATCAATTAGAATGATGATTCAAGTTGACATGTTCCTCAGAAGTAAGGAGACTAGTTAAAATGTTATTGAAAATAGTGCAAGTAATGATAGTAAGGATGGAACAGTACGGGAGAAGGCAAATAATTTAAAGAGCTTCGAGTCTCAAGGCAACATGGGTAGGGGAATGAAGCACTAACAGAAACAGAGGAGTTAAATTGATGATGTAGGAAGATCATGCTTTTAGTTTTGTAGACATTAAGTTTGTACTGCTTGTAGTATATCCAAATGTAGATGACCAGCAGGAAGTTGGGATATGAGACTATAGCTTGAAAATTTTCTGCTGGAGTCGCCTTTTTGGGATTCTTCTGCCGGGAGGCAATAATTGAAATCATGGGGTAAATGAGATTATCAGAGGCAAGGGTCTGAAAAGCAAAAAGTAAAAACTTGAACAAACCTCAGGCAGGAACATTTAGGGGACAGAAGGAGGAAGAAGAAGCCTCAAAGTAGACAGAGAAGGTGCGGTCAAAGAGGTAGGTAGTTATTACTTCCCTCAGGAGGTTATTTCTGCTAGTTTCAAGACTGAGAACTACTGTCTTAGTTTAATGATAGAAAATGATGGAAATAGCTAGGAGGAAGTAAGTTGGTAAATATGGATTAGACCAAGGCAAATTTGATGAGCTGAACAGAATTTTTTTTTGCGGCCATTTACTTTTAAAGTTTTTTTTTTACAATGCTACTTCAAAACTGGCTTATTTTCCCAGGCATTCCCTCCCCACCACCACCATTTTGAATAAAAGTAATAGGCAATACTAATGGATAAAGGATTCCTGGTAAATTCTTAAAACATTCAGGAATATTCTTCTAAGCCAAGTTTTCGACTTGATTTAAATATGAATTGAATTACTAGCAATTGATGTTATAGTCGGCTTTGAATTGAAAATAGTCAATTAATTGAATGACTTTATCCCAGCTATTAATGTACTCTTTTCTATTTCTAATATTTTGTCTCTGAAATACTAATCCCTGTTTGCCCTCTGGTTTCCAATCTTTGGTAAGTTAGATAATGTCATTTTACTTTTTTAAAAATTCCAACTTGACATAAGTAACATTTGCTTCTCTAACCTTTAATAATGCTAAAGCCACAGAAATACTGTTCTATATTTAGATTTTGGGGGGGTTGATAAACACACAGCATATTTCTATTGTATAAGTATGTGATACTCGTACAGAAAGCAGACAAAATGTGAAAAAATAACTATTGCTCAAGATCAAAATTTGTTTGCTCAGTCTTTTTTTTTGAAGTATACTTGATTTACAATATTACACTAGTTTCATGTGTACAACATAGTGACTCTATATTTTTATAGATTATATACCATACAAAGTTATTATAAAGTATTGATTATATTCCCTGTGTTTGCTCAGTCATAATAAGAATATGCATATTTCATAGCTTTCTGAATATTTTTTGCTGATGTAAGCTTTTTCTTTCTGAATAATGAACAGAGGCTTTGGAAAATTGCTTTTTAATCGGAAAAAGGAGTTTTTTCTTCAATTAATCTCTACTATTAATTTCAGCTGATATGAGAAACCCCAAAAAGAATCCTAGTAAATGCACAGACTGTTTAGAAAGTGTCAGTAATCTCTATATTTATTTGTTATTACTTTTAAAGAACATTTTGATTGGCAAAAATTACAAAAAGGAACTGATATCATAGTAAATATGTTAGGAGAAGACAACTAGAATAAAAAATTTTTTAAAGATGAGAAACACCCAATGGCAATTTTACAGAATGTTCTTCAAAGACAAATAATCCATTATAGTGCAAGATGAAAACATCAAATATATTTATTTCTTGCCTAAAAAAAAGTAGAAAAGAAATTCAGCTGTACTAATCATTAATATAGATATTGACACTGGCACCTCACTTGCTGTATGTATCAGGAGGTCATGGATCATACAATGAGGGCAAGGTACATGGAAATCACACTGTGACAGCCAGCACTGCTCCACCACTCCTGGGTTCCCTTTCAGCATTTTGCCATGTATTGCAATTTCCTTGTCCCACCAAGTGAATTTGAAAATGTATTATTTTAAGTATTACAACCTTTAAATACTTTGTAACGAGAAAGACAGTGACCACAAAATTGTGTACTACAAAGACATTCACTAGTTATCTTGTTGAAGTACTTGAAGTGGTGGTTGAAATAAAAATTGAGTCATACATTTTTCTTTTACAAATTAGATAAGTGCTTCAAAGTTGCTGCACTTTTCTGCACTGGTAGGTGGGTCTCACCAGAATGCTACCTTGTAGATATTTTTTTGAAAAAAGACATGTTTTCATCCAGCGCATCAAAATAAAGTGGGTGTTTTAACAATGAATGATTAGTAATTGTTTTTGAAACTCATTGATATAGAGAAAGTATTTTTGAAAATATATGATTTTGCTTCATTTTAACAGCAGATGTAAATAAGCCAACTATAAATACTCTCATGACTGCTCTTTATTTTAAAAAATAATTTTACAATCTGTTTAACAATCTTCTGAAGATTTCAGTGGATCTTGCTAAAAGTGTAACAATGCAACAACTTCTGATTAGGTGTCAGAAACAAGTGGCTTTTACTCAAGAAGACACCAAGTTGCTGAATTTCAAAAAATGTTTGTGTAATTGGTAGATGGAATTGAAAAATGGGTATCATGATTTCCTAAGTATTTCCCTTGATGTACTCATTTCATTGGAATATAACATTTTTTGTAAGTATCTTCTTCAGTTTTATTAGCCTTTAAAACCAAGTTTAAAAAGTTGAACCTTTAACTTGACTTTCATATTACTAAATGTTAAAATAAAACTTTCATAGAATTTCAGCATGTTCAATTATATGGTTTTCACTAAAAATAATTATCAATAACTTTAAGAGCAAAGATTTTATGTATCATTAGTAACTTGAAAATTATTTAAACATTATTTCACCTTTAATCTAGACTTTAAAATCTTCTATTTATATACTTATAACTATATGTTATATTTCATACAATATAACAGTACAGTAGTAGATAATATATATATTATAAATAAATGTACACCTATGGGATACACAAAATTTTTTCACTGTCACGGGTTTACTATTCAAAGAGTTTAGAGTCTATTAAATGATTAAACTAGAATGAACAAAATAAAATGTTTTTCTGTGCAAACAATAATTGTATTGAAGACTAAACAGTACGTTGGTATTTATTATCACATAAGCACCAACAAGGACTGCATTGGACCCTAGACACTTTGCCTTCATGGGCCTCTTCTTACATAAAAATATTTTAAATTATATTTTATGTCTGCATTGGCATAAAAATAAATATATTAATATTACTTGTATTCTCTAAGGTAAAATTTCATTTATTTCTTCTGATTTTTTAAATATATTGAAACATTTTTATGTTTTAAATAGAGTATTGTGGACTTTAGGCACTGTGCCACATGGATAATTTGGCCCTGGCACCAACACCATAAGAGATGAAATGCAGCTTCTCACATTCAGATTTTAGTGCCATAACTAGTACACCATTTGTTGCAGAATAACCACACATGAGGACCAAGTATACTTTGTAAGGAAAGACTCATGCAAAACACAGAGTATGTGTTTTCTCCAAATAATCGGTCAAAGACATTAAGTCTTTCTGTTTGAAAGATGATGGAGTCCTTGGAACAGCAGCTAGGACAAGAGAAAGGAGAGAAAACGGACCTGAAACTACAACGTAGGAGCAGGTGGAATATGTTCAGGTACTACCAGCATCAGTAAAACAGTAGTGAGGGGTCCGATCTTTAATTAAACTAAAGCCCAACTCTTCCCCATGGCCTACAGGTCTGACCCATCCGCTTCATTCCTGTGTCCTTCACCAGGCTCCTATCACACTGGCCTGCCTTCTGTTCCTCAGACAAAAACATACTAAGCTCAGTGCAGCCTAAATGGCTTTGCTGGGACACTCTTCCCCCACATTAAGGCAGCGCAGCTCCCCTGTGTCATTTAGGCCTCTGCTTACATGTCACCTCTCCAGACAGTCTTTCGTCGTCAACACTTCCCTCACTCTATTACAACACCCTGTTTTATTTTCTTCATAGCATCAATCACTGTCTGAATCTGTCTTTATCATTAATTCATTTATTGATTGTCTATCACCCCAAATGGAACATAAGCACCATGGTTGCAGAGGGTGTCTGTCTTGTTCACCTTTAGCTCCTCAGTGTGTGGAACAGTACCTGGCATATAAGAGATACTTTTCAAATGAATAAACTGAGGTCAATGTAACAGCTACTTCAATCCTTCCTTCCTCTGCTTCTGCTCAAACCCCTCAGTTCATGGCTCTGTCTACCATGTGACCTTTCCTTTTTAGGAATGTGAAATCTAGCTCAACACCTGGTTTAACATAATATACCTGAAAACTACTTTCATAACAGGATACAGGATAGTACAGTACAACTAGATAGCTGAGAAAAACCTGCCCAAACATCTTAAATATTTATTAGTATTTATTGGTGCTAATACACTTCACATAAGTATGTATCACAACATTATTAACTAACTGACACTCCATTGTTACATAAAACATCTTTGTGCTATATCCATAACTTAGATGACAGTTTGGGTAAAATGAAATAGCACATACAGTATAGCCACTGATCATGTATCTACTTCCCAAAAGTGGAGATGACAGCAGAGAATGCAATGTCTAATGTTTAACATGGGAACAGTATCATTTTCAGGGCCTCTTTCTCTAGTCACCAGAGCTATTCCAAAGCAGGAAAGTTTTTGAAGTGCTTTATCGCCTGCTTTCATTTTCTGTGAGGCAGTTATCCTACTGCTCACTGTCCAATGGTCACTAATTGTTAATACTCAGCTTTAAACGACTGTGGAGGATGATGTTCAAGCCCTCCACACACCCCTAGACACTAATTCTGACTTCTGTCACAAGTCCTTCTGTTGGAACCTCTTCAATTTTCTATCATTCTTCCTCAAACTGCATTACCCAACCATCTCCACATGCACTTACAAACCAATCAACCAAGAAGTATTTATTTACTGCTGATGGTGTGCTCAGTACTGTACCAGAGCTTTGAGGAGGTGGAGGTGAACTGTAAAAAAACATTCCTGTTCTTGAGAACCCATAGTTCGGATAAGAGACAAAATTACTAGCCATACAAAGTATTGATGAATGTTAACTAAACTTATTGTGGTGATCATTTCGCAATATGTACATATATTGTGTTGTACACCTGACACTAATATAATGTTATATTTCAATTATATCTCAATTTTTTTAAAAGGTAAAATAAAAGCAAATCAATAAATTTTTTAAAAGCATTGAATCTTAGAGGACAGAATACAATTACAGGAAGCGGACCTAGAGCCCAAGTAAGAGAAAAGAGCATTTCAGGCAAATGGATAAAGGCATAAAGAAAGCATGAATATGGCTTGTTTGTGGACTCTGAGGAGACGATGAAAATGGAGTCTATGTTGGAAAAAAAAAGTGGGAAATGCGGTTAGTTAGCAAATGAGAACATATCATCAAGACGTTGAATGCTAGGCAGGAGTATTTAGATTTGTTTGAGTGGAAAACTTGGAATTATATTTACTCTCATCTTTCTCCCCATGTCCCAGATTTGTAGAGAAAATAAAAGACTTCTTTTTGTTGAATAATGCCTTCCTGGAAGTCTTCTATTTGTAGTAATGACAGTCAAACCCTCTGAAGGTATGTTAAGAATAGTTGCCGAAACCTCAAGCTGGGATTTTTAGCATTTATATGTTTTTTCATAAGTTTCTTTTGCTATTTTTGACCTTAAATAATTTGGTTTGGAAGAATGAAAGAAATGATCTTTAATGAGAGGTGACTTTTTTCTGACAGCGAATGGATTTTTCATTTCAGCTGGTCTTAGGGCATAGTGACTTTCTCAACTATCATAAGCTGCTTTTGGTTTGTCTCAGAACCTGGAATAAGAATATATTACATGCAGCTGGGAAATTCATGCCCTAAATTTTATTTTTTTTTAATTTAAAGCTTATTTCTATCACCCTGTGCCCTATATTATTGTCAAAGGAGAGAAGAAAATTTGTGGAGCATGTATCATGGACCAGTGTATTAGTCAGGATAGACTAAGATCCAGGACAGGTAAAAGAACCAGATTCTGGTGGACATTAGTAAGGTCTGCCAGGACCAGGCATCAGCCCAGTGTGCTTCATAAGTTTTATTTAATCTTCACAAAAGCTTTAAGGAGTAATATTATCTTCATTTTTGCACATGAAGAAACCAAAGTGGTGTAGTGATGTAGAAAGACGTTTGGGTAAGAGATCCTGGGTTGGGATCTCAGTTCTGTTACATACTTAGTTGTGAGACAAATCAGCTGATATGTCACTCCTATACAATTAAATTGTGCACATCACAACTGGATGATTTTCCTGATCTCTCATTGGTTTTAGGTGCCCCTCCTCTGTCTTCCCATAGCAATCTGTGCTACTTTCCCATCATCACCATTATTGTATTATAACTATTGTGGTAATGGTAAGTTTCTTAAGGAAAGAGCTGTTCTTATTCATAGTTTTATCCCTTGTACCTAGTCGGATATCTGGTACCTGGTAAGCGTTTAATATTTACTGAGGGAATAAATTCAAATACTTAACTTTCTAGTCATCTATTTGGCTGAAACATCAGATGAAAATAGAGATGCTGATAATGGTATGAAATAACTTGCCATATTCCAGAAAAGCATAGCCAAAAATATGTATTTTTACAAGTTCCTAGGGTTTTGTATCTGTAAGAAAATCACTTGATATTACAGAGTGGCAAATTATATATAAAACTCACAGTGCGTTTATTTACTATTCTATTAGGTTCCTAGGGCTGTTGTAACAAAGCAACACAAATTATGTGGCTTAATACAACAGAAATTTACTATCTTGTGCTTCTGGAGGCTAGAAGTCAACAAGATTGGTTCCTCTGAGGGCTGTGAGGGAAAATCTGTCCCATGCCTCCCATCCTGGGTTCTGGTGACAACCAGCAGTCCTTGCTTTTCCTTGGTTTGTAGATGCATCATTACAATAACTGCCTTCTTCATATGGCCTTTTCCCTGTGTATTTCTCCCGTCTCTTTTTTTTTTTTCTCTTTTTCATTGAGGAATAGTTATTTTACAATGTTGTGTTAGTTTCTACTGTACAGCGAAGTGGAGTTCCCTGTGCTATACAGCAGGTTCTTATTAGTTATCTACTTTATACATATTAGTGTATATATGTCAGTCCCAATCTCCCAATTCATCCCACCACCACCACCCACCCCCCACTGCTTTCCCACTTGGTGTCCATGCATTTGTTCTCTACATCTGTGTCTCTATTTCTGCCTAGCAAAACGGTTCATCTGTACCATTTTTCTAGGTTGCACATGTATGCGTTAATATACGATATTTGTTTTTCTCTTTCTGACTTACTCTCTATGACAGTCTCTAGGTCCATCCACGTCTCTACAAATGACCAAATTTCGTTCCTTTTTATGGCTGAGTAATATTCCACTGTGTATATATACCACATCATCTTTATCTATTCATTTGTCGATGGGCATTTAGGTTGCTTCCATGACCTGGCTATTGTAAATAGTGCTGCAATGAACATTGGGGTGCATGTATCTTTTTGAATTTTGATTTTCTCTGGGTATATGCCCAGTAGTGGGATTGCTGGGTCATATGGTAATTCTATTTTTAGTTTTTTAAGGAAACTCCAAACTGTTCTCCATAGTGGCTGTATCAGTTTATATTCCCACCACAGTGCAAGAGAGTTCCCTTTTCTCCACACCCTCTCCAGCATTTTTTGTTGGTAGATTTTCTGATGATGCCCATTCTAACTGGTGTGAGGTGATACCTCATTGTAGTTTTGATCTGCATTTCTCTAATAATTAGTGATATTGAGCATCTTTTCATGTGCCTCTTGGTCATCTGGATGTCTTCTTTGGAAAAATGTCTAGGTCTTCTGCCCATTTTTGGATTGGGGTTTTTTTTTGATATTGAGCTGCATGAGCAGCTCATATATTTATGAGCAGTTTATGTATTTTGGAGATTAATCCTTTGTTAGTCAATTCTTTTGCAAATATTTTCTCCCATTCTGAGGGTTGTCTTTTCGTCTTGTTTATGGTTTCCTTTGCTGTGCAAAAGCTTTTAAGTTTCATGAGGTCCAATTTGTTTATTTTTGTTTTTATCTCTATTACTCTAGGAGGTGGATAAAAAAAGATCTTGCTGTGATTTATTTCATAGAGTGTTCTGCCTATGTTTTCTTCTAAGAGTTTTAAAGTGTCCAGTCTTACATTTAGGTCTTTAATCCATTTTGGGTTTATTTTTGTGTATGCTGTTAGGGAGTGTTCTAATTTCATTCTTTTACATGTAGCTGTCCAGTTTTCCCAGCACCACTTATTGAAGAGACTGTCTTCTCCATTGTATATCCTTGCCTCCTTTGTCATAGATTAGTTGACCATAGGTGCGTGGGTTTATCTCTGGGCTTTCTATCCTGTTCCTTTGATCTATATTTCTGTTTTTGTGCCAGTACCATAGTGTCTTGATTACTGTAGCTTTGTAGTATAGTCTGAAGTCAGGGAGTTTGATTCTTCCAGCTCTGTTTTTTTTCCCCTCAAGACTGCTTTGGCTATTCGGGGTCTTTTGTGTCTCCATACAAATTTTAAGATTTTTTGTTCTAGTTCTGTAAAAAATGCCATTGGTAATTTGATAGGGTTTGCATTGAATCTGTAGATTGCTTTGGGTAGTATAGTCGTTTTCACAGTATTGATTCTTCCAATCCAAGAACATGGTATATCTCTCCATCTGTTTGTGTCATCTTTGATTTCTTTCATTGGTGTCCCATACTTTTCTGAGTACAGGTCTTTTACCTCCTTTAGGTAGGTTTATTCCTAAGTATTTTATTCTTCTTGTTGCAATGGTTAATGGGATTGTTTCCTTAATTTCTCTTTCTGATCTTTTGTTGTTAGTGTATAGGAATGCAAGAGATTTCTGTGCATTAATTTTGTATCCCTCAACTTTACCAAATTCATTGATTAGCTCTAGTAGTTTTCTGGTGGCATCTTTAGGATTATCTATGTATAGTATCATGTCATCTGCAAACAGTGACAGTTTTACTTCTTCTTTTCCAATTTGGATTCCTTTTATTTCCGTTCCTTCTCTGATTGCCATGGCTAGGACTTCCAAAACTATGTTGAATAATAGTGGCGAGAGTGGACATCCTTTTCTTGTTCCTGATCTTAGAGGACATGCTTTCAGTTTTTCACCATTGAGAATGATGTTTGCTGTGGGTTTGTTGTATATGGCCTTTATTATGTTGAGGTAGGTTCCCTCTATGCCCACTTTCTGGAGAGTTTTTATCATAAATTGGTGTTGAATTTTGTCAAAAGCTTTTTCTGCATCTATTGAGATGATCATATGGTTTTTGTTCTTCAGTTTGTTAATATGATGTATCACACTGATTGGTTTGTGTATATTGAAGAATCCTTGCATCCCTGGGATAAATCCCACTGATCATGGTGTATGATCCTTTTAATGTGTTGTTGGATTCTGTTTGCTAGTATTTTGTTGAGGACTTTTACCTCTGTGTTCATCAGTGTTATTGGTCTGTAATTTTCTTTTTTTGTAGTATCTTTGTCCGGTTTTGGTATCAGGGTGATGGTGGCCTCATAGAATGAGTTTGGGAGTGTTCCTTCCTCTGCAATTTTTTGGAAGAGTTTGAGAAGGATGGGTGTTAGCTCTTCTCTAAATGTTTGGTAGAATTCACCTGTGAAGCCTTCTGGTCCTAGACTTTTTTTTTTTTGGCAAAGAAAAGTTTATTAAAGCACACTTAAACTCTCAGAGGGAGAGCGGGCTGTTTCTGCGAAGTGAAACCGGCCCTGGTCCTAGACTTTTGTTTGTTGGAAGATTTTTAATCCAGTTTCAACTTCATTACTTGTGATTGGTCTGTTCATATTTTCTATTTCTTCCTGGTTTGGTCTTGGAAGGTTATACCTTTCTAAGAATTTGTCCATTTCTTCCAGGTTGTCCATTTTATTGGCATAGATTTGCTTGTAGTAGTCTCTTAGGATGCTTTGTATTTCTGCAATGTCCATTGTAACTTCTCTGTTTTCATTTCTAATTTTATTGACTTGAGTCCTCTCCCTCTTTTTCTTGAAGAGTCTAGCTAAAGGTTTATCAATTTTGTTTATCTTCTCAAAGAACCAGCCTTTAGTTTTATTGATCTTTGTATTGTTTTGTTTCATTTTCATATATTTTTGCCCTGATCTTTATGATTTCTTTCCTTCTACCAACTTTGGGTTTTGTTTGTTCTTCTTTCTCTAGTTCCTTTAAGTGTAAGTTTAGATTGTTTATTTGAGATTTTTCTTGTTTCTTAAGGTAGGATTGTATTGCTATAAGCTTTCCTCTTAGAACTGCTTTTGCTGCATCCCATAGGTTTTGGATCATTGTGTTTTCGTTGTCATTTGTTTCTAGGTATTTTTTGATTTCCTCTTTGATTTCTTCAGTGATCTCTTGGTTATTTAGTAGCATATTGTTTAGCCTCCATGTGTTTGTATTTTTTACGGTTTTTTTTCCCCTGTAATTTATTTCTAATCTTATAGCATTGTGGTCAGAAAAGATCCCTGATATGATTTCAATTTTCTTAAATTTACCAAGGCTTGATTTGTGACTGAAGATGTGGTCTATCCTGCAGAATGTTCTGTATGCACTTGAGAAGAAAGTGTAATCTGCTGTTTTTGGATGGAATGTCCTAAAAATATCAATTAAATCTATCTGGTCTACTGTGTCATTTAAAGCTTGTGTTTCCTTATTAATTTTCTGTCTGGATGATCTGTCCATTGGTGTAAGTGAGGTGTTAAAGTCCCCCACTATTATTGTGTTACTGTCGATTTCCTCTTTTATAGCTGTTAGCATTTGCCTTATGTATTGAGGTGCTCCTATGTTGGGTGCATATATATTTATAATTGTTATATCTTCTTCTTGGATTGATCCCTTGATCATTATGTAATGTCCTTCTTTGTCTCTTGTAACATTCTTTATTTTAAAGTCTATTTTAGCTGATATGGATATTGCTACTCCAGCTTTCTTTTGATTTCCATTTGCATGGAATATCTTTTTCCATACCCTCACTTTCAGTCTCTATGTATCCCTAGGTCTGAAGTGGGTCTCTTGGAGACAGCATGTATATGGCTCTTGTTTTTGTATCTATTCAGCAAGCCTGTGTCTTTTGTTTGGAGCATTTAATCCATTCACATTTAAGGTAATTATTGATATGTATGTTCCTATTACCATTTTCTTAATTGTTTTGGGTTTGTTTTCATAGGTCCTTTTCTTTTCTTGTGTTTGCCACTTAGAGAAGTTCCTTTAGCATTTTTTGTAGAGCTGGTTTAGTGGTGCTGAATTCTCTTAGCTTTTGCTTGTCTGTAAAGCTTTTGATTTCTCTGTCAAATCTGAATGAGATCCTTGCCAGGTAGACTAATCTTGGTTGTATGTTCTTTCCTTTCAACACTTTAAACATATCGTGCCACTCCCTCTGGCTTGTAGAATTTCTGCTGAGAAATCAGCTGTTAACCTTATGTGAGTTCCCTTGTATGTTATTTGTTGTTTTTCCCTTGCTGCTTTTAATAATTTTTCTTTGTCTTTAATTTTTGTCAATTTGATTACTATGTGTCTTGGATTGTTTCTCCTGGGGCTTATCCTGCCTGGGACTCTCTGCACTTCCTGGACTTGGGTGGCTATTTCCTTTCCCATGTTAAGGAATTTTTCGACTATAATCTCTTCAAATATTTTCCCGGGTCCTTCCTCTCTCTCCTCTCATTCTGAGACCCCTATAATGTGAATGTTGGTGCATTTAATGTTGTCCTAGAGGTCTTTTAGGCTGTCTTCATTTCTTTTCATTCTTCTTTCTTTTTTCTGTTCTGCAGCAGTGAATTCCACCATTCTGTCTTCCAGGTCACTTATCCATTCTTCTGCCTCAGTTATTCTGCTATTGATTCCTTCTAGTGTATTTTTCATTTCAGTTATTGTATTGTTCATCTCTGTTTGTTTGTTCTTTAATTCTTCTAGGTCTTTGTTAAACATTTCTTGCATCTTCTCGATCCTTGCCTCCATTCTTTTTCTGAGGTCCTGGATCATCTTCACTATCGTTATTCTCAATTCTTTTTCTGGACGGTTGCCTATCTCCACTTCATTTAGTTGTTTTTCTGGGGTTTTATCTTGTTCCTTCATCTGGTATATAGTCCTCTGCCTTTTAATTTTGTCTATCTTTCTGTGAATGTGGTTTTCATTCTGCAGGCTGCAGGATTGTAGTTCTTCTTCCCCCCTTTCTCTTCTTATAAGGACAGCAGTCATACAGTATTAGGGTTCACCCTAATGACCTTATCTTAACTGATTACATCTGTATAGACCCTATTTTGAAATAAGGTCACATCCACAGGCACTGGAGTGAAGAATTCAACATATCTTTTTAGTTGACAGATCAAACCATAACAACTATGAATAGTATTTTTTTAAATATTTGAGCCAATATCAATAAGGTCTGTAGACTTCAAATAAAAATCTAGATTTCTACTTCTCTTGAAAAATTTAAAGATCTTGAAAGAGAAAACTAGGTTTTGAAGGTTGTGCAGCAACACAATATCGGCAAAGGTGAAGGGGAAAGATATTTCATGCTATACTGGGGAAATATTAAGTAATAAATTTCAACTTTAGTATATAAGCTATGTTATAGGACTACTGAAGAGAATTTACTCAGGACAGATTATTTCAGAATGACTTATTTTAAAAGTCTGAAGTATAATCAGATAAAGGCCATGAAAAATAAAAAGGTAATGTCAAAGGAGAAAATAAAGTCAATAATCACTTTTCAACAAAAACAGCTGAAACAATGCAGAAACAATTAAGAGGAAGAGACACAGACAATGAATTGTATTATATGACCCACCCATGGGCAAGATAAAAAAATGTTGTATTGAGAAAAAAAAAATAATACTATTAAAAGTCATAATAGTCAACTTATAAGGATACACAAAGAGAATTTATAAGTGAGAAAAGAAAATCCCTAAAGGGATTCCTGAGATGACTGTACAATGTTAATTCGTTCTCAAAGATGTTTTATTTATTGCTAAATAGAAAGTAGTAACTCTGTGCATCATTCAAGGACAATGGATTTAAGAAAAGGGAGCAACAGTGGATCTTTACAGCTAAATGGCCATGAATTTCTGTCTCCCAATCATTAAATTTTATGTGTTCAAAACTCACTTCATCTTCACTTTTCACTTCCCCCACCAAATCCAAACCTGCTTCTTCTGTTAAATTCCTGAGTTAAAAATAACCCTGTTTTTCAGTCACCTGATGCAAACATCCCTGCAAACATCCCTGCATGCCTCATCCTTTACCCTCAACCACATTCAATCAGAAATCTGGTCCTGTTATTTTTTACCTCATAAATATATTGGGAGAAATCTGTTTCATTTTCATCCTCACTATCCCCACCTTCATGAGGCCCTCTTCACCACACCCCATTTTCAAAACTGAGCTATGAATAATCAGATGAAAGAATTAAGGTAATTTAGGTCCTCATCATCCCCCACGTGGACTATTGCACTTCCTGGAAATTGGTCTCCCTGCCACATTCCTCCACCAATTTGCTATCTTTTCTTCAACACCCACGTCATAGCCATTCACACTTCTGTGTCCTTTATAAAATATTCCCTCTACTCATATGCATCTAATGCCTCCCTTTTCAGTGGAGCCTTCCTGGTTGAGTTAGTTTCCTTTCTTCTGTGCTCCTTTAGCATCTCTCTGTTTATATCCCAATGAACTTGCTCCTCAAACTGTGGTCCATTGGTCCACAGTCTCTGTGCCTGGGAACCTGTGAAAAATATAGAATCTCAGGCTCTACCCCAGACCTACTTAATCACAGTCTGCATTTTAAGGAAATCCACTGGTGATTCTTATGCACATAAATGTTTGGGGTGTGTGACTAGAGATGATATTATCAGAGATCTGGATCTCTGTCTTTTACACTGAACTCTGAGCTACTCTAGATGAGAACCATGTATTTTATTTCTGAATCCCCTAACAAAGTGTCAGTATATGCTGAGCACTTACAGTATGTAAATGAGTGAAAGAGAAAATGAAAACAGGTGGTTCAGTGGTCACCCAAGTATTAGTGGCAAAACCAGGACTCCCCAGGCATGTACCTATCAGAGACTTTCTACCACCCATGCTGTGCCACTTACAACATGTCTTTCTCTTCCATATCTAAACCTCAGAGATGTTGAATGACACACAGTCACAAGGCTATTTTAAGTGGCAAAGAGGGCACTAGAATACAAGGTTTTCTCTTGACACTTAGTTGAGGATCTTTCCACTGTGTCATTTGGCCTCTCTGTGTCAGAAGAACAAGTGAAAAACATATTAATTGAACTTCTGTTCTCACAATTCAAGTTTCAAAGAGCATCTGTCATGATGAATAAAAATATATTTGTATTTCCCCAGTGTGCTTCAACTCAGTCAGTCCTGGGTTACAGTCCAGTAAGCCAAGCTCAGTGAACATGTTGATCTCAAAGTTAAAGGAGAAACCCTAACTGAAAAACAAAAAGAAGTAAGAAATAATTATAAATAGAAACATAATTGGCCAATTTGATTTTTTCTATCTGGTTCAGTAATTTACAGCTTGTAACATTAAGTGTATTTTTATAGTACATTTTAAAAGTGCTTGATATATAATGATTAGAAACTTTCACTTAAGACATATTTATATGCCAAATGCCACATTTACTTATGTATTTCCAGTGTGCTTGAATATTTTGGGAAGGAAACAAATAGGACTTTTATATAATTGCCCCCAATATGCTTTGCTTTGTTTCACTTTTGAAGTAACAACTGTATTATGCAATCCTATTCACTCATGAAGGCAGCAAATATTTATTATAGGTGCATTATGTGCCAGGCATGGTCATAGGCTCTGCCCTCAGAAAATTCTGCCTCCAAGAATCTTATGGATAAATGGGGAGAAAGCCAAAGAAGCAAGCAGTTACAGTGAATTTTTAGGAAGGCAGGTGAATACACAGGGCATCTAGGCAGAAAGAGCAGCTGGTCCAGGCATGGGAGACCAGAAAAGTCTTTGCAAAGATGACCATGAAGCTATGTTCTAAAAAAGAATAGAATTTAATTAGGCAAATTACGCAAGATGGGACTTTCCAGATAGAGCAGCTACATGTGCAAAGACCCTAATCCAAGAGAAAGAATGGAAGGTTCAAAATAGCTGCAAGTAGTTCAATATAGCTCAAGCAGAGCTTAGCTGGTGCAAAGGAGGGAATGGTGTGGAGAGTGAAGAGGGTTAATGCTGGACAGAAAAGCAAGGGCAAGATCGTGAGGGGTGCTGAATACCCTACAAAGGAATTTGGATGCCATTCTCAATAATAAGAGTAACACGTAATGCATTTCTGCAAGTTTCAATTACAGAAATGTGGGCTCCTCATTGTTCTAAACTTATCTCACTTTGTCTTTGGAACTGGTATATGCTCTAGGTACTGTTACTACTCCTGATTTTATATTGATAGATAATGAAAGTGTGGCAAGGAAACGTAAAAGTATATTAGCAAACTTGTGCAGCTGGGTGTTAATTGGAGCTGGGCTTTTAAAAGTGATGGGAAGGGGCATGAGGTAATTTTTGTTTTGTAAAGATCATTCTGGCTTCAGAGTGAAGAGAGAATTTGTGAAGATATTTCAGTAATCCAAGTGAAATAGGACAAAGACCTGAACTAAGTTGAGGCAACAGGGAGGAAAGAAATAGATGCGTAGAGAGATGTTTCAGGGGCTAGGACAGGACTTAGTGTTGGGTCGTTAAGGTGTGAGGCCAAGTATGTGACCAGATGGACTTCTCCAAACAGGCTTGAGTACCGGATTTTAGGATGTACACAACCAAATATGCATTTTCCATGACCATATTTTTCATTAAAATGACTAAAATAAACATCAACTAATCTCTAATTGATGACACATAATTTGAATAGTGACATACTTTAAATGAATAAATTGAAAGACCTAGGTTTCACTTTATAAAAAGTATGTAATCTAACTACGATGTCGCTTCATTCTTATCTTATGTTGTTTAGAGTACAGCTCTCTCTCTCTCTCTCTCTTCTTTTCCTGCCATTCTAATTCCTCTGGAGAAGAACCTCATCTGTGACTATTCTCCCAATGCTGGTAGGAACTCAAAATTCAGGTTGTTCCCTGCAAGTTTCAATCTATCTTTGATAGATGACTCAGATTCCAGGTTGTGAATATCTTCCTTGATCCCATTCCTCTTTCTACCTTGTCTCTAGTTTTCCTATTTCGTGTGCCAGTTTCTACACTTGGGCTTTTCACCATGCAATGCCTGCCATTCACATACATTTGAACCTTGGCCCCTCTAGCTAAGGATCCATATTACCAGCTGCCAAGCCAA
This sequence comes from Globicephala melas, assembly GCF_963455315.2. Lineage (NCBI taxonomy): Eukaryota > Metazoa > Chordata > Mammalia > Artiodactyla > Delphinidae > Globicephala > Globicephala melas. The sequence goes on along the minus strand of NC_083320.1, from coordinate 66,857,240 downwards.
TGTTTTCAGCTCATTAACTTGTTCATACTTAGTGATCTTTTCTCTTCTGCTCTGAGGGTTTTTGTGTTCTTTTGTAATATTGATAATGTTATGAGAAAACAAACATTTTTCAGACACTATGTTGTTTATGAATCTTACCCATAATCTGTATTAAAATGTCAACTAATTAGTATTCTTTAGTTTTGACCAGTGGCCTAGTCCATTTCTAAAAGACACCTTTGAACTTTTAGAACTTTTGTCACTTATTCTCGTGATGTGCCTGTCCTTTTTCCCTGGATGTATGGCCAACTTTGAACTCTCCTTCAATATCACATCTTCACCTCCTTATCATTAAAACAATTATCCTTGTGTGTTTCTATTTCAGGTCTTCACCCAGCTTTTAATCCTGCCTGTACTTTTGGTTCTGGTCTTCCATATTCTGACCAGTTCCACAAGGGCCAGTGTTCAGGGCCAATGTTATTAATAGCTATTAATCCCCATTTTAGATTACATCATTATTAGAATAGCCAAAATTATCATAGTACATCAGCATATTTTAAACATAATCTATCAGTAAAGAGAAATCTATCAGTAAAAAAAAATTTATATTAATAAGAAGACAGAGGAATACTTATTGCATTTATGAAAACCTAAAAACATACAAAATGACAACTTTCACCAGGACAAGGATCAAGAAGGAGCTAATATATTCTTTGTTATTAATTGTCTTAATAATTGTTATCAATTATTATAAATTAGAAGAATATAGCAAATCAGTGCCCGTTTTGAAGAATACAGGATCAAGGGTAAAATGGTTGACCGATAGTAAAAAGAAAAGATAGTGGATTTAGAAAACACTGTAAATTCAGAAAGGGTAACAAAGAAGATGAAAATTCCTAGCAGAGATTAAAAGCAAAAGCAAATATACTAATTAAAATGCCACTATCTTTGTATCTTTATCATTAACTTTTTTTTTTTTAATTTTTGGCTGTGTTGGGTTTTTGTTGCTGCACACGGGCTTTCTCTGGTTGCGACGAGTGGGGGCTACTCTTTGTTGCGGTGCGTGGGCTTCTTATTGCAGTGGCTTCTCTTGTTGCAGAGCACGGGCTCTAGGTGCGCGGGCTCAGTAGTTGTGGCACACGGGCTTAGTTGCTCCACAGCATGTGGGATCTTCCCAGACCAGGGATCGAACCTGTGTACCCTGCATTGGCAGGCAGATTCTTATCCACTGCACCACCAGGGAAGCCCTTTATCATTAACGTTTAAAAAATCATTTCATTGGGAGATTTTTGTTATTCACCAATGTCTGATTTCACTGTTTATTGCAGGGGTTAGCAAACTACAGCCGGAGGGCCCACAAGCTAAGAATGCTTTTCACATTTTTAAGTGGTTGAAGAAAATCAAAAGAATAATATTATTTTGTGATACGTAAAAATTAAATTCAAAATTCAGTGTCCGTAAAGCTTTGTGGGAACACAGCCGCACTATTTGTATGCTTTTGCATTGCAATGGCAGAGTTGAGGAGCTGCAGCAGAGACCATATGGCCAGGAAAGCCTAAAATATTTACTATCTGACCCTTTACAGAAAAGTTTGCCAACCCCTGATTTTGCAACTAAAATAAGTTTCATCTTACTTGACAAGACCTTTTAACTAACATTATTTTGTAAGTATTCATTCTCCAAAGCACTAGATGCCTGATAATTGTATAATATATAAATATGTAAGTGAATAAAACAACTCACTTCCTATACAGATTATCAGGTCAATTACCAGTCTATATAAAAACGGTGACTTTTTTGGCATATGTGGCAGTTGAACAGTCTGTAAAACTTATCTAAAATATTCTATTGCTTGCTTATTAATTCCTGGATGCTTCTCTGGAAAGTTCTTTTTAAGGGACACAATAAGGTTGGTTTGGATATAGGAAATAGGAAATAAAATAGGAAATAAAAATCCTCAGAAATCCTAAAAAGAAACAGAGAATAGTGGCAAATGAATAAAGGGGTCTACATAAAAAGACTGTCATTTTTATAGCACATAAGAATGTCACTTCAGCAATAAATGTGACCCCTAAAAATGACATGTATTTTTGGAACAAGTTTACCATGTTTGGTTGAACTTGACGCCAGTATGTAAAGGCCACTGAAACAGTCCCTTCAGCAAATCTATTGTATTTACATAGGTCATCAATGTACTCTGTCACTTCATTTAACCTTTTAAAAAATACAAGAGATTTTGGTTTTGTTTACATATACTTGGGAATTGACAACTATACAGTATATACATCAAAGGTCAACACAGTTTCATGTATAAAAAGTTAACACAAAGCAAGCTATGTCTATATTAACCAACAGACTTTATTAAAGTTTAGGAAGAATATTTTTGCTAAACTGAATTCGAGACACTAATAAAATAAATTAACAAAATTATAGGAATATAATAGGAATGAAGAGGAGGTTTAAAAACTCATAATCCAAGGGCTTCCCTGGTGGCGCAGTGGTTGAGAATCTGCCTGCTAATGCAGGGGACACGGGTTCGAGCCCTCGTCTGGGAGGATCCCACATACCGCGGAGCAACTGGGCCCATGAGCCACAACTACTGAGCCTGCGCGTCTGGAGCTATTGCTCCGAAACAAGAGAGGCCGCGATAGTGAGAGGCCCGCGCACCGCGATGAAGAGCGGCCCCCGCTTGCCACAACTAGAGAAAGCCCTCGCACAGAAATGAAGACCCAACACAGCAAAAATAAATAAATTAATTAATAAACTCCTACCCCCAACATCTAAAAAAACAAAAAACAAAAAAACACTCTGAGTACAGAAAGAGCTTTAGGAAAAAAACCCCTCATAATCCAAGAAGGCGTTATATATTCTATAATTTCTGTGCTTAGTGTATTTATTTATTTTAAAAATATATCTGTTCAGCCTGCATCCATCACAAGCAGAGTAGTGTGGCTAAGCCCATGGGCTGTGGTAAGAAAAGACCTGAGTTCAAACGTCAGCCCATCTCTAACTAACAGGATGTACTTAGGCAATGTAACTTTTTTTTGTACCTCAATTTTTCTCCCTAAAAATAGATGTAATAATATGCCCATGTCGTAAAGTTAACTAACACAAATGTTAGTTCACTGTCATGATCATTTTATGCCAGGCCCTGTGTGAAGAATTTTAACACAGTACAAGTGTGAACATTTACTCTCTTCTTGATTTTTCTATCAGCTCATGAAGTAGATCATTATTACTGGTCCCTTCAGCTGTGATTTTTTTTTTTTTTTGTAATGTTGGTGAGAAAATGAAAATGTTCCAAACAACACTGTGTCACTTGTGAAATTTACCCATCATCTGTTCGTATTAAATCTTCAACTAACCAGTAATCTTTGGTTACATCTATGTGATAAAATATAACAGCCATTGTCTGACATAATATGGAGATTTAATATAGCTGGTTGGAAGGCAACTTCTGAATGCATATTCCTGCTGTGCGAGCTTCCCTGTAGCCATGGAGCCAGCACCACAGCAAGATGGAGGGAGCCAGTCTGACTGTAAGCTTCACAGAATAAGATCCTGTTTTGACCTGGTGCTGGCTTGAGGAGACTGGAGCACACCCAGTGGTCACATCCAGGACCTCACTAGGAATTTCCCTTACACAGACATGACTCAAGTCGGGTAAATAAAACCAAAAGTCCCCAAGTATGGCAACTTCATGTTGCTAGATGAGCAGCCATTTCTGAATGCCTATTCCAATTGTCTGATTTTTCTGTCATAACCCTGTTTGGAACTTTGGATCTATCCTATGGTATAGCAAACTGCAGAATTTTGGCCAGTCCTATTTTTGTCCAAAGTGCAAACATGCTTCTCTGAATTTACAAAACATTGCTCTGTTGTGAGGGATGGACTCTGGGAGCCACCACGAGTTAAGTCTTCGAAGATTTGGTCTTGGTTCAGTACAGGCTGCCAAAAGATGGATGAAGGGGGATTCCCTATAAGCTTGAGAGATTCCCTAATAGAATCACTGTGAAAGGGGAAGCCAGACAGTCCGGAGTGTCATCATCTTTTCCTCCGAAGCATATTTGTGATCTTTCCCAAAGAGGATAGAAAAGATTCCGTGTTGTCTTGAAAAGGTTGAATCATCCTCAGAGGTGACGTCTAGGCCGCTGAAGGAATGACTCAGATGAGAGAATTCAATGGGAAGCACCCAAATTTCCTCATGGAGAACCTTGGAACCAAGTCTCTCATGAAAAGATTTCTATACCAAGAACCCACACTCTTTTGGGAAGGATGTTTCTTGAATTTGCTGTTTTCCAGGCTATAGGCTATCTCCAGACGATGAAACTGTGTTGGAGTTCAGAAAACAACATGAGACCGTGTAAAAAAAAAATTTTTTTAATCCCCAAATTTCTGCACACACAATGGAAAATTGGATGCATAACCATTAAATTTCACCAAGCTTTGTTCAATAATCTTTCATTATATACACACATTAAAACAATCCATTTGTAACTTCAAAAAAATTAGCCAACTTGGTTTACTAAGAGTTTTCTTAATATTATAAAGCTAGTGCAGTGGGTACTGCCAAGTCCTAGTAGGCATATGGCTCCACCACGTGGATGAGCCTCTGCAAAGAACACTGACAATCATTTTTAAAAAGAAGTTAGTTCTAATGAAAATCAGAGATCAGAGGCCAAGCCCTCTTATTATAGATGAGAAAAAAGAACTCGAGAGGTTAAATGATTTACCCAGTCACACAGCAACATTAAGGCTAGAAGCTTGGGGCTCCTTTTATTAAAGTAGTTGCTTGAACTAATTAAGTCTTACTGTTAATTCATCCATTCATTCATTTTAATTATTAAATAATAATTATTATTAAATAATCAGATTAAGCATGTTCAATAGGTATATGCTTTATTTTTGCCTGCCCATAATCTAAGCCCCGTTTTTATTTGGTAGGATTCCTGTTGTGTAAGTGTGGTGAGGCAGAGTCCCACTTCCCTCTGGGGAACTAGAAGAAGCATTCATCCCCTCTTCTCACCCCAAGAGCTAAGAAGCAGACATGTCATTAAGTTTGGCCAGCAGGAAGCTCTATATGGGAATGTTGGATCTGTAGAAAGTGACAAAATCAGGGGTAGTTAGGGGTTGTTCTGGAGGTGATTGAACAGTTAAGTCAGTCACAGCGGTGGTAGGTCTTCATGTTAGCAGCAGCAGCCAGGATCCAGTGCGGGCACTGTTAGTGGAGATGTTCTCTCCAGGCTGATCCTGAGATATGAGCTTAGCTACATTCTCTGCTTCCCAGTCTCTAATTCAGGGCCCTTTTCTGAGCTTGGTTCTTTAGCCCTCTTATGGACTGTCTGAGCCAACCTTTTTTCTTCCAGTGAAGTCCTTTTCTGCTTAGTAGGATCAGAGTCAGTTTCTGCTGTGCAACCAGGACCCCGATTTAAACAGAAATTGTTACTAGTAGTGAGTTGCAGCACAGAATCTTGGTGAAATTGGCAGGATCCAGGGCTTTTATCTGGCTTTGTTGAGGGTGAAGGAATTTAAAATTCTAGTCATTTTAGAGATAGAATTTAGATCTGCCTTATTCTACTATGAAAAAGTGAAACTGCTAATTAACTTATTTCCTGTGGTCACTGGGAGTGAAATACTATCACCCTGTGGCTGTCATGCTATGTGGTTGCCAAGAGAGGCCACATGTAATTACTTCAGTCACCAGTCCTCGTCCTCGAGTCAGCCCAGTGTAGGTACCAGATATGTGAGTGAAGGAGCTTTCAGATGCTTCCAGCCCATAGTCATTGAGTCATCCCCAGACTCAAGACTTCCTAGCTGAGGCAGCAGACATCACAGAGCAAGGGAAAGCCATCCCCAGTGTTCCACCTGAATTCCTTACCTACAGAATCCATGATCATAATAGAATGATTGTTTTAAGCCACTAAATTGTAGGTTAATTTTATATGCAGTAAAGATAATCAGAACAAGAACCTATACCAACTCAGTGGCTAATGAACTAGCTGGACAGCCAGACAGTTGGGAAGAGTAGGGTTGGAGATTATGGAGGGAGTTTGGGGAAAGGGTATGTTGAACAGATAAGGTGATCCACTCAGTAAATATAGGTTAACCTCCTTTCTCAGCAATGCCAGCGGATTCATGAACCAAATGTTTATCATAGAGGGAATGAAGATTATCTGCAGTTACAACAACATGGAGTTCTCATCAGTGGCCATCCGGCTACCGTGAACACTCCATTTTTCTAGTATCAGTAACTGATCATGGGCTTCTAAAAAGCATTATACCTAGAGAGACCGAAGAATAATTTGATATCAAGTTGTCTACAGGGAATACCTATCATCTTTATGGAATGGGGAGAAGTGAGCAGCAGTTTTTCCTTATTGCAGTAGGTATTTATTCTGAATTTGTTTTTGCTTTCCCTGATCATTCTTCTCTGTCATTATACCATCTGTAGATTAATTGGTTGCCTTATGCAAGGCGATGGTACCCCACACTAAATAGATTCAGTTTAAAGGAACTCATTTTTTTTTAAAGAAATAAGGAAGGCAATGGGTTAATATTCAAGGGATTCATTGATACTACTGCATACCCCATTACTAGAAGGAACTAGTCACTGAGTCAGATAAGCTTAACAGAGAGTCAACAGCGTGGGCGGTTGATGTGTTTTCTTGCAGGATACGGTTTACATTTTGAACAAACGATTGCCACATGGATTTTTTTTCCACTTGGTCAGAATATTCAAGTCTAGAATTGTAGGGTTTAAAACTGGAATGGAGGTTCTCAGGATTATATTTACTAACTCACTTGCCAACTGTTTGTTTTCTATCCTTTTGATTTTGGCTTCTGATGGAATAGTAACATGAAGGTTGGAATTCCATTGAATTGGAAGCTAAGGCTGCACCTGATCAGTTTGGGTTCTTCATGCCCTATGGAAGCAGGCAAAAACAAAAAGTAGAGAGAAAAGATTATTACTGTTGTTGCTGTGTTACTATGTTTGTCAGTTCCACTTAAGGGAAAGTAGACTTACTGCCACAGTTGTGGGTGGAAGAAAATGTCAGTGTACTGCAACCTGATTTAAGCAAGGCTACCGGGGGCTCAGATCCCTCACCATATTGGGTAAAGAATCATTGAGATTCAAACTGAAGGCAAGGAAAGTGGAGTGGAGGAAGGGAGTCACAAAATCCAGTTAAGGCCTCAGCTGAAGAACCCATGGTTGATTACCTTTGCTGTATCATGTTGCTTTGTTGGTGCTGCTGTTTGTTTGTTTGCAGCCAAGAATTCTGATTGGTACAGTCTCCAGATTTGCCATTGACTCATTTTTCTGGAAAATGACAGAAAAATCATAGTCCAATTTAAGTTTATAACTATTAGAATAATATAAATTTACATCAATTTTAATTATATTACTTTAATTATAGTTCTAGGAAGAATTATTATATTTCAAGTAAACAGGTGTATAAAAATTTCAAAATAGAATTTATTCAATTTAAACATTTATTTGATTTAAACATTTCAGGTAATGAAGGGTAGTGACATGGGAAATTATTAATTTTTAGTATCATAGTATTTTTTATGATTAAAAATATTTATTTCTCAGCTTCATATAAAATCTTTTCTGTATTAACTATAATAATGACATTTCAACTAGTCTCCACCATGAAAATGAGCTCCTTTCTTAAATATTCTTTTCTTTAAATATTTTTAAAATTAATTTTTGGCTTCGTTGGGTCTTCATTGCTGCACGCAGGCTTTTTCTAGTTGTGGCGAGCAGGGGCTGCTCTTCGTTGAGGTACGCAGGCCTCTCATTGCAGTGGCTTCTCTTGTTACAGAGCACAGGCTCTAGGCATGCGGGCTTCAGTATTTTTGGCATGCGGGTTCAGTAGTTGTGGCTCACAGGCTCTAGAGTGCAGGCTCAGTAGTTGTGGCACACGGGCTTAGTTGCTCCGCGGCATGTAGGATCTTCCTGGACCAGGGCTCAAACTCGTGTCCCCTGCATTGTCAGGCAGATTCTTAACCATTGCACCACAGGGAAGTCCCTTAAATATTCTTAATAATAAAGTAATTGAGTATGAAATAGAGTATCACTACTTTAGTATATTAAATTAAGTAGCTTATTACTGGGGAAAAGAGTGTCAAATTTTTAATTCTAAGCATTTTTCATTACTGAAGAGACTATAGCTCACCATGATCTTTAGTATATTAAAATAACATAGATATTTTGAGTTTTAAAAAATGATAACCAAGCTATGGGATGGAAATAAGCATTTTATGAATGCTAAAATTATTTGCTACCAGAAAGGAAAATAAATTCCTGAAGGATACAAGCTTAGGATCATACAAAGAAAATAATGATTTGGGGTTGTTGGAGTCTTTCAAAATAAATTGGTAGTTATGTAAGAATATTATTTCAGTGTTTACAGAGTAATTTATCACAGAAAAATGTTCAATTAAGATCCCAGAATGATTTACCACAGACATTTTAGGCATATCCAAACATTTCCACATAAATTAAACATGATGTAATTGAGTGTTACATTAGCAATGCACCAGTGTTGATTCATGTGGAAATCCCAGACGTTTCACTGATTGCTATCCTTTCACTGTGTATTAATGTAGATGTCATAGGTATTTTCATGAGGATCATGTGGTAAATCAACTTTAATGTACTATTTTAAAGATTGAAGCAGTTTTCAAGGTGTCATAGTCTATTTATGCAGATTTATATACTGTTTAGAATTTAATTTGCAAATAAGTACTATTAGGATTACTTCAAGTAAAACCATGTATTTAAATAAGTCATTTACCCATGCTAACTCTTTGTGTTTACTAACACGTGACTTATTGTCTGTTAAAAAGTGATGCTTTTTTATGGCTATTCATTTTGGATATTTTAGCATAAACATAACTAAAGCAGTAGGCTATTGCGTAATTCTGGTCTTTTGGGTTTCCTAATGATCACACAAATTATTTAGCCCCTCTTTACTTATTTATATCTAGATGTTCACCCAAAACAATTTAGGGTAGATTATTAACAATTTAGGGTATTATTATTGAGATTATATCTAGATGTTCACCCAAAACAATTTAGGGTAGATTATTTATATCTAGATGTTCACCCAAAACAATTTAGGGTAGATTATTATTATAGAGAGAGATTATTATTTAGGGTAGTTTTTTTCACATGTAAAATTTTTTTAACTTTTTAATTAATATGTGTTTTTAAACAAAGTAAATGAAAACTAAGAATGGAAAAGTTAGATGGAGCCAGGAGTGAGGTTAATATCTAAAAAGCAGGCACTTGCGAGTGATGAACAGCAAATTTGGCTCCAAGCTCTCCAGCAGCCAGATGTTCCTTAAATAGCTTGGGGCCGTCTTTACACAGAAGCCAAAACCAGTGTGAATGACCTTGAGGCTGCTCAGCCTAGCTTAGTACGGTATAAGGAGATTACAAGTGGACCATGCTTTACACAATAGATTTGTTACCGAGAAACTGTGCAGAAAGGGAAATTTTGTACATGGAATCATGTTATAAATACACTCGTGGAGGGATCATAAATGGTTCCTTTTAAAGAAAACCGACAAATGACTCCTTGTGTAACGTGGAACTAATACACTTAGTTCTCTTATGAGTTTAGGATTTTTAATATTGGATTTTCTGAAGAGTCAGTGTGTAATATCATAAGGCTATCCTCTCATCTCAGTATCATGGTAGTAGAAATATTTAATGTATGCCCTGAATTTTTCAGGGAATGGGTTTAGTCTATGTGTAAAACCCTCTAACTTCTGTTTTGTTGTGTTTTGTTGTATTTACCATGTTTCATTGCTTTTGTTCAATTTTCTGAGTGCATATGGCAACCTACAATCTAAATTCCTTTGTGCAATACACATATATTTGAAAATATAAACACACACATCTATAGTCATATTCAGAGATAACCCTAACATTCACCAGTTATTGTCTACCATGGTAAACTCTAGATATTGAACCAGCTATCACTTAAAATATCTTCATTTTTTTTTAAGTTTTGCTTTTAGTAAAATGGATAATCTTTTATGATCTTTGAAATAAAAACAATCAATTAGAGACTTTACTCCTAAAAGGAGCCTTAAAAAGTATCAGTTTCCTATTTTGCAGGTGAAGAGCACAGGATGCGAAGAGGATACAGTCTTGCTGCCTGTTGTATCCTAGGGCCCCACATTGAGCCTAATACATAGTAGCTTCTCGGTGAGTATTGTTAAGTGAAGGTGAAGGATTTGCATATTATTTCATAATGACACTGCTCAAGTGTCACCTATCATGGTTAAATTAAGCCTCAGAAGTACCCTTACACGTTACTTGTGAAAACAGAGAAACATGACTTACATGTCACCTACGAAAACAGAGAAACAGAAAATGTAACAGTGTTACATTCCCATTTGGAGAAGCGTAAGTTTTTGTAATGATATCTGGTATTTTTAAATGCTAAAAGAACTAAGTTAAGAAAAGAGTCAAATTAGAGTTTTTGCCTATAATAAAAACTTCATAACAAAATGAAAAGTCCAATTTCTACTTATATTTATTAAGTTGAAAAGTGCTTTAGGGCAATGATCCACTTGAACTGAAAATGTTTCAATATGGATAACTCAGAAAATAAATCACTGGCAACACAAAATGATGATATAATCACTGCAAACAGACTAAGCAGCAGATACCTGGCTAGTTTACTCCACACAAATGAAAAATAGAAATACTATTCAACCATATGACAAACTATGTACACTAAGTGACCAAAACTATTTTAAAAACAGATGAAAAAGTATGGTTAATTTCCCCACAAGGCATTTATTTATACTGTATAAATATAAAGAAATTTAAAGCATTGACTCTGTTTACAACAGAATTTGAATAAAAGACAGGAATAATTAGAAGATGTTCTTAATGACGCAAAACCATTAACTTTTAGTTCTTCTGAGAAATTATTTAACCACAACCATAAACTTAGCCATAACCACTTAACCATAAAAGTGCTGTTTAAGAGCTGGAGTCAAGTTAACCTTCATTTATATCCACTACTGAAAATGCAATTATAGCCAGTCAGCCAGGGAATCTTTAAAAGAAACACAAAACAGGGTGAGAGTAGAAGTGCACTAGTGAATTAACTGTAAATAACATATAGAAATAAAGGGTAAAATAATTATATAAAGATGGAAGGTAAAGAAAAAAAAGTACTAAAAAGTATTGAAAAGGGGGCCTTAAAGCCCTATGATGATCAAGGAAAGAAATTTGTAAGAGGAAGGAGGAGAGGGGCAATATAAATGTCTGCTATATTTGAAGGAAGAAAAGGAAGAGAGGGAGGGAGGGAGGGAGGGAGGAAGGGAGGGAGGGAGGAAGGAAGGAAGAGAGGGAGGGAGGAAGGAAGGAAGAGAGGGAGGGAAGGAGGGAGGAAGGGAGGAAGGGAGGAGGGAGGAAGGAAGGAAGAGAGGGAGGGAGGAAGGGAGGGAGGAAGGAAGAGAGGGAGGGAGGGAGGGAGGGATAGAGGGAGGGAGGAAGGAAGGAAGAGAGGGAGGGAGGGAGGGAGGAAGGAGGCAAGAGAGAGGGAGGGAGGGAGGGAGGAAGGAAGGAAGAGAGGGAGGAAGGGAGGAAGAGAGGGAGGGAGGGAGAGAGGAAGGAGGCAAGAGAGAGGGAGGGAGGGAGGGAGGAAGGAAGAAAGAGAGGGAGGGAGGAAGGAAGGGAGGAAGGAAGGAAGAGGGAGGAAAGGAGGGAGGGAGGAAGGAAGGAAGAGAGGGAGGGAGGGAGAGAGGAAGGAAGGAAGAGAGGGAAGAAGGGAGGGAGGAAGGGAAGAAGGGAGGGAGGGAGGGAGGAAGGAAGGAAGAGAGGGAGGGAGGGAGGAACGAAGCAAGGGAGGGAGGGAGGAAGGAAGGAAGAAAGGGAGGGAGGAAGGAAGGAAGAAAGGGAGGGAGGGAGGGAGGGAGGAAGGAAAGGAAAGGAGGGGAGAAGAGTATGATCTCTTGAAGTGAAATCTTATTGCAAATTGAAGACCCTACTCCAGAAGTTTGTTCTTAGTCTCTTTTCTCACCAGAGTGGCTATTTCAGAGATGTAAACTCTAAACATGGCAGCTCTCCTTAAAGGCAAATGGCAAGGAGTTTCGTTTTTGATGTATTTGTTTGGTTGGTTTCTGACACTGGGGGTGGGAAAAGGAAAATCTACCTGCTCTTCTAATGACAAAGAAAACTCTTCATCCATTTATTTATCTTATTTGTCAGTTCTTTTGCCTATCTCAAGCAATATTTAAAGAAATTTAAGAAGAAAAAAATCACCTAGTCCTTATTCCTATTTTAATTCCATTATTCAACATTACCTTCTAGTTTATTCACATCACATAGTATAATCAAAGTAAACAGATCATCTAGTGCCCTACTTTTTAACGTCTTGTTTTTCCATATTATACAGTTCATGATTATAATTACTTCAGGGAACAAAATATTCCATGGATGTTTTACTTATCTATTTGTCTCTTGTTGAACAATCAGTATGTTCCTTAGGTTTTATTTATAATTAACACTATATTTGACTTCTCTCTCCATTTATGTTTTTTTTCTTTATAATTATTACCTTAGAATAAATTCGCAGGAATAGGGGGAACTGTGCCAAATATTATGAATATTTATAGTGCGCTTCGTAAATGTTGCCAAATTGTTCTCTAAAAGGAATATACAAATTTACGCTTCCATCAGCAATATCTGAACATATCAGTTTTCCCCAAAAGTTGACAGCAATTTCCCTTTATCATTTGACCACACCCATGCTTTGGGATGTTTCTCTCACTATCCAAAAGGGATGAGTAGATGAGCTTGGAAAGCATGGAACTTTTCATTTAACTCAGTTTGGAATGACTGAAGGATCTTGTTTTCATTCAATAGCCACATCCACTCAATGAAATATTATGCAGGAATAAATAAGGATAAACACAAATGCTACACAGTAACATAAAAAACACATTCTGGAATTCAGTTCAAAGGAAAAGGAAGACTTAAAGGGTTTGGCTTGTCCACTTATGTTTCCAAACCCACACCATCTGAGAGACGGCTGTGTATACTCAGCCTTGTTTCATGCCAAAGACTTTCTTGCAACACACTCTGTTTCCAAGGGTAACACGAATCTATTTTTCCAAGAACACTGCTTGCTGCCTAACCATTTCTAGCTACCTACAAAGTTCAGAAGAAATGGATCGAATATGAGGCCCTGTAATGTTGCTGGATGGGCATAATAAGCCACTTGGGAACATTCTTTCTGAAAGAATAGGGCATCTAATTCTTTCCCTGGTATTTATCTCTGTGGTCCTTTTCTAATTAATTGCATTTAAATTGTTAAAATTTAAGTGCTTTTTAGAATGTTTGACTTAAACTGTACTATTTGCAAAAATATCTGCTCAATATTAAACTCTTCTGTATTTGTTTATGTATGGTCAGGCCTTTCAAGATGGCTGTTCTCTTGCTCACTGATCAACTAGGCCCTGCTTCAACTAGGCCCTGATCAACTAGGCCCTGCTTCAACTAGGCCCTGATCAACTAGGCCCAGCTTCTCTCACATGACTCTCCAATCCTGTTAATTATAGGGCCTAATTAACTGCCTACCTGCTTGCACCATGCCCCAACTGCCGGTGCCCCTAGTAACTGAGCCAACCTGACGTCAATTCCCCTTCTAGATTGTGGCCTCCTCCTGGCTCCCCCCACCCGGGCCCCTCCTCCCGCCCTTGCTCCCGCCCCCAGGTAGCAAAGATGGCTGGCGTTTCCTGCTCAGTGTTTGCCGCGCACAGAACGCAGTGAGGTGTCGCTCCAGGACCTTGCTTCAGGCAGGTAAGATCCCCTCTCCAGTAAACCATTGGTGTCTCTGTCGCTGACTACGAACTTTTTCTTCCGTCTTGAGGCTGGCCGAGTGAGTACAAGGCTTGCAGCCTAACAATTAGTGAGCCAGCCAGGTGGCCGAGGAAACTCCCGTGAGCGCTGAGATGCCGGGAAATCAGGACGGGGAACAGAAAGTTGCGGGGTTAAGGTGGCTGGTCTCTAGCTTGTGGAGCCCCGTGGCAGCTGTTTACCATGAGAGATGTCTTTCTCTCCCATTATGCTGATGAAATCCTGTTAACCTCAGAGCCTCTTTCCAGTTGAAAAGTAGCAGCCCCATGCTTGTGACTCATCTGAGTGCCCAGGGATGGCTGGTGAATACAGACAAAATGCAAGAACCTGGATTATCAGGTACCTGGCTGTTAGCTAGTTGGGTACGATGAGCATATCCCTGAGCCACCAGCCCTAAGCAAGACACAGGCTTTAGGGATGTTAACTCAGGGACAGGCTTGTGAATTGGACATGGCCAGTTACTCGGAAGTGTTTGTTAGGGGCCTGTGACAATAGCAAACTAATAAGAGTGCCCTTGGGCCTCAGGTCCCAGCCATGGAAGGGGACGGAACAATGATGTAGTGTGATGGAACACCAGCTAAATGCAGTCTACGATGCGCTACAACAGGTAAAAGACATTACAAGAGGTCTAGCCTAGTCGTGTAGCAACCCCAAAACCATTATTTGGGATCTAGAACAGCTGTGCATGCTATAAGACCCCCCCCCCCGCCCCCTCCGCCATGGACATTGATAAGAACCAAGGGATCCACCTTCCTGGCCATGAAGTTCAGGAATGGGCCAGTAAAAATGACATCCACTGGCATTTCCACCTGCCTTACAACCCCACTGCTGCCAGGCTACTTAAAACAACCATTAAGGTGGGAGCAAACATCCCAGTGCTTACACCACGTTAACCCAGAGGCAGCTGATCCAACACAATCCGAGTTCGACTGTTGACTACCAAAGGACTGAAGGCCCACTGCCAGTTATTGGCCAGGACCCTAACTTGCTTTTGCCCTTGCCACAGGATCTAGACCCAGAGGAACACCTTATAAAATGGGCCTGGGACTGGCAGGTAAGGCCCTGGTGGTTTGGGTTTACCACCCCGTGGTGAATAGGACTAGAAAGGGACTTAACAGAGCTCACCTGTCTCCTGCCGCGCCCCACCTAGGACTACTAGAGTAGTTAATCCGGGCTCCCTACTGGAGAAAGCCACAATTATATTAACCATGTGGCCTGTTATGCCGCTTCTTTATTATTTAGCACCGGCTATGGGCAGTGAGGATGGACAGGTGGGATCCTGCAGGCCAGGATGAAAACCGCAGGTAGAGACGGTATTATCTCAGAAGGCTGTTACTGCTTGTATTTTGCTTAGTGGTCATGATTTTCCCTGTATTGTGCCTGTTAAACGTCTTATATTTTGTCCTTAGTCTGAGTGGAGGGAATCTGTTTGCGGACTGGGTGACTGTGGTGGCGTCACTGTGCAGTGAGTTTGTTGGGTTGCTGTAGCTAGAGGAGTAAATCATCCTCCTTTGGACTTCCATGAAAAATTGACCTGATAAGCACATGGCCCCCAAAGATTGTCCCTCTCTTGGACTCTTGATTTTCTTTAGCTGCAGTTGTCTATTCGGTATGCGGGGTATTTGATTGTAGTGTACCTCTACCTACCTGACCCCAGGCATATCAGGGAAGAGGGGTGGACCCAGATGGTAAGGGTCGTGTAGGGGTGGAATGCATGGAGGCCATTCAAGATGGCTGTTATCTCTGTACGTCCCCTGCTCAACCAGGCCCTGCTTCTCTCACATGACTATCCAGTCCTCTTAATTATAGGGCCTAATTAACAGCCTGCGTGCTTGCCCCATGCTCCAGGTGCTAGTCTCCCTGGTAACTGAACCAACCTGACATCAATTCCCCCTATAAACGGTAGCCTCCTTTCCCCCTGAGTAGTGAAGACTGTTGCCATGTCCCTCCCACCGTCTGCACACGGTGACGTGTATGACCTTGGATAAGATGGATAAGATCCCCCTGTCCACTAAACCATTGATGTCTCTGTCGCTGACTCTGGGCTCTTTCTGAAGTCTTAAGGCTGGGTAAGTACAGGGCTTGCAGCCCAGCAGTTTACAAGAATGGACTCTAGAACTAGATTGATTGCATTCAAACCCCAGCTTTGTCACTTAGCTGTGAGACTTTGCATATTATTGATACTTAACCCGTCTTTGGCTCAGTTTACTCATCTGTAAAGTTAAGATAGTAATACCACCTGTTTCAGGACTGTTGTGAGGATTAGATCAGTTATAATATCCTAGTGTCTGGAATCACATAGTAAAGCATTCAATAAATTGTCTCTGAGGTTGTTGCATGAGAAACCTTTCTGTACTGTACTGGCTCCAAGAGCTCAAGACAAAACAGCTTGCTAGTGACCTTCATTTCCTCTCCTTGAATTGTCATTTTTCCATTTTAAATAATACACAACAAAGAATAATCACAATGGCTGACATGACTGAATGCTTATTGTGTACCATACACAGTACTGAGTGCTTCATGTGCATTATTTCACAAGTCATCACAATAACTCTGTGAAGTTGATACCAGTTTTCAGATGCAGTGACAGATGCTTCAAGAAACTAATGCCCAACACCAACTAACTAGGAAGTGGCAGAACTTGAACTTAAAAGCAGTCCTGCTTGTCAGAATATGTGCAGGAAAAGAGAAAATGTACTCAAGTCAGTGGTTTCTGGATCATAAAATTGGAGTGGTGATTTAAAATGTCTCTATAGCTATCTGTTATGTAATAAGAACATATTTCTCTGACAATAAGGCATTATTTAAATGTATTTCAAACCCTGTAGATATTAGCATTTCTACTTCACAATGAATAATAGTTCCTCTTATTGCTCACTCCTGTGAACTAAAAAGTAGTCTATCTTTGAATCAGTCTTTTTATCCTTTGCACAAAGCAGTTCTATTACGACTTTCTAAAAATGAATATAGTGTTTTAGAATCTGAATTCCAAATACTTGCTCTTAGCACAAACGTAACATGCACAGATTTTTTAAAAATCAAGTTAAAATCTAGCATCGCATTTAACTTGGCATCGTAAGGTCTCCTTGCTCTTACCCTTTATGTCCCTAAGGGAAATCCCCTGATAAGTTAGCATGGGGATCAGCAATAGACGACAGGCCAAATGGAAGCAGAAGCACAGCCTGGTGACAGAGGAGGCAGGTGTGTCCCACACTCAATCACCCTGTCTCAGAACTTTTACGGAATGGGGAAGAGGAAAGAAAGGCAGCATGTAGCAGATCAGATTCATGGTTAGTGGTCAACTAACACTTGTGCTACTGCCTGCCAGGTCCTAGGTGCTTTTACCAATATTTTCCCATTTAATATTCCAAGATCAGCGTGAAATAGGTATTAGTAGTTCTTCTTACAGGTAAGGGCAATAAGCCTCAGATGGAGCAGCTTAACCATGCAGATGATAGGTAGCAGACAAGGGATTTGAACCCTGATCCGCAAATGGCCTACACTTGTCGTTATATAACGCCACCAACCCATTCATGATTCCTAATGCCCAGAGGCATAAGAGGCGGTAATCTTATAGAAGCATTATATGTAAGAACGTAACCATAAATTGGAATGCTGTAACAAAATTAGTAAATAAAGAAGTATGGGGCTATTTGCACACCAGTCTGTACTTCCTTTGCCTTTTTATGTAAGAACCTATTCCTTGACTAAATGTTTTAGCTCAGATAGTGTTTGCTAAACCTATGATTCTTGCTATGGAGTGCAAGGCAAAATTTTATTTAGTAATGTATGATAAATAGTAGATCTGATTTATAATAAACAAATACTTGGACCCATAATATTACTGTAACTAGAACCAGAGTCCACAGATGTGCTAATTATTCCCTCCTCTGAGGTCTCTGGGAGGATGATAACCAAGTCTGTGACCCATCTCTAAGGCTCTCATCATCTTCCACATTTCTGTCAGTTTATTATTCTATATATCTGTCAACAGGGAGATTAAACAGAAGAAGAGTGTGGACTTATATTGCTTTCAGAACTTTATGAGGATAAGGACATTTTAGACAATGAAATGTTACCGAAGCGTGTTTTGAAGATTTTATTTTCCAAGAGGCTGAGCTGTCATTTGCCTGGAATGGTTCAGGACAGTTCTGCCTGGAGGCAGGACTATGGACTCATTAACCTTCTAGCCCTGCAACTCTGTCAGTCTCGATTCTCTCCACGGTTTCAATCAGATACAGCTGCCTCTAGCATCATTCTGGTTGGTTCAGTGTGGCTCTGTGCTCTTGCAGTTTTCCATATGGCAGGGGAAAAAAAAGCATCTTCAACATGTGTAGCTGTGCATGAAGCAGTGTGCATGGTGGAACTTTCCTTACTGAAAGGCTCAGCATAAAATATATTGATAGATGAGCACATTGGTATATAGAAGAGCACCGTGTGCCAAATATAGAAGATTCTTATTTCTCTTTGCGTATAGATGAATACACAGCTGCGGTGCTCTCAGGAGGCCTAGGAGTCAACTTGGTCCAAAGGAATGACTGTGCTATTTTTGCACTTTCCCTCACATTATTTCTCAAGGCTTGAGGGAATTTAAATGTGACTTACTTGGCAATGACAAGTCTCTGTCCCCTCGGTACCTCCCAAATGAGATCATTTACACAAGTCACCTCACCATAGCTCATTCTATCTCTTCATAGAGAAACAGTATCACTTAGGTGGAATCTAGATTTCAAGAAAGAATGGGTTTTTTCCCCTTAAAAATGACTACTTTAAAATGTTAAATTCATAGTACTTCTGTAATTTATTAAAATATATGTTCTCTGGAAGAGGCAAGGGTCATGTCATAGAACCTTAGTATTACTAATGAAGGAATTGAGGCTCTGAGAAATGACTTGGATAAGATCTCCCGGTAAGTTGGGAGCATCACCAGGACAAGAACCCAGCTCTCTGGTGTCCCGGTCCAGAATGCAACCCTTACTGCTTTCCTCAACACTCCTGAATGAAACTGATTTGAACAAAACCAATAAAATCTCTCCTTAGTTAAATATTACTGTACTTTTATCATGAAGTAGAGTTTTGAAACAAGCAAATGTATTTACTAGTACACATACGTTATTTCTTATGATTCTTAAAGAATTTTATTTATGAAACAATGAAATTCACCTATTCCCTTGGAAAAATCTATTAAAATGGAGACAGGTAATAATCATTACAATGAATTTGAATTTGGAGAAAGTGTCTGTTCGAAGTCCTTCTCTATAGAAGGAATAATTAAAGGCCTTGGAAGAGGTGGTGACTTGATTAGAGCCATAGTACTTTAGAGAGTGGGCACTTAATGAGGGTTTTAAAAATCAATTAACTCATTTATAGAAATTTCTAAGTCTGTAAGCCACTTTACAAATACTGTGAAAGATTTCTGTGCCTCCTCATGTATTTGTGTGTATTTCTGGCAGAATATGTTTAAATGGAAATCAAGACAGGTTTAAGCAAATTTAACCTAAATGATCCACATTTTCTTGATGTCTCTTTAGAATTGGAGGGAATTCTACAATAGTTGTATCAGGATTGAAGTTTGGTTATTGTCATTATCATGCTATCAATACAGTTGGCTATAACTATTTTCTTACATTTGTAGGGAGGTGGATCAGTATTTCTAATGAGAGAGAAGAAAATTTTAAATGACCTGTTTCTCACCTAGTCAAGATTTTAAAAAGCAATTTACTGAATTGGTCATTCATTCTTTCAACAAATACTTACATCGCATGCTTAATATGACAGGTAGTATAGAAGAATGAGGACTCAGTGTCAGAGTACCTGGGTTTATGTTCTGGTTTTCTGTTTACTAGATATGATCTTGGGTCCTTTGTTCCTCAATTTCTTCATTGGTAAGAATGGATGTAATAATACCTGTTGTTGTAGATTAAATGATTAATATCAGTAAAGCATTTAGAAGAGCGAATGGTAAGGGCAAAATGTTAACTGCTGCTGTTATTATGTATTATGGACTGTGCATGGAGGATAAACTAGGTATGGTTTTTCCCTCATGGAGAACAAAAGTTAGTAATGGGAAAATAATAAATAATTGGATAAATAACTTTTAAGGGAAGTATAATGTGAATAATATCACATGGATATAACATCTCTCTAAATGTTCATGTGTCACTTTCTTCTATTGCAACCAAGAGAAACCACACTTCACTTTGCTATTCCACACACTCCCTGGTGACTGAGTCTCAAAATCTTTGATATTTTTATGGTAAATTGTACCCTTTCAAGTGAGTAGCAAATGGAATTTCACATTAGGACCATTGTGTTGGGCAGACATCCTCAGAATAATTTATTTTTCCACTTCTCATTTCTTTATGACCACTTAAAGTTTCAAGAAAGCAATCTTGATTTCCAAATGGTTCACTGCATTTCTTAAGGCATAAATCTCTGTGATGCTCCAGAGACCTTTGTCCTAGTAAAGACAAATTCTTCTGGGAGGAAATGAAAAGACCAACTGCCAGTGTTTGTTGAGGACAAGCCCAGTTGTTCCTCCCATTCTGCAGCAGATGGCATGGACAGCCTGAGTGCCAAAGAGGAAACGCACAACCCCATTCACCCAACCATCTTTGTCTCACTCCACAACTCCACGTCCTAATTACAGTCACTTCTTTTTCTGCTTGTACTCTCCACCTTCTAGGAGTGAGCTGATTTGGATAACCTGCAACAATATTAACCAGATATCCCTAAATACACCTGGCATTTTGCCCCCACTCAGACATGTGAGGCAGATTTTAAATTCATATTTAAATGAAGGTCAGCTTGCTTCACAGACAGCTCATCTAGATAAGGGTTTAAAAAAGAAAAAGTTGTCAAAGATTCTGCAAGAAGTCAGGCTTTTGTTCAGATTTTTTTCTTAAAGAATAAAACGATTCTCATAGTAGGATTCCCCAAATCAAGCCTGGACACAGTCAAAAGTCCTAGGATTACTAAAAATGATTTACTTGATCTTTGGCACTTGCATTAAATGTCTTATTTTTAGACAAGGTTTTTGAAGTCTCCTCTAAAATACAGGGTCATCAAAATATTTTACTGCTCTTTTTCTTCTTGCCACAAAATGGGTATTCTTTATGATTGGTAAATAGGAGAATTTAGACTCACCCTTTAAGTTGGAAGACACAGATGACATAAGCACAGGTCGCCTGCTAGGAGGGAAGGTGCAGAACTGCCATGGTTATACAGTGAAGTGTTGAAGCATTTCTGCCCGTGGTACTTGAGTGCACTAAAAATAGGCAACCCTGAACTGTATTGCAGTTGAAGGACAAGATAAAAATAGGAAATAAACTTGAAAATAATTGTATAAATAGAGTACTGGGATTAACAACTCAACCCACAGGATTGAATTCGCTAATAAGATTTATTATTTTTATTGAATGTAGGAAATAGGATACCATTTAAATATTTAAGAGAAATGTTGGTTATGAAATTGTGTTCAGGATTTAAGAATGATTGACATTCAAGCAGTGACAACTTATCATTTGGAATAAGGTTTCTTTCAGTTTTTCAGCTGAGAAGTCCCTGTATATCTTTTAATGGTACCCCTCCCATATAGAAACAAAAATACAAAAAAAAACACACCCAAATTTGGATAATATGCATCAGCTAGATAGACATAACTGATTGAACGGATGCAGCTAAAACCCAGCGGTGGTTTTGCGGTGTCCCAGCTTTACTCTTGAATTTAATTCCCAGTAAATAGGTCTGGGAGAAGCCCAAGAAATGGAGGCATTCAGTTGATTTAGCATAAGTTTAGCCACTGTGGAGACAGCATCAAACAATTTAAAATTCTTCATATCTCCTTAAAAGACTGTATTTAAAATTCAGGCTTCAAAACCTAGAAAATTAACTCTTGGCCTCCTACTTCAGTCCTCTCTTGTTTTGGCCTTCTGTATTTCCACAAAGAATACTATCAATACTTATCCCTGTTTCTCTTCCTTCTGATGCCACTGCCATGACTCCAGGACCAGAATGCCATCAGTTCACAAAGGATCCTTCTGAATTTCTGCTTTTGCCCACTTCTGGCAAATTAACTTAAATGTATAGTTATTTCACTTTTCTGCTCAAAAACTTCAGAAGATTAGAGGATAAATATGAAACTCTTATCCTGGAATTCCAGGCTTCCTAAACCTGCTTTTATGTTTTAACATTAATCAATTATACATTTTTTATTTAGCCAATTTATTAATTTTAACCTCTTAATCCACCATCTAATTCATAACATAGGATGATATTACCAATAACCTACCAATGTCCTCCTTGCCTACCCTAATCTTACCCTTTTCCTCCCTCTTAGAGGTAACCACAGTCTTAAATTTGTTTTTGTCATGCCTCACTTTTAAAAAGTTTTAGCACATATAAATAATCTTCAGTTTTATAAAAAGGTTATCATGCTTTCTATGGCTTGCTTCAAAAATTTTTCCTCAACTTTTGGTTACTGAGACTCATCTGTGTTGCTGCATGTGTTACGGTTAATTTTCACTTTTGTATGATATTAGCTTGTAAATATATCACAATTGGCTTTGAGCCCTTCCCCCGCTTGGTTTTTGGCTTTTTGCTATTACCAAACTGTGCCAAGTCTGTTGCAAACATTCTTGAACATGTCTCCTGGAAAGCATTCCTGCTTTGGTTTCTCTTGGGTATGTGCCTAAGAGTGAAACTGTTAAATTTTAGATGGTACCAGTGAGGGTCCTGGCAGGAACAAGGTCAAATTGTATAACTGAGGAAAGTTAAATAAAGGAACTATTACGGACTAATGAAGCACATTAGCACTAGCAAGGGCAGGGAGCCATAAGCATCCCCATCTCTGAAGAGGCAGGGAGAGGGAGGAATTACTGGAACCTGAAGAGGGCAGCTACAGCTGTAGGAGAGTATTACCCAACAGAGCTCTAGCTTTTAGTAGAACTCAGCCAATCAACAGCCTGGCACAGAGGGAGCTGATCTCACTAAAAACCCTGACCTCACACTCAGCCCTTCTCTCCATTGTTTTGCCGGGGTCTTTCATTAGTTCAACCCAACCCAACCAGAATGCCAGGGAACCCACTGATTAAAGTCTCTAAAGATCAGCTTCCAAAAACACAGAGCAAAGTGGAGAAAGCTAGAGACTGCATCTAGAGAGGTAAAAAGATACATGCAAATGTTAAATATTATGTAATTCCATCCTTTTTTTTCCCCCAAAGTGTGTGTACCAATTTCTACTCCCACCAGAGTATACAAGAGATTCTGTTGGTCCATATTCTCTCTTTAGTATTATTAAACTTCTGAATTTTTATCCGTAGGTTCAAATGATATCTCCTTGTGGTCATGATTTGCATTCCTTCAATTGCTGATGAAGCTGAGCTATTCTTCATGTTTATTAGCCGTCTGGCTAATTAATTAACATTAACTCTTCCGTAAAATTCCCATTCAAGTGTTGCAGAACTTAAGTTTATTCTAAAATTTATATAGAAAAGCAAAGAGCCAAAAATAGCCAAGATATTTCTGAAGGAGAAGAAAAAGGAGTGACTTCCTTTCAATATATAAAGGCTTCTTATAAAGCTGATGTAATGAAGACAGTGTGTTTTTGGTGCAGGAATATACATTTTGACCAATGGAACAGAAAAAATAGACCCAAAATAGACTTATTAATTTAGGAAACTTCAGAAATGGTGGAGATGGTATATTAGGTCATTGGGGGGAAAGTATGGTTATTTAGCAAATAGAGTTGCAAAAAATTGACTCTTCATATAGAGGGCAAAAGGAGAAATAGATTACTATCTCACACCATACAAAAAAAATCAACTTCAAATGCATTCAGACCTTAAATTTAAGAAATGAAACTTTAAATTTTTCAAAATAAAATATCAGTGAATACCCCATTCTGACCTCAAGAGAGGGAAGGATTTCTTAAATATGATACAGAAAAGCTTAACTATAAAAGCAAATATTGATATACTCAATTACTTAACAAGAACTTTTCATTAAAAACACAAAGAATAGGAAACAACAAGCTACAGACATGAAGAGATTTTCAGTGTATGTAACCACCAATGGGCTAGTATCAAAAATATATAAAGAACTCCCAAAAATCAAAAATAAAATGACAAATGACCTGGTAGAAAATCAGGCAACTTAATTTTCTAGTATAGTTTTCTTTATGACCATGTTTCATGAACTCTCATTAGTTTATAATTCTTAGAGGATAAGAATTGTGTCTTAGTTGTCTTTGTTTCCTTATCACCCAGTACAGTGCCTGGTGGAAGGAAAATCATCAACATATACATGCTCATTGAGTAAAGGAACAAACTTGCCACTCTAGAATAATGTACACTCTGTTAACAAAACTCACCATAAGCCCACCACCCTCAGAGTCTTTGCTCCTCTTCTCGGTGTAAACATTGTTCCTCCTGAAACACCATTGGTACGAATTATGTCAGAGAATGTTTTGCCTATGATTTCTTCTAGGGGTTTTATGGTGTCATGTCTTAGGTTTAAATCTTTAAGCCATCTTGAGTTTATTTTGTGCATGGTGTGAGGTATGTTCTAACTTCATTGCTTTACATGCAGCTGTCCAACTTTCTCAGCACCACTTGATGAAGAGTCTTTTTCCCATTTTATATTCTTGCCTCCATTGTCAAAGATTAATTGACCATAGATGTGTGGGTTTATTTCTGGGCTCTCGATTCTGTTCCATTGATCCATACGTCTGTTTTTGTGCCAATATCACACTGTTTTGATTACTGTAACATTGTAGTATTGTCTGAAGTCTGGGAGGATTATGCCTCCTGCTTTGTTCTTTCTCCTCAGGATTGCTTTGGCAGTTCTGGGTCTTGAATGGTTCCACAAAAATTTTAGGATTATTTGTTCTAGTTCTGTGAAAAATGTCATGGGTAATTTGATAGGGATCACATTAAATCTGCTTTGGGTACTACTGCCATTTTGACAATATTCTTCCAATCCAAGAGCATGGGATATATTTTCATTTCTTTGAATCATCTTTAATTTCCTTTATTAATGTTTTCTAGTTCTCAGCATATAAGTCTTTCATCTCTTTTGTTAGGTTTATTCCTAAGGTTTGGGGGGTTTTTTTGGTGTAATTTTAAAAAGTTTTTTTTTACATTCCCTTTCTGTTATTTCATTGTTAGTGTAAAGAAATGAAACTGATTTCTAATATGTTAATCTTGTATCCTGCTACCTTGCTGAATTCATTTATCACTTCTAGTAATTTTTGTGTGGAGTCTTTAGCATTTTCTATATATAGTATTATGTCATCTGCATATAATGACAGTTTTACCTCTTCTCTTCCAATTTGGATACCTTTTATTCCTTTTTCTTGTCTGATTGCTGTGGCTAAGACTTCCAATACTATGTTGAATAGAAGAATTGAGAGTGGGAATCCTTGTCTAGTTCCATATTTTTGTGGGAAGGCTTTCAGC
Source organism: Globicephala melas (assembly GCF_963455315.2). NCBI lineage: Eukaryota > Metazoa > Chordata > Mammalia > Artiodactyla > Delphinidae > Globicephala > Globicephala melas. The sequence goes on along the minus strand of NC_083320.1, from coordinate 66,831,914 downwards.
TTTTCACTTGAGTATTATATTGCCTGTGGGTTTGTCATAAATAGCTTTTATTACGTTGAAATATATTCCCTCTATACCCACTTTGGTAACAGTTTTTATCATGAGTGATGTTGAATTTTGTCAAATGCTTTTTCTGCATCTGTTGAGATGATCATGTGGTTTTTGTCTTTTGTTGACGTGGTGTATCACATTGATTTTGTGTATGTTGAACCATCCTTGTGAACTTGGGGTAAATCCCACTTGGTCATGGTGTATGATCTTTCTTATGTGTTGTTGGATTTGGCTTGCTAATATTTTGTTGAGAATTTTTACATCTATATTCATCAGAGATATTGGCCTGTAATTTTCTTTTTTTGGTGGTATCTTTGTCTGGCTTTGGTATCAGGGTGATGGTGGCTTTATGGAATGGCTTTGGGAGTGTTCTCTCCTCTTCAATCTTTCGGAGGAGTTTGAAAAGGATTGGTAAAATTTCTTCTTTGTATGTTTGGTAGAATTCACCTGTGAAGCCATCTGGTCCTGGACTTTTGTTTGTAGGGAGGTTTTTTTGGTTTTTTGGTTTTTTGGTTTTTTTACAGATTCTACTTCACTTCTGGTGATAGGTCTGTTCAAATTATCTATTTCTTCTTGATTCAGTTTTGGTGGGCTTTATATTTCTAGAAATTTGTCCATTTCTTCTAGGTTGTCAAATTTGTTGGCATACAATTGTTTGTAGTATTCTCTTATGGTTTTTTGTATTTCTGTGGTATCAGTTGATATTTCTCCTTTTTCATTTCTTATTTTGCTTATGTGGGTTCTCTCTCTTTTCTTCTTGGTGAGCCTGGTGACTTGGTTTGTCAGTTGTGTTTACCCTTTCAAAGAACCAGCTCTTTGTTTTACTGATTTTTTTCTATTTTTTTATCACTATTTTGTTTATTTCCTCTTTGATCTTTATTTCTTTCTTTCTGCTGATTTTAGGTTTTGTTTGGTCCTCTTTTTCTAATTCTTTCAGGTGGTAGGTTAGGTTGTTTATTTGAGATTTTTCTTGTTTTTTGAGGAAGGCCTGTATCACTATGAACTTCCTTCTCAGAACTGTTTTTGCTGCATTCCATAGATTTTGTTTGGTTGTGTTTTCATTGTTATTTGTCTCAAGATATTTTTTAATTTCCTTTTTGATTTCCTTGTTGACCCATTAGTTTTTTTAGTAGAATGTTTTTTCATTTCCATGTAATCATTTTTTTTTCTCATTTCTTTTTCTTTGGTTGATTTCTAGTTTCATGCTCTTGTGGTCAAGAGAAGATGCTTGAAATAATTTTTATACTCTTGAATTTGTTGAGGTTTGCTTTATGCCCTAGTATGTGGTCAGACCTAGAGAATGTTCCAGGTGCACTGTGAAAAGAATGTGTCTTCTGGATTTTTTGGTTGTAATGTCCTGAAAATAACAATTAAGTCTAACTGTTCTATTGTATCATTTAGAATCTCTGTTGCCTTAATGATTTTCTGTCTAGAAGATCTGTCCATTGATGTGTGTGGGGTGTAAAATCTCCTACTATGATTGTATTCCTGTCAGTTTCTCCCTTTATGTCTGTTAGTATTTGTTTTATGTATTTGGGTGCTCCTATATTGGGTGCATATACATTGATGAGCATAAAATCCTCTTCTTGTACTGATCCTTTTATCATTATATAGTGTCCTTCTTTATCTTTCTTTATGGCCTTTGTTGTAAAGTCTGTTTTGTCTGATATGAGTATTGTGACCCCTGCTTCCTTGTCATTTCCATTTGCATGAAATATGTTTTTCCATACCCTCACTTTCAATCTTTGTGTGTCCTTTGCCCTAAAGTGGGTCTCTTATAGGCAGCATATTGTAGGCTCTTGTTTTTTTATCCAGTCTGCCACTCTATGTCTTCTGATTGAAGCATTTAGTCTGTTGACATTTAAGGTAATTATTGATAAATATGTATTTATTTCCATTTGAACCTTGTTTTCCAGTTGATTCTATGTTTCATCTTTGTTACTTTTTCTTTTGTTTTTCTTTTTGTGGTTTGATGATTGACTTTTATGCTTGTGTTCTCTTGTTTTTTGTGAATCTATTGTATGTGTTTGATTTGTGGTTACACTGTTTTTCAAGTATGTTAACCCCTTCCTATGTCTGCTTGCTTTAGACTGATAGTCATATAGGCTCAAACACATTCTTTAAAAAAAAAATCAACATTTTCTTAATCTCTTCCCCCACATTTTATGATTTTGATGTCCTTTTACATCTTTATTCTTTTGCTTGTGTTTGTTGCTTCACAAATAATTTTTTTTCTTTTTGTATTTGATCTGTATTTGATCTTTTGATCTGCTTATTTACGTGATTTACTTTCCAGTTGTGATAGTCTCTTTCCTATATCTTTTTGCTTCTTTTCTATTTAGAGGAGACCTTTCAATATTTCTTTTAGGATAGGTTTACTATTGCAGTATTCTTTTAGTTTTTGCTTGTCTGAGAAATTCTTTCTGTCTCCTTCTATTCTAAATGATAATTTGCTGGGTAGAGTATTCTAGGTTGCAGATGTTTCCCTTTCAAGGCTTTGAATATATTTTGCCACTCCCTTCTGGCCTGAAATGTTTCTGTAGAGAAATCAGCTGATAGCCTTATGGGGGTTCCCTTGTAATTAACTCTTTGTTTTTCTTTTGCTGCCTTTAGAATCCTCTTTATTTTTAACTTTGGCATTTTGATTATGTCTTGGTGTAGGTCTGTTTGGGTTCATCTTATTTGGCACCCTCTGTGCTTCCTGTATCTAGATATCTGTTTCCTTCTTTAGGTTTGGGAAGTTTTGAGCCATAATTTCTTCAAATACATTTTCAATCCCCTTTTCTCTTTCTTCTCCTTCCGGAATTCCTGTTAGGCATAGATTGGCTGCTTTATATTATCCTACAGGTCTCTTATATTGCTTTCATTTTTTTTCAGTTGGCTTTCTGTCTGCTGTTCTGATTGGGTAATTTCCATTATTCTTGTGTTTCAGTTCACTTATTCGTTCTGCATTATTCATTCTGCTATTCATTGCCTTTAGCTCAGCTTTCATCTTGGCAAATGAATTTCCTAATTTTTTTTGGCTCCTCATAGTTTCTAATTCCTTTTTACAGTAATCTGCCTTTCTGTCAATAGCCTTTCTTAATTTCTTCAGTATTTTCATTACCTCCTTTTTGAACTCTGTATCTATTAGACTGAAGAAGTCTGTTTCATTGTTCCTTCGGTAGAATTCTCTTGGTCTTTTAACTGGGAGTGGTTCCTCTGATTCTTCATTTTACTTATATTTCTCTTACTCTGTGAGTTTAGGAGAAACAATTATCTACTGTAGTCTTGGAAGGCTATTTATATGCAGGAGCGTCCCTGTGTAGCTTGTGTGGGTTTAATATTTTTGGTGAGGGCTGTGTTTTAGTTTGGATGCCTTCCACATCTTTCTTCAGCATGTGCTGTTATCCCCTTGAAGGGCATGTACTGATGCAGTGGCCCACGTGCACTCCCAGGGCCTGTGCTTGTGGAGGCAGCGGCTGGCACCTGCTCATGGGTCTCTCAGCAGCAGTGGTGGCCCGCACCCGCCTCTAGAGCCCACGATGGCAGTGGCGGCTTGCACCTGCCCCTGGAGCTCATGTAGGTGGTGTCCTGTTGCCTGAGAGCACACACACAGGGAAAGAGGCACCTATAGGTCCCACCCCTCTCCTCACTTGCCCACCAACAATGGTGCCTTGTCTCTCTGGCAGGCCCAGGCTTCTTCGCGTACATCCTCAGTTGTAGTTGCAACACACTCCAGCCCCTTCAGGCTGTCTCCACGCGGCCAACCCCAGTCCTCTCTCTGGGTCTGACCTCTGAAGCCCAAGCTTCCTCACCCAGCCCCTGCCCATACCAGCAGATGCACATCTCAGGCTGGGGAGTGCAGGGTGCCTGTACCAACTGTCTGTGCATGTCTCTCTCTGTTTTGCCTTCCACAAACCAGTTGCTGCACTCCCACCCCAACCCACCATCCCGGCTGATCTCCCTGACAGTGAGGGGACTTCAAAAGTGTGGGAACATTTTTCCTTTCACAGCTCCCTCCCAGGGGTGTATGTCCCCTCCCGATTCCTTTCTCTCTCTTTTTTTTTCTTTTTCCTTTTGTCCTACCTGACTATGTGGAGATCTTCTTGCACTTTCAGTAGTCTGAGGTCTTCTGCCAGGATTCAGTAGATGTTCTGTGAGAATCCTTGCAAATGTAGATTTTTTTGTTTGTTTCTTTGTTTGTTTGTTTGTTTTGCGGTATGCGGGCCTCTCACTGTTGTGGCCTCTCCCGTCGCGGAGCCCAGGCTCCGGACGCACAGGCTCAGCGGCCATGGCTCACGGGCCCAGCCGCTCCGCAGCACGTGGGATCTTCCCGGACCGGGGCACGAACCCATGTCCCCTGCATCAGCAGGCGGACTCTCAACCACTGCACCACCAGGGAAGCCCTGTAGATATATTTTTGATGTATTTGTGGGAGGAGGTGTGCTCTATGTCCTACTCCTCTACCATCTTCATCACTCTCCCTTTTAAATTTTATTTTTCTTATTTCTGTCCTTCCTGTTACAAATAATGATGTGTTCAGTCAGATCTTGAAGTGTATGTTTTTTAGTTGAGACCTAGCAATAAAACCCTTCGAGAAACTTTGCCAACAGCAAGTTGCTTTTGCCAAATTAATACTTGCATCACAACATCCCCCCGACTTGCCTAAAATTCTTCATTGGTAGAAGGGAAACAAATGACCATAAATTAAATTTCTCCCTTCCCACACGTGTATAGTGCAGCTGGTCACTATAATAGGAGTGTCTTAATAACTTATTTCCCAACTATATTATGAATAATTTTAAACATGCAGGAAAGTTTAAAAAATCATGTGTAATTATAACCCACATACCTCCTACCTAGATTTACCAATTGTTATAATAGTTATCATAAAAATGATACTGAGGTTAATGAGGACATTAGCAGAATTTCTTTGTTTAGTTTTTTTTATTGAGTAAAAGATCCTTTAAATTCTATAGTGCTTTTAAGCAATTTTCAAAACAGTTTTTCAAAACAATTTTCAAAAGTATCACACACATGATTTCATATAATCCCATAATAACCCTTTTTCCCTATATTGCCCTTCCCCCCTTCTCTCTCTCCATGGGTAAACACTATATCTGTTCTCCATATCTGTGAGTCTGTTTCTTTTTTGTTATATTCACTAGGTTGTTGTATTTTTTAGATTCCACATATAAGTGATATCATACACTATTTGTCTTTCTCTGTCTGACTTATGTCACTTAACATATCCATGTTGCTACAAATGGCAAAATTTTATTCTTTTTTATGGATGAGTAATATTCCATTTTATATATATACACCACATCTTCTTTATCCATCATCAGTTGATGGATACAGGTTTTCTCCATGTCTCGGCAATTGTAAATACTGCTGTAAATGTTAACATGAACATCAGGGTGCATGTATCTTTTCAAATTAGTGTTTTTGTTTTTTTGGATACATACCAAGTAGTGAAATTGCTGGATCGTATGCTAGTTCTGTTTTTAGTTTTTTGAGAAACCTCCATACTGTTTTCCACAGTGGCTGCACAGATGTACATTCCCACCAACAGTGTATGAGTGTTCTCTTTTCTTTTTTCTTTTTACTTTAATTTTTATTTTATGTTAGAGTATAGTTGATTTATAATATTGTGTTAGTTTCAGGTGTACAGCAAAGTGATTCAGTTATATATGTACATATATCCATTCTTTTCCAGATTCTTTTCCCATGTAGGTTATTACAGAATACTGAATAGAGTTCCCTGTGCTATACAGTATGTCCTTGTTGATTATCTGTGTAATATATAGTAGTGTGTATATGTTCCAAACTCTTAATGTATCACTCCCCTACCTTTCCCCTTTGGTAACTATAAGTTTGTTTTCGAAGTCTGTGTGTCTGTTTCTTTTTTATAAATAAGTTCATTTGTTTAATTTTTTTAGATTCCACATATAAGTGATATCATATGATATTTGTATTTCTCTGACTTACTTCACTTACTATGATAATCTCTGGATCCATTCATGTTGCTGCAAATGGCATCATTTCGTTCTTTTTTATGGCTGAGTAATATTCCATTGTATATATGTACCACATTTTCTTTATCTCTTCCTCTGTTGATGAACATTTATATTGTTTCCATGTTTTGGCTATTGTAAATAGTGCTTCAGTGAACATTGAGGTGCATGTTATCTTTTTGAATTATGGTTTTCTCTAGATATATGCCCAGGAGTGGGATTGCTGGATTATATGGTAGTTCCATTTGTAGTTTTTCAAGGAACCTCCATACTGTTCTCCATAGTGGCTGTAACAAGTTACATTCCCACCAACAGTGTAGGAAGACTTCCTTTTCTCCACACCCTCTCCAGCATTTATTGTCTGTAGACTTTTTAATGATGGCCATTCTGACTGGTGTGAGGTGATACCTTATTGTAGTTTTGATTTGCATTTCTCTAATAATTAGTGATGTTGAGCATCTTTTATGGGCCTCTTGGCCCTCTGTATGGCTTCTTTGGAGAAATGCCCATTTTTTGATTGGTTTGTTTGTTTTTTTGATATTGAGCTGCAGGAATTGTTTGTATATTTTGGAGATTAATCCCTTGTTTGTCACTTCATTTGCAGATATTTTCTCCCATTCTGTGGATTGTCCTTTTGTTTTATTTATGGTTTCCTTTGCTGTGCAAAAGCTTTTAAGTTTAATTAGGTCCTATTTTTTATTTTTTTTATTTTCATTAATCTAGGAGGTGGACATTGCTACAACTTATGTCAAAGAGTGTTCTGCCTATGTTTTCCTCTTAGAGTTTTATAGTATCCGGTCTTACATTTAGGTCTTTAATCCATTTTGAGTTTAATTTGTGTATGGTGTTAGGGAGTGTTCTAGTTTCAGTCTTTTACATGTAGCTGTCCAGTTTTCCCAGCACCACTTATTGAAGAGACTGTCTTTTCTCCATTGTATATTCTTGCCTCCTTTGTCATAGATTAACTGACCATAAGTTTGTGAGTTTATTTCTGGACTCTCTATTCTGTTTCATTAATCTATGTGTCCGTTTTTGTGCCAGTACCATACTATTTTGATTACTGACTTTGTAATACAGTGTGAAGTCAGAGTGTGTGGTTCCTCCAACTCTGTTCTTCTTTCTCAAGATTATTTTGGTTATTCAGGGTCTTTCATATTTCCACAAAATTTTAAAGTTATTTGTTCCAGTTCTGTGGAAAATGTCATTGGTATTTTGATAGGGATTGCTCTGAATCTAGATTGCCTTGGTTAGTATATTAATTTTAACAGTGTTGATTCTTCCAGTCCAGGAACATGTTATGTCTTTCCATCTGTTTGTGTTGTCTTCAGTTTTTTCATCAGTGTCATAGTTTTCTGAGGACAGGTCTTTTGCCTCCGTAGGTATTTTATTCTTTTTCATGCAATGGTAAATGGGATTGTTTCTTCAGTTTCCCTTTCTCCTAGTTCATTGTTAATGCATAGAAATTCAACAGATTTCTGTATATTTATGTTTTATCCTGCAACTTTACTGAATTAGTTGATGAGCTCCAATAGTTTTCTGGTAGAGTCTTTAGGATTTTCTATGTATAGTATCATATGATCCACAAACAGTGACAGTTTTACTTTTTCCTTTCCAAGTTGGATTCCTGTTATTTCTTTTTCTTCTCTAATTGGTGCAGAACTTCCTAAAATATGTTGAATAAAAGTGGCAAGAGTGGGCATCCTTCTCTTGTTCCTGATCTTAGAGGAAATGCTTTCAGCTTTTAACTGTAGAGTATGATGTTAGCTGTGTGTTTGTGACATATGGCCTTTATTATGTTGAGGTGTGTTCCCTCCAGGCCCACTTCCTGGAAAGTTTTATCCTAAGTGTGTGTTAAATTTTATCAGAAGCTTTTTCTGCATCTGTTGATATGATCATATGGTTTTTATTCTTCAGTTTGTTAATGTGATATATCACATTGATTGATTTATGGGTATTGAAAAATCCTTGCATACCTGGGATAGATCCCACTTGATCATGGGGTATGATCCTTTTAATGTATTGTTGGGTTCAGTTTGCTAGTATTTTGTTGAGGATTTTTGCGGGTATGTTCATCAGTGATACTGGCCTGTAATTTTTTTGTGTGTGGTATCTTTGTCATGTTTTGGTATCAGGGTGATGCTGGTCTCATAGAATAAGTTCAGAAGTGTTCCTTCTGCAATTTTTTGGAACAATTTGAGAAGGATAGGTGTTATCTCTTCTCTAAATGTTCGGTAGAATTCACCTATGAATCCATCTGGCCCTGGACTTTTGTTTGTTGGGAGTTTTTAAATTACTGATTCATTTTCATTACTGGTAATTGATCTGTTCATATTTTCTATTTCTTTCTGGTTCAGTCTTGAGAGATCATACCTTTCTAAGAATTTGTCCATTTCTTCTAGGTTTTTCATTTTATTGGCATAGTAAATTTTTTTATTAGTAAAATAGTAAAAATTTTATTGGCATAAATAAGAAAATATTTATTGGCATAAATAAAAAAATATTTTTTTACTAAAAATAGTAAAAATAGTAAAAATTTTATTGTCATAGTAGTCTCTTATGATCCTTTGTATTTCTGTGGTGTCAGTTGTAAGTTCTTTATTATTTCTAATTTTATTGATTTGAGCCCTCTCCCTTTTCTTCTTGATAAGTCTGGCTAAAGATTTATTAATTTTATTTTTTCAGAGAACCAGCTTTTATTTTCATTGATCTTTTCTATTGTTTTTTATTCTCTCACTTATTTCTGCTCTGACCTTTATGATTCTTTCCTTCTACTAACTTTGGGTTTTGTTTGCTCTTCTTTCTCTAGTTGCTTTAGGTGTATGGTTAGATTGTCTATTTGAAATTTTTCTTGTTTCCTGAGGTAAGCTTGTATCACTATTAACTTCCCTCTTAGAAGTGTTTTTGCTACATCGCATAGGTTTTGGATCTTTGTGTTTTCGTATTCATTTGCCTATAGGTTTTTTTTTTTTTGGCTGTGCTGTGTCTTCGTTGCTGCACACGGGCTTTTCTCTAGTTGCAGCGAGCAGGGTCTACTCTTCGTTGCAGTGCACAGGCTTCTCATTGCAGTGGCTTCTCTCGTTGTGGAGCACAGGCTCTAGGCACGCGGGCTTCAGTAGTTGTAGTTTGTGGGCTCTAGAGCGCAGGCTCAGTAGTTGTGGTGCATGGGCTTAGTTGCTCTGCAGCATATGGGATCTTCCCAGACCAGGGATCAAATCTGTGTCCCCTGCATTGGCAAGCGGATTCTTATTCACTGTGCCACCAGGGAAGCCCCTGTCTATAGGTATATTTTATCAATAATTTCCTCTTAGATTTCTTCAGTGCTTCATTGGTTGTTTAGTAGCATACTGTTTAGCCTCCACGTGTTTGTGGTGGGTTTTGGGGTTTTTTTTGCACTTTTTTTCTTGTAGTTGATTTCTAATCTCATAATATTGTGGTCGGAAAGATGCTTGATAAAATTTCACTTTTTTTTTACTGAGGCTTGTTTTGCGGCCTCAGTGATCTATCCTGAAGAACATTCCATGTGTACTTTAAAAGAATGTGTATTCCAGTTTCAGATGGAGTGCTCTATATATCAATTAAGTCCATTTGGTCTAATGTATCATTTAAGGCCAGTGTTTCCTTATTGATGTTCTGTCTGGATGATCTGTCCATTGGTGTAAGTGGCATGTTAAAATCCCCCACCATTATTGTGTTACTGTCAGTTTATCCTTCTTTGTCAGTTAATATGTGCCCTTATAAATTTACTTGCTCCTATGTTGGGTGCATATATATTGAGTTGGCCAAAAAGTTCATTTGGGTTTTTCCATAAGATGTTATGGAAAAACCTGAACGAACTTCTTGGCCAACCCAATATTTCCAATTGTTATATCTTCCTCTTGGATTTATCCCTTGATCATTATGTAGTGTCCTTCTTTGTCTCTTGTAACAGTCTTATTTTAAAGTCTGTTTTTTCTGATATAAGTATTACTCTGGATTTCTTTTGATTTCCGTTTGCATGGAATACCTTTTTCCATCCCCTCGCTTTTAGTTTGTGTGCGTCTCTAGATCAAGTATCTTGTAGGCAGCATATATACTGGGTCTAGTTTTTGTATCCATCAGCCATTCTATGTCTTTTGGTTGGATGATTTCCTACTTTTACTGTAGGTTTTCCTTTACTGGTTAAAATTTTCATTTTCTAATTTTCTTGTTTCTAGTTGTGGCCTTTTCTTTTATGCCTAAAGGAGTTCCTTTAACATTTGTTATAAAGCTGGTTTAGTGGTGCTGAACTCTTTTAGCTTTTGTCTGTGTGTAAAGCTTTTGATTTCTCCATCAAATCTGAAGGAGAACCTTGCTGGGTAGAGTATTCTTGGTTGTAGCTTTTTCCCTTTCATTGCTTTAAGTATATTGTGCCAGTCCCTTCTGGCCTGTAGAGTTGATGCTGATAAATCAACTGATAGCCTTATGGGAGTTCTCTTGTAAGTTATTTGTTGCTTTTTCCTTGTTGCTTAATATTCTTTAACTTTTGTCATTTTCATTACAGTGCCTTCGTGTATTCCTCTTTGGGTTAATCCCGTATGGGACTCTCTGTGCTTCCTGGACTTGGGTGACTGTTTCCTTTCCCAGGTTAGGGAAGTTTTCGGCTATTATGTCTTCAAATATGTTCTCTATGTCCTTTTCTCTCTCTCTTCTCCTTCTGGGACCTCTATAATGCAAATATTCCTGCACTTGGTGTTGTCCCAGGGGTCATTTAAACTGTCCTCACTTTTCATTTTCTTTTCTTTTTACTGTTCGGTGGTAGTGATTTCCACTACTCCATTTTCCAGCTCACTGACCCGTTCCTCTGTATCATTTAGTCTACTGTGGATTCCCTCTAGTGTATTTTTCATTGCAGTTGCTATATTTTTTCATCTGGTTGGTTGTTCCTTATATTTTCTCTTTGTTGAAAACTTCTAACTTCTTGCTCTGTGGATCTGTTCTTCATCAAAGTTCTTTGATCATCTTTACGATCATTACTCTGAACTCTTTTTCGGGTAGATTGCCTATCTCCACTTCACTTAGTTCTTCTTCTGCAGTGTTATCTTGTTCCTTTGTCTGGAACATGTTCCTCTGCTGCCCCATTTTGTCTAAGTTGCTATTTGGATATTTATGTATGTGGAAGGTTATTACATTTCTCGACATTGGAGTAGTGGCCCTCTGTAGGAGACATCCTGTGTGTCCCAGCAGCACACTCCCCTCTCATCACCCAAGCTGTATGCTCTAGGGGTTCCCCCTAAGAGGGCTGCGTGGTTCCTTCTTTTGTGGTGGTCTGATTATGTGGGTGGTCTGGTAGGCTTGGTTGGCCTGTAGCCCAGTTGGTTGCCAGTTCCTGCCCTGTGCAGATGCTGCTGGCTGCTAGTTAGTGGGGCCAAGTCATGAGACAGTTTGCTGCAGAACCCTAGGGGACCCCAGGCTAGTGCTGACTAGCTGGTTGGTGGAGTCAGGGTTCAGAAGACTCCAGGACTGTTGCCTGCCCACTGTAGGGTGAAGCCAGATCATGAGGTTAGTGCTGGACTACTGGCTGGCAGAGCCAGGTCCTAGAATCTGGCTGCAGGGCCCAGGGATCCCAGAGCTGGTGTGTTAGATCATTGGTGGGGGAACAGAGGAACCAGTTCTTGACACAATTAGGTATGGGGTCTGGGGTGTCCTGAAGCTTATGTTGGCCTGCTAGTGGGCAGTGCTGGGACCCAGCTGGTCCCTGGGTAGGGGCTGGCCTGCTATAGGCTGGCTGGGTCTGCAGGCCACAGGATTACGGTTTTCTTATGTCTGGTTTCTGCCCCCTGGTTGGTGAGGCTGGTCTAGAGGCTAGTGCATGCTTCCTGGAGGGCAGGGCCAGCACCTGCCCACTGCTGGGTGGAGTTGGTTTTTGGTCCTCTGGTGGGCAGGGCCATGTCTAGAGGGATGTCTAGAGGTGGCTTGGGCTCAAGAAGTCTTTAGGCAGCCTGTCTGCTGATGGGCAGAGTTGTGGCCTTGCCCAGTTAGTTGTCTGGCCTGAGGTGTCCCAGCCTATAGGATGTTGGGGGGTCAGGTCTTGGTGCTAATGAACTAGAGGGAGGGTTCCAAGATGGTCCCAAGATGGTCCCTAGCAGCAGTGTCCAAACTCCCAAATATGGCTCCTGTCTATGTCCCCAGGGTGATCCATAGCCACCCCCACCTCTCCAGGACACTCTCCAAGACCAGCAGGTAGGTCTGGCCCAGGCACCTATCGAATTACTGCTTTTGCCCTGGGTCCCAGTGCACGTGAGATTTTGTCAGCACCCTTTAAAAATGAAGTCTCTTTTTCCCCCAGTCCTCTGGGGCTTCCAAAATTAAGCCCTGCTAGCCTTCAAAGGCAAATGCAATGGGGGCTTGTCTTCCCAGTGCAGGATGCCCAGGCTGGGGAGCCTGGTGTAGGGCTCAGAACTCTCATCCCTGTGGGAGAATCTCTGCAATGTAATTATTCTCCAGCTTGTGGGTCACCCACCCAGGGGTATGGGACTCTATTGTATTGTGAGTCTGCTCCTCCTGCCTGTCTTGCCTTCTTTATGTCTTTAATTACATAAGGTCTTTCCTGGTAGGTTCTGGTTTTTTTAATTCATGGTTATTCTGCAAATAGCTATGATTTTGGTGTGCTTGTGAGAAGAGGTGAGCTTAGTGTCTTTCTACTCTGCCATCTTGGCCAATCTCTAGCAGAATTTCTTGAGTATATTGTTTCTTGATGACTTGAAGGTATCTAAAACCCACCAACAGAAGTCATCCACAGGGTTTCTTCACTGTGAACTCTTCAATGAACCTTTTCCTATTCATTACATGAGGTTTTCTCTGATGGTGAACTATCAAAGAGAACAAAGGTTCCACTCTTTTCTGTAATGCCACTTTCTGGTTTCTTGATGTACCTAGGCCTGCTCTCTCCTCTTTTTTCCCCCACATGTTGGATGCTTCTTCTTGCTTCATTTCCTCCTTCCAGATTTTCCTGAAATAGTAGGATTGCCAGATTTGGCCAAGAAAAATATAGGATGTCCAGTTAAATTTAAATTTCAGATCAATGATTATTTTTTTAGTGTATACATACGTACATATATATATATATATATATATATATATATATATCCCAAATATTCCATGGGACATACCTACACTAAAAAGTAATTCATTGTTTATCTTTGAAATTCAAATTTAGCTGGGAAATCTGTATTTTATCTGGCAACTCTACGAAATAGACAAGTCCAAAGAGCTTTTAAGGGGGCTGTGGATCTCTTTGATATTTGGGCTCTCGTGTTCCCAGTTCTGAACATAAAACGAGAGAGGAGAAAGGGAAAGAAGATATTTCTGCACCACAAATAATAAAGGGATTATTACGTTAGAATTTTTTTTTTTTTGAGATAGCTGGGAGCTAGACAGAGAATCTGAGGTGTATTTGTGTTGGATTTAGTAAATAGTCTGTGGAACTATGGGGGAAATAGGGTATGTGGATCTGAACCAATTGAATGAATTTATAATTTGGGTTAGAGTCATATGTATATGAGTTTAAGAGGGTGTATTGCATCTGTTGCCACATTAATGCTGTATAACAATCAACCATGAAACCTCAGGGGCATTGCTAGTGGGTAAGCATTGATTGCTCTTACACCAGGGTCAGCTTCGGTTGGCTATTTGGCCCTGCTGATCTTGACTGAACTTGCTCATGTCTAGGGATCTGATTGTTAAATGCTCTAGGCTGACCTCAGTTGGGAGCCCTGCTCCATGCATCTCTCGTCCTTTTTTAAGGACCATTCAGCCATCCCAGAGATGTCTTTCTCACAGCAGCATTTCAGGCACAGGGAGAGCAAGCAAAAACATGCAAACTTTGAGATCTAGTCTCAGAATTGGCACTGTGTCATTTCATCTCATTCTGTTAGTCACAAAACCTGTTCCTGTGGGTGGGGAAATGGGTTCTGTTTCTTTAGTGAGAGGAAATGCAAAGTCATGTGGAAAAAGGTGTGGATGCAGGTGAGGTAAAGAATCGGGGGCCATCACTATCGTCTACCACAAGGCGTGGGTAGGAACATAATAAGTTGGTAGGTAAAGAAATTTCTTGGTTTGAAAACTATAAGGTTGGAATTGTAGCACTTTTTCTTCAAGATGAGTAATCTGCAAGACTTCCAGATGAATTTCTCCAGTTTGTGATGCAGAAATGCCAACAGTGCTATACAGATTACCAGAATGTTTCACAATTTCTCTTGAAATACCTGTCAGAAAAGTTTTGAGAGAGCACATGGTGGCATTTTTTCTTGCCATAAACAAAATACATCTACCCATATGAAGAGTCTGAGGTGTTAAGGATGAAAACTTGCAGGAAAGTGGTAACATTTAAGAGAAAAGCAAGACAGACTGAAGATCCAGAACAAGTAGGTTACTATTTAAGTGTCCCTTGAAATCTAGCACCATTTTCTCCATCATTTGCAAAGTTTGGCCAGGCAAAAGAGCAAACTAGAAATCAGATGTGGGATTCTGCCACTTGTCTGGTTGTGTGACCTTTGTAAAGTAGCAATTTCTTTGCGTACTTTTTTGTTCCACATGTGGATCAAATAATACAAAAGTTCTGTGTAAACTCTAAAACACCAAATAAATTAGCTATTTTATATGAAAAATAATCTAAAAAAACCATTCTATCCATGGAAATCTTCACTGTGACCCCCGATTGCAAGTTCCCTTTTCTTTCAAGTCATTTATCAAAGTCAATTGGTAGTAAAAACTAGTGAGTTTGATTCTTAGCTCTTTTGTGTTTTTGTCTCTACTGGTAGTGGGTAGGAAAAGAACTGGCACTAGACAATAATTGTATCAATTGGGATTCTTTAAGTTTCAAGTACAAGCAACATTAGGTCTCAGGAAAATGACTGGTCTCATTCAAGGACTTGGGTCAAGTAGCAGAGTGTGGATTCTGTTATCTCAGGCCAAGTTCTGTGAAAAATGCCAGTGGTAGTTTGTTAGGGATTGCATTGAATCTGTAGATTGCTTTGGGTAGTAGAGTCATTTTCACAAGATCTGGTCTTAAAATGGGCGGGAAGGTCACTCTTCAGAAGGATGGGAAGTATATTAGATAAATAATGCCTGTTCGCTAATAGTAGTATTAAAAATAGGTAGCTTTGTAAAATGAATTGTGCCAAACACTTTTAAAATTCATTTAATCCTCACAACCATCACCATAAGTATGTTAATTCAATTTTTCAAAGGTGAAAATGAGGTACAGATAAAATAATTTGCCCAAGATCCCATGACTTGTAAGTGGCAGACCTATGATTTGAACCCAAGTATCTTGACTCTAGGCATAACTGTGTACCACAAGAATGAAATTAATAATAGGAGAACAACAAACTGAAACATGATAAGGTTGATCTTTATGTGCAAGAAGGAACATTGCTGGTGCAAAGGCAAGTTGCTAAATAGTATTAGAGTGTGACTTTTTTTAATCTTAAAAACAACGGTAACAACAAATCTGCAAAAATACAAAAGCCGAAAACAAACCTATAAATATGTATTGGATATAAATACATCTATATAGGGATTAATATCAAAACATTAACATTGGTTATCTCTGAAAAGGGGATTGGGATGCTGGAGACAGAAAAGAGGGTAATTTCAAACCCTATAATTTACATAGAATCTGGATAATTTAAAAATAGGTATCATAAAGAAATAACTTGATGGGGGAAAAAAGGAAAAGCAAAATGCCTAGATGCCAAAAATTAAATATGAAAATTGAAAGTTGGTTCTAAATCATTCCTGTATCTTCATTTTGCTGTCACTTAAGGATATGACTAGTTTTCCTATCCTTTCCCAATTGGGTAGAGAGTGTAGCACATGCTTTTCTCCTAAAGTAATGGGGACAAGGCAACTTTTTCAGATTGTATGTGTACTAATGGTTCATATGTATATCCCCCTAAGTCCTGTGTGATCTTTAAAAAAAATAACTACAAACTATTTCAAGTTTGCTAAAACCTGGAGTAAAACTTGTTTTCAAACACAATTGATGCTTCCTATAAATCTCCCCAATCCGATCTTCATTTCTTGATTCCCACCAGCAAACCTGTGTATTTTATTTTTTCTATATTTATAGCCATAATACATAGTATCACTCTGCATATTTTATTATTTTATATAAGCATCATAAAATAAGCATTGTTCCATTGTTTTCTTCCTTATTATTTTTGAGATGTATCCATGTGATATGCATAACTCTAATTTGTTCATTTTGACTGTTGTACAAAAGTCTATTATATGAATATACTATCAAAGTTTAGCGCTGGTTAGGACTCCTTTCTGCTATTTATATACAAGGCTGCCATGAACATTTTTACCTCTCCTTAATCACACACATAAGTACTTCTTTAAGGTAACATGATAAGACATCTTTAATTTTACTAGATATTGCAAATTTGATGGTTGTGCCAGGGTATTTTCCCACCACAGTAAAAGAGTTCCCGTTGTTTCACTGCCCTTGACAACACTTGCTATTTTGAAACTTACATTTTTACTAATTTGATGGGTGTGATGTGGTACACTTCCTCATGTTCTTGTGTTTCCTTGATTATTACTGAAGAGTATTTTTTTCCATATGTTTGTTAGCCTTTCAGATTTCCTCTTGTAAGAAAATACCCTTTGTTTTTTCAGTGTGTGCATATTTCTATTCAGTAGTCTTTTCATGAGTCTTAGAAATGTTTACATTTTATAAATTAACGCTTATATATATTAAAAACTTCTCGTGGCTTATTTTTTCATTTTTATAGTACTTAATGTACATATGTTTTAAATTTTAATATTTGTAAATGTATATCTTTTATGACTGTGCCTTTGTCTTATTTAAGTAATTTTCCTATGCTGAGGTCTGAAAAATGTTGAATATATTCATCTAAGTTTTAAAATACTGCTCTTAAAAGCTGTCTTTAACTCGAATATATTTGTTTATGGTTTGAGTTAGGAATCCAAATGTATTGTTTTCCAAGTGGATAATCAAACACAGTTTTTCAAAAAGTCACTCCTTTCCCTATTGGTTTATAATGACATAACTTAGGTTTCCATACATGAGGGTCTCTTCAAGTCTGATTCAAGGAAATAGCAGCAATATTTAACTTAATGTGTACTTGCCATGTGTCAAGAACTCTGCTAAGCATGTTATGCATTTTGGAGTTAGAATACATGGGCTCATACACACCAGGGAGCCCTGATAAATGGTCAGTCTTACTATATTACTTGTTTACTGGCTGATGGAGATGTGTTCATCAGGTGAAGTGCACAGATGTGCTGATTGACACAAACTGCATTTTAAAAAGAATCCCAAATATATAACTTGCTTTTATTAAACAGGGGAAAAAGCAACACATTTTCCAAAGAGGCAGATATCCCAGTAGCTTTAGTAAAAACCAACATAACATCAGTCTGTTTGACAAGGCTTTTAGAATAAGTGAGCAGTTAAATTTTTAAAGTAGGAATTGAACATCAACAAGCTCTAGACTCCAGAACAGTTACAAGCCAACAAATTAGACATTGTTTTGCTTAACAATTTTAGCTTTAATGTAAATATATATTACTATTTAGAATATTAGCATCTGAACTACATAATTACTATCACTTTAATTAAAGCCAGGATTTCTGAAACCTTAACGTTTATGTTTAGAGGATGGGGTACCCACCCCATAACATGTTATATCCATCAATGGAATATTTATTATGGGCTTTAATATAACATAAACATTTCCAATTAAACTGTAACATTGAGGCAGCAAATGTCAGATCTATGTTTGCCTAGTTATTTATGTGTCATACAAATATAAGTCTATGAATCTTAATTTATCCCTTTGTCTAAGTCACGATTGTAGAGAATGTGTCAATAAGTGAAATCAACAAAAGGTGACTATTTCTCATTTGAGAAAAATGAAAGTCATTAACACCTTGTCTTAAAGTTCTAAAGCAGCATATTCAGTTCTTAAGGCAAAAAAGGCCAAAGATATTATTATAAATTATAAATTCTGGTAATTCTTCTTTTGGCATTAAAAGCCACAGCACAAGTTCTTATGCTTTAATAGATAATATATTAGTGTACATCTGAACATACATTTGCTAACATTCTCCATCAGTATGAAGTCGTTCTGTGCAATAGAGCTGGTGAAGTGCGGCATGGCAGGGCAACACTTAATGGCCATCCTGGGCATCAAGGGACATGGAGCGGCTGAATCTTGACCTTCCATTCACAGATACTGTATTTGATGGAACTGCAACCTAAGGGAAAGAAACACACTTTGCACCCATCAATTTAAAATGGGACAGCTGTCTAATTTTCAATTTTCAACAATTACCACATTTTAACTTCTACTTAATTGTAAATGCTAACATTTAGTATTTATTATTCAATAAATTTCAAATAATCAAGAATAAATGTTCAATCTGCCATGAAATTAAAAATGAGTTATTTCCACAACAAACAAGTTAAATAATCCGTTAACACACCTTAGTCTTTACAAAACTACCAAATCAACTCAAAGGACAAGAGCATAAGCAGACTGCAGGCCAAGTTGTTATTAAAGCGCATTTTTAGCTAGATTAATTCTGGCTCCCCCAAAGTACCTTGGAGAATGTAGAAAAATAAAGCAAATTCCACAAAGCAATGAATTCTATAATTTTCATATTGATGATATATATTAACTTGAAATTATTCTCCCAGGTACCCCTCATTTATAAGAAAAACTAGCTTTGGTTTTTAAAATGTCTTCATTTGAAGGGCTAAAAAAGTCAAACCTATGACTGTTTTGCCAAAACAAATGCAGAATGAAAAAGAGTTTATTCACTAGGGAATAAACTCCTAAGTTCCAAAATTCTATGGCAAAGTTTCCTATTTACAAACTGTAAGGGAATAAAACACACTAAAACAAAATTTCCTAAATAGCTTGAAATTCCAACGTTACTTATAGGAATGTAGAAGAAAGTTATCTGGATTCTGAATAGTAGGTATAATATTTGAAATATTACATATAAAATATGACATTTTAAGAAAAATAGTTCATCTCTTGATTGTAATTTGACCAGTTCAGCTTTATAAGCAAACATTATCCTCTTTTCATAAGAAGAGAACTGAAGTACAAAAGGCCACAGATTCTGCCTAGCAACAGAGTAAGTTAGTGAAAAAGAAAATAAAGTTGGCAAATTTAGGTTGGCTTTGGTTTCCTGGTGCTTCATTTCTTGCCTTTTACTAAACAAAGATAGATCATCTAAACTAATCAATTTTCTTGACTGTCTTATGAACCCAGGATGGAGTAGAGTGGTTGACACCATCCACCTGAAATAAAATAGCTAAGCAGAAAAGTGGCCACCAAGGGAAGGAACACTTACTTATCTGCACCCTATTTAGTACTCATGTGGGGCTACTTTCCAAGTACAGCCAACAAACAGACAGGTAATGCAGGTAATGGCTTTTTGTTATGTAATCTTGGTCTGAAAAGTCTCTCTGTGTGTGAGGGGTTATTTTTGTAATTCTTGCCAAAATTGCAGTTCTCATATTCTTTGTAAAGTAAAAGAGAAAATTTGGTTTAAGCATTTAAAAAAACATACTGATGGTTCTAAATGTCTACAAGTAAAAGATGTTAATTGTAACATCATTTATAGAGTGAAAAACTAGAATCCAGTTAAATGTCTACCAGTAAGGAGCAAATAAGCTATGGTTCATTCATACAGTCAAATACTATGTTGTCTTTTTTTTTTTTTTGGCCGCGCCACACAACATGTGGGATCTTAGTTCCCTGACCAGGGATTGAACCTGGGCCCTTGGCAGTGAGAGCTCAGAGTCCTAACCACTGGACCACCAGGGAATTCCAAATACTACATAGTCTTAAAAGAACAGCATAGATATGTATGTAACAAAAGGGAAAGCTTCAAGAGATAGATATATATTTAACAGTGTTTTACAGAGGATTCCATTTTTGTTAGAAAAAATAAATGTTTATATATGACAAAAGTGGTCTGAAAGGTTACACTGTACTCTATCCAGAGCAGTTACTCTGGGGGGAAATGGTATTTTGTTATTTAAAAATTTGTTTACTTAAACTTCAAACATGAGAAGATATCATTAGAATACTATTCTATGAATTTTTTGAGGTCAGAGACCTTGTCTATTTTAATGCCACTTCATACCTACTTCACACTCATAGTTATTTTAGTGCCTGGTCAGTGTAACTCGATGACTATTTCTTAGATGAAATATGGTAACTTTTTACAAACATTTATGAAGTATAAAAGTATTGCTTGAATTTTTTGAACAGTGACCACAGGACACTAGTAATAAAGATATCTTTAAAAAGTAACTTTAAGAATTTACTGATGTAAGCATCTACTAGTTGACTGTCTACCCTTGAAGTTCAAGAAATTTTCAGGAATATTCACATAGCTTTCTTACTGTGAAACCATCATTCATTTTTACTTTTAAAATACATGGAAAGAGCTGCCAACCTGAAACACTTGTACTGTTCAAATTCAAACCAAGGAAATATGAATAAAAAGCAGACTAATTAAACAAAATAAGCCAGGAAGATCCTGGGTGACTTACCCAGGTTTTCTCTTCCCTCCAGATTTCTGTCTAGCTAACGATAAGTTTTATTTTCTGAGGAAACACTTACTACCAAGCACTAAATATCATTCATCAGTTTATTTTCAGACTTTTATATTTACAAACCTATATTCTCCTTATAATAGTGTAATAACCTTAGTAAGTCGAGGCACCAACAAGAACCAAAAGCAGCCGAAGTTCTTGTGTCAACACAAGTCAATAATAATAGATGACTTAATCTCTTATTCTCTGAAAACAATTTGCTGTCATACATACATCTTAACATCAAACACATTTTATAAAATACTGTGCTAGATTTATTAATGCTTTATATGAAGACAAGACAAATCGCTTTGACTATATGTGGGTTGACTTGGGGGTAAGGCATGGGAAAAAAGCCTTAAGAAACATGAAAATTGACGACTACATTTACACTAGGGCAATCAACTAGATAATTGTTCTAATGTGAACCAACTACTTAATGAAGGTTAATTGCTCAAGTATGAACAAGAGCCATAAGGCAGGTTGGTACCTGGAGTAAAAGTGAACATTTGGGTGCCAAAACACGGAGCCAACTTTCTGATGAACAATCTAAACCCACTGTCAAAATAACTGGAGATTTTATTTGGCACTATAACTGTTGTTCTATAAAAGAAATGTTAGCATGTAAAACAAACCAGAAGAAATGTTCAGAACAGGACAGAAATATGGGACTTAAGCAAAGATCACAAGAAATTAGAGCCTTCTTGTGTCTATTTTTACCACCTTCTGCAATTTTTTGAAATATAATACATGTACAGAGGAGTGCACTGAGCAGCCCAATGAAAACAAACACAGACATATATGTAGCCCACCACTCAGGTCAAGAGAATACTCCCTACTCCAGCTCCCTACTGATCTTGTCTTTATTTAAAATTTTGACTTTATCATGGATATTTGCATTAATTTGTACATTTTTAAATACTGCATTAAGATAATATTTATCTTGATTAATTTTTTTAGTTCCCTCTTAAATTGTGTGCCCGTCTTGCTCTAATACACCCCCAACAGCACTTCTTCTTCCCCTCTGGAAGTAACCCTATTGTGATTTTTGTAATTACTTCCTCACTTTTAAAAATAATTGCCACCTATGCATGCATCACTGAATAATATAATTTAGTTTTGCATGCTGTCAACTTTACATATCTTTTTATGTCTCTATCTACATTGTTCTGTTGTGTGTATTTTATCCAATTTATTGCCATGCTTTGAATCTACCACTAGTCTACCATTTTTGGATATTAAGGTTATATGTATTTGGAGCTATTACAAACAATGTTCTTCTGAGTCTTGGTATATAAAAACACATTTTTAGCATATATAAGTAGAAGTGAAGGTGCTGATCATGGAGTGTAGATATCATGAACTCTACTAGACCCTGTGTCTTTCTTCAGAGGGAAGAAAAAGGATTATGTAAGGAATTTTCATTAAACAGAGTTTAGGAGCTGACACTATAGGGAGTCAGAGCTGTCAGTAACCTCCTACTGAGAGAGAGAATTTAGACTCAATAGAACCTAAAGTAATGAGTTATAAACAGGATACAATTATAGGATCATCATTTAGGGCCTGCTTTCCGTGTTGATTCACATCCAGCTCATTCTGGAAGCAATGAGAATTTTATACGTGAAGAGACTGCCAAATCGGAGCCCGTAAGATACCAAGTATACAGCTGCCTGCCTGTAAAATTCTGTTGGCCTAGAAGGCATTTCCAACTTAATGCACTGTTTTCTGCAATTAGTTTACTGAAACTGATTAATATATCCACTGACTTAGTACAAAGGCACTGCAGTTATTTTCTGTTCTCCCATGAGCCTGAGGTACCACTGTTTCTCAGTCCCAGGCTATGAACACCCAGAAGGCAGAGGCTTCGTTTTATTCAATTTTGTATCCCCAGTATCTGTACAATGTTTGGTATTTTTCTGCTTTAAAAAAATATTTATCAAATTTATTGAATTGAGAACTTTGAAACTCATCCTTAATTTACAAGATTAGAAACAGAATTAGAAATAGAATTATTTTCATAAATAAGAATGTACAGTTTATTTACAGGGACATACTCCCCCCCCCCACAAAATATAGATGTCATGACCTGTGAAATACCAATTTCAATGTTCCTTTTGGTTTCTTTTGTTTTTTTTGCTGCCTGGCACCTTAATTTAAACTCTACAAATAATCTACAAAATTCAAACCTTCTCCCCTGAATTATTCCTTCATGTTTCCTTCACTCCTGACAGCACACAATATTTTGCCTTGTCACCATGTGTGCCCAGATGGGAGCGCCAAGTCCTCTGTGGGAACGGCCATCACTCAGGGCTCCAATGAAACCCATCCAGGAAGCTGGCTGACACAGGCAAAGCTGGCTGTGTAGACATGCGAGGATGCCTCCCCCTTTTTCTATCTTTGCAGCATTCCTGTTCCTTGGCAGATTTCGTTTTTGTTGAGTTCAGTGTTTTGCTCAACAAGTCTCTTACTCTTCTCTAAATAGCTTCTAAAATGATTAGAGAAGGAATTCACAAAATGAAATGCCTAGGGAGTCAGTGAAATAATGAGTACTTGTCTTGTCTTGGGTGTTGAGGAACTTGCAACCAAGATGACTAAGGGAAGAACAAGAAAGACATTTAGGGAAACTACAGCCTCTGGGAGGTCCAAGTGAGGATGCCAGGCTCAAGGCTGCACCACATCCTCTTTCAGCGGATGAAGGCAACAAAGGGAGGAAACTCATCTGCACATAATTCCCTGTGATGCTTTTTGGTGTTTGCCCAAGAAGGGGGCACACCTCCTTGCTCTCCTACATCCAGGAGAAGCTAGACTCTGGCAGGGTATTATTAAGATTGGAATTTCTGCATTAGGTCTCATCTAAATTCTCTAGATTTTCCCTACATTATTTTGGTTTAGCCTATAAAACTCCTCCCCCCGCCCAACCACCCAATCCCACGTATGGTAGTAACTGATTGCTGTAGGAGCGATGACTGAAAACTTGCAGGCTTCTACAACAGTGCAGCTTTTCTGGAATAAAGGAGGGACTTTCTTTCCAAAAGACTCTTTCTTGCTGTGCTAACACAATTTTTTTAAAATAAGAGTCCAAGGCACTTTCTATATATAGATATATAATAATGAGCAAAACTAGTGTTCTGCGCCTGGCCCATGTTTAGGAAAACAGACCTGACATATTTTTAAGTACTCTCTCAGCTTATACTTCAAAAATGACCCCTGACATAAAAGAGTAACTTTTGGCATCTTCCCTATTCAGACTTAAAAGCCAGAAAACAATTTCCCCTAAGTATGAGTTTGACAATGTTGAAAATAAACCCACTGTCACCCATCTGATAAAGAAAACTTACCCTTTTCAACTTGGCAGCAGCCTCTCCAGAACGAATTGCAGTCAGCAGACTCTGTCGGATCTGTTCTGGGTCAGAGCTTTGGAATGTTGAAGAACTTTGTCTCTTAAGGGTGAATGATGGGCCGTCAGTCAGAGATGGCGTTTGGGGATTCTGTTCATTATGTGCAGAGTTATTTTCCTATAAAAATAAATGTGAAATATTTATATGAATACCACGTGAAGAATGGGCCATTATGCAAAACATTTTCATCATCAGTAGCTCTTTAAGAACCACCATTTGCCTCACTGGTGTTTTAGACTCAGCTCTGTTTCCTCATCCACTGAGTTATCTCTGCTGCCAGAGCTCAGCTGGAAGATGAGGGCATTACTTTCCCTCATCTTGAACTCAGGAGGCTAAGGAAGGAAAGTGATACCTCTTTTTGTTTCACAAATGCAGTGGTAATTTTACTGTCCTTGAGTAAATAGAATAATGCCGATTTCTCCAGTGGAGTTGGCTAGAAGAGCCAAAGTAAATAAAAATCCCACAGACAAAAAAACAAAAAACAAAAAAAAAAACATTTTCATAGTTCCAATATATTAATGTTGTGAAATTATTTTTGATGGTACAAATGGACAAATGTTGGTAATTTCATACTTGCTGAACCTAATGTATCTTCTAATAAAGGAATATTAGTGACTAACAGCTTATTTTGTGTTTCTGGAAGTCACAGGGGCTAACTGATGGCCATGTTTTCTTTATTTTTCTCATGAGACTAAAAATAAATATTAGAAATTTCCAAATTTAAGAATCAAAAATTTAATTAAACTTCTTAGGAAGGAATATTTAGTAACTGACTTAACTGGCAACTGTATTCAAACAATCTTAAAAATGTCTTTTTCAAACTGCCAGATGAGTATCTTTATAAAAGATGAGCTAAACAGAACTCAGGCAATGGCTCAAAAACTGTTTTATATAAATCAAGCTTCTGTTGTTTAGAAATGGTATTCCATTCTAAGAAAAAAACTCAGGCTTTATTCCCAAGTAAAGAATTAATCTCTGCATCATATATCTCTTCCTGATATTATATCAAAGTAATAAACATAAATGTGAAAATATATGAAGAAATATTTTTCAAGGTAAATATTGCTTTAAAATTATGGAAAAGTCTTTACTTGGCAATATGGTTAATGTTCTGTTACTCTGGGAGTGTTTGAAAAAATAGTATAAAATGCTTCTGGAACAGTCATACAAATATGAAAGTATTCTTTAAACACTATCAGAGTAAAAGTACACAATGTATTTTTTAAAAATTGCATGGGGATTATCATAATTCATACTGTGAATTTCTTCCTGACTATACTACTTGAATCTAGCAAATTATATCATTAGTTGATCAAACATGAAGTCAACAAATCCCTTTTTTGTACACCATTAAGGTTAGATGGTGGTTAAGTGATATTTTGCTCAACATACATATAACTGGAAAGTTGACACTGAATTAACAAAATGGGAAATTAAGAAAATTACCTATTTAAACTCTGGTTTTAATTTAAATTACATATAACAATGTTTGGTAAGCTCAGGTTGAGTGTATATGATAGAAAATACAGAGCTGAGAGATGTTTGGTTATTTTATCTAGTCTTTGATACTGCTTATGTTTTTATGTAGTTAAAACTTTTGCCATTATGGAGAATTGGAAAAGAAAATAAAGTCAACCAGACCATCCAGAAAAGTTATAAACAAATTGAGGTAAGCAAAACACAGAAAACTAGAGAGTCAGAACTATAAACTATTACACTATACAAATGTAGGAGCAAAGAAGCTTTAAATTTAAATATTTCCTAATGATACAATTATATAAGGATGATCTTATAGTAATATCTGATCAAGTTATATGAATTATAATAACTCTGAGAATAAATAATCAGATTCTGTGTATTACTACTCTTTTCTTCCTACAGTAGCTTGATAGTAGATTATGAATTCAGAGTTAAGTAACACACAAACAAACCGACATGCTTTGTTAACCCCGTTGAAACCATGTTGTATAAGAATCCCTTACTTTTAAAAAGGTTACATTTACCTTATCTTTCACACCTGGTTGTGGGATGTCCACAAACGTATTTACGGAAGGAATCTTCCCTCCCTCTGTGTCAGTTGGAGCTCGGGCAGATGCACCTCTGACCTCCTCACTGCGTGACCCTGTACGACCTTTGCTGAAAGACTGTGACCGTTTCACCACAGCGAGGGCAAACGGTGAAGGAGCAGAGCTGGAATATGGTCGAGGGGCACCAAAAGTTTTCAGAGTCTTCAGGTTAAGTGTTGCTAACTGACTCTTGGGAAGAGGAACAGGTTTGGGGGCTACGGGAGGGGGAGAGGTTTCAGCAGGCTTCTGATTGCTGTCATCATCAGTGTTTTGAATGTGTGGCTGTGGAGGAGAGTGAGTTGTTTTACTTAAGGGAGAAGGAGCTGGCTCTGGAGGAGGTATTGTATCCCTTTCCACCTCTTTCTTTATTAGTTCCTTTGGAGTAGGATTAGGGGCAGCTTGAACACTCTTGGCAGCTGCAGATGTCACATAATGACCTGAAACTCTTTTTTGCATCTGCAAGAAAAAAGAACTTGGTTTGGAGTGGGGATTTGAAACGCGAGATTTAAGTTTTGACTCCAAAATACTGTTTATATCTTCCAAATTTGGCACAAAAGGAGCTGTGCCAGTGTCTCTCGTCATTTTGGGAGTAGGTTTCAGAGGATTTGACATTGTGCTGTGGGTAAGACTCTCCTCACTTTGCACCTGATGCTCTGTTCTCAGGGTAGGCTTTGGTTTCAGGTCTCCTTCTGGCTCCTTTGGGCTTTCAGAAATAACAGGATCTTCTGTTTGGATTGCAGTTACTTTCACATTCTCATGAGTGTCCTTTTCTCCTAAAGTATTTATCTCCTGATCATTTTTATACCCTATGGTTTCCGATTCCCAATCTTTCAATATTTCTAGGGATCTGGGAGGCACTATTTTGTAAGTAGTCATCCCAATTTTGGGTATGTACTCTCTTGTAATTTCATTTGAAGGTTTTGGCTTGGGATTATAGTCTTGTCTGTAAAATGGATAATTCTTTATATAAGAAGCTGTTGGATTTTTATCAGTCCCATCTACAGGAGGCAAAAGATCATCATTACCATGTGCACAAATTGGATCTTTTATGGTGAGTTGCTCTTCTGTATACGTAATTAGGCGGCCCTGACTCCCAAATTCTCTTGAGGTATCTAAAGAATCTTGTGGGCTTAAAGATGAGTGTTGAGTTGATTTGTTGTTACTTGAAGTTTGCACACTTTCATCAACTTTGACATCAGACAAATTATGATCTTGGTGATTCCCATCAAAACTGTCACAGGAAGGGATTGTCTGAATTGCTGCATCTTGCATTTTTGTCTTTTCTGCACTAGGTTGAATCAGTTTTTGATCTGGTGCTGATGAAGCAGCAAGATGATTTTCCTTGTAACTTCTAGCAGTATCAGTTGTATATGCCTGATCGTTTGATAGTCTGTCAACTTCCACGTCCACATTGTTACTTTTGGCAACACCTGCTACATTGATTTCTGTTCTCCTCATTCCATTTTTCATACTGTCTTCTGTGTTTGTTGGAATGACAATTATTTCATTTTGATCTACTGAGAGAAAAAATATCATAAAGTATATGAAAAAAAATAGAAAACCTCAAGTTTTCAATGCCTGCCTCCCCCAAACTGAAACAGATTGATTTGAATTCTATAGATAATTTTCAGCTACCAATTATACAAAAATTATACAGGTAGTGGCATACAGAGAAAACAGCATGGGCTTTGATATCATAGAGACCTGAATCTGGAATCAGCTTGACTAATTACAACCTGTATGGCCACATCATATTACTTACCCTCTTTGAGCCTCAGTTTGCTCAGATGTAAAAAAAAAAAAAAACATGTATTATATATATCATTTATGTAACATGCTTATTAGGATAGTGTATTGCCCAAAACAAGTACTCATAGAAGATAGCTATGATTTTTCTTTTAAATAAAGACTATATTTCAGTCATTGTTAAGAATGACAAAAGACATTGACAAATTTAAAAAATGTTTTTATTCTGTAATTTTTTTCCATTTTGATTCTCTCTCTGTCTTTTCTATAATCCCTAGTATATTTACATTTTATACCTAACATTAAAAGGGAAACAATCCCAGCAAATGCTATCAGTTTTAATTAAGGAAGACAACAAAACCTTACCTTTAAGAGTTGAAGTAAAAACAGAACCTAAGTTGATTGTCTTATTAATTAGGTGTCCTTGCTAAATACTTTTAGAGGACTTTGTTTTCAGTCAAAATATGGGTGATTTCAACTACATAAAAACAATCATGTGGGTTTTGATTTTTCTCTGTGAGAAAAAATAACTATTTTTCTCATGTCTGAATCCAGGTAGAGAAAACAACTTCCCTCTCCCCAGCACTACCTTTCCTCTTAATTTTAATTCAGACCTCCTGAAAACAAAAATCATTTTCCAGTGTCTAGGTTAACAAAGCAACAGTTGCCAGCCAACAACATGATGGCAAAGAGTTGGAATGAGGCATCTGGAAGAAAACACAGGCTTATGAATGTGTACCACGTGTCTTGTACTAAGCCAAGTGATTTATATACTGTGCTCCTCCAGTCAAATGCCACGAAGAGTCATTTCTTCTGAATAACCAGCTAGCCCTCATCTTCAAAATCCTCAGTGGCCTCTCCTTTCAGATATGATTGTTTGCACAGCACAAGTGAAATGTGAGCCTTGGAAGTCAAATTGTGAAAGGATGTCAAGTATTTCTCTATAGTTTTATAATCACTCACTTTCATCTATAAGATAAAGTTCACTGCCTAAAATATATCATGAGCTATTTAAAATGGGTCCTCTGTGAAAAAAGAAAAAAAGAAAAGAAAAAAGAAAGATATGCATGCATGCATGCATGCATGCATGCAAAAAAAAAAATCATGTTGCCAGGTAAATTTGGATACAGTTTTTTTTTAAATCCTTATATTTTTAAACCCTGCCTAACTGCACAATTATTTGATCATGGTGGTTATATTTTCTATTATGTTGCAAGGTTCCTATATTACATATATAATTTAAAAATGGAATTTTTATTCTTCCCACATAAAATGCAACTAGTTATTCGAATACATATTGTCCATTCAAGTGATTTCTTTTCTCAGTGACTAATAATTATTAACTTTTGTGATTTATAAAATTAAGGACATGTGATTAGGAACCACAGAAGAGACACATCTCTGCCTGTGTTCTTATTTACTTGGTTCTTAAGTGTTTTTAATATCTATATGAAAAGTGGTACTCTCAATGCTGATATGAGCACAAAAGAATTTAAGAAATGGTCCTGGCACCAGAAAATGAGCCTAAATGTATTTCCTTTTCTCTTTCTAATTTTTCATTTTCCACTGAATATAGGTATATCCCAGTTGCAGAATGGAAACATTTTCCAAAAGAAGGTAAATCAACATAAAAAATATATTTTAAATTAAATCCCCTCTAACAAACCCTAATTTACTGGTTTTAGAACTCTAAGTTTCTATTTTTCACATTTTCTGTGGGTTACACCTACTTCACCATTATCTAACTGAATTTCTCATCAAAATTTCACAATTTCAAAATTTTCAATGATTGTCAGGCCTGGAAACCTAGAATCACTCCTGAATTCATTAGCTGGTCCATCCTCCTACATATTGATGATACTGCCAATGAAATGTCAATGAATGGACAGGCCATTTTTCAAGAATGCCCAGTAGAGGGAGAAGGTATATTTTGTACTATACTGTACTTCCCCCTACTCAACACTGACACCAACATCAACAACCTGATGAAAGGATGATTTAGATAAGTATACAGGGTAGGTTAAAAAAAAAAGAGAAAAGGAGAATAAAACTAGTTTAAGGATAACAAATTATTTTAAAAATCACCTAGAGTTGACAAGGATCATTGTAAATCAAGTGCAAGTCAAAATAAAGGTATTACGGAAATGTACTTGTGACCCTAGCACTAATATGATGCCAAAATCTTAGCAAAAATGATTTGACTATGATTTTTAAAAGAAGTAAACAGCTTTTAAATCATGACTTCTCAATAGAAATGCTTTTGCCGTCATAGCGTATGTTATAAAAAACTGAGTCAAGAAGAAAAAAGGGGGAAATCATATACAAGTATATAAGTTGTACACTTGTATCTCAGGATGGTATTGACCATGAGGAAAATGAGTCAGAGACATATATATTCAAATTAACCAACACATACCACAAATATAAAATGACATATCTATATCTATCCATCTGTCCTTCTTGTTTGTGACATTGGGATAATCCATGTTTTATATATATATATATATATATATATATATATATATATCTATCTCCCTATGTTTTCTATGAATCTTAACCTAGTTTTATATATTAACATAATAGATTGGACTATGAGAATAAGCACTTTCTTCATACCCCCTTAAAATTCCCTGGTGGCGCAGTGGGAAGATCCCACATGCCGCGGAGTGGCTGGGCCCGTGAGCCATGGCCGCTGAGCCTGCGTGTCTGTAGCCTGTGCTCCACAACGGGAGAGGCCACAGCGGTGAGAGGCCCGCGTACCGCAAAAAGAAGAAAAAAAAAAAAACAACCATTGTGTATTCCTTGCATCTTCTATTTGTATAGTATCATTTTTCTGAAATTCAATCCTAAATATATATTTTAACCATATCTCAGTATTCTATAAGGAATTCAAACAAAGTAGCAGATATAATTTCTATGATCAAAGACTGTCCAATCCAATTGAGTAGTCGAGAACAGAAAACTACATGGCTTCTAGTAATCAAGTAACAGAATAAGTAAAGTGGCAGGATTTGGATAATAGTTGAATGACTGAAGATAGGTGGAAAATTATTTTCCAGGCAAAGATAAAAATGAGCATAGGCCTAATGATAGAACTGAGTGAAATATATCATGAGAAAGAGAATAAACTGTCTTGACTGGGGGGCGGGGAGTGGGAAATACTGGTAAGCACTATTACATAATTAGATGGTTTGGGCCTGAAAAATCAAGGAGACCAGTTTCACCTTAAGTATAGCAACCCGACTATGAACTAAAACAGGCTTGGGTTAGGGAGTCAGTAGAAGGAAAAAAGAGAAGTAGATCATAAGTATACACAGAGTATACATCTTTAAGATCCAAGATCTAGGTGAGATAACCTCTAAGATTTAACAACAACAACATTAGAACACATGGTAGGTAGAAGCACATTTTGGAATCAACACGTATTGAACACATACTGCCTGAGTTCACATTTGAGGTTCACCACTTACTAACTGTGGGACCTCAGGTGAGTTACATAATGTCTTTGTGGCTCTCTTATCCGTAAGATGGGACTAAAGTAATAATACCCATAAATGAGTTAATATACAAGATTAAATGAGTTAATATATATAAAGTGTTTAAGAAAGGTCCTTGGCACATAGCAAGTGCTATGAAAGTGTTGGCTATTAGTGTTTATAGAACTCACCATTCTCCTGGTTTGGGCCCGGTGACCTCAGGTTTCTTACACTGTCAACCACCCTCGCTTTGTTGCTTGAATTACACACCATAATGTGTGGTCCTCTGTAAAATATGATATTGTATGTTATATATTGATACTATTGAAACACACACACACATACACGATGATAAAACAGGCAATAATTTCCAAAGACAGATGGACTGGAATAATCATCTTTTTCTGCCAAATACTAGAAATTTAATAGCAAAGAAAGAATACAACTGAGGGGAAATGCTGCTATGAAACATTAGCTTTCATATGGTGACCCTGTTACAAAGAAAGATGTAAGAAGCTTGGTAAAATGGACACTTTCCCCAAGACAGTGTCTTTTTGTTATTATCAATTATTATCTTTTAAAGAAAAAGGAACTAAATGAAATGTACTCTCATAGACATTTTCCTTGCATCTGGCAAGGTTACCTTGTGGCAAGTCAGGATGTGAACTGACTTCATTGGGGGGTTTATTGGTGATACAAGAGATTAATTTGGAGACAATCCCATGCAAATTATAATAAAACTTTGATAAAATGGTTTATTTTGCCTACTTGATTTCATCTTTATTCATAGTGTGGCATTTCTAACAGAATGTAAGTATACTTTACTATAACTTTCGATTCCTAGGACCAAGGGGAAGGTAGGTGCATTCTCTGCTTCATAAAGTTGACTATAAAAATAATATTAGTGATTTAACATCATATTCTAAGAGGCAGAATTGTTTTATATAGCAGTTAGTAAAAATTCTTCAGGAGCATTTGGTGAAAATTGAAAATTAAATATTCCATTTAGGCCAAATAGGTAATAGGCAAAACAAACGCAACACAAACAAAAATGCTAATCTTCATACAAAATAACTACGTTATGGTTGGTCTGCCACAGGGATACCAGAACTGTTGGATTTGATTTTATTTAAAAACAATCACATGTAAATTGATACTTTATGAATAAACATTTTTTAAATGGTTGTAAAAGGGATAAAGTATAAGCTAAAGGAATGACTCTACTTGTGTTTAAAATATCAGTTCTACATTTCAGAAGACTAGTATCAATTAAACAAACCACCACCACCACGTCTGGCATACAGACTACTTACTGTCCATCTGTGTTTCCAGTTCCTTGTTTTTCTTCTTTGGAGTTTTGTGAGGACTCTCCAGTATCACTGCCAAGGGCTGAGTCAGGATCACTTTTCAGTGTATTTATTATATCAGTAGATACAGTAGGAATGTCTTGCGACTTCAGAGAAGTATTTTCAGCCTCATCTTTAGGCACTTCACTCAGTTCTTGCTTTTCATCTACCTCTTCAAGGCTGTAATCAGAGCTTATTCCAGCTACAAAGAAATGAAGATATAATCCTAAATATTAATTTGCCTCATTCATCCTGGGCAATCCTGGCAAGGAAGGAATTTTTAAAATAATAATTAGTTGGACTCTTTTAAATTCTGATTCAAAGCTAATAGTAAAATACTTTTCTAATGGTGAATAATTATGTTAACATATAATCAGATTATCTCAGACATACATTTCTAAAAATAATATGCTGTCTCTCTCAGTTTTATTCATGGTAGAAAAAAAGAGGTTATTTAAGCTCATAAACTTCAAGTTATATATTTCATTTAAGAATGTATCTTTCAATTTAAATGATTTTTACCTTGATGCAATAGCTTTAAATGTAAACAAAAAGAACACGAGATTTTTAGATTGGCTCCAAGTGTACTTATAAAGTTTGACTCAGTAATTATCAGTACTATGATTGAGAATTATCTGAGCATCTTTTAAAAATACTGATGCTCACCTCTAATCCACATCTGTTAAATCAATCTCTGAAGGGAGGGACCAAGAATTTTTTTAAGGTTCTTTCAGGTGATTCTAGTGTGCAACCAAGGTGAGAAGCCATTTACTTAGATGCTTAATATAATTTTTAATATACAAATAGAATAAGTATTATGCAATGAAAATTAATTTTAACTCCTACTCAGTTTGATTCTCAGAGGCAACTTCCCTTAACAGTTTTTTTCCTCTATATTATCAGAAAGTATAATGAGCATATACCGTTTAAGCAGATATACATACATTTCCTTCTTTCTCTCAATTCTTGGTTTATTTAATATAAATGGAAGCATAATATACCTGATGTTTTTCACTAACTTCTTTTTCCTCCACTTAACTATGTCTTAAAGGTCTTCCCATATCAGTATGTGTGTGTGTATGACTCTCTTCAATAGCTGTGGTTAATATTTCATTGAATGAAATTGTTTTATTATAATTTCTTAGCACTAACACCAAATGGCCAACAGGGTAAAAGAGGAGACATCCTAAGCAACTGGTGTCCACACTAGCTGTGAAAGTAAATTTAAACCAAAGAATGAGGTTCTGGATCTTTGCTTATTTTAATACAATTCAGGGCTTCCCTGGTGGTGCAGTGGTTAAGAATCCGCCTGCCAGTGCAGAGGACATGAGTTTGAGCCCTGGTCCGGGAAGATCCCACATGCCGCGGAGCAACTAAGCCCGTGTGCCACCACTACTGAGCCTGTGCTCTAGAGCCCGTGAGCCACAAATACTGAGCCCACGTGCTACAACTACTGAAGCCCACGCACTTGGCTCCACAACAAGAGAAGCCGCCGCAATGAGAAGCCCATGCACCACAATGAAGAGTAGCCCCCACTCGCTGCAACTAGAGAAAAGCCCGCGCGCAGCAACGAAGACCCAACGCAGCCAAAAATAAATAAATAAATAATAAATTTATAAAAATAGATAAATATAATTCAACATTTCCACTTACATAACAGCAGCTGAACAAAGTTTAATTTTACCACAATAGAAGGGTAAAAAGGGTAGTATAGCACTGGATGATAGTAATCAGCACATCTACAAAGTTTAACAAAAAAGTTTAACGTATTTGAAGAATATGTGAAATACTTAAAATGTATTTCTTTAATTGTATCTTTAAGCATATAGACAGAAAAGTATGCTATTTGTGCTTTTTAATAAATACGGGGAATTTTAATGACATTTTTATTGTAAATTAAAAAACAGATTACTTAGAAAAAACATTAAAGAATTTGACTTTAAGGGCTCCCTGGTGGCACAGTGGTTAAGAATCCACCTGCCAATGCCAGGGACATGGGTTTGAGCCCTGGTCTGGGAAGATCCCACATGCCGCAGAGCAACTAAGCCCATGTGCTGCAACTACTGAGCCTGCACTCGAGCCCACGTGCCACAACTACTGAGCCCACGTACCTAGAGCCTGTGCTCCACGACAAGAGACGCCGCTGCAATGAGAAGCCCAAACGCCACAACGAAGAGTAGTCCCCGCTCGACGCAACTAAAGAAAGCCCATGTGCAGCAACGAAGACCCAACGTAGCCAAAAATAATTAATTTATAAAAAAAAAGAATTTGACTTTAAGTAAATTTATATATAAAAATATATGTAGGGCTTCCCTGGTGGCGCAGTGGTTTAGAGTCCGCCTGCCGATGCAGGGGACACGGGTTCGTGCCCCGGTCCAGGAAGATCCCACATGCCGCAGAGCGGCTGGACCCGTGAGCCATGGCCGCTGAGCTTGCACGTCCGGAGCCTGTGCTCCACAACGGGAGAGGCCACAACAGTGAGAGGCCCGCGTACCGCCAAAAAAAAAAAAATATATATGTATGTATATATATATATATATACTTATATATATAAATCATGCTTTATCATGACATGAAATAGTTATTTTGATGCCAATGTACAATATTATGCCTTTACAATAGCATATTACATCTATACAGTAAGCGTATATTTATATAATTTGAAAACTGTGTATCAAGGAAAAATGAAAGGCCATTATGGTTTAGATGCAAGTATGTTTTATAGATGGCTCCTTGGTATATATTAAGCTCTTTTGGAAATTATATTAACTGAGGTAACATTTAGCAAATTATTGATCTTTCTCCCTATTTCTCTCTTTACCATCACATGTGTTTTATATAGATACACAACTTTTCTTTAAAAAGTCGAGGTCTTCAACTTTCTTTAAGTATGAGGTCCTCACTGAGAAACTGGTCTCAAAGTATGAAGAATGAGTCACATGTTTCAGAAATCTTTTCCAATTATTTTTTCTGGGGTTTTATAACTTAGTAGTTATAAGCATCATACAGGTTTTCTTAAATATATATATTTGAACTGCATTCCTGTCATTAAAAGTCTTAGAAAAGGCTGTGATTCTTTTTAAAACTTCTAACCAAGAGCACTTTCACACTTTGTTGTTTGACTAGTACAGATTTTTTCCAAGCTTTAAAAAATATTAAATCAAGTTTGTTTTGTATGTGTTAACAGACTTATACTATGGCCAAATTTTAGAACTACAGCAATAACAACAAAACGAAGTGGGGGCTGTGAACAGTGAATAATTTTCACAAATGTTAGATCACAACTATCATATTTCAGCTTCACATGTTCTAAGGGAAGAGAATTCACTTTCAAAGAACAGAGTATCCAAAACTTTAGTGTAGCTGTAAGATATAACAACTTCCACAATATGTTTAGAAAATTATAAAAAATCATTTGAAATTGTAATTGTTGAAATTTCTTTTACACTTACTTAGCTTTCTAATATAATTTGAATATATTTATCTTAATATTTTCAGTCCTTCTGAAGATTTGCAAAATTGACTGAAACAAAAAATAAAATTATTTTAAATTCACAAAATATAATATGTGTAAAAGAAATTTAAATAATTAAACTTAGTTTGTAGCATCTTATAAGTTATTAAAGCTTAAAATTTCACTAAGCCTTTTGGGACATCTTGTGTATTTTTCCTGGAGATGGTCAAAGGGCAGAATTGTTTGACAGATACTACTCTTTGCTAAAACAGAATTGTATTAGATTAAATCTATTCTGGTGAACTTTTAAAAAAAAAATTCATTTATTCAAAAAAGTGTTCACTGTGTCAGACACTGCTGTAATTTCCAACAGAGTTGTTTTCTCTTTCATTTTTAAAAACTGAGGTATAATTTCAGTAAGATTCATCATTTTTGGAATACATTTTGGAATGTCCAGTTTTGACATCTATCTATCTATCTTTCTGTGACCACCACAATCAAGATGTAGAACAATTCCATCAGCTTCCAAAATCCCCCAGGCTCCTTAGTAATCAACTCCTCTCTCTAACCCCAGCCCCTGGCAGCAATTATCCCTATAGTTATGCCTTTGCAAGAATGTCATATAAATGAAATCATACAGCATCTAGCCATTTAAGTCTAGCTTCCTTCATTTAACAATGTATTTAAGATTTAGCCATGTTGTTGCATGTATTAGTTATTTGTTCCTTCTTTTGGCTAGGTTGTAGTATTCCAACATACGGACAAACTATATTTTGTTTATCCATTCCTCAGTTTAGGGACATTGCGTTGTTTCCCATTTTTGACAATTACATAAATTCTATAATAATTCACGTGCAGGTTTTTGTATGCACATTCGTTTTCACTTTTCTTGAGAAGTCTTAGGAGTGGGATTTCTGGGTCATATAGAAAATGAATCCTTATTTTTACTTAAAAAAAAAAAAACAACCTGCTAAAGTATTTCCCAAACTGGCCACACAATTTTTCATTCCTTTAACGAGTATATGATAGTATACTGATTTTAAACAACTGGTTTGAGGTGATAAGGGCTTTTTCTGAGTCACTGAAAAATTGAGTAAAATTATTTATGATAGAATTCAAATATTACCTAACTATGAAGTTTTGCCATATGGTAACAAAAAAATTTCAATCACTTAAAAATCCCAATCAAAAGCAATACTATAGAAAATAAGCCATGCCTAGATAACAACAAAAGAGTAGTTCAATAAAGAAAAAATATATATGTATTCTTTTATATTTATACAGTTATATGTTGAAAATAATAAAGTTCAAACAGTTTTGCCAAAAAGCAGAAAGCTAAATAGAAGAGAAGCTGAAATCCTTCAGAGCCACTGATTTTATCATCTTACATGTTGCCATATTCATTCACTATGTGATTAGGGAAAACATCAAACTCCAAGAATTTCAAGTGAAAAGGCAGAAACTACTATTTTTTTTATAAGACATTTTTACACAAGGAATCAACAAGTAACCAAATCTAAATGTGATGACATCTCAATCTGTCTTAAACAAAACAGCAGGCAGGAAAGGCCAGGTCACTTACATGGCAGAGATGCGGCAGCTACCTCGGGCTTTCCAGGGCACTCCGATAGAAGGGCTTCGGCCGGCAGCTGGGGCACAGCGCACTGTTCGTGACCGGGGAGCCCACAGCCAAGGGAGGATTCTGCCAAAGAAGTAAAATCTGTGGAAATGGCACTTAGAAAACAGAATTAAGCAAGCAGAGACCAAGAAGCATTTCACAAGAAATTAGATATGTTAACTCACAATTAGCCATGCATTAAACAAGAAGAGGTAAAAGGGGAAAAAAAGGAAGAAAAACAGCTATCAAGCAAAGTTTGAATAGCAGCCACTTTTCTCTAATACTTCCGAAATCTTCTCATTTCATTTACACAGTTCGATATTATTTAATAAATTTCCTTTGTGAAACAGAATGGTATCATTGATATTATTCTGGGTAAGACTTGAGAAAAATCATTACTAGTTACCTAATGATAGTGTTTTTAATCACAGAGGAAAGGAGAATTCTATATCAAAATCTTAAATTCCTAAATATCACCTAAGGATTAAAAGATTCAGGAGCATTTGGGTGCTTCTGAGTCTTTCTGTATTTGTGAATGTGAATTATAAAAATGAGGTAGTTATATTAAGCAATTTTTATACCTATCAAATTATTTCCGTGCTAAAGTACTGACATAGTAATATTCTATTTTTGATTAAACATTATTAGTCTGTCATATTCATTTACACCTAACTTTAAGCCTAACGATTAAGAAATTTTATCATACTTATAGCTACTAAATAGCTATTATTAAAAATATTAAGGAACAGTATTAGATTTTTACTGAAACTTCACTTATTTGGAGAGAATCCAAAATAAAACTATATAATAGAAAATATTTCATAATAAATTTTTACCATCAGATTAGGACAATATGAATTCACACCTACAACAGTTGCATAAAGAATGATGCTTAACACCTTCATGTAAGTTTTCTTCTGAACACACCAAGGTACATTCCTAACTAAGATGTGTCATTCCTCTTGGGGAGAAGATTAATAAATGGCAACCTGACATTGCATAAGGAAAAGCAGGAGACCTAGTAGGAAAAGCACTCAAGGTACCATTGCAGAACTAAAATTTTGATTTCTGTGTTTCACGCTCTGAACTCAGGGAGGGGAATATTTTTCATTTCATACTATATAATGTGGGAAATGAAGACAAAGCATCTGTATCTCCTTCATATACAGAGCATTACAACTAGATTCATTCCTCAACTGTCCTGGAAGTTCTTTCTCAGTGGTTACGTGATGTGGAACAGAGGTGTCAGACCTGGGCTGGACAGGCCCTCAGAAGAGTTTGCTTCTAAAACACTGTCTGTAGGAATTGCAGGTACCAACTGCAGGGCTAGAAGACAGAAGAAACACAACTTCTGAGCAAGTCACATTCACCAATGAAACAATTCCTTAGTACCTTAAGTCATTTTTATATAATTCAGAAAAAGATAGCCCTAACCTTATTAGAAGCCACTGTACTTGTCTAGCTATGATACAGCTAAAATCTATTTTGATTCCCAGTCCTACATGTAGTCAATCCTGGAAAGCCAGTATCTTTCTGAATAGATTCACAAATTATAACATGCTCATTTTAGGATAATGGAGCTGTACAGTTTTAAATTTATGCAGATTTTTCAAAGGTAGTGAGAATAATCAGGGACTATCTAAGCACTACTATTAAGTTTAAGTACTAATATTATTTAATAAAAAGATGTGATTTGTAACCTATATCATTTCTATTGTCTATATTAAAGAAAACACAACACTAATGTTAATGGGAAAAGTAACATTACCAGTCACGTGACTATTTTCATCACTTTGTTGCAGGGCTGTTTTGGAGGGTGGGGAAGGTGCTTTTCGCTTTGTCCTTTTCAAAGATGAATTCCCACCGGATGTGCTACCGAGCTGCAGAGAGCCTGTCCTCACTCTGCCTGCTCCAGAGGAACGCTATGGAAAACAAAGTGACCAAATAGAATCTCTATTCAGAAATGAACAGCAAACTTCAGGAAGACACTGACGTTTACATCAAACACATCATATGCCAATATGGAACATAATGGTCATTCATTCAAAAAGCATTTACGGAGTATCTGCCACGTGTCAGAGACGGATATGTAAAGAAAAGTATAATATGATGCTTCTCAGTAAGATAAGGCTAGAATGGGAGCCCGGCATGTAAACAACTAATGAAAATTTAGAACACTCATACGCAACGCAGTTAAAAACTAGCTTTCAAAGGAAAATCTAGAGAAAATACTGGATGTAAAGTAAGAAGTGAAAAAGGGAAGAATATCTGTACATTAAGACTGGCTTGATTAATCTTTCTTTTTGGCACAATACATCAATGACAAACATTTCAAAAATCTATATGTCTACCAAAGGCGAGGTCATTTGAGGTCCTCGACTCTATACACAGCTAATGCTCACACTCCCAGCATGCGACTGTCAGCAGGCTGGCCGGTTCCTCCTGGCCCATTGCCACGTCATCTTGCTCTTTCCCCTTACAACAAACCTGCTTAAAAGTGTTATAGTTTTTTTCCTCCAATTTCTCACCTCCCACCTGAACCCCTCCAATCAGATTTTTCTCAACCTTTGATCCATTAAAACTATTCCTATCTGTGAGATAATAGAAAATATATAATGGTCTTTGCCCACATTCCTGGCACAGAGCTCCTAAAACCCTTGAACTTTCCTAAGTGACAAGAACACTAGTAGCATCTCTTGTTCTAATATTGGTCTTGGGCCCCAGTTCCTGAGAGCTCCTGAAACTTTGTAATTTCCTGGATGATAGGAGTACCTTTTGTTGTAATGAGGCAACTCTGGATGGGCTCCTGGATGAGGGCTTGTCATGGGAAAGTCATGATTAGAAGCCTGGAATTTTCAGCCCTGCCCTCATTCTCTTGAGAAGGGAGAAGGGTTCAAAATGGAGTTAATGACTGATCATGCCTATGTGATGAGGCTGCCATAAAATCACAAAAGTATGGAGTTCAGAGAGCTTCCAGGTCAGTGCACACGTGGAGGTGCTGGGAGAGTGGCATACCTGGACAGGTAGTGCAACCCCATGCCCCTCCCCACATACCTTGCCCTATACATCTCTTCCATCTAGATGTTCATCTATGTACTTTATCATATCCCTTAGGAAACTGGTAAATGTAAGCAAGTGTTTCCCTGAATTCTGTGAGCCATTCTAGCAAATTAATCAAACCTGAGGAGGGAGTCGAAGGAACCTCTGATTTATAGCCAGTTGGTCAGAAGTATAGGTAACAACCTGGACTTGTGGTTGGCATCTGAAGTCCAAGAAGGGGGTCACTGGAATCTCTAATCAATAGCTGGTTGGTCAGGAGCAGAGGTGATAACTTGGGCTTGTGACTGGTGCCTGTAGTGTGTGTAGGAAAGGGAGGGCCGTCTTGTGGGACTGAGCCCTTATCCTGTGGAATCTGATGTTGTCTCTAGGTAGATGGTGTCAGAATTTAGCTGAATGCTGGTATCTAAAAATTGCCTGGCGGTGTGGGGAAAACCTCCACACGTTTGTTGAACAGAAGTGAAATGTTTTGTGTGAGTAGCAAAGGAGACTCACAGGGAAGAAACACACAGTAGGAAAGAACTGGGTTTTTCCCTACATGGGTAGAAAACTGAGTTTTTCCTTTACACTATCAAAGTCATCAATGACCTCCCTCATGACTAAATCAGTGGTTACTTCTTAGAACTCACTTGTTTGACATATTAGCAGCATTAAACAGTTGACCACCCTCTAAAATCTTCTTTTTCTTATACCCAGAATACTATTTCCTTACTCTGCAAAGATCTGAACTCTGTTTTCTGTGTTGGTTCCTTTTCATCTAGTCCTTGGACATATTCTCTTTAGAATCTATACTCATTCTTGGTAATGTCTGCTATCTCTGGGTTTTATGTATTATTTATATGTTGATGATTTCCAAATTATGTCTCCATCCTGGACCTCTGTCTGATCTTCATCTAATGTTGAAGCCCATTTCAAACTCAGCATATCTAAAACTAAGATCCTGCTAATCCTCCTTTCATCTCCCCCATTAAAAATAACCCTGTTCTCACAGTCTTCCCTGTTTCAATAAAAACAGCAAGTCATTATTCCATTTGTTCATGCCAGAAACTTTGGAGTCACCCTCCCATGTCCCCTCTCTCTCACACTCCATATCAAGTCCATCCTATTGGCTCATCCAGCTCAACTGCTACCACAGAGCGAGCCATTACTAAGACCCTTCTAATTGGATTGCTTCTTCCACATTGCTTCCCTAGAGTCCTTCCTCAATATAGCAGCAAAGGATCCTGTTAAAATAAAAATCAGGTGAAGGCACTTTGTTCAATACCCACTAAGAATTTCCCAATTGCTACAGAAAAGCTAACGTCCTTGTAATGAGTTCTAAGGCCATTGGCGACCTGGCCCCTAGATCTCTCTGACCACCTCCTTCTCCAGGTGTGGAGCAGAGTGAGCCACACTGGCCTTCACACTGCTCCTCAAATGTGCCAGGAGTGTCCCCACCTCAGAGTGGTTGCCCTTGCTGTCCCTGTCCCTGGAATGCTCTTCCGATAATGTCTTACCCCATCATCTTCTTCAGGTCGTTTCTCAAATGTCACCTTTTCAGTGAGCTCCTCCTTGACTTCCCCCCGCCCCCGCTGCCTCAACAATTCCTATCTGTCTTCCCAGCTTCATCTTATGATCAGCATTTAATCACTCTCTAACATACCACAGAGTTGGCCTCTCTACCTTGTTTATTGTTGCTTCCACCAGGTTTGACTCTAAGGGCAAGGATATTTTTTCCTCCTATTTTGCTCACTTCCGTGTCTCCAGAACAAAGTCTGTCTCATAGAAGTTTCTCAATAGATTCGTGTTGAGTGAATGAAAGAAATGAACCAAATACTGCCTTCCTCATTTGCAAATAAAAGGCCTTGATAAACTTGGACTAGGAGAGTATGTAAAGCTTGGGCCATTCCAATCTTAAGAGACAATGTAAGTACAACTAAGGGAAGTGGCCTGGTTCATAAGATGTTTATCAGTCATTATGTCTTGCTATATACCACAAAAAACTTAGCAAATTTACTATTTTGTAATGTTATAATATTTCTGCCAGAGAAGAAAGGAAGCCTGCTCTCACAGAGAAAAGTTTGAGTTAGCTGTCATCACTGCCAGTTCTGTTAGGGACAAAAGCGGAAGGCAGCTCATCTCACACAGGCAGAAGCAGAGTCAGGTCCATATGGCAGGCACTTGGTGGAACACACCTCTCACTAAAGTTAACTCATGTTAACAAGGGGGTCAGACAGGGTGGCACCAGGCTGACCTTATCGGTAATCAGAACATTAAACTTCTTCCATTACCAGTTGGTAAACAGCTGCAGCCACCAATCTCCTCTCCTCTCATTACCCTGGGCCCTCCTACAGAACTCTTCAGACGTCTCCATAATCCAGCATGAAAAGAGTCAAAGCCTGCCACCCAAACCCAGATTTTGATTCAGAGTCACTGAAGCCAATTTTGATTAAATCAGAGGGTCACCCCCCCCCAACCCCGTGGGTGGGCCCTCAACTGCTGCTTGGACCTCTGAAATAATTAGGAGAAGGGCCCTCGGCGACAAAGAGCTGAGAAAGAA
Organism: Globicephala melas; assembly: GCF_963455315.2. Taxonomy (NCBI): domain Eukaryota; kingdom Metazoa; phylum Chordata; class Mammalia; order Artiodactyla; family Delphinidae; genus Globicephala; species Globicephala melas. Next base: position 66,788,556 of record NC_083320.1, on the reverse strand, counting down.
ATGTAGTGATAGATCAGCAATATTTAAATATCATTTTGAATAGGACATAAAGTTTAAATTAAAATCTTCTTATTGATGATATGTCTCTGTGTTCGGAAACCTTCCCTTGCTGTCTTATAAAAGTAAGAAATTTAGGGATTGTTAGAAGGCCAAACATTCTCCTAAAACAATATGACACTTCATTTTTTAAAATATTGACCTAAAACATCAAAAGCAGTAGAAGACGTCATTTTATTTCTTGATGAGTTTACTTCCGTCAAGCCCTATTCAAGCATGCCTCATTCCTATCACAGACCTAGTTTATCAGTAGGAACCCAGTAGGTGAACAATAAGTAATTGGTGAATGCATGAAGTCATGGCAGCATTTGATTTTCCTTCTAATTCCATGCTGAAAACGTGTTTCTTACGTTTGGACCGATTGCTTTCATGTAGTCTGATAACAACCCGTGTTCCCCTTTAGGTCAGGTTCCCAGCCACTGTCATTTATTGGTCTGTTACCTGATAAAAGCAGTCACAACATGAATTTCTCAGACAGTAGTATCTGTTTAGGAGTTAGAGCTCTTAAATTCTGGTTATAATATAGTAAAGCAAATAGCACAGAGATAAAAAAAAAAAAGGGAGGAATGTATATACAGAGGCTCACAAATTTATATGGACCTAATAACTCAAAGACAGAATAAAAATAAACTCATATATTTCATTTATCACCCTAGAGGTCTTAAAATAAGCTAACTTTTTTTTTCGTACAGGATATTTGTATTTCTATGGATAAAGAATTTAAAATTTGTCCAAATACACATATTTCAGTGTTACAAATGCTAAAACAGTTCTAATAGCATTTGTGAAGACAGTTGAGGGAATGCACGTTAGATGGGCAAAGCCATGAACGTCTTGGGGGAGCACGTGCTTTATAACCTTATTCCGTAAGATTTACCCCCTTCCTCTATTGTACGGGCATGTCATGAAAGCAAATGGACTTATGTTTCCAGACCAGCAACTGGATCATAGGGACTGAGAACGAAGACCTTTGAAGAGAACATGATTGTCACTGCATGTGACCAGGTCAACTTATGTTACCTGCATCACTAGATTCAATGCTATAATCAATGGTAAGAGCTTACTAACTTGGTGACAAAAATGTAAATTTAACAACTTAGAAAAGAATTTCAATCAGCTAAGCAGCAGCCAAAAGAAAATCAAACTTGGGAGTTATTTTGTGTTAACTAAAACATTGCTAATAAGACTAAAATGGAAGAACCCCAGGATCCTGTATCTACGGAAAACATCCTTCTCTTGGGTAAAAGCCTGCAAGAAAGAAGGGGCATTTGAGGTAGAAGATCTAGGTGTTCCTAAATAGATTGTAGCCAAGAAAACTAGCGTGTACCGTGGGATATGTGTAGAATATACGGCTCCAGCACACAAGCTTGCTAAGAAGTAGACGTACTAAACTACTGCAGTTATTTAAGTAAACACGTCATGAGCTCCCATATAAAATGTTGAAAGAAAGAAGGGCGAGGAAGGCCACCACGCATTCTGAAGCCCCGTTTTGTTCTGTGCACTTTAGGAATATGCTCCTTAATAGACTCCCAATAGCTCTACTCTTGCATTTCTCAGGATTGAGCTACCCAGGATTTTGAGTGTGACTTTGTCTAATTGGTGAGAAGCTTACAGAGGGTTTGCAAGTTGGAAGGCAGCCAGTGTAATGGTTACCAAACACATGAGCTTTGGAGTCGATGCCAGGGCTTGAACAGGGAACGTGGCATTTACTGTCCCTGCAACCTTCTGCCTCCTCCTCCACAAACTGGGAAAACAGTACCTGCTTCCTGGGGGCTGGGTGCTCACGTGAAATGACCTGTGTCAGGCACTTAGTGCTGCACCTAGTATACAGTACATGCTCCATAAGTAGTAGCTAATGTTATTACATGTAATTTGTCTATTTTCAAGTATGTGAAAGTATAAAAAAATAAGCAAATGATAGTAGTAGTGTAGAGGTTAGAGTCAAAAGTGTGGATAAAAGGAGGTACTTAGGGCTTCCCTGGTGGCGCAGTGGTTGAGAGTCCACCTGTCGATGCAGGGGACACGGGTTTGTGTCCCGGTCCGGGAAGATCCCACATGCCGCAGAGCGGCTGGGCCTGTGAGCCATGGCCGCTGAGCCTGCGCGTCCGGAGCCTGTGCTCCGCAACAGGAGAGGCCACAACAGTGAGAGGCCCGCGTACCGCAAAAAAAAAAAAAAAAAAAAAAGAGGTACTTATTCTAAGACTGTACTTTCATTAGTGATGGCGGTGGTGGGAGTCCTGATAGGGTGAGTCTCAGTTATAATCAACCTTAAACAACTTAGGAACTTGTGCTTAGACCACTGCACAAGCTAAATCCACTGTGTGTAAAACTCCACCTTTAAGTCACCTCAGGCAGCTTCATCATACCTTAAAGGAGTTTAATAAAAGCTAAATATTTAACACCAGTTTGTTAATTCTTAGGGGTACAGGGAAGTGAATTATAGTATATAAATCTGAAATATTTCATACATTTAATGTGAACAATTAAAACGAAAGAAATGCTTAGAACTGTCTTTAGCTTTTACCACCTAGCCAAGGTACATTTCCTTTGGTCAAATTATGACTGAAAATTTTTAAAAGGAGTTGATATCAAATTATATTTAAGTCCAAAGGATTTACAACACAAGAAAACAGACAGGTTTCTTCTTACTATGGGAAAAGCACTTTGGTTAATAATTAGAGCTATTCAATTATTTACTTTAGTTAGAGTCACTAAGTCTGCCTACCTTCAGCAAAAACTGCACCTCTAACAGGAATGTACATCACTGAATTTTACAGTCTGTGAAAAGAAAAATACTGCACAGAGAAACAGAATTCACTAATGAAAATGGCAAGGTCAAGTTGACAGCCATGCCAGATAGTTAATCCTTCATAATTCACATCCAGATCAGAATTCACTGGTTCAAAATGGAACTAAATTTAGCTGAAGAACATAGAATTGAATGGTATTCAATAGATTTACTTAGTACTAGCTCTGTACTTGTCATTAGATCACTTATTAATCACAGTTGAATTATAAGATGTGGGTCACTGAAATCAATATATTCTGATTAAGAGTGAAGAATACAAATAGGAAAATAATAAAAAGAAGATTGAATCAAAGGATGGAAATACAGTGGCCCAACTTCAATCAATGACATCGTTAAATGTTTCTTTTTTTGTTTTGGCTGCGTTGGGTCTTTGTTGCTGCAGGCAGGCTTTCTCTAGTGGTGAGCAGGGGCTATTCTTTGTTGCGGTGCGTGGGCTTATTGCGGTGTCTTCTCTTGTTGTGGAGCGTGGGCTCTAGGAGCGCAGGCTTCAGTAGTTGTGGCACTCGGGCTCAGTAGTTGTGGCTCCCAGGCTCTAGAGCACAGACTCAGTAGGTTTGGCCCACAGGCTTAGCTGCTCTGCGGCATGTGGGATCTTCCCGGACTAGGTATCAAACCCATGTCCCCTGCATTGGCCGGTGGATTCTTAACCACTGCACCACCAGGGAAGTCCTGTTAAATGTTTCTATTAGAAGCTTTTGGATTCTAGTTTGTTTATAATACGATTTCCCGTGTGAGGAGGAGTTGGGTTAAAGAGAGCTTAAGCAATTTCATAAAATTGTCTTAAAACTCATATAATATTCTTTTCTTTTTAAGGGACAGACTCCCATTATCTTTCTCCAATGCAGACATTCTCAATAAATGCTATAAAATATTATAAAATACCTTATAATTGACATTAGGGTTTCCTAATTTACTATGAATTAGTCATTAGTATCCTAATGACTGAACTTTTTCACATAACTGAAGGTCAAGCTTTAACTCTTAACTCTTGATAGAAGAATTCTAAAATAATTTTATAACTTAAACAACAAATCAATTTTCTTAAACGTCAAAACATATAATTATTATACCATAGTGAATGTAATATAGAAGTATAAGATATTCTACTGAATTTCAAAATAAGCAAAGCTCTGAAGGTAAGTTTTTCTTACTACAGTGAAATCAGTTTTATTATTAATTTGATCATAAAATTAGCACAATCTCCTATGAGATGCAAACAGTGCATACAATGATGAGGAAAAAAAGAAAAGAAAAATTACTGTAAATCTCAGCTAATACAGGTCACCTCATAGAAGTTTTGGTGTCCAGCCTTTTACCTTATACCTGTATACACACACACACACACACACACACACACACACACATACACACACAAATGCATGTGTTGTGACTTGTATTGGATGAAAGCATACATGCCAGTTTCTTTCTTTCTTTTTAATGTTTTTTTCAAGCAACATGTTATCTTTTGGTGGGTCCAGAGCAAGTTTATTTTGCTGCCTTGAATCTCCTTGTTCTACACCATTTTGCCCCTTGGACAGCACTTCCTCCAGACTCCTAAAGATCTAGGACTTGTATATTCTATTTTCTTATTCTGTCTATAAACCTGTTTTAATATCCTTCATTTATAGCACTGAAAGTCTTGCTTAGGTCAACTTAGATTTTAAGAAGTCATCAGTGAAGGGGTATAAGAAGTAGGAGTTACATTCCAGGTACCAGATGATTGTAATTAGAGAAAGAAGAAATAGGGCAGCAGTATCAGAGCCTGGAGCTCTTCAATCCACACTATGTAAGCAGGCAACTGTTCTGCCCATTTTCAGGGTGTTTATCAATCTGCTGAAATACATTCTACGAGAGGAAGCAATGAGATTAGAGCTGGATTCCCTTACAGGTATCTAAATAACCACCACCACTCTTCACTTGTGACTTTTTGAGTTACTCACAAAAAATTAAATCTCTTCAGAGGATTCTGAGTGGCTGCACTTGCCTCTAGGTTTCTCTCAAAATCATCTAGTTTTAAACTCACGATTAGTCAATGATAACATCTGTGTTCTCTGGTTAACAAACTCATTAACCTGAGCGTATCTTCCTCATATTTTCTGTCTTCAACATCTTCTAAGTGATGCCCAAAACACTTGTACTGACTTTGGTGTTACAGTTAGGAGTTCAGGAAGAAAGATCTCAGTTAGTCAATGTTTCATTTTGCTATTGTTCTTTAGGGTTCAAAAATCTTCAGAGGAGTAATACCAAGACTAGATACCACTGTCTGGTAACACTGATCAAAGCAAAGGTCCCTGCAGCAGAGCACTTTCACCTGTTAAAGGCCAATTTTAAATGACAACAACAACTTTTATTTAAAAAAAAAAGATTTTATAATACCAGAGTTGAAAAGAGTTCTGGAAATTTAATTACAAAACGTTATTCTACAGAGGAGAAACCCAAACCATAAAGAAGTTCAATGGCTTGTTCTTCAAGGTAGAAGATGAAGAAGACAAAAGATGACCAAAAGCAAAGAAGAATAAGCATATTACAGATCCAACACTCTCTCTCAAACCAGACTAGGGTTTCTTCTGCCACAATATCATTCTTTCCAGCCCTTCTCCACGCATATCAGAATAAAACCAAAACACGAATTTTACAACCTTTGTTACACCTATCTTTGCAAGCGTTTTACATTCTCTCCCTGAGGCAATCTGCTTTCATTTCATCAACCCTCCAATACTTTGAGAAACCGTGTAACCAAGTCTTACTAGTGACAATCCCTTATAACGTTTTTTAAATGCCCAAAGATGAGGGCCTGAGTAGTATATCTTGAATGAAAAAAGACAAAATGAACCAGGAAAAAGCAGAGATCAGGATCAAGTTAAAAAAGAGGATGGTGGGGCTTCCCTGGTGGCGCAGTGGTTGAGAATCTGCCTGCTAATGCAGGGGACACGGGTTCGAGCCCTGGTCTGGGAGGATCCCACATGCCACAGAGCAACTAGGCCCGTGAGCCACAACTACTGAGCCTGTGCGTCTGGATCCTGTGCTCCGCAACGAGAGGCTGCGATAGTGAGAGGTCCGCGCACCGCGATGAAGAGTGGCCCCCGCTTGCCACAACTAGAGAAAGCCCTCACACAGAAACGAACACCCAACACAGCAAAAATAAATAAATTAATTAATAAACTCCTACCCCCAACATCATCTTTGAAAAAAAAAAAGAGGATGGTGGTGGGTTTCCCTGGTGGCGCAGTGGTTAAGAATCTGCCTGCCAATGCAGGGGACATGGGTTCAAGCCCTGGTCCGGGAAGATCCCACATGCCGCAGAGCAACTAGGCCTGTGCACCACAACTACTGAGCCTGCTCTCTAGAGCCCGTGCGCCACAACTACTGAAGCCTGCGTGCCTAGAGCCCATGCTCCGCAACAAAGACAAGGCACCGCAATGAGAAGCCCACGTAACCATGGTTCTCTGTGGTCATAGTGATCAAACAGAGGGGTGTCTAGGAGCAGGGCAGGAGAATACTCAACATCTATAGGTAACTGATTTAGGGCCTCAATGAGAGTAAAGGAGAAATCAAGGGAACAAGCTGGGGCCAACTCAGTTCATCCCAGAAAGAGAGTGAAGGCTGTATGGCAGGCATTATCCAAGTGACCTCACCTTTTTATCACTGTGGCTCCAGGAAAGGGGCCAGCTTCTCTCCACCCTGACCTCTGTTAACATGCTGGTTACCAGAGAAAGGCATGTCTTTGAAACCATGAGGTCCCAAATGTCACAGTGGTAGAAAGGCTAAGTAAAATTCATACTATGAGAACTTGTAAAGGAAAACCCTAACACTGATTATTTTCAATGATATTTTATTAACTCAGTATACGTATTTCAGAGAGGAAAGCTAGATAAGGAAGATAAATCCACACAAATTCCACAAATGACCTATTGTTCTTTGAATAGTACTGTTCTTTAAAATTTAGCAACTTTATAATGAGCATAGCTCTTTACGTTTAGGTCAGAGGTAAAGCTGGCAGAAACCTAAACAGTAATTGTTCAGAGGATTTTCGTGAGCATTAAATGAGCAGCGTGGTTGAGCCGTGTCTGAAATATTAGTAAGTGATATATAAGCATTAGTCATTACTTCTGCTCTTGTGTGATTATGACCCTCTGAAAATCTGATGAAAACTACAATACAAAGTATGTCTTATATCTGGGGAAGCCTTAAAAGAGGAAGAATATTAAATATTATACTGCGCTGGTGCATTTCTCTACTGAATGAAACAAGTCATATTTTTGGAAGTACAGACAGCTGTATCCCGTATATCAAGCTGAAAATGCCATGACAACCACTGTTCCTAGGCAATTGGAGAATTATGTGTGTGGTCCACTTTCTATATAATATAAGTGGAGAGTGGAGGTAAAAAAAAAAAAAAAATCAAATGTTATGAGATAACCTGGAGAAAAAAACTAAAAAGGGGTATATTTCTTAAAAATTATAAATGCTCTATTACAACAACCTTAATGACTGCATAAAATGACTAGATTAAACTCATTAAGTGAAGCTAAGACCAAATAGACTTGCACATTTCAAAATCATATAACAATCTATCATTTTATCTGCTTGTAAAGCATGATAAACATTAAAAGATGAAATTGGGTAAAAGATGAAAAATGTCAAATATTTTTAAAGAAACAAATCAGCTGTTAAAAAACTAACACTCTAAGTATTAAATTTCACTTGCATAAGAGTATATGGCAAAGAATTTCAATTTCTCAACATTTGAGTGTTTGCAGCAGAATACAAAATGAGAGCAAGTGAAATGCCCAATCAAGAGCATTCCTTATTGTGTTCCCAGCCAAAAGCCAATATCCTAAAGAAAACGAGGTGCCATGCTAGTAGCCCGGGAAAAACAATTCACTGTTGTGTACTCACATAACCAAGCAGCAAAGCCATACCAAATATGAAAAAATGAAGAATTCTCCAAAAGGTTCTGTGAATTCAATGGGTCAAGATTACCTACAGCTTCTGTCCAACTCTTCTTCCTCTTCTTCAAATGTAAAATAGGCATAAAAGGTTAATTTGTCAATAATACTAGGACATCCTTTGGCCACTGATTTCATTTAATGTGCTCTTCACAGATATTTGGTCAGCAGACACGGGACGGAAACTGCATTTCTGAACTTAGTTTCAATCCCAGAATTCTAAGTCACTTTTAATTTAAGTCAATGCCACTGCATTTCTGACTTCTGTCATGTATGAAGTAAATGACAATCTTATGTTAATAACTATATGCATTTTATGCAGTAATACATGTGATCTAGTCCATGTAAATGACAGCATGAGCCAGCTCTTACATATGTTGTTGTGCAAATGGCATTTCACATCTTCAGGCAGAATCATGTTCACAAAGTGCTTAAAGAGTACCAGGAAAAACTGCCAGAAATTTTCTAATTGGAGAGTTTTCTCTTCCAAATGAACATTTCCATAGAAGACAATGTATTTCACCTTTACAAAGAAAATGACACGAGACCTGAAACCATGTGAAAAGCGTACAGGGAGATTCAGGGACATGCAAAGGACACTGTAGCAATGACAGTAAGCTATGTAGTCTTTAAAATATATTCTTTAGGTGGATAGAAGTTTAGATGCAGAAATGTTCCCCAAAAAGGTTAAGATAAATTATCTTACTAACTGGGATCATCACTGAATCCTCTTTGGAAACTGCACAATCGGTTGCCAAAATTAGCTCAGAAAATCAACAGCCTTTTGTGTGAATATTTTCAGTTGATGCTCCAAAATCACTATCCGAATACCTTAATTCGCCAGTATTGAGAAATGCCTTAGAGGAAAGAGGCAAATTATTAAATACAGACAGCCAAAAAGCATAAAATAGATGTGGTTGATAATATTTTTCCAAGCTACAGATAGACTGACTTATCTGTAAGCCTAAGGCAAATATAATATCAATGATTACTTAAAAGAAAATTAAGATAAAAGCTCAAAATGAATAAAACTGTGCTAATTATAAATCACTTTGTTATGCATTACTGTTATTTATCTCTCTAGCTCTGTTTTCAGGCACTTCACCCACAAGAGATAAGCATTTGCTATTTCTAATATAATGTAACTATTTCCAATATTTTCTTTCTGCTTTATTCAAAGGACTCTTTGGGGGGAAAAAAAATTGGAAAAATCAAAATGCGGTAGTTCTGTTAAACAGCGCACCCTTGTGGTTTATCTTACCACCTAAACAATAAAAATTACAGGATAAAGATATATCCAAAATTCTTCATGGACTTGGAAATGATTTTGCCGTGGTTTTTTCCAGTAATTTTTTTCCCAGCTTGGCATTACTTTTAATCAGTAAAAATAGTGCCTTTTTAAAATTTCAAATTCAAAATGAAATTGTTAAAATAGATATAAAATGTCTATAGTGATAACGACTCTTTGATTTTAAATTTAAAAGAAGCAAACAGTAAAATAAGTAAAATTCATCTATAAACTTATGTTTTGCTGAGTTTCCTGAATATTTTCATCTAACACTATAAAAAATTTCAATTCGGGGCTCAATTTTATTTATATGCCTTATGTAATGCACACTACCTTTTAGTTATTAGTCCTTAAGCTTTCAATACAACCTTGCCAAAATTCTGGCTTTTTTGTAAAAGCTTAAGAAGAATATTGCCAAGAATTACTTGGGCCAATTACTATAAAAGTAAATGTAAGCAATTTTTAAGTTATCCAAGTACTTCTGAAAATTTACCAGATCTACACATGAAATACTAAAATTTTATTGGACAGACATTCTCATTGTATATATCAATACTATACCTGACTGTGTGAAAGCTGTGGTTAAAAGTTTACTTATCAATTCTCTTGAACACCTACTATGTTACAGAATTTCTCTGTGAAACACAATTCCCACCCTCTGGTTTGGAAGAAAAAAAAGGGGGGAAATTTAACCATGCTATAAGCTTTAAACAATAAAATAACCTTAATGTTTATGTTTAGAGGATGGGGTACCCACCCCATAACATGTTATATCCATCAATGGAATATTTATTATGCAGCTTTTAAAAAGGGAAGCCCTTTATGTCCTGATAAGGATATCAAAAATATATCATTCAGTATCAAAAAGTGAGGTATAACATAATGCATGTAACATGTGACCATCTGAGAAAAAAATCATATGTAGGTTGAATATTGGCTGGAGTATATATAGATTATGTCTGGAAGAATATACGAGAAACTGTTAGTGGTTGCCTCTGGGCATAAGAATTTGCTAGCGGCAGGGTAGGAAAGGAGAATTTTCACTGTATTTTCCTTTTTATCTTTAGAAATATATATCATATGAATATACTATCTGCACATACACATAAATTAAAACAAAATAAAAAGGCACAAGAGAGACAAATTCAGAGAAAGTACGATCACTCCATCTGATAAGGTGCTAATATCCAAAATATATAAAGAACTCACACAACTCAATAGCCAAAAAAAAAAAAAAATGCAATTAAAAAATGGGCAGAGGAACTGAATAAATATTTTTCCAAAGAAGATTTACAAATGGTCAATAGGTACATGAAATGGTGTTTAACATCAGTAATCATCAGGGAAGCACAAATCAAAATTACATTAAGATACCACCTCATACCTGTTAGAATGGCTGTCATCAAGAATATAAGAGCTACGAAAAAAAAAAGAATATAAGAGCTTCGTGCTGGCAGAATGTGGAGAAAAGGGGATCCCTGTGCACTCTTGGTGGGGATGTAAATTGGTGCAGCCACTATGGAAAACAGTATGGAGGTCCATCAAATAATTAAAAATAGAGCTACCACATGATCCAGGAATTGCACTTCTGGGTATGTATCCAAAGGAAATAAAAATAGGATACTGAAAAGATACCTGCACTCCCATGTTTACTGAACCATTATTCACAATAGCGAAGATATAGAAACAACCAAAGTGTCCATGTATGGATGAATGGACAAAGAAGATGTGATATGTTAAAAAATAAATATATGTGATACACACGTGTGCACACACTCACACACAGAGGAATATTACATCCATGAGAAAGAAGGAAATCCTGCCCTTTGTGACAACATGGATGGAACTTGAAGGCATTACACTAAATGAAATAAGCCAGACAAAGAATGGCAAATACTGCATGGTATCACTTATATGTGGAATCTAAAAAAATCAAACTCATAGAAACAGAGAGTAGAAAAGGTGGCCTGGGGCTAGGTGGTAGGGGAAATAGCAATTGGTAAAAGAGGACAAACTTTCAGCTATAAGATGAATAAGGTCTGAGGGTCTAATGTAAAACATAGTGACTATAGTTGACAACATTGTATTATATAATTGAAATTCGCTAAGAGAGTAGAACTTTAATATTCTTAACAAAAAAAAAAAGATAATATGTGAAGTGATGGATATGTTAATTAAATAGATAGTGGGAATTTTTTCACAATGTATTTCAAATTACCACAATGTGTACTTTAAATAGCTTACAATTTTATTTGTCAATTATATGTCAATACAGCTAGAAAGAAAGAGAGAAAGGGAGGGGAGGAGGGAGGGAGAGAGCGAGGGGAGGAGGGAGGGAGAGAGGGAGGGAGGGGGGAAGGAAGGAAGGAAGGAAGGAAGGAAGAAAGAAAGGAAGGAAAGAAGGAAAGGAGGGAGGGAGGGAGGAAAGCACAGCCCTCCATACCCACCAAATTGTTATGCTGGTAGAGGACCTTGAATGCCTAGAAAATAACAGCCAGCTATGCAAAGTTTCTGAACTGGGAAGTGACAATTATGAAATATAAATGTAGCAGCTTGCCACATTCTTTGTTTTCTGAAGACAAGAAGGGGCAAGACAAGTTAAGTCCTGACCTTCTCCTTACCCTCCTGGTCCTGGATTTCCCTGAGGCATGTTTTTAGCAGAGGGAATGGAAGAAAGGGACAAGGAGATATTGTGAAGGGAGACTGAATGAAGGGTTGGTCACTAATTGGATGTGAAAAGAAAAATAAAGAACATCAAAGATGATCTTGAGCTTTTCAATCTGAGAGTGAGGTTGATTTTAAATACGTTGATTTCCAGGTAGTGATGAGTCAATAAGCAACCGTGAGTTCAAACTGCAAGTGGAACAATATTGGGGCTGGAATACAAAGCTGACGTATTCATTTCATAGGGCTGCTGTAACAAATCGCCATGATTGGGCAACTTCAAACAACAGAAGTTTATTCTACCATAGTTCTGGAAGCTAGTAGCCTGAAATCAAGGTGTCAGCAGGGCCATAGCCCTCAGAAGGCACTGGGGGAGAATCCTTCCTTGCCTCCTCCAGCTTCTGGTGGCTCCTGGCATTCTTTGGCTTGTGGCAGCACTACTGCAGTCTCCGTCTCTGTCATCACATGGCCTACTCCTTTGTGTCTTTGTGCCCATGTCTCCCCTCTTATACCAACACCAGTCATTGGATTTGAGCCCAACTTAAGTCCAGGATTATCTCATCTCTAGATCCTTGACTTGGATGTATCTTTGGGGGGGACACTATTCAAAACACTACAACAAGAAACTCAACAAAGAATAGATGTTTTCTCTGAAAGAGTAAATAGAGGCTAATACCGTGGATTCAGGTACCTCCAAATTCAGAAAATGGGTAAAGGAAGTGGTGGCAAAAAAAAAAATAGAAGAGAGCTGAGATATAAGAAGAGAATTAGGACCAAGGAAGAGAGAAAGGACTTCCCTGGTGGTCCACTGGTTAAGACTCCATGCTTCTACTGTAGGTTCGATCCCTGGTCAGGGAACTAAGATCCCATATGCCACATGGCACAGGCCCCCCCTGCACCAAAAAAAAAAGAAAAAAAAAGGAAGAAAGAAAAATCAAGACCGAAGGGTGATCTATTCCATCAAATATGGCAAAGAACTTAAGAAAATAAGTGCTGGGATGCCTGGGAAGGGAAGAATTCATATGAGCATACACATGTACATGTACACATACCCACAAACACACAATCACAAACAGAACCACAGCTTGTTAAGAATTTTTGTAATGAATAAATTTTAAAAAGTGGTGCTTCAGGTTCACTAGGGAAAAACAAATAATTCCAGGGTCCTACTAAATAATACATCAAAGAACTATCCACATGTCCAGATCAAAGGAAAAAATAACTAGAAAATTATATAAAGATGTCTAGTTTGCCAAAGGCAACATACTAAAAAAAAAAAAAAAAAAATTAGTCCTTAACACGGGGGCATCAACTGGTCATAGAGCAGAGAGTGGGAATCAAAAGAAATGGCTTTTGTCGAGGTCACCGGTAGCATGGCCTAGAATTTTAAGAAGCTGACTGTTAGAAAGACAACGTAGACCTCTTCAGGCTCCCAACACAAAGGACATTTACTGGAATAGATTGGATGAAGTCATCTGGAATAAAGGTTTGTGAGCAGGGGCTAAGATGTATTTCTATATAAAGAAGAAGACAGACTTTGGTAACCACTCATGAGTATGATAAGTTATACTCTTACAGTACAGTTTTATGGTAATTAAAAATATGAAACAATCCTGAAAGTGCTACCTTTTAAATGATTCACTATGAAGAAATGCAAACTAGTTATGGCCACAAAATGAGGTCTCTGGGACCCTGATTTGGTCCCTGCCTCTCTCCTTGCTCAAGCTCTGTTTCTTGCCATGCCCAGACTTGCCACAGCCCTGACATTCACCGCATCTTTCAACGGGATTCCTCTTGCCTGACTACGGCACTCCCACATGCTTTTTAAGGCTGAATCCAACTACCAAGCAGTTACCCTGGAAAATTCTGTAGTAAATGATTCTATCATTTGAAAAAATAACTATCCTCCTGATGGGCAAGGTGAGATTTTATACCACAACCATTAGACAAGAGACCCTTATAGAAATAAGAAGACAGTTTAATAGATGATTTTCCAAATAACTACCGAGTTCCAACATTTTTTATGCTCATTTCTATCTAATCCAGTTGCTACTTTCTAAAGACACATATGAGAGCTTATCAATTACAATTAAAAACTATAGTTAAAATTTTTCTAAGGTTAAGGAAGTACAGAAATGTTTATTAGTTGGTTGAGAAGTGTTCATTTATTTGAGCATTGAATTTACTAAGCTTCCAAGGGGGAAATAAAACCCTTCAACTAGATACAAGAAAACTTCTCGGTTTCTCAAATACCTCAAAATAAAATTTGCTCTCACAGTTACTTAAATCATTTGATTACAAGCAACAAAATGTATGGTCTCATGTTCAATCACATTTACTTAAAACTTCGCTTGTAATTCACCTGAATAAAGCAAGGAATGTACAGACTTCATAGGCATGAAAACTTGTTCGCAAATGGATTTCTACAAAACAGCATGCTGCAGGAAAATTTGGGATTAAAGAGAGCAATAGTGAGAATGTTTAAGAAAAAGGTACACCTAGAACAGTGCCTTGAACATAAAAGTATATGATAGTAACTACAATATATGCTATATAAAGACTCTTTTTTATTATAGAGTATTTATGTATCAGGCAGACACAAGGATTTCTCCCCTGAGAATCTCAGAGTCTGGTCAAGACCTGACTATATCTAGTTAGAAACCCACGAATGCAACATAAAAGTTTGTTGCTGTTTAAAAAAAAAAAGTGTTCAAAAATATGTATTTTGGGCTTCCCTGGTGGCGCAGTGGTTGAGAGTCCGCCTGCCGATGCAGGGGACACAGGTTCGTGCCCCGGTCCGGGAAGATCCCACATGCCGCAGAGCGGCTGGGCCCGTGAGCCCTGGCCGCTGAGCCTGCGCGTCCGGAGCCTGTGCTCCGCAGCGGGAGAGGCCACAACAGTGAGAGGCCCGCGTACAGAAAAAAAAAAAAAAAGTATTTCCATTCCTAATACATGCATCTTGCAAGAACCTCCAGTTGGGCCTTAATAAACCACGGCTTTAAGGTTTATGGATGATTTATTTGCTTGTATATAAAAGCTACTTAAAACTGACATTTATTCTTTACTGCATTGCAGAACTCTACATATAGACTCTCTTCACAGTACCAATGTTATTAGTAACCAGTTATTCATCTTATTACAGATTAGTAACTGTTACTGTTAGCAGCCTATGTGGGAAAGGACAAGTTAGTTAAGAGGAAAAATGGATGGTCCCCTGCCCCATCCTAAAAATAAAAAACAAAACCAATTTACGTACCTCCTCTGTTTCATCCAGACTTGTGGATTTCACCACACAAGAAGCTGGCCTCTCCTGGATGTGAGCAAGGTCCTGGGGGGCTCTCTGAGACCCTGGCATTGGAGGCAGTGGAGCACGCCTCTTCTTGGGTGCATCCGATGGCAGGGTGTTTGAAATATACTGTTTGGTCATGGTATTGCTCCTCGTAAAAGCTGAACGATGCTTACTTACTAGAGGAGTTGCAGGGGCACTGGCGGTCTAATAAAGAATGAAAAAGCAAAAGCTACAGATAATTCCAAGACGAAAAGCACGTGCACTTAAAAACAGAGTAGAAGAATCTTATAAAATGCTACATAAGAAAATACGTACTTGCTCCCGCTTTTTCTTACTGCGTTGAAAAAGGCTGAAAAACCCTTTATTTTCTTTATCCTTCATAAGGTCTAGGTTTTGTGATATTTGGCAGGTCTCTAAAATAGAAGAAAAGCACCTTACTTTTGCTTGAGGGGTTATATGTTCACCTCCAAGGTGAACTATCCCTCAATTACTTTCCCTTGATAACTTTATCTAATGATAAAAGCTACTAATTATGCTCTATGAACCACGCACTCTGCTCAGCACCTCATATTTTAATTAATTCTCAAAGCAACAAGCAAATTTAGTATTATTGTTCCTGTTCCACAGCAGAGGAAACTGAAGCGACTCAAGAGTCTGTGTTTTATCCATAACTACCAACATTTCAGAAGTAAAAAGGACACTTCGAATTAAATGAGATATGAAGTTGCTATCATACAGTTTGTCCCTTTGTTGATTTTGAATTATATATTTTGTCTCAGAGCTAAACTATTCTGAAATATTTAATTCTCCAAAACATGATTCATTATAATTACTCAGCACTCTGTTAAATGTTTTAAAAACTTTATTTCTTTAATACAGTGGTTCTGAACTGGTGGTGATTTTGCACGCACACACATGCACATCCCGCCAAAGACGTTTAACAAAACCTAGGGACAATTTCGGTTGTCACAACTGGGGGAAGGGTGAAGAGAATGTGCTACTGGCATATACTGGGTACAGGCTAGTGATACTGCTAAACAAACTACAATGCACAAGACAGCCCCCCGGAACAAAGAATTATCTGGCCCAAAATGTCAGTAGTGCCGAAATTAAACCACAATTTAAGCAGAATGGCAAACGTCAAACCTCAAAGTTGTATAGGTAATATTTCATTTTCTAAAAAGTGTTTCCTAATGTCAACTGAAAGGGCCAAAAACAATGACAAACCCAGTAGTGCTGAGTCACCCTTGCCCAGACTGTCTCTAAATACCATTTCCCACTAAAAGGGACCATCTCAGGAGCCAACGTGATATGGTTTCTCCTGGCCAAAGTCAGGACAATTTGGGCATCATAAGAATATCTCAATAAATTAAAGCATAGCACATATGTTTAATTTCATGAATTCATAATGATACTAAAAATAACCCTGATTCTCACTGTCCATTGTTTTAAAAATTGATTAAGGGAAAGAATCACACTTTTATCCTCTCTTTTCTGAATGAACTCTATCTAGGTAGACAAATAGCTGACACAGGGAAATCTTCTTTTTTAGAAATATCTCAACTGATAATTAAAGGAATATTTGTAATAGATTATATTTATTTTCTAACTCCTAATTAACCAAGACATTGGCACTGATGTTCTCAGCAGCACTATTCACAATATCCAAAAGATGCAAACATCTTAAATGTCCATCAACAGATGAACGGATAAAGACGATGTGGTACATATATACAATGGAATACTACTCGACCGTAAAAAGAATGGAACAATGCCATTTGCAGCAACATGGATGGACCTAGAGATTATAATACTAAGTGAAGTAAGTGAGGAAGAGAGAGACAAATACCATATGATATCACTTATATGTGGAATCTAAAACATGACACAAATGAATCCACCTATGAAACAGAAGCAGCCTCACAGACATAGAGAACAGACTTGTGGTTGCTAAGATGGGGGTGGGGAGGGGGAGGGATGGACTGGGAGTTTGGAGTCAGTAGATGCAAACTATTATATATAAAATGGATAAAAAACAAGGTCTTACTGTATAGCACAGGGAACTATATTTAATATCTTGTGATAAACCATAATGGAAAAGAATATAAAAAAGAATGTATGTATATGTATAACTGAATCACTTTGCTGTACAGCAGATATTAACACAACATTGTAAATCAACTACAGTTAAAAAAAAGACATAAGCAAAGATTATTGATGGCTAACATCAAAAAAAGATAACTTGTTACTACAGGTCTGTTAATGGAAATACACAATACCATCCATGAAATATTCTTACCAAAAATATCTCACCCAAATCTGATCAAGTCTCTAAATTTAACAATCAATTTACAGGAAGCAGAGGATAAAGAAACATGTTAAGTGGCACCACAGGATGCAATCAGCAAAATTCTGAATGTGGGAAACACCATAAGACAAATGACCTGGTTTCTTCAACAGATAAGTTGCAAATTTTAAAGAGAGAGAGACACACAGGAGTAGGGATTTATAAATTTTGAAAAGATTTCTCCTATGAAACACATATGGGTTTTATGGTAAACCACAGTATAATTTCAGTGACACTGGAGACAAAGTACTGTATATTGACATTTGTGGGATATAGAACTTACAGCTTACAGTAGCAGAACTTACAGCTCAATGTAAAGTCTCAAATACATAGCCCTTTCTCAGGAGTAAATGTATAGTCTTTTTATTTAAAGGAAATGTTTAAAAAATTAAATAAATTATGACAAAGTAGGAGTTATTCCATGGAAGCAAACATAGTTAACACCAATAAATACATTAATGCAATTTTCCTCAATAAGACACTAAAGGAGAACTATATTTCACAGATTAAAACTTCATAAATCTGACGCTTCAAATATTAAATAAGCACTATGCATGCTATACAATGCTGACAATGCTAACAATTAATAGTAATAGACATGTGGACAGCACTTCGTGGTTAAAGATTTTTTCACAAGCCTAACTCACTCTTTAGAACAATCCTATGAGGTAGGTGTCACAAGTTATTATTCTGATTTCTTTTTATAAGTTAGGGAATGTAAAGAATTGGAAGTAGATGGTACTATCTCATTACACATCTGAGGCCTTAGTGATGGTGACTAGAAAGTCTGAATAACTTGCACCAAGAAAAACAGACATTAAATAGAACTGAATCCAGTATCCATTTAAAGATGATGTGTAATACCTCTGACTTTTTTTTTTTAAGAAATGCTACTATTTCATTTTAAGATAGACTCCTCCACTAATTGAATGTAGACATACAATTAAATTTAGTTGGAACAGTAAACAGAAAGTTCACATGGTGGTGCAGTACAATAACTATAACCAGAGTACTCATGTAGTTATTTTTGGTAAAGCAATTTCCAGGCATCTGGGCATTCTCTACTCTGGTTAACTCCTAAGTCTTCACCTAAAGCTCACTTTCAGGGATCACTACAAGTCAGAGTTAAACACTAAGACAAGGAGTTGAGCTTACTTAGAAAAGCAACTCAAATACTGTAGTTTCCTATTTCCCAAAGAGAGGCTGTAAATAATTGCACACAAAGTTCTAAGCCTTCTGATAATATCGGACAAAATAAGGAGGCAGGACCATTTACAACATTTGGATTGACCCTGTAGATTTTGACACTGTAAAAGGAGCTTTTTTTACGTTTTCCTGTTACAATCTCTTAAGATTATGTTCACAACATTTAATACTCTGCATAAACCACATACTTTCTTTTAGCTGGAGGGGATATTAGAAATCAATGCATTCAACACCTTCAAACTGAGACCAACAAGATTATGGAATTTGCTTTCGGTTATGTATGTAGAGACGGGCAAAGTTAGAAGCAAAAGCCAAGTACAAGTAACAGAATGCTGTTGCTGGAAGAACCAGAGGACACTTTTTCCTACCTCTAGATTATTATAGAAGTGGAAGGTGAGATCCACACAAAGCATTTGCCCTATCAGTTTGCCAATGAGCTTGAAAGTTAATGTAGTGTCAGGATTAACATGCCTATCTTCTGATTATTAGCCGGTATATACTTTACAAACATAAGAATTTTCAACTCCTTTGATTAGGCTAGTCTTCATGACAGCCGCTAAAAATAATCACACTATTACTGATGTGGGCTTAATTCTTGGAATTGCGAGGCTCATTGTGTTATAAAAAAAATTGGAAGTGGTAAAGAAAGAAGATTCCAATAATCCAATAATGTATAATGTGTACACTTTATTGTTTTTTTTAGTAGGGGGTAATTATTATAGTAATCAATTATCTGAGCCTATCCATTTTAATGGGGAAACAGATTTCCAGACTTTATTATTAATGGCTAATTTTTAATAAAGCTTTCCTCTATGAAAGTAATACATTTCCATTAAAAAATTCTATAATATAAAGAAAAGAAAGATATATATAAAATAGACCTACTGTATAGCACAGGGAACTCTACTCAATACTCTGTAATGACCTATATGGGAAAAGAATCTAAAAAAGAGTGGATATATGTATAACTTATTCACTTTGCTGTACACCTGAAACTAACACAACCTTGTAAATCAAAAATTTTTAAAAATAAAATAAACTTTAAAAAAAATAAAGAAAAGGAGGATGAAAAAAATTCACTCATAGCCCTACCACCTAAAGGTATCAACTCTTAAATTTTTTTTGTATTTCTTTTCAGAAATTTCATGTAAAAGCTTTTTTTTAAACGTACTGTATTAAACATTTAAAAAGCTTTAAAAGCTGATTTTAGCATAAGCACTTTCCATGTTATTACAAAATATTCACAAACAATTTAATGGTTGCAAACATTTCCTATGATGAATATACCCTTATAATTCTGAATAACTGTTTCAAAAGAAATAATCTGAAACTCTTCCAGGGAACCACCAAGTTATCAGTATATGTACACAATAAAGATCGTAGCAACATCATTTTCTGTCTGAGAGTCAAAAATATGTTTTTGTTATTCTTAAGACGATATTAATTTTCAAACAATTATTGAAATGTAATTACTGAAATTAAATTCAGAAATCAAGGTAGGGGGCTTTAAACTATTTTTCAGGAAATAAAACCCAAAGACTTTCTAAATTAAAACCTTTTACAGAATGTACATATTAGTAATGATAAGAAAACAGGTAAAATTAGCAGCTTGTTTTCAATTTACCCAATAGAAATAGAGATTTCATATTATAATCTTGTTTTCAATTTACCCAATAGAAATAGAGATTTCATATTATAATCTGTTTCTACTGATTCATGTGTCTTACCTTGGAAAGATGACTTATTGAAGGCAGTAACAGAAGTGGCTACAGAAGGAGGGGGTAAAAGAGGGTAAATTGGCTGAAAAGATAATGTTTGTTCAAGTATAAAACATCACTGAGTTGAAATAGTCATTTATGGATTATTTAAAGCCACAATCTCAGGATAAAGTTTGAAGTTCTCTATACACAGCGGATGTAAGTAATCATTCTTCACTAAACTTTTATTTCTCCTAATAAAACAGATTTGTGTTGAATAAACTTTCATTTACCTATCAGACATCATAGAAACCAACATTATCTAAAATCTCCAAATTTTAATACATTATTTCTATAGATTTACACTCTAAGCTATTCCTATTTAGAAGATTTTTGTAAGTAGACTGATTCATTTTATAAACCAGTTGATTTTCGGTGCTGAACTTAGAAAAAAATTTGTCAAGAAACTCCCAAATTTGAAAGATAATTAAGACTCAGACAAATCCATGGTGAGTCTATTGTAATTCACACTTCTTTAGAACAACAACTTTACATGTAAACTTTAATTTTCTGTTTAAATCTTAAAACCACAAAGAATTAAGTTAAATTACAGCCCAAATATTCATAGGTAGATGGAAAGGTGTAAAATGTGGATGACAGCTAAGAAAGACGTGTTTTTATTCCAATTTGAATAACTGAACTCAAGTTAAATTTTACTACATTTAGTTTTCTCTTCTTATTGCCAGTGACATGTATTGACTTTACTACAGGATCCATTAACGTGCCATTATGAACTTGAGAACACTTACACATAAACACAAAACATGCACATATACGCACCAAATGAATAACATGAAAAGTCTACTTACCTCTGCTGACATCCATGGCATATAATTCTCTTAGTCCCAGCTCATTAAGAGATTTTGTCAAGTCGAGGGACTCCTGAGACTGATAGTCCTTCAATAATAGTGTATGTAATGGATCAAACTCACATTTGCTGCATATAACAGGGGCAAGTTCTTCAAGTGGTGCATGTGGGCTAACTCTCACTATCGTCTTCTGCGTTTTCTTAAAATTGATCACTACTCTCACAGTTTTCTGAAACACAGATTAAAGCCAGAGTTATACCATGATTTACTGAAACAAACTTTCTACAATGACATCTAGAACAATGAGATAATCTACAATTATATAGTGGTATGATAAACAGTGTTTTTCTACTTTGTTGTCAAATTTTCTTTTTGATTAATGTTACTTCCTAAATCCAAACCAGATTCTTAGAAATAGTTTGCTTATTAAGTAATATAGATTAAATTCATAACTCTTGTAAAGTATTAAGTAGATTTAAATCCAAAAAGAAACATAAAAGCCTCATATCTAGTCCTACAGATGTTTTTGCTTTATTCCATATAATATTTACTTTATAATTAGCAAACAGGGCTTCCCTGGTGGCGCAGTGGTTGAGAGTCCGCCTGCCGATGGAGGGGACACGGGTTCGTGCCCCGGTCCGGGAAGATCCCACATGCCGCGGAGCGGCTGGGCCCGTGAGCCATGGCCGCTGAGCCTGCGCGTCCGGAGCCTGTGCTCCGCAACAGGAGAGGCCAAAACAGTGAGAGGCCCGCGAACCCCCCCCCAAAAACAACAAAAAAAAAACAACAAAAAAAACAAAATTAGCAAACATACATAATAATAGAATTATATATGTTTTATTCTATTTTTTTTAGTTGAGAAATATTTATCTTTCTAATGGTCAGTTGTCTCAATGAAAAAAACAGGGATATTTTAATTAAGACATTAACATTTTTGAACTTCTCTTATTTGAGGTAAGATAAACGAGTTAATCCATTATAAAGAGCTTAACACAGTGTCTGGCACATTGTAAATTATCAATAAGTAAACAGTAACTATTGTGACTACCTATTGTTGTTGTCACTATTATTATTACTACTTTGGTTAATTTTAATATATTAGTAAAGAATATTATAATAGTCCTCATTTAAATATTTAATACTGCTAATTCAAAATTATTGAGAAGATTTTAAGCATCTCCACATTTTAATGTAACTGAATTAAATTCTATATGTAAATGGAATTTAGAAACGTGACCATCTTAAGTGAAACCTACAGATTGCAGATCTTCAAAGTTTAACATGTATTCATAAAACTAAAATACCATATATAGTCCCATGTTATAGCATAAATAATACTATTTCCATTTAGATAAGTAGCATGTATATCTTGCTAGAAAATAGCCCAATATCCTGGTGAATATTTAATATTCATATTTTATAGAAAGCAAATGTTTTAGTATTGTCCAAAATAGTTAATTTTTTGAAGAAAATATGAGAATGTATTACTCAAGTCATATGTAAATGAACTACTAATTTAATATGTAAACCTTTATATATTTTGTGAAGTTAAAAATGGTTAATATCATTCCTAATGAAAGAGTATTTCTAGAAACCCATAAACTTCTTTCTACCCCTGTTGCTTACAGAAAAAGAACAATTTTATAAATAAAGGAGAATTGATGATATTAGAATCACTGTGGTTAAAAATTTATGCTTAAAATTCATACATCACAGAAAACTGAGCCATCATGTAGCTCAAATTAACAATAATTTAAATAAATTACAACTACGGCTTACCAAGTACAGAGAAGCCAAAAAATTATTTTAATAAATTCTTAAAGGAATTTGTATTAAAAGAGTATAAAACCTTTTTTTAATATAAACTTTTTAAAAGAGTACCTTAAAATATAGTCATAATTGTCAGATTCTGATACTATCATATAGATCACTTTAGAGCCTCTAAAATCTGAAGTATTCCCCAAATTCTAGTTAATCCAAGGATAAACAACTAAGTGAATTGTAAACAAAGTAGCCCAGGAAAACACAATAGCCATGTTTACGTCGAATCTGACCAGGAAAGGCAATTTTGTTTCATTTGCAATGAGCTGCAGATAATGACTAAAAAAATCAACTTAGTATTTTAGCTGTAAGACACCAAAATTTACAGTGAAAATCTTACCTCTGGTATTATAGGTGTAGGTTTTTTCTTATCCAAAATTTTTGGCTTTAAAATTACTTTTTCTACCTCCAACATTCCTATTGGTGTGTTTGGCTTAAATTTAATGGGGTTCTTTTCAGCTGACAGCAGATCAATTGTGTGACTTGATGGATTTAAGTGATACTGTGCACAGAGGAATATCAACAAATCCATCATAGGTTTACTGTAAAACAAGAGTAATGCTGATCATAGAACAATTTCATTAACTGTTACATTTATTGTTTCAAGCATTTTTCCTAGGGCCTCTTGTCCTCAGTAGATAAAACAAGGCTGCAAAATACTATTTGTGAAAGCAGCTTAAAAATCTAACTACAAGATATTTAAGCAGACAAAATTATAATAGTTTAAAACTTCTGAATAGTATTCAAGAGAGCTTGGATCCTTGTGTTGGTTTAAAAATTCTGTATATTTTATCTGCCAACTTGTCTTCATATCATAGATTTCAGTAGAAGGGAAAGCCCTTCCTTATCCGATGCTCCTTTACAATGTCATTTGGAATATGAGCAATCTTTAGCTTATAAACTGGTTCTCATAAGCATAAAGTATTCTCACCCTTTGGGCTTTAGAAAGCATAGAAAGAATCTACACGAGGAAGCCCACAAATCCTAAAGAAGAGTGTCGTATAGATTTCTTAATTCATTCAAACAGCATTTAATATTTTCTAGGCACTGGAGACACGGTACAACTGTTATGGCATACCTTCTCTCATAGATCTAATACTCTGCTAGATGGACTAGACCAAATGTCAGCAAACCACAGTCTGCAGGTCAAAGTGGGCCCACAGCCTGTTTTTTGTAAATAAAGGTTTACTGGCACACAGCTGTGCTCATTTGTTTACATAATATCTAGGGCTACTTTTGTGTTACAACAGCAGATTTGAGTAGATGTGACTGAAACTTTACGGCCCACAAAACCTAATATTTTTACTATCTGGGTCTTGACAGAAAAAGTTTATGGACTCTTGTGCTAGACAATGAAAAAATAACCAAGTAAATGTATGAGATAATTTTAAATAGTGATTAAGTGTTAAACACTAATGGTAATACATAACCTATCTCTATAGGGAATTGTTAATCCAACCTGAGATTCAGAGACACTTAATTTTTTGCTTCCCTTTCCACAGACTCCAACTGTTGACACAGACTTTTGTTTCCATTCACAGCATCAACAGAACAGTGTGGTCTCCAATTCTTTTTCTTTTCTTTTTTTTTTTTTAACATCTTTATTGTAGTATAATTGCTTTACAATGGTGTGTTAGTTTCTGCTCCAATTCTTTCTTAACTGTCAGCCTTTAAGGAAAGCACGCCAAAAAATCTTTTGTATTATGTGCTTTCCTCAAACATCTGGAGATCCTAAGCTATTAGATTGTATTTAAGACTGAGGCACTAAAACACTGTGTAAAAGTCCTATTTTCATGAACTGAGGTATATAGGTTGATGGGCTTCATTTGAGGGTAATCAGGCGGCCAGCTATTTTTTTTTTTCCAATGAGAGGTATAACTATCAATAAAAAATAATTCTCCAATTTCTTGAGTAGATATATGAACCCAGCTACCAGTTTTTTAGAAAGTTGACAGGGAAATGAGGCTAAAAATCTCATTGTTCAGCACGCTATTTTTAATTTAGTAATCTGTTTTCATATGCACCTCATTCCCAGTCTCCTAAGTGGAACTCCCAGGTAGGTAGCCTCTCTGGTTCAACATTCAGACAGGCAGTGTCCTGCTGGGGAAGGATTAGTTGTCTGGCACTGTGTGGTCTTGAGGTCAAACACTTTATATAGATTTTCAAACCATCCCCTGGATTCAGACCCTACCTCACCCTCACCTTCTACGGTTGTTGCCCATTCTTAAGCCATTCCAGTTGATTTGGGAAAAAGAGGTATATTTCATAAGAGTACACTCACCTCCCTTCTCTCTCCCACATACAAGTTGTACCCATTATACATATACCAAGAAAAATAAATAAATAAAAGACTAAGTCCCTCAGTAAAAAAAATGTTTTCTGGAATATGTTTCAATACCCAAAATACATTTCCCATATCTTTATTAAATGCTTGCACAGTAATATTTAGGAGTTTTATGTCCTTCTCTTGAGCTATCTAGTATGTTCATACATAAATTTTCTATAATTTCCCAAATTTTGGCTTTGGATAGTACATATTTAATTTCATTGAGAGAAAAACTAGCATAATGGTATTGTTGAAGTTCATTTTTTCGTAACATAGTACTCTATGATAGCAATTTGATTCTACGTACCGATTCTAGATTTGGAAAATGGTACTTCTTTCCCTGATAGTAAATAAACTTAAGAAGGATTAGGTAATGCCTAGAAAAATACAATATAATTACAAATACAGTTAAGCTGGAAGAGGAGAGAATTTTCACTGCCAACTAAATGGAGAGCTGTCCACTGTGGTCTATGAGTAAATGGTGCTACGTTCAGATTATATTTCTCTTTCTCTATATATATAAATGTGCCAACTAATTCATGGAAAAATTCTAAACTTTACACTTCAAACATCTTTTACTTTCTTAAATGTACAGTTCTTTAGAGTCTCTGCCGGAAATATACACTAAAAGTTAACAAGACAAAAATAGTGATTAGTTTAAAGTTTTGTTTTGTTAATCCCTATTTTTGTGCTACAATTTTTTCATCCCTTTATGTACAAACATATAAACCTTTAAGGAAAAAGATACTTAAAAAAATTTTAAAGATAATAACAATTTGACACCCTTATTTAAACCTTCTGATATGCCTTAATGAATTACTGTATTTCTATCTGTGATATATAAATTTTCTAATTTAATAAAGGTGATGGATAATGGGCCAAGAATATTATAATTATGGCCTATTCCTTTAGTCAATATGGTCATCTATAATCTTTGCACACTATAGTATATATAGTATACTATACTATACTTTTTTTGTAGCCAAAACGTTGCATGCTGACTAGAACCTTTGAACTCACTGCCTAAATGTCTTCTAATAAACGACTCTTGGAAAGGCAAGTAAAAGTTACAGATCTTCTTTATAACCTTATTCTCTCATTCTATAATTACAGGTTCAACTTTTTATTCAATAATTCCAGAAGCCAATTTTGTCTGGAAAATAGTCCTATTCCCAGGCAGATAAATGCAAAAGACCAGAAAGTTCTCTAACAGACAAAAATACAGATGGGGACTTAATACTGCCTATGATAATGATATTTCAAATTTCTGGGGAAAGAACTGAACGTTCAGTAACTGGTATTGGGAAAAATCTGATGGAAAAAAAAGCTATGTATCTACCTTATTCCTTACACTAAAGTAAGCCCAAGTGGACCAGCTATATAAATATGAGAATATAATTCTGGGCAGGGGGAAGCGGGGGAACCAAAAAGAAATCCATCTTCATGTAGTTTATGTTCTAGGGCAGGGCTGTCCAACAGAACTTTCTGCAATGATAGAAATGCTCTGCATCTGTCCTGTCCAATACTGTGGCCACTCACTGCATGTAGCTACTGAGCATCTGAAATACATTGAGCTAGTGGACTAACAAACTGAATTTTTCATTTCACTTAAATTTAAATAGTTTAAACGCACATGTGGTGAGTGGCCACTGTATTGGACAGAGTAGCTCTAGTGCACAGATTCTCAAGTGTGATTCACAAATCAGCAGCATCAGTGTTGCTGGGAACTTGTTAGAATTGCAAATTCTCAAGCCCCAGTCCAGATCATTGAATCGGAGACTCTGGGGTTGAGGCACGGGAATACGTGCTTTCACAAGCACTCTAGCTGATTCTGACACATACTATAGTTTTCAAACCAGTGATCTGGAGAGAAGAGGATAAAGAAACAAGTAAATTATATAGTATACCAGATAATGATAAATGCCATGATGAAAGTAAGATAAGGAAGGAGATTAGAAAATGTCCTAACTGAAAAAATGACATTGGAAAAGAGACCTGAATGGAATGGGATACTGGGGAAAGAGTGTTCCAGGCATAGTTGACAAGTGCAAAGGCCCTGAGGCAGCAGTGTGCTCCACATGTTTAAAGAAAAACAGAAACCAGCCTGCTGGGGTAAAAACAGTAGACATGATATTAGAGTGATTTTCTTATAGATCTGGAAGGCCTGGTGAAGACTTGGGATTTTATGAAGTGAGGTAGAAAACCACAAAAGGGTTCTGAGCAGTGATGGGATCTATTTTACATTTTTAAAGGATAATATTCTGATTGCTGTATTCACAGTAGCCTGAGGTTACAAAGCTATTGCAAAAATTTAGGTGAGAGAAGGTGATAGCTTAGACTAGTCAGGTTCCAGATATATTTCATAAGGAGGTGATAGGATTAAATCGAATGCGGGAAGAAAAGGGTAAGATGACACAAGAGACAGAAAGAGGAGCCAGCCAATGGGAAGAGGCCAGGATTGCAGGGACACTACCAAGTGGCAGCGTTGCTAAAAGGACTCCATAGAAGGCCTAAAATGCTCATTTAAGTTATTTGGTATGTGATATACTTACTAACCTCTCCCTGGTGACCCGCAAACCATCGCTATGGTCCTGGTAGCTTTGAGAGGGGTTAAATCAAGGAGAGAAAGGACATTTCAAAAAGTAGAGACTGGAAAATAAGAATCCAAAAAAAGGATATAAAGTCCAAGCCAGAGGTGGCGCCAAGAACATAAACCCTTGGGAATTTACAATAATATTATAAAGGGTATTTATGGAACAGGGTTCAGGCCAGTCTTCCAGAGACCTCAAAGAGCAGAATGACCTAAAGATGTTATCTGGGTTCCATTTATACCTAGATGTGAACTCCTCTCTAGCAGGACCACCTCTTAGCAGACTTTCTTCCCAGGACCTGATACAATGTAGGTCAGGGTCATTGAATGTGAATTTATAGGAACCAATGATTATTTATCTCTTAGGTAATTTTGCTTAAACATCCACGAGTTCAAACACATAGCAGATAATATGCATTTGAGATTTCTGTTCAGTGTCTGATGCATGAAAAGATGAAACTGTTGAAAGGAGATTCACATGCTTTAAAAAAACCCACATAGGTGAGAAAGCTGTTTTGCTTTTTGTTTTTTAATTAACAAACTTGACTAGTAGCATTGTTGTGTCTAAAGCCAGTACATCTTTACACAGAAGTGGGATATAAGCGTTAAGTTGGGCTAAGACCTTATCCGAAAACAGCCTCAGACCAGTTCAATTGCTTGAAATATTTAATTGAAAGCTCAGCATTTGGCAGCAAAAGCACAGAAGAGATGACCCTGACCTAGCGGATTCTGAGGGTGGGAATTACTGACTGGCTCTACCACAAAGGAGCTGTAACACTATAAAGGCAGGACATTAACTTTTAAGCAGGCCCTGCATGCAATGGGGCTGCTTTGGGGGATTAACTAGTCACAAAGTGCTCCCACAGAATACGAAACCGTCTCTTGAGTGTAGTTTAGAATTATCCACCTGAATGCCAAGTTACTTCTACCAAAAACAGCAATTTTGGTTTGAGGATAATTATCCTAAGCTGATGCACCTAACAGCAGTTGGCAAAAAGGTTTAAGCACGTGATCACCACAGGAAGGATGCTTGTTCTCCTGTTTGCTGAGGTAGGAGCACGTGCCAGCAGTCTACCTGAAGCCCGAGCCAGATAATTAAAAGTTGAAAAGGATTGGCTGAATTTGTTCATTACTTCCTCATTCAAATAAGAAACAGTCTTTTCTTCCTCTATACTACCACATTACTTTCAATTTTGGTTTATTATTTAAGAGTCTGCTTTGCATTATTTACAGATTTTTTTCTCTTATGACTGCCTAGAGGGCCGATTTAAAAAAAAAAAAAAACTCTTTAGAAACTCTTCTTTGAAATGGAAGAAATCCCTATGAGATTTCCCACTCCTTATAGAAACAAACGATCCCTTGCATTAACTTCATACCTATTATCTCATTTGAGCTCACAACCACCACAAAAGCTACTCCCACTTTACGAATGAAAAAATTGTCGTTAGAGAAGTTACATAAACAGATTATGAGAAGCATAAATAGAATTAGGGTGCAGTCAGGATCAAAATGTCCTGACTCCTAATCCAGCCACATTTTAGCCTCATGATCCCATGAATCAGGATTCAGGAGAGGGTGGATGGTTTGCAACAGGCTATCTGCTACCTGCTGCAGTTTTACTTCATAGATTGATGGCATCACAAAATTACCCCCTAAAATCCTCCAGTGACCCTTCCTGCATTCATGACACATATTAAGGGTAATCTTGTCCTAGTTTTACTACCTGCTAGATAAGACAAGACAAGACAAGACATTTTTGTGTTTTTAAGATCCACTTGGATATCAAAAATGAAAGTCATGATTCGCCAAAGAGCTTTCAGATCAGCTCCAACAACTATGTAGGTGAATTTCCAAACCCTAGAGGTGCTTAAACAAAGTCACTTACCAATAGGGTTGCAATGAAATTTATCATCCAATCTGGACACCTGAGATCGAAAGAGGGGCACTATTAGTAATTACTCTGGGATAATAGGTACAAACAGGGACTGTCATAGGAAAACGAAGATGATGATGATAAGTCTTTTTTATGACTAGATGGATTTCAAGCATCTGATAAGGGGTTGAACCCGAATGAGTAAGATTCTGCCTTAGTATGATTCTTTAAATCTACCCCAGTATCTAATAAGGTATTTTACCCATTCTCGATACATGCTCAAAACTGAGTTGAGTTGAATTGGTTCCAGCTGTCCCTTACAAAGGCATACCAACAACCCAATTAAACTTACCAATAACAGTATGGGAACTTTTAAAACATTCTCCATTGTTACTGATGTTTATTTATCTTAAGCTAACCCACCTCGTTTAGTAATGAGTTCAGGAATGAAGCTAACCCACCTAATTCGGAATGAGTTCAGGAATGCTAACTATGCTTGTGTGCATGAGATGAAGTGGATCAGGGAGATAAAACAAGTAAACCTAATCTCAAAGTTGAGAGTGCTTACTGAATTATGCAATAGGAAACATTTTGAAGAAAGTAACACACAATCTAAATTTGAAGACAATAATAGATCAGGGTAGTATTAAATTGATAAAAGGTCATATCAAATACTAAAAACAGATATTTCTCAAAGCAAAAAAAAAAAGTTGAAATTCTCCACTTTAAACTCTCCTTGATCATTTATTTTGGATATTATATTTGAATCTAATTATAAACAATTACCTTTATAAAAACTGTGATTTAGGAACATACCTATTAAACATACATACACACCCCTTATAAAAAGAGAAATACCACAAATATATCTCACTGCAATTGGGACAACTCAAATATGGGCAAAGGATAAGATAAAATGTTATTGACATGAAAGTTAGAAATTATTAACTGAAAAAAAAGGCAAGTTACAAGATAGCATGTACAGTATGATGTCATATTGGCAAAAGAGGAAAAGGTTCCTATATAGGTATATGTGTAGATATACAATTGTGAGTGTGTGTGGTGTATGTCTATGTATATGTCTGTGTGAGTAAAAGGTTATATACCACAATGTTAGTAACTGTAATCTTTCTCCTTAATAATGACATGGTGTTTTAAGTATTTTTTCTGGCTTATCTGTCTTTTCCTACTTTCTGTAAGGCCCAACCATTGCATTTATAGTCATAAAAAATTAAAAGTAAAATTAGAAGGGTCATTGTTATAAGGTGTAGATGCCAGGGAAGGAAAGGGATGAGGGTGGCCCTCCTTGGACTTGGAGGGCATTTGTTAGTATTCTGTCACTGTTTCTCAAACCAGGAGAGCGATCAGCCAACAGAGGCTTACGTGCTGCCTGGCTCAGGGCAGTGGGGGAGTGCCAAAGCCTGGAGTACAGGATTCCAACTAGGGAGAAACTCAGGCAGGACTGTTACACTTAAATAACTTAACAGCTAAAATTCCAACTTTTATTTTAAGCAGGTACAATTGAAAAAGTATCTAAACCAAAATTTAAAGCATCCTTATGGAGTTCAATGTGATTATGCAACATAAGAATGATACGAAATTCTGAAACTCTTCTGCAATCCATACCGTTCGTTGTATTACTGGTGTTTTTTTTTTTTTTTTTTTTGGAGAGGGGTGAGTTAAAATTGACCCACATTGATCCAGTAATTTCTTGTTGTTTTTCATAGTCTACTTTTTTCCAATAGGTGGCACTGTAGTCCATGTAAAACTCTCCTGAGCTAGTTCTCTGACCCACCCAGTGCCCTTCAAAACTCTGGTCTTAAAGGCCAGAGATGTGAGGTGACTTGCTTGACATCACATAGCAAGTTATGTAATAAACCGTAGAGCCTGAGATTTCTAACTTCAAGTTCTATGCTTTCTTTGTGTTTTCATTCCTGGTATTCTAAGATTTGCTCATATCAAAGCAAATTCCTATTTATGGTATTCAGGTCATAAAATATCGTAAGTAACAGGAGAGAGGGGATGCTAATATATCCATAGAATGCTCTCCCTATAGGCTAACAAAGAGGGTTAATGTCAATCTTTTATCAAATTCCCAAATGAAAACTGCTTTTAAAGTGTCCCCAGAGAAAGAGGAAAAAGGAAAAATACTTATTCAGTGAGAATGACACCTGACTATAAGGTAAGGACCTACAGTGATGTACAAACATACCTACATACTTCCTTTTTCTCTGTAGTGTCTATGCCAGTTTAGCCTATAAACTCATTTTCATTAAAAATTAACTTTTCCCAAGTACTGGTAGACACTACCACTTATGCTATTGCATAGTGTGGTACTTTCTGAGGAGCACAGCCCCTAGGCAGCTTGCCTCTAACAGTACTATTCTTTAATGCTCACTTTTAATAAGGCACAGAGCTGCTTTGCCTGGTGAAAAAAGTTGTTTACTTGACCAGCACACAGATACAAACACACACACACACACACACACACACACACACAGATATATATACACATATACCTGTACTTCTTCCTTCAATCCAATCATTCGTAATAACAGGACACACAGAAATGCCCAAGAGTTTTCAGGCTGCCACTCAGCCATCTTCAATGTAAGTCAAGGATCCCAAAGGCAAGATAACAGACATTGGGTGACTTTTGGTCACTAAAGAGGCAATATCACTAAGCTCTGGTACCAAAAGATTGGTAAGCCTGCAGAAGGCTCCTAAGATTGGTAAGCCTCCTAAGAAGGCTCCTATGATTCAGGATAACAAGTTTTTAGTTTGCCCCTGAGCATAAAGTCTATTACCACCTCCAATCTTATTGTGTTCCTTAATCCGAACAAGCTCTTTGGTGAAAAATCAATGTACAAACAAGTGCATTCTTCTGAAAATAATGCTGTGTGTTACATTCTTGAAAATGAAACATTCTGAGCATATCTCTGCATGAATTGTATAAGAAGAGAGGGGAGGGCTTCCCTGGTGGCGCAGTGGTTGAGAGTCTGCCTGCCAATGCAGGGGACACGGGTTCGAGCTCTGGTCCGGGAAGATCTCACATGCCACGGAGCAACTGGGCCCGTGAGCCACAACTACCGACCAAGCCTGCGCGTCTGGAGCCTGTGCTCCGCAGCAAGAGTGGCCGTGACAGTGAGAGGCCCGTGCACGGCGATGAAGAGTGGCCCCCACTTGCCACAACTAGAGAAAGCCCTCGCACAGAAACGAAGACCCAACACAGCCAAAAATAAATTAATTAATTAAAAAAAAAAAAAAAAAGAAGAGAGGGGATCTTTTTAAAAATCTTTCCCAAGAATACATTTTGAGAAGCAAAACTTTTCTGAACAGTTAAATGAAGCATATGATAAGTTTCTAAATATTTATTTCAGGCTCATATTGATATTATTCTCCAAAGGAGATATATATATAATACTATCAAAATAAATACAAGATACAAAGAATATTTAGACAAATTAAGAAGAGATGGTCTCAAAAAATTAAATTAGAGATCCTTCACAGTAACATATGGAACTCTGATTTAGCTAAGAAAACCTTACGCCCTTAAACTTATTTAAAATGATTCTTCTGTAGTCCCCCACTAAATTCCTGTATCATGTTGTTGAAAATTTTCCTATTCCATTTATGGTAACAAAGCCCAGAAGAAATTTAAGTTATCTATATCATGGGTCTTCACATAGGTAGCTAACATTTTTCAGAAATAGAATAAATTTTTCTATTTGTACATTTTTGTTTTTGTTGTTATTGTTAAACGTTGGTTTTTGTTTTTGTTTTTTTAAATAACGGGGCAGCAGTTGCTGCAACCTTCAAGATACCCCAAATCACACTCTTAAGATATCCTGTACCACCTCCTAAAATATCTGGAATCACTCCTGAGATATCCAGAATCACACTCCTGAAATATTCCGAATCACACAACCACTTGTAATTATAAACATTTAATATTAAAAAAAATTAGTCATAGTGTCTACAACTTGAGTCATTCCTGAGTGATAAAACCATTAGGAACAAAGTCTCAAAATCAAATCCCCTAGTAAAAACACTGATATAAAACAAATTCTACTCTCAGAAAAGTTTTTCAGCCCCAAAATTTAAAGTTTTGTTTAAATTTTTCAAACAAAATTTAAAAAGCAATCAGAATTTGGGGCATTCTTGCCTTATTCTCTACCTGAGGAAATATATTTAAGAGATTCTGGGAAAGCTACTGGGACCCATCCAAATGCCTCTTCAAGACACACCATTTAAGTTGCTACCTCCATCAACATATAAGATTTAGGGAGACAATATGCTGAATTTACTAAATGGTAAATACTACATTGCAAGAAACTGTAAAAAAAAAAAAAAAAAAAAGGAGAAAGAAAGAAAAAAGAAACTGTGCTAAGCACCAAGAAGAAAAGTCATGATACCTGCATGGATCTTATGGTTTATTTAAGAAGATAAGATACACGTAGAAATTATAGCATAGGACAATGTATGATTGTCCTATCAATGGTATAAAGTGTCAGAAGAGTTTGGAAGTCAGAGGTAATAGTTCATTCTGGGGAGATCAGGGAGCCTTTAAATCAAAACTGTCACTTGAGCTACATTAACTGGATAAAATGTGGCTGGTAAGGTACTCAAGATGGAATGGCTTTCCAAAAAAAGTGTGGAGGTGGAAAAAGTAGAGTATCTGTAGAATCAGAGTCATGCGGCTGAAGCTTAAGCTATTTAAAGGGGAGTAGTGAAGGAAAGACTGCTTAACTCCAGAGGAAAAGAGAAGAAGGTGGCCCAGTGTCCAGGCTTGTTAGCTTGGACTTCCTTACTTTGTTGAATTGCCATTCCTACAGTCTTTTATCAAAGCGAGTGCCACAAACAGAGGGATGTTTTAGTCAGATTAACCTGAGGGTGGGGAATGAAAGGAGAGCGCCCAGGGTTAAAGAAAACAGTTCTCAGAAGAGAATGGTGGAAGTCACTATGTGCCAGGCACTGATAAGTATTTCATTTAATCCCAACAACAATTCAGTTATAAAACATTTTTTATAGATAAGAAAACTGAAGCAATTCAACAACAGTTGGTGGCCCAGAAACAAAAAGCTGACTGATGGAAAATTACTCAAGTTTAGGAACCTGGAAGGCAAACATGCTGGAAGGTCAAAAGGATGGGGAAAATCTAGGGTCCTTGTAAGTACAAATGTGGTAGAAATGACTGATGCAGAATCCAGGTCAAATATGAAGAAAAATGCAGCAACAGGAAGAGAAATCATCAATTAGACTTCATAAGGAGGATGAAGAACAAATCCAATTAAGAAAGAGAAAGTGGATAAGCTAGACTCAAAAAAGTTGTGTCAAAGAGAGAACCTAAGATCTCAGTATTGGATCAGCTTCAAAGTGGTAAGATACCACGGTCCAGGTGGACAGGGGATGTACACTATGGATGTATTTTCCAAGAGTCAAGGAAACAGAAGAAAAGTTAGCTCAGGGTAGCATGTGGAAAAGTTTAAAGTAATTATGATGGGTGACAGGATAGAGGGGAAACCCGTGATTCTAATACTGAAGTCCCTGAGGTTTAAAAACAAACAAACAAACAAAAGAACCCAGAAGGCTGATAGTAGAGAAGATGGCAATATAAACAGATGACTGGTATATTCAAGATGAAATTTTGAGGAGTACTGATAATGAAACCATTGTTACCTGTCAGCATCAGTGAAGAACAAGGAAAAAATACTGACTTTTAAAAAAAATTACCTTGAATTCAGGGAACATAAGAGGAATTGCCTTTATTACCCCAGCCACATCCATTACCATTATTATTTTAAAACCAGGGTAATGGTGTGATTTCAAGGACTGAAGATGATGCGATGGCCACTGCGTCTAACTTACAAGATGCCTTCCTCCCTCAGAAGAGGCAAAACCCACCTGCATCTAAGGTGGACACCCACCAAGGTCAGTCACAGGGTTCTCAACCTCCTAAATATGGTTCAATGGGTCATCTCCAAAACTACTGCCAATACCAAATAAATGGCAAAGTGCAACTGACTTAAATTTAATGAGAATTTAATACACAATACTATGTATTGTTTGCTAATGCTGAACTTTTTTATTTTCATGAACTTTCAATAATTCATAAAGTTGTACATAATCTTAAGAATAAATCTCAAGATTAAGGTTATCTTGAATAAATTTCATCTAGGTAAAACCACATTGCAAAAATGCAGTACTCAATATGTTGCCTGCTTATTCTTTCGTTCTACACACACATATATACATACACATACACATGCAATACTAAGGTCAAAATAGCTTAAATTTCTAAATCAGGACTCTGGATAACAAACAGGTAGTTGAAGGTGAAAGGTGGAACAAGACCCAGTGTACAACTTATGTAACTTTCCACTTCAAAATGAAATGGAAAATTACACTTGGCTTTATTCCATTTTTCCAATTTTTATTCAGGTATTAAAAATATCAGTCTCCTGGGCTTCCCTGGTGGCGCAGTGGTTGAGAGTCCGCCTGCCGATGCAGGGGACACGGGTTCGTGCCCCGGTCCGGGAAGAACCCACATGCCACGGAGCGGCTGGCCCCTGAGCCATGGCCGCTGGGCCTGCACGTCCGGAGCCTGTGCTCCGCAACGGGAGAGGCCACAAGAGTGAGAGGCCCGCGTACCGGGCAGGGGGGGAAAAAAAAAATCAGTCTCCTAAATCACATATTCCCTTCTCGCTGGATTAATGTTTAATTCTATGTTTCTATTAAATTTATCCACATTTTAAATAACTTTATTAAATCATTCAATGATGGGAAAAATCCTGCTAGTTTTACAGATTTATCTGTTTTGATAAATAAAAGAGTATTACCTTTTAAGAGTAGTTAATAACTTCTGCAAAGTCAAATTTGGAGAAGCGGCTTAAAAGAGAAAGAATAATTTGGAAGGGAAGGGAAAGAGTTTTCTTATGGGTTCCTGGCTTGCTTTGTAAGTTTGAATTAGAAAATCAATAAAACTGATGACTGTTCCTCTGGAAAAGGCTATTAAAAAAAATTTTTTTTTAAATGACTAACAAAATAAAATAGTTCCAAATTCCAAGAGTCACTTCACTGGGATTGTGGAATTCATAGATTTGATATTTAAAGCATTGTTATAAAAATTTTAATACCTTTTAGCATTTACTTTTTCAATAGATAAGTAAACTGAGTGATGAATAAAGTATCTGCCAAAGAAAAAAATCAAGAAGTCTACGACAGAGGGTTTCAAATACAGAAGAAGAAAGGGAAGTCCTGGTATTTCCTTCACTCCATCGTACCTGCCATGAACAGTAGTAGATTTGATAATATCCCCAGGTAGAACGACCAAGAGTTCAATATCTTTATCTATCGTGTTTTCTTTCTGTTCCATGATAAAAGCAGAAGATTCTACAGAATCATCAACTGAAGAGGCATCAAGGTATTTGGTCTCAGCTGGAGGAAGCGGTGCCTTGGCTTTTGGTTTTCTCCTAAAACAAAAACAAAACAGAGAATAAAATATACGTATTTTAAAAATAATTTGCTAAGAGGATCTCATTTAATAAAAATACAAAATGTGTGTATGTATGTTTTTCACACCTAGGGAAAAAAATGCACTAAAATGTTAACTGTTAGCTTACTAGGGATGATGGAATTAAGTAAACTTTTTTTCTGCCTTTTAAAAATCAGCATATTTGTTTGTTTTCAACAATATGCTTGCATTACTTGGCAGTACAAAGAAACATGGTAACAAAAGAGATCGGAGGGCTTCCCTGGTGGCGCAGTGGTTGAGAGTCCGCCTGCCGATCCAGGGGACACGGGTTCGTGCCCTGGTCCGGAAAGATCCCACATGCCGCGGAGCGGCTGGGCCCGTGAGCCATGGCCGCTGAGCCTGCGCGTCCAGAGCCTGTGCTCCGCAACGGGAGAGGCCACAACAGTGAGAGGCCCACATACTGCAAAAAAAAAAAAAAAAAGAGATCTGATATCGGCCTTCATTAAATTCAATTAATGTGTGTTCACTACAGCGAAGCAAAAGTACTGCATTTTCTTTGGTGGAACAAATTATAAAAATTCTTACTGTCCTAGGATGGAAATCAGTATCTCATTTCCACACCTCCTAATACCTCTTACCTTTGTGCCTCTCATTCTATTTGTTTCCAATCTAGTGTATTCTGCCTCTCTAACCAGATTAAACTCTACCTATGCTTCAAAATCTAGCTGAAAACACCCTCCTACCACCCCCCTATATCGAGTGTCTCTCTATAAGGCACATACAACAGATTCCGCAAATGTAACATTTTTCCCATTTTTTTTCTCCTGGGTACCAGTTTCATCTCTCTGCCTACATTTATTACTCCCTGTAAGAAAGAAGCATGCTGTATTTCCCACCGTGCTTAGCAATGAACAGTGAACTGTGATTGGTTATTTGATAAAGTATATTTCTATTTCAATAAAAAATGTTACAAATAATTATTCTAATAAATATGTTTCAGTGTCACTTACTAGGACAACCCCTTAACTGATTTATAACAGAAACAGTAGTAGACATTCTACACATGGCCAATTCAATGCTTTGATGATTCCTAGGCAAAAATAAAAACCATGCAAAATAAAAGGCCTTCTTTGTAAGTAAATACGTAACATCCAGCCATTAAGTATTTTCAAAATTTAAGGTCTTACAAATCCAAGCACGTTTGTGCACTCAGCATCATGAAAAAACAGAAACAAGGTTCCTACATTAATTTTCTAAAATAATAGGCCTTTAATTTTTAGGAGTATAACTGCAAAGTTATATTACACTTTAGAAAATATTTCTTTTACAATAGTGACAAAAATGAATTTTTATTAGTGTTTCAATAAATATAACAAGTTTATAAAATCTATATGAAGAAAAACGTTATCCAATTTCCAAATGTTTTTAATCTGCCCAAATCGACTACTCATCTATTCAACAAACATTTATCCTGTAACAGACAACCATGTAGCAGATTCAGCTAAACACTGGGGATGTAAAGACAGTAAGACCCAGTTCTCCTTCCCCAAAAGGACTGAAAGATATATACAAAATTAGAATAAATTTTGATGATTGTTCTGATACAGGTACAGCTGCAGATGGTACAGCTGCAGCTCATAGGAAGAGAAACTTTCCTAGGAATCCAGAAATGTTTGACAAGATGGGAAACATGAGTTGGGTTTGGGGGAATGAATAGAAACTCACAGGAAAAGACAAGAAATAATTGATATTTTAGGCAAAGGAAAGCAAATCAAGCCATGAAAGAAAGTGGTACTTCTCAGAATTGAAGAGTTTGGTAAAATTCCACAGAAAAGTCAAAGGAGAAGAGAAATCAGTGAATCTATGAAAAAGCTTTTATAAATTAAGAGAATTCAGCAAGGTGGCTTGGCACAAAATGATACATGCCGGCATCAACAGCCTGTGTAACCATAAGCAAAACCTAGTCAAAGTATAATGAAAGAAAACACTTCTTTTACAGTAGCAACCAAAATAAATTTTAAAAAATTATTACAATAAATACAACAAGAATTTTGCAAAATGTATATGAAGAAAATCTTAAATGCCAAATAGTCAGCTTGGATCTCCTCTCCCTTAGACTCCAGATTTATAAATTCAATGCCTACTTGACATCTGGACTAAGATGACTAACTGGAATCTCCAGCTAAACTTCCAATTCCTCTTCCCATCTCCTCCAAACCAAATGTTTTCCTCTCCAAGTCTTCCCATCTCAGTAAATCTCAATTCTTTTTTTTTTTTTTTTTTCGGTACGCGGGCCTCTCGCTGCTGTGGCCTCTCCCGCTGCGGAGAACAGGCTCCGGACGCGCAGGCTCAGCGGCCATGGCTCACGGGCCCAGCCGCTCCGCGGCATGTGGGATCCTCCCGGACCGGGGCACGAACCCGTGTCCCCTGCATCGGCAGGCGGACTCTCAACCACTGCGCCACCAGGGAAGCCCTAGTAAATCTCAATTCTTTCAGGTGCTTGGGCCAAAAATCTCCTCTCTCACACACATACAATCCAATCCCTTGACAAATTCTGCCAGCTCTATATTATAAATAGACCCAGAATCCATCAACCACCTTGATTACCAAACACCTCTGTTCAAGCTGCTAAGTGGTCTTCCTGCTCCCAACCTTGTCACTTTACACTTTATTCTCAACATAGCAGCTGGAGTGATGCTCTTAAAATGTTAAGTTTGATCACAGAACTTCCTTTCCCACCCTCCGACGGCTTCCGACCTCAGCCAAAATAAGATCTGGAGTTTGATAATCTGTCGTCCCTTACTTCTAGCCTCTCCAAGCTCCCCTGTCCACTTTCGCCCTAGGCTCACTGCACTCCGATCCTATGACTCTTGCCTTTTCCTTGAACACACTTAGGACAATTCCTACTCAGGTTCCTCTGCAGAGTCTGTTCCTGACCTTAAGATTAACACCTCTACTTCTCTGCCTTACTTTTGTCTGAGGGCTTGTCAGGGCAACTAACATACTTTTATCCTGTCTCCTTCCATTAGAGTAATTAATCCCATGAGTATAGGTTCTTGTCTCCACCGCCTGGTGTCACACATACTTGCTAACGTATAAAATCTCTAGAATAATGCCTGCCACATGGTAGGCACTCATATTTACTGAATGAATGCATTCAGTGAATACTTCCCACAAAGATGAGGTACCTAAGCACGTAACTGGGAAGGAAAAAAGGTCTTACCACCAAGGTACTCAGAATTAGCTGTGTCAGGTTTTAGAAACTGATTATGTTTTATTTTTAAGAAGATGAGTGTTGAAAACTATACACTGGACTTACTAGCAAGGAATAACTGGGAACCTTAGGGCTTTAGAAGAGTTTCACAAGGAAGGTCAGAAGACAAGCCCAGCCACCACGCGCAGGTAGGTAAAGCATCAAGAACAACCTTGCCCACAAAATGGACTTGGCTTTCAAGAGAAGTGGTACCATAGAAGGTCTGATAGGCACCTCCTGCTGCTACCATCACCTCCTCATCCCCTGCTTTCATCATTGAAGGCACCTTTCCATCTCCAAGTTTTGCTCCCCCAAGTCACCGTTTGAATGCCCTACCCATTCTCTCTGCCTTTACCTATATTATCTATCCTTCGAGGTTCATATTGAATCACAATTCCTTGGTACATTTTCCCTGTCTATTGCACACCGCAATGAACTTTAACAGTTTTAATGTTCTTATATGTATGACTGTCTTATTTCCTAAGGTACTTTGAGTCTTATGATGAAAATCCATCTTATAAGTTTATTTATTTATTTATTTATGGCTGCATTTGGGTCTTCGTTGCTGTGCACGGGCTTTCTCTAGTTGTGGCGAGTGGGAGCTACTCCTCGTTGCGGTACGCAGGCTTCTCACTGTGGTGGCTTCCCTTGTTGCGGAGCACAGGCTCTAGGCGCACGGGCCTAGAGTAGTTGTGGCACACGGGCTCAGTAGTTGTGGTTCGTGGGCTCTAGAGCTCAGGCTCAGTAGTTGTGGCGCACGGGCTTAGTTGCTCCGCGGCATGTGGGATCTTCCCGGACCAGGGCTCAAACCCGTGTCCCCTGCATTGGCAAGCGGGTTCTTAACCATTGTGCCACCAGGGAAGCCCCAAAAACCCATCTTAAATTACTAAAGGTAAACCAACTTAAAAAAAGGAAAGCAGAACAAAGCACTTGTTGAAATATTACTTACATGGAACTTCTATTAAGAACATCTTAGTGTTCTCTATTATTATAATAAAGCATTTGTCACCTTTGGTCCTGAAAATTGGAAAGCATATTGGGAATCAAACCAAGATCCTTCCACAATGAATTAGAAATCCAACAGGGAAGATGCAATATGTAAGTAATTAAACAACATATACAAAGCAAAAAAACGAAGTGTCATAAAACAGATGGGTAACCTTGAAGACTCAGAGCAATGAGAGCAAGCTAAAATGAGCTCTGTGGGGATGGGAAGGCAGGTATTAAGGTAACTTCAAAGAAAAAAGGGACTCAGTTCTTGAAAGAATAGTAGTATTCAGGAGGAAGAGCCTGTAGGATCATTTACATGTTGGTTCCCGACTGCGATCCATTTACATTAAATTCAGGAATGTGTCTATCCAGTTAAAGTTTGCTCACTACATGGTATAGTCTAGTGAAAAGAATACCAGGCAGAGGCCTGGATTTGGCCTGAATCCTAAGTAGATTTAAGACTTTGTTAACTTACTTGATCTCTTACTCACCAGCAAAAGCTTTAAAATACCTTTTACCTACTCACATCTCTCCCAATGTTTTACATTTCTTAGTTGAGATGCTTGGAAACGATAACAAAATTAAATTAAATGTCCCCCAAAGCCAAAAGTACAGTGAAAATAATCAAAGCTTTTAACATAATCTAAGCATAGGAAATTCTGGTAAAGCAGAGTAATACATCAACATGCAATAACAACTGTAGTTTACGGCTTAGACGAATGCTAGTTTTCATTAATATATTAAATATGCAGTAACTGCCATTGAAGTCCCCCCACCCTTTTAAATGGGAATGATGTTTGGGCCAGTTGCCTGCTCAAGGGATTTCCACATAAGCTCCTCAGAGGCCACTACCTTCAACAGTTACAGCAACAAATTTTACACAAGGGTGGTGGAGAGAAGGTTATACGGAAAAGATATTTGAGATAGAAAACTTTTCTGTGTCAACACAAAAATTCACTAATCAAGCCCTAAAAATAACAAGCCACAGTAAATTATCATTTAGGTAAAGCGTTGTTTTATTCATGAAAATTATCTCAATATTATATTCAACGTTCATAACGAAAATTAAGGTACGATTTCCACGTTATGCAATAACTGATCTTTAAAATAGCCAAACTTAATTTTAACAGAGAATTCAAATTACCATTTGAATGGTATCCTGCTACCACTACTGATTGATTTTTTTATCACTTGATCTGCAAAGCACTTCAAAATCATGTGTCCACTGTAATCATCACTCCATCCCTGTCAATATTAATATCCTTAAAATAAATGAAAAGGAATAAAAGAGACGCTCAGCAAAACAATAGAAATCTACTCAAATACCTCTACTTTGTTTGAAAGAAAAAAATCTTTCAATTGTATATGAGATATATCAATACTTGCATCCTTAATAAGCTACAAGTCCAATGGGCTCTCATCTGTTTGCTTTATTTATCTAGTATCCTCATAGATTCAGAGAAATACTATACAAAAATACAGCTTTGATATTAAAGACAAAATAAAAGAATGGAATTATAAGTCTTAAAACAATAGGTTTTTAAAGTATCACATTCTAATGACCAAAAAGAAATTTAACAGCCACCCTCTCTCAGTACAGAGGGCTATCAAACATTAGATGCA
Source organism: Globicephala melas (assembly GCF_963455315.2). Classification (NCBI taxonomy): domain Eukaryota; kingdom Metazoa; phylum Chordata; class Mammalia; order Artiodactyla; family Delphinidae; genus Globicephala; species Globicephala melas. The sequence continues at coordinate 66,745,431 of NC_083320.1, read as the reverse complement.
TCATGGTAAGTGTTGACAAGACAGTCCTTCGAAGTACAGTATCTGGCAATGTTTTGATGGTTCCTACCTTATGCATTTCAAGTATAAAGTGGAGATCAGTTCTTCAAAACAATTTCTTAGTGTGTCTCTCTGGGTTTAATGAGACAAGAGATTATATTAAACAAAAATCTGTCCCAATGGTGGGCATAACATTGTGCTATGTGCTTGAGGGAATGCAATTAAGAACAAAAGGTCCCTTTTCTTGATGAGCCTTATATTTAATCAAAGTAAATATATCTAAGTGGCTTTAAAAGATAAGCAGTGACAAAAGGCAACAAGGGGAGTCCCAAGGCATTATATGACTCTTAACAGACATTTCTCTTGTCAAGGTCACCAATCATCTATGTGTGTTCAAATCTAATAGATAATTATATATCTCATCTCACATTGAGTAAGCGCCTAAATTCCAATAAGGACACACTTCACAGCTGCTCAAGCCCTCTGCTTGGGATTCTCTTCCCTTGGCTTTGTGTGACAATACAACCTACTGTTTTCCTCCTTCTTTACTGCCACTCCTCAGTCTCAATGCCCTTATCTCTTTGTCTGATTTCTACGTGTTGAGGCCACCCCAGGGCTCCTTGTCTGCCCCCTTCTCTTCTCTTCTACAATCCTCAGGCCCAAGTAATTTCATGAAATTCCATGGCTTTAAATACCATCTGCAAGTTGATAACTCTCAAATTCACATCTCCAACCCTGACCTGTTTATTGAGTTCTGACTTATATGCCCAATAATCTCATGGTCTTTGCCATTTGAATGTCCCATAGGTATCTCAGAATCAAAACTCTTGTGTCTCCTCTCTACCCCCAATTCTCATCCAAGCGTCCCCCCAGTCCCCCTCCATCCCTGGGAATGGCTCCACACTAACCACCTTGTTAACTCAAGCAAAAATTCTAGGCATATTTTAATTCCTCTCTATGCCTATCTCCTATTTCCAATTCATTTTCAAGTCTTGTGGGCTTTTAGCTCTAAAACACATCCTGAACCTGTATACTTTTCACCAGGTCCTCTGCTACCACCCTGGCAATTAAGCTATCAGCTCTTGATTGGACTGTTCCAACAGCCTCCTGACTTGTCTCCCCACTTTCGGCTCCTGTCCCTTAAAATGTATTATTCTCTGCAGTAGTCAAGAGTGATCTTTTTTTTTTTAATATATTTATTTTTACTTATTTATTTTTGGCTGCACTGGGTCTTCAGTGCTGCACGTGGATTTTCTCTAGTTGTGACAACCGGGGGCTACTCTTCATTGTGGTGCACGGGCTTCTCACTGCGGTGGCTTCTCTTGTTGCAGAGCACGGGCTCTAGGCACGCAGGCTCTAGTAGTTGTGGCGCATGGGCTCAGCAGTTGTGATTCACGGGCTCTAGAGCGCAGGCTCAGAAGTTGTGGCGCACGGGCTTAGTTGCTCCGCGGCACGTGGGATCTTCCTGGAGCAGGGCTTGAACCCGTGTCTCCTGCACTGGCAGGCAGATTCTTAACCACTGAGCCACCAGGGAAGCCCAAGAGTGATCTTTTAAATATGTAAATCAGACCACGTCACATCTCTGACCCTTCACTGGTCTCCCAATACATCGAGAATAAAACCAAATTCCTGTTCTTGGTTTGCAAAGCCCTAGATGAGCCAGGCTGGTGGTTCTCAAAGTGTGATTTCAGAGCACCACTTGGGACCTTGTTAGAAATGCAAATTCTCAGGCCCTATCCCGGACCTAAATAATAAGAAACACAGAGGGTAAAGCCCTGCAATGCACCTTCAACAAAATTCTCCAAGAGCTTCTGATGCATGCTAACGTCTAAGAAATCACTGAGCCAGTCCCTGCCAACCTCCCTTCTATTTACACAGTTGCAACTCCCTATATAATTCACACTGGCCTTCCTTCCCTTCCTTCACATCTGAGGGACTTGCAGAGCTGCTCCCTCTGCCCCAAATGTTTTCACCACAGAATTTCAAACTGCCTGCTCCTTCAGCTCATCCAGACAGCAGGTCAAATGTGTCCTCCTTGTATAGTGGTTCTCCGACCACTGAAAAGGGGGGGCCAACACCTAGCCCCACCCATCTCAGCCCACGCTTCACCCAGTGGTGCTCAAATTTGGCTACACAATGGACTCACCTGAGGACTTTCATAAAATGCTGAGGTTCAGGCCCCACACCCGGAAATTCTGATTTACTGGCTATGGGAATTTTAAAATCTCCCCAAGCAATTCTAAAGTGCAGCCAAGTTTGAGAACCACTGGTCTAGTACAACGCCTGACAGATAGTAGGTATTCAATGAGAGTTAATGATTTACTTTCCTAAGAACTCTGTAATGTCTGAAACACTGCCAGAAGGTTGCTACTTAGGTCAATCAAGTTCGTGTAAATTCAGAAAGTTCTCAGAATCGCTCAATGTAACAATCTTAAAAGTAGTCCCAAAGTATAATAATAACTTTTCCAAATTTAAATTCCCATTATATATATTTTTTTACATCCCAACTTAGCTTTATATGGTTAGCATTTTTACAAACATCACATTGCTTCTTTTTTTAAATTTTATTTATCTCTTTATAAGCAGGTTCTTATTAATCTATTTTATACATATTAGTGTGTATATGTCAACCCGAATCTCCCAATTCATCCCACCCCGCCCCCCGCTTCCCCCCCTTGTTGTCCATACGTTTGTTCTCTACATCTCTGTCTCTATTTCTGCCTTGCAAACCAGGTCAACTGTACAATTTTTCTAGATTCCACATATATGTGTTAATATACGATATCTGTTTCTCTCTTTCTGACTTACTTCACTCTGTATGACAGTCTCTAGGTCCATCAACATTTCTAAAAATGACCCAATTGCGTTCCTTTTTATGGCAGAGTAATATTCCATTAAATATATGTACCATTTCTTCTTTATTCATTCATCTTTTGATGGGCATTTACGTTGCTTCCATGACCTGGCTACTGTAAATAGTGCTGCAATGAACATTGGGGTGCATGTGTCTTTTTGAATTATGGCTTTCTCTGGGTATATGCCCAGTAGTGGGATTACTGGGCCATATTTTTAGTTTTTTAAGGAATCTCCGTACTGTTCTCCATAGTGGCTGTATCAATTTACATTCCCACCAACAGTGCAAGAGGGTTCACTTTTCTCCACACCCTCTCCAGCATTTGTTGTTTGTAGATTTTCTGATAATGCCCATTCTAACTGGTGTGAGGTGGTACCTCATTGTAGTTTTGATCTGCATTTCTCTAATAATTAGTGATGTTGAGCATCTTTTCATGTGCTTCTTGGTCATCTGTATGTCTTCTTTGGAGAAATGTCTGTTTAGATCTTCTGCCCATTTTTTGATTGGGTTGTTTGTTTTTTTAATATTGAGCTGCATGAGCTATTTATATATTTTGGAGATTAATCCTTTGTCCGTTGATTTGTTTGCAAATATCTTCTCCCATTCTGAGGGTGGTCTTTTTGTCTTGTTTATAATCTCCTTTGCTGTGCAAAAGCTTTCAAGTTTCATTAGGGCCCATTTGTTTATTTTTGTTTTTATTTCCATTACTCTAGGAAGTGGGTCAAAAAAGATCTTGTTGTGATTTATGTCCAAGAGTGTTCTTCGTATGTTTTCCTCTAAGAGTTTTATAGTGTCCAGTCTTATATTTAGGTCTCTAATCCATTTTGAGTTTATTTTTGTGTATGCTGTTAGGGAGTGTTCTAATTTCATTCTTTTACATGTAGCTCTCCAGTTTTCCCAGCACCACTTATTGAAGAGGCTGTCTTTTCTCCATTGTATATCCTTGCTTCCTTTGTCATAGATTAGTTGACTATAGGTGCATGGGTTTGTCTCTGGACTTTCTATCCTGTTCCATGGAACTATATTTCTATTTTTGTGCCAGTACCATATTGTCTTGATTACTGGAGCTTTGTAGTAGAGTCTGAAGTCAGGGAGTCTGATTCCTCTAGCTCCGTTTTTTTCCCTCAAGACTGCTTTGGCTACTCAGGGTCTCTTGGGTCTCCATACAAATTTTAAGATTTTTTGTTCTAGTTCTGTAAAAAAATGCTACTGGTAATTAGATAGGGATTGCATTGAATCTGTAGATTGCTTTGGATAGTATAGACATTTTCACAATATTGATTCTTCCAATACAAGAACATGGTATATCTCTCCATCTGTTTGTGTCATCTTTGATTTCTTTCATCAGTGTCTTATAGTTTTCTGAGTACCGGTCTTTTACCTCCTTAGGTAGGTTTATTCCTAGGTATTTTATTCTTTTTGTTGCAACGGTGAATGGGATTGTTTTCTTAATTTCTTTCTGATCTTTTGCTGTTAGTGTATAGGAATGCAAGAGATTTCAGTGCATTAATTTTGTATCCTGCAACTTTACCAAATTCATTGATTAGCTCTAATAGTTTTCTGGTGGCATCTTTAGGATTATCTGTGTAAAATATCATGTCACCTGCAAACAGTAACAGTTTTACTTCTTCTTCTCCAATTTTGATTCTTTTTATTTCTTTTTCTTCTCTGATTGCCGTGGCTAGGACTTCCAAAACTATGTTAAATAATAGTGGTGAGAGTGGACATCCTTGTCCTCTTCCTGATCTTAGAGGAAATGCTTTCAGTTTTTCACCTTTGAGAATGATGTTGGCTGTGGGTTTGTCATATATGGCCTTTATTATGTCGAGGTAGGTTCCCTCTATGCCCACTTTCTGGAGTTTTTATCATAAATGGGTGCTGAACTTTGTCAGAAGCTTTTTCTGCATCTATTGAGATGATCACATGAGTTTTATTCTTCAATTTGTTAATATTGTGTATCACATTTGGATTCTGCTTGCTAGTATTTTGTTGAGGATTTTTGCATCTATATTCATCACTGATATTGATCTGTAATTTTCTTTTTTTGCAATATCTTTGTCTAGTTTTGGTATCAGGGTGATGGTGGCCTCGTAGAATGAGTTTGGAAGTGTTCCTTCCTCCGCAATTTTTTGGAAGAGTTTGAGAAGGATGGGTGTTAGCCCTTCTCTAAATGTTTAATAGAATTCACCTGTGAAGCCATCTGGTCCTGGACTTTTGTTTGTTGGAAGATTTTTAATCACAGTTTCAATTTCATTACTTGTGATTGGTCTGTTCATATTTTCTATTTCTTCCTGGTTCAGTCTTGGAATGTTATACCTTTCTAAGCATTTGTCCATTTCTTCTAGGTTGTCCAATTTATTGGCATAGAGTTTCTTGTAGTAGTCTCTTACGATGTTTTCTATTTCTGTGGTGTCCTTTGTAACTTCTCCTTTTTCATTTCTAGTTTTATTGATTTGAGTCCTCTCTCTTTTTCTTGATGAATCTGGCTAATGGTTTATCAATTTTGATTATCTTCTCAAAGAACCAGCTTTTAGTTTTATTGATCTTTGCTATTGTTTTGTTTCTATTTCATTTATTTCTGCTCTGATCTTCATGATTTCTTTCCTTCTACTAACTTTGGGTTTTGTTCGTCTTTCTCTAGTTCCTTTAGGTGTAAGGTTAGATTGTTTGAGATTTTTCTTGTTTCTTGAGGTAGGCTTGTATTGCTATAAACTTCCCTCTTAGAACTGCTTTTGCTGCATTCCATAGGTTTTGGATCGTCATGTTTTCATTGTCATTTGTCTCCAGGTATTTTTTGATTTCCTCTTTGATTTCTTCAGTGATCTCTTGGTTATATAGTAACTTACTGTTTAGCCTCCATGTGTTTATGTTTTTTACCGGTTTTCCCCTGTAATTGATTTCTAATCTCACAGCATTGTGGTTGGAAAAGATGCCTGATAGGATTTCAATTTTCATAAATATACCAAGGCTTGATTTGTGACCCAAGATGTGATCTATCCTGGGCTTTCCCACGTGGTGCCACCTCCTGCTTGGCCCTGCTGTTGGCTTCCTCCTCCCCAGTCTTCCCTCAGCCCGCACACCAGCCAGCTCCGTTATGGTGACCCACAGCCCCAGCATCGTGATTAGTGATGATGAACCAGGTTATGACCTAGATTTATTTTGTATACCTAATCATTATGCTGAGGACTTGGAAAAGGTGTTTATTCCTCATGGACTAATTATGGACAGGACCAAATGGCTGGCTCAAGATGTGATGAAGGAGATGGGAGGCCATCACATCGTGGCCCTCTGTGTGCTCAAGGGGGGCTATAAATTCTTTGCTGACCTGCTGGATTACATCAAAGCACTAAACAGAAATAGTGATAGATCTATACCTATAACTGTAGATTTTATCAGACTGAAGAGCTATTGTAATGACCAGTCAACAGGTGACATGAAAGTAATTGGTGAAGATGATCTCTCAACTTTCACTGGAAAGAATGTCTTGATTGTTGAAGATATAATTGACACTGGCAAAACAGTGCAAACCTTGCTTTCCTTGGTCAAGCAGCATAATCCAAAGCTGGTCAAGGTTGCAAGCTGGCTGGTGAAAAGGACCCCTCAAAGTGTTGGATATAAACCAGACTTTGCTGGATTTGAAATTCCAGACAAGTTTGTTGTAGGATATGCCCTTGACTGTAATGAATACTTCAGGGATTTGAATCATGCTTGTGTCATTAGCAAAACTGGAAAAGCAAAATACAAAGCCTAAGATGAGAGTTCAAGTTGAGTTTGGAAATATCTGTAGTCCCATTGAAATCACCAGGAAAATGATCAGATGTTCTAGTTCTGTGGCCAGCTGCTTAGTAGAGCTTATTGCATGTATCTTCTAAGAATTTTATCCGTTTTGTATTTTAGAAAGGCCAGTTGCTGCATTCCTGAACTCTTTATTTGCACTAGGAGCCTGTAGACTATCAGTTCCCTTTGGGTGGATTGTTGTTTGACGTGTGAATGAAAAATCTCTTAAACCACACCGCTACTGAATGAAAATATTGAAATTGTACCTGTAAGAAACATTGACAGAGAAGAATATATTAGTTTTTTAACTGGTATTTTAATTTTTATATATTCAGGAAAGAACAGAAGTGACTGAATATTGTTAATTAAACCACTGTGTGTTTAGAAAAGAAGCAGTCAGTTTCATGTCAGTGACAGCATTGAGAGGTATCCTTATGTTGGATAAACCATATGTCCTGGAGTTATTTTAGTAGGTTTCAGTAGTATTAACTGCATTTTCCCACTTGTTCAGATTATTTCTGGCAAATCTTTGTCAACAGTTCCTTTTAAATACAGGTAAATAAGTTCTAAAAACCTACCACTTTTTGAAGTCTTCAATGTAAAAATCCTTAAATAAAGGCTGTCTCTTTATTTTATTTTTTTTTTAATTAATTAAGTTATTTATTTTTGGCTGTGTTGGGTCTCCGTTTCTGTGAGAGGGCTTTCTCTAGTTGCGGCGAGCGGAGGCCACTCTTCATCGCGGTGCGCAGGCCTCTCACTGTCGTGGCCTCTCTTGCTGCGGAGCACAAGCTCCAGACGCACAGGCTCAGCAGTTGTGGCTCACGGGCCCAGTTGCTCCGCGGCATGTGGGATCCTCCCAGACCAGGGCTCGAACCCGTGTCCCCTGCATTGGCAGGCAGGTTCTCAACCACTGAGCCACCAGGGAAGCCCAAGGCTGTCTCTTTAAAAGATAAAAAAGAAAGATGTGATCTCTCCTGGAGACTGTTCCATATGCATTTGAGAAGAAAGTGTAATCTGCTGTTTTTGGATGGAATGTCCTATAAATATCAATTAAATCTATCTGGTCTATTGTGTCATTTAAAGCTTGTGTTTCCTTATTAATTTTCTGTCTGGATGATCTGTCCATTGGTGTGAGGTGTTAAAGTCCCCCACTGTTATTGTGTTACTGTCAATTTCCTCTTTTAGAGCTGTTAGCATTTGCCTTATGTATTGAGGTGCTCCTATATTAGGTGCATATATATTTATAATTGTTATTTCTTCTTCTTGAATTGATCACTTGATCATTATGTAGTGTCCTTCTTTGTCTCTTGTAACGTTCTTTATTTTAAAGTCTATTTTATCTGATATGAGTATTGCTACTCCAGCTTTCTTTTGATTTCCATTTTCATGGCCTATCTTTTTCCATCCCCTCAATTTCAGTCTATATGTGTCCCAAGGTCTGAAGTGGGTCTCTTGTAGACAGCATATATAGCAGTCTTGTTTTTGTATACATTCAACCAGCCTGTGTCTTTTGGTTGGAGCATTTAATCCATTCATGTTTACGGTAATTATCGATACATATGTTCCTATTACCATTTTCTTAATTGTTTTGGGTTTGTTTTTGTAGGTCCTTTTCTTCTCTTGTGTTTCCCACTTAGAGAATTTCCTTTAGCATTTGTTGTAGAGCTGGTTTGGTGGTGCTGAATTCTCTTAGCTTTTGCTTGTCTGTAAAGCTTTTGATTTCTCCATCAAATCTGAATGAGATCCTTGCCGGGTAGAATAATCTTGGTTGTAGATTCTTCCCTTTCATCACTTTAAATATATCATGCCACTCCCTTCTGGCTTGTAAAATTTCTGCTGAGAAATCAGTTGTTAATGTTATGGGAGTTCCCTTGTATGTTATTTGTCGTTTTTCCCTTGCTAGTTTTAATAATTTTTCTTTGTCTTTAATTTCTGTCAATTTGATTACTACGTGTCTCGGCATGTTTCTCCTTGGGTTTATCCTGCCTGGGACTGTCTGTGCTTCCTGGACTTGGGTGGCTATTTCCTTTCCCATGTTAGGGAAGTTTTCAACTATAATCTCTTCAAATATTTTCTCGGGTCCTTTCTCTCTCTGTCTTCTCTTTCTGGGACCCCTATAATGCGAATGTTGGTGTGCTTAATGTTGTCCCAGAGGTCTCTTAGGCTGTCTTCATTTCTTTTCATTCTTTTTTCTGTTCCACAGCAGTAAATTCCACCATTCTGTCTTCCAGGTCACTTATCCATTCTTCTGCCTCAGTTATTCTGCTATTGATTCCTTCTAGTGTATTTTTCATTTCAGTTATTGTATTGTTCATCTCTGAACAATTAATTCTTCTAGGTCTTTGTTAAACATTTCTTGCATCTTCTCGATCTTTGCCTCCATTCTTTTTCCAAGGTCCTGGATCATCTCCACTATCATTATTCTGAATTCTTTTTCTGGAAGGTTGCAAATCTCCACTTCATTTAGTTGTTTTTCTGTGGTTTTATCTTGTTCCTTCATCTGCTACATAGCCTTCTGCCTTTTCATTTTGTCTGTTTTTCTGTGAATGTAGTTTTTGTTCCACAGGCTGCAGGATTGTAGGTCTTCTTGCTTTTGCTGTCTGTCCTCTGGTGGATGAGGTTATCTAAGAGGCTTCTGCAAGTTTCCTGATGGGATGGACTGGTGGTGGGTAGAGCTGGGTGTTGCTCTGGTGCCCAGAGCTCAGTAAAACTTTAATCTGCTTGTCTGCTGATGGGTGGGCCTGACTTCTCTCCCTATTGGTTGTTTGGCCTGAGGCGACCCAGCACTGGAGGCTACAGGCTCTTTGGTGGGGCTAATGGCGGACTCTGGGAGGGCTCACGCCAAGGAATACTTCCCAGAACTTCTGCTGCCAGTGTCCTTGTCCCCAGCTCCCACCTCTGCAGGAGACCTTCCAACACTAACAGGTAGGTCTGGTTCAGTCTCCTATGGGGTCACTGCTCCTTCCCCTGGGTCCCGATGCACACACTACTTTGTGCATGCCCTCCAAGAATAGAGTCTCTGTTTCCCTCAGTCCTGTCAAAGTCCTGCAAACTAATCCCACTAGCCTTCAAGTGGTGATTCTCTGGGAACTCCTCCTCCCATTGCCAGACCCACAGGTTGGGAAGCCTGATGTGGGGCTCAGAACCTTCACTCCAGTGGGTGAACTTCTGTGGTATAATTGTTCTCCAGTTTGTGAGTCACCCACTCAGAGGTTATGGGATTTGATTTTACTGTGATTGCGCCCCTCCTACAGTCTCATTGCAGTCTCTTTGTCTTTGGATGTAGGGTATCTTTTTTGGTGAGTTCCAGTGTCTTCCTGTGGATGATGGTTCAGCAGTTAGCTGTGATTCTGGTGCTCTCACAAGAGGGAGTGAGCGCATGTCCTTCTATTCCGCCATCTTGAGCCACCCCATTATATTTTTGCTTCCTTTTCTCTAAGAAGGAAGGTCCTTATGGAAGGAAGGAAAACATAAATTTCTCTTGATATTTTTCACTGAGTTACAATTTATACACAGAAAAATGTACAAATATAAGTGAATACATTTTCACATATATATACACACTCGAGGAAACCCCACACAAAGATATAGAGTAGGAAAGTGTATCTATACATTAAAAATTAAATATTAAATTTCTCATATCTGTCCCATAAATGTTGCTGCAATTTCAGCTTGTCTCAGGGTTTTCCTAAATATCTTATGTGGGATGTTTATTTTATGCACAGTTAAGAAAGTCAAACATCAACAAGAAAAGAGATGAGAAAAGCCTTCAGTAGAAAAGGGCGTATCAAGGAGGAGATAAAAACTTCATCAAAACAAATAAGCAAAGTTGAAAAACAGGCTTGAAAGCAATGTAAACAATGAGTCACAAGACAGTCAACCATATTATTGGGCACCCACTGTGTTCTCAGTGCTATAGAAAGAATCTGGGTAGATTAAAGAAATACCACATGAGGTCCTCTAATACCAGTAGCTTAAAAATGAAATAAGTCCAACCAAACAATTTCAAAGATATCCTAAATGGACCCTACAAAAACTAACTTAACTGAATGCCTATCTAGTTCCAGGAACTGTGCAAGTGTTTTACATAGATAATCCCCTAACAAGTGTTATCCTTTTTTTAAAAAATTAGTATCTTATTAAATTCTTAAACATTTATAGAGATTAGCAAGTAATTTTTCTCCAAAACAAACTGGAACTTCAAAACCATGACCCAGTGCTCACTTGATGCCCCATTCACTCTGTGCATAGGCTTCTGCTCAGTAGGTAATACATGTCAGTAGCAACTGGGCTCAGCATCATCTACTGAAAGCTTCCTTTGAACTTCATATTTGTTGCCTTGCAGGCAATGTACTGATATATGGAAGAGTTAGTGCCGTTTATGGAAGTTAGTCTGAAAAGGTAAATAAAAAATGTGCTTGACACTACAATTTAAAAATTCAAAAATGATTAAAAAAACATGGGGAGAGAGGACTATGCCAAACTTTTTGGGCTTCTTTTTTCTTTGCCATATAAAAATTAAGTATAAAAAGCCCTATAAAGTTATATTTCCACTTTTTCAAAAGAGGTTAAATACTTATGAAATTTAAGATGAAAAACTCATCCACAATAGACTTGTTTTACTTATTATGTTCTCTGAAACAACAGAATAGTAAATGTAAAAAAAGAAATTTTCTTCTCTAAGAGGAAGTTAAAATGTTCTTAGTTTGCAACCTAGATGTCCTTCAGTAGGCCAATGGACAAATAAACTATGGTATGTTCAGACAATGGAATATCATCCCATTATTTCCATTTTTTCCACTAAAAAAGAAATGAGCTGTTGTCATTAAAAAACATGGAGGAGTCTTAATTTCATATTACTAAATGCAAAGAGCCAGTCTGAAAAGGCTGCATATTGTATAATTCCAACTATATTACATTCTGGAAAAGGCAAAAATATGGAGACAATAAAAAAGACGAGTGGTTGCCAGGAGTTGTGGGGAGAGATGAACAGGTGGAGCACAGAGCATTTTTAGAGCAGTGAAAATACCCTACATGATACTATAAAGATGAATACATGTCATTATGTTTTTGTCAAAACCTGTAGAATGTACATCAAGAGTGATTACTAATGTGAACTATAGACTTCGGGTGATTATGATGTGTCAGTGTAGGTTCAGCTGCGACAACTGTACCACTCTGGTGAGGAATACTGACAATGGGGGAGGCTGTGCATGTGTGGGGACAGGGGTCTATGGGAAACCTGTATCTTCTGCTGAGTTCTAATGTGAACCTAAAACTGCTCTACAAACACTGACTTTAAAAAAAAAAAAAGTTCTTAGTTGGAATGTTTTCTCAATTTTCAAAAGCACGCTAGGTAAGGAACTGAAATGTGGATGTTATAATTATTAAAATATATGCATATATGCATGTTAAACAGTGGGAATGTATATGTCAGCCAAGCAAGCACACTGGTAGATTAACCAACCATAAAATGAAAGCAGAAGTTGCTTTCAAGTCACAATCTCAATAATCTACTCTCAAATATGTACTTTGGTAAATACTAAACAGCATTTAGTCATCAGTCTCTGTTAAAGTTTTAAATCTATGTTGAGGAGTAGTGTGTGTTGGCATAAACCGTATTCAAAGGCATAACATTCACTGCATACTGATAAAGAAAAGTCCTTGGAATGGATTTTCCAAGTTAAGTTTCCCAGCTACAAGTTTTATCAAACACTGGCTAGAAAAACTACTTGGAAATAGTGTCTCACAGTTTAGAAATATTAAAAGCTAAAGTAGCACCTTATACAAAAATTAACCTAAAGTTGATCTAAATGTAGAACATAAAATTATAAAATGTTTAGATCAAAATGTAGGAGAAAATCCTTGGGACTAAGGCTTAGGCAAACGAATCTCAGACATGACATCAAAGACACAATCCATAAGATTTTTAAAATATCAAGAAACTAAACTTCATCAAAAAGTAAAATTTTTGCTCTGTGAAAGACCCAGTTATGAACCTAAAAAGACAAGCCACAGACTGGGAGAAAATATTTGTAAGTCACATAGCCAACAAAAAGACTTATATCCAGAATATAGACAGAGCTCTCGAAACGTGATAGTAAGAAAACAAAGAATCCAATCATAAAATGGGCAAAGGTTTGAACACTTTACCAAAGAGGATGTGAGAAAGAGGCACATGAAAAGATTCTCAACATTATTATCCATTTAGGGAAATGCAAATTAAAGTTATGATGAAATACCACTATGCACCTAAATTAAAACTACTGAAACTATCAAGTACAGACAAGAATGTGGAGAAACTAGATCTCTCATAGGTGACTTGAACAAGGTGAGTGCAAAATGGCACAGCCACTTCGGGAAATGGTTTGGCAATGTAATATGAAGCTACATACTCATACCATATGACCCAGCAATCTATTCCTAGGCATTTACATGAGAGAAACAAAAACTTAGTTTGCATAAAACCTGTATGTCAATGTTTATTGCAGCTCTCCTCATAACATACCCAAACAGGGAACGGCCCAAATGTACTCCAACGTGAGAATGAATAAACAAACTGTGATGCATCCATACAATGAAATACTACTCAGCAATAAAAAAGCAAGCCTTGATACACTCAACATCTTGGATAATCTCAAGGGCATTATGCTGAGTGAAAAAGCCAGTCTCAAAAGGTTACATACCGTATGGTTCTATTTATGTGAGTCCCAAAGTGAGAGACTTACGGTCATAGAAAACAGATCACTGGCTGCCAGGATTGGAGGCAAGGTGTAACTATTAAGAGTAACATAAGGGGGCTTCCCTGGTGGTGCAGTGGTTAAGAACCTGCCTGCCAATGCAGGGGACATGGGTTCGAGCCCTGGTCCCGGAAGATCCCACATGCCATGGAGCAACTAAGCCCATGCGTCACAACTACTGAGCCTGCGCTCCAGAGCCCGTGAGCCACAACTACTGAGCCCGTGTGCCACAACTACTGAAGCCCTCGCGCCTAGAGCCCATGCTCCGCATCAAGAAAAGCCACTGCAATGAGAAGCCCATGCACCACAACAAAGAGGAGCCCCCGCTCGCCGCAACTAGAGAAAGCCCACGCGCAGCAGTGAAGACCCAACACAGCCAAAAATAAAATAAATAAATTTATTTTTTTAAAAAAAAAGAGTAACGTGAGGGAGTTCCTTTATGGTGATGCAACAGTTCTGTATTCTGATTGTGGAATGTCATGCGAATCTACACATGTAATAAAATTTCATAGAATTACAAATCAAGACAAATTTTTAAAAATAATAAAGAATGCATGTAAAAGCTGATGAAATCTAAATAAGGTCTGTACCTAAGTTAACAGTATTGTACCAAAGTCACTTCCCTGGTTTTGATAATGTACTATGGTTATGTAAGACATTATTATTGGGGAAAGCTTGGAGGAAGGCACAGGGAAACCTCTGCACTATTTCTGCAATTTCTTCCAAGTCAAACTATTTAAAAGTAAAACACAATAAAAATATTTCTAAGGTAGTGATTCTCAAAATTCAGTGAGCATTAGAATCAGCTACGGAACTTGTTTCTAATACAGATCTGCTTGGGTGGCCCCATGTTGTACCTTTTTAAATAGAATCTGCATATGGGGTCCAGGTGATATAAACTAGTGGTCCAGCACATTACACTTTGAGACCCACTGGACTAAAATAAAGGCAAAGGTATTAGAATGATGATCTCCACAATGATCTCCACCAATGATTTCCATCAATATGTATTGTTCTATTTAATGGCTAATAATAAAGAAGTCCTACCTACACAGAACCTCATTCACAGACTATCTTACTGAGCCAAGAGGTTCTCATTTATAGACTCAGTGAAAGACATACAAATGATCTATTTTAAAAACACAAATACCATTATTCATAACACAAATCTGTTATATCAATACAGAAGTGAAAATGCTGATATTTTAAAAAAACATGTTATTAAAACAAAGGCATGTAGGGAAAACATATTCTCAATAAGAAAAAAGGTCACATTTTTAAATGTCTATAAAAGGTCCTTACCTATGCTTCTAGGTAAAATCACTACTGTTGGCAAACTACACACACATATATAAGCATTAAGGCATTTGATCTAAAATTTCTTTTGTTGGAAAATAAAGCAGTAAAAGATCAACCTAGACATTACTTCATATACAACAAAATAAGAATTAAAACCCAAGAATTCTGCCAAGACTTCCTTCAATTATTCCCTCACTAAGTGGCACAACTTTCAAACCCCGGACCCATGGTTTTTGCTTTTACGTTGGGGGGGGGGGGTTCTTTGTGCCAACCACCTGTTAGGCCCCTTTCACCTTTCCTCAGGGAGAATGATTCAGTTTCCCACTGTCTTCCATCCATCTTATTACCAGGAGAAATGTAGCAATATAACAGAATAAATCAAGTCTTAGAACACCTAAGGCTGCTAATTTCTGAAAGACTGCTGATTTCTATCTTAAACAGTTGCTACAGGCTCCTAAATGCTAGCTTACTTGCTCTCAGCTCTGTGGAAAATTAATTCTTTTGGATGAAGAATTAGTCATTTTCTGATTATGCTCAAATAGTTCAACTGTTTAATAATTACCAAACATAATAATTAGCAAAATCTAGGATGTGGATAGTCTACAATCCAGTTTCTCTAACAAATTGAAAATGTGGGGAAAAAGATGGGGGCGGGGGTAAGAACTGATAAAGAATGAGAGATTTAAGTGACAAAACCACCAAAGTAATGTGTGAAACTCAATCCAATTTGGACAAAGAGACTGTTAGAGAAATTTAAATAAAAACTGGGTGTTGGATGACATGCAAAAGGAACTATTAATTCTGTTAGGTACAATAATGGCACAGAAGATATATTTAAAAACAAAAGTCCTTATTACTTCTTCCACTCTACTATTCCTAGTAAGTGCTTCAGGTACGCAAAGATCATCATTTTTCTTTCTAATATCTTTGCCCTCACTCTAACCCATCTCAAGCCCTAGGCAATCACTAACCAACTTTCTGTCTCTATATAGTTGCCTTTTTGGATACTTCATATAAATGGAATCATACAATATGTGTCCTTTTGTGTCTGACTTCTTTCACTGACTATAATTCTTTTGAGGTTCATTCATGTTGTACCATGTATCTGTACTTTGTTACTTCTTGTTACCCAACAGAATTCCATTGTATGAATATACAACATTTTACTTCTCCATTCACCAATTGATGGACATTGGGTTGTTTCTACTTTTTGGCTATTGTAAATAATGCTGCTATGAACATTTACAGGCAAGTCTATACACACCCCTTCTTGGTACATCATTCATGTGAAGACTTCACAACAAAACCAATATAGCCTCTCCCTAGTACTCAGTGTAACAATTCCTCCCAATTCCCACCAGGCACAAGAAAATAGTTTAAAGCCATGATTCCTCAAAGTTATTTGAAGTCACTGGCATTTAAAATGATCACATATTCAGGAAAGACCAATAGATATTCAAGAATTATAAGCCACATGTAGACTGTACCAAACAGAGCTTCAGACACAAATTGATTATCCAAGAAACATTTTGATTATAATTAAAACAGCTCAAGGACCATAAGATTCTGCTTTTCCATTAAGCCATTCTTCTTTCAACTACAGGTCAATGGGTTAGTATAAATATTAAATATACAATAAATATAATGAATAATATAATTAAACATATTTAAGACAAGATACAAAGTAACAATCATTGAATAGACTAACATATCTAACAAAGGAAGAGGTAGTTGGTGTAATGGAAACACAGCATAACTGCATTTAACTTATATACTAGCTTCCTACCTAAACCCAGAAAAGATAAGATTCCCCCATAAGTATTGCTTATACAACAAAGTGTAGTTCCAAACTGTACTTTTAAACTCACACATAAAACTGCATAAATGTATTCTGTATTTTTCTTATATATTTAAAATTTTCACTTGGAGAAAAAAAATCTATCGAGTTTTTAAATATATAAATAGAATAGATATTAATGTTATCTTACAGAAAACAGTTTGAGAATAGACATTTAGGAAAATGATAAAAAAGGAATGCAAATATAACAAAAATCCTTTAACATTTCTAATCAGTAGGTTACTTTAAAAAACCACTTAAAGTGGGAAATCAAAGTTCAAGTAAAACTTAGTCATTTTAACTTAAAATACACAGATAAATTATTCATTGATGTAGAGTGAAATGTTTGTATTTGCAGCTGTGCCCACTGACTAAATTTTCACCTTGTACTTCTTGTATAATTAGCACATAAAGGCTTGCCTTCCGCTTCTAACTTTTTTAAGTAAGCCAAGGATTTCAAGACACCTGCAAGCAATTCGAATGCAAATTCCTTGATTTTAGCATTTTATTTCATTCTTTCAGTTGTCTCATTCACATATAATTCAATAGTACCTTTTGTTTGGAGGGGCAGGGTAGCTGGCTCACCAGATTCTTTCTGAAGTATTTAACTTCGCTTTTATAGGACAACTCTCTTAATGAATTCAAATCATGTGTTTATAATATTTAGGTTAATTACATTATTACAATAAGTAACTGGAAAAACAGGCCTTAACAGGTTAGGAAACAGTCAAAACAAGTTTTTGGTAAAACAGAACAAGAGGCATGTACAGGCAATCTAGAAAGTAGCTTAGTGCTTTGGGGGTTCATGGTGCCAGGACAGCCATTCGGCATGTTTTACTAAGGGAATCGAAATCTTACCTGACCCAGTGACTGAGCTGACTAAAATTGAAGAGCTTCTACAGTATTACTAGACATAAGATTCCTGGAAAACTCTGATCCATTCAGTGACAAATCTTTTAAGAAACTGTGACCCAAAACTCAATTTAGTTAGTTCATCCAAACACCTGCAGTCCAAGCAAAAATCACACCAGCTGTCTCTTAATTTCCGCTGAATTTTATAAGACAGATAGTAAAAAATTAGAACACTATGGGTCAGATCAAACATGTCAGAAATGGTACTAATTTTTCTCTCAATAGAATAATAATCTAAACAGTAGTGAGATATAAACACATAAGTATAACTCTCCAGAAACTATCATTTTTAACCTTCTGTAGAAATAATCCCTTTGATCCAAGGAAGAATTACCTAAAACAATTTATTTCTCTTTCCACCCCTGCTTTCTTATTGAAGTATAGTTGACCCACAGTGCTTCAGGTGTACAGCAAAGTGACTCAGCCATACACACCACACACAGGTCATTCTTCAGATTCCCCTCCACTACAGGCCACCACAAGACACTGAATATTGTTCTCTGTGCTACACAGCAGGTCCCTGCAGTCCATCTATTTTATACAGAGCAGTATGTATCTGTTAATCCCAAATTCCCAATTTATCCCTCCCCCAGAAACAATTCATTCCTATTAATTAAATGCTTTCATGACTATTTTCAATCCCCAAGTAAATAAAATAATTTAGTAAAGGGAAGTAAAAAATCTATTAAAAATCTTATTTGTGCCATCATAACTAAAAAATCACAACGAAACTGAAAACCAAATAATATTTATTGACAAAGAATACTGACAGAGATAAAGATCTCTGTGAAAGAGCTGGCCTTCCTATTTCCTTAATCATCTTTAGGTATTTCTTTATTTACTGCAAGCACATAATGGTATACTAAGCAAAGAGATCCCAGTTTACATACTCTATACTTTTCATACAATGACAGTAATGTTCCAATGGCTTACTTTAAATGGTCACAATTCTGACTAGTGATTAGTTCAGATTAGTGAATTCTGATTAGTGAATGAAAGCTCACTGAGTCCAGGCACTTTTACTCTCTGGTTTAGTGCTATATCCTGAAGGATCTAGAATATTTTGGGCACAAAGAAGGTGCTTAATAAAATATTGTTGAATGAATGAATTCTCTCTTTCAGATAGATACACACACACACATAGAGTCAGGTCCTCAAATGTTTTCCCAATTAAAAAAAAAACCTTATTTCTTAGAAACACACTAGGATAGGACATTTGATATATTTGGTATGAAATGACAGTTTCCTTTCACCATTTGACCCTGATTCTCAGAAAACAAGGAAAACTTGTACAAGGACTAAATTATTCCCAATCGTACTAAAATCTGATTGTCTTTAAAGCAATGTATAAAAATAATCTAACAGGGCTTCCCTGGTGGCGCAGTGGTTGAGAGTCCGCCTGCCAATGGAGGGGACACGGGTTCGTGCCCCA
Organism: Globicephala melas; assembly: GCF_963455315.2. Taxonomy (NCBI): domain Eukaryota; kingdom Metazoa; phylum Chordata; class Mammalia; order Artiodactyla; family Delphinidae; genus Globicephala; species Globicephala melas. The sequence continues at coordinate 66,726,583 of NC_083320.1, read as the reverse complement.
GGAAGATCCCACATGCCGCGGAGCGGCTGGGCCTGTGAGCCATGGCCGCTGAGCCTGCGCGTCCGGAGCCTGTGCTCCACAACCAGAGAGGCCACGACAGTGAGAGGCCCGCGTACCACCAAAAAAAAAAAATCAAACAACCACTAGGATTCCTAACATCTATAGCCCTTTAAAACAGTTTTCTCTTCCTCCTCCTGTCTAACATAAAGTCATTTACCTTTTACTAATATTTTCTTACATTGTTAGTCAACTCTTCCAAAGAAATTATTTTATATATATTCTCCTGCAATCATCGGCAAGTAAGAATGTACTTTATATCTCAGTTTGTGAAAAAGGTGAAATTATAGATTAATTAAAATGAGCTCCCTTAATGGAGTAATCATACAGAGTTAAAGGTTATGATACATGAGAAAGAACTCTGCACCAGGAGGTAAAGAAACACTAGTTTCCCACACACACACTCTCATACAACAAGCATTTATTCAGCACCTACACTAGCTTTGGGTACAGAAAAAAATACATCAGTTCCTGTACTCAAAAAATTAATAGATTATTATTGTCACATTTTACTCAACTACACATAAAACGTCCCAAATGTTACCTTGTTCTTCCTTTCTCGTTAGGTGTCTTTAGTTTGATCAATCAATGAGCACTGGTAAAGCACCCATTAATAACATCAACAGTGCAATCTATTAAGATACGATGGGCGGGAAGCTATGTATGCATTACGGTTAATTCTTAACAACAACCTTGTGAGTAGCTGTTATCTGTATTTTACAGCATGAGGAACAAATCCCCAAGAGGAGAATTGACTTGTCCTCAGTCACAGTGAGTGAACTGCAGATCTAGGTTTAACCCAGGGTAGTTCATTTCCAAGCCCATCTCCTTTCTCCCATGCCATTCTGTTGCTCAGTCTCCTACTGTGTGCATCCAGCTCTGATGAAACAACAATCGGAGATCTTAAAGTTCTATTTGGAGTGACAGATTGGAAAGAAAAAAACCAACATTGTGTGAACCTATCCAATAAATACAATTTATTGTTACTTTCTTGGGGACAACATCTGAAAGAAGCACTGACTCACCTGAAGAAAACCATGAGACGTGTATGCTAAAGACTAATTCATCAGAACCATGCCTTTGTGCTGGATAAAACCACAGTCCTTTCAAATAAAGGAAATCACCACATTCTAAAAAGTAAATTTTGTGTCATCTGCCTGATTTAAGCAACCCAGAATACTATTCCAGGCCCTCAAAACTACCATATGTTTCATTTCCACAGAAAGGTAGCTAATGTAGTGTAGAAATACTGTAAAATCCATTGCAACTCTTCCTCCTGAGAAACAACAGAAGGAAATGACAAAGAAATATACAGTAGTCTCATTTATATAAACTTTCCCTGAGGAAATAGGTGGAACTAGAAACAAAGGCATATATAACATGCCAAGTACTGGTGGTCAATACAGCACAAAGTCTTAGCAAACATTTTGTTCAAAAATAGCTTTTAGAATATCAAAGCCATTAACAACTTTTTTTTAACACAAGAATTCTGGTATAATAGGTGTGGTCCTGTTATTATAAATGCCAAGATAAAAGAGCTAAAATAATAACAACACATTCACTTTTTGATCCTAAAATAAAAACTAATTGGATATATTTATTGCAGTGATCTCACAAAAAGACCATTACATTCTCCTTTTTGTCCCCCAAATTTCTTAAGCACCATTCCCATGTTATTTTTACATTTAGGAAAACTATAAAAGTAAAAAAAAATAAAAACTAGAAAAGATAAAGAATGTTATTTATATTTTATCTCAAAAGCAAAACGACATCCTTTTACTATTTCTCTTCGATAGACTATTGCATATTTTCATGAATTAGATGAGATCTCTTTTAATGTATTGATATCTGCCCTTCAAGAAATGACAGGTAACTTTGACCAACAACCTTTTTTCCAATTCACTATGAAAACTGGTAAATCATCTTTATGTGATTCCACAAGAGTAATTCTCAAACAAAAAAACCAAGAAACCCTCAATCAAATGTAACCAGTCATCAATTTAATACTCCATCCAATTTTTTTGTTTGTTTAAACAACAGTTTTACATTGTTTTCCAAAGAGTTTCTCTTTGGGGGCGGGGGGGTGGGAAGAAGAGCTTCGGTAGGTACATTTTTTACAAAGTGAAAACTGTTAACAAACAAGTTACCTTGACAAATAGAATTACCAGGGACTTTCCATATGACTTGAGAGTTCAATGACATAATTGACAATAGGCTGAAGTTCAAAAAAAAAAAAGGAAAAGGGGGAAAGAGAGTCATTACCAGGGACAGCACTGTGGGAAGGTTGAAACTGTGGGGTTTAGAAAAAATGAGTTTCTAGTTGTACATCTCCATATATATATATATATAGACTAACCACTGCAATCTGTCTTTGTACAAATAACTCTCCTCTTTCTTTTGACAAGGTTAATGAGTGATAAGAAGGCATCCACACAATCCATTTAAAGTCATAACTATATAACTCCAAGATTCTGCAGAAAATACCCAAATTTAATTCTAAAGATTAATGCATAATCATTTCAAACATGAACATGGAATATAATTATGCTCTTAATGTTGAATGTATAATGACTTTGTGTTAAATAATTCTATTACTCACCTTAGTTTTTCCTATTCCATCTGATTCAGTAATTTGCTTTCTAAAGAACATATGCTTAGTGGGAGTAAACAAGACACTGGAGAAGTACATTCTCCTCTTCCTTATTAATGGCATCATTAAATCTGCTTATTTATAGACTCAACTATCTGACCTCATGGCCTACATGGATAAATGGATTTGTTTAGTTTTTAATCCTCAGTGTGTGTTTAGCAGCAGTTAACCAGAGGGAGATAATAACAATAACAAATAAGGGAGATAAAATATGATATTGCATTTTTTGTTATTTTGACTTATGTGAACCTTAAGTATGATAAGGTTTCTTTGGGAGTGAAATTGGAAAAATATAAATCTCATGTATTTATTTCCATGGGAAAACTAAATTTGAATTATGCAAGTCAGATTTCTACAAGGTATTTAGAAACATAGCCCTTGTTAAAAAAAAAAAAATATATATATATATATAAACACTTTGATTCTATCACACAAATTATTTTCCAGATTTAAGATATATTTTATAATAGCAAGTTGATTTATAATTTGAAACATGTAAAATCTTTCCTAGGTACAAATAATTGTTACTTCTTCTCTACTCTCTAAGGTGTTTATAATCTTATCATTTCTAAGAAGACTTCTTTAAATATTAAACATCTATGTTATAAGTAATACTTTTATGCACTGTTGGTGGAAAGGTAAATTGGTGCAGCCACTGTGGAAAACAGTATGGATCTTCCTCAGAAAATTCAAAACAGAACTACCATATGATCTAGCATACGACTTCCGGGTATATATCCAAAGGAAATAAAAAGAGGATATCAAAGAAATATCTGCACTTGCATGTTCATTTAAACATTATTCACAATAGCTAAGATATGGAAACAACCTAAATGTCTATCAATGGATGAATGGATAAAGAAGATGTGACACAGATAGATAGATAGATATAGATATAGATATATTTATAGATATAACCTATTACATATATATAACAGAATACAGTTCAGCTAGGAGAAAAAGGGAAATCCTGTCATTTGTGGCTACATGAGTGGACCTTGAGGGCATTATGCTAAGTGAAATAAATCAGACAGAGAAAGACAAATACTGTATGATACCATTTACATGTGGAATCTAAAACAGCTGAACTCAGAGAAACAGACACTAAATGGTGTTAACCATGGCTAAGGAGTAGAGAAAATAGGAGATGTTGGTCAAAGAGTACAAACTTCCAGTTATAAGATGAATAAGTTCTGGAAATCTAACGTACAACATGGTGACTATAGCCAATAATAATCTATCACATACTTGAAAGGTTTTAAGAGAGTAGATCTTAAATGTTCTCACCATAAAGAAAAGAAATGATAATGGTGTTAGTTAAAGCTACGGTGGTAATCGTTTTGCAATAAATAAGGGTATCAAATCAACATGCTGTACACCTTAAACTTACACAATGTTATATGTCAATTATATCTCAATAAAGCAAGAAAAAAATTGTTTCCACCACAAGACAATGCTAGCTCACATTTTTCATCTTATTTTTTTAAGTCACCAAATCTCCACAGATATTCTACCCCCAAATTTTATCATATACAAAAAGACTCATTTTCACATTTCATCTAAGATTATATAATGCCAGGCTCTATTTAAGGGATGAGGTTAGTATGGCCTTTATTTTATTTTTTTTTTAACATCTTTATTGGGGTTAGTATGGCCTTTAAAAAGAGAATAAATATTTTCAAAGGAAAATATTAGACCATTTTTAAAAGCAGATGATTAGAAAATATGAAATTATTTTAAAAGTTTTACAAATCATATTTTCAAATTTTTACAAAAGAAGTACAGTACTCTAAGTGAAGTGATGAGTCAAGCCGTGTTCTTTGGTTAGTTAAGCAAGCAAGGTTATATGTAATCAAGGACCAGCTAAGTCAGAATTTCCACTAGCAACTTTCTTATTCCCATTACATGCTGACAGAGTTAATATTACATTCAGGGTCTGCTCTAAGAGTAATGTGTTAACCATTGGGTTTTTTGCGTGCGTTTTTTTTTAATTCAGGTAAATTTTACTAAATGCTGTTTTTACTCACTACCTAAAGGGGTGTTAATACAGAGAGGTCCCATGCCAGGACGGTATAAGGGAAAGAGCCCAAATCTAGGGATCAAAATGCTTCATTCTAGTTTGAATTTCTCTGTTAAGTAACTTCACACCTCTGAATCTCAGCTTTCTTGTTTACTGATGTTGAATGAAGAAAACATCCAAAGTCTGCTTTACAGGGTTCTTGTGAGTATTAAAAAAGAAAGTGATTAGTACTTTGTAAAAGTGAAAACCCTAGATAAGTATAATTATCATACTGCTTACTGAAATGTTCATGACAATTTGAAGAAATTTTACCACATCTTAAAGCTCGAAAGTTATCAAGAACAGAAATGAACAGCAGTAATTAATTTTATATATACATGGAGTTTAATGAATTATTATATAATTTTTTTCTTCTCAAACAAGCATAAGTCACATCATTGCCCATACATTTAAATGTGTCAAGGAAAAGAAATCAGGTAATTTAGTCTCCAAAACATCAATTCAAAAACCCAAAAAATCTTCAGCCTTTTCTATAAAAATTCTGATGGTTCTCACACACGTTAAAAATTTTTGAGTAATAATAGTTCAAAGGAAAATATTAGACCATTTTTAAAAGCAGATGATTAGAAAATGTGAAATTACTATAAAAGTTTTACAAATCATATATACTTACAATTCTTTCAGAAAGTCTCTATGAAACAGTACTGCTCCTTTGACTATTTACACTTCGAGAATGTTAAACCGACTTTCCTGTCCTGTTACTGACTCTTCTGTTTATCATGTGTGTTAAGTGCCAGGCACTCCTTACCTCTGGCAAATATGTAAAAGAAGGAATTCACTGGTCTTACAAAATCATTCCGGGAATGATCGTGTAACATTTTCACAGGTCCTTTTTCTGAAGAGACTGTGTTTTGCACGGTAGTTTTAAAAGTAACTCCTTACCAAGCAATTTTAAAACCGGAGAACTCAATGTTTTTGTCTCCTTTATAAAGTTATAAATACTTGCAGATTCTCAACATAGGCAATTTTTTAAAAAATTTAAGCAACAACTTACTAGATAATTTAATCATTAGATGGTAGTGTTAAGAAACACATCCATATAATAGTAATGAAAAAATTATTTGTAGATAGTGTGAAGAAATCAGATTCAAGAAAAGATCAGTCATTTAATTTTGTAAAAAGGAAAAAGAAACAGGTAAATTCCCTGCAGATGCTCCAGTTGGTTCAAGACAAGCACCATTTTCTACATGGAAACCCCGATACAGTCAATGGAAGCTGATACTTGAGTTACACGGCTTCACCCCACTAATCCAGAACGATATGAGCCCTGATGTGAATCAAGTGTAATCTGAAAGGGTAAGTTTTATAGTCAGTCCTTTTTTAAATCAAAGTTCATCTTTGCAACAATTCAGATCTTTCTAGGATATTCAAAATCAAATACAGATTATTCAAATAAAAACAAAAGAAACTTTGATCCAAAATTACATGTCCCATTATTTTCACTAATAGAAGCATTAGTTCTTCTTCCATATGTGCAATATTGAATCTCACGCAGCTGTAGCCTAAAATAAAACTGAGAACTTCCACTGGGAAGTTCTGGGACTTCCTTTCGGGTTTTGATGAGACTCAGTGTTCTGAGTCTCTAGATATTTTTCGCCAACATCCCTGGCCACAACAAAACCTCTTTAAAAGAGTAACTGTAGTTTCCATCTCTATTTTCTTACCTTGTATCCACTCAGAAGTCCACACCCATCTGGCTGCCACCCCCTAACCCCACTAAGATAAGGCTGTCCTATGCTTTTATCATCACGAGTGATGCTCGTTATTTTGGTGGATATTGAAGAAGAGGCCTCTTCTCCATTCTTATCTCCCTTGACTTCTTCGTAGTATTCTAAACATCTGATACTGTCAGTCCTGAAATCTTTGCCTGGAAGCAGATTCCTACATGTCATACATTCCACTTTGCCAAGACAGTCCCGATTTGCCTTTGTTGTCCCAGCTTTAGTATTTAAAATCCAAATCCCACTCCACCCTCCTTTCACTCTCAAAGGTGTCCCCGGCTGCACAATCAATTGCATGGTCACCCTACCTGGGTACTGCTACCCATTTTCTTTACATCTCCCAGTCACTATCTAATTAGGCATCCTAAACTTGACAATGCCAAAAGTGAAATCTTTGTCTCTCCTCCCTGAGTCTTTCCCATCTCAATAAACAGCCCCACTCAAGCCAAAAACCTAAGAATTAAACTCGAGTCCTCTCTTTCCCTCATTGCCCACATTTAGTCCGAAATAGATGCTGCATCCATATACTCAATCTCCACTACAACCATCCCAGGTCCACCCACCAACGCCTCCCACCGGCAAAGCCACTAGTCTCCCTGCCTCTGCGCTCACGCCACAATCCAATCTCTTCCAAAAACTTCCACAGTGATCATTTTAAAACATAAACTATCAATTCATTATTCCCTGTTTTAAATCCTCCAAAGGCTTCCTACGGCTCTAAGAATGAATCCCAAAAGCCTCATCCTTGAATGAAGCCCAACAAGACTGGCCCTCTCAGGCCCTCACAGTGCTTTCATAGCCCCCTGTGCCCCAGCAGGCTTGGCTTTCTTGTAGGCCTATTATCCATAAGCCTTCCCAGTCTTAACAGCCTTGCCTTTGCTGTTCCCAAGACCTGGGATGCTTTTCCCTTTGAACTTTCCTCATCACTGAGATCTCAGCTTGTTGTAGACTTTCAAGGATCTCATCTACAGTAGCAAAGCAGTTGCTGTCACATCACCCTATTTTAATTCTCTTCAAAACACATATCACTGTTATTTTTCTTTGTATGTTTTGTTGGTCTGGCTGTCCCCCGCAAAACCAGCTCCCTTCAGAATCTAAATTCTGACAAGAGATACCTTGTCAGTCTTTTCACTGCAGGACATCTCCCAGCCTCCCACAGACACTCAGGCCCAGGCAGGGCTGTCTCCTCAGAGCAGGAGGGTCCCCTGCGAGCACCTCTGCCAACAAGGCCCTTCAGCTCCTGCAACAGAGACCGTACACACCAGGGCTCCTCCACCAGTCACTGTCCCAGTAATTCAGTCTAGGAGGAAAGAAGAAGAGTTTTGGCGATTGAGCTCCACTAGTTTAGATGCAAAACTAAAAGCAAAGTAAGAGATGTGCAGGTGGGAAATGTGGGTCAGGCCTCCATCTGTGGAAAGTTCTCCTGTTGTACTGCTCCTGAGGTGTGAGGCCTGTTGAGAACAAAGCTTGCCTCATGCACTTTTCATATTTTATGGGGTAAAGTTATGATAACTTTTATTCCTTTTTTAGTTTAGGTACATATTTACAGCATCACTCCCCTGTCCTACAATCCAAGCAAAGTGCTACTTTTGCTAAATGTGGGGCAGTCTATCAAGATAGAGCTGACCACCTAGGCTGATTCCCAGCCTAGTCACTAAGTGGCTGTGTGATCCAGGACAAGTTACTTATCCTCACTCTATCTTAGGTCCTCATCTGTGAAATGGGGTGGTAGTAATGTGTACTCAGGAGTAATATAGAGAAAGTCCTCAGCACAGTGCCTGCAGCACTGAAATGGCAAACACTTATTGAGCTTTCTAATGCCCCAAAGAGAACATAAGCAGACCTTTGTAGTAAACAATTTAGAAAGTAATTCTATTCAATTCCCCCTTTAAAAAAGAGGTAAATCAGTTTAAAATTTTTTTAATTTATAAGTTAGTAGTCAATTTAAACTTAAAGATACACACACACACACACACACACATATATATATATATATTTTTTTTTTAAGGGATTCTGAGTGAGTCACATGGAAAAGTTTTGAGATTTTTCATGAGGGCTTTTCCTAGACCAACTTTTTTAGTGTGGCTTCCTCTTGGAAAATAATTAATAATTAAACATTAGTTGAAGAATTAAATATTATTTTCCTTGACTGCCAGGATACTGGGTTATGAGCTCTACAAAGACATCATCACCACAAAGTATGGACAGGAGCTGCAGGACTCCTATTTATTTAGCAACCACTCCACTTTTGTGTATTTTCAGCTTTGTGCCTGATTTAGAAACCTAAATACTGTTTGCCCTGGGCGGTGCTGCCAGTGTCTCCACCAGGCTAAGTGGAAATCCAAAGGCAGGGTAAGCAAAGACATAGTGGAGATGTTGTGTTTTCAAGAAGATACGTTGTCACCTTGTGAGGTCTCTGGGCAAGGGGTAAATATAATTTCCAGTTCATAATGTGTTCTTCCACTTCGTCAAACTCTAGAACAGACACCCTTTAAGAATACCTTGCCTGTGATGTGCATATTTTCCCCTTGGTGTTTCTTTCATCTTGGGAGAATTTTAAATACACATACACCCCTCCAGAATTTCACCAGCGGTGAGTAGTAATATGTTCTCCTCTGTAATATTCTGAACTGCACAATGTTGCATTTTAATTGTAAAAGTAATTTTCACGACTTTAAAATCAGAAACATGAAAACAAGATTCAACACCTTATACGTAGATCACAATGAATAATGCATAGAAAATAGCCATTTATCTACTTTGTATTAAATGATTAGACTTTTTTTAATCAGAAAGTCTTATTTTTTAGGTGCCTCATATCTATATGACAAAAACATCACAATAACGGCCCATGTCCAAAGAAAAGAAGTATGTGGATACTTAAGGAGAGGGGTTGGAACAGTTTTGTGAAAGGGTGCTGAAAATAAAGTTGCTCCTAATGAGTTGTACAAATGTTGGACTAACATTTTAATTTTTAGATAAAGAATGCTTTGACATCATCATGGGGCTAAGGAGCGGCTCACACCCACTGGACACTTATTGCACAGCAGGCTCTTTGTAGAATGCTCCTCAGGCTCCGTTTCACTCTCCTCACAACAACCAACAAACAGGCACTCTGCCTGTTTGCAAGATACTTAAGGATAAGAACTACTTAGAGAGTCTTGTCAATGAAGTAGTACAACTGAGGGGCAAGATTTGAACCCAAGCAGTCTGACTCTAGACCTACACTCTTGCCCGCTAAACTTAAAGTCAAATTGAATTCCAAATGTGCTCCAAATTAAATCTTCCCACCTGATTTTGTTTCAAAGGGCTTCACTGTGAAAGACTATATCTATAAGCACTCTGTGCTCAAAACGTTTTTTTTTTAAGAAGGCATAAAGGAACTACACGCACAGAGAAAACCAATAAAACAGATACTTTTCAACAGATATCAAGAGCATAACTAGGTATTCAAATGTCACTACTGCTTTTTAAGGAAAAAGTAAAAATGCTTTTCTAAATAAATTGATAATATCATGTATTATCAATGCATATAATTTTTAAACCTGAACAAACTCATATATTATTTTATAATGGTATTTTTTCTTTAGCCTCAGAGAAGACTATACAGTAGAGAAAAAGGGAATTTTTATCCTTGTAATTTAGGACATTTTTTCATTTAGATGATACTTTTAATTCATCTGTTACTCTGCATTGCCTTTTACTTTTTTTTTTTTTTTTTTTTTTTTTTTTGCGGTACGCGGGCCTCTCACTGCTGTGGCCTCTCCCACTACGGAGCACAGGCTCCGGTCACGCAGGCCCAGTGGCCATGGCTCACGGGCCCAGCCACTCCGCAGCATGTGGGATCTTCCCGGACCGGGGCACGAACCCGTGTCCCCTGCATCGGCAGGCGGACTCTCAACCACTGCGCCACCAGGGAAGCCCTGCATTGCCTTTTACTTTTATGTTTTACAGTTTTAGATTTCCACAGATTACAAAAGTGTGAATAACCTTGATGGCTAGCACAGTTATAGCCGTTCATTCTCAGTATTATAAAAGTTTAAGAAAATGCCTGACCTACTTATTTCCAATTCTGTGAGGTTGTTTTACTCCATTAATAGAATTACTTATGTTTTAATATTAAGGAAAATTTCTAAAATAGAGCTGCTTATCCTTAAATAAACTCTCTATGATGGTTAATATTTTTTGGGGTTTGGTGTTTTTTGGTTTTGTGGGGTTTTTTGGCTGTGCCGCATGGCTTGTGGGATCTTAGTTCCCCGACCAGGGATCAAACCCGCGCCCTCGGCAATGAAAGTATGGAGTCCTAACCACTGGACCACCAGGGAATTCCCGTTAATATATTTTTTTAAAAAATACTCACCTGATCAGAAAATCAGTCTAACAAACTGAAAAGTTTTATTATACCACTATATAAACTGAGCAATAAGGATCAAACCAGAGTACTTCCATTATTTTGCAAGCTATGACATCAAAGTATATACATCAAAAACCAAACAGAAAACAGATTAGTGGTTGCCGGGAGCTGGGGAGGGAGGATGTGGAGTGACTGCTTAATGGGTATGGGTTTCCTTTTGGGGGTGATGATGAATGTTCTGGAACTGGATAGTTGTGGTTGCACACCACTGTACATGTATTAAATGCTACTACATTATACACATTAAAATAGTTAAAATGGTAAATTTTATGTTATGTGTATTCTATCACAATTAAAAAAAACAGCCAGATATTTTAAGACTGCTATTAACATAACAAGTAGATTTCTGATGAAAGATTTACACCTCATAACAGCAATTAGGACATAAAGGTAACATGTCTATTAATATACCACTTAATCATAATGTTTAACAAAAGTTGAACATATTAGAATGTTTGAAATAGTAAGAAAATCTATTGCAAGTATAAGTTTTATCTCCTAGAAAATTATAACTTCCCAAAGAAAGTTATATATAAAATAAAATGGCTAGGTTTAAAATGTTATCGATAGTTGGGCTTCCCTGGTGGCGCAGTGGTTGAGAATCTGCCTGCCAATGCAGGGGACACGGGTTCGATCCCTGGTCCGGGAAGATCCCACAAGCCACGGAGCAACTAAGCTCGTGCACCACAACTACTGAGCCTGTGCTCTAGAACCCGCACTCCGCAACAAGAGAAGCCACCGCAATGAGAAGCCCGTGCACCGCAATGAAGAGTAGCCCCCACTCACCCCAACTAGAGAAAGCCGGCACACAGTAACGAAGACCCAATGCAGCCAAAACTAAAGTAAATAAAATAAATAAATTTGTTTTAAAAAAGTTATCAATAGTTCAGTAAACTGTCACTTTCCAACATTTTTTTCTTATATTATACAAAGGTAAGATTAGTATGTGAGTATGACGACTATGTATTTTTGGACTTCCACAGCAATAATCCAACAATAGATGCCAACATTCCACAGGTCTCTCAGAAAGGCAGGGTGCATACCTCTCAGGTTGTGGGCCGTGGCCCTGAAAAAGGCCATCCAGTTAATCAGTGTCAGAAACACGTGCCCTGGCTGCGCTGGCCAGAACCAAACACTAAAATCTCTTCCTCCATCTCAGACATTCCAAACACATCAAAGATTAAGAGATAATGGCATCAGACATTCTAATCTTGCAGCAAGAGGTAAGAATGAAGTTCAAACCGTCAAACACTACTGATGGGAGTGGATATTGTTACACTCTTTCTAGGCGCCAAACTAGGCCATGAAGAAGAGAAGCAGCAGGTCCAAGTGGACCACTGTAACCTTCTCAGGATTCTTTTCTCTCCTCAACTCATGATGGTTTCTCTCATTTCATAGTGTTCACAGCACTGATCTCTAATTTCATTCATATTAATTTTATGGACTGACTAAAATGCTAAAGTTTCATTTATGTGTGTTTTATATTCCCAAATACACTTTAAGACCCTTGAAGAAGGGAGTGCTATCCCCACAGGCACAGATGCAGAAGCCACACCATAAACACTTGACAATACTTATAATCCTAGATTGTCTTACTGTTCTATTTTCAGGTCTGTATTTTGTATCTCTAACTAAATTTTAAGTTCCATTCTTTCAAAATAATTCATAGATATCTCTTTAGTCCTCCCAAGTTCCTTACACACTGCTAAAGCATATAGAAGGTGTTCACATATATAATTATTTTGCATGGCTGCTTCCATGAATTCCTTTGGTGATGTGTGCACATCCATTGTCCAAAGCACTCCTTCTAAAAGGCCAGTTCTTTTTTTTTTTTTTTTTGCCACATCGTGCAGCATGCAGGATCTTAGTTCCCTGACCAGGGATGGAACTCATACCCCCTGCAGTGGAAGTGTGGGGTCTTAACCACTGGACCGCCAGGGAAGTCCCTAACAAGCCAGTTCTAATGTTAATCCCTCTGAGAAGACATCCCTAACCCATCCCCCTTCCTCCCAGTGGAACATTCTAGCCCCCTGCCCTGTGTTCACTAAGCCCTTAGCAGAGGCCATTCACAAGTAATCAGAGTGCAAAAGCTCTATATGATACTTATGAAGCATTTATCTGTTTCCCTTCCTACACTGTGGATTCCTTTAGGGCAGGAAATTTGTCGTTTTCAGTTTTCAATTTCATTGGTACCAGAAGGGTCAATAAATGATTTTTAAAATGATGAATATAAAAAGTAAACGGATATAAAAATAAGGGTATTTAGACATTCATGAGAAAACTTCTAGAGACCCTCATGAATGAATTGAAGTAGTCAAAGATTTAGAGTTGGGTTTTTTTGTTTGTGTTTTTGTTTGTTTTGTTTTCTTAAAGGAAAAAAAACAATAGCTCTTTATGATGAAACAGGGAGAGCCACAACTTCCAGCAGGGGAAGTTACATCAAATGTTTTCCTGTGTGCTAGGAGATCCAAAAGTGAGAGGCAATGCAATTGCTAGTAGTTGCTATGGTAGCAAAAATAAACCTTGTACAGAATTTCCAGTCATCGTTTAACTATGCTATCTACTCGCTGGGGTGTTTTCAGTGGTGTTTGAGCCCAAGAAAGGAAAAATAACATCTGAGGCTTATTCTCCAGGAAGAAAATAGGAAGCTGATATATGGGCAACAGCTGAGGTCTTCCTCAATTAAAACATAGCTAGAGGGGCTTCCCTGGTGGCGCAGTGGTTGAGAGTCCGCCTGCCGATGCAAGGCACACGGGTTCGTGCCCCAATCCAGGAAGATCCCACATGCCACGGAGCGGCTGGGCCCGTAAGCCATGGCCGCTGAGCCTGCGCGTCCGGAGCCTGTGCTCCGCGATGGGAGAGGCCGCGGCGGTGAGAGGCCCATGTACCGCAAAAAAAAACAATAATAAAAAATAAATAAAAACATAGCTAGAGGAAATCCTAACCCCCTCTCCCCAAAAGGCGGACTTTTTACACCAGCCATGTATAAAATAGGAAGCTAATGGTAATAAAGGGACTGAAATGAAGCAGTGACATTTAAAAGATAATACATCTAACTTTTCAGATGAATATTATGTCTTAAGTTCAATTTACAGTTTTCCTAAGTATAAAAATAATTCTAGTTAGCAAAGTTGTCCTTGCTGCATGGAGAAATAAATCAAGAGTATTTGAACACATGGGCTTCCCTGGTGGTGCAGTGGTTAATAATCCACCTACCAATGCAGGGAGCACGGGTTTGAGCCGCGGTCCGGGAAGATACTACATGCCGCGGAGCAACTAAGCCGCTGTGCCACAACTACTGAGCCTGCGCTCTACAGCCCGTGAGCCACAGCTACTGAGCCCGAGTGCCACACTACTGAAGCCCGTGCGCCTAGAGCCTGTGCTCTGCAACAAGAGAAGCCACCTAACGAGAAGCCCACGCACCGCAACAAAGAGTAGCTCCCGCTCGCCGCAACTAGAAAAAGCCCGCGCGCAGCAACAAAGACCCAAGGCAGCCAAAAATAAAAATAAATAAATTAAAAAAAAAAAAAAACTTTCCCTAGACCCATACTTTCTCCAGGCTTCTGGAGAAAGTAAACCCCACAAAATTGCTCTATTATTGATTTCAGATGTTCCTCTCTTATGATTTAGTCTTAATTTCTGTAACAAAATCTGAAATAAACTATTAGAATTTGAAAGTGTAAGAAGCCCTTTTGTTATAGGGAATAAAAATAACAGCCACCGTAATAGACTCTTGTCAGTTGCTTCCTCAATATCTATTTCATACTTCTTGTACAGTTTAGCAGTTCTGGTGACTAGGGAAGATTGATTTCCATAAGCTAGCCACATAAGTGGGCCCTAATGGCCTAAAATAAGCGGCAAAAATCTCACAACCTTACTACTGTGATTGACAATAATTCAAGCCCAAACCAATTAGAGGCTGGCATTACTCTGGTCATAGGAATTGCTATGAAGACCATGGCTTAAAGCTGACCCAGAGTGAAGCCCAGGAGTCTTTTTTGACAATCAGGGGAAGAGAGACTTTCTTCCCCAAGAAAGATTGATGTGCAGACGTGACATTTGGAACTACTGCATCTATTGAACTATCATGCATCAGAAGGCCTGGATTCAAATCAACTTGGCATCTTCTTCTTTTTTTCTTTTTTTTTAAATGTAGAAAAAGATGATAACAGTAACTTCCATGGAGGTTCAGAAAATTACATGAGATATATGCAGAGAATCTGCCACCAGGTTATCCAGGCCCACTTTCTCCCTCCAGTAGCACCCACTAGCTCGCAGGAAGATCCCACATGCCGCAGAGCAACTAAGCCCGTGTGCCACAGCTACCGAGCCTGCGCTCTAGAGCCCGTGAGCCACAACTACTGAGCCTGCGAGCCACAACTACTGAAGCCCACGCACCTAGAGCCCGTGCTCCACAACAACAGAGCAGCCACTGCAGTGAGAGGCCCACACACCACAACGAAGGGTAGCCCCCGCTCACCACAACTAGAGAAAGCTCGTGCGCAGCAATGAAGACCCAATGCAGCCAAAAATAAATAAACAAATGAATAAAAATTTAAAAAGAAAAAAAAGAATCTGTAGAGTGAGTGAAATTTCTGACTTTATCGTTTCAGAGGTATGCTAATTCCAGTAGCAACAAGGGAGATAGTTGGCAGGACCACAAGAGAGGGGGCTTTTGTTTTTGTTTTTTTAATTAAAAAAACACACACACACAAAACATTAAGATAGGGTACTGGATGAGTCAAATACTCCATCTTAATAGAGATCATGATGACAGTTTAGAGCGACTGAGAAAAAACTGGCAGGGGAAGGGCAGCTATTTTTCTGTTAACTTATAAACTGGTATCTTATTATTTTACTAACTAAGCATAAAAACTTTTAAGAAGATAAGTAAAGAAAAAAGATGGAAAGACTACACAAGGAACTCCAGAAAAGAAAACATGGTTTACATGGCCAAGAGTGTTTGGCCAGACAGTATCAATCTCCAAAGTAGTGAGAATTGGTATCAATCTCTAAGGCAGTAAGATTCTTGATTTTTTATATCCCCTCTGGCAAGAGTATAGAATATAAAGCAAAAACAGGGCACAGGGAAAAGCTAGTATTGGTATTACCTCTGTGCTTAGGAGAATGACTATCTTCCAAAGGAAACACAATGTTCTTGAAGGGCATGAATAACGTGGACAAGCAGAGGGAGGTGTGTAATGTGTTTATCCCTGAGTAGAGAGGTTCAGAGGGTACAGCTGAATACTTAGCCAATCCCTTAATTCTCAAAAGTCTCTATATTTTTAGCATTGTATTATTTCTATTCAGATTTCAGAATAGGTGAGAAGATTAATTTAATTACTACTTAAATATCTACCTGAAAACCTATAATCAGCAAGCCTATTTCTCACATCAAAATCTAGATTGTAATTGCAGATATTCTCTCTGCAATTACCCCTTTTACAGGACGTTTTCCAAAATAAGTAATAATTGAGTGTAACTGGATAATGCTCAGCTAAGATTACTACTTACTTTCCTGCCCTTAAGTTGATGGACGTTTTATACATACTGGGCCAATTACATAACCATGAACACTTCCAAAACAGCCAGCTGGTTTTTTTAGCTTACCAGTTGTGCTTTTTTTCTTTTTTTTCTTATACTCAAATGCATTGAGAGGAAACAGATGAAGGCGATAAAAATACAAATATCAAGATAAAAATATGAATACAAATTCTCTATAATTAAACATGAACCAAAGACTCCTTCCTCAATTTTTTCTCTTAGCTTAGAAACTGGTATCTTATATTTGCTCACTAAGCATAAAAACTTTTAAGAAGATCAGTAAAGAAAAAACTGGAAAGACTACACAAGGAACTCCAGAAAAGGAAACATGGTTTACATAACACAAGCAACGGTCACTGAGGGAAAGTTTTGGAGGACACTACTTCTCTCTAGAAGCCAATTCAGCTTTTGACAGTTTTAGGCACCTGAACTAAAAACAATGCCAAAAGACACAATTTTAGCTTAGAAATAACTTCCTTCCTTTCCACACTTTTGCATAACTTGAACTATTGCCTTATAATGTGCTCTCCAAAAGATAACTCCCATCAGAAATCTCCAGGAAAATCCACATCTAAATTACTTTCCATCCAGAAATAAGGTATATATAAATACATAAGTTTATATTGTACACACACACTTTATTCTCTGCAGCTTACCTTTGAAAAAGTACTCTGCTGAATACTCTCCCAGAGTTATATCACTAACTACTTTTTTCCGGTACTTTGGGATGAAGAACTAGAGTTTAGCTCTAGCATCCCTTGCTCCATTTGCTATAATATCCAACCTCCTAAAAATGTTTTTTTAAAAAAGTATAACTGCACATATTAATCAAATATTTATTTTAAAAGTATTTATTCACCAAAAAATTCCCGAATGGCATGGTTAAAAAAAAAAATCTTTGTGGTTACCAGAGGCAGGGGTGGGGAGGGGCAGAATAAAGGTGGTCAAAAGGTACAAGCTTCCAGTTATACGATAAAAAAGTACTAGGGATGTGATGTACAGTATGATCAGTATAATTAAGACTGCTCTATGTTATATATGAAAGTTGAGATCAAATCCCAAGTGTTCTCACCACAAGGAAAAAAATGTTTTTTAAATGAGATTACTGGATGCTCACTAAACTTACGGTGCTCATCATTTCGTGATGTATGTAAGTCAAATCATTACGCTGTACACCTTAAACTTATAAAGTGCTACATGTCAACTGTGTCTCAATAAAACTGGAAGGAAAAAAAATGAACACTCATCCTAACAGCAAACAGATTATATCTACAAGCTGCTAACATATCATGATGGCAGTTTCTCAGAAATTAAATTATTGTTAGAAAAAAAAAAAATCTTGTCAACTATATATGTACTCCCTCAAAACACTGGAAAAATTGGAAAATCTTCCACAGGACATAGGACCAGAAAGCCCCAAGGTGATATTTTAATGAGGGTCAGAGGTGAGGAAGGTCAGGAAATGTGGTCATGGAAAACAAAGCCAGGTCTCCTCCATCGCCATGATTCTTTTTTAATGGTATTAATGGTAGGATGGACATAGTGGACTGGAGCTCAACCTCCATACCAATGTCCTTCCTGTGTACCTTCCTGTATGACAGAGGCCAAAACCCTACACGTTTCTTTTTCCAGGCTCCCTTGCAACCACGGGTCTACAAATTAGATATGCAGGCACGAGATTAGGAAGAAGAAAGTGAGCTAAGCAAGGTTGTGAGACGCTGGGTTTTGCTGCCACAGCACTCCTTTGTCCAGTAACTAATCTCATGGGTATAAAAAAGCAAAGCATGGATGAGACACTTTTTTTCTTTCTGCATCACAGCGATACTCTAAGGGCAGCTTCTCCACCTTCCTGACTGTAGCAGAAGCAGCAGTGCCCCTGCCAGGCCAGATAAAAGGCGTTAACACACCTAAAGGCCTAGCCTAGGTCCTGCTGCATTTAACTGCCAACACTTTTATCAATATCATTCCCTTCTTTTCTATTTAAAACAGCTAGGTTTTCTTTTATGTTCTGAAACTGAAAACTGATACTACACATTTGTATTAAGATATTTAAAAAGATAAGTGCTATGCATGGGTTTGGATTTATGGCAGGCCCATCCCCCTGGGCCTCACATAGTGTCCCATGCTGGAGCAAACTGGCTCGGAACCATTGCCCGGCTTCTGCCTGTAGGCTGCAGGCACTGAAGCGGGTTGCACAGTGGGGAAAAAATATATATAAGTGCTCAATTATTTTATTTTGTTAATCCAAATCCTCCTTTGATAAACGCATAAGAGAGGCTACCTTAAGTAAGGAGTAGATCCACTTCCCAAACCAATTTCCCATTTGCTCCTGAAAGAAGAGTTAGGGTCTTGGTTATCTCATAACTGAAAATGGTCAGCTTTTTACAAAGCATCATGACTAAGAAACATATAACACAAGTTAATACCTAGGGCCGAATTCAGGCTCCTTTACTCACTATGTGACCTTGGGCCTCAGTTTCCTCAATGTTCAAACAGCTCAGTACCAACCACACAGAAACACTGCTAAACACTATGTATTAAAATTGCATATGTAAAGTAACTTAACAAGCACTAGATGCCATAAGGGGGGAAAAATTCCATTTTCAAGTCACTTAAAAGTTCTTTTGGCTCAATAAGACTTCTAGGAATACTTAAAGTTTTGAAACTTCCTTTTTTTTTTTTTTTTTTTACTAATGCTGTGTATATGGAGACAACACTTTTAAGCACATATTCTTTATCTGTGAAGATCCTACCCTTCAAAAACTCCTGCCCGAAAATCAGTATTGGGGAAGATTAAGTGACCTACTGCTGCCCCACCCCAGGGTTAATCCCTTCCATGGCCTACAATACTCCAGACCTCTCCTTGGAGTGGACATTCCATGGGAAGACACACCCTGTAGTTCCCACCCATAAACATTCTTACCACGAAACTCCACTGAATTTCCAATCAGGGATCACTACTCAGCCTAGGGTAAAAAGAATCACCACCTTTATCTTGTGCCCCTTAATTCCAAAAGCAGTCCAGAGATAATATGCTCCTAGACGCGCCCCCTACCCCAGCAGCAAAGGGCAGAAACTCTTAAATTTACCCTTGTGAGCCAGACCTACCCCCAAGTAGATTATGATTCAGGTCTCTGAAATACCCAGTATATCCCTTTCTGGGGTGACTTGCACACTATTTATATTGTAGAAATAAACGGAAAATTTTTTTCAGCTGGAAGAAAACCCTGATACATGATAGTGGTTTATAAAAGAAAGGTTTTGGCCTTTTCTTTAAAATATAAAACTAAGAAAGAAGGGATTTATACCATCTTAGATTTCCAGCACTATCAAAACTGAATCTTTTACAAATGTGATATATTTTAGCTAACAAGACTTAATTTCAAGTATTTTTGCATGTAATTTTGACATACATTTTATTTTGCCAGAAAATTCTAGAGGAAAACAAATGAGAGACTTTTATGATAATGTTTTACCCTAATTAATCTTTGTTTTTGCATGGATCCTTATGACTCAAATCACTAGTGACCAGGAAACATGCTGTACTTTGAAAGATTTTTGTTTTTATAGCTTCCATGTTAAGTTCTACGTGAAATTCCCTTCCAATATTAATGGGTGTACATGTGATGAAAAATAAAAAGGAAAAAAGAATCCTAGTATTTCATAGAATAAGAAAGACATTTGTACGAGAAACCATTCAGCAATTCAAAACCAAGTACAGTGCCTATTTATAGCAGGCTGAGGTTAGTACCATTTTACTCATCAGAAAAATCAATAAGACCGTAAGTATTTTCCTTTATAAAGCACGAAGTATGAACATCATTAGGGTCATTCATTATAAAGGCAGTTTTCAATTACAAATTAAAGATTTGTGTGTGTGTGTGTTTTAAAATTCATATTATGAAAAGTTTTACATGATAGTTAAACAATTTTACATAAGTTATTTAATTACTCAATCATAGTTAGGCCCCCCAAATCATATGGTTTTCTATTTATAATCACCAGGTCACATATACTTAGATGAGGAAGAATGAATTTGAAGGAAGTAACAGCAGAACTCTTTGTTAAGCAAAAGAATTGTCTGCCTTTTTAAGGTGCCAACTGCTTAAAAGGAAAAATCCAGACCTCAAAACTGAAGTTGAGCCACAGCCTTGTCATCTGTATCCTGGCAATAGCAGTACCTAAATCATTCCATAGATGTAAGATAAAAGAAAATTGCACTCATCTAAATGCTACGTATGAAGAGTAGAAGGAATGTCTTCGAGTTTGAGAGGCATCTTACACCTGGGGGCAGTCTTGGTAAGAATTTTCAGAAGTATACAGATACCAGTTCATTTAAGGTGATTTGGGGGAGGGCATGGGGTGAGGTGGGTAGGGAAGACAAAAATCAGGTGAGGGAAATGCAGACGTCCTTAAAAATCGTACAATGCCATACTTAGAATTCTGACATTTCAGTGACTCTTTACTTCAGGCACAGTGATGACCCAGCAAATTTCATACCATTTGGCAAATTCCATTGTTCAGTCAGGGGCACACCCCTGAACAATGCAGTCAGAGACGAAGGGAGGAGAAAGAATAGGACTAAGTGGGGCTCAGTACATACACGGCACAGGTACTTAAACTGCCCAGGAATCACAAGGGAACTTCATCTCCCTACACAAAGTGTGATGGTTCAAATACATCCCCTTGCACCCCACCCCTTTCTCCACCCTCCCTGCCTTGGGTTGCTCTAGTGTTTTCTTCTTAAGTCAATACCATTTATACATAAAAGCAAAAGACATTGTTAAACTCACAAATCCTTTCCCCACCCAACGAGTACTAGTATTTAAGACCTGGTATTGTTCAGAAAAGCCAAGAATATGAATTTTTGAGCCTCCTAAGTCAATGCCAACAGCAAGAGCCAATACAAACAAAAGTGAATTGTGAGAAATACTTATCACAGTTACCAGTCTTCACTAAGCCCACTTCCTTCTAGGACTCTTCTCATCTTCATCTCTAGGGAAAAGTTGCTTCCACATATCAAGTAATCAAATATGTTTATTTTGAAAGGGAAACTACCCTAGATGCTTCTTTTAAAGTTACTCCTTTATAACAGCATGCTAAAAGGAGAACTTTAATTTTTTTTTTAAAGTGACACAGTACTTTGAAGCACTCACAAGGCTAAAAGGATACACACCGAAAAGTCTTCAACAGTAGAGGAATATTATGCATATTATACACATACACAGAGAGAAAGAGAAAAAGAGGCAGACGGAGACAGAGGGAAGAAATTATAATAGAAAAAGGATATTTTTTACTTCTGATAAAAATATGCAATTCCCTCAGGGTTTAGCAAATTAAAGTGAATTGAATGCCACTTAAATTTCTTCATGGTATTTTACTAATCATTTCCATTGAATCATTGTATTTTATTAAACTTACCATGCAAATACCTTCCAAACCCTTCTTGTACCTGGAGTGGATAAATTGCCCAATTACCACCTCCCAGTTAAATTAACTCTCTCTAGGTTTGCACTCTAAGAAAACTGAGCCTGAGCTTGTGCCTCCTGATGTGACATGTTATGAAATATATGATGCCATCTACAGTATATTCTAGTCAAACACCATTTAACTTCAGTCCATGTTGCCTAGATCTAACTGTTCCATATAGAGGGATTTAAGAACAAGCTAACACCACCACAAGGAAACAACAGAAAAATCCAGAAAACGCAATATTTTGTAGGACAAATGGCCTGGTCCTTTCAAAAGTCAGCGTCATGACTTGAGAAGTTTACAGGACATAACCAGACGCACAGCAAAGTCCCAGAGTAGATCCTAATTAGAACAAAGTACCTATAAATGTGTTAGAGGCAACTGAGCCAATGTGAGAATGGACTGGGTATTACATAAAATGAAAATCTATTGACATGGAAAGGTGAAGAGCATTAACAGAGCAAAAAAAAAAAAAAAAAAAAAAAGCAGTTGATAAACCAGCATGAACAGCATTTCATTTGGGTAAAAACAAATGTGTATGGGCATAAACAGATCTTGAATTCTACACCTTGAAGGGTAAATAAAGATAATCTCTGGGTAACAGAATGTCACTTTACCTTACTTTTGCTTATTAATATCTTCTAGCTTTCTAGAATGGATATTTCTAATAAAGTAATATTAACATAAACTTATTATAATTAATAAAAACCTTAAAAAGAGGTTGGGTGTCTGCCCAGGTAACCAATCTCATAAAATTTTTACAGTGTGTGATGACAGATGGAGTGGCTGGCCTTCCAAAAGGAAGAGAAGGTGTTTAGTTAATAAAACTGTCTGACAGAAAAAAAATTAATTGAAATCCTTTCACATCTAGAATTGCCCATAAACGTTCTAAAAGTCTATGCTATTCACAAGGCTAGAAGGAAAATGAGGCATTGCTTCTAGGAATTTTGCTGATGTCATCAGTCACAGGTAAAATATCAATGTAACTTAAAGTCCTTTCATGTGCAGGCATTACCAAGCTAGGCAATGCTGGGTCCCTGTGGGCTGAAATCTGCCAGGCAAGCTGGGAGAGGGGGTGATAAGGGGTATCAGAGAGGGAAAGATGGACCCGCAAACTTCTACCCTTAAACTACAGCCCGAAACACCCTCTACGAACAAGACAACCACGATTAACTTGAGACCAGCTGATGCAAACTAAACAGCTTCCTGAAGATTTAAGGGATGTTATGATCAAAGTTCAGCACGTCTTTCATATACCATTGGTATGATTTCAGTTGTCATAAGTTTTATAATTCATTCCTTCAGAAGATAGGAAATTGCATGCAAGGCCAAATGAGTACCCAAGTTCACATTCTGCATAATTTCTAGATTTGATATGTTGGCATAACCCCTCACAACAGATGCTGTGTCAGTTAACAGTTTACTGTCTCTCAGTTCCAAATGCTTCAATGCAGGCCTTGAGCTAAACAACAGAATTCCTTTACGCATCCCTCCTTTAAAGTAGGCATGATGTTAAGCTTTCGTATGGAGGGCACTAGGACATTGAAGAGGAAAGGGCTTCCTGGAATTCCTGGCCTGGGCTGGGGTTGGGGGAGGGGGGGGGTCCACAGGAAGAGACATCTGGTAGACCCTGCCCCAGCCAGGGGCCCAAAACATCATCCCCCATGATCTTGCTGCCTCTTCCTGCAGCAACTTCTTATCAGTCTAAAACCTTCATGAGCTCACCTGAGAGACAAAAATGTCCAAATAAATCCTCGGTGGAATCTTTCTGATCCCGGAGTTTATGCTCTTTCATTTCATCATGACCATCTTCCCCTTCCTCCCTTCGGATGTCTATCCTTCATCAAAATGAAGCATAACTGCAATATTTTGTCAGCTTGTGTTTTCAAGACACTCTGATTATATTTTTTTGAACTAACATACATTTTTCTTCCAAGAAAAACGGGAGGAAATATGGAGGACACTGTGCCCACTTTTGAAAAAGCCAGTGAGTACCTTCTTTCTCTACGAAAGAAGTGACCTTTTTGTTTGTTTTTGATTTTTGCGGTGCGTGGGCCTCTCACTGTTGTGGCCTCTCCCGTTGCGGAGCACAGGCTCCGGAGGCGCAGGCTCAGCGGCCATGGCTCACGGCCCCAGCCGCTCCGTGGCATGTGGGATCTTCCCGGACCGGGGCACGAACACGTGTTCCCTGCATCGGCAGGCGGACTCTCAACGACTGCGCCACCAGGGAAGCCCGTGACCTCTCTTTTGTTACCTTTTTCGCCAAGCAAGAGGTCTTCTAACAGATACTAATGTTACTAAATAGTTTCAATTTCCGGGGAAACCAGATTGAAACTGAAACTACATAATTTTACTACTAAATGATTATGCTTGGCTACAGAATTATTAAAATTTACATTGAAAGGATCAGTTATTACTGGAGATAAGGTCAGAAATCTATGGTTATATTGGCTTGTGCTTAGTATACCTAAAGCAAACTTTAAACACGGAAGTGGTCAACAAATTTAAAAGAAAATGTATTTGCCCTAATTTCAACACAAAAATTGTCAAGGCTCTCACTACAGAATTTCTGAGTGGATAAATCAGCAGTGAATAAAAAAACAAAATCTGAGACTCCTAGGCAAATTAAGGAAGTTTATTCCCTCTTTAAAATACCCGCCTCTACATCTCATCATCATTTGTATAAAATTTTTAAATGTGTAACAGATTTCCCACAATTTGTTTCACACACACAGATTTGTTTTTTAAATAGCAATTCTCCAATCCTCTCTAAAGTTTGCCAAGGCTGGCAGCAGAATCAGTCTTAAATAGCTCAAACATAATTTTTCATGACTTCTCTTCTTTAAGGAAAATTGTCATAAATATGTTACTCTGACATCACATATTCAACTCCAATTACTCAAACCAAAAATTATTATTTTCCTTTAATAAATACTTTAAGACTATAAATAGGAGTTGGGTATTCAGAGTTGAGAAAAGAGTTGTACTGTAATTTTCCTGACAG
Organism: Globicephala melas; assembly: GCF_963455315.2. Lineage (NCBI taxonomy): Eukaryota > Metazoa > Chordata > Mammalia > Artiodactyla > Delphinidae > Globicephala > Globicephala melas. Next base: position 66,701,641 of record NC_083320.1, on the reverse strand, counting down.
GGAGTAGACAAGGGAGAAATGTTACAAGATCTCAACACATATGTGGATTGCCTGATAATAACAAACAAAATTTTTTTAAATAAATTTCTATCCTTTTTAAAAAATTTATTTTATTTATTTTTGGCTGCATTGGGTCTTCATTGCTGCACGCCGGCTTTCTCTAGTTGTAGTGAGCGGGAGCTACTCTTAGTTATGGTGTGCAGGCTTCTCATTGCGATGGCTTCTCTTGTTGCAGAGCACGGGCTCTAGGAGCACAGGCTTCAGTAGTTGTGGCACTTGGGCTTAGTTGCTCCGCAGCATGTGGGATCTTCCTGGCCAGGGCTCGAACCCGTGTCCCCTGCATTGGCAGGTGGATTCTTAACCACTGTGCCACCAGGGAAGCCCAACAAACAAAATTTGATATGTGATTAGAACGACTTAGTTACAGTCACTGCAAAAGAGATTGTTCTTGGTCCTAGGTGCAGGAAAGATGATGTAAGCACACACTACCCTGTCTCTCGAATAGAATACAAATATAAAGCTTAGATGGAATGCATGAAGCAACAATTTGAGGACCCAGAGTAAACTGGAGCAAGTGGACTGAAGAAGACCAAAATTCAAAGTACCACTGAACTGGTGATGAATTAACCATTTTTTTCCCTTCACTATACCCCAGCCAGGACTCAAGGCAGCCCAAAACTCAGAAGCAGACAACAGATGCAAAGAGAAGCCCAGTAGTTCAGAGTCAAGGAGCAGGAAAGTGGTCTCTTAATGCACAGAAATAAAAAGTAAAATATCTTTTAAAATTTCCTTTCATAGAGAAAAACAAATACCGTATGCTAACACATATATATGAAATCTAAAAAAAAAAAAAAAGTCATGAAGAACCTACAGGCAAGACGGGAATAAAGTAAAGACACAGACCTACTAGAGAATGGACTTGAGGATATGCGGAGGGGGAAGGGTAAGCTGTAAGAAAGTGAGAGAGTGGCATGGACATATATACACTACCAAACGTAAAATAGATATCTAGTGGGAAGCAGCTGCATAGCACAGAGAGATCAGCTTGGTGCTTTGTGACCACCTAGAGGGGTGGGATAGGGAGGGCGGGAGGGAGGGAGACGCAAGAGGAAAGAAATATGGGCATATATGTATATGTATAACTGATTCAGTTTGTTATAAAGCAGAAACTAACACACCATTGTAAAGCGATTATACTCCAATAAAGTTGTTAAAAAAATTTTTCCTCTCATAAAAATCAAAAATATTTCTACATAATAGCCAAGAAAAAATTTAAAATACCACAAAAATGAACTATGTGGATATAACTTCATCAAAATGTATACAGAATCTATATTCTGAAACCTACATGACACTGATAAAAGAAATCAGAGAAGACCTAACTAAATGGAGAGGCATACAATGTTCATGGATTAGAAGACTCAACACAGTAAAAAGGTCCATTCTTCCCAAATTGATCCATATATTTAACACAATTCCAGTCAAAACTCCAGCAGATTGGCAATATACACTAATATGTATAAAATGGATAACTAATAAGACCTGCTATATAAGAAAATAAATAAAATTCAAAAAAAAAAACCTCCAGCAGAATTTTTGCAGCTACAGACAAGCTGATTGTAAAATACATAGTAAGGCAAAGGACTGAGAATAGAAACAATTTGAAAAAGAAGAGAAAGCTAGAGAACCCACACTACTCGATTTCAATCTTACTATAAAGCTAATCAAAACAGTGTGGTATTGACAAATGGATAGACACATAGATTAACAAAACACAACAGAGAGCCTAGAAAGAAAGTCACACAAATATAAAGAACTTATTTTTGACACAGGTTAAAATTCAATAGACAGAGGATAGTCTTTCCAACAAATGATGTTTGAATAATTGGACATATGTATGCTAAAAAACAAACAAACAAAACACTCTACACCTTTAACAAAACTTAACTCAGGGTAAATAATAGCTCTAATTACAAAGGAAAGCTGTAAGGCTTACAAAACACACAAAACATACACAGGAGAATACCTTCATGATCTGGGGTTAGGCAACAACTTCTTAGATAAAGCACCAAGGAACAATCCATAAAAGAAAAAAATTGACAAATTGGACCTTATTGAAATAAGAAACTTTTGACCTATAAAATACACCCTTAAGAGAATGAAAGGACAAACTATAGTCAGGGAGAAAATATCTGCAACTCACATTAGACAAAGAATTTATATCCAGAATATATAAATAACTGAATATCCAACAATAAGAAAACAAATAAGCCTGTTTAAAAAAATCAACAAAGGGCTTAAGCAGACAGTTCACTAAAGAGGATCAACAAAAGGCAAATAAGTACACCAGAAGGTCTATCAACACCTAGCACCACTAGGGAAATGTAGATTAAAAACAAAATGAGGGCTTCCCTGGTGGCATAGTGGTTGAGAGTCCGCCTGCCGATGCAGGGGACACGGGTTCCTGTCCCGGTCCGGGAAGATCCCACATGCCACGGAGCGGCTGGGCCAGTGAGCCATGGCTGCTGAGCCTGCGTGTCCAGAGCCTGTGCTCCACAACGGGAGAGGCCACAACAGTGAGAGGCCCACATTATCGCAAAAAAAAAAAAAAAAAAATGAGATCACTACACACCTATTAGAATGGCTAAAATAGATATGGATAATACCAAGTGTTGATGAGGATGCAGAGCAAACAAAACTGATGCATTGTTGGTAGAATGCAAAATGGTAGAGTCACTCTGAAAAATGGTTTGGAAGTTTCTCATGAAGTTAAACACACACTTACCGCATGACCCAGCAATCACTTTCTTAGACACAGAGAAATGAAAACTTAGTGCTTACACAAAAACCTGTATGTGAATGTACTACTCATAATGACTCATAACTGGAAGCAACCCAAATGGCATTCAATGGGTGAATGGATAAACACACTGTAGTACATCCATACTATGTAATACTACACTAAGTAATAAAAAAAGAACTACTGATACACATAAATAGTGAATGAATCTCAAAGGCAGTATGTTAAGTGAAAGCAGATGGTCTCAAAAGTTTATGATTCCATTTTTATGACATTCTTAAAAAGTCAAACTATAGCGAAAGACAGATCAGTGGTCACCAAGGGTCCGTGATGGGGGAGGATGTAACTACAAAGAAGAGTTTCTCTGGAAGGACAGAACTGTTCTGTGTCCTGACTGTGGCAGAGTTTTCATGAATCTGTGCATAAGCCAAAATTCCTGGAACTGTACACCCAATTAATGTGAAGTTTACCTATGTTAATCAAAAAAAAATGTTAGAGAATGGACATTTATTTCCAGATGGCCACATAATTTTTGACTTGTTCCTTTCTCCATGCCATTTTAAAGTAAAAATATCCATGACAGGAGAAGGAAATTGCACAAGTAAATAACACATTTATTTCCATTATCTGTGAACACGCAATACATTTCTAACAAAAAAATGGGCTCTAGAGGCTGAAGGGAGATCGGGCTACAGTATAAACTCCCACAGACACTGCTAGTCATCTGAACCACATTTTGTTTCTTGAGCATTCAAAAGGAAAAATAAAAAGAACATAATAATAATGTATTTTCCTGATTCTTTGTAGTTACACTTGAAGTAAGTGTGAAAGTTCATTTGAGCTTAGAATCTAGCAATACAGAGTTTAGCAACTAAATAACAGGAGATTAACATTCACAAATGGATGCCATTAACCATCCAATCAAAAAAGAAAAGCATATCTGTGGGGAAATTAAAGTTAAGAATCTAAAAAAAAAAAAAAAAGTAAAAGACTTGTATTTTTGTAGACCTCACAGTGCTCAGCACAGTACCTGGCATGTGGGGAACACTCATCATAATTCCATAAAGTATCATCTAATAAAAAGGAATATCCAACATAAATCCCAAAGACCAAACATGTACCTCTACATCGAAGGCTAAGCTCTAACAATTCACGCATGCAAACATGTGGGAGCATCTGCCAGTAATAAACGTGGGGGCTGGGAATGATTTAAATGTGGAAAGACTGAGTTCACTTGGGTCAGCACAGCAGGAAAAGGCAAGGGATGGGGGTTATTGAAGTCAAGGGGAGGGTGTATGCTCAGCTTCCTCTGCACCGTTCACCTGACAACACTGACTTACTTTCCAAGTAAGGTCCGTTAGATGACATGAGGGAGGGCGTTAGAGCATGAATATGTTCAGGGATGTAGGCTATGGGAAACTTGCAACAAATTAAAGTAAAATTCTGAAATAGTTTTATTTTAATACTAACAGGTTTCATTCTCGAAATACCAGTATTTTGATATATAAGTATTTTGAAAAGTCTCTACAATTCTCTTGAGAAACATCCAGTTACATTTACTATCAACAAGTTGGGAATAACATTTAAAAATCAAACTCAAACTTAAAATAAGAGAGTCAGGAAGGAAAGGAGAAAGGGAAGCAAACAGAGAAATGATTAAGGGAAGATATGATAGATGTTGTCCAAAATCAAACAATAATCAGACAATATAATAGTGCTAAATGATCCATCCCTTTCTGAAGAACAGAAATCGCCACTTCAATCAATGACTAAAGGTTGCAATATTGTAGGGAGGGGGATTCGTTCCCCATGATAAACTTTATCTTGAAGAAGGGAGGAAAGGGCTTCCCTGGTGGCGCAGTGGTTGAGAGCCCACCTGCCGATGCAGGGGACACGGGTTGGTGCCCAGGTCCGGGAAGATCCCACGTGCCGCGGAACGGCTGGGCCCGTGAGCCATGGCCGCTGAGCCTGCGTGTCCGGAGCCTGTGCTCCGCAACGGGAGAGGCCACAACAGTTAGAGGCCCGCGTACCGCAAAAAAAAAAAAAAAAAAAGAAGAAGAAGAAGGGAGTTAGGGTAATATCCAAAGGATCAGGAGACATGCACCATGATCACTAAAACTGAAAAGTAATCGCATGGAAAGCGATCCCCGAACAATTAAAAAACTATCGCCACGCCTCCCCACCCCACATACTACTGGGATCCTGACCTCTACTAATATTTAGTTTTATGAGCAAACAGATTTCTAACTGAGGCAGCAGAAACTCAACTCCACAGTCCAAGTGTCCTCAACGAATGGAATTAAAGAAGCTCCTACTGCTGCAAGTTTCTGCCAAGAGCTCCAAGAAGCACCAGGCACAAAAACACAGGATCTTAAGTTAGGCCCCACTTCCATACCCAAGAGTGCTTTCCTGAAAAGATCAAGGTATGGAAAAGAGGGAGAAACGTCCACCTCTTTGTCCATTTGTCCGTCCCTCTTTGTAGAACCCAGAAAATAACCTGCCCTCCAAAACCCCATACTTAAATTGCAATATGAAAGGTAATAACCACATGAGGCTGGCAAGGTGGCCCCCAGCTCAGCGAGCGCAACCTCTCTTCCCACAGCATGACTCCAACATCACACACAGAGTCTCTGACCCACAAACTGAGTGTTGTCCTCAGTGCCTATCCACGTTTTAAATACCAATAAAAATTAACTTCTGTTTCTTTTAAAATTACATATTAACAATGTTCTAATACTTTCTTTCTCACACCAGTAAATCATTTCCTACTCCCCCCTCCTCCGGAGATTCCACTGATTTGGAAGATGATGATGCACTAAAATGGCTAAGAGGCAAAGATGCAGATTTTTCCATAATAAATTTTTTAATAAAGACTTTTATAAAGAACAATTTTAGGTTTATAGAAATATTGATCAGACAGGTCAAAGAGTTCTCATATATGCTGTGCCCCTCCCCTCTCCCATATTCCCATTATTTACATCTTGCATTAGTGTGGTACAGTTGTTACAACTGATGAACCAATACTGATAATTATTAATTAAAGTCTGTAGTTTACTTTAGGGTTCACTCCTTGTGTTGTACAGTTCAATGGGTTTCAAAAAATTTAATGACATGTTTCCATCATTACTACATCATACAGAATAGTTTCACTGCCCTGAAAATCCCATGTTCCACTTATTCGTTCCTTCTTCCCCCATCCCTGACATCTAGCAACTGATTTTTTTTTTTCTGTCTCCATTGTTTTGCCTTTTTCAGAATGTTGTGTAGTTGGAATAATACAGTGTGTATTTTCAGGCTGGCTTCTCTCACTTAGCAATTTACATTTAAGTTTTCTCCATGTCTGTTCATGGCTTGATAACTCATTTATTTTCATCCTTGAATAAAGTTTCATTGTACGGGTATACCAGTTTGTTTATCCATTCACCTGTTGAAAGAAATCTTGTTTGCTTCCAAGTTTTGGCATTTATGAATAAAGCTGATACGAACAATCAATGTGAATGTTTTTGTGTAGATATAAGGTTTCAATTCATTTTGAAACTTATATATACCAAGGAGTGTGATGACTGGATTGTATAGTTAAGAATGTTTCGTTTTGTAAGAAACTGCCCACCTGTCTTCCAAAGTGGCTGTACTATTTTGCATTCCCATCAGCAATGAATGAGAGTTCCTATTGCTCTATATCCTTGCCAGCATTTGGTGCTGTCAGTGTTTTGAATTTTAATGGTTCTAACCGGTGTATGTATATTAACTTGCACATCCAGACAACTTTCTAAACCTTTTCATTGGTTTTAAATGTTTTCCCTTGATTATCTTAGGTGTTAGACAGCTTACTTACCAAAGGGGGGGGGGGGTGGAGAAAGAAAAAAGGGAGGGGGAAAAAGTACACTCCTTTGAAATTTGTATACCTCTCATTGCCATATCTGCTTTAATGGCACTATCTAGAACTTTCAGGGAAAAAGTTGATGATGTATATAGTATTGATGACGACAGGCATCTTTGACTCATTCTTGATTTCAGTGATAAAGCTAATATTTCATCATTAACTAGAACATTTTCTATTAGCTTAACATACATATTGTTTAATCTATATCCCTCCATTTCTAGGTTTCTAAGTTTTTAATTTTACCTCATCTTTTGAGAAGAGCTATTCAGTGGCGGAAGGGCCAGAGTCAATGCTTTATCTCTTTAGAGGACATAATTATATATAACTATATACATCTATAAAGCAGAAGTTATAAAGGCACACACTTCACTTCCATAAAGAATATTATTCTGTCTGAGCTGTCCAATTATACTATCTAATCTTTCCCAATATTTATTTTCTTTCAAGGTTTTCACCATATTAGTATAATATTAATGTTTTATTTATATATTTTACTCAATTTAACTTCTTTTATTTTAAGCAATAACATATCAAACTCATGAACTGATAGGTATTATTTTCTAATATAGAATAAAAATGACCATTAAAAGGAAAAAATCACATCCTCTCAAAAACAGTTTGTTACAGTATGGAGAAGTACTGATAGACCAGGCACCTTTCCGGTCAGGAGCCCTCTTACTGACCTTTGTCCCCCTAGATTCTAACACAGTGGCTAGTCCTAAGCATGAGCTCAGTAAACATTCACAGGATGAATGGACAACCATGAGGTCAAGGACATTCACTGCCTCAGAAGGATGTGCACCTCTTGCCTTGGAGTTATTTTAGCATGAGAGAGAAGATAAAACTGGGAAACAAGGCAAGGGAGATGACCTCCAAGAAGTCTAAGATAAGCACTTCAGTTTGTAAGGAGAAATAAGAGTGAGTTCCCAGGGATGGGTAATGACCAGCTAACTTTTGCACCACAAAACTGAGTTTGACACAGAGGTCTGCCACTTATAAACTATGCAAACTTGAACATGATTTTCCCTTGATTTATTGGTGTGAGATATAGCTTTATACTAGTAAGCCATTTTTGAATTCCGGTAATAATCATACTTAGTGACAGATAAATTTATCTTATTAAATATTATTTTATTTTGCATCTTTACAGCTATACTCATAAGAGAGGTTTCTTTCATTCTGTGGGATTTCTTTGTAAAATGTTAGTCGAGATGTGTTCACTACATAAAAATAAACTCAGAAACTTCATAGTTTTTTCTATGCTCTGTAAATCTTTAAAGACTGTTATCTCTTCCTTAAAAGACCAAATAAGCTTGCCTCCCTGACTAACCCCAGAGCCTTTTGGAGGATAGTCCTCTGATAACATTTTTCATATTTTTCTCTACAACAGTTTGATTCAACAGCTCTAATTCTTGATTAACAATTTACATATTTTCTAGATAGTCATCCATTTCACCTGGAATTTCTAACCTACTACCATATTATATATAACTTAAAAACTCTTGGAATCTATTATAACATTTTTGTTCTTTTCATTAAATTTGCAGGAGAGCTGTGTCACCCTCCCCCGCACACACACAAAAACCTACATAGTTTTTCAATTCTGTGTTTCTTAAATCATTAATTCCTACTTATTTATGCATTTACTTCCTCCTGCTTTCATTTGTTCTGTTTTAGCATCATGAGTTAAAGTTCTTACTTCATGTTCTCACATTTTCCAGTTTAATAATGAAAATACAGTATGAAAATACATATGTGTTTGCTTCTGAATATAGCTTACTATTATATTAGCATTGTTTTCTTAACAGTCTATAGCTGTTATTCTGATTTCTTCTTTGTTACCCTAAGAGCTTAGGAGAATTTTATTATTATTTCCATGTGGTTAAGCGGTCTTTGAGCTTTAAATAATATCTTTAGGTTGAAGAATGTCTCTGTACAGCTCATACTTATGGAAATAAACTAGGTTTTCCTTCTGGCCCAGTCTATAATTAGTTTTACAACCTTCTTAAATGTAAAAAGCACATTTTATAATACCTTAGTTTGATGCCTTATGGTCTCTCTTAACTTAGTAAATATTATTTTCGATGCTCTATGCTTCCTGGATTACATAACACTTTAGGGGCTTACCAATATGGATGGGCCCTCATGGTAAGGTCTGCAGAGTCCTTGAATCTAGTTCTAATAGTTTTTCTGCCTCTTTCTTTCAGTCATCACAACTTGCTGTTAGTGTGTCACACTTGTAGCAGTCTATCGCCACAATTCTAAATCACTACTTCTAGCATCTGCCTTTGCTTTTGAAATCAAATAGTACCATCTGCCCTTTGAGAAAAATGCCCGACCTTTGTGACATGCTTTAGTTACTCTGACCTTATGTTATTTACTTACTTCCTTGTTCTCAGTTTAGTTTTCCAAAGTACAGTGTAAGTTTAACCAATATTTAAAGATTAGTATAATACTTTAAAGTATTTATGTACTTTATTGTTAAGGATTTTTAAAGTACTTAAATACATTGAAACAATAAAATACTACCCACTATTTTTTTTTAATTTGTGTTAAGTATAGAGCACAAAAGTCCACAGGATTTTTAAAGTGTAGTGTTTTCTATATCACCGCCTTTGAAAGAGACTATCACTAAGTGAAACTGTTTCAACCAGAAATAGTTGGTTTGTTTGAAAGAGACTATCACTAAGTGAAATTGTTTCAACCAGAAATAGTTGGTTTGTTGCCCCACTCATATAGTCTTAAAAAGAAAGAACAATGTTTCTTTTTATAGCTAAACAATGTGGTACTTTCTACAATGTTCACTAAATAGTCTCAATGTACCTACTACAGAGAACAGCACTACACCATACTTATAATTCTTTAGTCATCAGACTACATCATCCTCAAAAAATAATACATTAAGTAGCTCATATTCTCATCTTGTCTAAAACAGTGTTTTGTTGACATAGTGAATAAATTCCATCATTTCAATTGGATCTGAATAAAATTTACACTTGATGACTTTCAAGAAAAGAACCTTCAGCAATCTCCTCCCACATTCCTATAGAAACCACAAAGTTGAAAGATATATGCAGTTTATGTATTTTAATATTCTGGTAGGTATGTTTAATAACATTCATATAAACCATGTGGTATAAAAACCCATGTACAAAGGAAATAAATATTTACTATTAAATAACAAATCTGATGATGAATTATTCCTACATTATATAATAAAATTTCCCTAGACAGCAAAATTCTTGCTCCTGAGAAGGTCATGCTGGGGATCCCTATTCTTCACCCGTATGATCAGAAGATTAATATAAAACTAATTTTGTGGTCTAAAATTCTAAGGGATTAGTTGCCCAAAGTAAATGTAAAATACTTTAAAATTACAGAATTGTTCTTTCAAAAATTAATAGCCAATTCTCAGAGTATTGAGAAATGACAAGATGACATTTGACCTCTAAGTTATCAATTACTAAGGACTTTATCAATTAGTAAATTTCATATTTGGGGCTTTAAAGAACATAAATAGTGGCAAAACAAACTTGCAACTCTTTCATTCAGAGATCTGTCACTTATTATCAACTTTATACAGTAATGTACTGATGTATTTATAATAGAGAAGACACAGCATATTCCTAGATTGCTATATGATTGAACTTCAATGATATATACAATTTTTTAAGTATCTGAATAACTCATCCAATTAAAGACTATCATAATCATTCTCATTAAATATAACACAAAATTATTTATTACTTTTGAAATGCCTCGAGTCAGCATCTTTCTAGAACTATGAGTTGCTCTGATCATGATATACAAACTTTCAAACATAGGTACCTTTACACACTTCAGCTCAAAATTTCATGCAATAAAGATATTCACATGACATTCATATCATACGTAATTCTAGCAACATTCACTTAAACTCTCTAGTAAACAATGTTAACAAAAAAGTTGAGTCTTTAAAATAAATGCCAAATATTTCATTAAAAATCATCTATCTCGGGCTTCCCTGGTGGCGCAGTGGTTGAGAGTCCGCCTGCCGAAGCGGGGGACACGGGTTCGTGCTCCGGTCTGGGAGGATCCCACATGCCGCGGAGCAGCTGGGCCCGTGAGCCATGGCCGCTGAGCGTGCGCGTCCGGAGTCTGTGCTCCGCAACGGGAGAGGCCACAACAGTGAGAGGCACGAGTACCGCCAAAAAAAAAAAAAAAAAAATCAACTATCTCATTTTACTTTGAGATGTTCAGAAAATTTTAGTTATCTCAGAAAAAGTAAAATAATCAAATTCATATCACTAGATATAGCTTCCCATGTACAAAAGATAAAAATATGGTTGGATATGGAAAATGAATTACTCATTTTTATAGATTTCAACATAAATCTATGTCACCTTCTAATCAGAAGTTTTTTGTTACCTATACTTCTAATGAAAATAAACATATTTTTGGATGCTTGCCTATGGAATATTTTCCTTTTCTGATATTTGAGATGGATTCGATTCGAGATCTTCTTTCTGAAGAGATCTGAAAATTGAATTTGGGGTGGGGAGCAGTTAATGTTCCAAAAACGTAAGAATGTCATATATCATATTTCCAGAGCAAATATTTATCGGGAAAATTTGTTTTTAAAAAAGCTTGATTTCTAAAACTCCAAGTTATATCATCTAAAAGCAATTATGTAAAGAAGCATGTGCCATATAAGAGTTAAATAATGACACAGCAATGCAACTAAATATGATGTAGATATTAAAATTTTGATGAAGACTGTAGCAATATAGAAGTATTTATGACTGTCATAAAAATACAGAATCTAGAATTTTAAAGCAATTAAAGGAAACACCTAAAATCAAAATATTTGACTTTTTGGATGGTAACATTGAAGTTAATTTTTTATTGTTATCTATGCCATGAACAGATTTTAAAAATTAATAATTCTCCAAATCACCAAAGCTCAAAATTCTTATTGTTGAATTTTATTCAGGTCCCTAAATGGAATTCAGATATCAGAGATGTGGTGCACAGTGGGAGCTTTAAAAAAATAAAACTATCCTAAACAAAAGTTATTTGAAAAGAAATATAAAGAAAAATAAAGAAATATGTGAAAAGCATATACCAATTAAGTAAAATATAAAAGCATTCAATATATTGCTTATAATTATATAAGTATAAAAATTAGATCAGAAATACACCATTATGTGGTATTGGTCACTTCTAGAAGGTGACTAGAACAGGAGTGGTGGTTAAAGGGGATTTTAGCTTTATCTGTAATGTCTTCTGTCTTAAAAAAAGATGATAAAATTTAAAAATGCTAAATGATTTCTGGGTGGTGAAAATTTGAATATGTTTTGTAACTTCTAAAGTTCATCTGTGCTTAACTATTCAAAACAAAATACAGAGAGCAAAACAACATAAAATCCTTTAAACATTTGAACAGTATTATGTTAAAGTCACTTATTGAATCAGGAAGCTGCCATGACTTGAGGAAGGAATTACCAAGCGTATATTTCATGTCAATGTCAAACTCATGGACTTTCCTGTCATACCACAACATTTATGTGCCGGGACCACAGAATTTCACAAGATGATAGAGACGCTTAGAAGTCTCAAGAGTTATCAACCATACATTTTGGGACAATACGTTTAATTTCATACAAAGGAAGAAAGTGTGGAGAAAAGAGAATAATATTTTTTCAATTCTAAAGAAGAGAAGCAAATATGTCAAATTTTTATGCAAGTATTCATTAGTTGTAACAATTCTCTGAAGTTGGTATCATCATCATCCCATTTCTCAGATGAGAAAAAAATGAGACAGGGAATGCAAATAACTTCCAGAGTCACAGGTTTATAAGCACAGAACGAGAATGCAAACAACCCATCTGTCTGACCACCAAGCCAATACGTTTGCTACCACACCAACCTCCTGTTAGATCAAAACATCTCTCCCAGGGGTATTATGAAAAGATCTTCAAACTAGCAGATAGAAACCCAGTGCCTGGCTTCAGCTTTGCTCCCAAAGAGCTCTATGACCCTAAACTAATCATTGTGTACCTTAATTTCCTCACACATAAAAATGTGTAATGGTCGACATAAAACCCTATGTTGTCAATTCTAATCCACACTTTTTTTCACCTTTTAACCAGTATGAACTGTAGTTGTGTCTTACACTAATTGGCATCTTAAACTTGCTGTTGGCCAGGTGACAGTCATGATGCAGGAACGTCCACATGTGGTTCCAGGTAGCCATGCTGCCCTCAACCCCAGGGAATTATGTGCACTGCTGCGGCTACACATTTGGTACTGCCAAACAAGCAAAACAACAGGAGGAAAAGAAACTACCAAAGCTCTTGGAGAAGATGAAGATATTTGAAAGTAACAAACAGCTGATGAGACCAATGACTTAATGCATCCAACAAGACTAACATACAGTCTTCAAGCATCAATTTGTGAGAAAGTTCCTACTGACTTTGAACAGAAGTTGCTTAACTTCCAGTGACAGTATACTCAATTGAGGAAAAAACAAAACCTAGAGTTAGTCAAATAAGAAAATGGTAGCTGTGGGGACTTCCCTGGTGGCACAGTGGTTAAGACTCCCCGCTCCCAAGGTGGGGGGGCCTGGGTTCAATCCCTTGTCAGGGAACTAGATCCCACATGCATGCCGCAACTAAGAGTTCACATGCCGCAAACAAGGAGCCCGCCTGCCTCAACTAAGACCCGGCGCAACCAAATAAATAAATAAATATTTTTTTTAAAAAAAAAAAGAAAGAAAGAAAAAGAAAATGGTAGCCAAAACTTATGTAACAGACAATAATCAACTTGAAAGAAAATCCCAGGAGCAACAGTAGAACATATTTCCAGAAGTGCCGTATCATCTTCCATGCTCTTGATTGCAGAGGACAAGACTGAGTAAAATAATAGTCACTGACAAATCTGAGTCCAAAAGAAGAATCAGACTCAGAATATGAATAACTTTAAGAAAAAAATGTTTAATTCTTTTGTTTATATGTTCCTTTTTATGATTGCACAAAAATAATATAATTAAATGTGTCAAATTTAAAATCCCTTTCAACTTCAGTAAATATAATATAAAAACTAAGTAGTAATACATTGTGTAAGGAATTTTTCTATATTTCAGTTTTGATGGTGGTTGGGATGGTGTGTTATGACTGCCTTTGTTTGTCAAAACTTGCAGCACTAAACATTAAACTAAGTAAATTTTACCATACGTAAATTATGCCTCAATAAAAAAAATTTAAGAACAGTGTACTAGTTTAATTAGCAGTGTTTTTCTTTTAGTGGTACATAAAATAATGGTGAATCTAAAATCTGATGGCACCTTAGATTCAATGAAATACAATATAGCTAAAGAATGACTATTAGAGGGCTAGAATCCATCATGTGTGACCACTGTCTATATCAGGTTAGACTTTCCCTACCTCAATGCAAATATATGCACCAGTTTCTCTCTCAGTTTCCTTGCCTCTGTGATGACTGGTTTTAAAAAGATATTCTGAAAAAAATATATATATATATTCTAGAAAAAAATCAAAGTAATATTTTTTAAAAATCCTTATCTGAAAGACATTAAGGATGAAATCAACCAGAGGTAAGTTTAAAAAATGGCACAGACAAAAAGCAAGTCCAGGTTTCTGTCATCAAGTTAAGGCTAAGAATAAATCAAGAATCTGAACAAAAATTCAGGAAAAACTTTCTACAAAAGTTCAGGGAAAAAACAGGTTTCATTTATATCCTCCAAGTCAAACTCTAGACATCTACTCACAACTATTAATATAAATTTATAATCCTCTGTGGTAGCGTTTTTGTAAGACATCACAACTATCTAGAGGTATTTTGAGACTTATTTTCACCAGCACCCAGCACCACAAATGAAACAGAATAAAACCATTATAATCTCTGACACTCATTGTATTATATAAGAAACTAGATCAGTAATCAAGAACACCAAATGCCTTTATGGTGAATGCCTGTTTTACAGACAAAATTTAAATCATTATGCATGTATAATTTTTTTTCATATCACTATGCTACAAAAATGTATTTTAATTGATTGAATTTTAAAAATGAATTAACTGGCCTACTGTGTGCTAGGCATTTGTGATTTATGTAGGGAAGTAAGTAAGGCATACTTGTCCCTGTATTCCTAAAGTTTTGTAATCTACTTAGTTCACATCTACTATTTATTTATATTCTAGAATAAAATATTAATGATAAATTTCATTTACACAGGAAAAAAACCTTCATGAAAAGGGGAACACGGGCTTCCCTGGTGGCGCAGTGGTTGAGAGTCCGCCTGCCGATGCAGGGGACACCGGTTCGTGCCCTGGTCCAGGAAGATCCCACATGCTGTGCCTGCGCGTCCGGAGCCTGTGCTCCGCAACGGCAGAGGCCACAACAGTGAGAGGTCCGCATACCGTTAAAAAAAAAAAGAAAAGGGGGGGAATACGTTTGTAATACTAGAGAAGCCTAGGTAGACTAGTGGTTAAGTGAATGTGAGCAGGTCCACACTGCTGCTCCCACCACCTTCTAGGTCTTCAGCCTTGACAAGGTCTCACCTTTCTCTTCCTGAATTCCTCCAGCTGTTAAACAAGCATCTTAGCACTCATCTGTGAGATGCTACAAAAATAAAATATATGTTAAACTCTTGGTGCAATGCCTGGCTTATAGTAAGTAAGCACTTGATAACTGTTTGCTGGGTTCTATGTTCAAAAAAGTAGGGCCCTGATTTATTTTAATATAGGATGGACTTCATTTTTTTTTAAAGTCATTAAATTTTATTATGCAATTGCAACCCACTGAGTAACGAGATAGTCTTTTGTATTTTCCCCATAAATATGGCATAACCCAATAAAGTTCATTTATGCAAACTCAAATAAATTAGGGCTTGACTATTCACCTCACCAAAAATTTCACACTGATTCCTTTAAGTAACAACTTCTTTCAGTACATATAAGACCAAAAATTAAATTTCCAAAAAAAAAAAAACTTTTTAAACTTTTCCAGAATTATATTTTAAAAAGTGACATATGCTTCTAGTTATGATTCATATAGGTATATTGTCAAATAGATTGATGTACATGGAAACATTAAATTAATACAGTATTACACATTTTCACTGTAGTCAGTTGGTACTTTAAATCTAGTTTTTCAGCACAGCTAAACGCAACAATACCTAAAGAAAATCCACACTGTCATATGACATCCTTGTTTAATCAACAACAAAGATTTTGTAGTCATGCATTTACTCTAACCACTGTATAAACAACCATGTAACCTTCAAAAGACCTCATGGGGGTAACCAAATGTTACGAAATTATAAAGTCAAACTGGGCACTCAAAAAGCTTATCTGTGAGGAAAGATTTTATCTAGAATCACCGTTGTTTAGTTTAGCTTAAGAGATAAAAACAGCATTATTCCCATTATATAACTGACTCCCATCATCCAAATGGAACATCGAGGGTGTGTTATTGCAGAGTTGGTAGCCCTTTCAAGTACCAACAGGTAGTAAAAGTCATCAGGTAATTATTAAATGAAAGCATTTCCACCCCTCTTAAAATAAGAAGTGGGCAACAAAGTAGCAAACTAAACACAGGACTTCCAATTTCGGGTCCAGTGTTTACTTTCCACCCTCAACTGAACTTACTAGGCTGCTGGAACTCCTCAAGTTGTTTGCAAGAAAACTTCAAGCTACAAAATTCAGTACTATCTTTTTTATACAGTTTCATGATTGTTTTGAGTCATTTTTTGGAAAAGTGAAAGAGAAAAAGGAATGGGAACTAAGATTTTAGGGTCCTACTACCATGTGCTTTACACACACATGAAAATGTGTTTTAATCCCCATTTTATGAGCAAGGGAACAGAGGCTCTGAGAGGTTAAGTAACTTGCCCAAGGTTACCCAATAAGAAAATGGCACATCTTCAATTCAGACCCAAGTCCATGTGACAAAGTCAGAACAGGTAGACGGAAAGTTTTTTTTGTTTTTCTTTTTTTTTCTTTTTTTTTTTTTTGCGGTACGCGGGCGTCTCACTGCTGTGGCCTCCCCCGCTGTGGAGCACAGGATCCGGACGCGCAGGCTCAGCGGCCATGGCTCACGGGCCCAGCCACTCCGCGGCATGTGGGATCCTCCCGGACCGGGGCACGAACACGCGTCCCTGCATTGGCAGGCGGACTCTCAACCACTGCGCCACCAGGGAAGCCCCGGAAAGTTATTTTTTAAGAAGGTTTGGGAAAGTAATCTCTAAAGAAAGTCTTTCACATGATACATACTAAAATCACATATACTTTGAATAGATGGATCAAAGCAATAAGGTACCAAGCATGATCTTGGAGAAGGTGCTTTCTCTCTCATTGTCTCAAGTTTTGTTTTGTTTTTTCACCTGATAAATAAGGACAAAGACAGTAGTATCTCTCACACAATGTTGTTTAAAAGACAAATACTCTAATATATTTAACATTCTTAACATAAGACCCAGCATCTAATAAGGTCTTAATAAATGTTGGTCAATTTTTGTACATTACTCTTGCTGTCATGTATAAAATTAAAGAGTCTTTACTCTCTGCTAGGTCATCAATTGTGAGGTCTCTGAAGAAGTCACTGGGTCTGTCCTATTCTCTGTCTTGAAAGAGGATCGAGTAAGTGCTCAACAGTCTTTGAATAAATAAATCTAATAATTTCCCATTCACTTTTATCTCAATGCATAATTATTGATTTAAACGCCTTGATTCAAACGTTCTCTGAGGGCAAATGATCCTTCATAGGAAGTCCTAGTTGCTTAAAAAGAAAAAACACAAACAAACCCAGAACCTCCATACATCATGTAAAGAAAAACTAGGCAGACATACATGCAAAAAAACGCCTCAATTCACAGCTTTTTCTTCTCCATTTGAAAGTAATCACCCCGAACTCTAGAAAAATATATAAATTCTCATCATCTTCTGAAGTCTTCTACCACCCTCTAACAGGATCTTATTACCAGTCCTCTAATCATACAGCAAGGAAAGAAGAGCTAAAAATCAATATTTTTATGTCTGTCCACTCGACTCTATATAAATGTCTTTGAATATTTACATTTTTAACTTATTGTCTTTATAATTCTATCAGATAGGTTACTTTACCTGTTGACACCTTAAGCATCTACAAGTTGATAAGCACTAGTCTGGGGAAGGGCACACACTGAAATCACTTCTTCCACTGCCAGCTTATCTCAAAGGTGAACTAGATTGGATCTCTGTAGCAGGAAGGTGGGGTCAGAAATGTGTACTTTTCAAATGTTCAGGTAAAGGACAGCACAGTGATGAAGAACATAGGCTTTGGAATCAGACAGACCTGACATGAAAACCTGGTTCCATCCCTTCCTTAATCTCAGTTAAGAAAACTGTATGAGCCTCAGTATCCTTCTGTGTAAAAAGGGATGAAACATGAACTTCACAGGGTTGTTGGGAGGACTAGGGAGCCAGTGTATGTGCAAGTGCTGCCATAGTACTTGGTTTTAATAATATCAATGACCTATTTTCAAGCAACTTTCAAAGAAAGCATTACAATCACCTTAATTAGTTAAAGGTCCATGGGGAGTGTTCCTTCCCAAGCCATTCCTTTTACAGCCTCAAGCATTCACCCAGATTCTTCTATCTGACATGTATAAGAAGGAGAAAAGGCAAAGAACAGGCTAGAAGATAACAGCAACTATTGGAAAAACACAAATTCTTCCACCACATCCCTCTTTGCAAAAAAGTTTCTTAAACCAGCAAAATCCTAATGTGGACAAAGCAATAATTGAAAACTCACTGTGAACAAAATAATGTGAGCCAGTGCTACTGTGAATAAAAAGATGAATAAATCCAGGGGCTTCCCTGGTGGCGCAGTGGTTGAGAGTCCGCCTGCCGATGCAGGGGACACGGGTTCGTGCCCCGGTCCGGGAGGATCCCACATGCCGCGGAGCGGCTGGGCCCGTGAGCCATGGCCGCTGAGCCTGTGCGTCCGGAGCCTGTGCTCCACAATGGGAGAGGCCACAACAGTGAGAGGCCCGCGTACCGCAAAAAAAAAAAAAAAGATGAATAAATCTTGCTCTTAAGAAGCTTACAACTTAGTGAGAAACAAGTTATAAATAAAACAAAAATAAAAGACAGACAGTAGTACATGCTCTGACAGAGTTAGTCAAAGTACCATGAAAGCAAAAGGGAAAAAGAAATATATCTGGTTCAAGGATCTATACAAGCTTCAAGGAGAAGGTGGAATTTGCAACTGGGCCTTGAAAAAATGCGTGGATTCCTCTGGGCAGTGAGATGGGCCAGTAGAATTCCACACTGGAAAACACTAGACAAAAGCAAGGAGGCTGAAACTTCCCAGTATTCAGGGGATGCCATAGTCTGTCTCTCAGGTCTGAAAAGAATGTGAATAGAAAGAGATTATGGGAGACAAAGCCAGAAAGGAAAGTTGGGACCAGGCATCCGTGCATTCCCAGTGCCTACTACAGTCTGGCCTTTACTGTTCAGGCAGCAAAGACCTTTTTGGGGAGAGCAAGGGAGCTTGATAAGAACCAACTCATGATTTGGAAATATTCCTATAATTACATTAAATCCTAAAAAATAAAAAGAGCAAGAAGGGGCTATCAAAATAGCCCAGGCTTAAACGAGGACATCAAGAAATGGAAATTAAAAAGGACATTATAAGAGTCCATAAGATTCAGCAATTTCTAATCCTTATAAGGTAGAAATACATTTCTTCCACTCAGGATAAAAGTTAATAGTGGGCTAAGTGGAGCTGGGACAAGAGAGGCTGACCAGCATGTCAGAGCAAAAGTCAAAATAATCCCCCAAAGTTGCTGGCCATAGGTTCAGTATTGGTTATAAGGGGTGTCTATACTATAATAAAGGGGTATCAGTTGGTAGATGAAACAGAATAGCCAAGGTCTCAAGGCACTTTTGGTACGTGTAGAAGTCAGTCTGGGGATGTGGTCAAGGTTCTTGGTGGGTCTCTCTGGTTCACGGCAGGCTCACAGCTAGTTACTGAGGCCACAGAAATCCAGACCCCAAGAGGAAAAGACTAGCTAGCCAGGGAGTCAGGGCCCAGTCAAATGGCCTGTAGTTCAAGGCAGGACTCTAGTGAGGCATAAGAAACATCCAAAGGCTCAGTGGGGAAGCCCTGGGTATATGGATGTTGACAGCACACTTAACAGTGGAGCTTGAGGTAGCAGGAATAATTCTAGACCACACCCACGGGTGGAAGAGAACTAATCAACTTTTGAACCCACAAGTTGAAAGTCTTTAATACTGAGAAAGGCCAAATAGGACCCAAACTAAGATTGCTGTATGAACATGAACTTGTAACACAAATGTTTTTCTGAACTCCTAACCTAAATTCCTTATGTGATATGAGCGTAATGGTATAGATTACCAAAACAGAAAAAGAAAAAGATTAAGACCTAGTACCCACTGAGATAAAATACATTTATCCAAAAACAAGACAAAGTATTAAAACAAAAAGTCTTTCAGTTCATCATAACCTTAGGAGAACTTGCACACCTGGGCCCAGCTTTGCCTGTAGCCTCACCTGTCCCTGCCCAGCCCATATGCTCTATTCACAATGGACTACACCACATTCTCCAAAATTCAGGGCATTCTGGTGTTCGTATGCCTCCATTTACAGTATCCATCTTCCTTTTCTGGCTTGGCAACTTGCATGCATCCTTTAAGTCACCTCCAATGTAAGAACTCTGGTACCATCAACCAGAACTAATCATTGGGTGATTTCTTACAGCATTTTCTACATACCTCTCCTGGAGTAGGATCTACTTGTCTTTCAAGATCAGCTCAAGAGTTATCTCTTCCAGGAAGCCTCAGGTCTCTCACAGCCATCCACGTGTGCCTTATTCCTAGCCTTGCCACCAATAGTATCACATCAATTGGCTGTTTCTACCATCCAATTATGAATCATTCATAAGCTATATCTAAATTCTAATCACTATTTTATGTCCACTACCTAGCTCTTTCTGGCATAAAGTAATTCTTTCATATGTTGAATAAATTAACATTTTTTCCATTTTCCGAATAACTGATAAGGTTTCATGTATTTATTTACTTTTGTATCATATTAACCTTTACTCTTTGAATGAAGATATTAATCCTTATTTCACTTGTATATTCTATTTATCCTTCCATCAATTTCTTAGAAATTTGCTACAATAGATTTTTTAAAACTAGAGAAATATGACAGAAGTTTTTATTTCATTTAATGTAACAGTTGAACTGTACTAATTTAATCCTACACATATTGTTAAGGTGGAATTCAGGGATGTCAATAATAGTAGGCTATTGTGTCTGCCCACTTAAAGGGCACCAACCCTGCATAAGATTGAAAGTGTTTATCCTCCCCGCCCCACACCAGGAATTTTTATGCCCTTGCTGGCATCACCCATTATCTAGAACCCATCAAAACCAGCAACACCCCCTGCTTTCCAGACCTTTGCCTCCATTCCCCAAGACACCACCACAACTATCTAACACATATTGTGCACTAGAAAGCAATCTGATAACAATAATAGCTACTCAGCATCTATACGCTCTGCTTATGGATACATGTAATTCTCAAAGCAGCCCATATTACAGATGAGGATATGTAGACTTAAATATGTAAGTAATTTACTCAAAATTTCCCTGGAGTAAAGGGCTAAAGTAGGAATTTATATTACAGTTGACCCTTGAACAACATGGGGGCGGGGGCACTGACCCTCCACAAAGTTGAAAATGTGAGTATAACTTTACAGCCGGCTCTCTGTAGCCTGGGTTCTGCATCCACAGATTCAACCAGCAAGGATCCCGTGTTACTATAGTATCTACTTAATGAAAAATAACCACGTAAGTGGACCCACGCAGTTCAAACATGTGTTATTCAAGGGTCAACTGTATGACTCCAACACTATGCTTTATCCATTACAGGGTTCTCAACCTTTCCCTTCAGCTAGAATCACTGGGAGGGCTTATTAAGTCTGGGCTCCACCCTCAGACTTTCTGATTAAGTAGGTCTGAGAATCCACATTTCTATCAGGTTTCCAGTTTACTGACACTGCTGATCGGGGACCACACTTTGAAAACCACTGCACTATACCATAATGATAAAGTTAAGTTACTTAATTGTAAACATCTCGTTAATTCAGTAGCCCTCAAGATGATTTGCTCTTGACAGAGGGCACCTAAGAAGGCATACCTTCCCAACAATAAAATCTGCTGTTAACAAAGAGGTGAGACATCAGGGGAAGAAAACAGTGCTGGGGACATGTTCCCAAATGAGAAATTCAATATAGTAACAATACCAAGTCCCTAAAAATTTGTATGGAAACTAAATGCAAGTAATCAATTCTCATTCCCAATTCTAAATTCAACATGGAAAAACAAATGCCTGAGAGCAGCCAGGAGAATTTCTAAAAAGAAAACTGACCATTATGACTTACCGTACCAGATCATTTAAACATACTAAAGAGACACTTAACACATTTAAGTAAAACATTTTAGGTTGACAGGAAGGCAGGAAAATCAACAGAGCTGAATAGAAAGTGCATTAACAAACACAGAAATAAAAATAAATTTAATAGATAATAAAGGTGCCATTTCACATCAGTGGGAAAAGAACACTTGTTCAATAGATAATGTTGAGACAATTACTTCTTAAATTTAGACCCTATTTCATATGACAAAAGAATAAACTTCAGTTTGTTTCTGTCAAACATTTAACCTATCATACATTTAAGGGAATATTTTAAAGACATAATGCATTTCTAAGCAAGTACATGCATTTCTGAGTAAGACAAAACACATGAACTGTCTCTCAAATCATAAGAAACTAGAATGCTAAAAATGCTTCTATAAACAAAGCTGCATGATAAGTGATAAAACTGGGGAAATATTTAGAACATAAGAAATAAAAGGTCAATCCTTTTTCCATATGAAGAGCAAAATACATATTAAGAGAAAGATAAATATAGAAAAGTAAATGAGATAAAGGGTATGAAGTAGATTTTTAAGAGAAAAATGAATGAAAATTAAACATTTTAAGAGTTCCTCAATCACCACAAACGATCTAAGAAATACAAATTTACAATAATCATAATCATTTTCCCCTATTAGACTGGAAATCATTTTCCCCTACTAAATCAAACTGAAAAATGGAAAAAAAAAAAAGAGTGAAGGCTCAGTGGTATCAGGAAGGATGCCAAATTGTCAACCACAAAGTGAATATTAAGTAGAGAGGGAAACAACTGCTCAGAAACTTGATATGTGTCTACTGTTTATAATCTTGAGGCCAGGTTTCCACTGACTCTCATTTAAAGTGTGCCCTTGACTCTAAAACATGAAGGATTTCTAAAGGTTTTTGTTTAGTTATTTCAGAAGGGGGGGTGGTGGAAAGGAACAGCTAGTTTTGTCCCTTGATTTTTTTTGTTTATTAAAGTATAGTTGATTTACAATATTGTTAGTTTCAGGTGTACAACATAGTGATTCAATATCTTTATAGATTATACTCCATTTAAGTTGACTAGTTTTTTTTTTAACTTCATGAATTCTTTCTCTTTTTGGAATAGTTTAGTGCAAAGAGTAAGATGCTGTTGTCTTCATAAAATATGTAAGTACCGTCAGGAAACTCAGTGACGCTTGACAAATCTTTAAGAATGCCTGCTTCTCTGGAATCGCAAACTAGTAATGTGTGACTAGTGTTCATACCATTCAAATAACAGCCAGTTTCAATAAGAATGCTTGCTTTTTTTTTTTTTTTTTTTTTTTTTGCGGTACGCGGGCCTCTCACTGCTGTGGCCCCCTCCCGCCGCGGAGCACAGGCTCCGGACACGCAGGCCCAGCGGCCACGGCTCACGGGCCCAGCCGCTCCGCAGCATGCGGGGTCTCCCCGGACCAAGGCACGAACCCGCGTCCCCTGCATCGGCAGGCGGACTTTCAACCACTGCGCCACCAGGGAAGCCCAGAATGCTTGCATTTTTAAGAAAACACACCAGTTCAAAATGTGAACACACTATAGTGTGCTATCCTCTTCCATGATCATCGCTTCTTTCTTCATGACCTTCATGACCTAGAAAATTGGGTTCTCACCAATTTTCTACAGTTTATGACCAGTGGTAACCTGGCTGTGATACCTTAATGAGAAAAAAATGCAGCTGTTCACTTTATGACCGAAGTAATAATCTGCCTTCCTTCAGAAATGGCATTTGACAATTTTTAACTGAATGAGTATCCATGTGGAAATGAAACTGGCAGGACATGAAGATAGCACCAACAATCCCGATGAAAAAGAACACCTTCATGCAGATGTCACCTCATGCTCCACACCCAAGAGAATCTGTGCTGTCAAGAGAACTAACCTCATCAAGAATTTAGGAAGGAAACGCATAACCCATTCAACCAAATCACTTCATTTAAAGACATGTATCATCAACAAACAATTCATAAGCGGTTCCCATCTTACATATCATTTTTAATGTAAAGGGATTATTTATAGTTTACAGATGTGGAAAGTATGTGACCACCATATAAGAGGTTCCCAGCCTGTATTCTGCTCCTGCAGCTTCCTGAAAAAAGGATGAAACCTGAGCAGTGGATATGGAAGGTCCAAAATAAAAATCTAGTCTTCTTATACATGAGAGAACCGTCTTGGAGTCTCAAAGATAAGCTCTTTTCCTTAGGAAACACTGTCAACAATAAAGCCCAGTGAAAGAACATATTTGGTTAGTTGGTTATTTTCTTTCTTAGAGGAAAAAGGAATAAAGGTTTACAATATACACATTGTGTGCTCACTATCTCCACATCTTACCAGGTAGAGGCTTTTCTAATGATTGTAACGAGCCAGAAAACCTGTTTACAGAGAATCGCATTCCATGAACTAATGAATTACAAGATAGCATGATATGTATTGGGGAAACGATGATCCTTAACCAAATATCAAATACTAATTTACTTATTAGAAACCAAGAGTCAGAAGCTTAAACCAATCTTGTGAACTTTTCATGTGGCTGATGTTCAAAAACTTTAAAAATTTAGCTAGAGATTTAATTGTGAAATTTAAATCATAGTCAATGAGTTTTATTACTGTCAATATTTCATGATTCCACATATGAATACTTCCAATTAATCCCAGGCTTGAACCTATGAGATAGGTATCTTCATTTGCAGATAGAAAGAAGAAAAAAAGAAAGAAAACAGATGCAAAGAGGTGAGATAATTTGTCCAAAATTTCCTAACTGTTCAGTGGCTGAGCCAGGGTACAATAACAGGTCTCCCTGAAATGCCAAGACTATTCCCAGTGCTTCTTGACTGTCACTTCACATAGATAAGTCACAAGTTTAAGGCTACAAAGGTGGCTGCTGGAGTCCGGTCAGATGAAGAATAACCTCTATGTTGCCTGATGTCATTACTGGCAGCTCTGCCCCTGTGCCTGCTGAGCTAGGGGCACTGGGAGCCCCAGGAAGGGAAGGAACAGGCCACAGCCAACCACCTCTTGCTGCCATAGCAACGATCCTCAGGCCTCCTGGGCTGTTGGATATTCCCTTTAGGAATTTTCCCTTTGGCACCTCACTGGACCTTGCGATCCACTGCCCCAGTGCGGGCAGCATTCTCCAGTCTTGCCATTAACAATCCCAGGCTGAGAAAGACAGTTTTGATACTCAGTTCTGACTAAGAAAAGTCAATGCTAACAACTTCCCAGAGTTCGGTGAGAAGAACTAATCTCAGGGAGAAATTTCATGGAGGTAGGGAGAGGGCACATACACACTTACAAGTTCTATGTTCAAGAAAAGGTTCATCTGAGGAACCAGACATAATGTTAACCAAGGCAAAAAAAAGTATTTGAAATTGCACAGTAACTGGCATTTCAGAGATTTGGACTTTCCTTATTTTAAAACAGAGAGAGTATTGTTTACACTGCCTTGGAGGTTGTTCAAAGATGTGTATTTTTAATAAGATTGAATCACATTTTCATTCCAGCCAAAGTAATTCTATTCCATGAATATAACTTCCATGTACTGCACATTTTCAATACAATTAGCTGCCAATGCCCAGCCCAATACCTGACACATAGTTAGCCTTCAACAGGTATCTGTTGAATGGAAAAAAAGAAAAATCAGTGAACTGTTGATTCTTTCAGGGAGATTTCTTGTATTGTTGTTGTTAAAATGGGTTATCTATTAAGAAGCTTCAAACCCAAACCTCCCCAATTAATCCAAGTTTAAAACTACCCTTCTCAAAATCCAAGGGGTGGATTTTCGAAACTGGGGACCCAGTTTCGTCACCCCTCAGTGGAGCCTGAGACTCGCAGCCCTCTCACCCTCCTTGACCCAGCAAAGATTAATACCCCAAACTCCCCATGTGTCCTCCCCAGTACTGCTGGGAGGAGACCAAGCCTAGCCTGGGGACCACACAGGCTTCATAGGAAGCAATGCATTCTTCCAAACCAAGTGGATAATTACAGAGACACCTAACTTCCCAGCCCATTCTAATAACTGACTACTCCTATTTTCCCCCTAAGCATGTCCTTTCCTTGGCATGTCTCTCTCGGATGGCAAGTCACAGGGCCATCCCACACAGATTTCTCTGAAACTTGTAATGGCTTTCACAGTTTCTAGCTGAGCTGGTTTCCTCACTACTGAATACTTTGCAGTCTTTCAGTTCCGGAATCACATTTACTCAAATCTGAAACTCATACCCTATCAAGGTTAATGATTTCATTGGAAATGTTTAACAACAGATGAAAGATCTAAAAAAAAAGCAAACACACACACAGACCCATATATGGTTGTTATACAACTATTTCAAAAGGCATTTTTAAAAGAGTTTTAAATAAATGAAATAACCTATAATACAATCCTGGAGAAAAGAAATATAAAAATAGCATTTGTAGTTAAAAGTCTAAATGCTTATTTAAAAGTCTAGAAGGATGCATTCTATCTAAACTATATCTGAAAGTACACTGGTTTCAAGATGCAAATACTGATACATATTTATTTATACATATTTATCAGTATTCTTCTGATAAATAAATTTGGAAAATATTGCTTTCCATATTTCCATTTTGGAAGTCCATTACACATATTGGCATATTAAAGTTTCCAAGAAGACCTTTAGGGAAGAAAACAGTTTAATTTTGTTTAAACCCAGACTTTCCCAAAATTATTTGACTATATACGTTGTTTTTACAGAAAACATTAACTTGTGTCTTATTCAGAAAGCACCTTGGGAAATGCTAAAATATAAATCATGTTAACAGTGGTTATCTCCAGGTGGCCTAGATAATGATTATTTTTCTTTACATATATTCCTATTGCTTTCAAACATTCTGTGATAAGCACGTCATTTAATAATCAGAATAAAATAAAATAAAATACAAAAAAAAATGTTTAGTCCCACTTTACGTCACTCCTACTATTAGTTATTATTTTGGCTTTGCCACCCCTGGCAGTTCTGGGGAGGGAGGGGAGAGAGAGGAGGTAGGAAGCAGAATGCAAAGTAGCTGTGAAATCAATGCGTCCCACTCTCAGAACTGCCACTGCATAGCCATGTGACCCTGGACAGGACGCTCAGCTTCCTCTTTTGCACAACCTGGATAACAACTACATCAACTTTATAGAATGGTTGTTGACTGTTAAATGCAGTAGCACGTGTCATGCATTTAACACAGAACCTGGTGAGTAGTCAGTGTTCCATTAATGCTTATTGGTTGTATGACCAGAGTCGCTCAAGCCATCATCCACTGTTCCTAAACAACTGTGATGCTGATCCTTTTAATTAGTAGAAATTTGAATGAATTTACAAAGCCTCTGAAGCAATTAAGACTCCATATGATTTTACATGCTATCTTGTAAAACACATTATTTAGAAGTTAATTTACAAGGAACACGTTATTGCTCAAGAAACTTTCCAGGTGCAGTCTCTGCGTGGGTATAATTTATTCTGCCTGAAATTTTTCATTAAACTTACTAAGGAAAAGTGGATCTTAATTATGTTAAGAAATTTTGAATTAGTCTTTCCTCTTTGACATTAAAACTCACCTCCAAGAATATAGAAAATATTCCTATATTACGTAAAAAAGCAAATCCAGGAAAACAAGTAAATAAGGCTAATTTAACTGTATTTTCTCTACTACAGGCTTTCAGTCAAGGGTGTGCTGGGTTAATTTTCAGACTATGCCATCATGCTGCCACCAGAACCTCAAGAGGTACAATTTTACACTAGCTGGACAAATGTGCCCACCCACCTCCTCTGTACTAAAGGATACAGTCACAGCATCCCTAAGGATGAAGGAGTCAGCAATTGGAGAGTCCTCTTCTCTTATCAATAACTAAAGTTAGTTTCTAGATTGCCACTTCATTCTACAGCATTTGTGGTAAAGAATAATGGCTCAATTTCTTGTTTATAGGAGGTGAAAGATCTTATTTTAATCTATGTGTAAAAAAAAGTTCTCTTCAGTATATGACAGCCTATGATTAGAATGGTGTCTCATGTCCCAACTCCCTCTTTTAAATAATGATGTTCTTGTGTATGATATTACAATTGAAAATTTTCAGTCACTGCATATCAGTCCTAACAAAATCAAAGAAATGCAGTTAGAGTTACTCTAATCTTATATCAGAGAAAAGTGAAATATTAAAAGGTAAGGCAATTCCCACAATAGTGAAGCGAGGAAACAGAATTACAATCACCTTGGTAGCATATTCCAAATCTCAGAGGGGGCATTTTTCTCCTTCAAAAGGGAATGTGATTTTCATTAAGATTAGTACCCATTTTGTATTCAACGTTCCAAGAACAACTTCGCTGCATCTGGCATGGGGACCTTCACAGGGGACTCAGGAAGAAAACCAACCCCATCACCCACTTCCTGGGAGAGGAAAATAAGAACAGGGTCCACCTCCTCACTCCATGTTTTCCAATTAGTATAATAATGATGCCAGCATTACAAAAGGTTGTTTCCAACAAAGTAGGTAATATTTAAAATTAAAAAAAAAAGAAATGCCTGGCATGCGCTGGTGTTCCTTCCATACTTTCATTCTGTGCTATCATCTTCTTCCACCAGGGAGAAAACTGAGGGCCAGTGAAAGGAAAGAAAGTGCCTAAGCCAGTGAGTGGCAGAGCAGAGATTCGGTTTTCCATTCCAGGTCTTCTGCTTCCAACTCCCTTCTACAACAGCTGCCTGTCAAGTGCTTATTCTGACTTCTGACTGGACTAGTTTTATTTGAAACCAAAACCAAATGCTGTTAAATGCCAGAGAGCCAAAATAAATGTTAAATGTACTGGTTCGCTGCATCAGACAACAGTAAGGTAGGCTGCTGAGTTAAATGGAGAGTATCAGAGTCGCTTAAAATGCTTTATGGAATGCTCTATCACCTGCCCATGCATTAAATGATCACTTTTTAGAGTTTTTTTTCAGATGAATTCTGGTTTAGAATTTCATCCTATTTTGGAACAGTGTAAAATGCCAACTTGTTGCCAAAAGCATTCTTAGAAAAAAAAAATGGATGAACTTGTTTTCCACTATGATATTCACAGTTTTGGACCCATTTTGAAGTGTAACTCTCAAAAACACTGGGAGAAGGAGTACTCATACTGATTTTTCTTTCCTAGGTGCCTATTTGATGATGTAATTTCTTCCATTCATGATACCTCTAAATTCTCAGCCTCTTCGTTCATGAGCTGGAAGAATACACCCTGTATTTTTTTATCTTACTCTTCAGCTATTACTGTTCACGTCAAAAGGCTAATTTCTTCTACTGATAGAAGAACTGAATCAAAATAGCAAGGCTCTTGACAATTTAGATTTCAGTGTGTTGACACAAATAAGGAAAATTCTTATGTACTAATTAATCATATAATTAATGATTAATTGCTTTACTCCCAAAACCTGTAACTTATTCTATAAATCAAATGTCACTCAGCTATCATTATTCAAATAGGACTATTTAGGCTGCAAATAATAATACAGCACTTATGTCCTGTTATTCAATTCTACACACGAAGGCCAAAGTTTTTCTTTGCTGGAAGTTTGAGATGGAAGTGTCATTACTCAGAATTTTCACTTGAACTACTAAAAAAACACATATTTCTTTCATAAATACTACTGCAGGGATTAATGCTGAAAGAGAATCTCAAACCAAGAATAGAGTTTTATAGCAGAATACTGAGAGATTTACAAAAGCACTTTTAAGGGTGTAGCCATTTGATGGGGTCTTAGCAATAATTCATTGATTGATGGCTGTAAAAATGAATGTTAACTAGACTGTACACCTGTAACTTACATAATATTGTACATCAACTATATTTCAATTAAAAATATCATTGGAGGATTTCAAATAAAAGATGAATGTTAAGTACTCAGTTTTTGTGTAACTAAGCTTATACCACTCTAGTAGACAAATAATTTGCTGGTCTACATTCCCAACACTGACCTCTTGTTCAGGGTCTCACAAATAATTCAAATAATACCCATCCATCCAATAACTGATCATTATGTGTCTAGGTATGTTCATGCATTAAACCCAGCAGTACACCCAAGAACAATATTTAAGAATATGGTCTCACAAAGGAAACCATCTACAAGACAAAAAGACAACCTACTGAATGGGAGAAAATATTTGCCAATGATATGACCAATAAGAGGTTAATATCCCACATGTATAAACAGTTCACACAACTCAACATCAAAAAAAAAAAAAAAACCCAAAAACACAATTTAAAAAATGGGCGGGAGACTTGAATAGACATTTTTCCAAAAAAGACATACAGATGGTCAACAGGCACATGAAAAGATGCTCAACATCATTAATCATCAGAGAAATGCAAATCAAAGCTGCAATGAGCTATCACCTCACACCTGCCAGAATGGCTATCATCAAAAAGACCATGAATAACAAACGTTTGTGAGGATGTGGAGAAAAGGGAACCCTTGTACACTGTTGGTGGGAATATAAATTGATGCAGCCACTGTGTAAAATAGTATGAAGTGTCCTTAAAACACTAAAAATAGAACTACCATATGATCCAGCAGTTCCACTCCTGGGTATGTAACAGAAGAAAATGAAAACATTAATTTGAAAAGATATATGCACCCCAATGTTCATAGAAGCGTTATTTACAATTGCTAAGATATGGAAGCAACCCAAGTGTCCATCAACAGATGAATGGATAAAGATGTGGTGTATATTTATATGTATATATACACATACACACACACACACACACACAATGGAATATTAGCCATTAAAAAAATGAAATTTTGCTATTTGCAACAACATGGATGGACTTAGAAGCTACTATGCTTAGTGAAATAAGTCATATGGAGAAAGACAAATACTGTATGATATCACTTATGTGGAATCTAAAAAATAAAACTAGTGAATATAACAAAAAAAAAAACAGACTCACAGATATAGAGAATAAACTAGTAGTTACCAGTGTGGAGAAGGAAGAGGGGGAGAGACAAGATGGGGTAGGGGATTAAGAGGTACAAACTACTAAGCATAAAATAAATAAGGATATGTTGTACAGCACAGGGAATATAGCCAATATTTTATAATAACTATAAACGGAGTATAACCTTTAAAAATTGTGAATCACTAAGTTGTACACCTGAAACATATGATATTGTAAATCAACTATACCTCAATTTTTTAAAAAGGTTAAAAAAAGGGAAAAAAAGAGGCAAACCAAGAGGAAAAGGAAATGGATAAAGTGCTATATGTTTTATGTCACATATAAGAATAATAGCATCCGCAAGGAACTCTACTGTCCAATATTTTCAGTAAGATTGAAATAATGTCGCAGTACATGATTAGTTAATAATTTATCTTCAGTCATTTAGTGATCATCAAGTGTGTGCTAAGAACCACATGGAATTAAGAAGTGGGGGGGCGGGGGAGAGAGAGAGAGAGAGATGAGGTTAACTCCAAGTTACTCAACCAGAAGTGAATTTTTATGCCCATGAAAACACATGTACAAAATTGTTCATAGCAGCTTTGATCCTAAGAGCTAAAAACTGTAAAAGGCCCGAATGTCTATAAATATTATAATAAAAAATATACTTATATAATGGAATATTACACAGCAGTGAAAAAGAATGAACTACTGTTAACTTTTAAAAAATGGATGAATCTCACAAGTATAATGCTGAACAAAGGAAACTAGACATAAAAGAACGATTTGATTCCATTTATATGAAGTTTAAGTATAAGAACAACTAATCTATTGTGATGGAGGTCACAATAGTGATTACCTTTGGGAAGTACTGCTGAAGAGAGAGCAAGAGGGAGAACTCTAAGCTGCTAGAAGTATTCCATATTTTGATCTGATTGGTGATTACATGTTTACATATGTATTAATACAAATTCATTGAGCTGTTTGATTTCTGTACTTTATGGTATCCAATTTTTTTAGTCCTATAAAATTTTTAAAAAATAATATGATCTCCACTTTTTAGGGTTTCACAATCTAGTTAATTTGATCAAACATATCGGGAATGAGTATTAGTACAATAGATTGTACACTGCTTAAAGGATACTAAAATGCCCACGCACATATGGTCACCTTATCTTTGATAAAGGAGACAGGAATGTACAGTGGAGAAAGGACAGCCTCTTCAATAAGTGGTGCTGGGAAAATTGGACAGGTACATGTGAAAGTATGAGATTAGATCACTCCCTAACACCATACACAAAAATAAGCTCAAAATGGATTAAAGACCTAAATGTAAGGCCAGAAACTATCAAACTCTTAGAGGAAAACCTAGGCAGAACACTCTATGACATAAATCACAGCAAGATCCTTTTTGACCCACCTCCTAGAGAAATGCAAACAAAAACAAAAATAAACAAATGGGACCTAATGAAACTTCAAAGCTTTTGCACAGCAAAGGAAACCATAAACAAGACCAAAAGACAACCCTCAGAATGGGAGAAAATATTTGCAAATGAAGCAACTGACAAAGGATTAATCTCCAAACTTTATAAGCAGCTCATGCCGCTCAATAACAAAAAAACAAACAACCCAATCCAAAAATGGGCAGAAGACCTAAACAGACATTTCTCCAAAGAAGATATACAGACTACCAACAAACACATGAAAGAATGCTCAACATCATTAATCATTAGAGAAATGCAAATCAAAACTACAATGAGATATCATCTCACACCAGTCAGAATGGCCATCATCAAAAAATCTAAAAACAATAAATGCTAGTGAGGGTGTGGAGAAAAGCGAACCCTCTTGCACTGCTGGTGGGAATGTGAATTGGTACAGCCACTATGGAGAACAGTATGGAGGTTCCTTAAAACACTACAAATAGAACTACCATATGACCCAGCAATCCCACTACTGGGCATATACCCTGAGAAAACCATAATTCAAAAAGAGTCATGTACCAAAAAGTTCATTGCAGCTCTATTTACAATAGCCCGGAGATGGAAACAACCTAAGTGTCCATCATCGGCTGAATGGATAAAGAAGATGTGGCACATATATACAATGGAATATTACTCAGCCATAAAAAGAAACGAAATTGAGCTATTTGTAATGAGGTGGATAGACCTAGAGTCTGTCATACAGAGTGAAGTAAGTCAGAAAGAGAAAGACAAATACCGTATGCTAACACATATATACGGAATTTAAAAAAAAAAATGTCATGAAGAACCTAGGGGTAAGACAGGAATAAAGACACAGACCTACTGGAGAACGGACTTGAGGATATGGGGAGGGGGAAGGGTAAGCTGTGACAAAGCGAGAGAGAGGCATGGACATATATACACTACCAAACGTAAGGTAGATAGCTAGTGGGAAGCAGCTGCATAGCACAGGAAGATCAGCTTGGTGCTTTGTGACCACCTAGAGGGGTGGGAGGGAGGGAGACGCAAGAGGGAAGAGATATGGGAACATATGTATATGTCTAACTGATTCAGCTTGTTATAAAGCAGAAACTAACACACCACTGTAAAGCAATTATACTCCAATAAAAAAAAAAGAAAAAGGATACTAAAATGATCACTTAATAACAGCAAAGGGGAAGGAGAGGGAGAAATAAATCCAAGTATCCATCAATAAGGGACTGGTTATATAAATTATGTTCATCCCTACAAAGACATAATACACAGCTATGAGGGAAAAATAGAGCCCATTATGTAGTAAAATAGAATAAAAACCAAGTTATATTATTAAGGGAAAAACAAGGTACAAAGTACCACCAACTGTGTATAAAAGAGTAAGAAGCAATATGCATCCACACACCCATTTGCTCCTGACTGTAAGGAGATGCTCTGTCCAGTGGAGTAGCCACCAGCCACATGAGGCTTTTCAGCACTGGAGATGTGGCTGATGTGACTAAGAAAATAAAATTTAAATTTTACATAATTTATTTAAATTTCAAATCTGACAGTGGAAAATATTTTTGCTGGTAAAGACAACTTCATTGTTTTGTAGAATTAGAAGCATGTTAACCACTGCATCGTATAATATATCATTTAAATTGAATTTTTTTTTTTTTTTTTTTTTTTTTTTTGCGGTACGCGGGCTTCTCACTGTTGTGGCCTCTCCCGTTGCGGAGCACAGGCTCCGGACGCGCAGGCTCAGCGGCCATGGCTCACGGGCCCAGCCGCTCCGCGGCATGTGGGATCTTCCCGGACCAGGGCACGAACCCGTGTCCCCTGCGTCGGCAGGCGGACTCTCAACCACTGCGCCATCAGGGAAGCCCTAAAATTGAATTTTTAAATCTAGCTCCTAGAAAATTTAAAATTACATTTGTGGCTCACATTATATTTCCATTAGACAGCACTGGTACAGGGTATCCTATAAGGATTTGTAAGGACCGTAACATTGATTGCCTCTGGGGAGAAAACCTGGTGAATAGAAAGCAAGGGGTATAGGGGGGAGATCTCTCACTATTTTGTCATTTTTCTCTTTTGAATTCTGTGCCATTTGAATATATTGCCTATTAGAAAAATAATGAATAAAATGATGTGACCTATAAAGAGAATAACTGTCATTGGCATAACTATCAATTCACTTGGGATGGAATCTCTCCCCTCAAAAAACATACGTGGTACTTTTGAAGAGGTTATTATACAGTTTGGGGCACAAAATGCTTTCTAATAACCTAAGATCACAGAAGTGCTTCACAAACTAATGGTACCAGAGTTACCAACTGAACATAAGAGATAAAGACTTCAAACCTCAAACTGCTAGTTTAGTGCCAGCACAGTCCAGCAATTTTGCACCACTGCCTCTTCTTCTGCAATCAGAGACTGTTCGTTCTGCTTTTCATTTTTCCATCATTGAATATATTTTGCCTGTTTTCCTGTTCCTTTCTTCATCTACATCCCCAAATAATAAAATTGTAATTATCTCTACATTTCCATTTAACTCAGCATGCATCTACTTGGCTAACCAAAGAAGGAAAAATGCCAGGAAAATTCTCCCCTTCACACCCATGAAATTTCATTTTTTTCCATAAAACAATAGTGTAAAAACATAAGCAGATCACAAAGGGCTCAAGGAAAGGGAGTAATGAGTATTATATACACAACTGAGATACACTTAATGTATTTAAATATAAAATTAAAAAATCCAAATTGCATACAAGATATTACCATTTCTCCCAAATTTTCCCATTTTATTTTAAAAATAAACACTTTGAACATTTTTTCTGCATTGACATAGCCAATTTTAGAACTTTAAATGCATATGGCAATGAAAACTGTCTCGTTAGCAGTGTTCATTTTAAGCTGGTTGGTTCTCTAGGATTCAAGGAAGAAAAAAGCCTCCATTCTCAACTCCTAAAGGCTCCCCTCCTTTTCTCACATGCTCTCCTTCCACTTCCACAAGAATGTCTGACACAGGGCTGCATTGGTGAGTATCATTCTGAGGAAATGCTCCCAGGGTCACAGAGATAATGTGTGCAACGCTCAGGCCCTGAGACAGGCCCTCACCAGTCACACAAATCACGTGCCGGAATGAACAATGATCACCAAAAACAGGGGCTTTGCCTAGGTTTGAGAGCATGGCATTCTAGATAACCTTTAACTAGTAAAACAAAATGGCTAAGTGCCAGAATTTTTAAAAATTGTTTATTAAAAAAAAAAATTGTTTCTTGACCGGAAATCTTATGATATCCCCTGTGAAGAACGGTAAGGGGTAAACATGTCGACAATGAAATTAAATAGCTACCACTGTACTACTCCCTGCCTCCTACACTGTGTGGGCCTTCAGCCATAGCGCATCACTTCTGAGTGCTCCAAGGCTGCTCCTTTAAAACCAATGGTACTTGGTATATTTTTGTGTTCAAACCATTACAATTATCTGTGGAGTTCCAGAAACTTGGTCTCTACCTTGCCTAGGTTTTACAGTGATACAAGGAAACTGGGAATACCCCAAATCCATGATATTCAAATATCCAATACTGCCAACTTCAACTTTTGATGTGCTTAATACCTGGAAGAATACGAAAATGATAGCAAATATTCATTCAACACCTTCAGGTAACTTTTAGAACTGCCACTAAATCGAGCTTGCATAATCTGCTTAGTGTCTGAATTATGAGTTAACTTAGTAACTATGAGTCACACAAAAATAAAAGTCCCAGAGTGTTGCACACCAAATATATGTATATATATATGTATATATATATGTATATATACATATGAAATGCTGAATTTGATTAGGAAACTCTAAAAATGCCTGTAAGTGTGTACATTCTGGGCTATACTGCTTATAAGCACTAAATTAGTTGGAAACACGTTCCTAGGCTTCACAAAGTTACCACCATAAACTTCGGGACTACATTTTCTTAGCATCATCTAAGAGTGAATTTCCTGTGTATTTCTACATACATACAGGATCACAAACAGATGAACAGATGATATGAACTACTCTTAGACATTACTCCTTTCAGACCAGACTGTATTTAAAAAATAATATATGGTAAACTAGAGTAAATTACAGGTTGGAATAGGTTCTAGATACAAAATTTGTCCTATTTAAATGTAAGGGAAAAATCAGTATTATTTCCCCTTTCAGATCACTAGTGTTAAATATTTTTTATTGAAACGAAGTCACACCTAACTTTCCTAGGTGGGGGCAAGTTCATAGGTAATAAACTAACACAGTCAAACTTATCGTCTTTTAGAGGAAGAGAAACTGAAGAAAGAAGACTGGTAGCCTAGGATCACAACCCAAAGTGTAAAAATTAGTTTCTTTCCACATGCCAACATTCTTTGCCACTTTCAGCTTTGCTCTCCTGAAGCAGAGCAAAAACAATTTTTGCTTTAAATTGAAGCATCTAATTGCTCTCTGGGAATGGGCACCTTATGTAGAAACAAAAGATAGGAAGAAACCACTCTCATAACCTGGTAGGACACTTCGCTCAGTAGTTTTGCGGCCAATGACTAACCGAATCATGAACACCTGAGAATAATGAAACTGCCTCAGACCAGGAAACACAGATGCTGTCCTGTAAGACAGGGGCCCTGTCTCTTTCCTAATTCTCCTAGAGCAGGGATACCTGACTATCAGGCATAAAAAGAAGAGACAAAGAAAGGGTTGCTCCTCTCTCTGCCACTTCTACTTTGTGTATAACATGCATCCACTTTAGCACAAAGAAGATAAATCAATTCAATGGCTCTTATAATTATCTTGACTGTGGACTCAATTGGTCTAGAAACCACAGCACATCCATCAGACATGGGAATGGCAAGGTGGCAGCCACTTTCAGATTTAGCAACTCAATTTCCTGTCCTTCCAGCACAACTGAACTGATACATGACTGCAGCAGCTGTTAAAACTGGCTATTCCCCTTGGGGTTATCTAATACTCTTCACTTCCGTTTTTCCAGGGACAACAGCATGTGTGAATGTGCATGTAATAGCAGGTGTGCAGGTTAGAGAGACGAAAGTTCTCAAGGACTGGCGATAAATGGCCCACCTAGATTTGAGCACCTTAACTCTATTTCCTTACAAATATATATTGGTGTAAGAACAGATGCTGCAATGGTAGGCTCAAAAGTGAAATGGGGGCTTCCCTGGTGGCACAGTGGTTAAGAATCCGCCTGCCAACGCAGGGGACACGGGTTCGAGCCCTGGTGGGGGAAGATCCCACATGCCGCGGAGCAACTAAGCCCGTGCGCCGCAACTGCTGAGCCTGCGCTCTAGAGCCTGTGAGCCACAACTACTGAAGACCACGCGCCTAGAGCCCGAGCTCTGCAACAAGAGAAGCCACCGCAATGAGAAGCCCGCGCACCGCAGCGAAGAGTGGCCCCCGCTCGCCGCAACTAGAGAAAGCCGCGCGCAGCAACAAACACCCAACACAGCCAAAAAAAGAAATAATAATAAAAAAATTAAAAAGTGAAATGGTGTCTTTAATTTTTAAAAATACAACAACATGTTGGGCTTCCCTGGTGGCGCAGTGGTTGAGAGTCCGCCTGCCGATGCAGGGGACACGGGTTCGTGCCCCGGTCCAGGAAGATCCTACATGCCGCGGAGCGGCTGGGCCCGTGAGCCATTGCTGCTGAGCCTGCGCGTCCGGAGCCTGTGCTCCGCAGCCTGTGCTCCGCAGTGGGAGAGGCCACAACACTGAGAGGCCCGCGTACCGCAAAAAAAAAAAACAAAAAAAACCCACAACAACATGCACACAAAGTAGTTTTAATCTCTCAAATTAATTACAATGAGAAACAATGCACTTTTTCCAATATATTATCGTTTAAAAAACATATTCTGATTCCTTTGGCATTCAACCCTATTTAAAATCAAGCTACAGCCCACACAAGAAAATCAGAATCATTATTTTAAAAGCACAATCACATTTTGGACCCAAACTATTGTATCTCAGGTTCTTTTTCAACCCCACTTCAGAGGCTTGCCTCTGAACCACTTTGGTTATTTTACAAAATCAAATCCCACCAAATATGGATGGCATTTTCACTCTTTTAATTCCATCCAAAGTAATTTTCTACAAGCCTGAGGCAATTACAAAGGAAAACCTCTGTCCTATTAACCCATACTCTCTTTTATAAAGTGATTATTTATATTATCTCTAAAGTTCTGCTTTCAATGGAGGAGGGCATTCAATATGAAGGGAACAAGAATACCTAAAGGAAATGAAAATGAGGCATTCAGAGGTCATTCTTTTTTTTTTTTTAAAGAAGATGTTGGGGGTAGGAGTTTAT
Organism: Globicephala melas; assembly: GCF_963455315.2. NCBI lineage: Eukaryota > Metazoa > Chordata > Mammalia > Artiodactyla > Delphinidae > Globicephala > Globicephala melas. The sequence continues at coordinate 66,662,768 of NC_083320.1, read as the reverse complement.
TAATTTATTTATTTTTGCTGTGTTGCGTCTTCGTTTCTGTGCGAGGGCTTTCTCTAGTTGTGGCAAGCAGAGGCCACTCTTCATCGCGGTGCGCGGGCCTCTCACTATGGCAGCCTCTCTTGTTGCGGAGCACAGGCTCCAGACGCGCAGGCTCAGTAGTTGTGGCTCACGGGCCTAGTTGCTCTGCGGCATGTGGGATCCTCCCAGACCAGGGCTCAAACCCGTGTCCCCTGCATTAGCAGACAGATTCTCAACCACTGCGCCACCAGGGAAGCCCCAGAGGTCATTCTTCTTCCTGCTCACCTAGCACCTCCATCCTCACTACCTCACAACCACAAACCTGAAAGTTCTGATGGGGCTACATTTTTTTCCTAGAGAGTAGAGGTTAAGAAAACAACTCAGTTCTGTAGTGTACTGTGCTTCCCACCAAATTCCTGAAGGCCTGCCTCTGAACTGTAAGCCTGAGCTGAGCTATACAGCATGAAAAGGCACAGATATAATCAGGATATTGCCCAATACAGGGCACCACACATACAGGAAACCCAAATATCTTCATTTATTCCCTATGAAACTTGGAAATCATGAACTTTGTAAAGATGTATAACTTTTTAAAATATGGTAAAAGTTACAAATAAGCTTTCTATGAGTTGAGCTTAAACTACTTCTCTTCCCATTGCATTCTTTGCTGTTGTAATGAGATGACCATCTCAATTAAAGCACTTTCTTTGTCAAACTACTCCACAATTCAACTACGCAGGTTTTTTTAATGTACAAAGTCAATAAATAGTTTTAACTTACTTAAATTTATAAACAGCAATGTGAACTTAAAGTATACGGGGGACAAAAACAAGCTCACTCTAGCATTTTTCTAAAGACTAGTCAGTCTTTGAGAGTCTTTTCTAAGGGATTCATTCCTCAGATATGAAGTTTGTATGCAAAACTGAAGACATTTGGCCCTTTATAAATAGTCATGGGAAACTTCTTTCTCCCATACTTTTAGTTTGTTTTTACTGTAACAGATGGGAAAAAAATTTAGCAAAGTCATAAAAAAAAGGTCTTCTAATAACTGTCACCCTAATGTTAGAGCACTAAAAGCTTAAGGATATGAAATATCTTTAAGAGCAACAACAAAAACTCTTGCTGAAAATTATAAAGACAGTTTGCTTAACTCATAAAATAGGTATAGGCTGAAAAAAACTAGATATAAATTCCTTCTACCTTTGGTCCAGCTTCTCCTAGGCACATTTAGTTCTAAACACCTTAATCATATAATGACCAAATGACCAAAAATGACCTCAGTCATTTTTCATGAAAGTGTCTCCAGCAGAAGTTTAGAACTTCTCTTTAAAATATATTCTGGGGGCTTCCCTGGTGGCACATTGGTTGAGAGTCTGCCTGCCGATGCAGGGGACACGGGTTTGTGCCCCGGTCTGGGAAGATCCCACATACCGCGGAGCGGCTGGGCCCGTGAGCCATGGCCTCTGAGCCTGCGCATCTGGAGCCTGTGCTCCGCAACGGGAGAGGCCACAACAGTGAGAGGTCCGCGTACCGCAAAAAATAAATAAATAAATAAATAAAATATATTCTGATATCAAATCAATGTTAAAATTCTACACGGCTTGCCAACAAGCCAAGCCTAAGTCTTCACCTGGGGAATAAAAAACGACCACTAATCAGCATTCTGCAAAATCTCTTGCTATAAGAAATATCTTGCTTTATGCAAACAAAATATCATTTTGTTCTAATTTATATTGAAGTTCAATACTTATATGCCCCACCCCCTGCAGTAAATAGATTTTGAGTTAAATAATCACTACTTCATTTACGAATTTCCTAAGTTGGCCCATGGGATCAGCAAACTTGTATATGGACAGAGGGCAAATATTTTTAGCTTACAGGCCATAATATCTCTGCCTGGACTACTCAACTATAATATGAAAGCAGCCATAAACAATATGCAAATGAGTGGGTATGGCTGTGTGCCAATAAAACCCTTTACAAAGACAGGTAGAGGATAAGGGGTTAATATCCAGAATATGAAGAAAATTCCTAAAACTCAACAACCAAAAAAAGCAAACCCAACTGAAACATAGGGAAAGGACTTGAATGGACATTTCTCAAAAGAAGATATATAAATGGCCAATAAGCACATGATCTGATGCTCAACATCACTAATCATTAGGGAAATGCAAATCAAAACTACAATGAGATACCACCTCACACATATTAGGATGGCTGCGATCAAAAAAAATAAAATAACAAGTGTTGGCACAGATGTGGAGAAACCAGAAGCCTTGTGCACTGTTTTGGGGAATGTAAAATGGTACAGCTGCTATGGAAAACAGTATGGCAGTCCTCAAAAAAATTAAAAATAGGATGACCATATGATCCAGCAATTCTACTTCAAAAGAATTGAAAGCAGGGTCCCAAAGAGATATGTGAACATCCATGTTCCTAGCAGCATTATTCACAACAGCTAAATACAGGAAGCAACCTGTGTCCATTAACAGATAAATGGATAAGCAAAATGTGGAATGCTACTCAGCCTCAAAGAGGAAGTAAATTCTGATATATGATACAACATGGATGAACTTTGTGGATATTATAATAAATGAAATAATCCAGTCACAAAAAGACAAACACTGTTTGATTCCACTTATATGAGGTAACCAGAGTGGTCAAAAATCATACAGATCAAAAGTAGAACAGTGGATGCCAGGGGCTGGAGGGAAAGGAGAATGGGGAGTTAGTGTTCAATGAGTACAGAGTTTCAGTTACACAAGATGAAAAGAGTTCTGGAGACGGATGGTGATGACAGTTGCACAACAATGTTAATGTACTTAATACCACTGAACTATACACTTAAAAATGGTTAGCATGTTAAATTTTATGTAAATTATACCACAATTTAAAAAATTGGAGAAAAGAATAAAAGACAAACAGGTAGAGGGTCCATTTCAACCTTCTGGACATAGTTTGCTCAGCCTAAGTTTGCTGACCAATGAGCTAGGATACTGCATTTTAAGTCCTAAGGATATCCATAATATGCTTTTAAAGTTAATACCAAAGTACCACTTCTACACTAACAGCACCTTCCCTCCTTTTTCTTCCTGCATAGTTACAGATAGTTTTTTAAAATAAAGCTCTTAAGATCAGAATTTCTAGGCAATCTCCCAGTGCCTAGAAAAACGTGTTTTATATAAAATAAGGGCTCACAAGTTTTGACTAATTAATTACATAAGAGCAGTTGTCTCAGTAACATAAAGCTTGGCATTTATTATTATATAAATACAATTGGCACTTCAATAATAAGGTTAGGTGATAATGTTATTAAATTATCCTCTAACACATTCAAAGGACATTAGACTTTGAACAGAATATCTAGCACTGTCTTAATAAACAATTTCATTTTTCTTATTTGGTCAAAAATCCTACTTTTGAAATTAAGCTATAATAAATTTAATAGCTGCCTAAGAACAAAAATAAGTACAGCTATGTCATAATGTCATCTGACAAAATGGCTGTCAGTTTACTATGTTAAATTAAATCAACCTAAACACATGAAAATGTTAATTATGACTTTAAAGAAATAATTAAGTTCCTTTTAAATGCTAGGCATTGGGGATTTTTTATATGCATTTGATTTTGTAGTTTTTTTTAATACACTATAAATATAATTTTAAGAAGAATCAAGACAATGCATCTATAAAGCCTCTTTAAATAATCCATTCAGTATAATCCATGGTAGCAAACATCCTGGGTAACAGGCCTAGTGATGAAGAGCACAGGTTTGGGTATCAGACCTTGTTTCTATTATTGTTGCATCCCTTAGTGTTGTATGGCCTTGAGTGTGTTAATTAAGCTCTCTGAGCCTCAGTTCCAAAATCATAAAATGGAGTTAACATACTTCCTCAAAAAGGAGTAAAAAAAAAAAAATTTTTTTTAAACAGTACAGTAGAGCACCTAAATGGAATCTTTCAAAAGGCAAAATAAAGCTGAAAGTTAGTCTTGAGTTTCCTAAAAATGTTAAATAGCAGCCTCCATTCCATTTATGGCTTCATCTCCTTCTCAGCTGGTGATACCGACTTAATCAATGGTTCTCAGATCTGGCTGCATATGAGAATCACCTAGCAGCATTTTAAAATTCTCCATGCCCTTGTCCCCTACCAGGCCAATTAAAATTAGAATAGGTAGGAGTGTGAGAGCATGGGTATTTGTTTTAAAAGATACTCAGGTGATTATGTTAAAACCTCAGCTAAGGCATTCAACTTCTAAGTAGCCAGTAAATGTTAGCTAACAAGAACTCAGTTTATACAATCAGTACAACTTTAGAACCAATAATGTATCCAAATAAAAGCTTAAGAAAGCAGCTGCTAAATCATTTCTTAATTTTTACTATGCCTTCAATTAACTCCATAGTTACAATTCTGCAAAATTATAAAGAAATAGGCTTTTATACCTGAACCATGCCTGATAATTTGTTTCAGAATCAAAACACTAAGGTGCCTCAAAGCAAGGTCAACTACACTTTTGACATTTAAATTTCAAAGAGTTAAAAATATACATCTAGGGACTTCCCTGATGGCTCAGTGGTTAAGAATCCACCTGCCAATGCAGGGGACACGTTTGATCCCTGGTCGGGAAGACCCCACATGCCCCGGAGCAACTAAGCCCATGTGCCACAACTACTGAAGCCCGCACGCCCTAGATCCCATGCTCTGCAACGAGAAGCCACCGCAATGAGAAGCCCGTGCACCTCAATGAACAGGAGCCCCATTTCGCCGCAACTAGAGAAAGCCTGCGCGAAGCAACGAAGACCCAACGCGGCCACAAAAAAAAAAATTCTACCATTAAAAAAATATATGTGTGCGTGTGTTTTGGCAAGTAAAAACACCAGCACTAGTAGTTCTAAAGATAATGTACTCAGCTGAAATTTATCATATTGTGGTCTGGAAAAGATTAAAAGCAATTAGTGCAATGAACTCCGCAACTAACATCCTGGGTTTTCCTTCAGGTTTTGCCACTAATTTGCTCTGGGCCTTCTGTAAAAATCACTGTGTCTGTGCTTCAGATTCTCATTTGTAAAATAAGGAGTTGCACTAAATTGCTTTAAAATGACATGTTACAAGGATGTAAAACTTGGAAAATTACATACAGACGGGTTCTTTAGAGCAGTAATATCCAAGGATAAGGTCTAAAGTAGGCCTCATAGGCTATTAATGAGTCATGATTTAATTAGTTTTATAGTAAAGAATTTACTTTCCAAACCTAACATTTTATTATAACATATTGATTGGGACTGCTCCCTGCCACCTCCCAAAACCTTATATCTAGGATAATTCTTGTTTCCCACAATTAAAACCTTTTTAATGTTCTGGGGTTTTGAGAAAAAGAACAACAGTAATGTTGAATAATGAATATTCAACAAATATAATAGGCACTTGGGATATGCCAAAGGGACAAGACAGACAAGTGAAAGAAGACAAAGTAGAGAAGTAATTTTTTATGTTTATACCTTTCAGATATTGTTAACGTCTCTGAATAATGCAAAGTAAAATGATACGGGGGGGTTATTTCAGATAAGATGTTGAAGCATTTTTCCACGTCTCTCCTTAAATTTGGAGAGGGAAGAGCAAATTTCTAAAAAGTATTTTCCTCATATTTGAGAAATTAGATAAAGCAGTTTTGTACATTCTTTTGAAGCAAAGAATTTCGGTTTAACCTTTAAATCCTCAAAAGTAAAATCCAAAGCGTCTTACTATAGTTGTGCTTATCACTAGAAAGCTCTTTCCGTTTCCTTCATGTCAGAGCCATCTGTTCTCACCTATTTTACTCACAAGTATTATATGATTTCTAAACACTCAAGTGTATTCGTGTATTTTGTGTATGTGCATATGCTGGGTTCTTTTTCTTTTCTTTTCAAATAGTACCTAATCTAATCCATTTTTAAATCCACCAGTCTAATACTATCTTATTTGGGGGTACCTGAGTACATTTCAGTATTCCTGCAGCTCCATTTAGAGGTCCATGCTTTTATAATTAATATCTTCCTGCCAATGTATTTCTTTCCTCATACATCCTAATGTGATAATATATGAAAGAATATATGATAATATCTAAGTAATGAAAAAACTGGGGAAAGAATAGAAACGGAAGTCAACAGAAATATGGCTATTTGCAGAGGGGAGAAGATAACTAACTGGAACAAAATGAAAGAATTAATTCATACACTACGTGTTTCCTCTACGTAAGCATTATACTAAATATCTTTTATATTAGTCATGTTGCTTTGAGACTTTTCCATGTTTCCTCTAGACATCTGCCAATGTTCGCATGGTCTCTGATGAATAAACATGCTGTGACTTGCTTCTAAGGAAACGTGTGTCATGTTCCAGGGAAAAATGACTTCTCTACTCTCAAATCAGGAAGACTGTACAAATCTCATTCATTAGCTACAAAGTCGGTTTTTCCTTAACGTTTCTTTTCTGAAATGTTCATATTCTCTTGAGTGCATTTCTGTGCTTGGATTAACTATCAGAAAAGAAACTGAGTTGGGGGAACACTTGTAGGAAAAAGTTACACTTCACCAAAGGGTTTTCCCACTTCAGGAGCTCAACTAGCGCCCATGTTAAGCCTTCACTGTTTACCAAGACGAAGGTTATTTTCAGGTTCTTCCCATCTCTTGCAGAACTACCTGTTCTCATTACTATTTACCCAAACGCTTAGCAAGGTGATTATTAGCATATCTGGCAGGAAGACGTGCTCCATTTAATATTAACTCACCATGTGACAGCCCCTTCCACTCCAATCTCACCTAAACATGTGAGGATACGAAGAAAGTAATCGTGTGTTGGCGGTCTGACTCTGCACTAGGCTTTGGCACTAGCAATTGGCCACAGACAATCAGAGGCGCGCACCCGGCCGTGTCCCGGAACTGTCATGCGGGCTGACAGCTGGCACACGTTCCTGTCGCCCTCCACCCTCTCGCAGAAAGCCCCTTCCTTACATTCACCTTGACACTCCACCTGCTGGGCCTCATCCACCGGCCAAGAAAACTGTTTTCCCCTTCCCAGGAGCTCACTAACAGGTATCGTCCCGCCGCTCGCCCAGAGCCCCAACAAGGGGCCCTTTGTTACCATTTTTGCTCCCGGACTCCTTACCCAATTCCTGGCATTCAGCTGCCCTTGAGCAACTCAGAGCAGCCCCGGTAGGAAAGCAATCAAAAACTACCCGAGCCCCCATCCCGGGCGGCCTCCTAGGAGGCCGGGAGGAAGCAGCCTCGTCGTCCGCGTGTTCTGCAGCGGGTGAATCTGGCCGCCGGCGGGGTGGCGACCTGCCAGCCAGGTGACCGGGTGGAGGCCCGGCTGCCCTCGCCCTCGCCCTCCCCAGTGAGCGTCGGTGGAGTGGCGCTCGAGGCTTACCCTGCGGGGGTCGCCGGCGGGAGCGCCGCCGGGACGTCCTGCGCGCGCTGGGCTCGGCCGTCCATCGCCCTGCGGGGCGCTGCGCGGGCTCCGGCTCCTAGGCGACGCGTCACTGCTGGAGTGGGAGAGGCCGGCGGGTCAGGGCGGGACGCACGCTTTCCCGAGGCCTGAACGGGGCTGGCCGCGCGTCAAGAGCCCGCCCGAGCCGCCCCTAGCCCTGGACCAACCCGCCCGCCTCCCGGGTGCGCTTCCACCTGCGGGCCCGGCTCCCAGCCCGCGGGCAGCGCCGCCGGAGGGTCTACCGGCTGCTGGCAGCCGCGGCGGCTGGAGGCGGCGCTGCAGCCCCCGCCCCGTGGGGTTACTGGGTAGCCATTTGGCGCCTCTTGGGGAGGGAGCGGAGCTACCCAGGCTGGAAGGAGGAGGAGCGGGGCGAGGGGCGAGGCGCACAGGCACAGCCGCCAAGGCGGCAGCGCGATCCCGAGCTTCTCAAACAAAACGCCCTGGGAAAACTTTTCGCAAAGAAAAGTTGGGAGGGCTCCTTTCTCTTTTCCCACCCAGGGCTCCTACTTTCTTTTCAAAAGGAAACAGTGGCTGCCTGTTCTCTCCCGCGGCTTCCTCTCCCACTCTTCCCTCCCCCGGCCCGCGCGCTCGCATTCGGCTCTCAAGCCGGGACTGGGAGGAAGGGGAAAGCGGCAGCCTCTCCGCGAGCTCAGCCCAGCGCCTACCCTACCCCGCGGGCGGGTGCCGGGCGCGATGGAGCCTCTCCCCGGGCCGGCTGACTCACCCTGCCCCATTTCCCTCCCCGGAGCCCGGGAGCTCGCAGCTGTCTCCGCCGGACCTCCACCCAGAAGTGGCGACGGGGCTCGGCGGCATCGGAGCGAGACAGGCAGCGAGCCGGAGAGAGAAACGGGGCGGGGGTGGGCGAGTGGTAATTTCCTTCCCCCGGGGCTTCGGGGCTTTGGGGTCTAGCTGGGGAAGCCGAACGGAAAGGAGGCTCCCGCGCAGCGTGTTCCCATTCCCACCGCTAGGGCGTCGCTTCGGGAAGTCCGGCGCTCCCCAGCCGTACAGGTGGGGAGGAAGGGAGGGTACCTGCCCTTCGAGGAGCGGAGAGGAGGACCCGGGCTCCGCGGAAGTGCCGGGAGAAACTGGCGGAACAGGGCCTGCAGCTTGCCCTCCCTGCAGTCTGACTTTCCCCGTCCAGGGTGCTTCCCCTCCCCCAACCTGACCTCTAAGGTTGCTATTCTGCTAAAAGCACACCTGTGACACTGTGATCTTTCTAATTGGTGGCAGGTTTAAGGTTGCCCTGTCTTCAGACGTATATGTCTTTCTTTCTTTCTTTGTTTTAAGCCTGTAACAGCTGTGACCGGACAATATTATGTCTGATGACAATCTGTAAACTAGGAATCGAATGATAGGTTTTATACACCTCTTGAAAGTTTTACGGGAAGAAAGGAATCCCTTAGACAACCGTGTACTTGTTTATACATTTTAGTTCCCACGTGCATGCTCTTTACGTGATTCTTTACACCTGACAAACAGGTATATTTGCATACCTTTATGTTATTATACGTGCCAATTGTTGTAAGGTGCAAGCCATTTTTGACGGGTCTAAAAGCTTGCGTTCAGAAAAAATAACGTGAAATTAATTAAGAAATTAACTTTACGGTTTAAAAATTAAAGTATTTCAATAAACTGTAGTAGAGAGGTTAAGTGAAAGAGCGTCCTAAAAGAGGCTCTACTGTGGTATTAGCATCATGTAACACATCTGTGTTAGCCCCTTCAACCAGTTGATAGAATAATATTTGGTAGGTGGTAAAAATTAAATTGTTACTTAGGACCAATGCTTGACTAAATGCTCTTTAAGGTATATATCCATTGTAACAACCAAAAAGATTGCTGAAACGAAGTAACATACTAAATACTTAGTAATATGCCGTTTGTCTCTTATGGACAGACATCAGTATTTATTCCTTCCTGTGCATAATATATGCCTTTCAGTGTATCTCTACATATGAAAAGAAAAAACAAGTAGCTTATTTGGATTACAATATCAGAACCATATATGAAAAAGTTGCTTTTTAATATTTTACTTAATATTAATCAAATCAGTTCATTTAAATCCATCTGGATTTTAGTCTAAACACAGTTTAAACAATTTCATGAATCAGTTATGCCTCTGAATGACTAGCTTTTACAGTTGCTCACACAGACAATAATGTAAACATTGAGTAATAGTGAAACTACTTAAAGTCTGTAGCTTTCAATCACCAGATGAAGATTAAACTTTAGTTTCAGCCTTAATTTATGGCATGCTAGTAATTTTATTAACTCCATTAGTCTAATCTGACCATAAAACCCTAGCATAACATTTCATAACTGCTGAAGGCTTTTGGAGTGTTTACCCATTTTTTTCTGTCCTCTTTCTGGTTTTAGGTGTAGGGGAGGATTATACTCTCCACCCCACTGAAATTAGGTATCATGATGTAAATTTGCTTTAGTAAGTAAATGTGAGCAGACATGAAATGTTTCATTTCCTGGTAGAATCACTTAAGGGCCAGTGCTGGATTTTCTATGCTCTCTTCCCTTGCTGCTGCAATCATGGAAGTTTATATTAAGATGGAGGTGGCACAGGACTGAAGGATCCTGGCATGCTGTACAATCCTGAGCACAGCTGTCCTGGAGAGCCCAGAACCTGCAACAGAATCTGCATAAAGCAAGAAATAAACTTGTGTTGGGGTAAGCTTCTAAAATATTGCAGTGATTTGTTGTCCAGCATTACTTAGCCTACCTTAGATATAATTATATTTGACAACTTTCAGAATCTCTAATAGGCTAGGCTTGATGTTCTCATACGGAAGACACTAAACTATCCCCCCTGTAGTCTGCTGGTTACATAGTTCATTAGCAAAGTTAATGTAATCAAAGTTGCTATAAATCTTTGTACGTGATAGTGGAAAACTATCCCCCCCCGACATCCGTCCTTCCCTCTCCTTGTGATGACCTATTGCAAAATTGTCCAAGTTTCCAAGATGCTGCTCAATTTCTCTCTATTCGGAAATCTCCCTTGCCCACTCCATCAAATCATTTTTAATTCATGTGCTTAAGTGTTATATCCTCTGGAAGACTTTCTGGACTGCACATGGAGAATTAGCCCTTCCCTTTCTTAGCCCCCTTTAGATTCTGCCAGGTGGGACCAGGCCCCATGACACTTTGTTTCAGTTACTCATTTACACAAGCAAAGAGTTGGAGTGCTTAAGGGGCCACATTTTATCCTTTGTGTCCTGCAAGGACAGCACAGAATACAGGAAGCTCTCCGCATATATATGTGGAATGAATTACGGAGTAAGGGAATCCTTAAGGATTCCACTCCTAGGGTACTTGTAAGAGGTGAGTGGGACCTCAAGTCGCAGAAAGACTTTTCAATTCAGAGGGACCAGTAGACCATTGTAAACAGAACAGATAAAAGTTGAGTTTGTTCTAGTAGGGAGAGAAGACTTATTTTCCACAAGGTAACCTGATGGAGTTAGTTTCAAAATCACTACTGTCTATAAAGTAAAAATATAAATTACACTTTTCATGGCTCTGTTTGGATTTATAATTGTATTATCAAGTTATACCTTTTATTTTTATAATCAAACATTCTAGAGATTAAAAGTACAGAAATAGTGCTTTCTGGTCAATTTCAATGAGCTTTAAACTCATCAGATTTTATACTTTGAAACTTGGACAATCATTGAACTTTTTTTCATAACAGACTTTTCAAGTAGATTATATATTTATGAATTAAATTTTATTTCAATAAAGGGAATATTTATTGAATGTCTGCAATACGAAGCATTGTGCTAGGGAAACAAAAGATGGCAAAGATATTGCCTCTGCCCTGGAGGGGCTCACAGACCACTGGGATCATCAGTAATATTTCTGTGGCACTCAACCAAATGAAAGTTAAAGGAAACTGGTCAATAACCTGTAGGAGTCTCTACTTCTCTCCCAAAGGATAAAGTTAAATGTATTTTCAGTCCTACTTATCAAAAGAAGAAATGCCTGAGTTTAATATGCTATGTCTCTTATAAATGGCACTGTATTTCTATATCATCATATACATTTCTAGGCAAAGACTCTCTTATTAACATGCATACTTTCCAGGATAAAGGTAAGGCCTGGAGAAACGTGCACAGGCATGCAGATGTGTAAAATATTTAGTACAATGGGCGTGCAGGAGGGCCAAGTTTTCAGTGCCCATCCAAGTTCTAAGCTGCAGATTCAGATATGTCAGCACCAAGTTGTCTAAAACCCACTTTCTCCTTCCCTCTTTTTTTTTTTTTTTTGCGGTACGCGGGCCTCTCACTGTTGTGGCCTCTCCCGTTGCAGAGCACAGGCTCCGGACGTGCAGGCTAAGCGGCCATGGCTCACGGGCCCAGCCACTCCGCGGCATGTGGGATCTTCCCAGACCGGGCCACGAACCCGTGTCCCCTGCATCGGCAGGCGGGCTCTCAACCACTGCGCCAGCAGGGAAGCCCTCCTTCCCTCTTTAAGATGTCCTTTTGTCAAAGTGAATTTCTATTACTAGATTATGTAATCTGTTACTGGTTGGCAGTAAATTTCTTACTCATTGGAAGAGGATAAGCCTTTTTATGTCATTAAAGTATCAGTGCCGTTAAAAATACCCTCGTGATTTAAAATTTAAACACCATTCAAATAATGGATATTTCCTCTCTTTAAAAAAAAAGGCTAAGGAGGAAAAATCAATTCAAATATGTATCTATTTGACATAATACAATTAACAAACTCTTGGTGTTTAGCATTTTAATATTGTCCATTAAATTATAACTGTAACTGGGAACTACGTCTCTCCTTTTATAAGTCTTGAGCTTGGTAAACTTAATTGCTTGTCAGTTTCCATGTATCAAAATGTACAATTTTGAGCCAGGCAGCCACTGACTCTGGCTTTCCAGGCATAAAATCTAACAAGTCTCAGCACATTTCCTTCTGGCAAGGCTTGCCACCCCCTCGCCTGCCTTTTCTCTTGGGAGGCTGAGCATGTGTGTGATTAACTAAGTACCACAGTGGTTAAGAGCTCAGCCTCTGGAGCCAGGCAGATTTGAGTTCACATCCCTGGCTTGGCTACTTAGTATCTGGGTGACATGAGGAGAGTTTCTGTTCCTGGTAAAGAAAAAAACACCAGTGCAGATAAAATCAGTGTCCAGGGAGGGTAATGGAGATCCTTTTCTTAAGAATGTTACAAACGGGAGCCACCTGTGTCTTGGTTAAGGCTCCGTTTATGAAGCAGAATTCTTCCTGCTCCAAGCTGAGAGTTCTGGCTTTTTGTGCTTTTGATGATCTTGATCACGTGACTCAACTAGGGCATCTTCAATTTCCTTATCACTATAACGAGTCTATAAATATTCCATGGTCTTTGAGCTCTTTTTGTCTTTATGCTGAGTAATCAAGTTCACTGTGTCAAAAACTATTGAATTTTTATATGTGGATGATTAATAACAAGACTTCGCATTGTAACACCTGAAAAACGCTTTCCCTTACTGACTCTACCTTGAGCCTTTCAGGAGCTTGCAGAGTCAGTCCTATCCCTACTTTACAGTTCTGAGAACTGAAGCAAGTGACTTGCCCGAAGCTGCAATACTAGTGAAGTAGCAAAACTAGGATCAAAAATTACTTCTTCTGGTTTCTATTTTTAAATTTTTTAGTGACACTAAAGCTACCTTGCTGCAAGGATAGCACTTAAAAAAAAAATGTTATACCACAGCAAATTAATGTTATTATGTAAACAACATGTTGAACATCTTTTCCCATCTCTGAACTCTAGGTCAGCTTTGAAGGTACTGGCTACCTAAACCTGCCTTGTCCCAAAGGACCCATTTTAGTCTGGGGAGACTTTGAGGTTGTGGATGTTTCCAGTTTCATCCAAGGAATATGAAGGTCTGGGACGAAAACACAAAAATTCAAGGATGATCAGAAATTCAGATGCATTCTGGAGTGAGCTACGCTTGACCAAACAAAGAACAAAGTTGCTATAAAATCTAGTTATTAATAATCCATGTTCTCCTGTCGGATCACAGAACCACTCAAGACACTCTGAAAACTGTACAAAACGGGAGTAAGTTGAAATAGATCCCTCCGTGTTCTTATCAAAAGCCATCCTGTGAAAGATTTTCAGATAAATTAATTATACTATGTATTTTCCTCCACTTACAAGAAAAAAAAATCTATCTGGGAACATGAAAGGCAGCCAGACAAGGAAAATAAATCACAAAATGTATATTTAGGATACTGATATTATGATAGAAAACACTCACTACCAAAGTCCATCTCGTGTATAGAGATTATCACACATATCAGGTATGTTTTTTTAAATTTCTTTGAACATTAATTATTGGCTATTTTAGCTATTTCACCCTGGTGACTGAAATAGAAGTGGAAAGATGATAGGAAAGCAGAAAAGGATGGAGTTATAAACTGTATGTATGTGAGTGTGTCAACTTTGAGTCTTTTTTTTAAGCTTATTTAGTAAATGGAAAAAATACCTATTTCATTAACAGACTTAGCAGAATGTCTAGCATATAGAGGGCACGCAGAAGCAGCTCTAGCCATACTAGTCTAAGTCTGCAATTTAAAAAGGTACTAGAAGGAGCTTTGCAAATCACTGTTGACTGAAATAAAAAATTTTCTCCTGGGCTTATAGTATTATCAGACATCACAAGACAAGTAGGTAGAAGATAAGACTACTTGAATAAAGTGATTTTCTTATTCGGTATGTTTTTATATGATGACATATTTACAGGGATAATAATATATATTTTCTAGATCTTTACAATTTTTTGTTGTAATAAATAAAGTGGATGACTTTGGTCAGAAAGGAACAAATATTCTCATACAGAGATCTAGGAATGTTCTAAGTAAAAAAAGAGTTATTTTTGGAATGAAAAAACGTAAAAGTGGGTTAAGATATTCTTTCTGAGGATGCTAATGTACAAATCACTTTTAACATCTTAATTCTCTGATACATAGGAACTATTTATTATAATCAGTGGCCTTTTCTTTGGAATATTACTAAAACATAGTTTTACATCTGGCAAATGTAAGTCTACTTTTCTCTATATATATTTTGATTTAAATTAAGTGTTGCCTCAATAGCTCTGGGCATGATTCTTACGCATGTTATAAATTTTGCAATCTGTTAATGCATAGAATAAGATGAGCTATTGCTAACACTACTATTTCAACACCTAAGAGCTTCCTTCCAATTCTTTCTGAAATATCTCACCTTTTTTTTTTTTCCCTAACGTTAGAGGAGGTTAAGGAATTTACAAGTTGGTAGAACATGGTAATGGTAGTTTTGGAATACGATCCTTCCATTTAAACTTTAAAGTCAAGTCAATTCAGTGAAGCTAGTAATTTTATAATTATCATAGTTTTATTAGTGGGAGTTCATAATCCCATATCTGAAGAAAAATTTAGAAAATAATTTTGTAATTTTTAGCTTGTCCGTCAGTAAGATGGTGATAAATTAGTATGATATTCTATGTTACAAGGTTTGAATTATGAATAAATATTTTTTAAAAGTCTAACTGTAATAGATAGGGATCATGCAATGTTAAATCTGAGAAAGACTTTAGAGATTGTCCACTCAAGCCACCCATTACATTTATTAGAAAACTGAGACATAAATAGGGCTGTCAGATTTTGCAGGATGCCCAGTTAAATTTGAATTTCAGATAAACAATAGATAATTTTTGGCATAAGTATGTCCTATGCAATATTTAATTATACTAAATAATTATTTGTTGTCCATTTGAAATTCCAATTTAACTGGGTATCCTGTGTTTTATCCAGCAACCGTACCCACAGAAGTGTCATAATTCTTTTCTTTTTTTTCTTTTTTTTGGCCATGCCACACAGCATTCAGGATCTTAGTTCCCTGACCAGGGATTAAACCTGTGCCCCGTGCAGTGGAGTCCTAACCACTGGACCACCAGGGAATTCTATAATTCTTTTCAAAGGGTATACAGTTAACTATACACTGATGAAGGATTAGAATCTGAACAATTAAGGGGTTTACAGAAAACTCTTACAAAGGATTAAGTTCTATAGTAGAATGTTTTAGAAAAGCAAAATAACCTTATGTCATAACCATAATTTTATAGGAAACTGAAAACAATCGAATCATTTAAAATGGAAACCTTCTAATCTATTGACTCTATCAAGTTCTAAATTGCTTTATTCTCTTAGAATTTGAAAAGTGCTTACATTTAAAAATCAGAGTTTCTTTTTTTTAATTTTCCCTAAGACAAGAGTAGCTCAACTGGTCCTCACTGTTAACCAGAACTGAATACCACTTATTCCTCTAAGCATGCTTTCTGAATTTGTCTAGTCAATGATTAAAGTAAATTTTAAGTGTCATGAAAGTTATGAAAAACTAAGAATTAGAATAATTTAGTATCTTATAGCTCTAGTCTGATCTAAACTTGACGTTTTAGATTGTTATCCCTTATTTTATAATATATTTTTATCATCACAAGCTACCTTTATTCATTTTTGCGGGTAATTTATAACAAATCCAAGACTTAAATAGCACTGACATGCTGTATATTAACCAGCGTCAGCTACAGAGAGGTAGACAGGAGTGTCGCATGGGGGCTTCCTGGAAACTGAGGCAGGACTCTTGAGTTGCCTTATGTAGTGAGGGCATGTGCCCCAAAGTTCTTACTTAGGCTTCTCCATTTCTCCTTGAGTAAATTTATCCTTTTCATATAGATCTCTAATCATCTCACATAAGTTTTCAAAATTATCAACATAAAGTTGATAATATCCTATTTGTTTAGTCTTGAAAAAAACTGTAGTTAAGTTGCATTTTTTTCATTCCAGATGTGTTTATTTGTCTTCCCTCTTTTATTCTTGTTAATCTTGACAGAGGTATGTCAGTTTTATAAGACTTCTAAAATAATCAACTTTTGGCTTTGTTGATCCCCATTGCATATTTACTTCCAATTTTTTTTTTCCAAAATTTTTAAATGTAATGCATGGCTCTGTGAAGTGGTTCCTGGGAAAAGGTCAAATTGGGGTTAGAAGTCACTTTATCAGGCATGTTATAGAGATGATACCTGCCCTGAGTGGGAAGTTGGACCAATGTTTTAGATACCCTCCAAATGTAAGAATCTTTGTTTTTGAGAGCTGTGTTATTTAGCAAGAGTAGCAGTTGTAGCTAACTCCAAATTATAATTCTTTTAAATAAAAGTATTCCTTAGAAATATGAAATAAGAAAACATGGTAAAAAAAAATAAAAGATTTTATAGAGAACAAACTAGTGGTTACTGGTGGGGAGAGGGGGGAGGGGCAGGGGCAATATAAGAGTAGGGGAGTAAGAGGTAAAAACTATTATGTATAAAATAAGCTACAAGAATATATTGTAGAACATGGGGAATATAGCCAGTATTTTATAATAACTCTAAATGGAGTACAATCTTTAAAAATTGTGAATCACTATATTGTACACCTGTAATTACATAATATTGTACAGCAACTATACTTAAAAAAATAATAAATAAAAATAACAGGTCCTAAAATTCTACAAAAGATTTTATTAAGAATGCACACTACAACACATGGTACTTTTTAGCAAGCCATAAAGAAAGAAAATCTCGTGCTAATATTATAATAATAATACATTTGATATTTGTTATACTTATTTATAAGGTGGTAAAGAGCTCTATATATTTTAAAGATATAATTAATTCTTGCAACGTGCTTATAAGGCAAAGAGAAGGCATAATTATTCTTGTTTTAAAGATGAAAAAATGCAGCTCAAGTTTATTGTAGGATTACCTTGCGGCCACAGAAATTAGTGGAAGAGTAGTGCTTGAGTCTCCACATTTCAGTAACGAACACAGAACATTAATGTATCTTAATACCAGGAACTATTTTTAAATTACTTGTGGAATATAACATTCTTTTCAGTTATTTTAACATTAGATTAAGGTTATTGTAATTAATAATAATAATATTAGAATCATTGTAAAAATGATAAAATAGAGTAAAAAATGGATTGGAATGTCTTTCAAATTTCTTTTATAAAAGTGATCAGTCATCGGACTCCCCTGGTGGAGCAGTGGTTAAGAATCCGCCTGCTGGGCTTCCCTGGTGGCGCAGTGGTTGAGAGTCCGCCTGCCGATGCAGGCGACACGGGTTCGTGGCCCAGTCTGGGAAGATCCCGCATGCCGCGGAGCAGCTGGGCCCGTGAGCCATGGCCGCTGAGCCTGCGCGTCCAGAGCCTGTGCTCCGCAATGGGAGAGACCACAATAGTGAGAGGCCCGCGTAACGCAAAAAAAAAAAAAAATTGAATCCGCCTGCCAATGCAGGGCACACAGGTCCGCTCCCTGGTCCGGGAAGATCCCACATGCCAGCCCATGAGCCACAACTACTGAGCCTGTGCTCTACAGCCTGCAAGCCACAACTACTGAGCCCTCGTACCACAACTACTGAAGCCCGTGTGCCCAAAGCCAGTGCTCTGCAACAAGAGAAGCCACTGCAATGAGAAGCATATGCACCGCAACAAAGAGTAGCCCCTGCTCGCTGCAGCTAGAGAAAGTCCGCGCACAGCAATGAAGACCCAACGCAGCCAAAAATAAATAAATACATAAATTTATTTTTTAAAAACAAGTAATCAGTCATACCAGGATGGCATTATCCAAAAGTACTATTTTATAATAAAAGTATAATATACAGATAGAGTGTTTTAAACCTTAAAATAGATCTCAAAATCAACTAGATATTTTCAAATCCTTGAAGAAAGGATTCTTCTTTAGAAAAGAATTCATCAAAATGCTGTTCACTTTTGTCATATAGTCTACATAAGTAGATAGCACATTTAGATGAACAATATTTTTCTATAATTATTTTAACTCGTTTACTAAAGCTATCTTTATCGGGTAAAAGCTCCTAGGAGATGATATTAAGTATATAGTACTTCTGGGGGATTTGGTTACTAAATGTGGATAGATTGAGAAGCTGTTAAAACAACAGCTGTATAGTGAATGGGAATATTTGCAGAGTCTGGTAATTATTTTTTTGTTATTTATAATATATACTTATTTAGTATTATAAATTTTGTTTAATTTATACATTTCATGTTATTTATACCTTTAAGTATTATAGTAGTAGTATACATTTACTATTTAGCATTATACATTTACTGTTTACTTACATTTATTTATACTTATTTATTTACATTTACTATTTAGGTATTTAATAAAACTATATTAATGAAAATTAATATCCAGACCTAAACAAAATATACTATGTGGTATTTGATAAAAGCCTACTATAGTGATTTACATCAATAAATAATATCAAGATTCACATATAATCTTGACAAAAATCCTAAAGGATTTCCTTTAGTCTTATCCCCATTTTGACTCTCCAAGAGGTTAAGATTCCATGCCCAAACTCCCAGTTTAAGGGGCAGAGCCAATATTTAAATATAAATTCAAAATGTTTAATTTATCATTGGCTGCTAATTATGTTAATAAAATCCTGCTCAAAGCAGAGGTTAAAGAAGTATATAGATAAAGCAAAATTATGGAGTTCAGTAATTGTGACATTTCTAGGATCTGATCTTTATTAATGGCAGAGAATTTTTTACTGGCTGAGCTGCATAATCATTTGTTTTACATGTTACAAATATTGATTCCTAGCCTTCTGATCCTCTCCCACCCTGCCCTTCCAGCCCAACTATAAAATATACCTCAAAATATGAGAACCTTTGAGGTGAGCCAGTAATAAAAAAGAAAAAAAAAAAAACACCTTTTGTTGCCCTTCATTTGTCTCTACTGAGACAAGAATCAGGGGGTATATTGAGTACTTGTGAGATTCCTGACTATACATAGAAATTCTTAAGGATGTCAGTATCCCCAGTGCTTAGCCCAGAGTTTGGTGTGCATCAGGTCCATCATACATTTACTGAATTGATAAAGTGAAAAAATAATAATAATAAAACCAGGTTCCTGCCTTCTAGCAGCTTGCTCCCTTTCCTGGGTGTGGATACACATATACACATGAAGCCACAGCAGTACACAAATATATCCCTGTATGCAAACAGGTGACTCAGAAAGCAAGTGCTTCAGAAGTTCTGAGTTGGAAGAAACCTGTGGAAGGCTTTGTTAAAGACAGAAACTGGATAGATGTAAATTTGGATAGATAAAATATAGATGCAAAAGTATTCCTCACTGTGGAAGCAGCTTGGCCTCATGTGTGGCAACTGGAATAAACTCCCAATTTGAGGGACTTCCCTGGCGGTCCAGCAGTTAAGACTCCGTGCTTCTAATGCAGGTGGGTGCGGGTTCGATGCCTGGTCGGGGAAATAAGATCCCACATGCCGCGCGGAGTGGCAAAAAAAACACCTCTCAATTTGAGAGACAATATGGACCCCATCTAGAAGGGCATTTGCTGTTAGAAAACTAAAGAACAGAGAACAGAGTGTTGTCAAAACTAAGAACTTTCAATTCAATGGTAGGTTGTGTATATCACATAAAAGGCCAACTTCCTTTGATAAGTGATAATTTTAAAAATGTGTAACTGAGTGAATATTCAGGAGACAGTCTGAAGAGTTTTATACATAACCAAGAGAGGACAAAGGGAAATTGCTGGCTTCCCAAAGAAGGCTTTTGGGGAGAGAGTAAAATGATGTTGTCCTTTTTATCTGTGTCCACTAATGTTTAGAAGTGGTGAGACAAAATTCAAAATTTTGTCATTTCTAATGAGTTTTCATTGCTATGAAAGTCTTGGTTGAAATGAAAAGAAAGTACTCTTTTTTTTTTTTTTTTTTTTTTGCAGTACGCGGGGCTCTAGCTGTTGTGGCCTCTCCCGTTGCGGAGCACAGGCTCCGGACGCACAGGCTCAGCGGCCATGGCTCACAGGCCCAGCCGCTCTGCGGCATGTGGGAACTTCGCGGACCGGGGCACGAACCCGTGTCCCCTGCATCGGTAGGCGGACTCTCAACCAATGTGCCACCAGGGAAGCCCAGAAAGTACTTTTTAAAGTGCCTTAAAATAGAAATTGATGTGCTCCATAGTGTTTTTGAACCTCACACTCTCTGCGTCTTTCCTCATCTCAATGTCTCTGCGAGTGATAACATTTGCCGTTTTATTTCTCATCTCTGGATCGCCATTGACCGCTACCTAAGCGAATTACTCCATAAGATGACCCTCAGAAGGCACAAATTCACATTTTCTTTACCACAAGATATTAAAAACTAGCCATGTAGACTCTGCAAAGATTTTCTCTCTTGAAATTGAAATGAACTTGAGGTTAAGACAGGCATCAGCCTGCCTATATTAGTTTCTGACTCAGGTTATACAATGATTCCCAGGGGGAAAAGTTTAAGGAAAGAAAGCAAACCCATTTTCACAAAAATCTTTACTTCGTGGCTAGCACTGTCTTATATTTGAAAACCTGGAAAAAATAATGGAGAATTTTCACTTAAGACATTTCTATTTAACTAATTTTGTAAGTCACAGCTGTGATTCTATTAAAGAACACAGACTTGTCCTCCTTGGCCAGCTCTGTGCTCAAGAATTGTGGCTGCCCTCAGAGAACTCTGGTTCGGCACTTGAAAGAGTTGCTTGTAGAAACACACAGCTCTGATGCAACCCTGAACAATACGAATGCATAATGAATTGTAATAGATAGTGCCAGCCAGCACTGGGGAGGACAGAACTCTAAAAAGATTATTTAAATCTTCCAAGTTGGCTTCTTTGCAGTCACTTTTTAATCAGTCTTTTGGATTTCTTCAAACAAACAATCTCAAGTAGTGTATCTTCTACAGAGACGCCAAGAAAACAATAGCAACTAATTACCATATATTTGACTTTCCAGATTCCAGACACTGTATTAAGCACTTAGTAGACATTATTTAAGAGTCTTAAAAACACAGTGTGGTTAATATTATTACCTTCTTTTTACTGATGAGAAAATTCATAATTATCATTGCAAAAAAGCACTTCACAATATTATAGTATAATAAGGACGAGCCCCTAGTATCTTTTTCACAAATGTAATGTGGGTAGCACAGCACTATAATAGGCTCTTATGAGATGATGCTATTGATTTTCTATATAAATAGTAATATTGACTCAGAGCATTTCACATCCAAGAGAAGAAGGCCATGGCCCATGACAGACAAATAAAGGACAGGTCCTTCAGTAGTCTTTTTCATCTCTGTCTCACACTCATTCAAATGTATTTTTATCAAATATCCATGATTGCCTTTACATAAGATATTTAAATAAAGGAAGCATTTTCAAAAAAAATGGAAATGAATGACATTTGTTCTTTTCCACCTTCTTTTTAAATTAAATATGTAATTGAACTTTTATTGTGTAATTCTGGGCTTAGAGCCCTCAGGTAAATTTCTAGCTGTCTAATTTTTACTGGACATACCCCACACTTTTACCATAGGGTAAGTTTAAAGATTGTCAAAGAAAAATATCTGAGAGGTCTTATTTGCATTGATTTATTACTCAAACTGTTGATCTTTATTAGAGAAAGGCCTAGTCTTTTTAAACTACCATGTAAGATAGGGGTTTATTGGACTTCTATTACCAAGATTTGTCTCTTTCATTCACTGGTCTCAATACTGGACCCATACAATTATAGGAAATTATGTCCTTTTATTTTGTAGTTATATTCATAGATTTCTCCCTAACACAAACAAAAAGCC
Organism: Globicephala melas; assembly: GCF_963455315.2. Taxonomy (NCBI): domain Eukaryota; kingdom Metazoa; phylum Chordata; class Mammalia; order Artiodactyla; family Delphinidae; genus Globicephala; species Globicephala melas. The sequence continues at coordinate 66,640,616 of NC_083320.1, read as the reverse complement.
ATGTAGATACCTTCTTTTTTAGTTGTAAGTTTTATTTTTCTTTTAATTGTTATTTTCATTAACGAAATGAGTAATATTAATCATTCTTCTCATTAAAAAAAGTAACATTCACTCAAGAAAAAAAATGCATAAATGACTATACTTGTACAATCATTTCATAAACATATGAGACAGGAGTTTTCCTTCTTTGAGAGATTATAATAACTTTTCTCTACGTTATACTGCAGCACATGAGGTATTTATCTACTATCTACTTTAGAGAACAAAGTTGTATAACTATTGTTTTATATTTACTGTTGTATACTTAGTAAATGAGCAAAAGTGTCTAGCTCCCAAGATTAGTCATAAAACTAAGAATAAAATTAAGTTAGTGATAAATTCAGGTAGACGCTTCTGACTAAAGTTTAATACCCTGTACTTCTGCCAACTGCAATATTTCCCTCCACCAAAAGATTCTTGCTGGATGCAGGGTACACGTTAAAATGGATCACAGTCATGCCACTGCTGATTTGTACCTGCCAATTTATGATTACTGGTATTTAACGTAATTATGAATAATCATGATTCAGAATATGAAAAGTCACGCAAGGAAAATAGGCCAATTGTGATATGTATCATACGTAACCAAGACAACCAGTCTTGTTTGCCTTCTGGTTATAAAAATGTTTACTCCATAAATGACTCTCATACAACCAAAAGCTAACCCTTGGATAACTTTAACTGTAGTTTGGGATAATACTCTCCCCATCACAATTATCAACATTGTTTAGTTATTAACTTACTTCTTGCGGGAATAAAACTGGAGATTCCATTCGGCCAAAACCAGGCAACTAACTTATACCATATATGTTTATAATATATTTACATATAGACTACATATGGCATATAAGCATATACCTGCAACTTTTAGGTCCTTTATCCTGGTTTAAACTCAATTTTTAATTCTATCTTGTAACAACAAGAACAACAAACAGCATGAGAAGGTGACTTACAGTCGGATAACTGCTATCTCTTAGGACTGGTGACTATGTAACTGTGCTGTTACATATAAAGATGAAGTAATCAACAAACAATGAAGCAAAAACAGTCACTGGAAAATTATCTTTCAGATTAGATGGCTTAAAGCTCCTTGTGTATCTCAGGATCTTTGTAATGTTAATTATTGCACATTTATATAAAAATAGGTATAAAATAAGCCTAATAGCAGTAGGGTTAATCACTCCCTCATAAACTAAATACTCCCGGAAGTCTTCTGCCCGTTCTCTGTGATCCCAGACCTGGCCCTTGATAGGGTAGAAGAATTCATTGTCTAGGACACAAAAGAGATAAATCGATTCTGTACTCCTACAAAATCACCCCTTCCCATATTTTGCTCTCTTTGGTCTCCCTCCATCAGCTTCATTCCAATCTCCTTCAGCTACAGAGAGCCTGGAATTTAATCCCTATTAGACTACAAAGGATGCTGGACACTTAAACACCTGTAACAGAAATACTGTATTTGACATAATACACCAATGTATCTTCCTGCTTAGTCATCTTCAGAGCCTGGTGATGCCGCAGCTTGCTTTTTGAGCACATGCCTCATATGCCCAGATCTTAAGCTTTCTTCCACTGAGTTGACAAACACAACACCTAGCATTAAGGCTAAGCCAACAGGATAAGAGATCCTTGAAGAAATAGGTTGTGACTAAATTGAAGTGCTTGCAGAGAGGAAGGGCAAGTAGAAAATAGCTTTTCCAGTCTAAGGGAATGGGTAAGAAAAACTGACAGAGCCAGAGGGGACAAGGTCAGATCTGTGCCTCCTCACCTCCCCTCGTCAAAGGTGGAAAGTCCAGAAAAAGGAATGTATTAGAAACACTCAGATAAGTGTAAGATAACCTGGGAACACAAAAGTGTGTGGCCTGGGGCTTCCCTGGTGGCGCAGTGGTTGGGAGTCCGGCTGCCAATGCAGGGGTCACGGGTTTGAGCCCTGGTCTGGGAAGATCCCGCATGCCGCGGAGCAACTAGCCCCGTGAGCCACAATTATTGAGCCTGCGCGTCTGGAGCCTGTGCTCCGCAACAAGAGAGGCCGCAATAGTGAGAGGCCCGCGCACCGCGATGAGGAATGGCCCGCACTTGCCACAACTAGAGAAAGCCCTCGCACAGAAACGAAGACCCAACACAGCAAAAATAAATAAATAAATAAGGCAAAATTCCTAAAAAAAAAAAAAAAAGTGTGTGGCCTGCATCCTGAGGCCTCTGGTAGGAGCCAGCTTGTTGACATACAAATATGGTGCAACGGTGAAAAGGATGGGTGAAGAGGATTGGTGAGGTAAGTAAGATCAACATGGCACTCCTGTCATGCCCTCTTCCTTGGCTAGGAGCTCTTAGAAGGTGTTGAGAGATCCAGGGGGCTGATATAGGCTGGCCTGGAGCCTGGACCGAGCGCTAGTGTGTGAGGATGCCTCAAATGCAATAAGCATCCCGTTGCATCATAGTGGTAACAAGCACAGGAATCATTCTGACCCAGTAGGATCCAGAAGACTGCACATGTATGGATCACCGGCACCACTATCCCTTTCCTTCACAAGTTCGCATAAGCCCCTACATGCCCAGAAGCCACACTGTAGAGACAGAAGTCTAAAAAGCTGAACATTTACTTGAAAGGGACTGAATCATTTAAAGTGATACATGGGGCAGCATGGTGACTTCATCACCTCTTGCCGTGCCGCTCACAGGTGGGAGCTCATGAGGATTAGAATGACTCAGCCATCCTTGTACTGAGCACACAGAAGCATCGAATAGAATATGCTTATTCTTCACAGGGCACTAAAAGGGATGATCAGCCACTGCTTGCTTCAGTCTGGAGAGAGAAAAGAAAAGAGTGGGGAAGTTGGTACCCAATCTTCTGATTCTGTGTAGTTGTTTCCACGCTCACCCTCTTTTAACTGTCCTCTTTCAACTTGACATGGTTTGGCTGACTGTAAGTTAGCAGAGGTTTGGCTGACGAAGCAAGGGTGGCTCTCTTTGATGTCTTTGGTTGTTAAAGTTTTTTTAGTTAAGAAACAGTCCAGCAGCTGCTGGCTTCTTACCAAAAAACCAAACCACAAAACCAAATGCCATTTTTCAACAACTTATGAATCATTCCTTTTACCTTTTCATTCTAACCTCTGTCTGAAGCTAGTTTTTCTTCTCTTATATTGCTTTTCCCTTTAAAAAAAATATGGCACCTATAAAAACTTGCCTGGGCAAAAGGAGAGAGGGAGATGTATTACAATTAGTTCTAATTAACCAGGACCCTTCTTGCAGAAAAATCGGTAAAGAAATAGATGATATGTACAATACTATAATCCATTAAGACTTAATTGATATTTATAGACCAGTAGACCCAACAAATGCAGAATACACATTTCAAGTGCATGTGGTATATTCACCAGTATAAAGCATTTGCTGAGCTATGAAGCAAACCTCAGTATATTTAAAAGATTTGCAATCATACAGAGTATAGTCTCTAACTGCAATGAAGTCAAACTAGAAATTAGTGACAAGATATTGAGAGAAAATCTTAAGTACTTGGAAATGAACACACTTCCAAATAGTTCAAAGGTGAAAAATCACTAGGGAAATTAGAAAATGATTCAAACTTTATGTTAATGAAAATACGTCATATGAATATTTGTTGAATGCTGCTAACATAGTGCTTATGGGAAATTAACATTGTTACCTACTGTTGCATAACTAAGGGTGACTACCATCAGGTTTTTCAAAGGTTAGCCACTTTCTCTAATTTAGAGAAAAATGTCAGTGGAAATGTAGGCAAATCTTGAGAATGTACCTAATGTGCGTGTAAAAGGGATTTTTAAAGTAAACACTAGGATTAAATGTGTTGTAACAACATTTGGGGATACATTTTCTTCAGTGTTTATGTATCTCTGAAATGTTGCTGTAAATCAATGAAAAATGTGGTATTATACCCAGATGTTTGTTTTTGGTGAGCATTTAATGGAATTCATTAATGCATAAAGCAAAGTTAAATTTACGATATACAGGTGAAAAAACTTACCTATTTATATAGCACCTAGTTTACTGATATTGTTTGGTAGAAACATCCCCATAGAGCTAGTGCTTTTTACATTCTAAATATTCACAGCACAAATTGAAACAGTGAAAGTATTGTGCAGATGGAAATTCATTTGTTTAGACACTGGACTGAACTGAAGGGGAAACTAGATAGGTTTTTCTGGGTGTAATAATTAGTAAATGTCAGTAATTTTTATAAATACACAGTGGCTTTTTAGGGCTTTTAGGGTACCTAGGATGTTTTTCTTTGTGCTTTCTGATATATGAGTTCACAGATTATTAGTATCATTTGTTAAGCAGAGAGGGGATTTGGACATGTGCACAGTGCTTTTTATGCAGCTTCATTAGCTAAATTACAGCCAGAATGTCCTTTTTCAATATTTAACATTGATATTTTCCTCCTCTATAAACCCAGGTCAAACCTTACCTCTTTCAGGCAGCCTTCATTAAAATCCACTCCTGATTCCCAAACATAGGAGCTCTTACCTTCCTGTTAGCTGCCTAGTCTCTTAGTTTATTATGGGTAGTCCTGTCTTTATTTGTACTTCCCATATTCCTTTCTGATATATACGTCCTTGATGTGAGGCACTCAAAATACCTATCATGGTGATTTGTACTTAGTAAGTGCTAACAATACTTGTGAATAAATAACAAATAAAATAATATGTATGACTAACCTTTACTGACTTTTCCCTATAAGAAAAAGATCCAAGGAATGGAGGTAACAGACTTCCTATAGTTTGTTCTTATCAACCCTAAAGAGAGGTTGAGTTTTGCGGCTGCAGTGTTCCATGAGAGCATCCTCTGACCCCATGATTCCTTGATGCCAGCTTGAGAAGTACGTTTAGAGTTCAACTAATACATACGTGGTATAGTGGAGGGCTCACCAAAATGCAAGGAAGAATGGTTTTCACATTTTTAAATAATTGAAAAATATCAAAAGAAAAATAGTATTGTGTGATGTGTGAAAATTATATATAATTAAGATTTTGATGTCCTTAAAGGGTTTTTGGAACAGATCCACACTTACTTGTTTGCATATTGTTTATGGCTGCGTTCATGGGAAACGAAGTCAAATAGTTGCTATAACAGAAACTGTATGATTCACAAAGCCAAAAATATTCACTATCTGGTTCTTTTCAGAAAAGTTTACCAAGCCCTGGTATAGTGAATTATCATGTCAATATGGCACATCAAGTTTTCTCTTTAACATTTATATTGTGTGAATCTGATAAAAAAAAAACAACAAATATCATAGGCAGAATGGTTTGGAATATACTTTTCTGGGGAAAGACAGTGAACATATCCAATGCTGCATGTATTTTACAAGGCTATAGATTCTACCTCGCATGGATCACTTTGTTTCATGACCTCTGACTTCACAGTGAATTTTGGATAGCAGTCATAAAAATACAGGATATAAAACTGTAGGTGGATTTGTGTAATTTCATCAGTACTGTTTGAGTATTAATTTACTGTTGACTATGCTACTGAGAGTAATTAATAAACAAAGATGAAAGCAAAGATGACATATTTTGAAGCACCTCTTACTTTGTAAGCTCTCAATAAAGAGCAATTCAACCATTTTAAAAGCCCTTAAAAATAATACAACAGTATTTGTTCTACCCTAATGTAGGGCATTTTGTGCTCTGTGGATGATGTGGAGGGATAATACAATTGTGAATTAAAAATGGGAGACACAGACAAGAAGAGAACGAGGACTACAAAATAGGAGTTTGAGGGGTAACATTTTTTCCTTTTAACAACAAAGAAGCAGAAATTGTTATTACTTGGTTGGCTTTTCAAAATAAAATAATGATTTGGGGTGATTGTAATAGTAAGAACTCAAAGAAAATGGAGTGTAGCTAAACCTTTAACAGCATTTTTTCTTTTGAAGTCTTTTGTGGGGTTGCAGAAAAGAGGCTGGAGGAGGGAAGCTGTGAATTGGGAAGGAGGTTGATGTTCAAACCCAGCATCTTCCATGAGGTTAAGAAAGGTTTAAGAACAATGTGAAACATATAAAAAATCGCTCACACTAATATTTTTTAATAAGTTCAACTACTCTGAAAATATCATTTAGATAAGGATAGATAAGGAGTACTGAGTGTGAAATTATGAAATAGCAATTTATTTGTAACACTTGGAATTGTCAATGCCCACACTGTCCATAATATATTCCTTCTCTAAGGAGAAACATTGATCAAATCCATCTGAGATCGTTATAAATTACACCCCAATAAAGGATTTTACTCTTTTTTATTCAGATGTTGTTAGTTATTATAATAAATTATCTTGAAGCATTCAGTCATATTATCAACATGTGGCTTCTCCTTTCCTCTCTTCCTTCTTTGAAGGCCTTCTCTAAACTATAGGCTAGAACAAAGGAAAGTCTCAGAACCTTGTGAAAAGGATTATGTGGTCGGCAGAATCCTAAAATGCTACCTTTCCCAATCAACCCTCAAGTTTTCCCTCTTAATCCTCAGGACTATGAATGTGATGAGCTATTAGGTCTGTGATTATGTTATGTTACACGACAAACGGGACTTTACAGAGGTAATTAAGGATAGTAATCAGTTGACCTACAATAGGGAGACTATCTAGTTTGGTCTAACTGGATCACAGGTGCTCTTTAAAAGCAGAAAGTTTTCTCCAGCTGATAGAAGAAAGGAAAGCCAGGAATAGTTGAAGTGTGAGAAGGATTCAACTCACTGTTGCTGCTTTGAAGATGGAGAGGACTAGGTGAAAGGGAATACAGAGAGCCTTCAAGAGCAGAGGCTGGCTGGCTGTCAGCCAACAAGACCTCTGACCTACAGTTGCACAGAACTACATTCTGTCAACAATCTAAATGAGTTTGGAAATGGGATTCTTCTCCAATGCTTCCAGTTAAGAGCAAGTTCCAGCCAAAACCTTGATCTCAGAATTATGAGATCCTGAGCATGGAACCAAATTGAGTCCACCAGGACTCGACCTACAGAATGGTAAGATAACAAGTGGAAGGTTTAAGCTGCTATGTTTGTGCCAATTTATTATACAGCAATAGAAAATGAATACAGATTGTACATGTACTCTTAACTGTTGATATTTCAAGATATAGACTTATGGGTGTAGGATATGGACCTTAAACGGTCACCACTTAGACAACTGTCAGATGGTACTAAAAGACTCAGGATTTTCAATACTCTTTTTAGTTCTGAAGAGGACAACTGCATGAAAGCAGACTGTGACCTAATATCTAAGATTCAAATAGGAGGGAAATCTTATTGTTATTATTTTTAGTGTTTTTTCTTTCTGACTGAGTATATGAGGAAACCTTTTTTCTTTTTCTCGATCTCTCCCTAGTTCTTAATTTAGCAGACTATGCTTTTGCAAATTGAAATAGAACATTCTTTAAATGGTAAATTCTCCCTAAGGCTTTGGAATTCAGGAACACACACTTTCCTGAGTCTTTTAGCGTTTATTATGGGAATGATTGCTAATTGTACTAGTTCAATAAAAATCTGTTCTTATTTTTACCAGAACATAATTGGATAAATTGATTGTGCAACCCAGATAATACCTGGAAGTGTCATATATGAGAGTAAATCTCATTTCTCCAGGTCTGACAAGCCCACAAGGAAAGAACAAAGGTGAAACCAATACCCATAAAACAATCCCAGAAGATTGGTCTGATATGCATTCTAGAGTTTACAGGCTGTAAATAATGTCACTCCTTGGTAGGCCAAAGATCCCACTGTATTTTAGGGACCTTGAGGAGAGATGAATTTACCCAAATTTATAGCTCTTACAGGTGCACTTTGTTGAGATGAATTTCTTGGTTTTGCTTTCTTAGTCTCAAATAAAATAGTCAATATGAACAATGTAAAAACTATATCTGGAATAATATTAATAGATATATTATTCCAGATAATATAATCTGAAAATATAATCTGAGATTCTTTATGAAATTTTTACAAAAATTAATTTTCTGACCTGAGTAATTTTTCAATGCTATTTGGCTCTAGATTAGCTGACCACAGCAAGCAGACTTATCTAGTTAATTAACACCTCCTGCTATACCCACATGTCAAGATAAAATGAGACCAGCCTCCTTTTGTTTCCAGGAATAATCTTCGGGAATTACTTGTTTTGTGTTTTTTTGTTTGTATATTTGTGAGTTCAAGTGGATTGGAAAATATTTTGTGCCCACTAAAAAGAATAAGTTTTTAAGATCCTGCATGGTAAATTTTGGTATTTCTGCCCCTGGAACCAGATTTAACATTTTGTTTTCTTAATTAATGAGCTAAATAAATCTTTTCCACATGTTTATTGTGTACAAAAAAATGTTGCCTGCCATTCTAGTAAAAAATCAATATTGCCCACTGCAGCCACCCCCTGATGGTGAGCCCTGGGAGGCGAATTCAGGATGGAGGAAAACAGAATACTGTCCCTAGAGGGTTAAGATGCATACCTAAGGAATAATTTCAATGAGCGCAGACTCTTTCTTCTTCCCATACACAGAAAAGCACTAAAATCATTAACTTGAGATGTTTGTCTTTTGTGATTAGCAGTAATCTTTTGGTGTTTGTCTACATGGGTTTTTGTTTGTTTGTTTTGTTTCACTTTTGTTTTTGTTTTTCCCAGCAAAAACTCCTATATATCCTACCTCTTTTACCTCTTTGGAGCAATTCCTCAGAGCTCTCTGAAAGGCTGTCTCCCAGGCTATGGTCCTCAATAATGTCCCCTAATAAAACTTAACTTGCAAATTTTAAGTGGTGCATTTTTCTTGAGTTAACTTTGTATTGCAGTCATGTTTTCAACTTCTTGAAAATGATACATTATCAAAAATATAATTTAATCTACTTCAGTTTGCACGCTTAACTTTTTATAATGTAAGTTTGATTGATAATTTTTAACTTTGAGATTTTACTACAACATAAAGATTGTTTAATTTTTCTTTTAAAACCATTAGCTTTTAAAATTTTAAAGGAAACATGCTATAATTTGATGCTTAACTTGCTCTTGGTCTTGGAAATTTCTATAATGTTAAATGAGAGGAAAAGATTATATTTCTCTAAATCAACTGGTTAATTTAGGTTATCACTCTGTTTCAACATAAAAATCACCAGATCTATTTCTTGCTAATTTGTCATTGTCTTACTTGTCTTAAATTTACAACAGTATTTTCCAACCAGTGAATTCATCGATAGCTTTGACATCAACATTCCCTTAGTCAGTTTTACACTGAAGAAACCTGAGAGAGCATGCTTTTTGAGTATAATATGCTACTTGCTTAGGAGCAACTGAAATTGGGTGAGAGCTGGTACTAAAGAAGAGCAAATATCAGTGGCTGAGTGTAGAATGTGGTCAGTAGGAGCAATAGGTAGATAGTGATATTAGTGAAAAGAAATTTATTTTTAAATTATTTTTCATGGGAAAAAGGAGCTAATTATTTTTAGTAAATTGCACATGGAAAAAGAACATGAAATATGTATATATTTTGCTTTCCCTTTGGATTTCTTATAGAATGTCTTTAATTTTTATGTGCACAATGAAACCAGTTACAGTATTTTAAACGACTTGAACGTGGATCAAATTATATTTTGTCAAATAATATTGAAATTATTCTTGCCTGCCTTATTCTGGAGAGAGATTTTATAAGATGGATAGAATAGTTGATCTTGGTTAGTCAATAAGTCTTCGTGACCATCAATTTTCCCCAGTAAGTCTTAGACACCAATCTATAATTTAAGTAACTACTATGGTATTAGCTTAATTGCTCAGCCAGGAAACTCTTTCTAACCAGTTACTGGCAAACAAAAAACAACAACAGGATATAACTCATTTTCATTTCAAAAATAGCAATTAAATTCAGCAAATGACAGGTTAAATTTCTTTATTACATGATCAATGCAAAAGCTGAGATCCTGTTACCGATGGCATTGAACTAGTCTTTCCCAGATGAACATAGAATTAAAAGAAGAAACTGCCATTAAATAAAAAGATATTTTACATCGTTTTCCAAGAAAATATTTTAATTCATAAATATTACATGTATTAAGGGATAACCTGGGAATTCCCTGGTGGTCCAGTGGTTAGGACTTGGCGCTTTCACTGCCATGGGCCCAGGTTCGATGCCTGGTCCGGGAACTAAGATCCCACAAGCTGCGTGGAGTGGCCAGAAAAAATAAAATAGAAGAGATATCCTGATTTGTACTTTTTACCTGCAGTCACAGGACTGTATATTTGGTTGGTGTTCCATTTGGAAACAATTTAGGATATCAGTTCCTAAGCTGGGTGTTGGTTGGCCACACGAAGAATATACAGGAAAGTATATGCTGAATTTCACTGAAACCATAGGAGAAGAAAGTAGACTAAACTATGTGTATAGTTTTTATACATATATATTTTTATATTTGATACACTCCAGATTATGTTGAAAGCCAACATTTACGTAATTATAAAAGCTTATTTTTCTTGTCTACATAACTTTTCTCAGAAGTGTAGACCCTAAGACCCTGGACGGAGCTGAAATTCTATCCTGTCCCTATAATGATCCGTGTGAAGTCACATGTGAAGAATTGATTAATTAGGTTGGTTTCAGATCAACCACAGTATTTTATTTTTATTTTTTTTTTGCGGTACGCAGGCCTCTCACTGTTGTGGCCTCTCCCGTTGCGGAGCACAGGCTCAGCAGCCATGGCTCACGGGCCAGCCGCTCCGCGGCATGTGGGATCTTCCTAGACTGGGGCACAAACCCGTGTCCCCTGCATCGGCAGGCGGACTCTCAACTACTGCGCCACCAGGGAAGCCCGACCACAGTATTTTAATTCCTGGTTAGGGATGATGTATCTGCTTTAGTTGTAGGGTAAAAAATTCATTATTATACAGATGTGCAAAAAAAAAAAAGTGTGGGCTTTTATTTATCTGTAACTGATAAGCATTCTTGGACGCTTTACACAAAGTATCCCAAGGGATAGAACACACAGTCAACCAGAGTGGTGGCCAACTTCTTGCATCCATTAATTGATTCTTCCACCATTCTTTTATTCCACCCATCCCCTACCTCCCACCCCACTGCCCCCTCCTGTCTCTAAATCCTATCCACTGAGATCATACTCCTAAATTAACCACTTATGCTTAATTAACCATTGGTCACAGGCTTTGCTTTAAGGAGAATTCAAGTGAAGAATTTTTTTTTTTTTCCTATCTTCTACCACTTCAGCTGTCCAAAAGGAGTTGATATATCCCAAGCATCCAGAAGACTTCCTGGCATCTGACAGGTTCTCAACAAATATGTGTTGAAATGAACTGAATATAATTTGGTTCTCTAATTTCTAAATCAGGTATGGAGTAGGAATTTGGAACTTCAATGCCAAAACACAACTATCAAAATGATACATAACCTCATAGGTCATTGAACTACGCCATACGGGAGTTCAAACAGGAATAAAATAAGGAGTAGGGTTAAAGAGTTTGCATTCAGGAGGCATACTGCTTGGGTTGTGTATCACTTTGCTGCATGTATAAACTTGGAAAGTTCTTGAACTTCTCTGTGCTGCAATTTCTTCATTGTAAAAAGGGGATAATAGTAATCTCTAATTCAAAGAGATATGAGGAGCAAATGAGTTAACGTATATAGAACATACATGGCATATAGTAATATGTTTGAATATATAGGACATACATGTTTACCATTATTATTTTTGTTATTGTTATTATTAATTTCCACCACACATATTATGGAGACTCAGCACCAAATTAAAACAAGTGGACATTGCCAGATTTTAAAGAAATCTAGCCCAAACCAACCATTTTCTTATATCTCACTTTTTTGGTTACAATTAATATTTACTCTAATAAACATTTAAACAATATAGAAATATATAAAGTTCCATGATATATTCCATTGCCACAGCCCAGCTGGTTTCATTTTATTCAAGCATAAGTTCATTTGTTTGCTAATAATATCAGCCCAATTTATAAATGAATTAACCAATTCATGATAGATACTAAAATTTCATCATATACTACCTTATACTTGGGCCCCAATGCCAGATGCAGACAACAGCAACGTATTTTGCTACTCTGAAGCTTATGGACACATCAAACTAATTTTCAGGATCCTGAAATTTCATCATTTGTGAAGTGGAGATTGCCATGCCTACCCCACCATGTTTGGGGGAGAATCAGATGTCACAGTGTTCATGAAGGGGCCTAGCACAGCCTCCGGCATGTAGTCGAAGATCAATAGCACTAACTGAAATCAGTGCTCATTGGAATAACACTAACTGGAATCTCATCCCTATCCCCACTTCTCTGAGTTTGGTGCTATAATTTTTCTTAAGAATTCAAACACAAATTTTAGCCCTACACATGTCTCATTAGTACTTGGCAATTGGAACACTTTCATGAAAATAAATGTTCTGGAGATGTATGTTAGAGATGGAAACCTTTTCATTAGCCATAACAGCACCAGTTACAGAGTTATTTCAGCTGCATTCAGTTTGCAATTTAATTTAGTAGGTCATAATGAGAATTACTAAAAGCAACCAAACCTGCGTTCTTTGAATTCTTTTAACTTGGCATTAGGTGCTGAGCAAATGGGCTTATTAAGCAAGCTGCTTGTAAGGCATGATACCTTGGTTCATACACTAACCTGTGATTTACAAAGTTTAAACTTATAAGACATAAGTGCTGAGTGCTATTTTTAAGATAATAAAGATAAGGTAATGAATGGAACATTAAACTTTGTGTTAAAAAATTAATCTCTAACTGGATGACCTTGACTTAACCCTTCTTTACTTTGTAAGTCTATAAAATATTGGGTTATGGCAAGGTAGAAGGAGGTTATAGTAGGAGATATCTTCTCCTATTTCCTTCACTGGTATTTATGCCCAAAAACTCTACAAGGAAGGTTCTATATACATTCAAGACATTGTTCCTTTAGCAGTTGGGAACCTCAGAGTGAGATTCAAAGACTAGGAGAGTACTTCCATGAATCTGGAGGAGGAAAGAAGACTGCTTAGTTTTATTGCAGACGGCTGCCAACTTCAGGATGTGCCAAAGTCTTTTTCTATTATAAGGTGACTTATGAAAATCATATAATACCCAGTTTAGCACTTCTGCTTTTAGGTTAAGTGCCATAAGCTCATGGGATCTGTAACCTCACAAAATCAAAAAGATGAGGAAAACATGATTTTTAATCAGTCAGTCCTCTAACGTGAATGTATTTACTACCACTTTGGCTCCTGAAACTATTTAGTCCTAATCACACATTACAAGTGAGATGATTTAGGATAATAAAAATTGTGCCTTTTTACATCAGTACTAATTAAGTGCCTGAGGCAGAGCAGGTACTAAATTAAATACTGTAGTAAATTCCCATGGAGTTTTATTTAGGGAGAAATGATTATTACTAAAGTAAACCAAAATACTGGAAGAAACACATATGATGTCATTTTTCAAAGGAGTTTCTGAAGCTTAAAATGAAGTAATATTTTACTTGAAATAATACTGAATAATTAATGAAAAGGATTGAGTCTGTATAAAAGCTTGCACTAAAATCATTTTCAGACTAACTTCAAAAATAGGATTCTCGAATCTAATTATTCCTTTCTGCAAATTTAAGAATGTACTTAGATGATTTGAGGCTACATACAATGTTAAAATCTACATAACCAAAAACCCCAGAAATGGAGATGAAAGCACACTATAATTCTAAACTGTTTGCGATTATCATTTTTCAAAGGTATTTCCTGCCCAGTTTTAAATGTCTGGTGCTAAAAATGATAAGCAAACACTTCTGTCAATAGACCGCTTGTGTTCCTTACTCTGTTCTTCTCAAAGTGACAAAGTGCCTTGATTCCAGCAGTGATTCCCCAGTCTGCTTTCTCCTTGGGTTTCCATTGTGACCGTTAACTGCTGAAACCGAGCCCAGAACCGAGGATCACAGGATCTGAACGTTGCAAGTGATACCAAAGAGGTAAATTAACTCACCCCTCTGCCTTTAGGAAGGACAAACTGTGTCCAAATATTTCCAGAGGAATAATTTTACATCCTAATGAGAGTGAAAAACTAACGAGTGGGAATTCTTTAGCAACTCGTTTGCATACTTTTGGACTATTTCTATGCTAATGCAGTTGCAACAGCAAGGAAGCATTCTAAAGACACATGGGTGTTGCTCCCCTCACCGCCAGATGAGCGCATGACTAGCATTAGGCATCTAACTGTTACAGATGCATTAATTTGCCTGAGAAAATTTTTTGCAGATTAAACAACCGCATAGAATATAACCATTTTTACACATCTTACTTTTACATGGGTAAACATTTCGACTCAGTATTTTTTCATCTCTCCCCTCCCTTTAACTTCCCTCGCCATTCTTCTGCTTTTTAAATTTGGTCCTCTTTCTCCCTGGCCTGCTCTTTACCCTCCAGCCTGGGTAATGACATCACTAAGCTTGAAGTTTAGCTCATTACCTTGGCACCATCTTTTTCTGACCTTTTATATTCCATTGGATGCCAAATTCTGTAATTTTAATGCTTTAAAAATGACTCCTGAGTCAGTCTTTTCCATTCTGTTACTACTACCTTACTTTAGGCTTCTATTATGTTTTGCTCGGATATAAATTAACTCCCCTATTCTCCTTGCTTTGATTTCTCTCCAGCTCCCAAGTATATCTCATGCACTGCTGTCAGAGTAGTCAGCATAAAGCACAGCTTGGACTTAATCTTGCACCGAAACCAATCTTGCATTGAAACTTTCAATAGTTCCTCAAAACCTTCCCAAGCATCCAAACTCCTTGACTTGACTCTTACACCCCTCTTCCCATATTATGATCCAGTTTCCACCTTTCTAGCTTTACTGTCTACTTTTTCTCTTTCACATGAATGACAGTCTTCCTAAACTATACAAAAATTTCTAAACACACTCTAAATTTTCTTACACATTTTCCCTAATTCCATGTTTTTGCAATCTTGCTTCTTATTCTTCCAATATTTACCTGTGGAAATCCGACACCTCCTTAAATTCCCAATCAACCAAGAAACTAACGAACCAACCAACAAAGCAATTATAAAAGCAGCGCCATGTTACCCTGTGCTCCTACCACATCAGGACCATACTGAACATCCTAAATACCTAAACTCTAGCTCCCACTCAAATACCTGCTAGAGGGCTTCCCTGGTGGCGTAGTGGTTCAGAGTCCGCCTGCCGATGCAGGGGACACGGGTTCGTGCCCTGGTCCGGGAGGATCCTACATGCCGCGGAGCGGCTGGGCCCGTGAGCCATGGCCAGGGGGCCTGCGCGTCCGGAGCCTGTGCTCCGCAGTGGGAGGGGCCACAACAGTGAGAGGCCCGCGTACCGCAAAAAACAAAAAAACCTGCTAGAAAGATATTATTATAACCAGTTCACAGGTGAAGAAACTGACATTCAGAAGTGTCAGTGACTTGTACCCTAGGCTGCACAATTATAAGTAGTATGTGGCATATCCCTGTAGTTACCAACCTAATACTTTCTTCCTTTTTTTTCTTTAGCAGAACCCTGATTTTTTTTGGAGGGGGTGGGGAAGGGGAAGGGTTGGAACAGTGTAACCAGATTTAAAAAAACAAAACCCACAAAAGAACCGTGTATCCCCAACTCCTTTATAGCAAAAAGTGCTTTGTGATGCAGTTCGAGCCAAGAAGATTTATATGGCAATCTGCTGGAGATTTTGGTAATGTTGTGTTGTCACTTTCATGTCTCTTCCTTCCTCCTTATTCTTTAGAAGCACGGCTGAGATGCCTGGTAAAGCAGGGACCATCTTGGGACTATCAGTTTGGAGTCTAACACTAAAATGGGTAGAGCAAAACAATGAAAAGAACCTGAGGCATTGATGGTACTGGGTGGGAGCTGCGGCACTGTCACCTGTCCACAAATTCTTGTTGGGTAAAAAGACTAAAGCCTAACTTGCTTAATTTACACATTGGGTTTTCTGTTGCTTAACTGGTGCATGATGGATATAGGCTTCATACCTAGATCTGTGTCACCTGGATTCTCCTTTAGAGAATCATCACTGCATTCTTCCTGAATCCACTTAAACCTTACCTGAATCCTCATCTCTGAAATAAATTATTCTTTCTTATGTACTCTCATGAAATTCTGGGCTACTTTTAAGGGCCCTATGATTTCCTCTTTTTATTTGGAATTTTTATTGTAGATTGTAAATTTCTCAAGAATACAGTCTTATTACTTCCTTTCTTCCCTATACATAGAAAACACTGAATGAATGTTTACTGTGTTTGATTAAAATCCATAAAATTTACTGTATAGTTTTCTATTATCTGAGTCTTTTATGAATTTGTTTTAATCTTCTTTAAGTTTGTTAGGAACATACATGTACCCCAAACCACACTGATTTGAGCTCCCAATGAGTCTGCCAGAAATGAGCTCCCTCAGCTCTTCCTGCAAGTTTCTCAGTTTATTGCCTTAGGGGTTCTTAGAAACAAAGTCCTCTGGTTGGTTCATCTGCTACTTCTCTTCATTTTTCCCTGAGTGGCCGCTTCTGATACCGCCACTCTGCCCATTCCAGACTTGGGGGAGGAAATGCTGTTCTCACTACCCCTTTACTCCGTAGATCTTTTCCTAATTACTCATTGTACAACTGAAACCAGACTTTGCCTCAAAGAAAACAACAAAAGAATGGGGAATGAGGCAGTGGAACCATGTAGATTACATTCTGGATCTTGTACATCATAACTGGTTTCCAATAGCTGATGAATTTTATAATAATAATACTGTAACAGTGTTATTGTCAATTTTGTCATTTGCTAGTGACACTGGGACACTGTCACTAATTTTCACAAATAACAAATGAAATTTTAAAATGTGGTAATAAAGTCTTGATTTCAAGGGGTTTAAAGAGCTAGCAAGTGAGTGTAGATACATTTTTAAGGTATTTTTGTGGAGAAAGGAAAGGAGTAAATATCAGGACTGGAGCTGGAACTTAAGGGAGTGTTAGGGACCAGGTTTTTACTAAATAAAGAAACATGAAGAAGAAGGAAGAGGCGGATGGAAAGGAAGAGAAGTGAAATAAAAGGGAGAAAAGGAGAGATTTAATTAAAGACCTGTGAGTAATATCCTGGTTTTCTCCTATGCAGTGTACAAACAGTGCTCTGTGCTCTTAATAGGAACAGGAAGTTCAAGAGATACGTCTCTGAAGAGAAATTATTTAGGAATTAATGTGGAAAGAACTTAATGTCAAGTATTTTTTCAGGCACAAGAGCAATATAATTAAACCAGGTTCTTTTATACACAGTCAGTACTCTATACCATATATACCAGCCTTCTGTTGGTCAGTTTATAATTTTGTAATACTTTTTGATGTTTTACTATCGACTTCAAAGTGAGGTAGGCTTTGATAACACATTCTGACTTTAATCTACTATAGTAGAAAGTTGTAAAATCTACTATTATTTTAAATCTTTTAAAAAATAGGACACTCCAAATGTGTTCCACGGGACTGAGGCTGATGCAAAGAGACATTGCAGCGCTCTTTGGCCTTGGGATTCAGTCGTTAAGAGAGAGCTGCCAACTCTGCCTTACCGTCAGGGGACTGAGTTTTCACTCTTCTCTGGCTCCAGCACAGAAGACGGGCTGTCTGCAGCCTTTGTAAAACTTAAGGTAGTTCTTCCCTTGGAAGACAAGACCCTCATTTGCTCATTGACCCCTTCCTGGAATCTTGTGACAGAATAGACACTAACTAACAGGAAGGCATGTAATGAAGAGAAATTAAGGAATGCATGCTAATGATGAGTTTTATAGATTAATTAATAATGACTTGGGGTTGGCATATAGACTTTCTGGGTTGGCTATATGATAGATGTTTTAGACTCTTTACATTCTTTCAAATTCTAGAATATTTTATACTTTTTGAGGTAATTTCTTTCAGATTGAGAGATTCTTGGATAGTTAATTTATATTTTTTGAGGCCCTTGGGATATATCAATTGCCATGAAGAATGTAATTGATTTGTAAGATTTAACTGAGCTGGTATTTTTTTTTTTTTGCAGTACGCGGGCCTCTCACTGTTGTGGCCTCTCCCATTGCGGAGCACAGGCTCTGGACGCACAGGCTCAGCGGCCATGGCTCACAGGCCCAGCCGCTCCGTGGCATGTGGGATCTTCCCAGACCGGGGCACGAACCCATGTCCCCTGCATCGGCAGGCGGACCCTCAACCACTGCGCCACCAGGGAAGCCCTGAGCTGGTATTCTTATATGTAATGTACAAACAGTGCTCTGTGCTTATGGATAAAAGAGAAAGCTCAAGATATGTCTTTGAAGAGAAATTATCTAGGAATTAAGATGGAATATGAGGTTGGATATCTCAGTGTATTTCAAAGGAATATATCCGTTCTGCCCCTGGAAGGCAGGACCTCTCTCTCCCTCTGTGTTTTCTTGTTCCAGACAGGCAAAGCCTGCTTGTTCCTCCTCAGTAACTGTCATTGCCTCCTGCTGGTCTTTCATTTAGCAGGAGAGGGGGTCAGATGAGTCTTGATTAATAAATTGTCATTCCTCTCCTTCCCACCTCTCTCAAGCTCTGCTATCATAGAATCGATGTGAAATTGGTATCTACACTATCTTAAATAGCTCAGATCTAGCAAACTGAAATTTAATTGGTTAAATATAAATGCAGCTTTCCCCTGTCCCCGATCCCAAATCCTACTGTGAAGTACATAAGTGCAGTAGAGGAGAGGTATACTCATAGTAACTAATAAAAAAAGGTTTTAGTTTTACACTTCTGTTTTTTTCTAAAATAAGCAGCTATTATCTTTCTAACAAAAGTTTAAGCGTCATTTAAAATTATTGTGAAAGCTCATGGTAGTTAAAGTATCCCCTTCCAAATTTCCTGCCTCCAAATGTTTATATAATTCTGTGCATAGTGGACTCTGATCTTTGCCAATGTATCAACTCCATGAATATATCAACTCCATGAATGTTCTATCGTTCAGTATCTAGCCAGGAAAACAGAAACTACCCTCAGTCTTTCAAATAGAGGGAATTAATACAGGGAATTGGTTACCCAGGTGATGTAAAACAGAGAAGCTAGACAAGGGTTGGTGAAGGCAACCCAGAGAAACTCTGATCAACCTCAGACTGGAAGCAACAGATGAATGTGTGGTTACCAGACAGCAGAAGCTGGACTCAGGTTACAGCCAGCACATGATGAGAGCTGGACCAGTGATCATTGGGCAAAGGGTGAGGGTGCTAATAGCAAGAGCTGGAACCATGGAAGAGACATGACACTGTCAGAGATTTTTTAGGATGCAACCAGAGAAGGGATGAAATACCCTAACGTTTCCCTGTAATGAAGACCCTGTTAGGATAACAAAATCTTGCTTGTGTCTTTTAAAGACTCCTGTGTTTTGGCCCTGAGGGTAGGAATCAGCTGTGAGCTAGACTGAATTCTATTCAATAGAGACATTTGTAGTGCTGCAAAACCAGAGTCAGTGAGTAGGAAGGATTAGCTTGTCATAGATTAGATAATACTTACCAGTGGGGTAAAGCAAGGTTGTCTTTTTGTCCTTCTCTTTATATTACAATTACTGAAAGACTTTGATTTATGCCCTCCCATTTGTCATTCTGTAATACAGAAAGTAGAAAGTTAATAATAATAGCTGTATTTATTTGTATTATGTACAAAATTGTTCTAAGAGCTTTATAGGTATTAATGCTTTTAATTCTCAAGATAACCTCATAGGCAAAATTACTACTATTAGCCCATGTTATGTAAGAGGAAGTTGAAGAATAGACAGGTTAGCTAATAGGCACACTGTTACATAGAGGTGACAGTTGTATTTTGGGGTACTACAAGTGACCTTTGTGATAAGTTCTGCTGTGTGATTATTGCCACAAAGAGGGTCCTCAGATAAACTCTTCTAAACTGGAGCACTGTTTCCTTATAGACATTGCCCATGTGCCAGTGCCTTAAACCAAGCCACCAACTTCTCTTCCCTCTCCACTACTGTGGACTCTGGACTCATCTCCTCACTTCCATACGTGTCCTCTTCAGTTTATTCTGCAGAGCAGCCAGAATAACCTTTTAAAAACACGTCTCCTGGGGCTCCCCTGGTGGCGCAGTGGTTGAGAATCCACCTGCCAACGCAGGGGACACGGGTTCAATCTCTGGTCTGGGAAGATCCCACATGCTGCAGAGCAACTAAGCCTGTGAGCCACAACTACTGAGACTGCGAGCCACAACTACTGAGCCTGCGTGCTGCAACTACTGAAGGCTGCGCGCGCCTAGAGCCCGTCCTTTGCAACAAGAGAAGCCACCGCAATGAGAAGCCCCCGCACCACAACGAAGGGTAGATCCACCCCCTTGCCGCAACTAGAGAAAGCCCGCGTGCAGCAACGAAGACCCAACACAGCCAAAAATAAATAAATAAAATAAATAAATTTTAAAAAAGAAATGCCTTAAAAAAACAAAAAAATACATCTCCTCTTCTCAAAGCCCTCCAGTGGTTTTCCATTGTTAGTAAAGTTGTACATTACTTAAAAATATTATACCATGGGCTTTTAGTGGACAGGCATAGTTTGGAGTTCTGCTGCTTTCCTGGTGTGATTGGGTAGCCATTTATTTACCAACCTGTCTCCTCTTGAAGGGACATTGTCTTTACCTCTTATACTCAGAGGCCATGGGCAAGCTCAGAAAAATCATACTGAAATCATCGTCACCTCCTGCCTATGAGAAGAGCATTGATCCATAGGGAGCAGAGAGCTCCAGAAAGTCTGGAGATTTGTATGTTAGACTGAACTCACTCCCTGGAACCCCCCTGGGGGCTTGTGAGTCTGCTGGAGCTCCTGGCAAAGTGACGGACATTTTGTAATGTCTGTCAGTGGTGCTATTTGTTTTGGCCTTTTCTGGGTAAATTTGGTGGGCAGCCAGGGCAACAAAGGGCACTCCTCAGACTAGAGTTGGAAGAGGAAACTGGGGTGAATCTCTAAGTAGTAGAGAGGGGTTTAGGGCAAAGAAAACGGGCGAAGGACAAGTATGAGCTAAATTCACTATTTGCTTATCTACTTGCTTATACTGAACAAACAGCGAAAGCTAAACGAATGCTACAGAGGGCCTTAACATGCTGGAGAAGCGCTTGGTCCCCAGGGTACTCTACGTTTCAGCCCTGCGGCAATGAACCATGCCAGGATTCCAACCTAAGTGCTGCCCTTCACTAGCAAAATATCTTAGGTGTGTCATATGTGTGATTAACAAATAAGGGACAGTGTGAAAAGCTTGGCGCTGCCTTTGGCATTCACATTTCTGAGAACTAAGGAAGAAGATTAACTGATATGTAAATATATGGAATATTTACTAGCTGATAAATAAAGGGCATGACAAAATATCTTAGATAAAAATTGATGTTCTTATACATTAGTTATAGCTGATCAAAATTACTAGAATAACTATAGAAAAGTTTTTGGTTTTGTTTCTAATTGTTTCACAAAGTTGGAGAAGGTGGGCTCTGTATGATGAATACAACTAGAATAATGTTTT
The DNA here is from genome assembly GCF_963455315.2 of Globicephala melas. NCBI lineage: Eukaryota > Metazoa > Chordata > Mammalia > Artiodactyla > Delphinidae > Globicephala > Globicephala melas. The sequence continues at coordinate 66,619,048 of NC_083320.1, read as the reverse complement.
ACTAGTTGTTATATATATATATATTTAAATAATCCACCTTTAAATGAATCTTTTTTTTTAATAGTGTTTATTTATTTTTACTTGTTGACAGTTTGCTTTTTATTTATTTATTTATGGCTGTGTTGGGTCTTCGTTTCTGTGCGAGGGCTTTCTCTAGTTGTGGCAAGCGGGGGCCACTCTTCATCGCGGTGCGTGGGCCTCTCACTATCGCGGCCTCTCTTGTTGCGGAGCACAGGCTCCAGATGCGCAGGCTCAGTAATTGTGGCTCACGGGCCCAGTTGCTCCGCGGCATGTGGGATCTTCCCAGACCAGGGCTCGAACCCGTGTCCCCTGCATTGGCAGGCAGATTCTCAACCACTGTGCCACCAGGGAAGCCCTAGTTGTTATATTTTAATCTAAATAAGTTGCCATGATTCTTCCCAATACTTCACTGCTTACGAATTATATTGAGCCCAGTGGGTTCTGTAAAAGAACTTTGAAACCTCTTTCATTGCTTCAGACTTTATTCAGCCAAAATAATTACCAAGGACGTTTCAGCCTGCCTTTTTTTCAATTCAAACGTCGTTCACACTGACTTTTCTTGCTTTGAGTTCATGCAAGATATCATTAATACATTACATGTGCTCTTAAAATATTAACTTCAGATACTTCATTAATGTACACGTGTATATAGCTATTTATATATTTTTATCTGAATCGATGAAAATACCTCTTAGGTGAAGAAAACACTTTTTATTGCTCCTTGAATTGCAAGATATCACGATCTAGTACTTCATAAATATTTTTCCTTCTTAAATCATTGCCTGGAAAATAAGTTTGTCTCACTTTTTCCATAAAGCTAAAGCTGTAGAGATCAAATTTTGTAGATGACACAAAAGAGTTTCCTCCATGAATAACCACAAGCTCATGCTACTGGAAAGGTCTTCAGGAAATGACACAGTTCAGCCTGAATCCAGATGGGTCCACTAAACACTGACAGTTATTCTGTTGTTCAGACCCCCTGAGACAGACTATCCAGAGGCTCTTGCTATGGTAGCCTAGCTGTCTCATGTTAATCATCTTTTTCTTTTCTTTTTTTTTTTTTTTTTTTGGTTGTTTGTTCTACAAAGCTTTATCTCATGTCTAATTTCTGTTACTAAGAATTATGCCCATTCTTGCTATGGTTTTGATCTTGGCAGACAGAACAGCTGGAAAAAAGAAATGCTATGACAGCGATTATTGAGTGAAAATTGGGTGGGAGATAAAGTTTGGTGATATTTTACTATTTTAGATGCTTTAATGCCTTTTGAGTGTTGATATAGAGATGTCACATTTAATTTATTTGAAACAAATTTAAGGGAAAAATCATTGTAGAAACTCTCCTATAAATGACTGAAATTCTTATATCAAACTGAGTCATTTTTTAATCTAGTATTGATATGAGAAAACTCTTTTCTCAGTAGAAGTGCTCTATTTCTTAAATTAGCTCCATAAATCTCTACATTCTTTCCAACTGATTAAGACAAGTTCACATTTGAAATATGAGGAGTCTGAAATGGAAGTTGAAGGTACTCAACAGTATATAAAGCACTTTCTAGACTAAAAGCTTTCCTTAGAACTGTGATATTAAATTAGTGACTAAATATATAAAATGATAGCCAGATTACCAATAAGTGTACACCTCAAACACAAATAATTACTTTGCATTTAGGGAAGACAAATATTAAATCCTTGCATCTTGCTTAATGTTCAACCTGCTTATGTAAGTAGATGTTCTTTTTTTGATTAAGCGTTTTTACAGGTGAATATGAATTCTGAATCTCTACATGTTATATAAGCACCAAAAACCCTGCCTCAAATAATAGTGATACTCGTGAAATATCTTGCTTAATCAGTTAATGAACACAAAGCTAAATAAAATCTATTTTTTTACCATAAAATATCATTTATTTAGCAAATATGAATTGTGCTCTAATATTAAGCAATCTTCTAGGTGGAGGAAGCATAGCTTGTGATTTTCAATAGAAACAACCGTGATCTAGAACTTTTTCTTCATGGGTTAACGTGTAGCAGATGTCTTTAAAAATCTATAAAAATTATGTGAGCTTACATATTTTAGGAAGTTTTGTTTTTTAAACATTTCTATTTTCTTTGATTTTATTGTCCATTTGTATTTAACATTTATCATTATGAAAATAAAATATTCCCATGATAATTATCTCAAAAATATAGACAAGCAGAAAAAAAGAAAAACATCCTAACATAAATATAATATTTTGATGTATTTCCTTCCAGATTTTTTACACACAGTTTAAAAAATGTTTATATTGTATTATATTCATAATTGAGAAAAATTGGAAAAAATAAAATTAAGGTGAATTTATCCACCATAAAAATGTGTGTTCATTGATATGATTTTCATGCATTTAAAAATGTATTTGTAACATAAAAAGTAAAAATATGATATTAAGTGAAAAAATTCAAATTATGAACTTTTATATGTATGGTTACATGGTTTAAGTATTACCTAATAAACTTGGAAATGTGTTAGGGTTTGACTTATAAACCAGATCAATTGTTTGAAGTGGTTTCTGGAGATGATCACATTTCTGAACCATGTGTTATGAAGGAAAATAATCCAAAATATTTGGGAGCAAAGATATAGGGCAAGAGATTGTATTCAGGTTACTATATGGATAAACTAAATCCATCCCTTTTCTGTCTAACTTTTACTAAAAAAACCCCCACATAGGTAAACTTTGATTCTTAAGAATATGGAAATTGAACACTAGATTTTTAAAAAGCCAATACCCAAGAAACTAATACAATATAAAAAATTAGCAGGGGATAATTGTTTTTTTCTTTTCTTTTTTTTTTTTTTTTGGTTGTGCCACATGGCTTGCAGGATCTTAGTTCTCCCACCAGGTATTGAACCCGTGCCCTCGGCAATGAAAGTGCGGCATCCTAACCACTGGACCGCCTGGGAATTCCCTAGGAGGGGATAATTTATTCCCTAGATTTGGGGGGGGGGGACTAGAAAGGAGGTACAAACTTTTTCCTCTCAAATTTTGGTAATCCCGGGATGACCAGTTTTACAGAATTCGGGGGATTGTAATTAAATGTTGGCATGTTTATGGCATGGACTCAGTTTGAACTCTCTAGAAGCTGACCTTGAGATGAGGATTCATGTATTAATATTTGACATTTATTAAGGAAGTGCTCCTGGGAGAAGCAGGTAAGGAAGTGGAGGAAGCAGGACTGAAAAGGGGGAACAAGACAAGCGAGAGAGAAATTGCCCGTGATTTCTGAGTCTCAGATTCCACAGGGTACTCTGGATCATAAATTACATCTTAGATTTGTCCCACTCTGAGGCAAAGAATGGTCTGTCAAACTCCCACACAAGTCAGTACTTGGCTATAGGTTTTCCCAGGAATGCAGTGCCTTTCAGGAACTTCTGCTTCTCTGTACAAAGAACAAGGGCAGAAGGGGCTCCAACAGCTCAAGGTCAGTTCTTGGAGAGAGGGTCCAGGGAATCTGAATGATCCCTAGGGATGTGTGCTACATGTGGTGACAGCCATATTCTGCCATAAGTCTGCATTTAAGTTGGGAAATGTGATTCTCCATGTTTTGCTGGGCCAAAGCATTCAACTGTGAGGTAGAGTTCACAAGTCCAGGGATGCATTTAGAGCCTGGGCATTTTCATAGAAACTGCCGTTAGAATTTGGTGTGGAGGGTGGTGGTGGGGATGCCTTAGGTGTATGTGATCAGGAGTGAATAATAATTAAGTTCTTTAAAAATTGGAAGCATAGGAAGGAGAGAGGAAAAAAAAAGTAAAACAATTAAGAGGAAACTCAGAACATATTGATTATGGGAGGATGTTTAGCTCAGGGAAACTGTCATTGCCCAGACTCCAGAGGAAGGTTGGGCAGAAAATTCTCAGCTCACGTTTGGAGCTACCAGAACAGTTTTCATGTGAGTGCAGAAAGCTTGACTTGGGCCCCAGACTGGAAAGGAGCCTGGTTCTCTAAGGGTCTAGGAAATCAGTAGAAGTAAAACTCAGAGGAGGCCTGGGATGATGGTAAAGTCTAGCAAGAAAGGACAGTGACCCTGGGTCAAGGCCAAAGGAGGGGCCAGCTGCATCTAAGGGGAATAAAAGTGAAGCCATCCAAGAACAGATTGTTTAAAGCTTTAAACCAGTGCCAAGTTTATTGAGGAATGTGAGACTGTATACTTGCAAATTACCTCAACACTATATCATTTGTATTCTGAAATTTTCTCACACTGTAATAGAGACTCAGAGCCTTCTCAAATGTTTTCATTTATGATTCTGTGATCCTAAATGAGTTGTGTAAGTTATGCATCCTGAGGGTGCTGTGTTCCTGTGGACATCACCAGGGTTGAGTATTACTGGGAAGAAAAGTGAAAAAAGAAAAAGACGGTGATCTTCCGTGTGTGGTCTTGGGGGGAGTATCCTGCCTTGTGATCACCCAGAAATTTGTCCAAAGCAAGTGTCTGAGGGCACCCATTGAGGAGAGACTTTTTATTTGTGCCTTAATTTGAGTGTCCCATCTGGAAACTGTATGTCTTTTAGTCACATTTGCATACTGGCAAACTATATTTATGAAAAAAAACCTCTCAGCAGATAATAATGATAAGTCTTCTACATGATTAGAGGATAAGCTGGCTTTGTCTGTATTCTAGCCAACTACATTTGTCACATTAAAAAGATAATAGAAAGCTAAGAAAAAAATACTTGATAATATTTTCACTTCCATTTTATTTTTGCAAACAGGAAAATAAAGTATTACTAATAAATATTATTTGAGTTCCAGGAGCTAACTCTATCATCTTATACTAACTATTCTTTAAGTTGGGTACAGATAAAATTTCTTTCACAAAGACCAAAAGATTACAAGCTCATACATTTTTTTCTTAATACTCAAAAAAACTAGTTCCCAAAGAGGTACAAACTATTATGTATAAAGTAAGCTACAAGGGTATATTGTACAAAACAGGGAATATAGCCAATATTTTATAATAATAAAGGAGTTATTTTAAACCACTGCTATTATTATCCTGATTGATGCTCATATCATCCTGTCTTTGACCAGTGGAAGCAAAGCTCTGCAAGCTGACTTCCTTGTTTTTTTGATAGTTCTGCTTCTTTGTTTTTGGTCATCCATTTTTATTTTGCACATTTTCTGTTCCACTTCTGCATTGAGCCATTTCTTCAAAGAGCCTTGGTTCCTTTTATTGGGAAGGTACTTGGAGAACACAGTTTTGGTATTGCTGTGCTCAATATGTTATGCACTGGTCATTCTTTCTAGCCCTTTGCAGTGGTCAGAGCTAGAAAATAAGTTAATTCTTTTAAGATAAAATACTTTTTGAATTCACACAGATATTTTCAATTCAATTTTAGGACTGCAGGAATTTTACAGAATTTTATTGATGTTATATCTGCATCCTATGTCCAAAATCCTGATTTTTAAGGGTACCGCTATAATTTCTCATTTGCATCCAGCCACAATATCCATGTAATAGCCTTGGAATAACAATGCCTACACTACCACAAATACCAACAATAAAATATAAAGTAGTGTGGGGTTTTATTAATGTTCCTTTTGTTTTCAAAGCATATCACTGTGGGGATGTACAGTCAAATTATTGTGTTTTAAGAATGGTTGAGGGACTTCCCTGGTGGCGCAGTGGTTAAGAGTCCGCCTGCCAACGCAGGGCACACGGCCTCGAGCCCTGGTCAGGGAAGAACCGCACATGCCACGGAGCAACTAAGCACATGTGCCACAACTACTGAAGCCCGTGCGCCTAGAGCCCATGCTCCGCAGCAAGAGAAGCCACTGCAATGAGAAGCCCACGCACCGCAGCAAAGAGTAGCCCCCGCTCACCGCAACTAGAGAAAGCCGGTGTGCAGCAACAAAGACCCAACGCAGCCAAAAATTAATTAAATAAATAAATATATTTTTTTAAAAAAAAGAATGGTTGATTAAATCATTGACTGTTGGTGATTAACTCTACTACAGTCCCTCTCCCCTTCCCACAGGTTGAAGGTGGCAATAAAAGTTCAACCTCTTGTCTTTCTGGTGACCAACCCCCAACCTGAAGCTATCTAGGGGCCCCTAGCTCCCAGTCCTTTTATTAGCATACAAAAAGACACTCATCTTTCTAAAGATTCCAAGGGTCTTAAAAACTCTGGTATCAGGAATCTGAGTCAAAGACCAACTATTAGGACAAAAGATATTTCTAGCACCCCATCACTTAGGAAATTACAGTTTTAGGAGCTCTGTGTCAGAAACTGGAGGCCGAGACCAAATGTATATTTCTTATTATATCACAATAGCATTGTCCCAACTTTGGAGAAAATATAACATAGAAAAATGGCTGGATGGTGGTGAACCAAAATATTAACAGTGTGATGATTTTAGTTTTCCCTTTGTGCTATGTCATTCCATTTTAATTTACAATGTGCACTTTATAATTTTATAATAAAAATAAAAGACATGAGTGAACTGTAATTAATTCAAAACTAGAATACTGCTGTAAAGTATTATCTACAGATCTTCTTCAACTTATGATGGGGTTAAACCCTTCCTTAACTTATGATAGGGTTAAACCCATCTTCTGATAAACCCATCAGAAGTTGTAAATAGTATAATTTGAAATGCATTTAATACACCACTGAACATCATAGCTGAGTCTAGCCTACCTTCAACATGCTCAGAACATTAACATTAGCCTCCAGTTGGGCAAAATCATCTAACACAAAGCCTATTTTATAATAAAGTGTTGAATATCTCATGTAATTTATGGAATACTGCACTGAAAGTGAAAAACAGAATGCTTGTATGGGTACAGAATGCTTTTAAGTGTATCATTGTTTACCCTCCTGGTCTCATGGCCGACTTGGAGCTGTGCCACTCCCCGCATCACCAGAGAGGATTGTACCACATATGTCTGGCCTGAGAAAAGATCACAGTTCACAATTCAAAGTACAGTTTCTACTGAATCCGTATTGCTTTTGCATAATCATAAAATCAAGAAATTGTAAGTCAGAACCAGTGTAAGTTGGGGACCATCTGTATCCTTAAGTGGAAAAACAACTTTTACAAAAACTATTGAAAAATCTTAAAATATATATATTTGGCTATATAAAATTAAAAAGTTTCATCAGGTAAAATGATCAATAACAAAATTTTTTAAGTTAGTACCTTATTCATAAAGGCATGGTATCATTAATTCATCAAGAAGAAAAGCAAAAACTCCAATGGGAGAAAATAAGTATGTGTAATACAGTACACAATAATTCAAATTGTCAATAAATACAGGAAAAGCTCTCATGGAAACCTAGGATATTATGATTTCTTCATTTTACAGGTGAGGAAAGTGAGGATCAGAAAGGTTAAATCACTTGTTTATGAGAATAAGGACAAAGTTGAGATTCATCCTTCTAACTTTGGACTAAGATCTCAAGCCCTGTCATACCTGTGGCTGAGGAAACCCAGTCTCCTAGATACGACTTCTTGTGGCTCACCCTCATAGTCAAGAGTTCTTTTTTAAGAAAATGTTTTAATTTATTATTTATTTTATTTATTTATTTTTGGCTGCATTGTGTCCCCGTTGCTGCGCACGGGCTTTCTCCAGCTGCAGCTTGTGGGCTGTAGGCACGCGGGCTTCAGTAGTTGTGGCGCACAGGCTTCGTTGCTCCGCGGCATGTGGGATCTTCCCAGACCAGGGCTTGAACCCGTGTCCCCTGCATTGGCAGGCGGATTCCCAACCACTGCGCCACCAGGGAAGGCCAAGAGTTCCTGACGTTAGAGTGAGGAATACTCTCCCTTCTCTGGATACCAGACCCTCGCTAAATTTAAATTAAATTGTATGACTCAGTTATTGCTTAGTTCCACATAGAGCATACTCCTTTCATTAAGTTTTTAATGTTAACAAAGTAATTACATGTTCATCTTCATTAAAGTAAAATGTATTTTAGGCTGCTCTTCAGTCTAATTAAAGAGCATGTCTATGACCGTGAATATTTTGTTTAATCAACTACTTAATCTAGAAGCAACAGAAAGAGTATTGTTGGTGACTTCCATCCATTAATCTATTAGGTTGTCCTCTTTATGCATTCAAATATAAATACTATGCTTAGTCTTTAAACATTTATTGCCAAGATATTCCTACTTATTTCTACTCTCCACCCCCGCTTTGTTTATGACAGATATAATCATAAACTGAAAGCACATTTCCATGCTAAAAACTTTCTGACATTCATTAGGGCTCTTCACATACAAAGCAGAAATCAACAGGATGTCTTAAGTTTTCCTAATTTGTAACATTGTTTCTACTACAGTTACCAAAAAATTGCTATTATGAGCTCACGAAAATATATGGCTAGTGTGTTCAATATTAGACAATGTTGGAAAAAATCATTTTTAAATGTATGATTGTTCCTCCAAAAAACACAATAAACAGAAATGGACTTAATTGTTATTGCCATAAATGAGTGATTTACAGTTATTTTTCCTACCCCAATTCCCAGAAATATGTTATCACACATTCTCATCAGTAACAGAAGCCCTAACATAGGCATAATAGACTCTCCAGGAGGTGGTTTCCTATTTAACTAAGATTCCTAGCTGATTTTGATAAGCCTCCTTCCCGACGGACACGGCCACTTGCACACTGGTGCTTTTCAAACTTGAACAGGAACAACTTGGGGCTCTTGTTATAACGCAGATTCTGGTTCATTAGGTTTGGGGTGGAGCCTGAGATTCTGCATTTTTAAAGAGCTCCCGGAGCGATACCAATGCTGAGGGTCCACAGACCCTACTTTCCAGGGTAAGGCAGTGTAACCACCTCCCAGCTCTTAATCACCAATAGATGCTGCACATTTGTGAACCCAATCATGGGTTTGATGCATTTGTCTTTATCTTGTCTGTAATTGGGTTCTATTCTGCTTTTAGAGAATTTCCTCCAATCATAGAGGGAAATTAAAGAATTTATGGATCTATTTGACACAATTATTAAACAGTTCTTTTAGTGTCTCCTGCAAATATCTTTCCCGTAAGTAGAAAATGAGGAATGATGACAAGAAGAGAATGAGAACTGGTCTCACATGCTGGTTAGCAGTGGCAGCAGTAACTCCTGTGCAGACCCGATGGTAGAACAAAGGAAGCTGTTGAAGGATCCTTCTAACTCCCTGTGAGCTCTTATTCTTCAGTGGGACCTAATCCCTAGACGTTTGGTGCTTGGTGATGCTGCTTCATGTCTGCTTTATTCTCTCAAGGTTGTTTTCCCTTCCCTTTCTTAACCTCCCTTCAAAACCAGCTTTCATGGTTCAATCCATAAATTTTTCTGATCACTAATTCTGGGCAAGGCAGTCTAAGCACTGAAAAAAATATGAAGGACCACTGGTTTTAAGCTGTTTAATATTTATTTAGAAAAAAAAAGGTGTGCAAAAATAAGTGATGAAGGAATTCCATAAGAACTCTGTATTTTATTTTATTAGAGGACACAAAGCTGTACCTAGAAGCTCAGCATTTGGGGAGACCTTAAAGATCAAGTTCAATTTTTATCTAGCAAGTGAACTGCCCCTACCACGCTGTGGGCAATTGTCTGTCCAGCTTCTAAGTTGTTCCAGGCCCAGAAGGCTAAGTTCCAGGGTAGCCCATGCTGACATCCGTTGCCTCTAATTGTTAGAAAGTTCTTATTTACACTAGATTGTTCCTTCTATTAATTGTCAGACATATACCCGTTGTCTTGCAGAAGAAAAGTCATGGTCTGGCTGGTGGTTGGGCTTACCGCTGCCCTTGGTCGTGGGGTTGTTGTTGGCACCAAGGCCCCAGCGTTCATGATGAACTTACTTCAGACTGTGCGTGACTACTGGGTACATATACTTGCCCCTTTGGGATTTGTCTTTGGATGTTGTCTAGACAGAAAACATGATGAAAAGCTAACTGGCTTCTGGAACAAGAGTCTGTTACTTAAAAGGAACTGAGGCCCAATGAAGAAGTCATCTGGAAATAAAGGCTGTGGCTGAATTACAGAACGTTTACATTTTTTAAATTGTGAGAGAAATAAAAACTCATTATTTTATTTTATTTATGTATTTATTTTTTTGGCCGTGCCATGCAGCTTGTGGGATCTTAGTTCCCCGAAAAGGGATCGAACCCAGGCCCACAGCAGTGAAACCGCTGAGTCTTAACCACTGGACTGCCAGGGAATTCCCCACATTCATTACTTTAAAAACAAGAAAAGATAAGTTATGGTCTGCTGGAAATGGCTGGGGGGAACTTTCAGAGGAGGAGGCATTTGGGCAAAATCTTAAGTGCTACTAGAATTTAGGGAGACGGACAGAAGTGGGGAGGCAGCATTCTCATCCTCTTAGAGTTACACTTTCTAATTGTCAATCTGGATCCCCTAATTAATGCCCCCATGTTAAGGGATGTCTCTATTTTAAATAATGCAGAGCAATCAACAATATGTCAGATACCATGGCATCATTTACACAAGATATTTGAGAAAATGAGTAGAGGGACTTTTCATATTCTCACTTCTAAAGCAGATGATTATCCACCTACTACAGCTGGGCCTGCAGTAATCTAATTCTGAAAGGCCAGTTTTAGCTGGCGTGCAAAGGAAGTAGGCAGACACACAGTGGTTGTTTGGAGAATAGTACAGATGTTGAGGTGAGAAACTACAATGGCTGGAGATACACAAGAGGGGCTTGTGGGAGCACAGCTTTAAGCCATGAGGGTTCACTGTGTTGGGAAACCACAGCGGGAGCTGGTCAACCTTGTGTTACCCATTTGGATGGAACCGCTCCTATTTAACGCCATGAACTGAGTTTTAACTTTATGCAAGCAGAAGTCTTCTCGTTTCTCTTTTTTTTTAGCCACGCCATGCAGCATGCGGGATCTTAGTTCTCTGACCAGGGACAGAACCCGTGTCCCCTGCATTGGGAACCCTGAGTCTTAACTACTAGACTGTCAGGGAAGTCCCCTGTTTCTCTTTCTAAGGAGAGTGAAGTCCAGAAGTGCAATTCAGAATATAAATGAGAGATTACCTATATGTCAGGAAATGGAAAAATATGGATGTGCTGACAGCTTCCACCTGAATTCTTCTTAGGAAGAGAATGGCATTTGTGTCAAAAAAATACAATGACAAGGTATGGGGTAAAGTGGAATAGGGGTCTTCTAGAGGCCTGGAGGTTCTGGGACCTCGCTGAGAAAGTCACAGGGAAATATTTGCTTGTTAATCTGAAGGAGATGAAAAATGAAGAGTAGAGATGTTTAGGAGGTGAAGCCTAAAGACTGGTCAAAGGCCATGCCCCAGGGTGTGACCCTTCCTCCTAAGCACTCTAAATCTTCAAAAGGTACAACAACAACACAACAAATACACAATGCATGATGTGAATAGATTTTTATGGAAAATGATGCAGGGACTGTGTGTTTTGCATCTGGAGTATCGTGGAGTTTTTCAGGTACAGCGCAAAAGAACCCTGCTTTATGGTGGCATAGAGAAGCGTGAGAATGTAAACCAGGCTAATTTACCAGAATTATGGAGTAGGCTCCTGAGTGTGGAATGGGGTTTAAGATCAAGTTTAACCAATTCACTTGGGGGCGAGGAGTCCTCAGCTGGCATTTAGGTTACACATTTAAAATCATCTGTTTCTGAGACAAATTTCTATCTCAAGCTAATATTTTAAAATTTCTTAATCTCTTGTTTAAAATGTCTATTTTGAAGGGTCAGATTGTCTTCTAGAATAGGGAGCATCTCCCGCTGTGTCTGTTCAATCAACTAGCCACTTCTACAAAACCCAAAGTTTTTCTAAGCCCTATTTTTCTAAATATTTAATGTTGATTTCCTTCCCTGTCTATTCTTACAGCTTTTTAAACAAATCTAAATTCATTTTGAAATGCTTTGAAACATAAAGCACATAAAACCCAAGGTCGCATCACTCAACTTCCAGTTTGTCTATGTCTTGCACGTGGAGAAGCAACAGTTAAAAGGTATAACTTAGTGGGATTGCTGGGTCGTATGTTAGTTCTATTTGTAGTTTTTTAAGGAAACTCCATACTGTTCTCCATAGTGGCTGTACCAATTCACATTCCCGCCAGCAGTGCAAGCGTGTTCCCTTTTCTCCACACCCTCTCCAGCATTTATTGTTTCTAGATTTGTGACCGCCTGGAGGGGTGGGATAGGGAGGGTGGGAGGGAGGGAGACGCAAGAGGGAAGAAATATGGGAACATACGTATATGTATAACTGATTCACTTTGTTATAAAGCAGAAACTAACACACCATTGTAAAGCAATTATACTCCAATAAAGATGTAAAAAACAAAAACAAAAAAAACGGTATAACTTAGAAAATTCTTTTTAGGACTTTATAAGAATGCAAAGTGGTGTAGGAAAAGTCAGAAGTCACCTAAAGTCTGCCATTGTCGGGTACAATAATTTTTCCTCTGTCTTAGAAGACGCTTTACTATTTTTTTCTCCCAGAACCTAAAGATTTAAAGAACAATACTGTTCTGAGAGAGACGTGACTGTAAGAAGCCTGGACTGGATTTATTTTTCTGGAACTGGCCTTGCTGTCCTCCGGCAACACAAAATTAAAAGATAATACACTGTGCCTTGGAAATAAAAGTTTTCAGTCTTTCAAATTTTAAACTGCAAACTCATTTGTTGTCTGGGGTGTTTTTCTTAAATTGTTGCCTGCATGTTCCTAAACCACCTCTTCTTTTTTGTGCTCTATCAAATTACTGAGCTGTCAGATGAGATTAAACAAGGTGATAATTGTATCTGAACCATAAACACATTTTGCTTTAAGGTTTTGACTATTTCTTTAGGAATAATATTAAATGAAGGAATTAAGGTAAGTTTTCCTGGTAAATTATAAATTTTAGTTAAATACATCGGAATTAGGTAAATTCAAGTCATTAAATGTTTACCCAAGCAACTCAAATTACTAAGATATATGACCATACACTGGCAAAAAATAAAACTAAATACGACATGGTCTTAAGTCTCAAAGAACTTGTAATTACAAAAGGGATGAGGGCTTCCCTGGTGGTGCAGTGGGTGAGAGTCAGCCTGCCGATGCAGGGGACACGGGTTCGTACCCTGGTGCGGGAGGATCCCACATGCCGCCGAGCGGCTGAGCCCGTCAGCTATGGCCGCTGAGCCTGCGCGTCCGGAGCCTGTGCTCCGCAACGCACGGGAGAGGCCACAGCGGTGAGAAGTCTGCGAACCGCATTAAAAAAAAAAAAAAAAAAAGAGACAAGTAAATTTTTATTTAGCAGTCAAAAACAAGTGAAAAACTATGTGCTGACTGGTATGCACTTGAAGAGACCTTTTAAGAATATTCCAAATAGTCTAAACTTAAGAAAATAATTGAGAAAAATGTAAAAAATGCAGATTAAACTAAAAGTGTGGTGTGTCTGTGGCCATCACATTATGAATAGCACAGAACATTAAGGAAATATTCTTCCAGTATTTGAAAACTATTATGCAATTCAACACAATAGTCACTCACTTCACTGACAGGTGATGAGGTTCTGAAATAATGTAGTGCTAAAATTGAAAGAAATTTCAATTTAATGAGTATAGTTTATATGAGGATAAAAATAGATTAATAGTAGATCACATTTCAGATTTAGTGACAATAAATTTATTGGGGAATGAGTGAATTGGAATGGAACTCCATTTGTCAAATCATGGTTGAACTACAATCATAGGTTGCTTACAGATATGAGAGTTCAGCATCAATCAACCGAAGCACCCTGTAATATTCAATTGGCTATAAAGAACTTATGATACAGTACGGAATACTCTATTATTATTTGTAAATTATGTGTCTTTAATATTATTAAAATTAATAATAAACGTATGTGCTTATATGTAAAAAAAAAGAATATTCTAAATAAATTCTCTGAAGGGTCGATGCTTAATAAAGCAAAACGAGAAACTCAATTATCTAAACCACCTTGTTGGATGAATGACTGTATCACATTAACTTGCTACTTTACTGAATGACAATCATTATAGATAGAAAAATCCTATTAAAAGAATATGTATGGCTATATGTACAATCAGCCATTTTCCCTTCTATACTACCAATCTCACTTCAAATACTTAAGTGTTTAGTACATTCAAGGTACCATGCCATGGACTATTAAGAGTAAAAAGAGGCTTTAAAACACACTGTCCTCAAGGAACTTTTAGTCTGGTTGGCAGGACATGGTTTCTTCATATAACATAAGAATTACAGAATTCCAAAGGAGGAAAATTAACCTGCAGCTAGAGTTGTCAGGGATGGCACAGGGAGAAGATTGGAGGACTGATAGAATTTGATGAGGGTGGGAAAGGAAGGTTTGGATACTTCAGATGAGAGGATGGCAAGAATTCAAGGGCAATGGCAAAAGGGGCAGAAAGCAATTTTAGTGTAAAACAGTGCTTTAGTTATGTCAGAAAAAAGGGTTCCTTCCTGCAGTCATGGGAGATGAGGCGAGACATGTTGAGGCCATTCTATAAAAAGTTTGAATACAGGCCACGGAGTTTGTACTTTATCCTATAAGCACAAGAGATTCACGAAAAGCTTCTGAGCAAGCATTTGGTGTTATCAAAGCATTAGTTTAATAAGGTGATTCTTGGAGTGATACACAAATCATCTTGAAGGGAGGAGAGCCTGAAGGCAGAATGCTCAGGTAAGAGGCTGTGGTATTAGTCTGGGTGTGAGTTGGTAAGGACCAGAATCAGGTAGGTGTTAGGAGTGAAGGACAGATTAAATCTGTATGTGCCTTTTTTTTTTTTTAAATGAGACATTTAGCATATTGCTATAAGTGAACAATATAATAAAAATTCCAAAGCTAAATTTATTCATAATCTTCATTTTCAATGAGCAAATATTAGAAAATGACTATTGAAATGTCCTATAAAGATAGCCACATGAATTCTTTATCAGCATGATGTTATTATGAGTATAACCCAATTTTACTCATGTTCCAAATAAGATTTTTTTCCAAGTAAGACATTTTATTGAGTTTAGTCCTAGGAAAACTTGCTGTACTTTTGAGGAACTGGTATATTTTCTTCCTTCTCATAAGAGCTATGAAGCTCATGCAATCTTCCCTGAATGCCTGTAGGTTCCAAACCAGGTTTGTAGCTTAACCACTGCAGCTGTGTTGACTTTAGACCATAATCTCTGTTTTCTTCTTTGTTAACTCTCCTCCCCTCCCTTGTCATTACTCTTCCCTAATCTCGCTGTCTTGGTCTCTCCTCTCCTCTCTGTAAGCTTCGCCAAAGGATTTTTCAAAGAGATGAAGGATAAGTACAGTTACTCTCTGACAAGAGCTCTCCCTTCTGTCTCCACTCTCAGTTTCTTCCTGACCTCCAACCTGGCATTCTACGCCCTGCCCAGCCTCTAAACACATGGCCCCATCTGGCATCTCTATTATGTCCAACCTCCATCCTTATTCAAATGTGACCTTTGAATCAACAGCAACCGCATCACCTGGGAACTCTGAACAAATGCAAATTCTCAGGCTTCACCCCAGAGCACCGAACCAGAAACTCCGCACGTGGGCCCCAGCAATCTGCATTTTGACAAGCCCACCAATGATTCTGACACGTGTTGAACTTTGTGAACCATTGCTCTAGAGAATGACTGTACTGTTTTCTTTGTCTTCCAGTCTATGTGTTCTCTAGGTCATGGTGCCTCTTGTCCACTCTGTGTGTCTACTCTGTAATCTGGGCAAGTCCTTTATACTCTTTTTAGAATAATTACAAATTCTTCAAGGAGGTTATCTGATTGGTGTAGCTAATTATTACCTCCATCAAAGTCAGTTAAGCATTTATGGGTACCTTACCTCATGGTCATTGGTTGGTCCATGCTTGAGAATACCTGACAACGCCTGGTCCTGTCAGCGGCCAGCTATACTAAAAAATGGACTAGTACCACTTCCCTGAGAAGACTGCCACAGATCAACGAGAAGGAGGCCTGCTGCTATCCAATATATTTATCTTTTTATCGCTCATCTAATTAAGTAGATGTGTGCAGTATGACTCCAGCAAAGGACTAGTTGGGATTTTCCTACTTCAATAACCTGGATTTCAGAGTTCTTTTAGGAAAGACAAGAGTCAACAATTATTGCTTGACACCATTGGGGCTGGTCAGAGGCAAAGCAGTCTACCTGTTCTGATATTTGGGTTGCGGTTAAAGAACCAATTATAAGTGACATGCATAACGACCCGATTTGTAAGTTATACAGATGCCATCCAATCTATATCCTTAAAGGAAATGTATTGCTAGATGTTTGCATTAGTATAATAATATAGTAGTATATTATTAGATATACATTATTATTATATAATATATATTAATATATATAATTATTATAATATAATAGTATAAATATACTATTCCCTCCCCTCCTCTTTAAAACTAAGAAGAACTTTATAAGGTCAAATGTAGTGACAACTTCAAAAACTGGATTAAATATTCAAGTTGTTTTGTTAAGGGCAAGAAGTAGCAGGGAAGGAATGAGTTTCAGTGGAAATCTCATTAAATTGATGGGGGTGGTTCTCAAAGTTATGCACACTGGCAAAATAAACGTAAGTATTCCTGTGAAACAGATGTGTTTGTAACATTTATTCTATCATAATTTGAAAGTGGTAATCCTTGCAGCTAATAACTGGGCCCAAGGTAGTCTTGTTCTGCAGTTGATTTGGAAAACACACACACAAAACCAGAACAAATATATATTAGGCATTAATGCAGCACTCAGTTCTTACCCGGAGCTTTTCACCTACTTGAATCAAGGTTAATGTATCTGAAGCAATAGCAAGAGTACAAGATAATAGAAGGTTAAGTACTAAATTACGTTATCCTTGACGTACTTTTCTTTGTACACCCTTGGAAATCTCTCTCATGACTTTATCTAACAACTATGTAGGTCAGTGTTTCTCAGTCCTGAGTAACGTAGAGAAGGACTGCTGCAAAAATTTCTTACATTCCCTCAGTACGGAATGAAAGTATTTTTATAAGCATTTTACCAAAACATGTATTGATCTAAAAATGGACACAAATCACCTTATGATTCTTAACCAACTATAAAAACAACAACTCTACAAATGAAATACAGAAAAGCTATACAGCCAATAGAATTTAAATTAATTTAGTGACCCGGATGATGTTTTGTAGAAGCGAATGCTACCACACAAAGCCCAAGCACGGCCCTGCCGGCTAAGGGGCAGCTTCCTTTGCTTTCAAGAGGCCTTTCTTACTATTAGTCACATGACAACTCAGCTTTCACCATGTCTGTATTCAAACTGCTGTGAAACTATCCCTTTACACTTCCTGTGGGAATATTTTTTTTTGGCCTGTGATTTTTACAGATACGTCAGGTGTGTATTCTCTGTTTGTGATATTTTCTCATTATTTGACAACAATTAAAACAGTACTATGGATTGTCAACTTGATTGAAATAGAGATGAAAAGGTGAGAAATTAAATCTACTTGATTTAAGGTAGCCATCCAGATGGGCCCAAATTTCCTTGTTACTTTTAAAAGATTGTTATAGATATGAAAACATGAAATCCCCCTTAAGAGATATTTAAAAAATCTCATTAAAAACTGAGGTCAGCTGTGGCAAACACAGCTGTGCCTCCCAGACCCCGCACAGGAAGTATTAGTGTCCCAGCCACCAGCAGATCACCTCTAGCTCTCAGTCCCTTTGGGGTTTGCTCAGCTGCAAAGAGCTGCCCACATTCAAGGACTGATGGAAGTAGCGGTATTAAAACTTGGCTATTTCATTTGAACTGAGACAACTCTGACGGGTCACGTATGCTCCAGACTCCTTATGGACTTGGCTGGGGCTTTGCCAGCCTGCACTGCAGTTCCGTGTGCCCACCTGATCCTGCTTTCCCCCTCTGTCCCACTAGTTATAATCCCTAATAAATACCCCGAAGGCCAAACTCCATCTAACTGTCTGCTTCCGGAGAATCTAGTCAACGAGAGCGCCCAAGAATCTCTCTGAGGACCCCCCAGAGTAGTGAGACTGCCTCTTTTGTGCCCTGATTCTTCTCTCAAGGCTCTAGTCTGAAAGTTCAGCTTCCAGTTGTTTATTCCTGCCAGCACTTCACATTCAACGGGTCCAAAGCTGATGCAGAGCTGATCTCTTTAAGCTTGTGCCTCAGAACAACTTGTGGTTGCCTCCCATTTTATAATTCATTTAATGGTACCACCATCATATTCCCACAGGATCAAAACTGCGAGGTAATTTTGCTCCCTCACACACCTAGCTCTGTATACCTAGTCTATTAGTCACGCTTTGTAACATGTGAAGGACTTTACTCATTTCTCCAGGGATTCACTTTCCTCTAAACAAGGGATGCTGCTGAAATCATAACGGACAGCTTCACTTTGCTCTTGGGATATCTAGTCTCCTTAATAATCTTGAGTTTTCCTTCCCTTTGAGTCCTTCTTTTAAGACAAAAAATGTATTTTTCTCATAATGGACACATACACAACATTGCAACCCACAATCATCTACTCATTTTACAGCACAATATATTGGCTCACATACTCAATAAGAGAATACTGCTTTGGGAGGTTGGTAGCAGACGCCACAGGCTTCACTGCTCCTCCTGCATTTAAGATTAGCGCAGCCCCGTCATGAGAACAAAACATTATTTTGTCCCAGTTTAAGATAAAATACATTCAACTTTCTTTTCCTTTTTTTTTTTTTTCCCCCACACTGTGTGGCTTGCGGGATCTTAGTTCCCCAACTAGGGTCCTCGGCAGTGAAAGCGTGGAGTCCTAACCACTGGGCCGCTAGGGAATTCCCTCCTTTTTATCTTTTATACTGGACTAAAGAGTAAAGAAAAACCAAGTCTTGATAAATGCCAAAGTAATACTTTTATAATATAGAGACTAAAACATGTGCGAATGTTATTGCGCAGTTTAGAAGTCTATGAAAAATACCTATTTTTTAAAGCACGCAACTCACTGAAAGATGCTGACGTTTAAAATTGAAAGTTGTGTTGTCAGTTGAAAGTGAGAAATTGAGATGTTCGTGAGGGAGAAATTGTCGGGAAAGCAGTAGAACATTTCCTGCCCGTGGGTGCAGTCTTGAGGATTGGTGACGGCCATGACAAATCCAACAGCCATCACCACAGCACCAATGGGAAGCATGACACAGGACATAATCTTATCTGAGTGTGTCCTCGGTTCTTCAGACAGTTTCAGATAACATGCTGATGGGATGATAAAAATTAGGGGAGCTGCACAGAGCACACCCTGCGTATTCAAAACAAGAAATAAGATAATGTTACTGAATGGAGCGTTCCTTGGACAGTTTTTAAAAAACATTTACAAAATGTATTTGTCATCATGCATGTTAAAAGTTTGATAGGTTCAGTTAAATCAAACAGAGGAAAGAAAAATAATTCCAAGAAAGACTTAGGAATAGGTTTTTCCCTTACTGATGGTATATTTACAAATGAGAAAAGCAAAATAATATAATAGTATATCAGGCTTAAATAATAATCAGAAAATAATATAAAATAAAGCAGATGGTAAGACTGACTCCTGGCAAACTCTTAAAAGTTCCCATATTTTCAGTCACATCATATTTCCTTATACTCTTCATTTCAAATTGCTGGTTATCTATTATGCCATTCAAAGCTGAGAGGTCTGTTTGTCAGCTGTGTACAAAAGGGGACTATTGGGAGGTGTATATAGGGCATAACGTCTTATCTCTCCTCTCCTCTTTCCTTGACTTTGTATGAAAGTAGGTGCCTGTCTGTATGAGAAAGGAAAACTGTACCCCTAAGGGTACTTAGCATGAAGTAGCATTTCTAAATCCTCTTTCAAGTAAAACTAAACACATTATTACCCTAGAAAATTGACAGCAGAACTAAATAACTATGACTCATTCACCCTTCCCCCACATTGGCTTATGGATATAAGTCCAACCTGAGGAGGAATGTTAGATTGAAAATTATGGGAAGTGGTGTTGTCTATTATAGAAAGATCAAGAGTTACTGACTTCAAAGGAAAGAGACTTTCCCCTTGAGGAGGCCAAATCTGCACTAGTAACTCTGTGAATGAAGTAATGTTAAAATTTAATGCACTTTAGGTAATATTTTTTCTAATTATGTTAAAAATTAATTATATATTAAACAAAACATAACATATTATTAACAAAATATATTTATATGATGTGACAAATGACGAATGATATTTTCTTAAACCATAATACAGAAAATTTTTAAAACACACAATAACCAATATGATATGGTTTAGAATACAAAAGAAGCTTTCCATAAAAAATATATTTTCCATACCTGAAAAAGTTATTATGGAAATTTGTAACTATACAGAAAAGTAGAAAGGATAGTATAATGAAACCCTATATGCCTATCACTATGGTTTGAAAGCTTTTGACACATTATTTTGGTAGATTGTCCCTAGGGAAAAATCATAGAAAACTGATTTTGAAATTGGATGATGTAAAAGAACAGATTAGACCTTAAAAATAGTTTTAAAAGAAAGTTTTTTTCAGTCTCACCATTTACTAAGTTTACTGTATTTTACACTAATTACTACTCTCATACAAGAAATATACGACTATGATTTCAAAAATGTAACTTTTTTATTTTTACAAAAACAGCAAAAGTCTGGAGAAATATCAATTGAGGGGGACAAATTATGAAGTCAGACTAGCCAGGCAGCATCTAAAAATCTGGGGAAGAATAGAAGGGACCACACTTCATGGAAAATATTTCTACAGTCAGAGATATAAGAATGAGAAAATTCTAAGAGGTACCATATTCTAATTTAAAATATATGGACAATATAATTTTGCTATTCATAGCACATGAATACAAATGATTACCTACAAAGGTACACAGCATATAAAGGATTAGTTTTCATATGGCCAGAGTTAAATGAATTATGGATTCCTTAGGCTCCATCATGTCACTTGAAACTGACAATGTTTTTCAAGTTATAAAAAATACTGTAGAACTCAATCTGTGCTTACAATAATTATCCTTTGATTTCTATGAAATAATTTTTGAAAACAATTATATATGTATGCGTGTGTGTGTGTGTGTGTGTGTGTGTGTGTGTGGAGAGAGAGAGAGAGAGTCTCTTCTCTTCATAGGAACAAACATGTGAAACTACTTCATCTGGAACTGTGGAGTGTGAAAGTGCTATCAGGATGAAAACTGCCACCAGCTGCTGCTAAGAAGCTGTCATCAGTCAGCATTTGGGACTCTTCCAAACCTAACTTGCTGGGCAGTGCAAAGTAATGGGTGTTCTGTTTATGCCATAATTTTCAAGGGTTGAGAAAGTAGTGGGAATTAGTGGGAAAATTGTATAGCTGATGTTTGTACTGGAAGAAGTCCAGTTGAGTATCTTGTCTTGATAGCGGTTACTTTCCTAATATTTGAGAGCTCCGTCTTGCTAGAGATTGTTGTTAGGACCTAAGATCATCAGTAAAATGATAGAACAGTTCCATCTGCTCTATTCCCTACAAATGAGTCCAGCTAATTTGATCTATCTAATATAGCCTTGCCTGAGGTTACACCACTGGCTTTGGGATAATTTTTGAAATTTCTTGACAGGACATAAATACCATAACAATTTATCAAAGAGACAAGAAAATATAGCCTTAATTATAAAGGGTGGGGGGAAAGCACTATCCTTTGATAATAACACCACAGATGCCAGCGCATTTTGTAGTTTGCAAGGGGGAAATAACAGAAAGTGTTGAAGATCTTTACGGGCAATACAGATTGGAAAAGTATCTGAGTTCTCCTACCTGAATATAAACCTCTCATTTATGCAAGGAAGCTGAAAACTAAATAAAAGAATGCTTATACATATTGAAAATTTCTACTCAGTAATCAATTTGGACTCGTGAAATGTGTTCCTATACCTTAGAAAGAAACTCTAGCTCACAGGTCTTTGGCAGCTTGGACTATGGCTCCCTCACTCTGTATGTGGGCTCTTGCTGGGTAACTGGTTTGCTGTCCTCCTTCCACTGTAAGCTGCACACAGTGCTTGCTGGGCTGGTTACTCTGACCACAAGCACCAGCTGCTTCATCTCTTCTCTTTGCTCTGCTGCACGTAGAAACCCATAGGACCCAATTACTGCAGATGCCTCTTCTCTCTAAGAGCAACGTCAGTGCCAAGATGCTGGATTCTTATTACCAAGAATGGAACCTACATTTATTTTATTTGTTTCTAAAATGAATCCTTTAAAATTGAGAGTGCATTTGACTTGGAAAATATGTCATTGTCTGCCGCCATGAAAACAATAAAATAAAAGGGAAGCTAAGTTCTAAATGGGGTTTTGCTTTTTATTAAATAACTAATATAACCCTGAATAATTTATTCTGTATTATTTTAGTTATACTAAGTAACAGCATTCCCTTAACTTTGCAAGTTGAAGGTCTGATTCTATTACACATCTCATTTGTAAAGGTCCATATTCTACTTATTCTTTTTTTTAAAAATAAATTTATTTATTTGTTTTTATTTTTGGCTGTATTAGGTCTTTGTTGCTGTGCGCGGGCTTTCTCTAGTTGTGGCGAGTGGGGGCTGCTCTTTGTTTTGGTGCGTGGGCTTCTCGTCGTGGCTTCTCTTGTTGCAGAGCACGGGCTCTAGGCCCGCGGGCTTCAGTAGTTGTGGCACATGGGCTCAGTAGTTGTGGCTCGCGGGCTCTAGAGCACAGGCTCAGTAGTTGTGGCGCACGGGCTTAGTTGCTCTGCAACATGTGGGATCTTACTGGGCCAGAGATCGAACCCGTGTCTCCTGCATTGGCAGGTGGATTCTTAACCACTGCGCCACCAGGGAAGCCCTCTACTTATTCTTGATTCTACCACTTAAAACTAGTGTGACCTATTTAAGTGTTTATTAACAGATGAATGGAAAAAGGTGTGGTATCCATACACATACACACACACACAGAGAAATATTACTCAGACATAAAAAAGAATGAAATTCTGCCATTTGCAATAACATGGATGGACCTAGAGCGTATTATGCTTAGTGAAATAAATCAGAGAAAGACAAATACTGTATGTTGTCACTTACATGTGCAATGTAAAAAATAAAACAAAGTAGTGACTATAACAAAAAAGAAACAGACTCACAGATATAGAGAACAAACTAGTGGTTACCAGTGGGGAGGGGTGAAGGTGGAAAGGGCAGGATAGGGGAAGGAGATGAAGAGATATAAACTATTATGTATAAGATAGATAAGCTACAAGGATATATTGTACAGCATAGGAAAATATAGCCATTATTTTATATTAACTTTAAATGGAATATAATCTATAAAAATATTGAATCACTATGTTGTACACCTGGAAGTAATCTATTATAAATCAACTATACTTTAATTAAAAAAAAAAACTAGTGTGACCTATTTAATCACTCCAATCACTCTGTGCCTCAGTTTCTTCATCTATACAATTAATACAGATTAAGAGGATAATGCATGCAAAACACTTGGCACAGAGTAAATGCTCCCTACATGCTAGCTCACACTGTTGCTCAGAAGGGGAACACCACATGCTTTAGCTACTTCTAAAGTGTTGCGTGACCTGGCTTGCATTACTGACAGAAATGATGCTTGATCTGGCTTTATGAAACATGACAAATGCCCACACAAAACGGAGTTGAACAAAGACCTGACTATGATATTGTGCTAACCAAAAGACATTTGTTGACTGGAAAAATATGCACTCAAGTGGTCTGGAAGAGAATGCAGATCTTAGATTTTATGAATTCCTACAAAGTGCTTTAAAACTAGTGTAATTGAGTTATTAGATCATGACAATTTAACACTCTGTTTTTTATGAATGTTTACATAACCAGGTTTTTAAAAAATCTAAGGATCTAGAATCATGTATTAAATTTTTAAAAATAGTCCTCCAAGCCAGCTCAGATCTTGACTTTATAACAGATATTCACCAAATATTATTCTTTGACTACAACACCAGAATTCTGTCTTAACCACCAAAAATTTCAACATAAGCATAACAGGGAATATTTAATGTGATTATGTGCTTATAATTTTATTGTGTGAGTGTGATTCACAGTGAACAGAAAGTAATGGTCAAATTTACAAAAATATATCATTCCTGAAACATAAGCAATATGTGTATGCTCGCTTAACTTAAAGGGAACAAAACATTCTTAGGCTATCAAAATAGTGAGTGGCAAGGCACTTGATAAAGACATTTTCTCTCATATGACAATCCTACAATATTCTAACAAACAAACAAACATGCGAACTCAAATGAGACATTTCACAAAATAAGAAATAACATCGAGCTGGGAGTCATGCCGATCATGTCCTCAGCATAATTAGAGGGTTACCATTACTGTCAACCCCAACAATTTTTTGTAACACTTAATTTCCTGGTGCTACACTAAGAATGTCTCTTATGTCCAGGGGCATTTGTAGAAATAGTTCCTCAACTGTGCTCCCAAGGGCAATCGCCCATGCAGTAATTTGGAGCACTGTGTTCTTGGCACTGTGCTATATACTGTGGAAGATGGAGGAGGCAGCTAAGTACCATTCTTGTCTCCAAAGAACTTGCACATAGGTAGGCAAGGCAAGCTTATGGACAGTCCAAACAGTACATAATACAAGATAATACATAAATCAAGTTAGCACATTTAGGTAGCAGTCATCCCTTTATGTAGACCAAGGTTGGAACATGAAATGATTTTGAGTGAACCTACTAGCCTTTGGCCTATGCAAAATTAGGATGTAGGTAAAAGTTACTTTTAATAATGATCCATCTCTCCTATGAGCCTTCTTTCCATTGCTAATGGAATAGATGTTTCCCTAGTCCCATGCGGTTTCAGGGGAGCTGCCTACTCCCTACTTTGCACATACTCTGATGCAGGAAAATTCCCAATAGTGTTCCTGACTGAATCTTCCACTACCTTTGCCTGGACCTTCAAATCCAAATGGCACTTGGAGGGAACAATGTCTCGGGCACTGACAATAATACCTTCCCCTTCCCCTTAACTCTCAGTGGAGTGAGTAAATGATAACTTGGGATTCCATCTGAAAAGCTTGCCCTCCCTGTGGGGGCATGATTGATGAATGCTAAGTGGTGTGATTCTGAGTAGAAATTTCATTAGGACTGTAGAAGGGGAAGACGAAAGACTCTAAAGTGGTAGATTCACTTCTATTCATGTTTCACCAAATGCCATCATTATCCTACTTCCACAAAGTAGAACCAAGGAGTCATTCTTTTTTTCTTTTGGTCACTTTTAAAAACTGACATATAGTTGACATACGATATTATGTTAGTTTTAGGTGTACTACATAGTGATTTGACATTTACATACATTATAAAATGATCACCACAATGAGTCTAGTAAATCATCTGTCCCCATACGAAGTTATTACAGTACTATAGACCATATTCCTTATGCTGTATATTACATACACATGGCTTATTTATTCTATAACTGGAAGTCTGTATCTCTTAATCTCCTTGACCTATTTCACCCCCCTCACCACTCCCTTCTGGCAACCACTCATTTGTTCTCCGTATCTATGAGCCTGTTTTCATTTTTTTTTTTAATCTTTCTTAGATTCCACATATAAGTAAGATAATACAGTATTTGTCTTTTTCTGTGTGACTTATTTCACTTAGCATAATACACTCTGGATCCAACTATGATTTCATTTTGTTTTGCCCAAGTAGTATTCCACTGTATATACATACCACATCTTCTTTATTCATTCATCTATTGATGGACACTTAGGTTGTTTCCATATCTTGGCTACTGTAAATAATGCTGCCAGGTACTTCAGGGTGCATATATATTTTCAAATTAGTGTTTTTGTTTTTCTTTGGATAAACACCCAGAAGAGGAATTGCTGGATCCCAAGAAGTCATTCTTGATGTGTCCCTCTATCCCCCTGTCCTCCCAGTTGAATTGGTTACCAAATTCTGTCAATCTTTTCTCAAAAATGTCTTTTCGGAGTCTACTTATACCTCTTTCTTTTCTTCATTGCCTATATAGCAGCTGAACTTTTATTTGTGAGATTGTAAGCTCCACGATAGCATGGATCCTTTCTGATTTCCTCCCATCCTTGTATTTCTGTTGTGTGGAATACAGTATACTTGACCCTTGAATAATGTAAGGGTTAAGGGGTTTCTGAGCAGTCGAAAATCGGTGTATAACTTATAGTCAGCCCTCCACATACTTGGTTCCTCCATATCTGCAGATTCAACCAACTGAGGTTCATGTAGTACATATTTATTGAAAAAAATCTGTACACAAGTGGACCTGTGCAGTTCAAATCCATGTTGTTCAAGGCTCAACTGTAATTATGCAATATATATCTGATCAACAAATAAACAAGTTAGAAAATGCACTAAATTTTAAATCTTTGTAATATTTGCATAGAAAGGAAAGGAAAATAATAATTACAGGAAAGAATAAACATAAGCCAAAGGATAAAAGAAAGAATTAATATGGCTTACTCATAGGTCAAAAATAAGATCGACTAGAGCTGAGGGCAGATTATGGGAAGTTAATGGTAAAAAACTTTCCATAGAGGGTTTGGAGTCAGATCATAAAGGCAACAGATTTTATGCTTGTTGGTAGGAAAGTGGAGATTTTTAAGCAGGATGGTGATAAATTGGAAGCAGAGCTTAAATATATGCTAGTTGAAGCAAAACGCCAGTACTAATTCAGATGTGATATGATGAGGACCTAGATTTGGGAAGCAGCAGTAGAGATTACAAAGTAAAGTCTAGAGGGAGAAAAAAACACTTCAAAGAAAAAAAGAAGAACTTGCGCCAGGGTAAGTGAATGTGGGGTGTGGATATAAGTCTCTTCATTACATATTTTAATTAATCTCTCTAGACCTATCTTCACTCTGCATAGGACTTTCCAGATCCGTTTAATTTATTGTTATTTTCAGTAATATGTATGTTCTACAGAAAACAGAATATGAAAAAAGTCCTTTAAACCAATATCGTAATTTCAGCACTATTGATATTTTGGATTGGATAATTCTTTGTAGTAGGGGTTACCCTGCACATTGTGGGATGGTTAGCCACATTCCTGTCCTCTACCCACTAGATACCACTAGCACCAGCCTACCCAGTTGTGGCAACTAAAAATGTCTCTAGACATTGCTAAATGTCCCCTGCAGGTGGAGAGGGAAGGGCAATGTTTCCCCCACTGGAGAACCACTGCTCTAAAAATATAGTCCTATAAAGTACACAATATCATCTTTATAAATATTTACTATAATATAACAAACACATTTTCATTCCACTTTAGAAAGTGACACCTTTGTTAAGGGAAAATACATCTCATGTTAAATGTAAACATTATTTTAAAAGGGATTCTTAGAATCTTTAAATGTACTTACATTGAGCTCTAAAACTATTCCAAGGCAATCAATCAGCAATGACACAAGTGTGGCCACAGTAATGATAACCACTGTTATGATAATGTGGAGAACTGACGAAAGAGTCCCACCAAAAAACACATTGGCAATTACCTGCCAAATATAAACAGATTATTTAGAGAGGGAGTCTCAGAGTTGTGCAGGACTTATTAAGAGAGTATTTTATATTATAGTAGTTAGGACTGTATAAAACACTACCAATTAGGCAATCAATCAAATCTTAAGCCAAAGCCATATGAATGAATGTTCTATCGTTTCCAAAGTATTTACACATAGACACACACACATATCAATAACAAGTATTCTTTGTTGAACTATCAGACAGGCAGTGGATTACATTCCAGACTCAGAACACGGCATACTAATGTGTGTATAAATATATTTCTCAAGTGTAAGAGATACCTTGGGAAGTTACCTTATCCTTCCTCCTTGAGTCCAACAAGCTTACCACTTACACAAACTACAGATGCTATTTAGATTATTTGAATGACCTCTAAGGAAGGGGTTAGCACAATATCCTTTAATAATAATGGGTGTGTAATATCCTTTACTAACAGGAAATTAATTTCATATAATCTAAATCCTATTTGATACAAGCCAAGTCTATTTTATCTCACCTTTCCTCAACAAAAATGGAGAAGAGTTGATTACCATTTTCCATTGATACTCAGATCAGGAAATCGATCAACAGTTACTTATTTACTGACTTGCTAAGAGAAAATGTCTAGGAGATGATTCCTAGTCTCAGAAATTAACATCCTAATTGGAGAGATCCAACCAATCTAATGAAACAAATAGTGATCAATTTTTGACAGATTAAAAAGATCAAATACAATTCAGAACTAGACAGTGCTTTAGTTATCTAGATCTGATTCCCTGAGAGTAATTGGCTTTACAGTATTCCTGAAATGTGCTTGTCCTACCTTGGCTTGAGGTAGGACTTGAAACATGGATGGGATTTAGAACAGAATTATAGACCAAGGCAACAGTGTGAAAAAGAGCAAAGAGGTAAGAACAGTAAAGATACCTATGGGGGACAAGGAGGAGACAGCCTGAATAGGGTGGTAGCTTTATGCAAAAGAACCATGAGACAAGTATTGGAAATGGTGGGAGAGGATCAGATGCTGGGGACCTTAATGACTGTGATAAGTAGCATTCCTAGTTGAGTAACAGTCCCCCATTGACGGGATACTGCCATAACTGTTAATAATTAAATGGGGATACTAGTCACTCTTACTCATTTATGGTTTTACAATTGGTAATGTCCTTCCAAATATTATCTAATTTGAAGTTCATTGTTTTTTTTTTTTTTTTTTTTTTTTTGCGGTACACAGGCCTCTCACTGTTGTGGCCTCTCCCGTTGCAGAGCACAGGCTCCGACACAGTCTCCGGACGCGCAGGCTCAGTGGCCATGGCTCACGGGCCCAGCTGCTCCATGGCATGTGGGATCTTCCCAGACCGGGGCACGAACCTGCGTTCCCTGCATCAGCAGGCAGACTCTCAACCACTGCGCCACCAGGGGAGCCCCTGAAGTTCATTCTTATAGATGAAGATCACTGAGTGGGGCAGGCTAGTGAGAGTATTTATTAGGCACAGACTGGCTTTGTGGCACCCTTGTACTTGGCTGGCTACTTTACCTATGAATAGAAACAGCTTTGATTATATTTAGGCCAACTGTATATTTGTGTGTGTGTGTGTGTGTGTGTGTGTGTGTGTGTGTGTGTGTGTGCGCGCAGAAAGGAGAGAAAGAAAAAGGAAGTGAACGGGTGAGGTATATGCAAAGTTCCTCTGCCTAGTATTTGCTACCATGGCAGAGATCTTGGTTCGGTTCTGTCTTCCTGTCATGGCAGCTAGAAAGGAAACACAAGTTCCAAGTACTGAAGACATAAGCTATACAGGTGGAGTGACTCTGACAGACCACAAGCAGTTCACCAGAAACCACATGAGAATGCACCATTTATTATTGCAGATCTAGAGATCAGATTTGAACCTAAAGTACTGGGCAGAAACTAAAATAAAACCATTTCTGGCATCCAACAAGAGTTGGCAAAAATTTTAAAGGCTCTTCAATTTAAAAGATATTCATCAAGTTCTGTCTACTGCTCCCTATATTTGAGGAGAGCTGGCCTATGAGTTATACATTTGTAAGTGAGGACAAGTGATTAACTGCAAAGGATATACATAGTGCTGAACATTTCCTCATTCCTTTTTCTTGTGCAGTTCCCTATCTGCAGAAGTGGCATAAGGTAAGCACTAGTGTGCCTCTAGAAGCCTGCCCATTAGTTAGTGTATCTGAAGCTCTGTAGGCATTTCGCTTCACACATTAGACCCATTGACATGGTGCACTGTGTAAACAGCCTCTAGGAATAGATCCTAAGACTAAGCCTTTTCAGTGTGATTCCTGAAAGAACCACTATGAAGCAGGATCATGTTGTTCTGCTAAATGGTACAGTGGATTTTTAGCATACTGTATAAGGGATTCCTGACAAGCCACATTATCCAATTTTACACAAAAAGAATTAGTTCTCTTTTACCTAATCTTCCTCTACAAATTCAGGTGGGCTATGTAACATAACTTGGAGTTGACTTTATAAGTGAAATATCTGAATATACAGATATAAGTAAATAATATACTCTCTATTATTTTATATGGTATATAAGTATAAATAAATATATTTATCATAATAAACATATTTATAAATTTATGAATGAATAAAGAAATGTTTATTTTATATTTACATAAACATAAACATTTATAAATTTATAAATATAGAATAAAATATATCTGTAAAACTAATGGTTTAAATTGAATTTGGGGTTTTCATGAAAAATAAAATATTTTAGTTTTTTAAAACTAATAAAACTCATCAAATCTGTCCTGTGGTGCCTTTAAAACATGTTGACTTATAAAACATTTTAGCCAAAAAACAATTTTGTAAAACATGTTTTAAACCTTAGTACTTAATTTCTTTGTAAGAATGAGTAAAATAGGGATTCCCTGGTGGCGCAGTGGTTGAGAGTCTGCCTGCCGATGCAGAGGACACGGGTTTGTGTCCCGGTCCGGGAAGACCCCACATGCTGCGGGGCAGCTGGGCCCGTGAGCCATGGCCGCTGAGCCTGTGCGTCCGGAGCCTGTGCTCCGCAATGGGAGAGGCCACGACAATGAGAGGCCCGCGCACCGCAAAAAAAAAAAAAAAAAAGAATGAGTAAAATAAAATCTTGGTTTGACTCTATTAAATGCTGGCATTCACTTTGGAATGCAGTTGTATTAATATTTATACTTACGTTAATATAAACTAAACTACCAAACATGATTTTCAAATCCAACTTTTGAAAAAGTATCTTGTAAACATTTGAATATGAATTTATCTTTAAACTGGTTAAAAGAGAAAATTTTATACATTATATTACTTGTCATGCACTTGGGAATTTGCAAAATCAAATGATTTATAAATCGCCCCAAATTAATACAGTAGAGAGATGACCTAGGTAAAGTGTTGGAAAGAAGTTGTGCTTACCTCTCTAGTCACAAAGCATTCAATCGGGTATGTCAAAATGACAGTGACTCCATAACAAAACCTTCCAAATGTTACCAAGTCATCATTTCTGCAATAATTTTCAAATAAGTCTCCTAGAGAATAATATAAAATAGATGTATTTAATAGATACTGGGTATTGAGATGAATATCTAATAAATGAGATATTGGATATTTATTATATAAGTGAAGCTACATAAACGGCATTTAATTTAATAGAATAGACTGCCAAATCTAAACATAAATTTTGCATTCAAAAACTATATAATTACTGATGGGTATTAAAAGTAGCACATGTTCCACTTGAAAGCAAATTCATCACTAATAGTTTTTTTCTTAGTCTCAGTGTTTGTTTTTAGAAGATTAGCCTTATATTTGTACCAAGCTCTGAAAAATACTTTTATCCATTGTCTTCTTACACCAGAATCAACTCCCTAAATTCTTGTGCACTGGTTTTATAAACT
This sequence comes from Globicephala melas, assembly GCF_963455315.2. Taxonomy (NCBI): domain Eukaryota; kingdom Metazoa; phylum Chordata; class Mammalia; order Artiodactyla; family Delphinidae; genus Globicephala; species Globicephala melas. Next base: position 66,587,590 of record NC_083320.1, on the reverse strand, counting down.
TGCTTCTGGTCTTTGTTTCTGGTAAGTAAGTGACTTCATTATTAAAAAAAAAAAAAAAAGTCTGTTAAAATAAACAAATTTCCTTTTGAAATGTTATTCTTAGATCAAGGACAATCCTGAAAGGAACAGTAGACTAGTACATGTAGGGAGCTGAATTTCCTGTATATCACGCTATAGAGTTTAATCACAAACTCAGGGCCACAGCAAGGAATTCCAAACATACATTATCTTCCATGTTATCTGATGAGTCTGAGGTAAATGCACTGATTCAAAACTGTGAAAATATGGTTATTTCCCAGGCAGAGTATTATATTTAATTAGTTCCAAACTAAACGATGGACCATATATACATTGAACCAATTCTTATTTAGAGACTGTATTTTCTTAGACACCTGTGAGGAAATGCAGGGACCTAATGAGGGCACAGATCATGTCAGCAAAAAGTTTCCCAATATAGAAACAAAGAATATTTGAGACTGTTTATTTCCTAAATATAACATGCTTACATTTTAAAATGTTGGTCACATTTTTCGATGAGACTGACTAGAAAATTAGATAAAAGTCACACACTACCACACTGTTTACAAAGAAAACAAAATAATAATACTTCTGTACTTTTTTTTTTCATTAAAAGACTAAATGACCTGCCTCTTCCCAAGACTTACTTTAAGTGACTCTTTTCCCCTCCCCCTGTTAATTGAAGTAAATGTACATTACTTTTTAGTGTTCCTTTTGGGCAGAAGGAGATTAAATCACAAAGCAGTAGTGGCAGAGGTTCATCCAAGGTTGATTGAAAGGGTTCCAACACTCTGAGAAAAAAGGCCCAAAGCTCCCTGTTCACTAACCTCCACTAAAAAACAGGCCCTGTACCTTTTCAAAAGTCACTGGGAAATTCAAGAACAATGTAGAGTTCTCACTGCCTCACAAGCTGGAGTTTATGTAATGAAAGGGAAAAGAAGCATGCAGTGTGCGCAAACAAGACTAGATTTGCCTAAGGCAAAATGGCCTGAAGAAACAACCTCAGCTTATTCTAGGTTGAGTCTAAGTGTATTTTAGGGAATTATAGCTAGAAAAGAAAGAAAAACAAAACAAAACAAAACAGACAACCAAAACCAAAACTAACCTGTCAGCTTTGTTATATAAAGACTTAATTATATCTGCACAATTACTAACGATAAAAACACCAGGAAGGTGTGACTAAGAAAAAGGGTTTATGTCTTATAGAAAAGGCATTTAAAACCAAGGTCCTGTGCAGACTGGAGCCTACAGGCTATTTGTCTTTGCAAACTATGTAGCAATAGTGATACATGGCAATGTTTTGAAACAATTTTAATCAAGATTTTCAAGGTCACTTCCTTACTGCACTCTAATGGCACACACCGGTATTATATTTTCGATGGCACTGGGATTTTGTTATTCAGCACTCTTTTATGAAGCCATCTTCTTTATTTCTTGAGAAATCTCTCCCTATAATCATAGTCACCTGTAACCTGCATTTGGAACAATGTACCACCCACCCAAGAGTACTTCAGCGTCATCTGAAAAGTAAGCTAAGCAGAACTAGAGGCTAAGAGACAGTTTTTAATGGGCCATATGTATCCAAAATGGGGTAGATGACAAGATGGAATGGAAAGAAAATGGGACTGAAAGTTAGGAGATGTGTTTTCTACTTTGTCAGTAGCCAGCTTGGGCAAGTTACTCCGCCTCTTTGTGTTCTAGGCAGGGGGTAAAACTAGTTATTCCACTTACCTTCCTAGGGTTGTCTGAAGGTCAAATGAGATAACAAACCTGCAAAAGCTGTGAAATGCATGAATCATAGTATTTAGCAGGCTGTCAGAATACCCTAACTCTCACACTACAGAGATGAGTGAATGTAAGGGTCAAGGATGTAGAAGAGATGACCATTCTGTTGTTGGGCCTGGATGAACAGAAGAAAAGAGAAGTGAATTCAGTGTGGGGTCCTGGGATGAGAGTTGGGGTGAGGAGGGAAAGGCCTGGTTTTGTGGGAAAGGTGTATTTTGTGTTTAAGGCAAGAGTGAAACAACTAAGTAGAAATGTCCTGCAGGCAAGAGGCTGGAGATGAAAAGAAAGTTCTGGACTAGAGTTAAAACAATGAAAATCTCCAAGAATTTGTTGAGAGAAAAAAAGCCAACTTGCTTGAGCCAGTTAATGGGGGTTGTGGGGAGAGAGGGAGAGGAGGTAGGAGAAAGTAAAGATGAATCACTCAGAAAGAAAAAAATATTAAAGGAGTGAATGATGGTATGGTAGTGCTCTTTTCTCTGCGGGAGGAAAGAAAGAATGTACAGAACTGTTAAGTGACTCAGAGAGGTCCATGAAAATCAGAACCAAGAAGACTGTTAGCTTTGAAGAGTGGGAGGATATTGGTGTCCTCGAAAGTGAAACTGCAGTGGACTAGTAGAGAGGGAAGCTGGAATTCATGTGCTTTGAAGTGATACCGTGGAAGGAGGGAGAATGGACTACAGAAGAAGCTCAGCAGTTTAAAAAGGAGAAAATTAGGAAAATTAGGAGAGGCAGGAAGGTAGGGGAGAGAATGGGTTCTACTCTGAAGTAGAACATTGGGTATAATTGTACTTAAAATGAGAAGTGATAGCACCACTCCATATGAACACCAAAATATGCTAATACTGAATTTTTCATTTTACCTTGGGTGTAGCCAGTAAATGTCAAGTATCCGCATGTAGCAAAGAGAATACTGATAAATACAGAAATCAAGGTGGACACATGGATGATGCGAGACCACTTAGCTACTGTGGGTTCTTCCAAAGAACCATAAACTAAGAAGCAGTTATGGTGGCAAATAAATGCTGCAATACAAGAAAAAAAAAAGCATTATTAAAGCAAGCACCATAGTTCTCCCTTTCCTTCAGAAAATTCAGAGATGTATGCTACTTTGAAATACTAATGAACTGAAGTTCAGATATACTAATTTACTAAATATGTCAGAAATAATCTTTCTAACAGCTGTAGGAATGAGAAATTTCATTCACATTAGGCTTATATTCTCCTCATGTCACTCTTGATATATACCAGGCCTAGCCAACTTTCTCTCCCATTTCCCAGTGGCCTTTCCAATCTTAAAGGAAATCTAAACAACACCATATTTTCAGTCCAGGGCTTCCTTTCCCATCTGGGATATAACAGAGTAACTTTAGATGGCCAATTCACAATACTTTGTGTGCAAGGTTTTGAAGAAGTCCATAACACTTGCTAGATTTTCAAGTTAAGAAATAAGAAGACTTAAATGAGTTTTCTGCATGAGGAAGAGACTTGTCCAAATTGAAGCACATTCTGGTGATGAGTGAGAAAAGTTCGAGCCTAATTTTATGTTGGCACAAACTGGATCATATGCTGCTAATGTGAAGTCTAAAACTTAGGACGTCTGCTCTCCAGACACACAGCACCTTTTTTTAAAAAAAATAAATTTACTTATTTATTTTTGGCTGTGTTGGGTCTTTGTTGCTGTGCACAAGCTTTCTTTACTTGTGGTGAGTGGGGGCTACTCTTCGTTGCGGTGTGCGGGCTTCTCATTGTCGTGGCTTCTCATTGTGGAGCATGGGCTCTAGGCGCGCAGGCTTCAGTAGTTGTGGCACGTGGGCTCAGTAGTTGTGGCTTGTGGGCTCTAGAGCTCAGGCTCAGTAGTTGTAGCACACGGGCTTAGTTGCTCCGCAGCATGTGGGATCTTCCCAGGCCAGGGCTCGAACCCGTGTCCCTTGCATTGGCAGGCGGATTCTTAACCACTGTGCCACCAGGGAAGCCCCACAGCACTTTTTCCTGGTACAGAAGACTCCATATTGAGAAAGGGCCTTGGAAACCATCTACTCACCAAACGACATTACACCAACAGCCTGAATAGCATTGGGCTTTGCAAATATCCAGGCATCTTCTGTTTTTGGTCTAGAAGAGAAATCAGTTAATTTGATGAATGATTAAACAAATGCAAGCATAAGCATAAAAGAAAACAAGAAATGATGTCACACTATAAATTGAACATCTTTAAGTCAGAAATTAATAAGGGGCTCCCATTCATCTTTTTTTTTTTTTTTTTTTTTGTGGTACGCGGGCCTCTCACTGTTGTGGCCTCTCCCGTTGTGGAGCACAGGCTCCGGACGCGCAGGCTCAGCGGCCATGGCTCAGGAGCCCAGTCGCTCCGCGGCATGTGGGATCTTCCCGGACAAGGGCATGAACCCGCGTCCCCTGCATCGGCAGGCGGACTCTCAACCACTGCGCCACCAGGGAAGCCCTAACTTTTTTTTTTTTTTTTTTTGGCTGTGCTGCCCGGCATGTGGGATCTTAGTTCCCCGACCAGGGATTGAACCCGTGCCCCCTGCATTGGAAGCGCAGAGTCTAAACCCCTGGACAGCCGGGGAAATCCCCATCTTTTTAAATTGTAAATAAATTTCCTGGGAATACCAATGTTACTGTTAACCTCAGTCCTTGAAAATGCATGCCCATGACTTGGAGAGACTCTAGTTTTGCATATTTAGAATTGACCACTTAACTCTGTGACTTTATCTACTTATCAATTTAACAACAAACATTTGTTATGCACTCATCATTTGAGATACTTGTTGAGGGAGATTCAAACATTAATAATGCAAAGTTCTTCCTCAGTTAATCAATGCTGCTCTTTTTTTTTTTTTTTTTTTTTGCGGCATGCGGACTCTCACTGTTGTGGCCTCTCCCATTGCGGAGCACAGGCTCTGGACGCGCAGGCTCAGCGGCCATGGCTCACGGGCCTAGCCGCTCCGCGGCACATGGGGTCTTCACAGACCGGGGCAAGAACCCATGTCCCCTGCATCGGCAGGCGGACTCTCAACCACTGCGCCACCAGGGAAGCCCTCAATGCTGCCCTCTATTTCCCTTTAACTCTTCCAGGTTCATCCTACCCAAGGGAAATTCACAGTTGGCGCTACAGTTTATTGAGAAAGGTAGACTTGAACTAATATTAATTGAAAAGGTACTTAACTATGTTCTAGGAACTATCCTATGCTATCTCAATCTTCACAATAACACCTAAGTATTATTATCACCATTTAATGTACTAGGAAAGTCAAGCTCTGGGTGGTGACATATCTGGTCAAGCTTCCACAAACAGTAAGTAAAGAAGTTGAGATCTGTCTCTTTGGTCTGTCTCTTCCTTACTGAACTGCCAGTCGCCTCAAATTCCCACCTGTATATACACTTCTCAAAGAGGTTTTAGAAATATATGTACTTTAAATAGCTTGAATAAGTCTCTTTCCTAGTGGAATTAAAATATTTGCCAACCTGTCTATAGGCAGGGATTGGTCTCCCTGTTTAACAAATCCCTGAGTAGCAGTGAAGAGCACAGGCTCCAAGATCAGACAGCCTGTGTGATCTGGCCCCATCCACTTATTAGCTATGTATCTTAGGCAAAGTACTTAACCTTTCTGTGCTTCAGTTTTGATATCTATAAAATGAGGATAATAATAACAGTACCAAATTCACTGAGTTATTGTGTAAATTAAATAAGAAAAATATGTAAAACTTTGGAAGAGGGCTTCCCTGGTGGCGCAGTGGTTGAGAGTCCGCCTGCCGATGCAGGGAACACGGGTTCGTGCTCCGGTCCGGGAAGAACCCACATGCCGCGGAGCGGCTGGGCCCGTGAGCCATGGCCGCTGAGCCTGCGCGTCCAGAGCCTGTGCTCCGCAATGGGAGAGGCCACAGCAGTGAGAGGCCCGCGTACCGCAAAACAAAAAAAAAAACTTTGGAAGAGAGCCTAGCATACAGTAAGTATTCAATAAATGGTCACTAGTATTATCAGCTTATGTATTAACATTGTTATTATTATACAGTTTCATTTAATAGAAGGTAGCAAATGTCCAAAAGTATGGCCAGCTTCCCTGAAAAGGAAAGGCTTCAGTGAGATCCAAAAAAGGCATAAGATAGAAGAGGGGGACAGGGAAGAAGGGTCCTAGAAAGCATAAAGGTACTAGGTATAAATCCATCTATTTCCTAAGTTTGTTATTCATTCTCAATGTAGACACAAAAATGTCTCATCTGTTTTGTCAAAGTTAGTGGGATTTATGCATTATATTACTTCTTTCCATATTTGAAATGAGCATTACAGACACAAAAGAACTAAGGAGCAAGCAAGGGAGGCCTCCTGCTGTTACAGTGCTTGCTCAGAAACCCATAGTTTGTTGAGTGGGAGCTGCTGCCACCTGCTGCTTCCATTACTCATTGCAGTGAACATTACCGACAGCAGCATACCTGTCAAACTCCAATGTTAATGTGGAAAAATACAAATTTTGTCCACAGTCCTTAAACATTTTTTTGAGAAAAGGCAGCACTAACAATTGTAGAAGCTTGAAGATTTTTAACTTTCTAATATGTTTTAAATGATCTACTTTCCCTGGTAGGGTATTCCCAGGTGAATAATATTCATTTTTCCTTTCAGTACAGATTGTGGTGGTGCCCTACTTTTTAACTCTTATATTAGTAATGAAAAGGTAGGAGTTTTATTTTTATTTTTCTTCTTTCATTTAAGTTTAAAAGGTTTTTCCTGGTCCATATGGTTCCTTGATATTCCTAGATAAGATGGAGTGTGAAATAGTATCTATGATGATTTTGGATTTTCTGTGTTCAGCTTAATGATGCTGATTTTATAAGATGGAAAATACCAAAAACATGTTACAGATAGGAAAAAAATGTGTGTCCAAATCTAGATAAAGGAAAGAGACACTGAATACGGTTTTCCAACCTTTTATAAATTAGCCTGGGATTGAGTTCCAGAAAAATGGTTCCACAGAAAAAAGAAAAGAGAAAGTTTCTTGGTATACTTTATGAAACATTGATACTCAGTGTGGATGAGAAAATGAAGTTACAGACCGCTCTGACTTTAGAATATAGATGCTGAAATAGAAAATGAAATATTATCAAATGCAATCAAGCAATGTTTAAGAAAAAAATCATGTCTAAGAAGAGTTTTTTCCAATAAGTGCAAGAGTAGTTCAGTAATAGAAAAATCTTTTAGTATAAGTCATCACATTAACAGATTAATGGAGAAAAAAGCTTATGACTGACCATTTCAAAATAGGTAGGAAAGCATACAATCCAGTATTTATTTTGACAAGCATGCTAAGCACGCTATTATTAAAATAGAACTTCCTTAACCTAATAAGGAATATATACCAAAACCTACAGCAAGTGACATACTTAAAAGTGAAAAATTAGAAATATTACAATTAAAGGCAGAAACTAGATGAGGATGTTCACTATCACAGCTTTCAGAATATACTATTGGAACTCTTAGCTAATGCAATAAAATAAGATAGTGATAAGATATGTAATCATTGGAAAGTGATAAATTATTTGGACACAATATAATTATGTACACAGAAAATTCAGGGGAATCTACTGACAAGCTATTGGGATTAATAAGAGCATTCAGCAACTTCACTGGATACAAGCTTAATACACAAAAATTTATAGGGTTGATGTATACAAAAAAGAACCAGTTAAAATGTTTTTTAAATGGCAGTGACAACAAAAACACTATTTTTAAAGATATGCATAATATTAATGTCATGACATAATTTTATTGAAAGACAAACAAATGGAGAGATACAGCATATCCATATTTATGAATGGGAAGACTCAATATCATGTAGATGTCAATTCTCCAAATTAATATTAAATTTCAAAGAATAAAACATAATATCGATGGAGGAGAGATTGTTTTAAACCTATAAAGGCAGGCTTCCCTGGTGGCTCAGTGGTTGAGAGTCCACCTGCCGATGCAGGGGACACGGGTTCGTGCCCCGGTCCGGGAAGATCCCACATGCCGTGGAGCGGCTGGGCCTGTGAGCCATGGCCGCTGAGCCTGCACGTCCAGAGCCTGTGCTCCGCAACGGGAGAGGCCACAACCGTGAGAGGCCCACGAACCGCAAAAACAAAACAAAACAAAACCTATAAAGGCAAAAACCATAAAGGTAAAAATTGATAAACCTGATAAAATCAATGGAAGGTAAATATTAATATAAAATGTATAATAAATTAATCCATATTCAAAGTTAAAAAATAAAGAAAAGCTAAAAATTGGGAGATGAAATGTGTCTTGTATATAACTAAGAAAGGGTTATTATCCAGTGTATATTAAATGCTACTGCATATCATAATAAAAAGATATTCCAATGAACAATAGACAACAGGTAATTGACAGAAAAGGAAATGAGAATGGCCAACAAATATGCTGTATGTTGCTCACCCTCCTTCATAATTAGAAAAACTCAAATGAAATACATTAAAAAAAATTTTAAACCTAATTCAATAATAGCAATGTTGAGAAGTTGCTAGGACAAGATACAATTATTATGGAGGGAACTGTAAACTATAAAACAGTTTGGAGAAGATCTTGGCAATATCTAGTAAAGTTTAAGGTACTCAAAGCTTATAAGCAAACAATTACATTTCTAAATTTCTAAACCATCAGATTGTATGCTGTACAGCAATTAAAAAGAGTCACCCAGTGCTAATTTTATCAAAATGGAAATATACTGAATACAATATTGAGGGAAAAATAGTGAGTTATATTAGAGAATGTACATTTTTTTTACCATAGTGATATTTATGAATATTTTACAAACATACTAATCAATACTAATACGTAAATGCATAGTATAAGTATAGAAGCATGAACAGGAATGATTCAAACCAACTTAAGAATAATAGTTATGTCTGGGAAAAGAAAAATGAATCCAACTTAAGAATTATAGTTATTGCTATGGAAAGAGAAGTACATTGACTTTTAAATATGATAGTCTATTGTTGATAAAGACTGGAACCAAATATAGAAAATTATTTCAAAAAGATTTAGCCCAATTTAAAACTTTCTGAACTTTATATAATTATACAATATTTTCTACATGAAACCTTTTTGGATTTGAACTTAATTTTTAAGCTTAAATTTCCATAAATAGTCTATAACTGAAATTACATTCTTCCTACTGGAAAGTCATTCAAATCATTCAATTTTCAACAAATATATGCTGAACACTACTAATGTGGCAATCAGTGTTATGGCCACTGGAAATGCTGCAGAGAAAAAGACAAAACAAAGAGGTCAAATATTTTTTATTCTGTATGATAATATAGAATAGCAGCATACAATAGTGTGTTGGGGAGGAAGACATTTTCCGCTATTCTAGGTTCTTCTAGCTGCTCTAAGAGTTAAATTGACATGAGACAGATTAACAGGAGAAAATCAAACAGAACTTTAATGACAGGTATACATGGGAGAGACTCAAGGGAACTGAGTAACTCGCCAAAATGGCCAAAGCCCTCACATTAAATACCATGTTTAGCTAAAGGCAAACAAGGATGTTGGGGGTAGTGGTTTGGGACTTCGAAGGGGAGGAAGGCAATTCACATGAAGGTGGAAAAGTAAATGTTTGGTAAAGAAATGTCTGCTGGGCCATGTGGAGACATGGGACATTTAGCAGACCCTGATCTCTAGCCCTTGCCAAGTTTCTCCACCACACCTAGCACATATTCTTTGCAGGTATCTCTGGTGATTGTTCTATTCCAGGAACGTCCCTCTATCTGAATTCTTTTAGGTAGTGAGGAAGAAGGTCAAAGGTACTTCCTGAGTCTTTTGGGTCTTGTTTTCAGCTCGAAATAATCCACCTGCCAAAGAGACACCTTTTGGCATGGCGAATTTTGCTCCTCTACAATTGCTTTCTGTGCTGATGGAAATGTTCTACATCTGTGCTGTGCAATATGGTGACCACTATGCACATGTGGCTACTGAGCATTTAATACTATGGCTAGAGTTAATTAATTTTTAATTCCATTTAATTTTATCTAATTTAAATAGTCACATGTAGGGGGAGATAAATTAGGAGTTTGGGATTAACATATATACACACTACTATATATACAATAGGCAAACAACAACGACCTACTGTATAGCACAGGGAAATATACTCAATATCTTATAATAGCCTATAATGGAAAAGAATCCGAAAGAGCCTACATATATATTTATATATATACATTTACATGTATAATTGAATCACTTTGCTGTAAACAACACTGTAAATTAACATTTGCAACTAACACAACATTGTCAATTAACTATACTTCAATAAAAAATCATAAAATAAAAAAAATAGTCACATGTGGCTGGTTGCTACTGTGTTGGACAACATAGATCTAAAAGGAGTGGTATAGGTAACTTTTGTTGCAGAAAACCTAATTAGCTTCTAATGGTCTAGAAGAGTTAAAGAAATTACTTAAAGAGGATTTATTTTTCCTGCAGTGTAGCTTATGCGGTAAGTTTCAGCTACTATTTACCAACTGAACTTCCTGAGAGGCAAGAAGAAGAATGGAGGAGATGAGTGTAACAGTAGACAAGAAGAATACTTTGTTAACTTATAAAGAACCATGGCTACTAGAGAATTTGAGAAAGAAAAAAACAAGAAGAAGAAAAGAAAAAGAAGATGAAGAAAGCAAAAAAAATAACAAACTGGGAGAAACAAATCAAAATTGTCATTATGAATACAGACATGGGGGAAAACAGAGTACATAGTAGTCATATTGAAATATTATTAAATATGAACCAAGTAAAGACTAATCTGTTATTACAAAGTGATTAAATTATAGGATGAGCACTTTCCTTTTTTTTTAATTTTAAAGAATAATTCACAATAAGTAACCTGTAACAGGAAATGGTTTTCAAATGATTTTTCAAAATCAAACATATTAACATACAACTCTTCAGGAGTATTTCTTTTGTAAAAAGAGAGGCTAATTTTCTTCTGAAGAAACCCCAAAATAAGAACTACTCTCTGGTTTCTTTTTGTTTTAGATTCTTCTGTTGGCACCGTCAAAGTTCATTTCCCTGAGAACTGAAACCAACCACATTTACTGGTGTGTGTCTAGAGTTTGCAATGGAAGCCAACAGTTTTGAAGTTAGTCCACTGCGGTCGATAGCATCTCTTCAGCAACTGTTAATGTTACCTAGTAATGCATAAACCAGCTCTTTATCCCCATCTGGCTCCTACCTGCTTCTTTCATTTAATGTGATTATTTGCTGGCTATAGACAAAACTGTGATTAATATTATCAATAAGGGACAACTAGAACAATAATGAACTTAATTTCCACTGTGAAGGAACTTTCTCTCGACTAAGGAAAAACATATGGAATACAGAGAGCTGAAATGGAAAAAGTTAATGAGCTTTGGGGTCAGGCGGATTTGGATTAAAAATTTTTTTTTTAAGAACATAAATTACCATTTTTCTTTTCCAATGGTACAAAACAATTTGTCAAAAACAATTTCCAACTTAAAATGAAGAGTAGAATAAAGTTTTCAAGTATAATTTCCAAGATTAACCCTGTACAAATGATATACGTATTTTAGAAGTTCCAATACTTGCTGGGGAATTTTTTTAAACACTAAACATCTTTGTGATTAAGCCTACTTTAATCTTATCAATTAACCTTCTAACAGCATACTGTGAGGGAACACAAGCAGATTAAAAACACCGTGCTGTTTTCTGCACAAGAGAGACCCAGGTGATGCGGTGACACGAGCGTGTCTGGCCTGATCAGTAACACGGCAGACTTCATCTTCAGACCAGCCGACCTGCACAGAGGGCCGCACAGACCCGTTCTCTCTCTCTCTCTTCTCTAACTTGGAACAGTAAACATTATTTTAGATCATCTTAGCAAACTAGGGGCAAGTTTACAAACCTCGAGTCTCACAGTCACTCTAGGTGGGACCTCACACACCTGGGGTGTCTGATTTCAAATAAGCCTCGGAAGACCCTCTCATGCTGACCTGCCCCTTTCGCTGCTCTCCAGATGAGAGGGTCAAGGGCCTTCTCACCCTTCTTTAGGCTGTCACCACCCAGAGGCCAGCATATCTCTTGATGTCCACACAGGCGCTGCTGGACATTGCCACACAAGGGCAAAGAAGTGTGAGGCCTCAGGGAGCCCTGCTCCCTGGTTTGGAGCCTGCGGGAGCCCTGGCCCTGCCCCTCCTCCTCGCTTCTCCTCCCCTCCTCTCTTCTGGCCTCGCCCCACGCCTCCCGCATCAGGTCAGCATGTGCTGACCGTGGTGTCTGTGTGGGCGTCCTGGTGGCCATCAGGCCTGCCCGGGGGTTGGCCAAGGTGAGTGAGGCCATGCAGGGCCACGGGTCAAACAGGTGGGCGTTGTGCACTCATGACAAGGAAAGACCCTCAAAAGAAAGTGAAACTAAAATAACAAAGAACTTCTGCCTAAGAATATTTGGCTTTAGAAGGTAAATAAAATAATTACATTTCTCAAAACATAATTTTCTGACTGACATTCCTAAATCCTACATGTACATTACTTCCTAACTGCAGATTTTCAAAAGGCAATTAATAAAAAGACAATTCGGGTCATTCTTAAATAATATGAGATAAACTTTAAAGATCAGATTATGATTTCCGATATTTATATACACATTCTACGGAGAGATGGCTATTGAAAACAAAATAAAATAAAATAACAACCAAAGGTGCAAATGAAGTCTCACTCCTGCAGGGAAGTAAAGCTCTTTCTGAATCAGACAGGAAAGTGAGAAACCAGACCTAGCTGTGCAATGTCTCCACCAGCGACTGTCCGAGAGCAGCATCTATGGTCATGCCTAAGATACCTCCTTCTGCAAACAATCCTTCAGACACATTCAAAAATGTCTCACTGAGACCTAAATTAGGCTTTTAAGATTTGGTCCCTTCGTGGGAAAAGCTGGTTGTGATCTGCAAATGACTATTATCAATTCTTGACTCTCGTTTTGTTATTTTACTCCTTGTAACGGTAAACGCAAAACTTAACTTTCATCTCTGAGACAAATATAGAGCACACAGTCAAAATAAATAACATGGAGAAGAGAACATTCCTCTGGGCAGTTACAAACCCTTGGGGAGGGGATGTTTGGCGGTCACCATGCCAAAGCCCTCTCTCATGGCCCTGCTCTGACTGTGTCACTCCGTGTCTCCTCTGGGGTTGGCGTGATCTGCCGGGAGGGAGGGGTTGGCAGGGTCCCCCTGCGTCCAGGGGGACAGCCACTCGCGCACAGTGACCGCGTGTACCTCCATCTGGCGCTGCAGGATTTAAATTTTAACTTTATGATATACTAGCAGGGTGACTTTGGGCAGACTACTTAATGACACTGGTCTTAGTGTTTTCTGCTGTAGAACAGAGACGATATTAATTGTATTTTGTATATCTGACACAAAGGTTATGAGAAGATGAATGAGACAGTGTGGTATATAGTGGACAATCAGTGTTAGATGGGCCTTCTTCTGCTCTTTTTCCCTTTCCTCATGTTATCACTAAAGTAACAATACATGTCTCAGTCTGGGTGTAAGGACCTGCAAGTTCATGAAATGCAATCTTCATCATGGTATTCATATTCTTTTAGAGAATGAAGGGACCTTGAGAAAGGCAAGCTATCTTTTTTTTTTTAATTTATTTTTTATTTTTTGCGGTACGCGGGCCTCTCACTGTTGTGGCCTCTCCCGTTGCAGACCACAGGCTCTGGACGCACAGGCTCAGCGGCCATGGGTCACTGGCCTAGCTGCTCTGTGGCATGTGAGAAGAGCATGTGGGATCTTCCCGGACCGGGGCACGAACCCGTGTCCCCTGCATCGGCAGGCGGACTCTCAACCACTGCGCCATCAGGGAAGCCCTAGCTATCTTATTTTAAATAAGCAAACGTTTAATCTTGATAACAGATGGTACAAATGCAACCAAACGGGCAGCCGTTTGGTTTTGATTATGGTGAAAAAGATGAAAAAATTCATTTATGCTTTAGATATTGACAGATAAATGTTCGGTATTCCATCCCACCCACCATACCCCATACAGTTTTCTGCACAACTGGGTCTGCCAAATTAGTGCAGCTTCCAGCTGCAGAAAACCCCTTGGGTAATCTCAGGGCACGTGGAGCTGCTCAACCCCCCTCCAGGGTACAGCTTAGCCCAGCTATCAGTTCCCCAGCTAAGCTGTAGCTTCTCTGTGCTGATATAAATTTTGCTACAGTGGTGTGGAGACTACCACCAATGGAATCTTTGTTTGAATAAATTCAAAATGAATAAATTCAATGTTTGAATAAAAGAGGGCACTCATTAAACCTTAAGATACTGGACATCTAAAATGGATAGAGAGGCAAATTGCCTGATTATTTAATCACCACTTGGATTACATCTTAGACTTGAAAGGAAAAAAAGTATAAAATTATCCTTTTACATTTTTAAGATTCTATCTATACACACATGCACATAGATTAAGGGTTATTCTTGGTGTTAAGTTACAATGACATAGAGGGAGCTAAAGATGTGAAAGAGCTAACTCACTTTGCTAAACCCCTGTGTATAAAGGACTCAGACACACCAGAAAGCTACTCAGGATGCTCCAGCAAAAGGAGAAAACAAAGAAAAAAAGAAAGATGTGAGAAACTGGAAGTAGGGTGTCTAACACAAAAAAAGAGGTGAAAGGAAGTCCTAGAAAGACAATGGGGCAGCAAACTGAGAAATCACTCTATCTAGAAAGGAGCAAGAGAATGAAGGCTCTGAGACTCCTCTCTAGGAAAAATAACAAGATTGGTAGATTATCTTATATGTTCGAGCATTTGGAAAAGGAGTAACAAAAATAATCAAAGTCAAAAGCTAAACTAGGAGAAAATATTTTTAAAAGACACATTTCACAAAGGACTCATTATCTCCAAAATATACAAAGAACACTTCAGACTCAACAATAAGAACACACACAACTCAATTTAAAAATGGCCAAAGATCCACTGACCCCCTAATAGACCCCTCACCAAAGAACAGATCCGGAGAGCAAACAGGCATATGAAAAGATGCTCCAAACCATATGTCACCAGGGAAGTGCAAATTAAAACAACACTGAGATACCACTACACACCTTGAAAGAAAGAAAAAAAAAAGTACAGCCATTAGACTGGCCAAAATCTAGAACACTGACAACTCCAAATGTTGGTGAGGATGTAGAGCAATACGAATCCTCATTCTTTGCTAGTGGAAATGCAAATTGGTACAGCTACTTTGGAAGACAGTTTGATGGTTTCTTATAAAACTAAACATACTCTTATCATAGGATCCAGCAATCACATTGCTTGGTGTTTACCCAAAGAATCTGAAAACATATGATCCACACAAAAACCTGCCACACCGATGTTTATAGCAGCTTTCTTCATAATTACCAAAACTCGGAGGCCACCAAGATGGCCTTCACAAGATGAATGGGTAAACTCTGGTACATCCAGATGATAGAATATTACTCAGTACTAAAAAGAGATGAGCTATCAAGCCACGAAAAGACAGGAACCTTAAATGCATATTACTAAGTGCAAGAAGCCATTCTGAAAAGGCTACATACTATATGATTTCAACTGTATTTCATTCTGGAAAAGGCAAAACTGTGGAGACAGTAAAAAGATCAGTAGTTGCCAGTGGTTAGGGGTGGGGGAGAAGGGATGAATAGAGGAAACACATAGGATTTTTAGGGCAGTGAAAATACACTGTATGATAATATAGTTATGGATACATGTCATTACACATTTGTCCAAACCCACAGAATGTACAATACCAAGAGTGAACTCTAATGTAAACTATGGACTTTGGGTGATTATGATGGACTAACCTAGATTCATCAACTGTCACCAATGTACCACTCTAGTAGGGGATGTTGATAATGGGGGAGCCTATGCATGTGTGGGGCAGGGCATTTGTGGGAAATCTCTGTACCGCTCTCTCAACTTTGCTGTGAACCTAAAACTGCTTTGAAAAAATCAAATTTTTTTTTTTTAAAGCTAAACTGAACATCCAACTAAACATGATTAAAAACAAAACCAAAAGCAAGTCTCGATTCTAGAAAAAACGTAACAGAAGGGAAATATAACTAACTTTGAAACTTGTGTTAAGTCTTCACATATTATGATATAGAAGAAGAAAAATAATTTGAAAGAGCTAAATCCTCATCTACTATATGACAACAGTAAGAATCCAGAAATAGCAGTTACAAGCACATTACCTAGAAGTAAAAATGTAAACGCCAAAAGATACAGCTGAAATAGGAAAGGATTTGGTAGGAGGCAGCTCTATTTCATTAAAAAGCAATTTGCAATATTTGATGTTATAAAAATATGTGAATATTCTTTTGAGAAAAATAAATCCAAATGAAAGCAATATTGGGAAGAGGCAGGATCTTTTAAAATGTCTTACAAAACTTCAAATAAATCATGGCAACATAATGAAGGTTTATCGTAAGGTTCAGATCATTTAAGAAGCAATGCTTCCAGTGTTTTAACATATTTTAATACTGACAGGAATACAGATTGGCTCGTAGCAGTTTGCAACTACTTTTACAAGAATGATTGCTTCTCTTACTCTGAAAAATCCAGACATGCTTAGTTATAAAATTTTTAGAAGCCTTTTCCTTATGTGTGCGAGGTGGGGAGGTTTTCGGGGCTTAAATTCATTTTGCAAAATTATCTCAGTTTGGGTTTTTGGATTCAGGTTTTGCATCCTATTTTGAAAGACATACTTTTCCTTATCTTTATAACAGTAGATTTGTAGTAATAAGCAAGTAGGAAGCAAGTCCCACCAAATACATCTCCAGTCTTCACAGACTGGAGAAAACAAGCTGCATAGGGATTGCTTCTGATCACCAGAACATCTGACCTCCGATCAGGAGGTCGGACACCACATGTGTCTGTTGTACCTGACCAAACTCTTTTCAGCTAAACACAGGCACCTTCCAAATCAGACAATCTCGGCAGAGCCTGCGTTTTTCTTAAGAGAGCCTTACATATTAACCTCTTCAACCAGATACATCTGGGAGTTAAGTGCTCTGGCTGGCACACAAAGGCTCCACGTTTCCTGTCACACCACAAGCTATTAGTGACATAAGCAGATCTGCCCACTTCCCTAGCTCCACATCAGCTGACAGCTCTCTGCCATTTCCTCGCTCCCACCTCACTTTTCTTCTGAGTCTGTTGTATAGACAGCTGTGGTCCACATGAACACATACAGCTGTTCAGGAACATTCTTCCTGGGTATCACCCTAAACATCAAAACGGATCCTTTTTTTTTTTTTTTTTTTTTGCGGTACGTGGGCCTCTTACTGTTGTGGGCCTCTCCCGTTGAGGAGCACAGGCTCCGGATGCGCAGGCTCAGCGGTCATGGCTCACGGGCCCAGCCGCTCCGCGGCATGTGGGATCTTCCCGGACCGGGGCACGAGCCGTGTCTCCTGCATCGGCAGGCGGACTCTCAACCACTGCGCCACCAGGGAGGCCCGGATCCTTTTGTTTTTAAACGGAAGTGCTCAAGGTTTATATTAAAATAAATGTAATTTCAGATGTGAACTCCAGATGATGTAAGTTGATCCTTGAACAATGCAGGGCTTAGGGGCACTGACCGTCAGAGCAGTCGAAAATCCAAGTATAACCTATAGTTGACCCTCCCTATCTGAGTTTCTCATTTGTGGATTCAACCAATTGTGATTGTGTAGTACTGCAGTATTTACTATTGAAAAAAAATTCCCAAATAAATGGACCCAAGCAGTTCAAACGCATGCTGTTCAAGGGTCAATTGTATTTACCATTGGGGTTCTACTAATAATAATCTCTTCACATTATTATTATTATTGGCTTGCCATGCAGCATGTGGGATCCCAGTTCCCCGACCAGGGATCGAACCCGTGCCCCCCTCCCTCCCCACCAACAGTGGAAGCGCAGAGTCCCAACCGCGGGGCCGGCAGGGAATTCCCCACCTTATTATTATATGCTGTCCCTGTACAATCCTGTTCATATCAGACTCTCCCTAAACTCTAAACTTGCATTTCCAAAACTTCCTTTTCCTCTCTCTCCACCCCAAGGGTTACTCAAAATTGATATTAAAATTAAAAATTTATGTTTTTTCCAGACCTGCTTCCTTTTTTATCCTGGTTAACAACTTAAAATAAGCTGGGGTTTTTCATCGATGTTCCCAAGCATTTAGTAAATGCTTTACTGGATGGACAGACTTTTTCATTTTCTCCTTTTGGTGGTGAGTTCTGGACCATCTACAATTCTGGTTGTCCAAGCTGGAAACCTTGGCAACACCCTCCTCTGTTTCCTTTTGTTTTCTGCCAACCTTGCCTTTATACTGTTCCAGTTGTCTTTTGCCTGGATGCTTGCCTCCAGAGAGCCTCCTCCCAGGCCTTTAACCCCCATCTATCCTCACCTCTGCGGTGCGAGAAGTCCAAAATGAAGACTCGCTGTGGTTACTGTCCTGCTGAAGAACTTTCAATGTCCCATCAACTAAAGAACAAATCCAACTTTCTTGGCACTACATGTAAAGCTTTCCTTCCATGTTGGTCTCTACCAACCTCTCTACGATCATTTCTTCATTCTCTCTAGCTGAACTTTCAACTCAGGATCACCAACATTCTAGTTACCTCCCTAACACAGAAGCTGTACAGGTGGTGGCGATGAGAGAGCAGAGGTCAGTAGATTAGGAAAGCACCATATTCGGCAGTTTTTCAAAAGAGATAATATGGAGACATGACCATTGTTAAAACTATGATAAAATATATATTCGAGGAGAAACATAAAAGCAAGATAGAGTTTTTGAGAAAATTCTCAAGGGATGCACTTTTATTTTCTTTGATAGTTCCCCCAACCAGTGGCAGTGTCCTTCTTCTCCAGGTACCTCCTGTTAACGTTAAATCTTTAGGTCCTTATACACCTCACACCTCTGGGCCTCACTCATTTCTGCCAACAGTAGCTTCCCACTCCTCCCTTCTCTCCTTTTTTGACCCAGCTAATCCCAGTACATTGTTTTAAAAACAGCAGATCACATACTGTCTTATCTTGAAATATTACTTGCCTGCCCAGGTTGGGCTAAGGGCCCTTCCTGTTTCCATTGCGTTTTGCCATAATTCTATTAAATATTATATTGAGATTAACTGTCTATTCTCCCCATTCACAAACTATAAATATCTGAGGTCATGGACTGTGCTTTCCTCATCTTGGCAGCCTCAATACCTAGAAGAGTGACTGGCATAAGCCAGACATTTAACAAATGCTTATTAGCTGAAAGAACAGGTGACTCGATTTTTGCTCTTTGGTTGTTAATCTGTACCACAGACCAGTCTGGCTTCTAATCGGAAATAACACACAGGTGGCACATTTCACTAAGGCAGCCATTTATAAAAAAATAATTGATGGGCTTCCCTGGTGGCGCAGTGGTTGAGAGTCCGCCTGCCGATGCAGGAGACACGGGTTCGTGCCCCAGTCCGGGAGGATCCCACATGCCGCGGAGCGGCTGGGTCCGTGAGCCATGGCCGCTGAGCCTGCGCATCCGGAGCCTGTACTCCGCAACAGGAGAGGCCACAACAGTGAGAGGCCCGCGTACCTCAAAAAAAAAAAAAAAAATTGATGATGAGTGGGATGAGTCCTTAACACTGAGCAACCCAGGCTGCTCCTTCAGCTCCACTAACACAGGGACTGGACTGATCTTCTCGGAGAACATATTGTCTTACAGCTGTTTTTTTCTATTTTCATGCAGACTCAAGTCACATGATGGTTCTATTTGTTGCTTCATGTCAGCAATTGGTCTGGGAAAACTTAACACTAGCTCTAGCAGTGCTACAGAACAGAGTCAAATGGTATTTTAGCAAATGAATGAGCAAATTTTGTTAGCGTGGAAGCAGCCTTAGGAACATTTTCTTTGCCAGAGAATGTTTTTGTATGAAATTTTTAATGTCCTAAGATCATTTTCATTATCTCATGACTTCAGTCCTCTCCAAGGAGCACTCTATATCATGAATTCCAACTTTTCAAGATTTCCTGGGGGACTTTCACTCCATCTTCTGCCTTGGTCTATAACATGTTCCATATCTCCCAGGGTAAAAACGGTAGCTTTTAGACTTCTTACCGCCTTAAGCCACTGTTTTGTCCTGAGATTTTCATTCATTGAGGCTCTTAAAAAACAAAAGGGTTTTTTTTTTTTTTTGGCCAAATTCACTTAGATCTTAATTCTCTCTAAGCTACTTTCCAACTTTATCATTTGATTGAAACACCTGAAGTTCACCAGTAACCTCCTGTCACCTCAAGTGGACATCTGTAGTTTACGCCATGCAGTCTACTCCCGCTTCCTGTGGCATCATCATTGCCTTGATTTCCTTTGGGATACCTTTTCCTCTGCTCAGAGTCTGTGTGCTTTAGCTGAGCTGATCCCAACCTTAGCTTCAAAGGTAGTCATGTAACATAAACATAAGCAACTCAGTACAAGGCATGATCGTCACGGGTCCTCACTAGAGCCAATCAGAACTAATACTGGAATTGAGGTTTGAGGTAAAATAAAAGAGAAAGCTCTTTCTATTTTTATGGACTTGGACTCGAATAGATGTAGGCTAAGATTGCCATTGCCGTCTTGTCACAATAAGGGGAAAGTCTTTCAGACACTAGAGCCAAAATAGGATATGAAGCCAAAGGATAAAAAAAGAAAAACTATGGTTTTGTTGACTGAGCTCCTAAATCCAACCAAACCTAATAACAGAAATAGCCTTGAACTTTATAGCTGTGTGTCAATAAATTCTCTCTTGCCTCAACCAGTTATGGTTCTATGGTTGTTGTCGTCTGCAACAAAAACGGCAATAATTTATGCACCATCAAAACAAATCAGTGGCTGGTATCTGCCAGAACTAATCATTCCCTTTTCAAATATGCACTATTCCTTTGTCTTTACCCATTTTTTTCTGATCCTTCTTTAATCCCCTCTAGTTCCTCTTTATATATAGCTATAATTGTGGAATTTCAGGGTTAGAATGAATAAGGGGTAACAAAACTAGTATGTATTGAGATCCTTGGAAAAGGCACATTTTATATGCATAAATACCTGTTAAAAGTGTAGACACATTTTTTGAAATTATGTTTGGAACACACTACACTATTGATTAAAATGCTGTAAAAGAGATGTTATGTGAAGGGAGACTAGTTATAAATTTGGACTGCATGCTATCATTTCCATCCTGAATGTAAAGAATTGAATATTAATGAGGCACAGAATGAAGGTTTTCACAGTGATAATACCTCTGATTGTAGTTTGAAAAAAAATGGGAGAAATGTGTTATTGCATTTTGATACTAGCACACTTTCTGGAAAGCAATTAGATTGCGTTGTCACCTCAGTTTTTAGAAAGCAAAAGGTTAGAAAACACAATAAAACTGCACATTATTTCCAAAAAGAAATGAAAGTCATTGGACTGTGAGATATTTGAAATCATATCAAAAAGCAGAGTTTATGGCCCTATGAGTTATGGAAAAGGAAATTGAATTGTATGTTTTATTTTTAAAACACAACCACTACAAAGGTGTTTCCATAGTAACAAGGTCAATACCAGTCGCCATTGCAGACCTTCCTCTTTTCTGATACTGGGTTTAAAGATCTTTTTCAAATACCACTTTAAAAGTCCTATGAAAAAGTGCAGGGTTTCTGATCATTCATCTGAACAAAAAAATGAGGAAAAACACACATGGAGTATTGAATTTCTCATGTTTTATGGATTATAAGCATTCGTGGCTGTCATATTTTCAGAGAAAAGCCTGCCTGACTAGCTACTGTGCCAGCCCCTAAACATGGGATTTGATTAGCCTGATTGTAAATCTGGACAAACAGAAATTGTTTGCAGTAGTATTCAAACAGAAATAAAAGGCAGCACAGTATTAAAAAACACACTTCCTTAACATTTAAATATTGAAAGAGTTAACTAAATAATCCCTATTAGAAAAATTTCAAAGACTCAGATAAAATATGATTATCAGCACTAGAGGAAGGTTAAAAAGATACAGGTCACATTTTGTTTATAACAGAAATAAATAGCTCTTGGCCATAAAAATCAATTCATTTAGCACCACCAGGAAGTGGCTTCTCCTTCCTCTTTCCTTTGTATCAAGATACACTGCCTATATGACAGTCATTCGTATCATCTTATCTTCCCCACTAAACTGTGCACCCCTCAGAGCAGAGATACTTTTTCTTTGTGTTCACAATAGTATCTCACACACATTTTGTATATAGAAGACACTGAAAAAAATAACTGAAGGATGAATCATGAAAAATAACGACACAACAGTAACTAAAATAACAAAATCTCTGGCCTATTTTTAGAAATGTGTCAGTTAAAATGTGTACTCATGATTTTAATCTCTTCAAACCAAGAGGCTCTAGATCTTTGTTCACAAACTCAAAACCATTAAGTAATAAATCCAGTTGCCTGACCCCTACATCAATTCCTTCAGAATCTCTGCAAGTAGGGCCCTGGCATCAGCATTTTTTAAAGCTACTCAGGTAATTCTAATGTGAAGCCAGAGTTGAAAATCATTGCTTTAAACTGTTCTGCTTGGGCTCAACTAATGGCTTATTTATTTACTTCCAACTTTTAGCTGTTTGCTTTTTTTCCCCTCAATATTCCCTCATAGTACTCTATTTCCCAAATCTATTAACACCTTTTATTATAACTTGATTTATTCTCTACATGATAAAGGCTTCAATTAAAATAGTTCTGGCTTATAAAAGTAAAAATTTTAAGCAAAAATTATTAGTGTATTTTGTTCAATACACTTATTAGCCTTTCGTTGCTGTGAATTCAGCTTCTGAAAACCAGAGCAGAATACAGTACCAATATTATAGATGTTAAATACATCCAGTAGAATTTAATATGTGTTTTTGTGCTTTTAAGCTTACCTTTCCCAGGCCTGTAATGCCTTTTACACCCTTATCTATCTGGAAAAATTCAGATTCCTCTTTCAAAACGTCCAGATCATATTTCTCTTCCTCTAGGAAGCCTTCCTTAATTCAGACTATCAAGAACTCTCTTCTTCGGTGCTGACACTGCCCCTCATTTATGCTTCTATTTTGCACTCCTAATACTGTATTGTCATTTCTTTTTCTTTTTTGTTTTTAAAATAAATCCCTCATCCATAGTTGATCGTGAACAATGTGCAGTAAGTGCTGCACAGCAAAATAGTTAGAAGCCATAGGTACTCAATAAGTGTTTACTAGATGAAGGAATAAATGGCCATATTGAAGTGAACCAGGTACATTTCAAAAACACTATCGCTATGGACTGAGTTGTGCTCCCCACAAAATTCATGTTGAAGCCCTAACCCAAATTCGTGATGGTATGTAAGGATGAGGACTTTGGGAGATAATTAGGTTTAGAAGAGGTCATGAGGGTAGGACACTCTTACTGGGATTAGTGCCTTTATAAGAGGAGACACCAGAGAGCTTGCTGTCTCTCCCTCTGTCTGCCACATGAGGACACAGCAGGAAGGCAGGCATCTGCAAGTCAGGAAGAAATCCCTCACCAGAACCCAACCAAGCTGCCAGCCTACAGAACTATGAGAAAATAAATATCTGTTGTTCATGTCACCCAGTCTGTAGTACTTTGTTCCAGCAGGCCAAACTGACTAATACAACTATGAACTGGGATTAAGTTATTTGAAGATAACATTAATATAAACATTACAGATATTTATGCTATCTCCTTTTATTGAAAACCTTAAAAAAAGTTTTTTTTTTAAAGAAAAGACCATATGAAATGTAGTTAGTCTAGATATTTCATACTTCCTTTCAAATAAATTTAAGGCATAATTTTTGGTATTTTCCTGGTAAATTAAGAAGTCTGACATAAGTCATATATAGTGGAAGATGAAGTGATTTTGCAGAACAATGTTCAGTAGGAAAAAAATAAGTTACCTGGGGGATGGCATTATCAATTATAGCTATTCACCAAGTTTCTTTTTTTCCTCACAGATAACAACTGAAGACCCAGCATGTTCCTTGCACTATGTTAGAGATTGTCTTAAATTAATTTTATTTGTCTTATGTAGGATAAAGAAAATATTTAAGGTGTCATGGAAACTCCATAATGTATTATTTATTAATTTATTCAACAAATAGTTATTGTGCATTGTGGGAACCCAATTTTGTGTTTAAAGCTATTTTAAGCTAGTTTCATTACGGCATTCTCTTGGGACTGTGGATACAAACTACCCAGTCCTTATCTGATAAATCTATTCTATAATCAAAGCATAAGAACTGTGTGGTTTAGATCAGTAGAATCTCTACTTTGAATTTCACGGCTAAGTAACATTTTTAAAATTTGTGGAACCAATGCCAAGTTCCCAACATTTTATTTGGCCAAATAATAATGTAAAAAACAAATAAATATCATTACCAACTATCACTATTAGTTCACAAATGACAAAGCATTTTAACACAATTAAAGAATATAATCTTAGTAGAGAATAAAGGGTGGTTTTCAAGGTGACCACATTTCATTAAATAGAGAAAAACATCCACTATATTCTTTACTCTTCTCATTTCAACCTACACTGGTGAAAACTTTGTTAAGAACAAATCCATCTGTGAGATAGATACAGAAATTTCTACCATCTACCATTTCTCCTCTTTCTGCCATCTACCACTTCTCTACCTTGTTCCTATTTCTCACTATTCAAAATCCCTTCCTTATTTTAATTCTTTAGGCAGGCCATGAAAATAATAAGCAAACTCAGTTTAATCCCATCAGCTACTACTTAAACGTAATCATTTTCTCTCATTTTGTCAAATACTGAAGATAAATGATGCTTCTGGTACCATTATAACTTTATGTTTCTGCATTTATAATATATCATATGAACATCTGAATGATGGGTATAAATCAAATATCAACCAATGAAGCAACAAAACTTACATGTGTGGACCCAACGAAACTACCCTTGCCATTACAATTCCAAGAATCAGAGTTGTTAAAACTGTAGAAATAAGAGAGATCTGAAAAAGAAAATGTAAAGATATATGGTCAGTTTAGAATAGAGACAATTTTATTGAAAATATTAGGTGATTCACTTTTTACTTGAGTAAACTTATGTACAGTTTTTAAAATACAATTCTTTAGTAGTTTATTCTTACAGATTGGTATTGATAATCTAAGGCAGGTAAATTTTTTATTAGATCTTAGTCTTAGTTCTTTTCCCCCCAAATAGAACAAGTACCAAATATGACTATTTCATAAAGGGAAATTATGTTTCCATTTTTCTTCAGGTTTTATTTTAGTGTTGACTTGTGCTTTTTTCTAACTATAATTGCTTCTTGCTTCTGTCGTTATCCTACCCTGCCCCTTCCTATACAACGTCCCCCCACCCACTCACACACATTTTGGGATGCCTCTGCTTTTTCCTTGCTGCTTTCTAGCTCTATTAAGTCTAATTTTCCTCTGTGGTTTTGTCCTTTGGTCTGTGTTTCTAGAGTCTTCTCTGCTACTTCCTCTCTCTCCTGTCACTATTTTAACTGGTTACAATATAAACTGGTCTGTGTGTATATGTGTTCTTTGCACTCTCAACATTAAATCTGTGTTCTACTCTTAATTTTTTAAATGGATAAGCACAATTTAGAAATTTTTGTCTGATAAGAAAAATATAAAATTGCTTTTATTTCATTTGATTGTCATTAATCTTGTTTCCTGGGTTGTTAGTTTTTAACTAGAGAGAAGGTTCTATTGTAAGTCCTCTGATCCACTCAGATATTGGGAAAGAATCCGGTCACATAGCTAGAAAGTGGCCCGTGGGGAACTCAGATGCTCAGCCTGACTCCAGATCAGTGTTTTCTAACTACTCTGCTTTGCTCATGGGAGATTTATTTAAATACATCAATATGACATTTTTAAGGGACACTTAGGGTCAAAATGTTCAAGTATTAGTAATATGATGGAACATTAGCTTTCTTTTCATAAATGCCTTGCCTTTTGCTCTCAGAAGGAAGCATTTATGTCTACATTGAGCATGTGGAATGGAAAACAGTTCAGACATTTCAGAAAATTCACCAAAAAAGTTCCTTTTAATACACTTCAGTTTATTTCTAGATGCCTCTTATGGAAGGAAGGAGCATGGTCAGAAAACTGTGGAATATCATCCCCATTCTCAGCTCTACCTGGAAGAGGGGGCTTCATCACTGTGGATACACACGAAACATCACAGTGAAAAGTAAAACTAATTAACTGTTGGATTTTTCAAAATAGAATGTAAAAACACATGAATAACTTAAAAAATTTTTTTTTTATCAGAATGTTTGGCATAATGAGGATGCAACATCAATAATATTCTGAGTAAAATACAAACACTTCATGAGAGTAAGGAAATAAAATACAGCCAGATAAAGGCTAATGCATGCAGATAAGCATATGTGGTGAGTTGAATACGTACTTGGTTGGTTTCATTAGAAATAAATAACCATTTCTCTTTAGCAATAAGAATCATAAATATTGGCCAAATTCTCAACAATTAATCAATCAAATATTGACATTTAAATTCACTGGATAAAAATGGGCACAATAGACATTGTAATTTACAAAAAAATTTTAAGCCAATGAAGTGATTTATTCTTACTTCATTAAAGTTAATGTAATTTTAAATTGCTTAAATGACTACAAAGAATGATAGAAAATAGACTAGATTTTTCAGTAAATAGACTTGGTTTAAATAGAGTTCTTTATATTTTCTAAAATTAAAGTGTGCTGTCTGTGTCAGAGTATCTACCTTAAAAAAAGAGAAGAGAGGACCTATTTATTTCAGTCATCAAGTATTTAACCATCAGTTCCCCCAAATAAGATAAAATATCAAACATAGTTTACTCCAATACAATTATAAGTAAACTAAAAGAAACTAAAGATGAATACTGTAATTAAGAACTTGGCCATAGAGATAGCAGTTTGACAAAATTAATGCAGGTAACAAAGTGCATTTCTTTGCCTATTTAAAATGTAAAAATTACCTTTCCAAGTTTCGCTATATCTCGATACAAGGACAAAGGCAGAGTAAAGGCAACAGTGGAAAGCACAATAATGAAATGGTGACCAATAAGCAAGTTTTCAGGATCAACTAAAACACAATAAATATTATAAAGTGTTTATGAGTAACACCAGTGACACAAGTAGTCAAATATTTAATTAAAAAATGACTTAATTAATACAAAGAGCTACATAAATGACAATTTTGAATAAATTCCATACAACCATGTAAAAACAGAAATAATTCACGAAAAATGTAAATACAAAGTAACTTAAGGATGAACCTATAATTCAAATAATGTTATAATATTTTGCATTCAAATTATTTTAGTAGCCTCTGCATCAGTTGTCCTGCTTCTTCCTTCCTTTGTCCCCTTAGTGTATGTGTGTGTGTGTATATATATATATATATATATATATATATATATATATATATATATATATATTTTTTTTTTTTTGCGTTACGCAGGCCTCTCACTGTTGTGGCCTCTCCCGTTGCGGAGCACAGGCTCCGGACGCGAGGCTCCGCGGCACGTGGGATCTTCCCGGACCGGGGCACGAACTCGTGTCCCCTGCATTGGCAGGCAGACTCTCAACCACTGCACCACCAAGGAAGCCCCCTTAGTGTATACTTTTAACCTAGAAACTACAGAGATCCTTTCCAAAGAGTAAAGACATTATGTCACTCCTTGTCCTAAACCC
Source organism: Globicephala melas (assembly GCF_963455315.2). Classification (NCBI taxonomy): domain Eukaryota; kingdom Metazoa; phylum Chordata; class Mammalia; order Artiodactyla; family Delphinidae; genus Globicephala; species Globicephala melas. The sequence goes on along the minus strand of NC_083320.1, from coordinate 66,560,021 downwards.
TCTAATGGCAAAACCCTTCATTCATAAAGTAAGCAACATGGGGAAATGGTATGTTCTGTGGCTTTTTTTTTTCTAACTTCTGTATTCCAGAGAGACTTGATCAGTACAACTTAAAATTTCAAACCTCAAGGTTTTGATAAAAATATTCACTATATTTCTACCCTTCTATTGAGAAAGAAGTGATTTCCCTGAAGGAAAGCAGACAAAGCAACTTTTTGGATAGGGAAGATGTCATAGGGAAGCTGCTGAAACCTGGTATTTATTCACTGCAGACTCTTGGCTATCAAAACAAGGAAATAATATATATATATATAGTGTGTGTGTGTGTGTGTGTGTGCGAGAGAGAGAGAGAGAGAGATCAAATACAAACAAAATTTGTAAACATAAAACATACTTACAAGGATTTATATATATATATATATTTAAAGCTGTGCTAATCACAGTATTCACTTTAGGAGCTATGTATCTATTCCAATGAAGACACTATTGTTTAAATTTTTAGCTCATATTGAATTCCTTCAGGGATCATGTGATTATACTTTTGAAATGTCCTCAGTGGTACCAAGTCTTTGTGCACTAATTTCTGCAAAATCTAAAATCTGTAGAAGCCAAGTCTGTCAAATAAGTAAGTGAATGTGGTAAAAAACAAAAACAAAAAAAGAGAGCTATTACTCTGAAGAGTAAGACTAGTTTTCTTATATGGCTAATAAACTAATGTGTAAGGAAGTTCCAAGGTGGGAATTTCAAAATGGCATAAGTTATACACACACACACACACACATATGTACCAGAATGGAAATATTAATCGTGGGTTTTTGTTTAACTCAGTCATAACTAAACAATCATCATAACGTTGTGAGTCAAAACAATAAAACAGGAAGGTCAAGTTCCAAAACCCTTGAACTCAACTATTTACATATTTCTGGTGAACATAATATGAATTAAATTATTTGTGTATCTGGTCTGTTTACCCTTTCAAACTGTTTGCTCTACTAATATAGTGTTATCTTATTTATACGGATGTCTGAAGTTACATGTATCCTTAAAATTCTGCAAGTATAGATTAAAAAGGAAGGAGAAAAGGAAGGAAGGAAGGAAGTGTTGGTAGGATTATGCCTACTTGGTTGTCCCAAGAGAAAGAGACTATGCTATGTTTTCTAACATTTTCCTCATACATATGTATTACTTCTTAAATAAGAAAAAAGAAAGAATTTTTTCTAAATTAATAATGCTCCTTTGAAAAACTGAAAAAATAGCAAAGGAAACAAAAAATTCCCATGAATCGCACAATTAAAAGATAACCACAGTTTATATGTGAATATATGTTTTTTATTTTTTCCTTATTTATGGAAATAGAAAATTTACATAATTTAGATCATATTGTATATATGGTATTATATTCTTCTCATTTTCCTTAACATTCTATCCACTCACCTAATCTCAGTTTATGAAAACAGGATTTGGAGGCTGGGGGCTATGACAGCACCTACAGATAACAGCTAATGGTGCTGGGTACACCTCCTATATGCTAGGCACTGTCTGCGTTGCCTCTCGTTTCACACCATAATTCTATGAAGCAGGTGATACTCTAATTCATAATTTAGAGATGAGGGGCTAGAACTCAGCGAGGGCATTAACCTTCTCAAGGTCACACAGCTAGCAAGTAGTGGGTCAGTGATTTGATGCTCAAATCTCCTTGGTTTCAGTTTCCACTAAACCCTGTGAGAGGAATAGGCACAATTTCCAGTTTTACGTTTTGTTTCATTTTGTTGGCATGTTTCTAGGATGGGTGATACACTAAGAGAAAACGTGTTTCTGTATCAATTTGAAGGATAATAACAACTATAAAGTTAGGCGACTATGAAATGGGGATTATGTGGCTTGGACGAGGAACTCTTCAAAGCAAAAAGACTCACAATCTCTGAATTATTCAAATAGCCATGATATGGTGAAAGGATGAACAGGGAGTGGCGTTGTGGCACATGCTGAAAAGGTCTGCTTAAAATGTTCACAGCGGCTTTTTCAGAATCAAGCCAAACAGGAAACAACCCGAATGTCCCTCAACTGGATGACAGATAAAATGTTTATATCCATATAATGAAATAATCCTCAGCAATTAAAAAAAAGAACACGTTACTAATAAACTCCAAAACATGGAGAATCTCAAATGTACCATACTAAGTGAAAGAGGCCAGACCCAAAAGGCTAGCTCCTATAAGATGCCATTTATTTGACATTCTGGGAAAAGCAAAAGTAGGAAGAGAAATCAGATCAGTGGTTCCCTAAGGCTGGAGATGAGAGAAAGTTTGACTACAAAGCGGAATGAGGAAAATCTGGGGGGATAACGGAATGGTTCTGTATTTTGATTGTGGCTGTGGTTATATGACTATATGCATGGGTCAAAACTCATAGGACTATACATTAAAAAGGGTTAATTTTACTATATTAAATTGTAGCTTAATACAAATAATGGGGACAAAGATTAGCTTGCTTATTTAAGAAATGATGTAGTATAAACACTACATGAAAAAATGATACTACAGATAGTGATACATAAGATATTTAAAATATAAAGTATTTTAATTATATAAATAATAATTTTTAAACAGCTAAATTAGAAATAAACTATATATAAGAGATTAATACTTTAGGATCAGATTGGATCATGGATATTACTGGATATTTGAAGTCATCCAATTCCTCCACTTGCAAATATTTTATTTTTAAATTATTATGAATCACATTAACTATGAAAAACTATATAAAATAAATATACTGACTTACCTCCAGGGATTCTTTGGAAAACTTTGCTCAAAGTATCTCCAGTTATTATGTTGTAACTTATCATAGCTAAACACATAATTAAAACAATACAGTCACCAACAAGCCATCACATATTTCATCTTGAATATTTTGAAAGTAATCAGTTATCACTTCCCAAATAGTCTACTTTCAAATATATATTGTGATTACAAATATGTACAACTTTAAAAATAACTAGACAGCAGATTTGTGGGAGAATATCAGTTTGTATTACAAAAAGATTTTCCCTTCACAAATTGATTCTTTCCAGAACATCTTTAAATAATAGTGAGTTTTGGTAGTCATTTAAAACGCAATTTGTTTTATTAAAGTTCAGTTTCCAAATACTCTTTAGGAACACATATTTTGCTCAAAGTGAGGAACAATAATAGAAAACTGTCAAGGCTCCAAAATATCACCTCATTTGAAAAAGTAAAATTTTGGAGAAATATATTCTTAGCTTTCTGAAGAGACATAAGAAACTAGTTTGAACAATAGCTTCTGTATTACTTATTTTGAAAATGAAGTCAATTTGGCCACTGATGAACATTAACATTTTGCTTATTTAAGAAGTGCTGGGTGCCAACTTTAAACAGCAGGTTGGCCTTGGACATGACTTCCACAAATCCTTAGGTTTTCAAAAAAATTTTAGCCTTAGAAGAAATCTATCATTCTATTTTTCATCAAGCTAGGGAATCACAAGCATTAACTCAGAATCACGCTCACTTTATTTCAATGAAATACTCAGAAAACTGACCAAAAGGAACAGAAAACAAGGGAAAAATGGCTAAAGATAAACACTTAATGTGGAAAATATTTCAACTACTAGTATTCTTTAATGACTATTAAAACTATTTTATTCAGAAATGGCCGTTTATGAAAATACTTACAATATTCAATTTCATATTCATCCTTACCTATGAAAGGATACAAAAATTGTAGAACAGACAGTAGGAGATATCCTGGAAAGCCAAAAGTTTTATTGACCAAAGACTGGTAAGTGTCTGTCCCTGAGAGGGCCCCTCCTTTTATCAATAAAACAAGGGAAAAGTCTGTGGCAAAAATAACCATTAAACAAATGTCAGATTACATTTAGTACAAATTTTTTTTTTTTAGTGTTTTGACTTAAAGAAAAAAAGAACTTTAAAGAAGAGTTTAATGCTACAGTAAATTAGCATGGCAAGTCTTACTTTCTTTTCATAAAACTTTATCTTTCATAAAACTGTACTGTTTCCAGTTATATATTTTTCAATCGAGATGCAAATAGACTTCATATATCCATGCAATGAACTGGACAGATGAGGGTATGCAGACTAGAGTTAAAGCTTCAATTTTCCATTTTACTTTCTTAACCTAACCAGTGCGATGACTATTAACAGGATGTGGCTCAATTGTCCAAGCAACAGAATGTAGGTAATCCAATATCTCATAGGCGTTCAACGTGTGAAGACCGAGAATAAAACGTGCTGGAAGCATTCAGAAGAAAAAATAGATTTAGGAGAATCAGATCATTTGTTTTATAACAAAGTACAACTAGTAACTTTATAGTTATTATGGTTTACTTTACTATATTATTATTATAGTTAAGAGAGCACTCTAAGAATTTTTTTTTTGAAATTTACATTTTAGAGATTTAAGTTCCACTTTTTTTTTTAAAAAAAAAACAGAGATGGCCAATTTTCTTTTTGTTTATTTATTTATTTGGCCGCATCGTGTGGCTTGTGGGATCTTAGTACCCTGACCAGGGATTGAACCGTGCCCTTGGCAGTAAGAGCTCGGAGTCCTAACCACTGGAACGCCAGAGAATTCCCAAGTTCCACTTTTAGTGTTGAAATTGAAGACACAAATATACAGAAAATATATAACTAAAAGTCTCTTTCATTTAACCCAATGTTTTTTGAACACCTAGTGAATGACACTGCAGTTGTATTGGGTACACAGCTACACAGAGGGTGTGATTCGTGCTTTTTCTTTTTTCTTGCTCGTGCTTCCATCACAGGTGAATTTTTTATCAAGTTATTTGGAAATGTACTAGAATACAAAGAAGAAAATACAAATCATTGCAGTGTTGTTTCCACCTTGATTCCCCACCCCCATTTCACTGAAACTTTTTTTAACAAGTTCATCAATGAGCTCCAAGTTGATAAATCCAATTGATACCTCCTAAATATTAATCATATTTGCTTTTTCAGTAGCATTTTCTCCCTGTTTACCATTCCCTTGTTTCTCAACCATCCTCCCTTGGCCTTTCTGACATCACTTTCTCTTGGATTTCCTCCTATCTTTTGGGCCATTTAGTTTTTCACGTTTCTTTAACTCTCTTCAAACCCTGGATTCTTGGACTTTTCCCTCACTCTTCAAGATGTCCTAATGTGATCCTATTCATGGTCATGCTTTCAATTTTCATAAAGATGTTAGTAACTCCCAAATTTGTACCTCCAGCCCAGATTTCTTCCAAAACTCCAGATTTCTATATCTAGCTGCCTAATAAACATTTTACCTTGAAGACCTCATAGGCATCTTGATTTTAGATATCCAAATTAGAATTTATATATTTGTTTTGGAACCTGCTTCTGCATTCATATTTCTCCAAACTGTGAATAATATCAAGATAAACTTGAGAATCACACTAGACTTCTCATTATCCATCACCTTCTATTTTCCTTTGGTCACTAAGTCCATTAACTACTGCATCATAAATTATTCAACTATATCTCCTCACTTCTAGTCTCTAACCTGTTTTACTTTAGGGCTTAGGCCTTTATCACTTCTTGCTTGGATTACTGCAAAAACTCCTATTAGTTCTCTCATCCACTATCCCCTCCCTACTAAGACTTTCTTGACCTCCCCCCTGTACCAGATGAATCTGACCACAGCATAAATCTGACCATGTTTTCTGCTTAAAATCCTCCAGGGGAATACTTTGATGCCTTTGGATAAAAAACAACACTTTTTCATAATTTTTTTTCAGAAAAAAACTGTTTATTAGCTGTGGGATCTTGGATGAAGGACTCTGAGTTTCATCTGTAAAGTAAGGCAATACCCCAACCTTGAAGAGTCTATGAGGATGATGATGTTTAAATGCCTACCACAATGCTTGGCACACTATGGAGGCTAAATGAATGAGAACTCATGCTATTTTTAGTTATCTTCTATAGGCTGTGTGTTGAGGTGGAAGAACATTGTATTTGGAGTCTGATGATAATGATGGTAACGATGATAAAAACCACAAAAACACTAGCAAATACTTCACAACACTTTCTGTCTGCCAGACCTTTTTCTAAATGCTTTATGTATATTAACATGTTTAATCATCACAACAGCCCTAAGTAGGTGCCATTATGATCCTCCATTTGATAGATGAGAAAAGTGAGGCACAGAAGCTTAAGTAAATTGCTAAATTTCACAGAATAAAGGAGAGACAGGACTCAGACCCTGGTAGTCTAGCTCCAGAATCCATGCATTTAACCAAAATCTCAACTCTGTTGCCAGTAACTGCAGACCTTGGGCAAATCATGTTAACCTACTGGTCTCAATTTCCTCCTCCATAAAAAGTAGAACATGAATACCTACTTTATGGAGTCAGAAGGATTAAGTATAGTGGCTGCATTATGCTTGGCATCTAGCCAGTCTTCAGGAAATGGTAATGATTATCATTACATGGGAGCCTTCAAAAATGCTTCTGCAAACCTCTCTAACTTCATCTCTTTCCACTTACCAACATCAACCCTATACTTTAGCCAGGCTGAATCACTTACATAGTTCTCTCTTGCATTTCCACATTACCGTCTGCTTGGAGTACCCTTCCATTTTCTTCGCTCTCTCACATTTTTTCATAAACAGTCGGTGAAGCCGTCTTTTCCTCCCCAAAACATGTCTGCTCCTTTAAGGCTGGATTAAATGCCAGTATCCCTATTGTCATGCACATATTTGTATTATGGTATTTTTCATGAAGCATGATAATTATGTGTGTTTTTTTCTGCCTAACATACTACATTGTGAGCTTCATGTGGGCAGGAATAATGCTATCATTGCTATAGCTATCATTGCTATCATTGTTATAATGGCAGCAGTGTCAGTAAATATCTGTTGAATGAATCAGTGATCAATAAAGCAGGATTGCTAGGTGTCTATATATCTGATTCAAATGTAATATGATAAATGACTTAATAAATATATTTTAAAATATTCTGCAAGCACAAATGACATGGTAATTCATCCTACATCCTTTGTTTAAAACTAGGAAAAGCTTCACAGAAGAGTTGAGTAGTGCCTTGAAGGATAAACAGGATTTCACCAGGTAGAGAAGAAAAAAAAAAAAGTCAAGCAGGGGGACTATCTATGGGAAGTCAGTGTGAAGGTATATTCTACATGTGGGTAATGGAATAGTCCAGAATGGCTAAAACATAAGTCCCACACAGGGCAGTGTCGGTGACAGGGTGAAAGAGAGGTCATATTAGTGGGAGATAAGACCAGAAATGCAGACTGTGGCTGAACCATGAAAGAATTTAAATGCAATAAATTTTTTTCTGTTGTCATTATAGAGTCTTGGAACGTTTTGACTGGGGGAATATCAGATCAGGCTGAGGTTTCGTAAAGATAACTTTTGCAGTAATATGGAGGACGGATCAGAAAGCAAAAGACAGATGCTAAAGGCAGGAAAACTAAAAAGCAACTTATTGGCCGAGGAAGAGAATCAGTGAGGACTGGAGTAACAGGAGGTAACCAATTTCACAGATGTTGTAAAGTTTTGGTGAAGAACTGTATGCTTGGGATGAGACTGCTGAATTGTACAACAGTTCAAAATGTACTGCTTAAAAGTAACAATTTGCTAAGAATTTAGTCAATAACAAATGCTATACGGGCTATAGATAAAGCTCTCAAAAGTTTTAGGAATCTCAAATATCACTATAACATTTTGATCTCCCTTTAAATGTACTGTATGCAAATTTTAGATAATCCATGAATGAGTGTACGTTATTTAACAGGAAAATTTTCTTTTACATCGTTATGTATACTTGGACAATAAAAATTATTTTACTCTAATCAACAAATATGAGAACCTTAAAGTAAATTAAAATAAAATCATTTGTTGTAAATATTTACAATTCTTTCTTGTTCTCCAACATTTCACAAACATGAAAACAGAACTTAGAAACACTACTTGTTGAACTGGACATAACTCATTGAAAAGACAAAGGCCTTAAAAAGACAAAAGAATAATTGTAGAGACAAACAACTGTATAATTAGTGTCAATTTAAAGAACAATTCAATATTATAACCCTACTTGTAGATTTTGCTCTTAAAATCCTAATTAAGGAAAAAAATGAATCACAGTCTATAATTATTTTTTGTGTCTGTGTGGTTGGTCATCCTTAATTTATCAAAATTATTTAAGGATTTTCATCATGCAGCCAAATTACTGAGTAACTAATTTCTGCTGATTAGTTGCAACATATGACTTTGCAAAGGACTGCTCACAGACATTGCTGTAGGTTTATGTATAGCATCAGTTGAGAGAGTTATTCACATTATGATCTATGTATGTATAATGTGACTTGGCTTTAAGAAACTATTCATTCTCCTTAATTATTGATTGAATCCTTAGGTGATATATATTTTTAAATGCTTTCTGTCTACTGGTGTACAATGTGTGTACATGTTCATAATGCACTTAAACAAGCCATGGTTATTATGCCTGGGAGGAAATTAATTATTTGTCAGTACCGATTGACTGGAAAACAGGAAATTAAAAACGACAAGCGTAAATCCTTGAATAGGGTTTTTGAGTGTGATAAATGTGCTCATAAATAAAATACACTTTTTAAGCACCAGCAACTCTGAATAAGCACAAAGTCACAGATTCCACATTACTAAATTATGGGTCTTAAGCTACAAATTAAGAGCTGTAGAAGCTAAAAGCATCTTAGGTTTAGGGAGTGGTGGGTGGTGAGAAGCAGGGAGGAAGAGAGTTGAGGGCCTCTGCAGCTCTGACTCTGGTACCTGCTGCATGCTTTACTTTCTTCCTCAGCCTGAGGAAAAACAGCTGAGTTACAGGCTGGTTTTGGAAGCCTGAGATTTTATGAGGGATGGCATCTTAGTCAGAGTCTCTAGAAGTAGAGCTGAGACAGAGATTCTTGGGCAAGAGATTTGAGGGAGTGCTCTTAGGAGAAGGGGAGTGAAAAGATAGGGCAGGGGAACAGCTCACCAGGACTCGATCTCGGGGGAGAGCAGCTGCAGCCCAAGCCCTGCAGTGGTGGCGCTCTGGAGCTCCAACGGCCCCGCACATTGGTCCCTCCCAGAGGCAAGGAGGACAGCTTTGGGGTTTCTGTTACTCAGTCTTCGGGGAAATGGTGGCTGGGGTTCATAACCTCACAGGAAGGTGATACTGTTAAGGCCCAGGTCGCCACTCTGGAGCAGGGGACAGCTGAGGTGTTTTGTATTACCTGGTAAAGGGCATCTAGGTGATCACACATAGCAGCCCCCTAGCAGCAACCACTGCAGTGGGTGTCTGTTTGTGATTGCTGCCTCTTTCGCAGTGATATTAAGGTAGAGGAAAGACCTTGTGTTTGCCTTGAGGTGAACTGGGGGGACGACAGGGCAGGCGTGAGAACAACAGGAAGAGAAGATGATTAGGAGTTGTAAAGCCTGCACTCAGACAGGGGAATGGGTGTGAATGAACATGTTACACGGAAAGCGGGAAGCAGAACAGAAGAAGCGATACAGAAGCACCTTATTGCTGCCCTTGCAGACAGTGGCAGGTAGGAGGCTGGGCAGGCGGGGTAAGGTGGGGAGGGAGTGGGGATCCCTGCTGGTTGAGCACCGGGGCTCTTGGTGCCACCTGCACAAACAGAGCTCAAAAAGGTTGTTCATCTGTGTGCACCTGCCCGAGGTTTTTGTGGGAAAGGAATCCCTGATGTCTGCATTTTCAGAGTACGGTCTTGGCCTTAATCAGTCTTTAAAGTGACTCCTCTATCTACCACGTTTGGCATAAAGTGAAAAGGCACATGAAAAGGATTTAGGCTTGGTAATATATAATGCTTTTCTAATCTGTTCAGAGGATTAGCAGGAAAGTAAATCTCCTCAGATACAAATGTTTAAATTCTTTAGGATTCTTTGATGCACTTTTTAATTAGGAAATTCAATTACAGGGCGTGTGTGTGTGTGTGTGTGTGTGTTTGTGTAAAACAGTCATTGCACAATTTAAATTGCAGGAATAATCAATTACATAGCATTTTACCTGTAACATATGAAACCCAGAATAAAAGCAATATTCCCAGAGGAAAGCCAGCTTGCTTCATTGAATAAGGCAATCCTGGAAAAAACATAAAATGTCCCACTCATCACATTAATAAAACATATGGAAACACGGAAGTTTTCCCCCAATTTCTGTATATAATAGGCTAAGTAAATTGACATATTTATATGACATAGTTTTAAACAGTGTATATGAATATTAAAATTAAATGTTAGCATATTAACGCCTATTTCAGAATAAAATGTTGTAAGTTAAGGGCATGTCAAGTGAGCAAGTTTATGAGGTAGAAAAATAAGAGTAAGAAAGCATCAAATGAAAAACAGATGACAGTTCACACAAATAATGTTCCCTTCAGGGTGAGGGGGACATATGACCTAGAATATGTGGAGAGTAATGACCCAGAGCTCTCCTTATGTGCTGGCCGGGAAAACAGAGATGATAACAAGAGTATAGAAGGGTTATGAGATTTGAGGAAAGACCAACCCTGGGGTCAAAATGGGCAACTCTGTAGGAAAAGGAGAGGAAAATGAGAAGGCAAAAGTATTTTTTATAAAGCTGAAAGGAGTATGTAATGTTATTTCTTATGAATCTTTTTTGGAAATGGGCAATTTTAGATTATGGACAATGAAACATTTAAAATAAAATGTACTTAAAATAATTCCACCCAGAATATTTATTCTCTGAAAACTTTCCCCTTTCAAAAATCTGCTGAGCCTAATTAAGAAGTACTTTTTAAGTTGACATGAATCAGCTTAAAGTGTTCATATCAGGAATTAACTCTGGAATTTGGCCTACACCTCTATGGTACATGGAGGCTGAATTTCAAAAAAGTCTTTACGCCTACTTGCTACTACTTTGCCTCAGTTTCCTACAGTTTATTTACCATTTGAAAAAAAAAATTGTCTGTATATGGAAAGTAAAATCAAGAAATACATCAACTTGTGAAAGTTAAGAAAAGTAACTCAATCCAGATGACTGAGACTAAAATGTCATAACTTTACAGGAAAAAGTAATATTCTCAATGAGTATTTGCAGGATTTTGTTTTGTCCTTGCTTTTTCTTACATTGGATGTTTCAAATAACAAAAGCGCTGAAAAAATAACTGCCTTTATTATTATAACGCAACGCACTTAATTTTTTCTGAACTTTTCCTTTGCTTCAAATTGGGAAAATATGAGAGGCTCATTTCTTTCAATTCTGATTATTTGGCTCCTTTGTTTTAAAAAATCATTTAAAAAACCATTTCTATTTATTGATTAAATTATATTTACAACTGATATATCATAATAAGTTTGTACTTTAAAATTTAATACTCTATAAATGGGTAAGGAAATATTACGTGGATTTGATTCTTCACGATTGTTATGTTTTCACATTAAACTTTTGTATCTCCAATATTTGCAAGTATCTGGAGGTTCTACACCTCTAGAAGGTTATGGAAAGGTGATTCAAGTAACGGTTGGCCACTCCAGGAACAGGGAAAAAAGTAAATTAGGTAACATTATCACTTGACGATGCAGCCTATGAAAAAAAAATTCAGCAATCTCCCATCTGCAGCTCCACCTTAATCTATCACACACGGAGGACGCTCTCAAATGTGGAAAGAGTGTGAATCACCACCCCATTTTTAGTATAAGAGAGACTGATGTGTGCACATTGTTACATTGGAAAAAAGGGAAGGCTTTTATGAAAAAACAATTACCAATTTTATCATTTAAGATTTTTTCCTTTAAAATTAACCTATGAATACTAGCAACATAATAAGTGTCTTAAATTTGGCCTTTTCACTGAAAATTAAAAAAAAAAAACTTACCTATTATACCAGATCCTATAATCGAGTTGACAACATTAAAAACAGCAGCAGACTGACGACAAGTTTTCCCTTTGTCCTTATGTTCAGAAACGAGGGTTTCTCTGTCATCTAGATGGCTCTATTTTAGTATATAAAAGTGCAATTAAAAAATATTTAACTAGCTCAAAAATTCAGAAAACTGTAAGACAAATATGCAATTTAGGAGACTAACATGATATTAGTAATAATAATAAGTAATGCCAATAACGATAAGAAAATGAGGATAATAATAGAGTAACAACAATATCTAGTAATTCAAACAGAGCTTGTGAACAAACTCCATCCTAAAATGTCCTGATTACAGCTGCACCAAGTTCGTGGACTACTGCATGAAATCCTAGTACTTTAGGACCTCTTAAGGAGCAAAGGATGTGATTTTTGTGAAATTAAAGGGGTTATATTGAAAAGTGCCCGCTATGAAAAAAAAAAGATCAAGGCAAAATTTCTTTTTTCTCCTGGAGAACCTTCTGTGGTGCTACATCAAGACGCTGGGTGAAGGTAGCTAAACGCTGTTGCAGGGTGAACGAACGATATGACCTGCCTTCAGAACCAGCCCCAGTCTCGTTACCTGTGGCGGGACGACGGGCCGCTGACCCTGGTAGCCCATGGCTGCACCCGGGTCCTCTGCAGGTGGAAGGTTCGCGGGCGCGGGTACTCGACTCGCCAGAACAGCCTCCTCCGCGACCTCCAAGCCCGGGGTCAGCGCGCGGCGGGAGAGTTGGGGGCGGGCTGCGCGGGCTGCGCGGGCTGCGCGGGCTGCGCGGGCTGCGCGGGCTGCGCGGGCTGCGCGGGCTGCGGCCGCAGCTCACTTGGACGCCGCGGCCGAGGCGATTTCCCTCGGAGGTTGCGAAATACGCCTTCCTCCTGAGGCGGAGACGCTACAGGGTGTTTCTGATTCGGGCAGACCTCTCTCCCAGCACCTCGCCTTTTTTTCCTTTTCCTTTTTTTTTTTTTTTAAACCTCCAGCTGCGGCCTCTCTCCCCTCGCCTCCCACCCAACCAACTGCTGCAAAGTACAATATGTTGCGTCCACGCTGACTTGCTCGGATTGTACAGAGTTAAACTGGCCTTATAGTCCATTCCCAAATTATCTGCTCCTTGGCTGGAGTCTGACGTCCAGGTAAGAACGCACTAGCACACCTGTTCCCAGGGAGCGTCTTTTCTATTGCTTCCTCCTGCTGCTCCCTACACCGATTTCCGTCAGAGCTGACAGATGAAAATGTGGAACTGTTAAAAAGCTTTTCTCGAGTTTTAGCAAATTTGATTACTGAGCATGCTTTGGTCAAGTGTTTCCGGGTGACTTTTCAGAAAAGGAGACTTGGAGAATGGAAAGAAAGATGGAGTCAGGTAACGAACCTTAAAAAGGTGGCGGGGGCTTCCCTGGTGGCGCAGTGGTTGAGAGTCCGCCTGCCGATGCAGGGGACACGGGTTCGTGACCCGGTCCGGGAGGATCCCACATGCCGCGGAGCGGCTGGGCCCGTGAGCCATGGCTGCTGGGCCTGCGCTTTCGGAGCCTGTGCTCCGCGGCGGGAGGGGCCACAACAGTGAGAGGCCCGCGTACCGCAAAAAAAAAAAAAAAAAAAAAAAATGGTGGCGGGACGGGGTGTCAGCGGATGGGGAAGGAAAGGCACTTAGAGTATCTGAGCTACAAAGAATCTGAAATGACCATCTGTTCACCCCTCTTACATTACAGGTGAGGAAGCAGGCCCAGAGAATATTCAATCACAAAGAGACAGAATACGTAGAGAACAATTTCAAGGATAGTTAGAGCGGTAATATAACGCAACATCTACTTCTCCAATAATTCAAGTGGTTCTTTTTTCATAAACATTTATTTAAAATTATGAAGCATTTAAAAAACATAGAAAAACCTAAAGAGAACTATAAACTTCATATACTCTCCACTATCAAAGAAACAAATACTAATATTTTGTCATATTTTCTTCAAATTGCGAAAATAAACATTTAATGTCACAACAGAAACCCCTTTACCCTTCCGAATTCCTTTCCCTACGTCGCTAGACTCATCCAATTCATGAAGTTTGTGTATATCTTTTGTATTCATGCTTTATATTTTAATTCATTCATTTGTAGCCATAAATGATATATAACAATGATTTGAGTATTTTCAAGATTTACAAAGATGGTCCCATACTGCACTATTTTCCTCCTAGCATTATTGTTTACCCAGTGTACTGTTTTCAAGATGTATTATATAGATTCATGCAGATACATAGTATATTCATTTTATCTGTGTCACTGTTCAGTTAGCCATCCTCCTACAGAAAGACATTAAGATTTTTTCTAATTTTGTACTCTTCTGGAGCATATTAAATGACAGTTTCTCTAGAAGTAGAATTATGAGGAAGTAGTTCATGCATATTTTCAACTTCACTAAATATTTCCAAACTGGTCTACAAATTGATAGCCCCAATTATTTTTCCACCAGCAGGGATGGAATTCCTGCTCTGCACTGTTAACATCAGGAGTTAGTTTCTTTTTAAGTTTTGACGTTGTGATGAGTTTTAAAATGGTATATAAATATTGTATAGATTTGTATTTTCTTAATCTATAGTGATGTTGAGGATCTTTTTATAATGTTTAATGAATATAATTAAATATTTTGGTTATCCTCTTTGTTAATTTCATTTTTTTTTTATCCTTTGCCCATTTGATTTGATTGTTAGTCTTTTTCTTATTGATCTGTAAGAGTTATTTATATATGTGGGGGGCCAACTGTATGTCAGTTACATATTTTGTACATATCTTCTTCCAGCTTCTTTCTTCTAAAATTGTGCTATTTTTTTCATGCAAAGTTTACAGTTTTGAAATATTTAAAATTAGTAATCTTAATCCTGATACAAGTACATTAAAAGAAAGAAAATCATAGCCCTTTCACTAAAAAATATAGATTCAAAATCCTGAATAAAATGTTAGTAGATTGAAGCTAACAGTGTATGAAAAAGCTAACAATATCATGACCAAGTTGAGTATACCCCAAGTATGAAAGGATGGGTTAACCCCCCAAAAACTATAATTTCCCACATTAACAGATTACAAGAGAAAACGATGTAATTGTTTTACTAGATATAGAATAAAGCATTTGATAATGTTGAATTCATGATTGGAGAAAACCTCTTTGTAAATTAGAAACAGAAGACAACTTCCTTAAACTGATAAACTATAGCAGATATCTTCATTAATGGGGAAATTTTGGAAGCATTTCCATTTAACTAAGAAATGAAACAAAAATGCACATGATAATGACCCTTATTTTACATGATGTTGGAGTCCGTAGCCTAAAGCAATAAGAAGAGGAAAAGAATTTATAGGTATGAGGATTGGAAACGTAGAAATAAAGCTGTCATTTTGGGATGATGAAATTGTTTAAAAAGAAAAATTCAACAGACTTTAAAGGAAAATATTAGAAGCAATAAGAGAATTTAGGGAGCTTAATAGATATAAGATTTGCCTGAAAATATATTAATTTTTACAGCAGCAACAAACAACTAGATATAATAATGAAAAAAGAAGCTAATTTATAATAGTGTCAAAGAATACCAAATACTTAGGAATAAATTCAACTAAAGACACGCAAACTCTTCAGAGAAAACTGTAACAATCAAAAGACATTAAATAAGGCTTGAATAAATGGAGAGAAATACCAAATTAATGGATAAGTAGACTAAATATTCCAAAGATATCAATTCTGTCCAAGTTGATTTATTGATTAAAAACTATTAGTTTCACCATATTGACCACAAACACCTATGGTGTAAATTTATAGAGCTTGTAAAAGTTTCCTTTTTTTAATCTACCAAAGAACTATATTTGATTTTTAAAAGTAGAAAGTAAAGTAAAACGGAGAATTTTTAATAAATTTTGTATTTCTACTTTCAGTGATAACTTTATAAATTTTTTCAATATATTAAATATTTGTCTGTGTATGTGACAGTGGTGACTTCCTTTTTGTGAATAGGGCTCTCTGGGTGGTTTAAAACATGTTTACAAATTCTTGATACTCCTCCCATCAAGAAGTGGAGTTTCATTTCCCTTCCCTGGGTGTGGGCTGGACTCAGTGACTTGTTTCTAATAAACTGCATATGATGGAAGTGACATGTGTCATCTCTGATACTAAGTCATAAAAGTCATTGTGGTTTCTGCTTTGTTCTCTTTCAGATCACTCCCTCCGGGAAAAGCCAGCTGCAATGTCATGAGGACATTCAAGGGTCTCATAGAAGAAACTGAACCCTCTGCCAATGCTATGTGAGTAAGTCATGTTGAAAAATGATCCCTTAGCCCCACTCAACCCTTCAGATGACTGCAGCCCCAGCCAACATCCCAGATGCAACCTGAGCCAGGGCCACTCAACCAACCTGCTTGCTCCTTCCTCATCCACAAAAATGTTTACTGTTGTTTTAGACCACCAGTTGGGGTCTATTTGTTGCATGATGATAGAAAACTAAGATAGGATTTCTATACTATTTTTTTTTTTGGTGGTTAGTTTTTATTAATTAATTTGCATTTTTGAATTTATTTTATTTTGAACAGTTTTAGGTTCATTGCAACACTGAGCAGAAGGTACAGAGATTTACCATATATGCTTTGTCTCCAAACATCCATAGCCTCCCCTATGAAGAACATTCCCCACCAGAGTTGTATATTTGTTACAACTGATGAACCTACATTGACATATCATCACCCACAGTTCGTAGTTTACATTAAAGTTTACTCTTGGTGTTGTACATTCTATGGGTTTGGACAAATGTATAATGATATGTATCCACCATTATAGTATCATACAGAATAGTTTCACTGCCTTAAAAATCCTCTGTGCTCAGCTGATTTATCCCTGTCCTCCCTCCCCTCAATCCCTGGCAACCACTAATATTTTTACTATCTCCAGAGTTTACCCTTTTCTAGAATGTCGTCTAGTTGGGATCATACAACATGTAGCCTTTTCAGATTGGCTTATTTCACTTAGTAATATGCATGTAAATTTCCTCCCTTTTTTTTTCATGGCTTGGTAACTCATTTCTTTTTTTTTAAAATAAATTTATTTATTTTATTTTATTTATTTTTGGCTGCATTGGGTCTTTTTTGCTGCACACGGGCTTTCTCTAGATGCAGCAAGCGGGGGCTGCTCTTTGTAGTGATGTGCAGGCTTCTCATTGCAGTGGCTTCTCTTGTTGCAAAGCACAGGCTCTAGGTTCCTGGGCTTCAGTAGTTGTGGCTCACGGGCTCTAGAGCACAGGCTCAGTAGTTGTGGTGCACAGGCTTAGTTGCTTCACGGTATGTGGGATCTTCCTGGACCAGGGCTTGAACCCGTGTCCACTGCATTGGCAGGTGGATTCTTAACCACTGGGCCACCAGGGAAGCCCCTCTCATTTCTTTTTAGCACTAAATAATGTTCCATTGTCTATGTACCACAGTTTATTTATCCGCTCACCCACTGAAGGACATCTTGGTTCCTTCCAAGTTTTGGCAATTTTGAATATTGATGCTAGAAACATCGGTGTGTGGGTTTTTGTGTAGACATAGGTTTTCATCTCCTTTGGGTAAATACCAAGGAGTACAGTTGCTGGATCCTATGGTAAGCTTATGTTTACCTTTGTAAGAAACCACCAAACTGTCTTTCAAAGTGGCTTTTATATTGAATGGTACAATGAATGAATGAGAGTTCCTGCCAGCATTTGGTGTTGTCAGTGTTCTACATTTTCACCATTCTAATAGTACACACATAAGCACATATGATTGAATACATCGTTGCTATTATTATTTTGAACAAACTGTTATCTGTTAGATCAATTAAGAATAAAAGAAAGGGACTTCCCTGGTGGTGCAGTGGTTAAGAATCCGCCTGCCAATGCAGGGGACATGGGTTCAATCCCTGGTCCAGGAAGATTCCACATGCTGCAGAGCGACTAAGCCCATGCACCACAACTACTGAAGCCTGCATGCTCTAGTGCCCGCGTGCTACAACTACTGAGCCCGCCTGCTGCAACTACTGAAGCCCACATGCCTAGAGCCTGTGCTCCACAACAAGAGAAGCCACTGCAATGAGAAGCCTGCACACTACAACAAAGAGTAGCCCCTGCTCACAGCAACTAGAGAAAGCCCGCGCACAGCAACGAAGACTCAGTGCAGCCAAAAATAAATAATAAAAAGAAAATTAAAATTAAAAAAGAAAAGAATAAAAGTTTTTATTTTACCTTCACTCACTCCTGCAATGCTCCTCTCTTGTTTATGTAGATCCAAGTTTCTGGCATATCATTTTCCTTCTCTCTAAATAGCTTATTTTAAAATTTTGCAATGCAGGTTTACTGGTAACAAATTCTGTCAGCTTTTGTTGTCTGAGAACGTCTTTATTTCTCCTTCACTTTTGAAGGATACTTTTGCAGGGTACAGAATTCTAGGTTGATAGGTTTTTTTCTCTCAGCACGTTAAAGATTTCACTTCACTTTCGTCTTGACTATGTTGTCTCTGAGGAGAAGTTGGATATAATTCTTACCTTTGTTCCTCTATAAGTCAGGTGGTTATTTTTTCCCCTGTTTTTTTTCAGAATTTTTTCTTTATCTTTGGTTTTCTGTAGTTTGAAAATGATATTTAAGTGTAGTATTTTTTTGTATTTATCCTCTTTGGTGTTTTCTGAACTTCCTGGATCTGTGGTTTGGTGTCTGATATTAATTTGGGAAATTTTCAGTCATTGTTTTCTCAAATATTTCTTCTGTTCCTCTCTCTTCTTCTTCTGGTATTTCTATTGTCCAACTGTTACACCTTTTTTTTTTTTTTTTTTTTTGCGGTACGCGGTCCTCTCACTGTTGTGGTCTCTCCCGTTGCGCAGCACAGGCTCTGGACGCGCAGGCTCAGCGGCCATGGCTCACGGGCCCAGCCGCTCCGTGGCATGTGGGATCTTCCCAGACCGGGACACGAACCCATGTCCCCTGCATTGGCAGGCGGACTCTCAACCACTGTGCCACCAGGGAAACCCTGTTACACCTTTTGTAGTTGTCCCACAGTTTTTGGATATTCTGTTCTGGGATGGTATTTTTTGTTTCAGTCTTTTTTTTTTTTCTTTTCATTTTTAGAGGTTTCTGTTTAGATATCCTCAAGCTCAGTGATTCTTTCTTCAGCCACATCTGGTCTACAAATAAGCCCATCAAGGCAGTCTTCATTTCTGTTACAGTGTTTTTTACTTGTATTATTTTATTTTGGTTCTTTCTTAAGATTTCCGTCTGTCTGCTTACACTGCCCATCTGTTCTTGCATGCTGTCTACTTTATCTATTAGAATAATTAGCATCTTAATCGTAGTTTAAAAATTCCTGGTCTGATAATTCCAGCATCCCTCCCAAATCAGAGTCTGGTTCTAATGCTTGCTCTGTCTCTTCAGACTGTTTTTTTAGCTTTTAGTATGTCATAATTTTTTTTTTGATAGCCGGACATGATGTACTGGGTAAAAGGAACTGCTGTAAATAGACCTTTAGTAACATGATGGTGAAGATGAGGGAGGGGAAGCATTCTATGGTCCTATGAGTAGGTCTCAGTCTTTTAGTAAGCCTGTACCTCTGGACTGTGAATTCCACCCGTGCTTCTCAATACTCTCCTCCCCTGTAGTTGGAACAGGATGATTATAGTAGGCTGGAGATGTGTATTTTCTTCCCCCAGGTCAGTTAAACTCTGATAAAACCCCAGCAGGTTAGGCTCTAGTTAAATAGTTTATCCTGAGGGCAGACTTTGTTAAGAAGTACAGAATGCTCTGGAGTGTTTAAAAATAGCTCCTTTCCCCTTCTCCTGCAGGAAGCAAGAGGAGATTTTTCTCCAGTATTTACTGTGAGAACTTGGTTGAGCTCCTGGAAGTAAAATTCACAAAAGTGTGGGGGCCCCTTATGACTAGGTACCCCTGGACTTTTTATCTCTCAGACTTGTAATGTTAAGCCTCCAGAAATTCATCAGTTACAGCTCAGGTTTCCCTGTCTGGTGCTGGTTCCCCTGGAGGTTTGTGATTCCTTGTATTTGTCTGTTGGTCTGTCTAATTTTGGGGGCAGTGGTTTGCCCTGTGGCCTTACTTCTCTGAAGGGTCTCAGAAGAGTTGTTGATTTTTCAGTTTGGTTAGATTTTTACTTGTTTTTTCAAGACAGAGTGACATATTCCAGCTTCTCATATGCTGGATCAGAAACCAAAATTTCTTTATACTTATTTTAATGATCTTTCTTAGAGATCTCTTTTTTCTAGCTTGAAAAGTATTATTTGTTTAATTTCAAAAGTACTCTATTCTCAATGAAAAAACATGAGGAAGAAAGAATAGAACACATAGTCACTGGAAATCCTTCCATGCAGAGGTAAACACAGTGAGCATTTAGAGCCTTGCATTTTACTCAGATTATACAGTGTTTGAAGTAGAGGATAAGTGAATGTTCACATGCAGGTAAACAGTTTTTGAGCCTGTCTTAGCCCCAGATAAAGGCCATGGAAGCCAGACTTTCAGGAATGTTAGAGAGCCTAAATTTGAGCTTTTTATCAGATTGTATAATTATGTAAGTAGTATACTATGCTTAGGTAGAATTATTACTTTTCTTCATTATTTGGTTACAGTCCAGACTAGGTGACCTCTAAGAGCACCTGGCTGTTTTAGAAATAATCAGGGAAGGCTGTATCTTGGCAGAAGTGTGAATTTACAAAGCTCTCCCTGATAGCTAACCTGACTTCTTTCTGACATTAAGGTTCAAGTTTGGATGAGACTAAAGACAACAATTTTCAACCCACATCCCCAGGGAAGTTACTTTTTCCTCAACTTTGGAAAGGAGTCTGGAAGAGGAGTAATTTTGTTTTTTGTAAAAATGAATGCTTGTTATGCTCCACAGTATTAGATTATTAATTCTACTAGCATTAGTAGAGCCTTAATGTGCAGAGTCTGAAACAAGATAAACCTTTCTTTTTTGCTTTTCTTAACTTTCCAAAGGTGGGGTCCTCAGTCTTTAGAGGTCTGGAAGGACTGCTCAGATACTTTTGGCTAAATAATCAAAGTATGTTCTTTTTAAAATGGATTTATCATCTTAAAAAATCATTCTTGTAACTATATTCTGTGATCTCTATATTACTCATTATCCAGGAATGTCTTATTCTTGTGGTACTATGTTATTATTATTGCATAGTTAAGGTATTTCGATGTTTTCTAACCTAATTATTAGAATTCTGTAAGCCACTATAATGATATTTTTGGTTAAGAGTCAGAGTGGACGACGCACTCAGGAATGAGTTAAAATTAGTGTAACTGTAAAACCTGGTTTGCCCAAGATAGTCCTGGTTTAGGCTTCTTGTTCCACTGTAATTATGAATCGCATAATCGCATTCTCCAAAGTGTCCCAGTTTTGAGGATCAGTTACAACATCATGCTACAGAGACACCTGGCGGATAATAATATCAAAATATTTGCATAGCGATTCATAGTTTTTCTTCCAGTGGTGTCCAAGCTGAGAAGGGATGGAAGATCTAAAAAACAAGGATTTTTGTTAATTCTTTAGTTAGTATAGCAGATTAGGAGTTGAGGGACTGGAATCAGAAAAACCTAGGGGTCATTCAAAGCTCAAGGGATCTTTGCTTGTTGCTTCACTTTTTGAGCCTTAATTTCCTTATTTGTAAAAGAGGAAAAATAACTACTTCTTTCATAGGAGTAGTTGTGGGATTAAATGAATTAACCTATTAGTGTTAGTTTCCTACAGCTGCTGTAACAAAGTACCATAAACTGGGTGACTTAAAATAACAGAAATTTATTTTCACAGTTCTGGAGGCTAGAAGTCCAAAATCAAGGTATCATCAGTGCCATGCTCCCTCTGAAACACGTAGGGGAATCCTTTCTTACCTCCTCCTAGCTTCTGGTGGTAGATGCGTCACTTCATTACTCCATCTTCACATGGTATTCTCTCTGTGACTCTTCACTTACTCTTCCCTCTGTGTAGGTCTGTGTCCAAGTTCACCTTTTTATAAGGACACTAACCATATTGGATTAGGGTCCGCCTTAATGACCTCATCTTAACTTGACTACACCTGGAAAGACCCAAATAAAGACCCAATAAGGGTCTTTATTTCCAAATAAGGTCACGTTCTAAGGTATTTGAGTTAGGATCCAACATATCTTAATTGGAGGACAGAATTCAGCCTATAACAGTATTTTTAAAGGTTTTAGTTAATTGCTTGGCACAGAATATGCTCTCAATAAATGTTTGCTGCTGCTATATCCAAACAGAAAAATAATTTGTTAGGCTAAAATTATATATGGTAGAGGGAATTTTGGCTACTGCAGCAGAAACCGTCTCTATTCTTCCACCATGACAGAGTCTTGATTTTTGTCTGGACCATGGCCACTTAGAAAGAGGAATAAAATTCACCTTTTCACTTGCAGCTGGTTGTGGCTAAGTTAGGATCAAGAATGTAGGCAGAATATAAGTTCTTAAAGAGAAGGGTAATACCTTTACCTCTCTTCTGCTCCTTCCTGCCAGCTGGAGTACAGAGACACAATGGATGAAACTGGAGCTTTATCCTGAGCCAGCCACCTGTTGGAAACAAGGCTGAGTAACAAGATAGAAAGGATCTGGGTCCCTGCTCGTTATGCCAGATCTGGATTGTTCAGGTGATGTGAGATGAAAATAAAACTTTGATCGTGTTTAAAGTACTTTTATTTGGGATTTGTCACTTATAGACAAATCTAATCCTCATTAATACACAACCTCTGGGTACCAAGACTATCATTCTGATAGTCAGATAAGATTCATTCAATCTGGATATTTCTCTGTTACAACACCTAATGTGGTCCTTTAACCAAATTCCTTGTGGAAGTGATAGGAGGATTTATTGTGCTTAATTAAACTCTGTATTAATATATATATATATACAGTTTACAATTACAAGCATATAAAATAAACTATAAATTGTTAGATTTTGATATTTTTAGTTTTGCCTTACTAATGAACTGGTAAGAAACCTTGGCTAATATGGCTGGGAATATGCTCTCTTCAATATGATGTGGGTCCTCTTCTGTGTGTCCTGTGTTGGTCCTCTCCTTAGATCCTTAGGGGCCTGGAAAGTACTGGTTGTCAATGTCTTGTTTCAGGGTCTGCTTCACTCATCACACAGATTCTTAGTCTTTAATCATTATCCCGAGAACTGACCCAGCAAAACAGCAGCTCTGACTTTGACTTGAGTGTATGCTCAGCTTATTCTGCTCTACTGCCTGTCCTCTCTGCATCTGTGGTAGAGAATGCAATTTTAGGTCTCTATGGAAACAAATATTCCTCTTTTTTTTAATTGATAAGTCTTTCTTGCATCTTTAAAAACATTTTATTGGAGTATAGTTGATTTACAATGTTGCATGGAAATAAATCTTTTTATTGGGAATTCAAACTCAAATTTGATCCTTCATGTTTGCAGCTCACAATATTTACTTTGTAAAATCAGAACCATTTCCCAAGCTCCAGAAGCTGGATGTGAATGGCTGTTACAGCTCAGTCCCTTCATGTCCACCGCAATGAGAATAACATAATTCATGACAAAGGTGGGCAAGCTGAGATTTATAATCAAAGAGTACCAGTTTTTATCACTTATTAATAAATATGCTCACAGTTTTGGATGAGGAAGCACACTCACATTGACAGGGTTGAAGAAATGAAATTGGGTGTGTGTGCCCTTTAGTGCTTTTCCAGTCAAGGTCATCTATGAAGGTTACACTAAAATAAGTAAGGGCTCATTCACCTATGGTGATATTTCTTCTCCTTTTGTTTTCATGAAGTTTCATTTGCAATATTTTAGCCCCATGTCAGTTGAATTAAACTGAGAGAAAGGATATTGTGTACCCCTCAAGTGGGTGGATAGGAAGATCAGAGACCCTGCAAGATAGTACTCTCAACTATATCAGCTCAAGAACTTGCAGTCCTGGAGCAAAGAGTAGGGTGGAATTTCGGCAGCAGAATTGTTAGCGACAACTGTGATTCTGTATCCTCTCCCAGCTGGGGCATTGCCTCCTCCTGCATGATGTGCTCCAGAAATATTCTTTCTCGCCAAGAATGGCAAGTGGGGTTAAAATCAGGAAGTGGGAGCAAAGGCACAAAAAAGAACTTTATGACTAGAGCCAGGATTGCCCATAGTGTAGAAATATGGAGCCGGCCAATTTTTCCCAAATCTCCTAATCTGATTTATGTCTCCTTCTCTCTGGTCTCAGGAAATTTTATTTATTCCTAAAATACAATACCCAGTCCTTTACTTTGTGCTGTTGGTAATTGGAACTTATCAGTGGGCATGATAAGCTCCTTGAGGGAAAGGAAAGGATCACATTTATTTTGATCTGTTGATGATGTTGTTGTTTTTTTCTTCACTGAACCTAGCACAGTGATTCATACAATTGCTGCTGCTCATTAAAAATGTACCAAATGGAAGAAACAATCTTGAGAGGAATCAGCTTGTAAAAAGCCTTGTTGTTAGGTGAGAATAAGTTTAATGTGGCCAGAAATAAGGACCATCAGGAGAATACTTCAGTAATGAGATTATGATGCTCATTTGCCTCAAGGGCCTCTGTGAAACTGAGAAAGTGCTGGCTCATCTCCATTTATTAGTGCAACCAGAATATTGGAAAAAATAAAGAAATTATGGAACAGGGTGATACAAAGTTGTGATGTAATCTTAAATATTTCCATTTAACAAACTAATGCTTTGTCTTTAACTGCAAAATACAGTGCATTGTCATTCTGTGATTCATACAATAATTATAGGATATATTAATATTTAATATATTTATTCCTAATGCATGAAAATGAAGTGGCGTTTTAATGGGACATGATTTTAAAATTTATTGTGAGTGACATAATTTAACCTCTATACTGTATCTCTGTAGCTGTATGTACAACTTCATTTAGAGTTAATGTCTAATTCTGAGAATTTTCAAACCTTGAAGACTCAAGCCAAATGACCCTTTCAACTACCTATGACAGGTGCTGTTTTACAAATGTTTGCTAGAAATATTTTAAATAGATGCAAAGGACATCCAAAATACTAACAGTTGAAGGCAAAAATCCATTCATGTTTCAAGAGGATTATCCACTCATCCTCCATAATGAGAAAGAATGTACAAGGCTCCATTGCATAAGGCCACTCCTGTCACATATCTGTAAGCTCACAGGCATTGACCAGAAAAACAGTGTAGGACCCACTGGATATGCTTACAATATTCATTTTTCTATCATTACTAGTTACAAATAAAGTTTTTGAGTATAGCACTCTCTAGGTTCCAAAAATAAGATACATCAGCTCTGCACTTTGAAGTCAACCTTCACTAAAGGATAAATAACTTGACTAAGTTGTATAAATGATGCACCAAATGAATGCAATAGATGCATTTGCTACAGCAATATAGAGGATCAAGTGATCATGAAAGGCTGGGGTGGATGGTCAGGGACGTTTGATGGAAGACTGGAAACTGATAAAATTTAGCCCAGCAAAGACAAAATTTAACTCATAAACTTAATATCCTGATCTTGGATCTAAAACCCAACTACATAGGTCCATGGCGGGGGGACATGTAGGTTATCTGAAACTCATTTCAAAATGAGCTGTTAGTGCTTTTGGTTAACAGTAAGTTTAAAATGTTTCAACAACGTCATTGAAAACAGTTTTAACCAACAGTACTTGAAACATACTACACAGAACAACAAAAGTGGTAGTCCAGGCCATCTGTGTTGGTCATACCACACATGGACAAATGTTTTCAGCTATGGAAGCCATGATTTGGGAAATTTACAAATATGCTGTGACATTTTCAGAAGAGAGTAATCAGAATGATGAATGGTCTCATGAAGCTTTAAATAGCTGGAGAATATAAGATTCAGGGAAGTAAAGATTTACTCAACATAGGAAATGGCTTTATAATCTAATTACCTAGAGATATACTCGGATAACTTGAGTGGTAAATTTCTGCTGCAGATGTTTAAACATGGGTATGACCATGGGCAGGGATGTTGCATGTTAGAGTGTGTGAGGAATGATGAAGGATAGGAAGGATGCTGGGTGTTCTTCTTTGCTTGCAAGTAACAGAAACGTACTTGAGCTTTCTTAGGAATGAGGAGAGGTGGTTATTAGAAGAATTTACATAGTGGATTTAGGACTAGAAACTTGGCAGTGTTCCAGATAGCCATGACTGTTTGCTTTCTGTGTTTATCATGGCCATAGTGATCTTTATTTCATGGAAATTTGGCTTCTTTCTGTGGATCTATCCATTCCTCTCTTGCAACTGACCAGCTAGTCACTCAATTTTCCTGGGCAAATTCTGGAGGAAGTGAATTTGACAGGTTCAGCTAAATACCTTCACCTCCATTGAGCACAGCCTTTTGAGCTGTACCTCCTCCTGGGAAGTTGCCAGCCTAGAGATGAGTTTTCTTTGGGTTAGGTTCCAATCTCTTATCCAGTCAGTGGCCAGACCATTGGACTAAGTACTATGGCTTCCCTGCCAAACACTGGGTAATATGGCTGAGGAAAACAGTTTGAGCTAAAGGTGGGCCTGGGCCATGGCCTGAACCATGGCCAGTATAAATGGAAACACTACATATTTTTCAGTTTCCTCTGGAACTTGTAATTTCCCAATTCTGTGATGCAGGGTAGGATTGGAGTTGGACCTTGATCATTAAAAGTAAGATAAGGGGAGGTTATGGCAATTCCTGATATGAAAAATAAGGTGGAAACATGTATTATTGGGGTAAATAATATAAAATTAAAAAGTGTGTTTGGAATGAGAGAAAAGCAGATTTTAGTTAGTTTTATTATTATTTCTCATTATTTTTCAGTTTGTAATATTGACCTTTACTATATACTTTCCTCCTGTTAACTGTGGAGGTACCATGTATATACTACTAAACAAAAAGTAGAGAAGGTACTCAATTTGTCGAGATGTAAAATATTTTTTAAAAATATGAAACACTATGAATATTTCATAAAGTTAAAATCATATGTTGTAGTAAGTGGCTTCATTCTTATTAGTGGCTGATTTCTCTACATTAAAAGTCATGTGGGAAAATGGAGTGAAAGCAAGAATGAAACAAAGCATTTTTTACTTGATCCTTTCTTTTTTTTAAAAAAGGCATTTGTTTTAAATTTTAGTTCATTTTGCTTTAATTTTCCCTTCCTCAGCTGTGTTTTTTTTCCCACAGCTATTACAACCTATCTCTTTCTCAATATGAGACTCTATGATGTTTTCTAGAAAAATGTCAGTGTAAACAAAGTGTCCTCTTACCACATAGCCAGTCAGGAACTCAGCCCAATTATAAAAAGAAGTTTTAAAATAGTACAGGCAAGAATGATAAGAATCCATGCATATTTGTTCTAAATACTACTACCTTCTTCAGCTTAATGTCCAAAAGGACCTGCATTTCCCTAAGGGCCAAAAAAGAGCAACGCAGAAGGCGGTCACATTCTCACGACCTTGCTTTGCAGGGACTTGACCCAGATGTGGTGGGAAACACAGGACAGCAAAGCCCTTACTGAGTCTCTGTATGCATAATGCTGTCCTGGCCTTAAGTGTCCCTACTACAAAGGCAGAAAAAATGGTAATTTAATAATGTAAAACATACTGCAATTAAAAAGTAAATTATCTAAAGGGAAGAACCCATGGACTTAATGATTGGAAATGTGGAATAGTAGCAACAACCAGAGTAAGTAGACATAAGACTGTGTGTCTGTATGTGTGTGTGTGTGTGTGTGTGTGTATGTGTGTGTGTGTGTTTTAAAATTTAATGTAAAAATCAGAGAATTTTTTTGGTATGGAGTATGTCCTATCAAAAAGTCTATAAATTTTCCCCACGGGTGACTTCTAGGGAAAAATACGAGCAATCTGATAAGTTTAATGCATCCCATTCCCCAAACACACACACACACACCCCCCCCAAATTAAATGAAGAAAATGAAAATAAATCATGTACACTTTTGCTCTTTTCTGTCTTATTTCCCATATGGGGAATTGCCATAACCACACCCTTATCTTACTTTTAATGATCAAGGTCCACCTCCAAACCTACCTTGCGTCAGGATTTGGGGAATTATAGGTTCCAGAGGAAACTGAAAACTATGTAGTGTTTCCATGTATACTGGTTATGGTTCAGGCCATGGCTCAGGGCCCCCTTTAGCTCAAACTGTTTTCCTCAGCCATATTCCCCAGTGTTTGGCAGGGAAGCCATAGTAGCTAGTCCAATGGTCTGGCCATTGACTGGAGGAGGGATTGGAACCTAACCCAGTGGTTATCAGGCACCATAACTCTTCACTGATTCAGCTAGAGGGAAAAACAACAGCATTTTTTTGTCATTTGTCCATTTTTCTGTACCCTAGTTGAAGATATATTTCCCTTTTAGAAATTCCTTTTGAAATAATTTTCTATTTTAAGCATTATGTGACTATATATACTTGTTTTATGTAAGTCTCATTTATCAACTTCCCAATTATTTATGGGTAAAGGTAGGATTAAAAATGATGTTAAAAAATGAAATGTAAAACGCACCAAACTCTGAAATTATTATTATGCCATAATCCATTTGTGATAGGTTTCTGTTTTGATTCAAATGACCTCTAGTCACTTTTCTGATAAGCCACTGACATCTTTTCTTTTAAAATTAATTAATTAATTTTTATATTTATTTTTGGCTGTGTTGGGTCTTCGTTTCTGTGCGAGGGCTTTCTCTAGTTGAGGCAAGAGGGGGCCACTCTTCATTGTGGTGTGCAGGTCTCACTATCGCGGCCTCTCTTGTTGCGGAGCACAGGCTCCAGATGCGCAGGCTCAATGGTTGTAGCTCACGGGCCTAGTTGCTCCGCGGCATGTGGGATCTTCCCAGACCAGGGCTCGAACCCGTGTCCCCTGCATTGGCAGTCAGATTCTCAACCACTGCGCCACCAAGGAAGCCCGACTGACATCTTTTTATGTATGATGTGTCTGCTGCTAAGATTCAAGGGAGGCAACCCCTTCACTGATTCCAGTGATAATAAAAATATTAACAGTCAGAGAAACATGGTCTTTGGTGGTTAAATGATTCATAATTCATTTTGCAAGATCCAGTGATCTAGTCCTTAAAGAAGTAGGAAGCCCAGGTCCTGGGATCAATATTGTGGGGACATCTGATCATCTAGACTTCTATGTAGTCAGTTTGGCTACACAGCATCTCTAGAGAGTTACATTTGGGGTCCAGAGGATGGTACAAATATTTAAAAACTTTTATCATCATGTCACCAGCCAGCCCTAATAGAGTCTACCTCAGGAATCTTGGAATTCTCCTTTTTTTCCTCTTTTTTTTTATTTTTAAAAATTTCTTCCCTCTACCAATTGCCTCAATCCATTCTTCCTTCCTCTTTCTTCCCAGAGGCTAGGTTCCAGTCTGGGTGTAGTGATGTGGACTCTTTACTGTCTCCACGCAGAAGAACTTAGGTGCTTCTTATTGTGCACAGTAGAACAAGAAAAGGCTAACTCTTCTTAACACTGTCAGCTGCTACTTACAGTCTAAATCATGTGCACAGTTTCCATATGCTCTTTTTAAGATCCTCTCTCTACCATTTTAGTTTTTAATAGCTACACACATTTTAAAGAAAGGAACAGCAGCATCTACATTTTAGCAAAACAACTCTGGTCTCAGTCGTAACTGATGGAAGCTTCATTTTCTAGGCAATCTGATTGGAACCAGTGAGGAGGTGACTGGAGGCCAGGGGATGGTCATGGTGTTACCTTGCTTGTTTCAAAGTTGCATTGGCGTAGCAAACACTGTAATTAAAACACAACTTCATTTTTGTTTCTTGCTTCTCCGCTTCAAATTTATTCAGTAGGAAAATGTTCCCTCATTACCAAATGGTATTTCCAATAGCCCCTATGACAATTAGGTAATAGACTCTTATGGTCTCAGAACTTTTCCACCAAGGTTGTTTACTCCCTCAGAAGCTCCTGGCAATTTGGCAGTCCTCATTTTAAGTGTATGCTCTGAGTTTTGAAAAAGCCATACATCTGTGTAACGATCTTGCCAATCAGGATATAGAATATCTCCATCACCCCAGTGAGTTTCCTGGTACATTTTTATGGTCAATCCTCCTCCAGCCCTGAGCTCAGGCAACCTCTAATCTGCTTTCTGTCATTATAGATGAGATTTTCCACTGTAAAATTTCATGCAAATGAAATCATATAGTATGTATTCATTTGTGTCTGGCTTCGCTAACTTAGGATAATGATTTTGAGATTCATTCATGTCAATGAGTGTATCATTAGTTCATTCCTTTTTATTGTTCAGTAGTATTCCACTAATTGATACAGCATAATTTGTTTATCAATTTACTTGTATATTTGAGTTGTTTCGCGTTTTCAGCTATTATGAATAAAGCTATTGTGACCATTCGTGTACAAGTCTTTGTATGGACAGTTGTTTTCACTTGGTGAACACTTAGTGGTATTTTTGAGTAACATGGTAAATGTATGTTTAGCTTCATAAGTGATGTACAATTTTGCTCTCCCATCAGCAGTGTATGAGTGTTCCGGTTGCTCTACATCCTTCCCAATATTTGATATTGGCAGCTTTAAAATATTAGACAACCTAGTAGATATTAGTGAAACCTCATTTGATTTTAATTTGCATTTTACTGATGACTTTTATGAAGTATCTTTTAAAATAGTTTGTTCAGACACAGTACCCACAATTCAAAAGACCCTCAATAAATTTTTGTTGAACTTGTATTAACTGGATATAGAAAATGTCACTCATCTCAGGAATTGAGTAAAGTTTAAAGCATTCTCTGGTATTTATGAGTCATTGAGCAAGTTATGAAAGGAGAGAGCTAAAACTAATTCTCAAGCATTTAAAAGAAATTGTATGTTCTCTTCTGTCTATCAAGTATGATCTCCAGGCAATTGCTCAAGGCCATATAGGTAGTGCCAGAACGAAGGTTAAAAGCCGCATTTTCTCATTCTCAATTTAATTCTCTTTATATTTAAATCAAGATAAATTTAAAACATTGATTTTTTTTGTAAAGCAACTATACTCCAATGAAAATTAATTTAAAAACATTGATGTTTATACCATTTTATTGAATTTATGTTTTATTCAATTACTATTTTGCCACAGTTATTTCTTTAGCTCTGTGATAAAAACTTAACCATCACTCAGAATTTATTGCCCTTCATGAAAATGTATTTCAGGTTTCAGATAACTTATTAAAAAATGAACCTTTAAATGTGTGTTTATTTGGGGAGACCTACATATTAGGTAGTATCTTTGTTTCCTACCTTATTATTATTTTTTAAGCAATTATTTCATAAGCATTTCAGAGGTGAATTGCCTAAAAAGACAGTGCTCTGTGTATTACCCCTCAGTTCTGTAATTGCATTTAGCCTTGCCTCAGATGAGCTGTATTTGTGCTATGTGCAGCTAACTGATAGGCTGGGACACTCCATTGCACACCCCAGGGCATCAGTCCATTTCAGTGCTTTGTTAACATTAAGTAGCCAGTGAGAAACGATCTGATAAAAGTCCCTGGTTTTTACACACAGAAGTTCAGACAAAAAGTTGCCTGAAGTAAGATTCTATTTAGGCAAGGAAATACAGGAAATAGAGCATTCTAATAAGGCTCAGATGTCAAGAACAGGAAACTCCTGTTAAGCATGTTGATTTGGCCATTTTGATGGAATTGTTTACCCCAAACCTCCTCCTTTGTAGTATTCTTTAACAGAAAAAATCACTTAGCCTTTGAGGCATATTTTAATTATTATTCCTCTCTAACATGGCACATTACATTGACAGCTCATTTTAAGTCTGATTTTTTCTTATTCTGAAGTACTTGCTTTGTGTATGCTTTTTTTCTTCATTGAATTTTAGTGTACATTGAGAAGTGGCCTCTCAAATCACCAGCCCCACCCTGGTCCGTGGAAAAATTGTCTTCCATGAAACCGGTCCCTGGTACCAAAAAGGTTGGGGACCACTGCTTTAAAACATTTAAGAGGTATAGTTTTGGCAGTCTCTTTTGTTTAATTGCGCAGGACTTCATATTAATTTGAAAATATTTAAAACTACCTTAAATCAGCCAATGGGCTATGTTTTCTCTTTTAATTTGTGTTAGTTTGATAAATATTTTGTTGAGTGTTTTCTGTGCATCAGCTGCTGAATCAGATACTAGGGATGAATAGGAAATGGGCCCAGCTCCCAAGCACTTCACCATGTGGCTTCAATTAAACAGAAAACGTTTCATGGTAAATAGTAGATCCTAATAAAAGCACGCTGTGTGCTGGGACTTAAAAGCTTGCCTTTGGGTAAATGATTTAATCTCCCTGGACCTCATTTCCTCTCTGTGAAAGGAAAGGGTTGAATTATATGGTATTTTACATTATCTAACATTATAAAATCATTTTACCAGAGGTGTTCTGGTCCTGGGCCCAACTGCCCTACGTTCAATCCTTCTCTCCTATATACTCCGAGGGTGCAGATGATCCCCTCCAGGTGACTTTTCCAGGCTCCAGTGTTAGCTGACATCTGGCAGGATTAAGTCAGGGAGAGGCTGGCTTAAGTCAATGGTGGAAGATTGGAGGGCCGGGTAAAGACTGAGTTTGGAGGAGAAAGAAATCAAGATCACCCCCTCCTCTTCTCAGCCTCAGATGGCTTCTCTCATGGTTTTTATCTCCTTCACTGCTCCAGCCTCCACTGCATCCAGACCCACCACAGTTTCTAGTTTCCATAGGGTCATCCTGGCCTCTTGGTTCCAGGAACTGCCTATTTTCCCATTATCCGTCTAGCTTAAGAAAGATAAAACTTTCTGCTATTGCCCGTCGCCAGGGTTATTTTATAGTGCCCTGTTAAACTCTCAGCCTCACCATTCTCCATGAACCTGTGTATTTTCCATTCCTTCTTCTGTGAACACTGGAAGTTGTTTCTGTTTTTCTGGTTAAACTGTGACTAATCCGCAGTGTTTACTTCCAATTTACTTTAGAGCAGTGAAAGTGCTTTCAACAATTCAGGAAGAAAAATATAAGCATGGATACATTCACTGAGCTGACCCAAACTAGTTCTTACCGTGGATACTGGCATCAAAAAAATGTTCGTTTTATGTCCCTTTTGGTTGAGTATTGAAGGAAATACAGGATCCACTTTTTTATTGAAGCCGCCAACTTGAATCTTTTGAAAGTTAAGTCCCAAGTAAATCAAGGTGTGGGAAATCTTTAAAGAAGTACTACGTTAGAGGACTTCTCTGGTGGCACAGTGGTTAAGAATCTGCCTGCCAATGCAGGGGACACGAGTTTGAGCGCTGGTCCAGGAAGATTCCACATGCCACGAAGCAACTAAGCCCATGCACCACAACTACTGAGCCTGTGCTCTAGAGCCCTTGAGCCGCAACTACTGAAGCCCGCGCACCTAGAGCTCGAGCTCCTCAACAAGAGGAGCCAACGCAATGAGAAGCCTGCGCAACGCAATGAAGAGTAGCCCCCGCTTGCCACAACTACAGAAAGCCTGCATGCAACAACGAAGACCCAACACAGCCAAAAATAAATAAGTAAATAAATAAAATTTTAAAAAAAGTACTACATTAGATTGTGTGCTTCTTGGTTCTTAGGGCAAATGGCTTTATTATAGCGTCTACATCTCTTAAACATGTCACTTTTCCACCAAAAGTATTAATGAAAAATAAAATTATAGTGATAAGTGTATTAGCAACCTAATGTTTTGGTAAAAGAAAGAGATGTAAGAAACTGTTTTAAAGACTTGGCTAAGCACTGTACTTTTCTTGCATCTATTTTATCTCCAGTGTCTTTAGGTTGCTAAGATACTTTCTTCATTTCTGGCAGTTTCACCAGGAGAGGACAAGAATACAAACTGAGGTGATTTCACTTTTAAATGATATGTAGTTGTCTCTTGTGGAGATTTTTAAAAATTTAATTTATTCACCAAAAAAGAAGGGGATGGGATAAAAATTCACTCTATTTCTCCCCCACCACCCCAACCTTGGATATAGAGATAAGAAGAAGAGACATTCATGGTGATTGGATGGTAAGGAAAATAATGGTATCATTGCTGATACATTGAGAATTTCATAGAGAGGAACTAGGTAGATACCCAGTGAGAAGGTCAGTGTATTTGTTTCCTGTGGCAGGTGACTTAAAACACACACTTGATGGCTTAAAACGGCACAGATTTATTTTTTATATTTTTTGAAAATTAAATAATTCTATTTTTTAGTGAAGTATAGTTGATTTACAATATTATACTAGTTTCAGGTGTATAACATAGTGATTCAATATTTTTATATTATTATAAAAAGATTATATTCTGTTTAAAATTATTATAAAATATTGGCTATATTTCCTGTGCTATAGCCCCATTTTAAATATCTAAATATATATTCTAAAACTTGATGGGATCTTTGGCACCAAGAAATTTAGTGAATAATTCAAACCAACTATTATGTCATGATATCGGTGACATGGAGAGATGATCTTTCACTTCTATTTTTAAAAAGTAACCTGAGGGTATATATTGGTCCTCTCTGCTGTATCAGTCAATCAGAGAACTGGTATCTTTCCATATGCAGAAATAATACATTGCTGTTGTTGTAGCTGAAAATATTAAAATTTAAGTTACATTCCACCCTACTGTCAAGATTGTATTAACCAAACTTAATATACAAAAAATGACAGTACAATAAAATACGGAGTATGATAAATCACTAAGCTCCTCTTATTTCATATATGTGGAGAGAGGGTTGAATTTAATGCTTGAATCTCCCTGCTCAAACTTGTCTGAATGTCCTAACATTTGTAGAAAAGCAGCACAGATTTATTAATTCACAATTCTGGAGGCCAGAAGTCTGAAATCAGTATCACTGGACTTAAACCAAGCTGTCAGCAGGGCCACATTCTCTTTGGAGGCCAAAGGCGAGAATTTATTCCTTAACTTTTGTAGCTCTAGTGGCTGCTGGCATTCCTTGGCTTGTGGCCTTACCACTTCAGTCTCTGCCCTAGGGTCCCATTGCTTTCTCCTCTTGCGCGGTAAAATTTCCTTCTGCCTTCCTCTTATAAAAAAGACTTGTGATCATATGTAGGGTCCACCTGAATAATCCAGGATAATCTTTACATCTCAAGATCCTTTATCACATCTGCATAGAACTTTTTGCCATGTATGGTTAACACTCACAGTTTCGGGGTATTAGGATTGGGACATATTTGGAGGCCTTTATTCAGTCTAGTATAGTCAGGTAAAGTGTGTAAAGAGGCTGATGTGACTTTTATTTACATGCGGCCTCTAAGAGTCTTATGAGACAGCAACCAAATCGGGGATAACTCCCATCTTTAGGGCTAAGATCTTTTAAGGATTGGAGAATACTGATTACTTCTAAACATCCTGAGTTTCATGATGGATATGAAAAGAATATACCCTTTGGGGTGGATGAATAAAAATGCTACTTTATTAAAACTGATAGAGGCATTTTAATATTTGTTCTGTGCATGTTGTGGAAAAGTGTGCATTCTTTATAATGTAATTCTTCTTGTAAATTCTTCTTGAAATTGTTTCATCTCCTTGATCTACTTGTTAAAAATTATGTTAAATTTTAAGTAAATTTTAATTTCTTTCTTAATAGTTTATATTTTATGTATTTCTATGCTATATGTATTGCTCACAATTACTATATTTTTATTGTGCACTATAACTTTTATAGATATATAATAATAATTTTTTCTCATTTCATATTTTTGGCCATGATACATGACACTTTGATTCTAATGTTTTTACTTCTCTGCTTCTCTGACTTTTAAATATTTATTTTGACTGAAGAAACTTTCTGAACCTCTTTGAACCCCAGGGAAATTTACAACATTTCTTTCTCAATTTGTTTATATGTATGCTTCCTGTAATTAACAATGACTTCAATTTTACCTTTTGATCCAATCTGACGGTATTTTCCTCTTAAGCCATTTACATTTACTATGGCAAATGATTTATGGTTTTATTTTGCCATTTGATTTATTTATTTATTTATTTATTGGCCATGCCACATGGCGTGCAGGATCTTAGTTCCCCGACCACGGATTAAACCCAGGCCATGGCAGTGACAGCGCTGAGTCCTAACCATTGGACCACTAGGGAATTCCCGCTGCCATTTTATTTTATAATTTATGGTTTTTACTTATTGTTTCTTCTCACCTGTGTATTATGTGTCACTGAAAATTATCTTTTTCCTATTACTTATTTTTTCCTACAAGTATTTGTAGAATGTGCGTTTGTCCCATTTCTGTTCTACGGTGTTAGCTTTATAATTTACATATATTTTCTACATATTACATAAATGTATAATTTTTATATATAAACAGCTTAATATACATATATATGTAATTTTAAACCAATGACAAGAATATAAGGTTACTCTTAATTCTCCTGTATAACACAAGACTCATAAAGTTCTTACTTTCCCCTTTTTTCCTCCCTCAAAACACGTATTACACTACCAAATGTAAAATAGCTAGCTAGTGGGAAGCAGCTGCATAGCACAGGGAGATCAGCTCCTGCTTTGTGACCACCTAGAGGGTTGGGATAGGGAAGGTGGGAGGGAGACGCAAGAGGCAGGGCACATGGGGATATATGTATACATATAGCTGATTCACTGTTATACAGCAGCAACTAACACAACAATATAAATACTCCAATAAAGATGTTAAAAAATAAATAAAATAAATTAAAAAATAAAATAAAAACACCAAAAAAAGCCACAAAACATGTATTAATGATTTTATTTAGATCAAATTCTTTGACATTAAGAATTTCTTTTTTTAATATCATGTGTTCTCTTTCCCAAGAAATATTTTTATAATTATGTAACACAGTTGTGTTAAAAACTACTGATTACATATTAATGCTAATTTTAATGGGTGAATTACATGTTACCAATTTTTAAATATCATATAACCTCTTGAGATTTTATAATTTTTATTTGTTCTTTTAGTCAGCTGTAGTAGTTTTTTAAGTATCAAGTACTTTTTTTTTTCAAGAAGGGTCAAAGGATCCTTGCTTTCCTGGTTTCTAATAAAAGTTTAACTAGCTTCAGGTTTTTTTTTTTTTTTTTAAATATAAATCATTTCTCTGCAAAACTCAGTAGAACAGTATTATTCAAATAATGATTCTTGGGCCATCTGCCTCAGAATCTACAAAAATACGGTCCAGGAATCTGTATTTTAAATAAGGTTTCAAAGTAATTTCAAATTTTAAAAGCTATTTGCGTAGAATTTGCTCTAGTCACTACTGAAATTTAGTGTTATAAAAAGAAAGTGTAATGTCAACTTGAATTATTTTTCCCTTTGTGTATTGTTTGTAGTTTCTGCCTATAGGAATTTTCATTATCCTTGAAATCTGTAAATATCAAATATATTTGTAGCTGTGGGTTACATTACATTGATTTTGCCTGATTGGCCCTTTTAAAATAGAAACAGGTATTTCTTTGGCTTAGCATAATTTTCCTCTATTTCTTCTTGATTGTTACTTTCTTCAACTTCTTCCTTCATGTATGTGTATCGGATCTCTTCAATTTAGTGAGCACATCTATCATTTTTTAAAACTTTTTATTTTGAGGTAATTACAGATTCACAGTATATTGCAAAAATAATAGAGAGAAATCTTCTGTATGCTTCATCCATATTCCCTCAATGGTTACACCTTACATAACTATATTACAGTATCAAACCAGGAATCTAATACCGTGTTAAATGCCATTTTATCGCATACATAGATTTGTGTAAGCACAATCACAATCAAGATATAGAACTAGTCCACCTACACAAAGATCTCCTTCCCTTTATAGTCACACTCCTTACCCCTTACTATCCCTAGTCCCTGGAAACTGTTAGCCTGATCTCAATAGCTATAATTTTGTAATTTGAGAATAAGTGAAATCAAATAGTATGTGACTTTTTGAGATTGGCTTCACTCATCATAAAGCCCTTGGGATCCATCTAAGTTGTTGTATGTATCAACAGTTCATTCCTTTTCATTACCGAGTAGTATTCCTGGGTGTGGATGTTCCACAATTTGTTTAGCAAGTCTCTTAATTTCTTTATTATCTTCAACTATTAATACATTTTCTTTTCCTTTTAGTTCTGGAAAAATTTCCAAAGTTGATTTTATAAATTATCCCTTTCTCCCTATTTTAAAGGAGTTAATTTACTGTTTTTTGTTTCTATGGGCTTTCTAAATTTGACATGCACATTTTTGCCCTTATGAAACTACTCTCAATGATCTCAGATTTTTCTCTTTAAATAGATTTAATGACTCAAATCTTTGTAATGATTATAATTAATATGACTACATTGCTGATAATATAAATTATAATTTTTAAAGTGTTTTTATGTTTCATCCAGGCAATATAGTGGAGTGGCTTAAAAGCATGGCTCTGGACTCAGACTTCTCTGTACAAATCCAAAGTCCCTCGTTAAAGTTGGAACACCTTTTGATCAGAGCCAGCTGTGCTCGTATTTGCTGCTAAGTGGGTTAATGAGACTGAAGTTCACTAGACAAAAGAGAGATGGCTACTCAGTGAGGTGAGTAAATATAAACACCAGGTGGGCAAGTGATCACCACCTAGGTTATTTAAAACTCTGTTGCTTGTCTTTTGTTATCTGAGGGTTTGGTACGTCATTCTTCAACCTGTACCACTCAGAATTAACTATATATAATCCATGGCTGGAATGATTATATTTGAAATCAGAACCTGGATGTATGCAGTGTGAATAGGGGTGTCTGAGAGGATGAGTACTTTATATTATGAGAAAACATTGCATTGGGAAGAAAAAGTACACACTTGTCCTAGGATAGTGATATGGCACCAGAGTCATTCCCCCCCCCAATTTTTTCATTGTGTTAAAATATACATAACATAAAATTTACCATCTTTACCATTTTAAAGTGTACAGTTCAGTGGTATTAAGCACATTCATATTGTTCTGCAAACATCACCACCATTCATCTTCAGAACATTTTTCATTTTACAAAACTGAAACTCTTACCCTTTAAACAATAACTCCCCATTCTCCTCTCCCCCAGCGCCTGGCAACCACCACTCTTAATGTCTCTATAAATTTGACTACTCCAGGTAAGTCATATAAGTATTGTAAAATCATACAGTAACTTCTTTTCGTGATTGGCTTATTTCACTGTACACATGTCCTAAAGTTTCATCCATGTTGCAGTATGTGTCAGAATTCTCTTACTTGTTAAGGCTGAGTAATATTCTATTGTATGTATAGACCACATTTTTT
Source organism: Globicephala melas (assembly GCF_963455315.2). Taxonomy (NCBI): domain Eukaryota; kingdom Metazoa; phylum Chordata; class Mammalia; order Artiodactyla; family Delphinidae; genus Globicephala; species Globicephala melas. The sequence continues at coordinate 66,520,828 of NC_083320.1, read as the reverse complement.
AATTCATTCATCCATTGATGAACATTTGGGTTGCTTCCACCTTTTATCCATTGTGAATAATGCTGCAATGATAGAGTCATTTTAAAATGTGGATTTAGAGCATTTTTTTTCTGATGGAAATATGCTAAAGATAAATTAACCATCACAAGAGCATAAATCGTGAATCTCTACAAATGAGCTGGAACCAGAAGTTCTAGTCTGAAAGCATGAGTTGTAGGAGCTCATGGAATTAAATAATAACTTATATTGGTCAAAGTGTCACCTACCAAGAAGATGATCTTATGGTGTAGGAACACCAATTGTTTAGCTATAAAATGTTTGGTCATCATGACTTTTAGGACTAAACTTTGGTAAGGTCTCCCACAAACTTTCGGGATTCCTGGAACCCGTCCTTTGTCCAGCAGTCACCTTCACGTTGTACATATCCTGAGCATGAAGTTACTCAAGTCCCAAGGGAACACTTGAAGGTTTGAAGAAAAAAAAAAACAAAAAACTACTGGGAGTGAGGAAAGAGATTCATAGCCCAGTCAAGGACTTCCCAAATGAAACACACAATGGGTGAATGCAATGACTTTAGGGGGAAATGACAATGACAATAAAAGCCTATTTAAGAGGGGGGCCATTGTTGCTAATTTTGGATGAATTCAAGATTGCATTAAGACTGGACTACACTGAAGTTTTCAGGTAGGGTCAGGCATGTAACCTTTGCTTCTGGGTTTCAGGACTGTTGATGGCATAGAACTGAAACTAAGAATAGATCTGTCGTTGACTATGATTTACTTTTTTCTCTCTAATCTTGTTAAATGACTGGGTTTCCCTTCAAGTTATACCACCAAAGCTTTGCTGGGATCTTAATTATTAGGTGTATGCTTTTGTATATTCCTGCTTTATCACAGTGTTAGTTCAGTATTATGTGGGTGAATTTAGGGAAGAAGTGGGCAGAGTCTGCATCAGTCCTGGCCAATGAATAAAAGATCATCTTGCTAAAATGTTTAAGCATCTACCCTGACCCCAAATGAAAGTTGCTGTCAATATCCGAAAGGAGCACAGAGATGCATTGATATTTCTGTTATTAAATATCCCTTAGATCTCAGCTGACTATATGGGCTGATTTTCTTAAGCAATTCTGGGAGGGGAACTGTCATTTTGGAGAATTGTGTTTAGCTTCCATTAATAATACAAAGGGAGAGAATTTATTTGAGAACAGTGTTGAATTTTTAGAGGTCCAAAGATATCTTTGTGGAGAAAGCATTTGCTCTATTAAATCTCCATTAGGTAAACTCATATTTTAGGGGAGCGGTAAGAGAAAATTTCTCCAAGTGTTTAAGCCTAGGAAAATGAGAGAGCGGAGATACAAAATGGGGCTGTATGAACTAGGGGTTGTATATGAGAGGAGAAGTGAGAACCAGAGAAAAGCTCTCAGTGAGTGGGAGAGGTAGGGAATGAAAGGGAACTACCATAAAGAAATGCAGGGGATCAGCCAGATTAAAACTGCTGAAAAATAAGTTTCAAGGAAAAGGAAGACATTAGTGGGGTCAAATATTGATTAAAATTGACTGAGATGAAGATGGAGAAAATGTTATTGGACTCAAGAGTTAGATTATTAGTAACAGTCTTCATGAGCAAGTTTCAAAAGAGTTGTAGGAATGGAAACCAGGGAGTAAGGGAACTATGGAAATTGAGGAAAGATGTTTAGAGTCAGTATCTTTGCAAATATTTGCATGTGATGAGACTGATGAAGATGAAACTATAATTTAAGATAGCATCAAGCAACCATCTCACGTTGGCTCATGGAGACTTGGGCATGTTTGTAGGAATAGGTGTATTAAAAATAGAAAAAAATTAGAAGAGTGAAGAAAATATATTAGAACTGATAGCTGAATGATAAATAATAAACTCTTATTTTACTAAATATATTTGGTTTATATTAATTGTAGAATTTTCCTGGTGAATGTTGTTACACATTATGTAATATTGTGCTATTTTCTTTTTTCAAGTTTTCTTCTTACAAGGTAAATTCACCAAAGCTTCTTTCTGATTTATTTGTGATGGAAATTGAGTTATTAATTTGTTCAGGTTAGAATAAGGACAAAAAAACTCTGTGATAGAAATTTATAGAGGTAGGCCACCATTTGCTGGAGGAATCCAGCCACATAGCCTTCTCTATAATCTTGATAAATCTCTTGGAAAAATAGCTGTTGTCCCAAAGTAAAAGTTGAACTTCAGTTCACATTCCTGCATATTAAACATATTTGTTCAATACACTATTATATTTCATTTGTAAATAGAATTAACAGTTTATATTTAGAAATCCTGTCTACAGGAATATTTGTACAGAGCATTTAAAAATGGATAATTTAAAAATAACTTACCTTTAGTTTTGCAACGTATACATACTGATTTGTTATATATAAAAGGAAATTCTCCTTCATAATTATATCTTGCTCATACTTAAAAGTTTTTGTGTTTTTTGATGATGTAGCCCTGGATGGCTATGGAATTTCAGGCCAAGTGTCTTAGGAAATGCCAACATTTGGGATGCTTTTTTTCCTCTGGGCCAGACCTTCTTATTACAACAAAAGAGAAAGTACAGTGCACTGAGGAAGAGACTGTACAAAGGGTTTCAGTTTCCCCTTCTTTCCTACAAAATGCAACGCCCTGCCATACTCAGGTATTTCATGCACTGCTCCTGCGTTTTCTGTGAAGTTAGGAATCTCCAGTTATCTGAATAATCTAGATCCCTAAAATTGGTTGAGTAGCCTAGGCCACTCCAGATTTTTAAGCAGAGAGGGTCCACTTCCTACAGCCAGGTTTCTGAAATAAGAATGGGTGTCTCTTCTAAAGTTTCAATCCTTATTACTTTTCTCAGGACAGAAATTGTGGTCCAGTGATGATATCCAATCACGATTATCTTACCTCATTTAGGGTAGGTCAAGGTAATACTCATTGTGACTCTAAGAAGCTCATTTTTCTGTTTGATGCAAACTTCAGAAAGCAAGAAGGAGGGAGTCGCTTTGGTCATCCTGCATTGCAGCGTGTCCTTGGTGAGGCCCGCGTTAAGAGAGTGCTCTGGGATGTACGGAGCGCATTAAAGGACAGGTTTGGCTCGGGCTTTCAGAGGGGTCTCCTTGGTCAGGCCTGGCCCCTCCTCTCACGTTCGCCCGGACCTGAGCCCCCGCCTTCAGCGAGGTCGTAGGTGCGGCAAGAGGCGTCTACGGGTTCTGTCAGGCACGTGCTTCCCTGTTCGGAAGCCTGTGCCTTTAGCCCATGAGGACATGAATATCCGCTGTTCCAGCCAGGTTGCTCAGGCCCCCGCGCCTTCTGGTTATCATGAAGGTACTGATCGTGCCGTGTTCATAAAAAAATGAACAAACCTGACTCTGAAGACTTCTGAACAGAGGTAGAGAACGGGTGGAAAGACCTGGTGGACGCTCTCTGGATGCATCTCCCAACTCGGTTCAGCCGATCACAGGAGCGATCTCTAGGTCACAGCTGGACCTGGAGGACCCGCGGTCCCAGCACACGTGAGCAGAGCGGGCCAGGCCGCCCCAAGGAGGCCCCTGAAGCCTCCTGGGACAAACTTGTTCTTGGACGCGCTCATCCAGCTCAGGACCCTCTCGTTCGCGCGGGCCTCACCAAGCCGGGATGGGACTGACCCCCACGAAAGTGGAATCGCTCTGGGAGACAGAGACTCGGTGCCAGAAAGACAGACTGAACCGCTTGCGTCACTTCCGTTCCCTGCCTCGGAGAGTAGGTGCGGGGCTTCGGGCATCAGCCAGGTTAGACCACTTCACACAAGTTGTACGTAGTTCCCTCTGGAGTGGATGCGGATGGGCCTTTGGCTCGGCTAAGCGCGGTAACTGGGGACAGGTTCGGGCCAAAGGGACGAGGTAGAGGCTAGAAACAGTGTTGTATACAGGGCTACCGGCCGAAGACCCTGCCCACACCCAGGGGCGGGGCTGCGGGACGAGGCCCAGGGCGGGGTTTAGAGGCAGGAAGGGCAAGACTGGGGTTGAAGGTCTACCCCATAGGATGCTTTCCCACCACCTATACAGTTTCCTAGACCCTTTGTAGGGATTCTCCAATATTGAAAAGCCTGCTCATCCTTGAGGTGGTGGTCCATTCAGTCAATTCTGTTTTTAGGCCTTTGTTTCCCCTGATTGCTTTTTATTTATATGGACACCATGCTAAAGTCTAATAGTGGATTCCTTTGCGATTTCAATGTACAGATATATTCTGTAAATTTGAAAAATTGTTTTCTCTTCAGATACATACTTCTGAGTTTGTTTTTCATATCTAACAATATAGGCTAGGACTTCCCTACTATGTTAAAATAGCACTGATACCAGGCATTTTTCACCTGCTCAGGAATGGTACTAAAGTTGCTCTGAGAATCTTGTTCATTGTGTCAGTGAGTGGCCTTTGAGAGTTAATAAAAATTAAAAAAACCCTCATTTACTAACACATTTTGTGAGGCATGTTCCCATACATTGTTAAAAGTGTTTACATCTAAAAAAAAAAAAAAGCAAGAAATCATAATCTCTCATCTTAGAAGGGTTTTTCACAGGGAAGTTGCCAACATCACATGATCTCCTTCCTTGTGGTAATATGCATAGTGTGTCTTCAGTGAAGACACTCGTGGCTGCAATAACTTGCTTAAGATTGACTCTGGTGCATCTTTGAGGAGGACAGATTGTACATGGTGCTGCTGGATGACCTTACACTATAATGAGATTTCCTGAGAGATTATTTTAATACTGGAATTAAAAATTGCCTACAAAAATCCACAGAATGAATAATTTATGGAGGGATAAACAAAAGTTAAGTGTAATTTTAAAATTGTATTTTTCAGCTTATTACCATGACGTGTGTAATTAAGGAATAGGACTTGGATCTATGGCATGAAGGAGATAGCTTCCTACTTGGTTAAGAGATACCTAAACTGTTTGGACAACCTTAACAGTTCCCTCTCTACCCATAACCTATGCCCCAGTGTCCTTATAAAAGTTGAGAGTTCTGTCTTTTATTTTGTGGGCTTTCTTGTTCTGGAATGGTATAACAACTTCCTTCCATCACATTATAAATAGCTTTATCTACCAATTTCCTTCAGATAGATTTCTCTGCTTCAAGCTCCTTCAGTTGTATTTCTCTATCTCAGCATCCTATTTTCTCATCAAATAGGACAGGTAAGTAGCCATACACGGAACCCTTGGCTTTTGCTGAGTTGAGATTTAAGACAGGAGAAATAGGAAAGCTAGTTTGCTACTCAGAAGGAGGGTGATGTGTTCAGTTTGCATATAGAAAGGTTTAGATGTCCTGCAGGCAACTGTGGAGGTATTGGAATCCAGGCTTAGGTGAGAGGTTAGGTTTGGGAGATCAATTGTGTAGTCATTAGTAGGAAATGGTCATTGGCATTAGAAGGCAGGAGCAGTAGGCCCACAGAATGTAAGTGAATTGATATTGGGACTGAGGACTGTATCTTGCAGCAAAAAAGAGGAAGAAGAGTTACTGAAGGAGAGTCAGAAGCCAGATAGAAAAGCAGGACACGCTTATCACTGTCCTTTCATGGTGGGCCTTCACAGTCATCATGACTTCAGGTTTAGATTTATGATGTGATCTCCAAGTGAGATCACACCACGGTATTTTGTGAGTATGTATTAAAACTTTGAATTTAATAACAGCACACATTGAAAACATACCAAATTGTTTGGACTATTAAAAAATGGAAGTGGTTTGGACTCCTGCTAACCAATGATTATCTTGGGAGGAAAATCATGAGACTGTTCTGGGAATCGGTGATCAAAGATATCAGAAGTGTCCAATGTTGAAGAGACACCAAAGAGAATAAGAACTGAGGAAAGATCACGGTATTCATCAAGAAGATCACCGGAGTTCCTTAAGAGAGAGGTCTGTGTATTGTGGTAAAAGGAAGTCAAGGAATTAGTAGACGGTAAGAAAATGGTGCTGGTCTCAAACATCCTTTAGAAGAGAGTTTGGCAGTTAGAATTGCACGTGTGTGTGTGTGTGTGTGTGTGTGTGTGCGTGTGTGTGTGTTGATTGTGCTGTATATGTTCTGTGTGAGGGGGGGCACTCTCCCTTAGTTTGTTCATTTTTGCCTCTTATGCCCTATCTCTTCCAATACCTCCTGATCTCTAGGGAACTGGAATCCTGGCTGAAAGGCAAGCCTGTTGTCTAGTTGTCACACTGCCCAAGCAGAGCACAACACTGAGTTTTTTATTCACACCGTGGTGCTGAAAGGCAGAGGTAGATACAAAAAACTACCCTGGAGTCTGTTGTACTATGACCAAGTCAAGTTATCTGTAGCTTTCCAGAAAATGGGAGTTGAGCTTAGAGGAATGGGGCCGAAGAGCAGGAAGCTTCAAACAACCCGCAGTGGAGGGAACAAGTGGGGTCTTGTGTGGAGAAGCCTGGAGCCAAGTCTAAATGCCTGCTGAAGACTCCACACTTTCCCAGCTGGCTCCTTCAAGGGCAAGGAGGGGTCATGTAAGCAGTCTGAAGCAGGCAGGCTTTTAATATTGTTACATGTTATTGCATCACAACCACCAACATCACCGATCATTCACAGAGCACCTGAACCACAAACAGTGCCTGAGCTAACGGTAGTAGGGTGAGGAACCTGTTGCAACCTTCTCAAGTTTTCTACTCCTCTGCTTTTGTGCTCAAGCACCTGCATAATCCTTGTAGGGCCTACAGAAGTAGCAGGCAGAGCCAGTGTCCATTTCTGCTGTCAACGGAGTACAGTAGTGATCCTAGGCTTGATTTGGAGTTGTTCTTGCCTTTCTGATTTTTTAAAAAAAGCTGTGCACTGTGGCCTCTGAGCCAGTATTTGTATTTGTGCAATGAATAGTATTTTTTTCTCTCCTTAAATAAGGGTTATTGTTTTACCCTCGATCACATATCCATCTGTCCATTCCTCATTCATTCAAACATTTATTAAGTACTCCCCAAGCGCCATGCCCATCCTAGAGGGCACAAAAAGACTAAAAATATTCCTTGCCAACAGGACACAAGACCTGTACAAATGTTGAATCAAGTCTGACTGGAATTCGGATCAGGGAAAGAACACATCTGGCTGGGAACAACAAGAGATAGGTTCTGATACATTTTCTATGGAACAGTTAGTCTAAATAGTTCTCTGTATGGTAAGGATTGGATCATAAATTAAGATAATTGGATTTTAAGTCAAATTTTGAACTCCTTGCAGGAAAAATCTGTTTATACGCTATCATGGTAATTAGAGTGTTGGGCCCCATTTTGAAACACTTTAATCCGGTCTGATTCAGAATTTCATTTCTTGAAGGGTTTACTTGTATCACATCAAAGTGCTCTAGTCCTTTAAATTGCAAACCCTTTTAAAACCTGAATACTGCTCTGTGCCTAGGCCTCAGCCGCTATTGAATAATGAGTAAAGGTCAATGAAAGTTTTCATCAGTTTTGTACATTGACCACTAGAGGGTAGCAATTTACTTCTTTTAAGATTTGCTCTGGAGGGCTTTGTGGTGTGGAAGATCTTCAGATGAAACCCACCACTCCCTGATTGATATTCAAAGAGCAGAAGAAATAATTCTATGTGACTTTTACCAATACTTAGGCAGAAAACCAAATAATTAGACCAAGTTGTTAGTCTTCATGTGTGAGAAGTTATCATGACATTTAAAATTGAAATTCATAATTACAGAGCCCCATCAAGATGATTTGCTTTTAAAGTACATTTTTGATGTACTTTTTCTGGTCTATATCATCACCCTCTGGGGTGGGGGACCTTCTAAATGCCCCCCTTCAAATATGCTACATACAAAAATGTGTACATATCACAAAATCTCTTGGCAGTGACACCAGTGCAGATTCCATTTCCCTTTCACCATGCCTTGCTGGTGGACCCCACATGCGAGCTGCTTCTTCTGTCATCCTTACTATACTTGTCTACTTTCTGTTACCACTTATTATTATTTTTTGATTTTTGTTTGTTTGTTTGTTTTTGTTTTTGTGGTATGCGGGCCTCTCACCGCCGTGGCCTCTCCCATCGCGGAGCACAGGCTCCGGACGCGCAGGCTCAGCGGCCGCGGCACGCGGGACCCTCCCGGACTGGGGCACGAACCCGCGTCCCCTGCATTGGCAGGCAGACTCTCAACCACTGCGCCACCAGGGAAGCCCTCTGTTACCACTTATTTTTGTAACTCCTCATTTAGTATATTTTCATGTGTGTTTGCCTTGTATGTGTTATCTCCTCAATTAGATTGTAAGCTCCTTGAGGATGGGAACTATGTTTTATATTTCTCTTTGATACCCTACAGTGTTCAGGGTAAGGCACAGAAGACATGCTCAATGAAAATCTCCTGAATGAAGTGAAAAGAAGGGTGATATCAGCAAGACAAGCAAAAAGTTAGACGGGGAATTACCTGAAGGACATCTTTGGGACCCTATAATTATATAGTAGACCTTCAATTTCATTCCTAGAGCCTGTTCTTGCATCTCTATATCACTTTCCAATTTTCCTGGTTTTTGTCTCATTTCATCAGGACACAAATCAGAGCATTAATGTGGAGACTAGTCCCTGAAACATAACTGCATGATTTCTTGTAAATTACTAAAGCAATGTCCTATACTCCATTTCCTTTGTCCTTACACATAGCCAGTATTTTTTCTTTTTTTAAATTAATTTATTTTTGGCTGTGTTGGATCTTCGTTGCTGCCCGTGGACTTTCTCTAGTTGTGGCAAGAAGGGGCTACTCTTCGTACCCCCTTCCTCATTACTCTATTTCATGGCACCCTGTTCATATTTGGAATTGTATACTCACCTCTTTGTTTACTTGATCAATGACTGTCTTGCTCATAGACCGTGAACCCCATGAAGGCAAGAATCAAATCTGTTCTGCAGCATGCCCGGTACCTAGGGGAGGACCTGGGAAATGGGATACATTCAGTAAATATTTGTGGAGTGAATGTTTATATTTCTTGTTCTATACATGAAAACCTTGTGGTGCACAGGCTTCTCACTGTGGTGGCTTCTCTTGTTGTGGAACATGGACTCTAGGTGCACGGGCTCAGTAGTTGTGGCGCACGGGCTTAGTTGCTCCACGGCATGTGGGATGTTCCTGGACCAGGGATCAAACCCATGTCCCCTGCATTGGTTGGCGGATTCTTAACCACTGTGCCACTAGGGAAGTCTCCATAGCCAATCTTAATGATGGAAATTTCTTTCTTTCTTTTTTTTTTTTTTGCGGTATGCGGGCCTCTCACTGTTGTGGCCTCTCGCATTGCGGAGCGCAGGCTCAGCGGCCATGGCTCACGGGCCCAGCCGCTCCGCGGCATGTGGGATCTTCCCGGACCGGGGCACGAACCCGTGTCCCCTGCATCGGCAGGCGGACTCAACCACTGCGCCACCAGGGAAGCCCAATGATGGAAATTTCTTGGTCAGAGTTCCTGTAGAGTTCACAAGCGAGGTATTTCAGGTGACATTGTTTCTTAGAAACCTAATCCTGTTGGAGGGAGTCCATGATGAGGAAAGTGGATGTAGTTTTCTCTTTCCTGAATTTTCTAACCCTTAATATTGCCACTAAACACTAAGTTTAACTTGATACTGTACTTTCATATTCTAATACAGTCCCTTTGGTGGTCTTATGGAAGATACATTGGATGACTTGTAGTTGGAGAAGGTAATTAGGAAGGCAGAGAGTAGTTTAAAATTACTGTTGAATTTCTCCAAGGAAATTCAATTTAAGAGCCTAACCAAGGAAAAGAAGAAAAGCATAAAGAAATTTTAAGAGGGCAAAACTCTCAGGATCAAGTGATCAATTGAATATGGAAGGCGAGAAGGAGGGAAGAGACTAGGATAACTTCCAGATTCTTGAATGGTCTAAGGAGCCATTATAAGTATAGCGGTTAGAGGAGGAAGCATAGATCCAGGGCAAAGTAAAAGAGTCTGCGTTTATCATGAACTATCTGTGAGACATCTAAGTGGAGATGTCAGGAGGGCACAGGAGGTCAGAATGTAGAATATGGAGAGAGATCTGGGCCACAGATGCAGAGTTGGGACCCACCAGTGTGTGTGTGATGGTAGAAGCTCCAAGTGGGTAAGAGATTGCCGACATTAATGGACTAATTGTGAAACTTCAGGGAAAACCAGCATTCCATGGGGAAAGGAAAGGAAGATGAGCCAGGAAAGCAAAGGGTCCCTGACTGTTGTCATGGATGCCAAGGGAGAATATAGATTCAAGAGGAGGGTGTGGTCAAAAGAGCTCAGTTAATAGTAGGTCTGAGAAGATAGGTAAGACTTGCATTATGCAGCTAGAAGGCCCTGTTCAAAAGAGCCATAGGGGTTGAACATGGCCTGTAGTGAGCTGAGGCATGAACATGCTTTGGGGTTCTCCACAGAGCCAAGCACAGTGCTAAGCTTGTGATAGGTAAGCAATCAATGCTCTGAACTGAGATAGTCATAATACACCACAGTTATTCTTAAATGGGAAAGAGCAGAAGGATACACTCCCTAGAAGACAGCATAACACAGTATCCAAGGAATTCTTTTCAAACTGCACAGGATCCTCACTCATTGTGATGCAGACCTCTGTGACCCCGCTCAACTCCTTTTCCCAGATGGGAATCATTCCATGTAATTAGATGATACCGAAGGGGAGGTATTGAACTGTGAATATTATGGACATGGGGGAAAAAGGATGAGAACCACAAAGACAGAACTATATAAAGAATTAATTGTATATATGTTTGATTATGTTATTATTTGTATATATGCTTTAGGTCTTTTACTGTCAGTGTGTAAGTGGCAAATAAACATGTGAAACTTATAGTACTTTCAGAATATTTTATTTCTTCTTAAAGTGCCCCATCGTACCATAGTTCAACACATAAACAGCCCTTTGCTAAGAGGATGGAATAGTGCACAGGATCCAATGGTTAGATTCAATAAGTAAATGTATATTGAGCACCAGTGAAGTACCAATTAGGCATTGTGATTCATGTAAAAAAAATAAGCCAGTCTCATAAGTAAAAAGCAGACCACTTGCCTTGGCTGGAGAACTTGTTCCCTACTTTCATAAGGTTGACTTCTTAACTCTAATGGATGAAATGTCATTTTCCCAGACAGGCCATTCCTGACCACCTAATCTACATAATGAAACCCCTTCCTCATTACTCTATTTCATGGCACCCTGTTCATATTTGGAATTGTATACTCACCTCTTTGTTTACTTGATCAATGACTGTCTTGCTCATAGACAGTGAACCCCATGAAGGCAAGAATCAAATCTGTTCTGCAGCATGCCCGGTACCTAGGGGAGGACCTGGGAAATGGGATACATTCAGTAAATATTTGTGGAGTGAATATTTATATTTCTTGTTCTATACATGAAAACCTTGTTAGGTAAATCAGTCAAATTCTACTATTAGTATTATTTATGTCAAATAGTATTACGAAGCCATATCCATTAGCAGCTTGGCTCTTAGTGACAACCAAAATGTTTGTCAGAATGGTTCTTTAGGGACTTCCCTGGTGGCGCAGTGCTTAAGAATCCACCTGCCGATGCCCGGGACATGGGTTCGAGCCCTGGTCCGGGAAGATCCCACATGCCGCGGAGCAGCTAAGCCCGTGCGCCACAACTACTGAAGTCCGCGCACCTAGAGCCCTGCTCTGCAACAAGGGAAGCCACCACATTGAGAAGCCTGCATACCGCAATGAAGGCGCAATGCAGCCAAAATAAATGAAATTAATTAATTAAAAGAAATGGTTCTTTAAAAAAAATGGTGCTTTAGTAGGAAAATTGATTTAGTATGGTATGAGATTTTCAAGTAAAATATCCTAATCCTTTTAAAGATATAATGTGTCAGCATATTTAAGCATTAAGCAGGTCTGATATTGCTGTTTCTAACAGATGTTTACACCTGGACCTTTGGTACCTGTTTTGACTGGGCTGGTGTCTGAGGGCTGATTGTTCAAGGCTGTGTTATACCTACAGATAAATATTTTGAATATCACCTTTGTCTTTTATCTTCTGACAACAGAGATAACTTCATTTATCTAAGGGAGTATTGATTTTTATACGCTAGGGAAAGAATGTGTGTGTGTCGTGTGTAAATCACATAGGCAGATCAGAAGACAAGCAATTAGTAGTATCATGCAATGGGCTCATGAAAGAGTTTGCTATAGAGTTAGCTGAAACTTATTTTCAGAATTTGATTTTATATTTTGAGTTTGAGTGCTGATCTGAGAGTCAAAACTCTCCTTTTGAGCCATGGCTGCATAACCTGGGGAACCTGAACATTGAGCTTTACTTACCCATTTGTAAAATAAGGTGAATGGACAAGATAACTTTATTCTGGCCAAAAATTTTCATGATTTATTATCACGTTCTTTTTTTCTTTTAATATCACCTTTAAAAAAATTTTTTTTTAAGTTTAATTTTATTTTTGGCTGTGTTGTATCTTTGTGCTGCACACGGGCTTTCTCTAGTTGCGGTGAGTGGTGGCTTCTCTTGTGGAGCACGGGCTCTAGGGCGCGTGGGCTTCAGTAGTTGTGGTACACGGGCTCAGTAGTTGTGGCTCGTGGGCTCTAGAGTGCAGGCTCAGTAGTTGTGGCGCACAGGCTTAGTTGCTCCAGGGCATGTGGAATTTTCCCGGACCAGGGCTTGAACCCGTGTCCCCTGCACTGGCAGGCGGATTCTTAACCACTGCGCCACCAGGGAAGTCCTATCATGTTCTTTTAACAAGTGGAAGATTTCCAGGATAAATAAAGGAAAAACAGTAGCATCCCCCTACTCCAGTGTCTCCAGTCTTACCTCCCCACCTCCTGAGGTAATCAACTTAACATATGCTGTATATCCTTCCAGCATTGTTCTTGGCACACATAAACATATATAAACATATATAAATATAAGTTTCTTTGCCTGAAAAAAAATAGTAGAAAAACACATCACTAAGATGTATTTCCTAGCTTATAGACATATAAATATCTTCAGTTTTAATTTTTATCACCATAAATAATACTTCAGTAAAATCATTATAGAAATACCACTACATAATAATGCCTTTTTTTTTTTTCTTTCTGTCAGATACATTTAAAAAAATAGAATTTGGGCGTCAAAAGTATGTGAAGTTTTAAAATTTTTTTTAAACTTAAAAAAAATTTATTTAATTTTATTTTTGGCTGAGTCGGGTCTTAGTTGCTCCTTGAGGGATCTTCGTTGCTGCATGCAAGATCTTTTGTTGCAGCACGCAGGCTTCTCTCTAGTTGAGGTGCGCATGCTTAGTTACCCCGCCGCATGTGGGATATTAGTTCCCCAACCAGGGATCAAACCCGTGTCCCCTGCATTGGAAGGTGGTTTCTTAACCACTGGACCACCAGGGAAGTCCCGTGAAGTTTTAATTTTAATAGATAATTCTTGATTTCTTTCTAAAATATTTGCGATAACTTAGACTCCCAGCATTGATGTAAAAGAGTGTTGGTTTCCCTGCATCCTTGCCAGCACTGGGGTTACCTTTTTCTTTTTTTTTTTTAAATTGAGAATGTGAAGACTGAAAAATGATGCTGTTTTTGTTTAGTTTGAATTTTTTAAAATTTTACTGACATGGAATGACAAAAATGAATTCTACTGAGGAGAAATGGAGAGTTTCTGTTCAGTAGCTTCATAGTAAATTTTAATGTTTGTGGAATTATGCTACATGTATTTATTAATTTGGAATGGTTATAATATGGATATAATATGTAATATATTATTGTTTTCTTTATATAGCCCTTGTACCTTCCTAGGAACTTCACACTTCTGTTGTTATGAGAATGTTTTGATTTAATTTTCATTTCTATCTGTATTAATGATAAAATAGTAAAACTATTGATTGTAGCATATTTATTTTGTATGCCCCTTATCAAATTTTCTTATTAATTCTAATGCTTTTCAATACACTTTCTTGGGTTTTCTAGCTACATAATAATCTCATCTGCACGTATAGATGATTTTGTTTCTTCCAACATTCATAGCAAATATTTTACTTTTTTATACTATTGCAATTATTAGAAATTCCAAACAAATTTTAAATAATCATAGTCCTAGTAAGTATCCAACATTATTCTGGACTTTAATAAAAATGGTTTCAGGATTTTACTTTTTTCTCTCTGTTTCTTTTAGTCTTTAGCATATTTAATTTCTTCTTAATCATATTTTACTTAGAGTTCTTTACACAGGAATAACTGTAGGAATTTCCAGTTGACTTTTTATAGGTCATATACCTTTTGCTTGTATTTGTATATGTGATGTTACGTATTCCAATTATGAACAATAGTTTTATTGCTAATAGAAATTCTACTTTATCATCATATCAGGCTTTTAACATACTGTTGAATTGACTTGTTATTACTTCATTTATAATTTTGCAAACAAATTTGTAAGAGACATCGATCAACCCATATGTTATCAGGATTTAGATGGCGGCGGGGGAAGGACACAGAGTTTGTGTCTCCTCACAACTAGGGCTCTTGCCAGATGCTGGGGGGGGACCTCGGCACCCAAGGAGATGGGAGGAACCCCTGAGCGACTGGGTAGGACGTGGTGGGGAGTGAGGGGGGAGGAGAAGTGGAGGCTGGACAGGACTGGCACCCACCCCTGAGGGGTGGCTGGGAGTGGGGAGGGGTTCCCATGCCTAGAGGGACCCTCGGGGACTTGGGGGATCGGGGGGGAGCGTGCCTAGCGTTTCCCCTGCCCAGTTGGGCCCTGGGAAGCCTGCTGGGCTCCTGGGCCTGGTCCTCTGTTCTCCGGGGCCCTCTCCAGCCTTGTGAGCCTTAGGGGCATGGGAGGGAGAGAGGAAGGGGGGAGAGGAGGAGAGGCAAACGGTGGGGGGGGACCCTCCAGGACTGGAGGATCAGGGGAGGTGCGGCGGGTGTTTCCCCCATCCACTTGGGCCCTGGGAAGCCTGCTGAGCTCCTGGGCTTGGTCCTCGGCCCTCTGAGGCCCCCCTCCCCACCTGGCTGCAGGGGTCCTAGGGGCATAGGAGGGAGGGGGGGGGAAGAGGAGGAGAGGCTGACGGTGGCGGGGGGGACCTCCAGGACCAAGGGATCAGGGGAAGCCCCCACCCACTCAGCCCCAGGAAGCCTGTTGGGCTTCCAGGTCTGGTCCCCTGCCTTCCAGGGCCCCCTCCGGCTGCGTGGGTCCTAGGGACATAGGAGGGCATGGGTGGGGGGGGGGGAAGAAGAGAGGCCAGCGGGGTGGGGCCCTCCAGGGTGCAGGATCAAGGGAGAACACGCTTAGCTTTTCCCCTGCCCACTTGGGCCCAGTGAGCCTGCTGTGGTCCTGGACCTGGTCCTCAGCCCTCCAAGGCCAGAGGTACTCCTGGGCCCCTCCTGCTGCATTGAGCCTAAGTCCCACTCCCCAACCCTCCAGGGCCTTTTCCGACCCTGTGGGTCCTAAGCATAGGCCCCAACCACCACCTAAACCCAGTCCCTGCCTAAGCCCCGCCCTCCACAGCCAAGGCCTTTTCTGGCTTTTTTCTCCTTTTTTTGACTATTGTGGTTCTGTTTTACCTTCTGGTTGTTGTTTCATCTGTATTTTTATTTTTTTATTCTTTCTAACATATCTGTTAGTTTTCTAATCTTATTTTATTTTTTACTCTTTGTTATTGTTCTGCTCCTCTTTTTCTTTTTCTTTTTTTTTGTTTTTTGCTGGCCCATGCAGCTTGTGGGATCTTGGTTCCTGAGCCAGGGGTCAGGCCTGAGCTCCTGCAGTAGGAGCTCTGAGTCCGAACCATTGGACTAACAGAGAACCTCAGACCCCAGGGAATATTCATTGGAATAAGGTCTCCCAGAGGTCCTCATCTCGGCAGCAAGAACCAGCTCTACCCAACAGCCTACAAACTCCAGTCCTAGAAGCCTCAGGTCAAACCACCAGTAAGACAGGAACACAATCCCACCCATCCAAAAAAAAAAAAAAAAATGAGATGACAAAAAGAATATGTCACAGATGAAGGAGTAAGGTAAAAACCTACAAGACCAAATAAAGGCAGAGGAAATAGGCAACCTACCTGAGAAAGAATTCAGAGTAATGATAGTAAAGATGATCGAGAATCTCAGAAATAGAATGGAGGCACGGATTGAGAAAATACAAGAAATGTTTAACAAAGATCTAGAAGAACTAAAGAACAAACAAACAGAGATGAACAACACTATAACTGAAATGAAAAATACACTAGAAGGAATCAATAACAGAATAACTGAGGCAGAAGAATGAATAAGTGAGCTGGAAGACAGAATGGTGGAAATAACTGCTGAGGAGCAGAATAAAGAAAAAAGAATGAAAAGAAATAAAGTCAATCTCAGAGACCTCTGGGACAACACTAAATGCACCAACATTCGAATTATAGGGGTCCCAGAAGAAGTTAAAGAAAGGATCTGAGAAAATATTCAAAGAGATTATAGTGGAAAATTTCCCTAATATGAGAAAGGAAATAGTCACTCAAGTCCAGGAAGCGCAGAGTATCCCATTCAGAAGAAACCCTAGGAAACACACCTTTGATTAAGATACATATTAATCAAACTAACAAAAATTCAAGAAAAAAATATTAAAAGTAAGGGAAAAGCAAAAAATAACATACAAAGGAATCCTGATAAGGTTATCAGCTGATTTTTCAGCAGAAACTCTGCAGGCCAGAAGGGAGTGGCAGGATATACTTAAAGTGATGAAAGAGAAAAACCTACAACCAAGATTACTCTACCCAATAAAGAGCTCATTCAGATTTGACAAAGAAATCAAAAGCTTTACAGACAAGCAAAAGCTAAGAGAATTCAGTACCACCAAACCAGCTTTACAACAAATGCTAAAGGAACTTCTCTAGGCAGGAAACACAAGAGAAGAAAAAGACCCACAAAAACAAACCCCCCAAAATTAAGAAAATAGTAATAGTAACATACATATAGATAATAACCTTGAATGTAAATGGATTAAATGCTCCAACAAAAGACACAGACTGGCTGAATGGATACAAAAACAAGACCCATATATATGCTGTCTACAAGAGACCTACTTCAGACCTAGGGACACATACAGACTGAAAGTGAAGGGATGGAAAAAGATATTCCATGCAAATGGAAATCAAAAGAAAGCTGGAGTACTAGCAATACTCATATAAGATAAAATAGACTTTAAAATAAAAACTATTACAAGAGATAAGGAAGAACACTACATAATTATCAAGGGGTCAATCCAAGAAGAAAATATAACAATTATAAATATTTATGCATCCAGCATAGGAGCACCTCAATACATAAGGCAAATGCTAACAACCATAAAAGGGGAAATTGACAGTAACACAATAATAGTAGGGGACTTTAACACCCCACTTACACCAATGGACAGATCATCCAAACAGAAATTAAATAAGGAAACACAAGCTTTAAATGACACAATAGACCAGATAGATTTAATTGATATTTATAGGACATTCCACCTGCAGTGGCAGAATACACTATCTTCTCAAGTGCACGTGGATCATGCTCCAGGATAGATCACATCTTGGGTCACAAATCAAGCCTCGGAAAATTTAAGAAAATTGAAATCTTATTAAGCATCTTTTCTGACCACAACACTATGAATTTGGAAATCAATTACAGGAATAAAACTGTAAAAACCACAAATAAATGAAGGCTAAACAGTGTGCTACTAAATAACCAAGAGATCACTGAAGAAATCGGAGAAGAAAAAAAAATACATAGAAACAATAACAATGAAAACACAATGACCCAAAATCTATGGGACACAGCAAAAGCAGTTCTAAGACGGAAGTTTATAGCAATTCAATCTCACCTCAAGAAACAAGAAAAATCTCAAATAAGCAATCTAACCTTACACTTAAAGCAACTAGAAAAAGAAGAACAAAGAAAACCCAAAATCAGTAGAAGGAAAGAAATCATAAAGGTCAGAGCAGAAATAAATGAAATAGAAATGAAGAAAACAATAGTAAAGATCAATTAAACTAAAAGTTGGTTCTTTGAGAAGACAAACAAAATTGATAAACCTTTAGCCAGACTCATCAAGAAAAAAAAGGGAGAAGACACAAATCAATAAAATTAGAAATGAAAAAGGAGAAATCACAACTGACACTGCAGAAATAAAAAGGATTATAAGAGACTACTACAAACAACTATATGCCAATAAAATGGACAACCAAAAAGAAATGGACAAATTCTAGGAAATGTACGATTTTCAAGACTGAACCAGGAAGAATTAGAAAATATAAACAGACCTATCACACATAATGATATTGAAACTGTAATTAAAAATCTTCCAACAAACAAAAGTCTAGGACCAGATGGCTTCACAGGCGAATTCTGTCAAACATTTAGAAAAGAGCTAACACTGATCCTTCTCAAACTCTTCCAAAAAATTGCAGAGGGAGGAACACTCCCAAATTCGTTCTATGAGGTAACCATCACCCTGATATCAAAACCAGAAAAATATATCACAAAAAAAGAAAATTACAGACCAATATCACTGATGAACAGAGATGCAAAAATCCTGAACAAAATACTAGTAGAATTCAGCAACACATTAAAAAGATCATTCACCATGATCAAGTGGGATTTATCCCAGGAATGCAAGGATTCTTCAGTATGCACAAATCAATCAATGTGACACACCATATTAACAAATTAAGGAATAAAAACCATATGATCATCTCAATAGATGCAGAAAAAGCTTTTGACAAGATTCAACACCCTATTATGTTAAAAACTCTCCAGAAAATGGGAAACATAATAACAGCAAACCCACAGCAAACATCATTCTCAATGGTGAAAAACTGAAATAATTTCCACTAAGATCAGGAATGAGACAAGGATGTCCACTCTTGCCACTCTTGTTCAACATAGTT
This sequence comes from Globicephala melas, assembly GCF_963455315.2. Taxonomy (NCBI): domain Eukaryota; kingdom Metazoa; phylum Chordata; class Mammalia; order Artiodactyla; family Delphinidae; genus Globicephala; species Globicephala melas. The sequence continues at coordinate 66,501,943 of NC_083320.1, read as the reverse complement.
TTGGAAGTCCTAGCCACGGCAATCAGAGAAGAAAAAGAAATAAAAGGAATCCGGGCTTCCCTGGTGGTGCAGTGGTTAAGAATCCTCCTGCAAATGCAGGGGACACGGGTTCAAGCCCTAGTCCGGGAAGATGACACATGCTGCAGAGTAACTAAGTCCATACCCCACAACTACTGAGCCTGCGCTTTAGAGCCCATGAGCCACAACTACTGAAGCCCGCAAGCCTAGAGCCTGTGCTCTGCCACAAGATGAGCCACTGCAATGAGAAGCCCTCACATCACAATGAAGAGTAGGCCCTGGTCACCACAATGAGAGAAAGCCTGTGCTCAGCAGTGAAGACCCAGTGCAGCCAAAAATTAAAAAAAAAAAAAAAAAGAAAAAAGAAAGAAGTAAAAGGAATCCAAATTAGAAAAGAAGAAGTAAAACTGTCACTGTTTGCAGATGATGATACTATACATAGAGAATCCTAAAGATGCCATTAGAAAACTATTAGAATTAATCAATGAATTTGGTAAGGTTGCAGGATACAAAATTAATGCACAGAAATCTCTTGCATTCCTATACACTAACAACGAAAAATCAGAAAGAGAAATTAAGGAAACAATCCTATTTACCATCACAACAAAAAGAATAAAATACCTAGAAATAAACCTACCTAAGGAGGCAAAATATTTGTACTCAGAAAACTATGAAACACTGATGAAAGAAATCAAAGATGACATAAACAGGTGGAGAAATAGACCACAGTCTTGGATTGGAAGAATCAATATTGTGAAAATGACTATACTACCCAAAGCAATCTACAGATTCAATACAATCCCTATCAAACTACCAATGACATTCTTCACAGAATTAGAACAAAAAATCTTGCAATTCATATAGAAACACAAAAGACCCCGAATAACCAAAGCAATCTTGAGAAAGAAAAACGGAGTTGGAGGAATCAGGCTGCCTGACTTCAAACTATACCACAAAGCTACAGTAATCAAGACAGTATGGTACTGGCACAAAAACAGAAATATAGATCCATGGTACAGGATAGAAAGCCCAGAGACAAACCCATGCACATATGGTCACCTAATTTATGACAAACGAGGCAAGAACAGACAATGGAGAAAAGACAGCCTCTTCAATAAGTGGTGCTGGGAAAACTGGACAGCTACATGTAAAAGAATGAAATTAGAACACTACCTAACACCATATACAAAAATAAACTCCAAATGGATTAAAGACCTAAATGTAAGACCAGACACTATAAAACTCTCAGAGAAAAACATAGCAAAAACACTCTTTGACATAAACCACAGCAAGATATTTTTTGACCCACCTCCTAGAGTAACGAAAATAAAAATAAACAAATGGGACCCATTAAACTTAAAAGCTTTTGCACAGCAAAGAAAAACTTAAGATGAAAAGACAACACTCAGAATTGGAGAAAATAATTGCAAATGAAGCAACTGACAATCTCCAATCTCCAAAATATACAAGCAGCTCGTGAAGCTCAATATCAAAAAACAAACAACCCAATTAAAAAATGGGGGGGCTTCCCTGGTGGCGCAGTGGTTTAGAGTCCGCCTGCTGATGCAGGGGACATGGGTTCGTGCCCCAGTCCGGGAAGATCCCACATGTCGCGGAGCAGCTGGGCTTGTGAGCCATGACCGCTGGGCCTGCGCGTCTGGAGCCTGTGCTCTGCAACGGGAGAGGCCACAACAGTGAGAGGCCTGCGTACCGCAAAAAAAAAAAAAAGAGGGGGAAGACCTAAATAGACATTTCACCAAAGACATACAGATGGCCAAGAGGCACATGAAAAGATGCTCAACATCACTAATTATTAAAGAAATGCAAATCAAAACTACCATGAGGTATCACCTCACACCAGTCAGAATGACCATCATCAAAAAATCTACAAACAATAAATGCTGGAGAGGGTGTGGAGAAAAGGGAACCCTTTTGCACTGTTGGTGGGAATGTAAATTGATACAGCCACTATGGAGAACAGTATGGAAATTTCTTAAAAAACTAAAAATAGAACTACCATATGACCCAGCAATCCCACTACTTGGCATATACCCTGAGAAAACCATAATTCAAAAAGACACATGTACCCCAGTGTTCATTGCAGCACTATTTACAATAGCCAGGACATGGAAACTACCCAAATGTCCAATGATAGATGAATGGGTAAAGAAGGTGTGGTACGTAAATACAATGGAATATTACTCAGCCATAAAAAGGAACGAAATTGCGTCATTTGTAGGGATGTCGATGTACCTGGAGTCTGTCATACAGAGTGAAGTGAGCCAGAAAGAGAAAAACAAATATCGTATATTAATACTTATGTGTGGAATGTAGAAAAATGGTACAGATGAACCTATTTGTAGGGCAGGAATAGAGACATAGATGTAGAGAACAGACATGTGGACATGGCAGGGATGGGGAGGGTGGGACGAATTGGGAGATTAGGTTTGATATAGATACACTACCATGTGTAAAATAGATATTTAGTGGGAACCTGCTGTATTAGTACAGGGAGCTCAGCTTGGTGCTCTGTGACGACCTAGACGGGTGGGATAGTGGAGTGGGAGGGAGGTCCAAGAGGGAGGGGCTATAGGTATACATTATAGCTGATTCGCTTCATTGTACAGCAGAAACTAACACAACATTGTAAAGCAATTTTACTCCAATAAAATAAAATAAAAACTATGTTATCAGGATTTAAAAATTTTGCTCATCATATCTTCATAAAATTAATTGGGGGAATTTATTTTTTCTGTTGTATGGAATAGTTTAAATAGAAGGCAGATTATCTGATCTTTAAGATTTTAATATGTGGCTTATTTAAATCAAATTGTTTTAGCATGCTAAAAAGAATGTGGAGGGATATTACATTTGCTAGAATAAAATTTTTTCAAATTTTACTTCCGTCTTAAAAAGCATATAGGGCAGAATAAAAAGGAGCATGCTTATTTATTCTAAGAAAGCTCTAAACACCAGAGAATTCTCACAAAGCAATTTTGTGGGAAAAATGAATAATAACAAGCCAAATGAAGACAATTCATACCACCATAATTCTCTTTACTGAAAAAAGTCTTTAAAATGGGGAGCTAAGGAAATTAAACCTACAGGGAAAGTTTTAGATTGTTCAAATATGGGGCTAAACCCATGCAAATTTTATTATAAGCACAGAGTTGTAGACATTAATGCTTCATTTGGGATATGATGAGAGAGTGAAAATGACTTCTAGCTAGGTCCATTCCACTGAGACTGATAAAAAGTTATTTATTTATGAAATATCTACATCACTGACTATACAAAACGACCCACTCATAATTCGCCCATTTTCCAAGACCATATATATGTCAGCATAAATGTATATTTTAGATCTCTTTCCCTATTCACCCAGTTTGATTTCAATAGCACTTCTTTTGCCTTTTGTTTAATTAAAAGTTAATTATCCTGCAAGCAAGTCCCAGGACTCTTATCTAGGAAATGTTGCCTCATTTATTTTTCTCCTTTGCCTTGACCAATTAAAACTTCTGGATTCCACTGAGATTTTTATATGATGAATAATTATTTTGCATAATCTAGGGTCAAGGTGTATTCTGGTAACAATTGTTTTTTCAAAGCTATTCCCTGAATAGTCTCTGCCATTCTGTAAGAATAATGCTGTTCTAATAACAAATGTTTGAATTGATAGTGTTCATGTCTTTAATATCAGGAAGCCAAAAATTTTGTGAAGCAAAGATATTAACACAGTCCAACAAGCAATTTAACTTCTGAACAATCAGCATAAAGGAAAGTGAGACATTCCATACACAGTCTTCATAATTTCTCTGAAGCAGTATATCCTAAAGGAATGTGCACATAACACTTTTGAGAAAAATTTGTGAGCAAGGGATGAATAACGAGTCTGTGCATGTCAAGTGCTCAGGGAGAAAAGATCGTGTATCCTATATTGTTTAGATATGTAATAAAACTAATTACATAGAAGAATTACAGAGACCAGCAGAATCCCTGAACACTCCCCATGCACCAATTTTTGAGTTTTTGATACTGAAATATAGGCCATAAAGTTTATTTTTTTAGTGTGAACTTTTAAATTTTAATTAATTATTTTTTGGCTGCGTTGGGTCTTCGTTGCTGTGCGAGGGATTTTCTCTAGTTGTGGTGACTGAGGGCTACTTTTCATTATGGTGCGAGGGTGGTGGCTTCTCTTGTTGCAGAGCACGGGCTCTAGGCACGTGGGCTTCAGTAGTTGCGGCACGCGGGCTCAGTAGTTGTGGCGCACGGGCTTAGTTGCTCCGCGGCATGTGGGATCTTCCCGGACCAGGGTTCGAACCCGTGTCCCCTGCATTGGCAGGCAGATTCTTAACCACTGCACCACTAGGGAAGTCCTGGTAATAAAGTTTTAATTAGAGAGATTATATGAAAGTGTGTTTGTTGTAGATCATGACCATAGAATGAGGAAAAACAGATTCAGACAAGGGAGGCATAAGATGAGTGTGGAAGTGAAAGGTGAGTCTCAGAGAAAAAGAGTAGAAATTTTAAAAGATTAAGAGATCAAAGGAAGAGAATATGTAATTATGGAAAATTAATTTAAAAATTATTAGGTTGTAAGACATCTTTTTCTTTCTTCTAAGGGGCATTTTTTTAAAATGCGGAGATACTTCTAAAAATTGTCTTTTTCTATTACTATTCAGTTTTAAGTGTAAGCATAGATTTAATTGCTCAACATGTCTTTAGATAAGTTTTCTGTTGTTTTTGAGAGGGAACCAGTATGTTACTGAGATCAGCTAAATTTTCTTAATTTTGACTTTAGCTTGAAGGTAAAACATTTTTAGAGTGGTGTTGATACATTTGTGTTACACAGAAGGGCTCACCTTTCTATTTCTGTATTATTATTTCTATATTGTTTATATCATATTAACCAAATTGACAACACTCTATATTGATTGGCTTTTTCAACACTTGACTGTTTAAGATACTTCCACATTTCTATAATTCTATCATGATATTTATAATACTTCAAGTCAGTCTGGTAAGAAATTATATAAACCATATAAATCAGCATCCTTAATTGCACACTAATGAGCTTAGCTTCTTTTGAAGGCTTTTTATTCTGGACAGGACTGTGGAGTTGCTTGTGTTTAAAAAAAAAAAAAAGCCTCTGCAAATCGGGAAAGATTGAGGCTTGCTAATATGGAACCCAGATCTAGTTGCTTAAAAAAGAAAAGTATGTAGGAAGAGCCTATAATTTTCATTACTATCTTTGGGCTTGGAGAAATGCCCAGGTTAGTGACAAAGGGAATTTGGAGGAAGACTAAATCTACCACATTGTAAGACAGAAAATGGAAAATCTGATGGATAGCTTCATTTAAAACATAAGCCATGTAAAATCTTTGAGAGTTAAGGTAGTAATAGCAGGGTTTCCATTGATTTTTTTTCCAAATTGAAATATTACTATGATTTAACAATTTAAATTATTTTGAAAGTTAGCAGCAATGCAGCTGTAAGCCATTAACTACAGTCAAACCCATTATGAATTTTCTTCTTGGGCCAGTTTTCACATACTCCTGCAACCTAATCTTGAAACCTTATTGACTTCTCTGACCTTTATTATTTCTTTGAAGCACAGTTTCTTTTGCATCTATCCCTTCTTTTTTTCAGGGGCTATTTTATGATGTCTAGGGCATTGCTTCTCACATTTTAATGTACACATACATTCTCTGAGGATTTTATTAAAATCCAGATCTGACTCCATAGGTCTGGGGTGGGGCCTGGGAGTTTGCATTTTAACAAGTTCCCAGGTGATGCCTATGCATGCCTATGACCTATGTGGGTCATACTTTGAGTAGCAGGGCTCTCCAGGATACTACAATAGCCTCCTATGTGATGATCACTAGATTGATCTTTCTATAGCACTATTGAAATCTTCCTTCACTGGAAAACATTCATAGGTCTACCAAATCTAGTTTAAAGCCAAAATTAAGTCATTTGCCAACCTTCATAATTCTGACACAACTTTTTAACTTTATCCTCCACCACTCCGTTTCAAGAATGTTGACTTTTAGTCAAACCAGTCAAATTTTCTTTCTCTGCTGAGGTTCCAGTTTCACCTAAGGGGTGGATCTAGCAGGAATACTGACTCTTTGACCCCCACCTCCCAAATCCACCCCAGAAGAACAGGGAGAGAAAAACAGAGGGAACTGTGGGAGACCCCTGACTTGAGGGATGGGGAAAAGGGAGATGTTTTGAACTCATGTAGGATGATAGCTTTGCCCAGGGGAAGGAGGCAGCCTAGCCTGTCTGCAAGAGGCTCAATTAAAATCTTCTCCTTCCATTTCTTTGGGATGATGCAATACCCTGGCTCTGTACCTGCAGACTCAATCCTGGGCTTAGGTATCCCCAGCAGGGCAAGTAGGGCAGTGTAGATGCCTAGTGCTTGTGCAAAGCTGATCTCAGGGCTTTCCATACTTATTCCTCCCTAAGCCTTGTGGTTGGGGGAGTACAATTTCTTACATTTGTGAGGTGAGGAGTAACTAACTGGTTTTCTGGTATCATCTTCGTTAGATTTTATTAGCAATGTTCTACCTGCTTTATAAAAAAAAGTTTGGAGGTATTCTTTCTTTTTCTATATTCTGGAATAATTTAAGCATAATTAGAATTATCTGGTCTTTGAACGTTTGGTAGAATTCTCTTGTGAAGCCATCTGGGTCTATTGCTTGTTCAATAGGGTAGTTTTTTGATAATTTTTCTATTTTTTTCAATGGAAATTAGTCTACTTGAGTACCTATATTTAATGGGATCAATTTTGATCAATTAAACTTACTAGGAAATTTGTATTTCATCTCTGTATTATTAGCACTGAGTTGTACAAAATAGGCTCTTAAATATTTTAATTCCCTCTCTATCAGTGGTTATATCTTATTTTATACATTTATGCCTCCTATCCTATTCCTAAATAAGTTAGCAAGTGGTTTCCCCCACAAAGCCCAGCATTATCATTTATTAATTCTAATAATTTCTGCTTTTATTACTTTCTTGTGATTTCTTATGGTTTACAATGTTTGTTTGTTTGCATGTTTTTCCTAGAATTTCAGGTTGGGATTTAAATTCATAAATTTTTATTATTTTATTTTTATTGATATAACTGTTAAAGGCTATGAATTTCCCTCTGATCATAGCTTAAATTATATTTCATTTATTTTATGTATATATATATATATATATTTTTTTTTTTGCGGTAAACGGGCCTCTCAGTGTTGTGGCCTCTCCCGTTGCGGAGCACAGGCTCCGGATGCGCAGGCTCAGCGGCCATGGCTCACGGGCCCAGCCGCTCCGCGGCATGTGGGATCTTCCCGGACCGGGGCACGAACCTGTGTCCCCTGCATTGGCAGGTGGACTCTCAACCACTGCGCCACCAGGGAAGCCCTCATTTATTATATTTTTATTATCACCTTTTAAAAAAGAAATTCTTCAGTTTAACCTAGTATTTCCCTTTTTACCAAAGAGATGTTTAGTAGAGAGTTTTTACATTTTCAGCTGGAAAAGACATTAAAAATTTTTGTCATTAATTTCTATTTATATTGTACTCTGATTAAAGAATATTGTTTGAATTATTTATACTTTTATGGAAATTACTGAGGGTTTCTATGTGAAATATGGTCAATTTCTGTGAATGTTCTATATGCACTTGGGAAGAAAATATGTAAATTATTATTGGTAGTAAAATTAAATCTAGATTCACAGGATCTACCTTATTCATACATAACATGAATAATGGTATCATTCCTTGTTCTTTGTCCACTTGGTTTTCTTGGCCTGGGAATGATACAGTAAACTCTCATTATTATTACTGAGATTTTGACCATTTCTTTTGGCATTTCCTGGAGTTTCTGTTTTATGAAGGTTGTCGTGGTGTTCATGAGTATTTAAAAATATTATCATCATGGGTTTCCCTGGTGGCGCAGTGGTTGAGGGTCCGCCTGCTGATGCAGGGGACGCGGGTTCGTGCCCCGGTCTGGGAGGATCCCACATGGTGCGAAGCAGCTGGGCCCGTGCGTGAGTCATGGCCGCTGGGTCTGTGTGTCCGGAGCCTGTTGTGCTCCACAACGGAAGAGGCCATAGTGGTGAGAGGCCCGCGTACAGCTAAAAAAAAACATATGTATTATCATCATTATAAATTTGACCTTTATCATTTTAGCATGCCCTTCCTTGATTGTCAACTTTGCTTTTCTTTTAGCCTGAGAAAATTTTTGTCCATCCCTTTATTTTTAGCATTCCTGAACCTCTGTTTCACGTGTATCTACCGCATGTAGCACAGAATTGGGTTCTACTTTGTGAGTCAATTTGAAAATCTCTTTAATAGTTAAATTAATCTCATTTTCATATATTGGTATGACTAAGACGTTTGGTTTCAACCCATTGTTTTTTATATTTACTGTATATACTTATTGTTATAATTTCCATGTTTCTCCATGTGGTCTGTTTCTTTGCTTTTTTTGAGGGAGCTGGAGTGGGCAGAGTATTCAATTTGGTGTTTAGGAAAGTTTGTATTTTTTCTAGTGGTTACACTTCTACTATTTTGTTTGTCACCTGAAAATGATACCCTTTTATTACTATATGATATTCAGTGAATGTGTTTCTTTTTTTTTTCTCCTTTTTCCTCCCATTTCTTTAGTTATATTTTAAAATTTTACCAAAATATGTAACAGTTACATACTATTCTTTCACCTTTTTTCCACCTTTATTGTAGTCTTTGATCTACCATTAAATATATATATTATATATATTCAGTGCTCACCATAAGTCCTTTTTCTAGTTTCCCAATTCATATCTGGCGGGCTGAAACTTCCCCGCTAGTAGATCCTAAGGATGGACTCACGAGTACTGTGTTCTCTGGGTTGTTCCATGTTTAAAATTATTTTCTATCACCTTGATTCTCTGTGTGCAGAGGTGAGAGATTTGAGTGGTTTGCTGGGATTCTTAGTTCGAGAATGCCTTATCCTGTTGTAGCACTTTTTGGCGAGGCCAGTTGGTATACATTCTGGTTCTGATCCTCTTTGGTTTCTTAGTTTTCCTTAATTTCTAACCCTTGCTCCTCCTTTACCACCAAGCCTCCAAGGGATGCCTCCGCCACCCCATCACCAGGTTCCCTGCCTCCACCCCAGAGCCCATACTTTCCCAAACTGCTGTCTCTGCTCCTGTGCACTTTTCTGTCCCTTCCTGTCAATTCTTCAGGAGCCAATGCTCTGATCCCCCAGGTCTCATCCCTGTTCTAAGTATTTCTCCAGTCCAGGCGGAACTTTCTCCTTCTGCGAGTGATTTATATCTTTTAGGGTTCTGTTGCTAGTGGGCCCCACTGCCCTCTCCTCGCTTGCCCTCTCCTCGCTTTTGCCCTGGCCTGAGCCCCGGCATGGTTCTACAGCTTTGGAGGTTTATTCCTTGTTTACATTGTAAATGGAAGTTTGTCACATTCTCTGTCTCCTGATTGTGCTGTAGGCATGGGTTACCAACGGTCCAGTGGTTTTATTTGCTCCCTTTTTGAATCTGTGTGGTCTTTGGAGAATGTGAGTAGAGATTTGAATTTAGGTGGTCACCATCACCCTATGGGAACTCAAAGGGCAATGGCTAACACTTTTTTATTTCAGTAATTTTAGCCCAACAGTATTGTAAGAAATTTTAGGGCATATCTAATACAGTTTCAGGCATATAGTAAGTGATAATTAAGCATCTGATGGATAAATGCATTAGTAGATTTTATAATTCACTTTAGCAAAAGAGATTATGGAGGAACTAGTCTAATCTTTAGAATAAAATAATCATGTTTTTCTTGTCTAAATTTTATTAGTTGCTGACTCAGTGGCTTAATTGTTGCCAGTTTACCAGTGATAAAATGTGGAAAGCCCACAGCAATTGTTTCATTTATTTGGACACAATTCTGAGAGACAAAGTGAGTTGAGGCCACGTCAGGATAGAAAGCAATGTGGTAAAGGTGATTTTTCCCTAATAATGCATACATTTAAATGAAACTTTTAGGTAAAGAAAAGAATAAGCTCTGTAATTGTATTTGCTTTGATTTTAAAAATTCACATATACTAAGTTCTCTATTCTAGCTACTTGGAAGGATGTCATGTAAGAAAAAAAAATACTTGAAAAATCCATGGAATCTTGCCAATGATCTTGATCAAGAAATGTTGGCAGACTGAAGGAAGTGTCTGATAAAGTAAATGTTGCCAAATAATTTCAATATTTATAGTAGATGGTTTTCTTAAACTTAATTGTGTAGCTCTGTGATGACAAAAATAGGGTAACTCAGACAAGATGAATGAATTAGTACCACTTTCAGGGGACAGAAAGGGCAGTGGCTCCCATCTTTCTCTAGAGCAGAACTTTCTGTGGTGATGAACCTGCTCCATATCTGTGCTATCCAGTGATAGCTACTAGCCACATGTGTCAAATGGACCAAGGAACTAAAATTTTAACTTGCCTATTTTAATGAATTTATGTAGCCACTTGTGTTCATGGCTACTGTACTGGACACTGCAGGTATCAGAGAGACATTTGTGAGCTCAGACTTGAAAGTATATCTAATTTGTGGGAGAGAAAAAGAAAAAAGAGGAATTTGGGTCACATGAGGAAGTGGGGGTTATCTCTATCTATATAGTGTCAACAGAAAAAAATGCACAACTTGCAAGTTGAAAATTGTGTTTTATTCGGCGGACAGAACTGAGGACTTAAGCCTGGGATACTGCTGCCTCTCAGATCGTTCTGAGGGACTTTTCTGAAGAGGCAGGGGAGAACCAGGCTATATAGGGGTTTTTGCAACAAAGACCAGGTAGTCAGAACACCAAAGGATTACTGTCTTTTTTTTAAATTTATTTATTTTATTTGCTTATTTTTGGCTGTGTTTGGTCTTCGTTGCTGCGTGTGGGTTTTCTCTAGTTGTGGCGAGCGGGGGCTACTCGTCGTTGTGGTGCGCAGGCTTCTCATTGCAGAGCACGGGCTCTAGGCGTGTGGGCTTCAGTAGTTGTGGCACACGGGCTCAGTAGTTGTGGCTCACGGGCTCTAGAGCGCAGGCTCGGTAGTTGTGGTGCGTGGGCTTAGCTGCTCCACGGCATGTGGGATCTTCCCAGACCAGGGCTCGAACCCGTGTACCCTGAATTGGCAGGCGGATTCTTAACCACCGTGCCACCAGGGAAGTCCAGGATTACTGTTAGTTAAAGAAAAACTGATATCTCAAGTTAAGGAATTTATCGCTTTTCTATGTATGAGAAGATGCAAGAGTCTGGGCTCCCTGAAATCATTCCTTTGATGCGCACCTCAGTTATCTGGGGCCAGTATGCTGAGTGTCCTCAGGGTGCACTGTCGGGGGTGAGTGGTTGAGGGGTGTAATCTCTGCAACATCCTTTGTTTACTGATTTGGCAGGCAATATTTTTTTCATTGATACTATCTATCCACATCTCTGTCTGTCATCTATCTGAGATAGAAAGAGAATGACTACTTTTCATGGGGAAAAAAAGCAAATGCTGTTTTCCGCTCTCAGGTGAGCCCAGAACTACCTACTGCAAAGTGTCAAGTATCTTAAGCTATTGCACCACTATTTTATATCAGGCTATGTTATACGTCTTTATGCTCAACTCTATTGTCCCCTGATTATTATTTCATGTTAGTGAAGTCCATACATAGGCTATCACTTGGTAAGTTGAATATTTTGAATACTAAGCTAAGAAACACATATACACATCCAACCCATCCCCACATTTGTCCTGCTGTTAAGGCAAGAGCTGTATGGAAATTTGTCAACCAAATCCATGATTTACTGGTTTGTTGGATTGCTTGAGGCTTAGGCTCTTGGATTCAGGACCCAGGCTGCCTGGGTGTCAATCCTGGACTCATTTATTATGGTGTGACTCTTGGAGGCATACTTAAACTTTTCCATAGGTTTCACCAGGGGGTTGTTATGAAGTCTAAATAAACTCATATTTGTAAAGTGTATAGAGTAGTGCCTTGCACTGTTTATTTTAACAAATTAAATTAAAATTTTTTTTTTTAATATTTTTCTTAGCATATTACTAATGTGCTAGGATTTACATTTTTTGAGCTAACATTTATTTTATTTTATTTTTGTAAAGGGAACGCTATTTATTTATTTATTTATTTGGCTGTGTTGGGTCTTTGTTTCTGTGCGAGGGCTTTCTCTAGTTGCAGCGAGCAGGGGCCACTCTTCATCGCGGTGCGCGGGCCTCTCACTATCGCGGCCTCTCTTGTTGCAGAGCACAGGCTCCAGACGCGCAGGCTCAGTACTTGTGGCTCACGGGCCCAGTCGCTCCGCGGCATGTGGGATCTTCCCAGACCAGGGCTCGAACCCGTGTCCCCTGCATTGGCAGGCAGATTCTCAACCACTGCGCCACCAGGGAAGCCCTAAATTAAAATTTAAATAAAAAGTTAGATGCTACCAGTATTAATGACATTTTCTCACTCATCAGAGCTCGTTCAAATATCTGCCACATGGTGGACATCGGAAAATCCCATCAGGTAGCTGGCCAGGTTGGTGCTGGTTTTGCAGGCTTCAAATCTGATGCTTGGCCACCATGTTCAAGGTCTCAAGATGGTAGCACAAACTCTGTTGCTCTCAACCCCCAGGCAGAGAGAACAGAAGAAATGTAGAGGCTTTTAGTGAGATGAATTTGAAATAACTGCACATAAGAAAAATATGTTGTCTGACTTTGCCATGAGATACCTTCCAATTTAGCAATCCCAAGACAAATCTGTTTGCAAAATGCGAATAGGTACCCAGGTTAGGCTGATAGAGTACTCAATATTCTGTTGCTGAGGATCTAAGCCTATTCATGGGTTCCTATTTTTAGAGTGTGCAAGAATGAATCAGAGACCTATGATTAATTATTAATGATTGTGAAATAACACTGTTGGATGACAGAAAATAGAACGTTTTAATAACAGCTGCTTTGAGGATTACTTTTAACAAACACATAAAAGGATTTTTGAAGTTATATTTTACCTCTTGGAACATTGCTTGTTTTGAAGTATTTTTCCCTAAATGTCTGTGGTTTAGTCCTGTCTTGAAAGGAAAGGACCTTGGCAATGAGAAATTCTGAATAGATTAATTATAGCTTTTTATTTATCAGCATGCAAACGAAATTCTTAAAATTTGTGAATGTCTGACAGCCTGTCAGATTAAAAGAAAAGTTTTTTTATTTTCAGTTTGGCTTTCAGTGTCTATAGTAACAAGTGATATTGATCATTTAGTATGCCAAGGCTCTGTTCTCTCTGGGTTAGATTGGTGAGAAAACTCAGGGGTAGAAAAGTTAAATACTTGGTCAGAGTCATACAGGTAGTAAGGGATGGATTTGATTGTGAGCAGTTTGACGCGAAAGCCCTCACTCTAACATAGATTTATTTTCTGGTTCACATTAAAGACCCCTCATATATCACTAAGCAACGACATGGACAAATTACATCTTGTATGGATTTCATTTTTCCATGTCTTACTATAGCCATTCATTTGTTTAACAAATAGTGAGCACACACTAGGCTAATAATAGGTACACTTGAGCATTTATTCCTAATGGTTTAAATGTATCATCTTATTTAATTCTTGCAGCAACCCCAGGCCATAGCTTAGAGACCTACTGGGTACCAGACGTTGCTGATATAGGCATTGAAGATAAGCGATGTTCCAGGAGACAAAATATTCCCTGTTTTCTTGGAGCTTATGGTCTAGTGGGGAGAGACTGACAATAAAAAAATAAGCAAGTGAAGTGTGAAGCTCATCTAAAGTGGTCGTTCTACCATCAAACTCCAAGCAGGAAAGGGAGATGGAGAGTCAGGGGCATGTGTTGTTACTTCAATAAGGTGATGAGAGAAAGTCTCACCAAAGAGATAACATTTGAGCAAGGACTTGAAGGAGCTGGAAGAGCAAATGTAAAGACCATGTCTTAGTACATTGAACTTTAAGAACTTCATACCTGAGGGCATGTGCCAGATAGCTTTCTTTTACTCACTACCCCAGGATCCACTCTCCACCCTTCTATACCCTTCTTTTTGTCATGGGGAGGACAGGCTGTATGGACCACATCAAGAGGCAATTTTGCACTTTGGCTTACAGTTACGTTCAGCTGACGGGGAGTTCTAGCATGAGATCAGGGAAAAAAGAGAGTGAGGTCAGGGTATTTATTCCCTCTGTCTGTCTCCAAATGGAGCCTTGGATAATATGGGGCATCAGGGAATCATCATTAGCCCTATTTTAGGAAGTAAAAATGTGATATTGATATATTAAAAGATAAAATTATTTGATCTAGGTACAACCGGAAAGGTGTAATTAGGTTAAGAATGAAACTCGCTTCAAGTACATAACCTTTTGCTTACTGAAATTAGCCTGTGGAAGGGTATAGTTCTCTTTACAGACCCCTTTAAGCACTGATTGTGTTTATTGACCCTATAGCCAAAAGCGTGCACGCACGTGCACGCGCGCACACACACACACACACACACACACACACACAGAGTTGCTTGCAGTTTCAAGGGGTTATCAGGTTCATTGAAGCCCTTCTGCTACTGAGTTGTGGATTCCAGAATAGGACCGTTGGCTCCGTGTAAATGAGAGAGCCGTCCTATCTTCAGGTGATTTGTTACATGGAATCTCTCAGCAGTTAACATTTAACAGTGCTTAGTTTTGTGGTTTCGGTGAAAAAGGTAAAATAAATATTCTCCACTGTATTTGGAGACTAAACGAAGCTTTAATATGCATTCCATGTCTAGTCATACAAGTAAGCCATGCACCGTCAGGAAGCATTTTCAAAATTAATGCTTTCTACAGATTGTATATCTTTATTAGGGGCTATAATATTTTTTTCAAAGGCAGAATGTGTCTAGAAATAAGATTTAAAATAACTTAAGATATTACTCTGATATACTATCCTCATAAAAAATTATGAAACAATTGAAATCATCCTCTCCTCTAGGATGACCTGAGTTCTTTGAGAGTATGGGTCCCATCTTCTTTGCCTCTGAATTCCTACAACATAGGATCCCATCAAATGTTGATAGCTGTAAAGTATTGCTATTCAGAAAAAAATCACATTTATATCTATTGGTGATAAATTGATATGAACAGCTCATGTTCCTATATTTAATAACATCTAGAGGAGGTCTTTAATTAGAATAAGGATAGTGAAAGAATTTGTTGAGGTGGATTGAACACACACTTATAAGAACTTTGGGTGTTTTCTATACAAGTTAACTTAGGTACATACACACCCACTCACGCACATACACACTGAAAAAAACTATGACTCCTTGCATGAAAATCTTTAATAGTGTTTGTAATTCACTAAGGTGGTGGTAATTTGTTATAGCAGCAATAGGAAACAAGTACATTTACCTAAAAATAAACCATGAAAAGACTTAGTAGAGCCATTTAAAGAGTAAGACAAATATAGTCACATAATTCTGCATTTGCTTTCTCACTTTTTTAAAGCTGTGTATAGAACTCACACAGAAGAAGGAGAATAAAACAGCTTGTGGTGAATAATGTACTTGTCTCATGAGCCCACAACACTCTGACCTCTGGTTCCTTCATTGCATCGCTTTCTTTGAGTCTGATCCTCTTGCCTCACTTTTATAAGGGCCCCTGTAGTTATATTGGATCCACCAGGATAATCCAGGATAATCTCTCCACCTCAAAATATTTAGTTTAATCACATCTGCAAAGTCTCTTTTATCATGTAAGTTAACATAGTCACAAATTCCAGGAATTAGGGTGTAGGCATCTTTGGGAGGCTGTTGCTATACCTACACACTAATGCCCTTCTTCTGTTAGGTGCTACTGATCTTTGAGCTGGGATGTAGCTATCTTGGTCCAGAGATTTAATTTCTAACCACAGAATTACAAATCCTAGTCTTTGCTTAAATATTTATTAATGAATACGGTTTAGCTCTTTTTATTTATTCATGAGTTCATGCCTTCATTTAATCAATAAACTGAGTCTATTTATTTTGTTGAAAGTGTGCTTCTTTCCAAGAAATTCTGTAAAATGTTAGCTGATTATTTTACACAGATACAAATTGCTACAAGTTGCAGAGGCGAAATAATTGTTATTGTTACTAGAGTTATTTGCTGTTTAATGATGGGGTATTGATTTTTTCTCTTTTCATGGGAAGAGTTTAATGCTTAGAGTCTCATCTAAAAGCAGATTTCCCTATTAGGTAGTACCATGAGACTGTCCATGAAATCATCATCAAACATCGCTTCTCAGCAAGCAATTCAGGAGTATTATCATTTCACTGCTCCATGTCCAATATTCTAAAGGTGGCAGTAGGCTTTCCCCAGGAAGGATGACGTGGCTCAGGGAAAAAAATGAAAGCATCATTCAGCACTTTTTTCCTTCCAAATGCAGAGAAAGGACTATGCCTTTTAAGAATTATCACACTGTAGTAGCCATCTTTAAATCATAAAATGCCTATTCACCCACAATCAGCCTCGTTCTCAAAAAGAGGTTCATAGAATTTTATGACTAGAAGAAAAATAAGAGATTACTTGTTCTGTTTTTTTTTTTTTTGGTACAAATGAGGACTCTGAGACCCAGAGAGGAAGTGACTTGCCCAAGGTTAAACAATTAATTAGAGCTACACTAGGACTAGACTCAATTTAATTCTTCTGACTTTCTGAAGAGAATTCTTTTGAGCATATTTCCATTAAGAAATATGTGTTGAACATTCCTATAAAAATATGGCTGTGAGTGTTAGCACAGTGCTGCAAAAGAAGTGACTTTTTGAAGACCCCTTGTCTTGTTCTTGTTTTTCTTTCTCTGTGACTATTGCAAAAATATTGTACTCTGCTAGTCTCTTAGTTATAATGACCAATAGAAATATGGTACCTGCCTTTGGAGGCTTTGGGTAAAGTCCTGAGAAGTTCAACTGAAAGGTAAGTTAGTACACAGAAGAACCAAATGAGAGTTGCTGGGCTTCCCTAAGAGAGTCACCAGTGAAAGTTATGGAGAAAATAAGAAGTAAACCTTGACGATCAATGATATGTCATGACATAAGTGGCAACAGCTCGGGGAGACTGGAATGCATAAAGAAAAGAGTTTGGCTAGACAGGGACAGAGGAGTGAAGAGATTTAGGTGAGTATACAGCTGAGTTAAGGCCAAGTCCCCCATTTTGACCTGATTCTAACTTTGAGTATCCAGTATCTCTCTTTTATTTTAAATTGATTTTATTGAAGTATAGTTGATTTACAATGTTGTGTTAATTTCTGCTGTATAGCAAAGTGACTCAGTTCATATACATATATCTATAACTATATCTATATACACACACATTCTTTTTTCATATTCTTTTCCATTATGGTTTATCACAGGATACTGAATAGAGCTCCCTGTGCTATGCAGTAAGACCTTGTAGTTTATCCATTCTCTATATAATAGAGTATCCAGCATCTCTTCTTCAGTAGCCTTCTCTGTAGTCACTGAAGATGTTTAAGTGGAGAAGTGACATTATTGAAGCAGTTCTTTATGATATGTAATTTGCCAAACTGTGCTGAGTGTTGTGGAGTAGAGAGTGTCCAGATGCAGGGTGACCAGTTCGGAGGTTAACGAAAGTGTCTAGCCCCAAATTATTGAAGACAGTGGGAACTTCAACCACAGAATCTATGAGACTCCTGTGGTCCGCACCCCTCCTCTCTTAAAGCAATAGCGGGACTCTTCCTCCTCTAATCAAAGGCCGATCTCCTGTGTTCTCGACGCCATTCTTTCCCAGTTCCTCAAGAACCTTTCTTGTCATCTCTCTTCTCTATCCTCTATCCTTCCTTTCCCCCTCATTATTGGTCCCTTTCTTTCAACATTCTCAAATCTCTCTTATCTGAAAAGCAAAAATTCCTCTCATCTATAGCTCTGCCTTTTTTTCTTTACCGCTCAGGTTTTTCAAAGTTTCGAAGAAGTATTGAGGATCACTGCTTAAGTCTGCTCAGTTATATAAAATCAAACAGGTTACACTTTGCTGTACACTAGAAACTGACACAACATTGTAAATGAACTATACTTCAATTAATAACAAAAACAAAAATCAAACAGGTTACTTTGCATTTCCTAACTTTTTAATAAATTAACAAATAACTCCAGTCTGGGTTTTACTCCCACTTCTTGCATACAACTCTCCTTGCTAAGGTCACCAGTGCCCTCCAGAAGTCACAGCCACACTGTTTTCTGTCCTGACTTGCCTCACCTCTGAACAGGCTTCAGCATGGTTTATGGCTCATCCTATGTGGAAGCATTTTCTTCTTTTGGTTTCTGTAATACCTCATTCTCCTCATTTTCCTCATTCTTGAGTCTCAGTCCTTCTTTTCTTGTTAATCAAACCCGTTTCCCCAAGCAATCACATTCTTGCTAACCACTTCTATTACCATCTGTTCAGTGACAGGTCCCTAATTTACACCTCCGGCCACGATCCTTTGTTTGAGCTCTAAGGCATGCCTATCCATTTGCTTAAGCAACAAATCCACTTCAATGTCTCAGAGGATCTCAAACACCTGTTCAAAACTGAACTCATGATATTTACCTGCATATCTCTTTTCCCAAGTATTTCAGTAAACTGGCCACCATAACCAGCTTTTTCATGTTAGAAACCTGGGTAATCACAGATAGTTCTTGGCACTTTTCCTCCTCTACTTGCTGGCATCCAGTCACTGAGTCAAGCTGATTCTGATTTCTAAATCTCTTAACTCTGCCCCCTTACTCCATTTCTCATGCTGCCACTTTAGTTTCGTAAACCTTCACCTCTCACTTGAGCCATTGCAATTGCCTCCTAATGATTTGCTCACTAAACAAGCTCTCTTCCACCTACAATCCACTTTCCACATAACAGCTGCAGTATTACTGTAAAAGCCCATGACACCCACCAGTAATTAAGCGAATTTGGAGAGGATGTGATTGGTTACTACTTCCCATCCTTCCGCCATTTTCAAACAGAGGTGGGGTAAAGTTTTTATCTTTCATTGGAGAGGCCCGTACAAGACGGCAAGGCCCACTGAACTTCAAGGCCCACTGAATTTCAGGAACTCCTATTTTGGGAAGTGGATAAGGGACTTCCACTCCCCCAGTTTTCTCCAGTCCTATTTCCCTAGATGGTATCAGCAAAACAAAAGATTTCTGACATTGCTGCTACTGTCTTAGAAATCCCTTCCAAAGCACTCAATCATCCCTACCAGTATTTAACCTAGAATGGGCAGCTGCCACTAGATGGTGCCAAACAGAGGCTAGGATGCAGACCCCACCCAATTTGGAGGAATTTGGGCAGCTCTTCTGCACTCCAATGACTGACAGCCTACTGTCCTTGTGGCTGATCCAGGTCACTTCATTAACCTAACCATAACAAAACTCCACATATAATAGCAGTGGAAAATTCTGGACCACACTTACTCTGTTATGGAAAGGCGTTAGTGTATTTTATAAACTCAAATCAGAATGTGTCCCTTCCCTTGTTAAAAATTTTCCACAGATTTCCCCCCCCCCTCTGAGGATAAATCTCTAATCACATGGGTTCTAAGGCTCGATTTTCATCTCAACTATAATACTTAGTCTTTATGATATGTAATTTGCCAAACTGTGCTGAGTGTTGTGGAGTAGAGAGTGTCCAGATGCAGGGTGACCAGTTCGGAGGTTAACGAAAGTGTCTAGCCCCAAATTAGGTAGGCGTGAGTGTGTGATCCACCTGCCTATAAGACTATAGGGAATGGTGGGGGCCTGGGGCTTCTGAAGCTGTATTTCCTATCTAAAGGTATTCAGAGTTGATTAAAAATAACAGAGTAAACTGTAAATATGCCAAAGGAGAGGAAAAACCTGCCCTCCTCTCTCCTCTGCCCATGCTGCAGTTTCATGAATATGTCAAGCTCCTTCCTACCTCAGAGTTTAAGAACTGACCATTCTCTCTGCCTGGAATGCTTTCCTCCTTCTTTTTACCAGATCAACAATCTCTTGTCTTATAAACATTAGCTTAAAAATCACTTCATCATGGAAGCCTATTCCTTTTGTACTCCTGACTCGAATTCGATTCCATCTCCCTGTTACAGCATACTTATCCTCTTAGAATGTTTTCAAAATTATGATTATCTAATATCTATCTTTTCCTCCCCATCCGTCCACCCATCCATCTGCTGAATCATCCATTCAATAAATCTTTCCTAAGCATCTATTTTCACTAGGAATCTTCAATCTATTGTAAGCAAGCCCATGGCAGGGTTCGTAGCATTGACTGGTTGGAAAATGAATACAGAGGAAAGAGGAAAGGGGATTCAAAAAAAGCTTTTGAGTGTTAAGCCTGGAAAAATGACAAGAATACTCCCCAAGAATATAGGACAATCAGGATGGAAGCAGGTTTTAAGGCAAGAGGAATCATCTTTTTATATCAAGATTGTGTTGAGACATTCAAAGATTAGTGTCTGGTATACAGAGAAGTTGGAGGACCATTTGAGAATCATCTGCAGAAGTGTGATCTATGGAGCTATGACAATACTTACAATCTGTAAGGCGCAGAATAGAAATAAAGAAGAAAGAACTGGCATATTTGAAGGAAATTCCAGGAAAGTTAGCTCAGGAAGAATTTTTTTCACATTTTCTATGCAATACAAGTTAACAAAGATAGCTTTCTTTTTTTTTTTTTTTAAAGGAAATAGCTCAAGTAAAATAAGAAGGTTAAAGTCCCTGATGTATACCATTCCACTAGCAAAGAATGGTGTAACACTTCTAAGGTGGAAAAAAACCCCAGTAAGGTTTAGTTCTTGGCGGAGCAATAATTGTTCTGTAATTGTACAAGTTGAAACCTTAATTAGCCAATTAAATCTT
This sequence comes from Globicephala melas, assembly GCF_963455315.2. Lineage (NCBI taxonomy): Eukaryota > Metazoa > Chordata > Mammalia > Artiodactyla > Delphinidae > Globicephala > Globicephala melas. The sequence goes on along the minus strand of NC_083320.1, from coordinate 66,481,083 downwards.
GCTTTCCTCATCCTTACTATTATCTAAATATATATTTTGAGATGTTGGAAAAACTCTCGTCTCTTTGAAACAAGCCCTGAAAATATTATTCGACTGAAATCCATCTGCACAGTGATTGAGTCACAACAAATCCAGATTCCTGGAATCTGTGAGAAAGGCTTTTGCTTGTCATGTCATCCCTGCCCGAGGACCTGGCAGGTTTCTCGGAGGCCAGATTTTCTGTGCTGCTATGCTCCATCAACTCGCACGAGGGCAGCAGAGGGGCAGAGTAGATGCTCACCCTGAAGAGCAAATCAGAGAAACCTGAAGCTCTAAATTTGGGCGTAGCGTTTTCAGAAACACCCCTTCAAAAATTAAATCGCATGTTTTATCTTTTTAAACAATCGTAGTCGATCGATTTGCCTGCTTTTCTCCTTTAGAAGAAAAATCGGACCTGTGTCCAGGAATAGCTAAGTACCTGTGAACACAGGCATTTGCAAGCAGTGTTTGCTCAGAATACATTTCCTAATTTTTCTTGGGTAGTTACAATTTGACAAAAGATTTACTTAATAATTACTCAACGGTACCATCCTATATCCTTAAGAATAATTATTTTGAGCACAGTCCAAGCCCTGTCTCTTGTTTGGAGACACATGGAAGTGCATTTCGATGAAACACAGTTTGAATAAAAGATTGGTGAAGTGCAACAGCTTTTGTATTAGATTTGTGAACCGTCTCTGGCTGTATCCTAGGTTGTAACAGAAAGTTATTGGATCAGTTTGAGTCATAACTTAAAACTAGTGAATATTGAACTATAAAGATAGAGGTTAACCTAGTCTCCCTGCCACAGGATCCCTATCTCTTGAGAACGTCTTTGTTCTCTCAGCCAGATGCCTTTTCCCCACCTCCATCCCACCTCACTTTCCAGCCATTCCATTCTTTTGCCTGACTAAATCCTCCAGACTCGTCAGGTCACAGTAGAGGTACTCTCTCCAGGCAGCCTGCCCCACTGCTTCTCACTGTTCTTGGCGATTGCGTGCCTCTCCTATCTCCTCCCATGGAGCCCTGTAAGCTCCAATGGGAGCTATGTCTTTTTCCTAATTTTATCTCCAGCACCTAGCACTGAGTACTTAGTAGGGACCCAATTTAAGAAAAGGATACTTAGAATCTTTATCAAGGAGGTGGGAATAAAGGGTAAGAGGAGCAGAGGACTCTTCACACTGTGAAGGAGAGATTAAAAGAGGATTTGCTACCCTGCATGTTGTAGGGCGGGGGGTGGGGAACGTAACATTTGAAGCCAAAGCAAAGCTGATGGAGAGCAGTTCTTTTCAGCAAACATTTGGAAGTCAGGTAAGATCAGATAGACCCAAGGCCCATAACTAGTCATACGACTCAATACTGATGAGAGTCAGGGGCTAAAAAGAAATAAAAGCGTGTTTGTGAAAATGCTTTGTGCAGTGCTAAGCACCGAGGAGTGAGCACTGTGTCATCTGTTTAAAAACAAAAGAAGAAGCTTAGACCTTGTAGCGATCTTAGCAAAACTCTTCCCCCGTAGCTTTCTGGTTGTTAAGGTGGTTCTCTCAAGGGCATCAGTTTGTGCTAGAGGTCATTGCAATGCGATGGGGAGAGAAAGAGAGAGCTCTTTCTGGAGAGGACTCAGCTTGCCTTCTTAGCATCTTGTTGCTAGGCAATGGCTCTGCCGGTGAAAGCTCATCTCCCTCTTCAAAGGTGGAGTGAGGTCTTGTGGAGGGAAATGCAGTTTGTATAAATTGGACCATATGCAAACAGTATTTTGCTCTAATCCTCAAAATTGCCTTATCCTATAAGGAAGACAAATAATTCTTACTTAAAATCCTGTCACTTAGCAACCAGATACTATAACTCCTCTCTTTTTGTTGTGAAGCAATATACTTCCTTTTTAATCTTATTGATTTATTTTTACCTTTCCACCCATATGCCTTTCCAAATTGATTTAATGAGATTCAGCAGGGCATTGTTTTGTGATAGTATTTCCCTAGACTGCTGAATTAATTTCCATTTGAAAAATTACTTTGGATCTGCGGTTTCTAGCCAGCGCCTAGCATATGGCTTTTAGCGCGTATTACACTATGATAAAATACAGTGGGTTGTCAATGCGAGGGCCAGTATTTAAAGAATTGGTTGTTTTAAGGGGAAGTGTAAACAGGTCAGTGCCATTTGTGTATACCTGAAAAACCTACACATGGCTTACTAGACTCTAAAATTTCAAAAATCAATTTAGAATATATTCAATCAATATAGAAATCTTTTTCAGAACTGCAAAATATCCATCAGACTCAAAGTGCCTTTTGTATTAACCTTTCAATATTTCAAATTGTTGGTCATTTTAGAGCAAAATTTGCAATTTGCCTTTATTCTCATCTCAAAATAATGTTACAAACTCTTGGAAGCTAGTGGCCAAATTAACATAGCCACATATTTATATTTTTTTAATTCTGGAAGACTTCTGAGTTGTAAATAGAGAACTTTTAACTTAAAAGCAAGGAGTTTTAAAATTCTTTTCTAATAGTTATTGTGTGAATTGCCTAGTAGATTCTTGTGTTCATACAAACCTTTATTAAAAAAATTCCATCTTGAAGATTTCGTTATTGAACCATGTATTTTTGCCCAACGTGCAGCAAGTCAACCTGAGACGTCAAGGTTTGCAGCAGAGGAAGGGTTTATTCCCAAGACAGCCAAGCAAGGAGATGGGATAACAAGTCGCAAATCAGCCTCCTGAAAGGCAAGGGCCTTGGGGTATTTATGGGAAAAAGAAGCAGGTTGGCCTAAGGCATGAGGAAAAATGATTGGAGATACGAAAAAAGTGAGGTAATCGTCGTTCTGTGCAGGTGCAACTAAGGTACATGCTTCTTCATGGGAAGCATGTTCAGAAAATAGCTGTGTTAGTATGTTCTGAGGGTGGCGTTTTTGGCCCTCTGACGTCAAAAAGTCACCGGTTAGACACTTGTGCATGCCCAGCTGGAGGGTCGGTGGTCCCAACCAGTCTTAACAGGTTTGAGCTCAAACTAGACTACAGCTGACTCCAAGTTCCTGAAAAACAACTTGAGCAAACATCTTAAGACTCTTGTGTCAGAGATACTCTCTATAGGGACAGTAAAGGGGTCTTCTTACTTATTGTTTAGGCTATGTGACACTTAGAGGATATGCAAATTTTTGTATAAACAATTAAAGTGAGCTGGATCAGTGAAGGCAGGTTACAGTTTATTGCTTATTAAGCAAGTGGAAGGGAGGTGGGCCCTTCCACACCATGGTCTCTAGTTTTCCCCAGGAAGATCAGTGGCTCCACTGTGACATCTGCTTCTTCTGTCACATGCCTGTGACTGCAGGGAACAGACTGTCCCTCCAGGTGGGACAGCCTCCTGGAACAGCCTGGAAGGCCACAGCGCCCCTTGTTACAGCATCGACAGATATCAACAGGGCCTTCTACCGGGGACCATCTATTGGAGGATTTGCTGAAGGAGCAGGCTTTGTTTATTTGGTCTGGGACTCAGTCAACCGGAGTGACCTTCAGGTGGCAGGTGATATAGTTTAATGGATGTAACTGATGACTACCAGCAGTTTCAGTTTGACACCTGATTGCCATCCAACACTAATAATTCTGATTAGAAGTTGGAAAACTTGAATCCTTGAGTGAGTTTAGTGAGGTTGCAAGGATTTCCTGTGCCATTTGACTTTTTAATTTCCTGAACCAGCTTAAGCAGAAAAGGGTTTGTGCATGGTGGAGCTGAACAACCCGACACCAGGGTCTGCAATGCCACCAGAATGCTTTTTCTCCCTCTTTCAATTCTGCTTCTCTCATCATGTTTCATCCTCTTTCACGTTATCCCTGTGTCTGTTTCCGTGATTTCTGGTAGCTTCCTGGACCATATGTTCCTAGTTTAAAAAGAAATTTATCAATGTTTTTATACTAGAAAAGGACTGAAGAAGGTAATCTTGAGTCACATACTTACTCAAAAACCAAATCCTGTGGCCATAAAGTTAGAGAAATGCAAGAAAATAATAACTCCTAATTTCCAAAAAGGAGGGGTGGGGTAGGGGAAGAATGATGGTGTTGTTGATAGCAAGGAGAGGAGTACTAAGCAAAGAAAACTAAAAGTAATCATGACCCCATCACTTGCCATGTACTTCAGGAAAAAGATCTCTTAGATGTACTTTGGTTTATGAAAGGCTCACCATCTCATGGGACAGCAGGTTTATAAGCTGATACCTTGAAGGCAGTGTCACTCATGCAGCAATAAAAGCTTTCACAGGGCTCTCTAGGATCTTTGAGAAGGTGAACCAGCTTGCCTAGGGATATGGAGCTATGAAGTAAGGGGAACTATGCTTGGTGAGCTATGGAGATGGTTGTTACCAAGAAAGCCTTTGCAGTGATACTTATGTTTGCATTGATTCTTGAATAATGTGTAAGAATATGACAGGTGAACAAAGGAAGCAGACATTTAGGCAAATGAAACAACAAAGACAAAAAGAACATGGTATGTTTATGAAGTGTTAGCCATTCAATATGGATCAAGCCATGAGTAAATGGTGGGACTTGCTGGGAGACATCAGCAAAGAGAAGCAGGAAGAGTATCCCAGAGAGCCTTTGGGGCCATGATAAGGTGTTCAGTTTATCTTGTAGGTGAAAAGAAATCCTGAGAGATTTTAAGTTGAATATAAAACATCTGGTTAGGCATTTATATAGGTAAGTGAACATTATTGTGGATCAATATTTAAAATGAAAATGGAAAATACACTGGAGCCCTCATTTTAAACATGCCTGGGGATATATGGAAGTGGACTCCACAGTCCAAACACCTTAATAACTATTAGTTTAAAGTAGTGCCTCCAATCTTTTCAAGATGCTGCGTAGAAAACATTAATATTTATACAGCAAATAGATAGCCTGAGGAGGATGTTTCTAGCCAGGGTTACAGCCCAGGAGTCTGGGCTGCTCTAGGCCCCCATCTATCAGCTGTGAGGGGTGAAGAGATAGATCCATCTCCTAAGATGGTAACCCATTTGCTGCACACTAGTTGAGGAAGTCTAGTGGAGAGATCTGCATAGAGTGGGGACATGATTTTTCTAGAGTAGTGATCGCTCGTTTTGACAGGAAGTACAAATAATGATAGAGTCATTGATGGCAGTGAATTAAGATGGGAAGTGTCTTGGGGGGAGGGGCAAATTGGGAGATTGGGATTGACATATACACATCACTATATATAAAATAGATAACTAATAAGGACCTACTGTATAGCACAGGGAACTCTACTCAATACTCTATAATGACCTATATGGGAAAAGAATCTAAAAAACAGTGGATATATGTATATGTATAACTGATTCACTTTGCTGTACACCTGAAACTAACACAACATTGTAAATCAACTATACTCCAATAAAAATTTAAAAAAAAAAGATGGGAAATATTTAACCCCTTAAAACCTATCAAGATGTCGCATTCGGTGTTCTTGTTTATTTTTTTTATTTAAAAATTTATTTTCTTTTATTCTACTTTAATAAACAGGAATTTTTATAAAGAAAAAGTTCTTTAGAGAAAAACGGATTGTTCTGTCTTCCTGCCCAGAGCTCATGGGTGCTCGCTGGAGTTTTCTTCTCAAGTAGAAGGGCAGCACCCTCCTCGGTCACCATAGCAGGACCTAGACAAGGGAGAGGTGGGGCCTTAGGGATAGCAGTGGGCCAGGCTCTGACCCTGAAGTTACGTGGTGGCACAGGCTGCTCTCCTCCCACCTGCAGCAGGATTCCACTCCCGCCCCCTTTGCCCAGCCCCACTGACATGGCTGCTCCTGCTGAGGGAGGCTAGCTTGGCGCTCCGTGGTCTCTGTTAATACATGGTGTACTACCCTGCTACTGGTAGACGTGGAACTGGGGATCCAGTGTTGGGGTGTTAGGAGAAGCCAGTGACCTATAGGTACTTTCAGTTGGAAAAAAAATATGTGAAGTAAAATATGTGAATTATATAAATGTATTATTTTAATGGCAACTTTTTATATAATTTTGTCTGTTATTTCTAGTTTAAGTATGTACCATAATTACCTCCCCACAGTGGTTTTATTTTTCATTTTGCCATTATTTTTCAGATTTTCTAAATAGTACACCCATCTTACATATCAAACAGAGATATAGTCAGAGAAATGTTCCAAACAAACAGGTCTTTGAACTAAACTCAGATATTTGCATTGAATATGCTGCTTAAAATTCATTTATTCAGTCTCTAAGGCTGTTTAGTGTGGTGGTATGGATATGAAATTTGTCAGTTTTCTAAAGTGCAGCTAGAAAAGTTCTGATGTTTATAATATTTTTACTGGCAATAGATATGCATCAGTAAGCATATTACAAAAACCGTTTGAATTTTTATTACATTTATTTATTAGAAAGATTATAGCTCTACTGACCACAATTAACCTATGAGTCTTTCTCTTCTCTTTTTCTTTATTTAAAAAATTTACTTATATACCAATCCATTTAATTACAAGGAAAGAGAATTAAAGCCTTTATCATAGACTTATTATCATGATTTATGTCGTATTTGTGGTTGAGGTACTGGGAACTCAATTAATGGGAACTTCAAGTTAGTGAAATGAAAAAGTTGGAGAGAATGCTTCCACCCTTGCCAGCGGCATACCACCTAGGAATGGTATTAGGAAGTAGGGATCTTTATATAACACACCTTGATACTCAAAGTTAGACGTCAGCACATGATTCCCAAGGAGAGGACATTTCATCAGAAGATCATTAGAGTGGCAGTGCAGGTGAATTAGAAAAAAGTACAGTTATTTTAGAAGTAGCCTATAGACTGAATTGTAGGGAATGTAAAGGAAATGGCAGTAGTTAATAGCACTGTGCCTCTGATTATGATGAACCTTTAACTTGAATTTGTTTTGGAATCTGCATGCATAATGTTGCTAAGGCAAGTGTTTTACTTGTCATGGTAGAGATGAAAATGTCCTGTTAGATCATCTCCTGCCAATGCAAAATAGACTCCTGAAGTCTGCTTATGAGGGCTTTGTCCATACTGCTATAATACTATTGGGTCAAACTTAATAGTGTTGGAAAAATATATTTTAATGTAGCACGTAGTTATTCTGATTTGACTGTCCCATTAAAAAGTAGCAGTAGAGTCAAATATCACCATTATGATTTTCAGATAACCCAATTGCATAGGAGGTGACTCAGCAGAAGTGTCAAAACCAAAAGCAGCCTGCTGTGTCTGTTAAACTCTATGCTCAGAGTGCTTCACGAATCTTTGATGTTATTAGGTTGATATGTAAATTATCTAGCCCAGCATGTTTAAAGAGTCACTATGCAGCAACCGTAAAGATCAAAAGCAGTATGAGTTGTTATTCTATTGAACTTCAAAGACTAATCAAAAATCATGAAGAAAGTTAAATGAAAAGTATTTTATATTTAATACCAGGAGCTCTTGAAAAATATAAAGCATACTGTCTTGGCTGAACTAGGGACACTCTATTGGATTCTTGCTTAAAATTTCTCCCACTAGTTCTCACCGCAGCCTCTCCTGACTTCTCAAAACCTATGGAGATGCAGATAAAGAGGGATTCTCTCACTACCTACAAAGAGGAATTCTAACTATGCAATCACAATATGAAGCTGAAACTTAACCTATTTGCCAAAATCTGAGAGTTTTCAATAACTGCAAGAATCATCAAAGAGATTTTAAAGTGCAGATAATATACTTTTAATCTTATGCTGTTTTATTATGATTTTATCTAGTCGAGAGGAGTAGAAAAATGATATTTTTTTCTCCTTCAGGTTACCTTGTCACCTTTAACCTCCACACACACACTTCAGAAGGTGTGAACCAACAAAAACCTAGGGCACAACTGAACTATTATTTTGCTCTCCCCTCCACCCACAAACACACATCTACACATGGTAAAGGCAGTCGAAGGGATATTAGGCAGAAGGAGGCTGGTAGTGTATCAAACCGGCAGTAGCATGTGGCATTCTGGCAGCCATGCCCCGTGCAAGTCAAGTACTGCAGAGAGGATGCCCAGAGCCATGGTATCGGCCCTTTCTGTGGCCTGTTGTGCTCCTGGGTTCACTGCAAAGAGGATCTGAGAGCTAGTGGGTGAGAGTAGTAGAAGGTCCCACTTCAGGGCAGACGAACCTCACTGGATTAAAAGCTGCTAGTATTTTGAGAGTGGGGCTAAGAATGTGTTTATTTTCTTGCCGTAACATTGTAGACGATAGAGAGAGATTGTATCAGGACAAGGTGGACAAAGTTTAATTCACTCATTTGCTGTCACTAAACGCTTTCTATCAATAAATGTTGAGAGTCTAGACAGGCATGACTTAGTGTTGAGTAATTGAAAAGAAAAATATCCACCTTGGAGATAATGAAAAATTACCTGGGAAACAAACACCCAGGGGATTACAAATGTTGTCCTAAGAATTAGATTTTAGAAAAATGATTGGCATCCTTGATACAATGCCATATATATATCTATATATACACACATACATATATATAGTTTGTATAATAGAAGCTGAGATGATAGTTCAATATCTGGATTAAAATTCGTGTCGGAGACTGCAAAAGACAGATTGGACACTGCAGAAAATTGAATCAGTAACATGAACAACAATGAGTAGCTCTCTCAGAATATAGAGGAAAGAGGCAAAGTGATGAAAAAGACAAGGAGAACAATCATAGTTATGAAGAGCCAAAAATGTAAAATCAATCTCAAAATTATACATGTTCTGAGGAGGAGACTAGAATAATAGGATCAGAAGCACCAAAGATAATTGATGAAAAATGTCCTCGGTTGATAATGCTGGTTGAAAAAGTTCTCTATGTTCCAGGCAAAAATCAGTACAAAGAAATGTATAGGTAGGCATATGTTGGTAATTAAAAAAAATTCAAATAGAGTTATAAAATATTTCAAAAGCATTGAGGTCTTAAAAAGTAACTTCTTTGTAACAGGATAAAAATCATGATGACATCAGATGACTCCTCTGCTATATAGGAAGACTCCTCTGCTATGTAGGAAGGTAATAAAACCAGCAGCTTGGGCTTCCCTCGTGGTGCAGTGGTTGAGAATCCATCTGCCAATGCAGGGGACACGGGTTCGAGCCCTGGTACAGGAAGATCCCACATGCCGCGGAGCAACTAAGCCTGTGAGCCACAACTACTGAGCCTGCACTCTAGAGCCATCGAGGCACAACTACTGAGGCCCGCGTGCCTAGAGCCCGTGCTCTGCAACAAGAGGAGCCACTGCAATGAGAAGCCCACACGCTGCAGCGAAGAGTAGCCCCTGCTCGCCACAACTAGAGAAGCCCACATGCAGTAACGAAGACCCAACGTCTTCGTTACTGCATTTAGAACGTCTTCTAAATATCTCCATAAGAGATATTTGTTTTGTGATCCTAATGGGTATCAGAAACTTGTCAAGCTTTTCTCAGTCACTGCTAAATTTTAGACATTCTGCCTTAGACTTTTGGACCCTATATAGATTATATAGTCAATAATATTATAATTAAACAGTGAAATGAAGCCAATTAGATTTTAGCTTCCTCTACTATGGAGTCCCAGTTAGAAAATGAAAATAAGATAGGAATAGCCTTTAAAAAAATTTCTTAACATCCTATAGCCTCTAATTATACCCACCGAATTAAACTAGGAGAAGTAGCTCAAACTAGACACAGCCTTTTCTAAATATTTCGGAACTTGTTCAGTGAAAACCAATCCAAAATCTGTTCTCTGGTTATTTTAGAAAAAAGCTAGGAGGTAGATGTTGAGACCATCTGGCCTGGGGTGGCAAGTTCCAGCTCAGATGCCAACCCTAATTGATTATTAGTGGCTGTATGTAAGGCTGTGCTAAGAACTGTGAGGTCTGGTACAGCTCTCTGTAAAAGATGACTAAAGTGGGAGGACATATGGACATTCTTACCTCTCATTAACAGCAATCCTCACAGAAAGGGAGCTCCTTGCCCAGTAGGGGAAAGGTGAGAGAGGTGCAATCATTATCTCAGCAGACTGTCTGGAGCTGCAGGCAGTATTGCGTGAAAAACTGGGTCAGCCGGATACTAAGCCTAAAGGAGAATTTTGCTGTTCGAATTCTGCAAAAAGAGGTAGAATCCTGGTGCAAACGCTCACAGGGACCATTCTTAGGGAAGCAGCTTGCCTGAGCAGACTATAAGTGCCAGCATGTTTGTTTAGTGGTCACCAGTGGGCATTAGCAGGGTATGGAAGGATGATGCCAAAGAAGATCAATTAAAAAAAGTGGAAATCTCTTAAAATACATATGGAAAAGACAAAGTAAATATTCTAAAATCAATTTTACCAGCCTTTTACTGGAGAGTAGTTTATATCTGGATCTTCTTATGAAGAAATATTTTTTTGATGTGCAATAATAGAATGTAAGGACTAGAAGTAATTTTGCTAAATCCAACCTCATCATTTAACAAATACATAAATGGTCCAAGGAAGACAGGTGAACTCCAAGGTCCAAGAGTTTATGTGTATCAGAACTGTGTCCAGAATAAGGTCTCCTGGTTCAAATGGGGTATTTCATTTCAGTAAGGGATCAGGATCTGAGCATCAGAGGCCTGCTAGGACCCCTTAAATATTATTCATTTCATTTTACTTCCCATGGATAGAAGTTTCCTAAAATTGTTTTTGACAGGTAGCTTTTTATTGTCTTTAAAGAGCCCTAGGATATTTCTTTATTTCTAGCACCTCGATATAAAAGGGAAGTAATTTTTAAAATCTCTTACCCATCTTCCACTTCACTCCTTTCCTTGAACCACTTTTTTTTAGCAAAGATAACCTAGTAATATCTTTCAACTATTACCTCATCTTTGGCCCAGCTGCTCCGTGGCATGTGGGTTCTTCCCGGACCGGGGCATGAACCCGCGTCCCCTGCATCGGCAGGCGGACTCTCAACCATTGCGCCACCAGGGAAGCCCTATTACCTCATCTTTTTAAACATATAAATGGTTTCAATAGAGTCATATTTTAGGTAAGGAAAATCCATAACTAGTAAAAATTGTCTGTTTGTAACATATAATTTAGACCTCTCTTTATTCTATTGCACTTAACATCTAGTAACTGGATGACTCAGTGGGGGAGAAAATAAACATTAATTATAATTATATGTAAAATTCAGTTTGGGGAGTGCTATAAAATATCTTGCTTTTAGCCAAAAGATAATATGTTTATTTATTCGCTAAACATTTTGTATTAGGTACTGGGTACAGTGGAAAGTTGAACACAAAATGTCCATAATATACTCATATTTTGAGGGTGGGAATGCACAAATAAAACTTAAAAATGATATAGTTTATATAAATAATGTAGGTAAAATGCTACTGGAGTACAGAAAATATAGTCCAGGAAGACCTCGTGGATGAGATGACATTTGAAGCTTCTGAGAACTTCCAAGGCAGACAAGACACTGCAGTGAAAGGGCATAAGCAAAAGCAAGGAGATGTAATGCTATGTGCCACTTTTAAGAACCAGTGAATAGCCCACAATGACTAAAGTACAGGGGGTATAGGATGAGGTGACAGAAGATGATTCTAGAGAAGTGTATTGTATACTAGAAATATATCCTTAAGACATGGACAGTCATCAGAATTTTTTAAATAGGGAAGTGATGTAATAAGATCTGTATTTACAAAGAGAGTACTTGTGGCAGCATGGAGCGTAGATCACAAAGGAGAGACAGACTGCAGGCTGCAGGGACATGAAGCGGGGAGATTTAAGGAGCAAGGCATTACTCAGGGGAGGGGCCCCGTGGTCTCTCATATAAGCTTCACTCTTTCTTGTTCTCTTTCTACTGATTCACTTTACTTATACATCATCCCGATTCCTTAAGGCAGCTTACGAGGTTTGTCATGATCTGGCCCCTGCCTGCCTTTCATGGCTTGACCCACCCTGCTCTTCCAATTCCTCACGGAACTCCAGCGTGCCGTGCATCCTTCCACTGTACCCATGTTACCAACTCCTGATCTCAGAGCTTTTACACATCTAGTGTCTCCTGCCTAAACTGTTCACTCTCTCCCTTTGCTCGGCCAACTATTTTTTATGTTGCAGCTTCGAGTTATTTCCTTGAAAGATGCCTCTCCTATAGTTCTTTCCCTCAAAACACACAGGCATGTGTGCACAAACATACACACCTACAGTCCTTTTACGTTCCTCCTGTCCTCTGCTTAGCGACGAGGTCATATAAAAGGAAAGCCTAGCCTAGACTTTGAAAATAATTATTTGTGCACTTGTTTGCTTATTGTCAGTCTCCTGCACCAGAAAACATTTTAGACTGTGCTTATGTTTTTTCACTGCTTTATGTGCTCAGTAAATGTTTTTGAATAATTGAACATAGTTATTCGTCTACGGGCTACATAACATTATTGCCCAGCGCCAACTAGCTGTAGTCTTTGTATCTGTTAGAGAAAGAGGGAGAGAGAAGAGAAAGGTTCTGATTGATTTAGTTATCCTTGCATCAGGTTTTCTTACCTGACGATGGAGTGGCAAGGTTATTGGGTGTGTGATGCTCACTCAGCAGGAGCTGTGGGCATTGGCAGATTTTGTGATACTGGGCATGACATGGCAGATACCCCAAAGTATAGTTAACATGTTAGCAACCAGAAAAGAGGAGGTGAGAAATTTATATATAGATATACAGAGGACATTTAAGAACAAAAAGCAAACTAAACAGATGGAGAATGACTGTCCAGGCAAAAATATAGGCTCAAAATTATTTGGATTCTACTTAATGACTAGCTGTAAATCGATAGGATAATGCTGTCATTTGACATATGTTAATAGGAGGATTTTATGTACTGACCTTCCATACTGGTCATTTACCATAATGCATCTATTCTAGGCTTCTCTCCTTTACCTACAAATGGTAGAAGAGAGAAAGACTAGTAGAGGCAAATAATAGAAATTAATACTGTGAAAACTGGACTTATTAGAATAACTCAGAGAGAAGAATACTGAGGAAAGATATAATTCCTTTTTGATTTAAAAAAGTTATTATGCACATAATATCAATCCAACTGTTTTAATTATTACTAACGAACAAGAGCAAATAACTTGAAATCATTACAATTATTAACAAGATCATAAGCATGTGGATAAGGACCCTATTATGTGTTCATCATTATTGTCTCGATGCCTAACATAGTTTTTGGCAAATAGGGAATGCTGAATTAATGTAAGTTGAGTGAATGAATGAAGGTGTTAGTTATATAGTGCTCATATGCATATAGTTCTATGGAAATAATATCAAACAGAATAGCTAATATTTGAATATTTATAATATAAGGAACTGTCCTAGGATGTTTATACATATAAACAAATGAATATTTATAAAACATACTTAAAATGTAGGTTTTAGAATTTTTCAGGTATGGTGAGGCCAACAGATCAGGAGAAAAGATAGCTTGTTACCCACAGTTCCCAAGAGGAGGGGCTCACCACACCACTCAGGGCCATGTGGGACAGCACCAGGGTCAGTCAAGGGGCAAAACAGGTGATGGGAGCACATGGACAACAGCCTTTATTGTGGTTTTCACCGGAAGGAATGGAGAAGGCGGGTAAACAAACTGAGTAGGTTTAGGATCAGATAGTTTGAATAATTTCAGCAAGCTCTGGGCTATAGGGGTGGTTCCTAGTTGTTCAGTGCCTGATCCTTCGGTGATTTCGGGCAGACAGTGTCCCTGACTCTGGGAACCTGATAAGAAGCTGGGTGGAGGTATGGACTCTGGGTGGGTGGGTTTGCATATCAGAGTTGTGCTCACAGGCAAGTTGCTTGCTATCTTTAGGAATTACCTAACCCTGGGAGACTTGGTCCCTCTCTGGGTCAACAAGGTCCCAAGATGTCGAAGTATCATAAAATAACAGGAAAAAAAACCCCACGATTAAATCACAACCTCCTAAGGTAAAAATTATTATGCAAAATTTCAGATGAGCATGGAGGCATGGAGAGGTTAAGTAACTTTCCCAAGGGAACATAACTAGTAAATGATCAAGCTGGATTCAAACCAGATAGTATGGTTTCAGAGACTCAGTTCTTTAGTATCATACTGTACTTCCCATGTACATAGTGAGCAATTATCAAATAAGACAAAAAATAAACTATAATAAAAGTACACACAGAACCAAACCACCAAGAGCTGAGCTAATGAAACCATGAGTATAAATGTGTTTAATTCAGTGATTAAAAATTTGATGAGAGGTGGATGTGACATTACATCAGGGAGAACTTTAACTTTCTTTTTTCTCTTTTAAGAAAGACTTCATAGATGATGGGTTTCTGCTTCGGTTTTTTTTTTTTTTTTTTTTTTTGCGGTACGCGGGCCTCTCATTGTTGTGGTTTCTCCCGTTGCGGAGCACGGGTTCCGGACGCGCAGACTCAGAGGCCATGGCTCACGGGCCCAGCCGCTCCTCAGCATGTGCGATCTTCCCGGACCGGGGCACGAACCCGTGTCGCCTGCATCGGCAGGCGGACTCGTAACCACTGCGCCACCAGGGAAGCCCCTTTGCTTGTTTTTAAAATGAGAAGAAAGAGGGACACAATAAAGGCTATATTTCTATCTTCTGTATTACTTCCTCCATTGAATTGTGATTTTTTTTTTAACATGAGTTTCTATGTTAGCTATTGTATTGGCCATGTATGGCAGAGACTTATTTACCTTAGCATTGGGTTGACCAAAAAGTTCGTTTGAGTTTTTCTATAAGATGCTACGGAAAAACCTGAACAAACTTTTGGCCAACCCAATATCTTCCCAACACCTGCCATATAATAGCATTGTACCAGAATGTGTTAAATATGGAAACTCTGGTGGTAGAGTAGTTACATGGATAGGTAGATGATGACATAGTGATAGATACACACAAGACAGACAGATACAAAGTGCAGGATTTTTGACGACAATGGCCTTAACCTGGGTTACTCCGAACTCCATGTTCTAAACTCAAATTTCTTCCTTATATAATAGCTCAGAAGGTACTATCTGCATGAAATAGACACGTTAGAGAGGCTGAGAGTAGCTCCTGACTGCACTTCGGTTATTCAGTAACCCAACATACTCCCCAGATCATTGTTCCCGTGATCTTTATTCATTAGTTATACAACTGGGAGCTAAAGGTTAGAGTGGCCCAGCTGTGCTGAGGCCAAGCTCAAAGAACTCAGAGAGATCATGATGGGAGACAGTTAAATATTTAAAGGTAATAAGAGAAACAAGGATTAGGATTGCAATAAAATGCCATTAAACTTTAAAAAAAATCAAATCAGCAAATTTCTCTGTAGGGTTGGTGGTTCATTTTACATCCCTTGATTTGTAGGATGAGATTTGTTGCTCATGGGAGAACACTTCATCAAGCAAACTAGAGTTAATTGCATCTAGCCATTTTAGATTGTGAAATGAATGCACATTGAATATTAGACTGTTCATATCACAGTCTTTTGCAGAAAGTGGAAAGCAAAAGAGCATATTCCCACATGTTTGTTTAAATTTTAATTGTATTTTGAAAAAACTCAGAAGCTTGTAGCCAAGATTTGCAGATATGAGAATGTAGGTTGTCATAGTAGTACACAAAAACTATCTCTGGGACTGTATGACAGTGTTTATAAAAAAATGATTTGTATAACTTTTTCCCTATTGCTTAGCAAGTCAATAAAATATTTCAGAGAATTATTATGCTAGATTAAATGGATTAATCTTGTTCATCATATTCTATGGATTATTTCTTTTTGGTGCTTGCTTTGGTCCAGGTGGTTTTAAAAGCAGATTTCATGAATAATTGCTAGAGCTATTAATTTACAATGTAGGCTTTGGACTCATTTCCCTTACATTACTCTGTGGAAGCCTACAGCTTCCAGCTTCCTGCTTTATATTAAGCCAACCCAATTTGATTGATCATCATTTTTCTTTTATAAATATCTATGGGGAAAGAAGAGAACAAAATCAAAGAAGTTTGTTTCTTTTTGTGATCTATGTTAGACCAGACTAGACATCGCCTATTGTTTTTATTATTTATTAGCTTTTAATACTTCTTTGCTTGCTTCTATTTATTAGCAATGGCTGGAAGGTGTGAATTTGCCTGAGTCCCTGTTTACTGGAAAAATCTTTTTTAGCAGGTAGTTAGACAAAGTTGCACTGTTATTTATTATTTGTGTAAATTATTTGAACTTTCATTCTTCTCTTCAAAGAGAATTTCATTAAGAAGCAGGGCATAATAAATTGACTAGCTAAAAGTATTTTAGAGGGATATTTCAAAAACTTTTCTAATTTATACTAGTATTTCAATTCAAAAACAATTTATTGAGCACCTACTATGTGACAACCATGTGCCAAGCTAAGATTACTAGTAAGCATAAAATATAAGCCTTGCTTCCAAGGAAAGATCGACTAAGTCATTAATTTTATTTTTAGTTATTGAATTTTATAAATGTGAAATATGAGCTCAGTAAAAACTAATGACTATAAAAGTCTGAAAATTTCACTTGAGCCACATTCCTAGATCTTGCATTTGAATGTTTATATTTACCTAATCCTCCTGTTTCTGGAAAATAATAGAACTATCACATAAGGAAAAGCTTTATAAAATTAAACTTCATCATTTCTAGAGTCTTTATGCTGATCACACCATCTGACCTGATAAGCTTTTCATTGTCCTTGAATGTGGACTTACTTTAAGGTAAAGAGAAAGTGTTACTGAGCTGTATGCTAGGGCCAGATTTTAAAGAAGATCAACCTTTTGTTGATCAAAGTCATCAAAAGCTGGCTTTGAACAATAAAAATACAATCTTGATGTAAAGTTTTATAGCCTCTCACTTTTAAGAACAATTACAGCAAACTTTCAAAAAGTCCTTCCTAACTCTGCACTAAGTCCATTATAACCATTAACATATTTACTATTCACAACAGCCCTGGGAGGTGTGGCACAGTTTAGGGGTTATGAGCACACCCTCTAGAGCTAGTTGGTCTGAAAGTGAATCTACCAGGATATCCCAATAATATCCCATATACAACATTTCCTAAATGGATCTTACTGCTTTCTCCCACCAACATGCCCCCTTGCCTGTATTTGCTATCTTAAACATCAGTACTGCCATCTTTATCCAGCCACCAACTCTGAAATCTGAAACTCTTGTTCAAGCCTCCATTTCTTTATCTCCCAATTTCTAATACTATTTATTCACAATTAATCCTTCTCTCTCTTTCAACACCCCCCCCCCCCACTCCCCACCCTTCCATCGCATTCATTGCAGTTCACAGCATTTTTATACTGGACTTTCCACTAACCTCTTCCCTTGTCTCCAGTCCTGTCCTGCTCCAATCTGTGACCACAGAACCATCCCAGAAATCTTGTTATGTCAGGTACAGCTCAAAATGCTTTGATTTCCCCTTTGCTTTTGGTTCATTTATAAAAAAACTTTAGGTGAATACCTCTGTATACCAGAAATTGTCAGGCGCTGGGCCATTCACACATCCATAGTTACTATGATACACATGTGACAAAATTGTAACAACATAATGTAATAAGTGCAGTCAAAGGTATGATGATACACAGAGGTAGCAGACTGCTTGTCTTTGAAGACCTTACACTGTGGGAGAATTTTGAGCTGGGTCTTTAAAGGTCAGATGGGGTTTGCCAAGAAGATGTGGTCAGAGGACTCTTTCAAGTATATCCCAGGCAAGTACACTAGGATATGCAGATAAAATTTAGACTCCCTTCATAGCATTCCAAATCCTTGCCTTTAATTATCTCCATTGTATTTAACAAGTAGTCTCCCATATAGAGAGAATGAACCAAGTTTTCCCAGATATGCTATATTTTCCAGTTTTCAATGCTCTTTTCCTGTACCATGAACCACCAAACTAACTACTACTCAACCAGTAGTATTTCTAAACTCAGTAATTTTTCTAACTACTTCCTCTCCCACTAGGCCCTGCTCCCAGGATAAATTGTTTTTGTCTCCTCTCTGTGTGTTGATTTTTGTTCTTATTATCTTAAATATGCTGCTCACATCCAGGTGTGGGACCCAGATACAACCAGGTCTTCCAGATGAGCCTTCAACAGCTGTGCTTGTACAACCTGTTTCTGTCCATTCAGAAGTGGGGTATTTTGAACTATGAGAGGAAGAGGCAGCCAACTCAAAGGGAGATCTACAAATTTCTCCTGAGGAGGTTACTAGGATGGCCCAGTTTCTCTACTTTCTGAAACTTGCTTGTTCAGCACTTTTGAATTTTATAAGCTACTTCATCATGTTTCCAATCAATTTCCCTTTTTTGCTTAAAGTCTCTGCATTTGATTGCCATTATTGACAACCAAAAAACAAACAAAAAAACCCCAAAAACAAAACAAAACAAACAAAAAAACCCAAAAGAAAACAAAAGTAAAAACAAACAAAAACCACTTAATTTTGAAACTTGAAATATACTACCTAAAATCATTGATTTTCTTGTGTGGATCACTTATTCACCTATGAATTCACTGAAGCCAGTGATATGACGTATAATGGGCCCTCAATAAATGCTGAGTGAACTGGAATGGACTATTTTGGGCTCAACTCCATTAATCTAGAGACACATTTTTAAAAATTAAAAACCAAAATCATCAGCGAATTAAAATGTATCTATTACTTGAAACTACAGAGTGGTCAATGGATGCTGTATTAGTACCTCAGAAGCTCCTGCTCTTTGCCAATATTCTTTCTGAGACGGCTTCGGACTGACTGCATGGTGAAAGCAAAGGAGAGCTTGTGTTACTGTGGATACAAACACTGCCAAGTCAGGGTGGAGGGATTAGGCTCTGGAGAAAGGATTAGAGAAAGATAATTTACCTGGGACTAAAGTGGAAAACAAAAAACCAAAAAAACCAACAGCCTAAAAGTGAAAAATGGTGACAGAATATTTTTGGTAGATAGTAAACTTTTGGCCATTTTTTGAAGTAGTTTATGTGATATTGACTGTTCTTAAACTACCATGTTATTTTTACTGTTTGGTGTGATGTTTATTGAGCTGTAAAAGCATTCTGAAATGTTGTATGTCATTTTAGCCATATATATTTGCATTAAATCTATCTTTATTTTAGCTCCAATCCAGTCTTATATATACCTTCTTACTCCACCTCTCTCACAGCCGTTATCCCAGTGAATCAAGAGCTATGTTACTTCTCTAATTTTTGATAAAGTTTAATTTAAAATTTTGCCAATTTAATTTACATTAAAATTAATATGTTTAATGAGGAAAGTTACTCTTTTGGGTTTTATTATTTCAGGTGTTACTTCCTTAGATAATCTGAGCCATGTCACTGTTAGAGTTATTTAACATTCCTGGGGAACCAAATTTAATTTCCAGTGTCTGTGTATAGATGGGAAGGAGTAGATGTGAGGGGAGGAGGGGCTCATACTTACAGTGAGCTCAGAGAAACATTAAGGTTATATATAATAACATTTCTGTAATTAATATACAGTTTTTTTGCACACAAATCTGGTCAGTACTTCAACTGCATTCTCCTATTTATGAAAAAAATGGAAAACACTTTTTAAATTAGTATAGCTCTTAGCCTAAAGCTTTAGGTTCTTTAAGTAAGTACACATTTGAAACAGAATTGATGATGTAGTCATAGGAATTTTTAAGAAGCATAAATTATTTAAAGGTATGTCATTCTCCATATCAGTGAGACTGCCATTAGTGAGAAATATCCTTTATTTGCCAAAAGGAGTTAGGAAAACATATATTTAAAATACTGTTATTTTGTCTTTTTTGGAAACCAGTTGACACTCTTCATGTGACCAGAAAAAAAAAAAAAAAAGATTTGACAGCATTTCCTGTAAGCCTCTCAGAGAAAGAGGACATCACTCCAGTAACATTTGAATTAGCATGCATGTATGCATTTATACTAATATAGCTGAGTATACACTTGAAGTGTTAATTCTATTCCCCCTGATTCACACAGAACTAGAGACTGTATCTGTTTGCCATGGCAACTCTATCTTGATGAAATGCTTTGGGTTCCTTATTGAAATGAGTCATGCTCTGGTAGTGACAACATGACTCTGTTTCCAGAGCACTGCAGCAACTGATTCTTGTGTGAGGAAAAGAGGGAATGTTTCATGTTTCATGAGTGTGTGGGCTGTAAACAGAACAAAGGGTTTATCTGTAATTCAGACTTAAAATAAATTGCAGAGTTAGCAACACCATTCTCACCAAAGGCCTTGTTCCAGAAAAGCTTCAAATGAAAAATTTGTGTTTGAAATTTTCCTAAAGAAGAATCCAAGCATAACACAGAATTGCACATTTTCTAATCTCTTTCCCTAATGACTTAGTCTTTTTTTCATACTGGTAGACTTAATCCTGCCACTCATACAATAATAAGACTGTAAAAATGTCCTAAGGATGTTACAGAGTGTTAAGTGCCTGAACCCAGGGAATAGTAAAACAACTCTCCATCCAGGATACTAACAGTGACACTTCTTTTAGAAGACATGCTGTCAACCCCAGAATGTTATTGCTATAAGTGGGATTCAGGGGTTTATTATCCAGCTTTCTTGCTTAGTGATAATAAAACCCAACAAAAGATAAAATTTCTATGTTAACATCTGATAACAGCTCTATGACATAATACTGTGTTTCTGTGTATAAATATAAATTGTGAAGTCCTTGTGTATCATTAGTATAAAGAGCTTGTCATCCTTAAATAGCATTGTCAAATGCAATAATGAAAAGCACTATTACAGATGTGTCTATAATATATGACCATCAGACCATTCTACATTGAATACACTTGTAATTGCTCTTATGATGCCATCTGTGGATGATTTTTGATAGACTCGTTTCTGATTCTGGGCCTACTTCTTTGCTGCATGAACCATATGATCTCTTACCTCATAATAAATGTGTAATCAGATCAATGCTTGTGTGTGTGGTATGTGAAGTAATGTTTTATTTTAGAGCAGTGACAAATTTTTGATCTCAGGACTCCTTTATATTAAAAATTATTGAGAACTCCAATGAGCTTTTTTTAATGTGAGTTATATGTATTGCTATTTACTGTATTAGAAATTAAAATTAAGCAATTAAAAATATGTATTAATTTATTTTAAAATTACAATAAAATTATTACTGGTAACATAACATTTGTGTGTGTGAAAAACAACTCTATTTTTCAAAACAAAAGACATTTAATGAGAAGACTGACACTTTTAAACTTATGCAAATCTCTTTAATGCCTGATTTAATAGAAGATAGCTAGATTCCTATACCTGCTTCTGCATTCAATCTATGGAAAAACATTGTTCTGGATGAAGTGTATGTACAGAATGTGGCCTCACATAGATATGTAATTGGAAAAGAAGAAGAATGTTAATAGCTTTTCAAATATATTCAGATATGCTGTGGATATTGTTGTTTGATACTACACTAAAACTCAAGAAGTGGATATTTCTTAAAAATTAGTTGCAATATGCAATCTAAAATTAAATCAATAACATTGGATACTCTGTGACATTCAAAATCTGTTGCTCTATCTTGCACTTTGAATGGATATCAACTCCTATGTGTTTTTTTTTTACCATCATAGATTGGTCAATTGGAAAATAATCCTTCACTGAGTTATGCTGATCTTCCAAATGTAAACACATTTCATTATATAGTACAAAAAAAAATACATTTGTTAATATCATCACTGAACTCATCAGAAGAGTTTTTAAGTATTGGGAAGCTGTCAGGTTCCCTGCAGCAGATACGAGTTTTCCAAATTTTTATTTTTGCTTGAAAGTTCAAATTTTATCACTGGCAAAATAGTGTCAGCCTTGACACTATATAAGTGACAGGCTTATTTCGATCGTTTCCAAGAAAGTGCCTGTCAGATACCCAAGTCTGAATAACCATAGCTTTGTCTGTCAGTTGTTCTTTCAAGTAAAAATGCTGTTCCATGAAAAATGCAGCTAGTTTATCTCCAAACTCAACCACCTATTGCTTTTCCTTAAAATGGCAGATATAAAGCAGAATGATTTTTGGTGTGTGTAGTCCCATTTTGTAACACAAAACTCAAAATACATGTACACAGTGGTCATAGTTTTATAAAGTCAATACATTTTACTGCTTCATCTAGCACACTTTTTAAGTAAAATTGGATTTTAAAAACATCTAATGCCTACTCATACTGTTTCTTGTCATTTCCTTGACTCAGACTAAGACATCTCCAGTTTTATCTAGCAATGTTTTTGCACCATCAATGCAAATGTCAACATAGTGAAAAAGGCACATATCATCTTGTTAATACATTGATATTAACAATTGGTATTATTATGAAAATAGTAGACCCCCTGCAGAGGTCGTGCATGCTACTGTCTAAACCCTGGCTCCACCACTCGATAACCATGTTCTCTTTACCTATTGCCATGTAAGAAACCACCTAAAAAATTAGTGGCTTAAAACAACAATTTATTATTCCCTTTCATAATTCTGTGAATTAGTTAACTTCAGAAGGTGGCTTTTACTTAAGGTTTCTAATGCAGTTGAGGTCAGTGGCTAGGGCAGAGCCATCTAACGACTTCCTGCCTGTATTAGTCAGGGTTCTCCAGAGAAATCATTAAGACACGTATAGTTAATATATAAGAGAGACTTATTATAGGAATTGGCTCCCATGGTTATGGAGGCTGAGGAGTCCCATGATCTGACATCTGCAAATAGGAGAACCAGAAAAATCAGTGTTGTAATTCAGTCAAAGTCTGTGAAAATCGGAGAGGGCAGGGGTGTGTGGGGTGTGTGTGGGATGATGGTGTAAGTCCCGGTCTTAGTCCAAAAGACCGAGAACCAGAAGCACCAAAGTCTGAGAAGATGCATGTCTCAGCTCAAGCAGAGAGAGCGAATTCACCTTTCCTTCAGCTTTTTGCTCTGTTCGAGCCCTGAATGGATTGGATGATGCCCACCCGAATGAGTGAGGGGATCTTCATTACTCTGTCTACTGATTCAAATGCTAATCTCTTCCAGATACACTCTCCCAGACAGATTGAGAAATAATGTTTTACCAGCCATTTGGTCACCCTCAGCCCAATCAAGTTGACATATAAAATTAACCATCATACTCCCTCACATGTCTGCCTTTGGTAATAGGGCTGGAACAGCTGAGGGATGATTGACATCCCGCTCTCAATGTGGCCTTTCCACTTGGCTAGCTTGGGCTTCTTCACAGCATGATGGTCTGGGGTTAGTTGGTGTTCTCACATGTAACTGGTTTCTCCCAGAGACTTTTCTCAGAGACAGAAATGAGAGCCCTGGTTCAGAAATTGGCAGTGTCATTCCTACTGAAATCTACTGGTCAAAGCAGTCACAGAACCCATCCAGACTCAAGGGTGGGGAACATAGACCCACTTCTGTATGGGAAAAGTGAAAGTAACTTGTCACCGTCTTTAATTTGCTACAAACAGTGTGATCTTAGAGAAGTCACTTTCTTAGACTTCTCCAAATCTCCTTTTCCTTGTCTGTAAAATGGAAATCACAATAGATCCTATCTTACATCTTCTCCATGAGACCCAATTATACAACCCTTAACATGGTGCCTCCGAAACAGTAGAGCTCACTCAATGTTAGATAGTATAATCATTTTTACTGTTATTATTATTTTATACTGTTACTTCACAGTAGGCAAAAATTAGCCAATATTTGCTATGGTTTCAATTCAGCTTATCCTTTTAGAATTTCACCAGTTTGAGCTTCTTGGAAATAACCTTTTTCTTTCTTTGCTTGCTTATCATATTCACATCAGCTTTCTATAGGAGTTTTTCCAGTGGAGATAGAGAGTGCTGCACTGTGTCAGAGAATAGGCTTCGTTCCAGCTGCATTTCACTGTTGATGAGCTTGCAGGTGGGTTGCCATCCAAAAACTGCTCAAAGAGCTGGACGTGATGCTCAGGTCAGGTTTCAAATCATAAACTCTGTTATATATTGGTAGACCTTGTGTATGATGCCTCTTGCTCTCCTGGGACAACACTTCCAAGGATGCCCTTATTATTATATTTTTTAATCCTTAATTTTACTTTACTCATTAGTATGCCATTTCACCATGTGATGCTAACAGCCACAGCTCAGCAGCCACTTTCTGCTTTTTAACTTTTACTACAGAACTCCAAAATGAAATGTGAAAAAAATCCTTGCACCACATGCGAATGACAAGTCAGAAGTGATAAAATGGTTTTCCCAAACTGACAAAACATAGGAAATAACCCATTTAAACTTTCTCTGCTAGATAAGTCACTTTTATTACTTTAGTTGTAAATTTGAGTACTTCATCTCTAAATACAGTAAGTTTGTAACTTTTCTTTCTTTAAGCGACAAAGGAGGGGTATAAATTTACAAAATTTATAATTCATAAGCAATTAAGAACCTGTGTTGAAGAAAAGTGTATTGCCACCTTTATAAAAATGTGCTTCAATGTATCTTCACCAACCTTGGTCTAACTGGTAGAGATGAGTGAGGTTTAACAAGCACCATCCTCTCCAGGTCTCATTCAATACTTACTTCTGAGGCTAAAATGTTTGACTTTTTGCCAGCTGGCAAGGAAGCACCCAGCCTCTACTGCAAGATTTTCTCTCCCGGAGTAGAATTTTAATGAGAATGTCATTTGTATGTATTAATATTAATAGTAGTTCTAATTTTCAAATGTGCCCCTATTTAAGTAGTGAAAGACAACCGGAATTGTTTAAAAAAAAAACCCCAAAAACCCTTCCCATCAGTTAAAGTGCCTTTAAAAATATTTTTCCAGAATATATAATCTTAGTTTCCTTTTTAACAGCCTCACCAGTTATAATACTGTCTTCTACTATTTGAAAAGTAGCTAATAAATCTTTTCCTATTTAGATGCCAACCTTCTGACATTCACAATTAGCCAGAAACCATCTGTAGGTGTGTATCCCATTTCTGTTGCCATCTCACACTCTTGGGCATTTAAGTATTACCAAGAGATCCCTCATACTTGGGAAATTGTTAATTAGGATAATAGGGGTAATGAACTTGAGCAAATGCAAGTGTTCTTTTAGAAGATGGCTTCTATTTCTTAGTAGACTATCTTATCAACTATCTTCTAAGAATATGTTTTGGTCTCCATTTAATATATAACAGACCTAGATGACTTCAGTTTTCTAAGACTAGGTACTTGAAAATAACCAAGGAAAAAAATCTTGTTTTGTTGGCATAGTAACCTTACATGTGTACTCTACGTACAGGGACAATTTGATTGAATCAAATTGATGTAATCAGAATTTTAGTCTTTGTTTAAAAATACTAAATTTTATCTTATATTTCCCTTTAAAATTTCATATTTAATTAGCATTATTTTAATGTACATTCATTAAGATCTAGAAATAAAAGCAGAGGTTATCTTAGAAGGCATAAATTATGCATTTCCAAGCATAGTTTGTTTTACCCTATATATTGTCAAATAAATTTTACAGCATTATGAGAAAGTTGAAAGGTACAGTTTAGCCTGGTACTTAAAACCATGGACTCAGGAGTCACCTTGGTTTAAATACCTGCCCTCTAGTGGCTGTGTGACGTTGGTTCCATTTCTAAACCTAAGCCTCAGTCTGCACATCTGTGAAGGGGGGCTAAAAATAGTGGCCTCTTTAATAGGGTTGTTGGGAAAATTACCTGACATAATTCTTGCAAAGCACAAAGTATATGAACTTAAGGCCTATAAATGTTAGATATTTATCTTACAAAAATTAAAACACTCAGATATTTTGAAGTTAAAGGTGGAATACCTCCAATTCTACACAGTTGTAAGGGATAATTTTTTCTTTCTTGTATACCAATTACAGTAATCATTGTCAGAACAAGAGGCATGTATATTACTTAATTTAACTAAACCATAAAAGTAAGTGCGCTGAGTATGTTTCTTCCTTAGCAAATTGTGCATAATGATTTATCAAATTAAGCATGTATATTTGAATATATATTCTGTGTATGTGTGTGTGTTTGTTTCTTGAGGAGCCTTATTATAGGAATTTTAAAAAATCAGAAACATGAAATAAACATGAAAAAATAAAGAAATAAACACTGTTAACCTTTTGGTGCTAATATTACCAATATCTTTTAAACTCCTACCCATAAATATCCTCACATGCAAGTGTGTTTATTCTTGTGCATATGTTTCTATGATGCAAAGGCATAAATTATTTGTGCATTTGTTTGCCAGACACTGATCATACAGTAATATTAATTTATACCCTGCCATTTCTTATTTGACAGTATCTGCTACCAGGAATATATAGATATTCTGCAAAAGAACATCACATATGTACAAGATTAATCATTGTGTCATTGTAATAGAAGAAAGGGGTAGCTAATTATTTTGAATTTAAAATATCAAAAGTAGAGTTAGGAGCCTCTCCTTAAACATAAGCTCTTAACACTGGTTTATCATTCCTTCCTTGGTTGGATTCAAGATTATCTCCCTCTTCATTCATTCATTCGGTCAGTTTAGTGAGTCACAAAATGTTTATTGTCTACTCTTTGCTGGGAATCTGCCAGGCCCTGTGGTATTATATGGTCAGTTCCTTCAAGTGGCTTATAGCCTGCCACCTGGTTAATTCCTTTTTGTCCCTCAGGTTCACTTAGATATCCCTTTGTACAGGAAACCAGTGAAGACTGTGTTAAGTGCCCACTTTTCTGTTCCCTAGCAGCCCGTACGACCCCCTTTTCTTAGACTTATCACACAGCATGACATTGCTCGTTTGCTTCTCTGTGCCTCATACTAGCTGGTTGACTCCACCAGTAGAGAGTGTATATTCTTGGCTGAGGTTGTTTCCTCAGCAGTTAGCACAGTGCCAGGCACAGTGCCAGGCATAGTGGGTTATCAACAAATATATTAAATGAATCAATGATTATTTTGCCTGAATTTTGCTTTGACTTCTCCATTGTCCCTATTTATATTTTTTGCTTCATTTTTTAGTGCTTGTGTTTAATTATTTCTTCTCTGTGTGTCAGTGCTGCCTGACCCTAATTGGGTAAGACACTGTCTATTTAATCAATCTTTTTCCATGTCCAGAACAGAACAGTTCATGTGATCAAGGCTGTAGACTTGAAATAACTTGTTCTGAAATTAAATTATTTTAAGCTCAAGGGCAGGAACTACAGAGTTTTCCATTCTCTCACACCTTCTGATTCTCTACATAAAAAGCTATTCAATAAATATTAAGTAATATGAAATGTGATTTCAGAGAAAATATTGACTAAAGATAGCAGTGGAATAGCTAACATGTCTGATAGTTTTAGAGAGGCAGTATACTAAATAGGGCTTGCATTTGGACAGGTTTGGCACCAGCCAGATCTGGATTTGAACACTGGCTCTGCCACTGACTTTGTGGTCCTGAGACTCTTTCTCCATTTTTATAAAGTATTAATAAAACTTATCTAATTAGAGTCTTACAAGGGATAAATAAGATAAAATTTGATAAACACCAGGCACATAGTACAGTGGTCTATAGTTGTTTTACTATTTTCTTTCTGACCTTTAAGAGGCTTCTTAAGATAAATAGGAGATTCTTTACATTTGTATATTATGCCTGCATATTTATTGGTTCTTTTCTTCTACAAAAAAAGACATACTTTTAAGTGCAAGTAAAAGCTTCTGGGTCTTTATAATTGTGGGTACATAGGAGTGCCTGCAGTAAACAAACGGATTCTATGTTGCAGCTTCCAGAGATGGAGAAATCTGGAGACTGGACCAGAGTGTGAAGAGGATACAATTCTGCATAGAGCCTGCTTTTAATCAGTTGGCCACTAAAAAATGCCAATTCCAAAATGAGTTGTAGAAAGTACTTATTTAAGTTAAGGAGAGTTGGCCACTTTAAACTGGAATGCAGGATATGTCACTTTATTTTAAAGGAAATGATTGCTCCTGTGATATGCTTTTCAAAGCACAATATTAAAGTTGAAAAGAAATCTTTTAAAATGTGTATTTTTATTTTTGTAAAAGCAGTATTAAAATCATATTATTCAGAGTAGAGACTGAAATTGGGAATGACTTGTTTTAAAATCTGTTTCTTGAACTGTCATTACATCTACATGCAAATGAGGTAATTATAACTCAAAATAATCTTGCACATAGTACATGCAAAAAATGTAGGCTAATTCTAGAGTTAAGATTTCTATGACATCCTTTGTTTCAGAATTCATTAAAAAATAGTGTCTGGGAGAGTTGATTAAGTTCTTCTGTTTTATTCTCTGTATGATAACTACAAATCGAGAAATCATTGTATATTTGAATCTGGGTTAACTTCTTGAAGTAAAATTTGAAAAGTAAGAAAGGAAAAATTATACACACAGGGACACACACATTATATGTATATATTTAAGATTTGGAGGAAGCCAAATTTACTCTGCTCAAACACAGACACAGCTGCATAATCTCAGGTCTTTACTGGAGCAAAGCCAGCCCACAAGGGTTACTGCCACTCACAGCAAATCTGAATGTCTCTCTGGCAAGAAGACCCAGAAATAGACCCCAGCAGGTGGAAGCCAAGTTTTCATTGTTTTTTCTACTAAAACCCCTATCAGAGACATTACTTCTCCTCCCCTGGGAGGAGTAAGGAGGTGAACAGAGCCTGGAAATATTCTTTCCACACTTTGCCCTTGGGGAGAATGGGTTGGAAATTTCCTCTATGAAAACATGAGGAGCGTGTGTTTGTGTGTGTGTGTGTGTGTTATATTGCCTGACACTATTAATACATTTTTAATTTAATCTTTCTCCATATGTATACATACACACATTTTTTTATCTTTAAAGTTTACATAAGTATGTATGTATACATACATACACACACATACTCCTTATGAGAGAGAGAGAAAGGGGGAAGGAGAGAATAAGGAGAAAATAGAATGAAATTTTTCTTTTTAAAAAAATTTTTATATTTAGTTTTTATTTAATATTGGAGTATAGTTGATTTACAATGTTGTTTTAGTTTCAGGCATACTGCACAGAAGGAAATTTTTCAATTGTTTCAAGTTTCAAAGTGAAAAGCCAGAGTAGTCATAAAAGTCCAGGAACATCAGCTAATTTACTGAAGATAAATTCCCATAATTATTTCTATTTATCTTTGATCTTTTCTTGTTATGATTAACATTATTGTCAGAGTATGTAATGTCCCCGAAGTCATGAAGAGCTTAAATATGATCATGACATCATTTTTCAGAAAGTAAGGCAAGTATGGGTATCCCCCGAGAAGTGCATTTTGCCTTTTCATATAGCTTAAGATCCATTTGCATATAACATTTATCCATTTTTGGTTTGTTTTTCCATGTTTTTTTTCCAGAAAGGATTGGGGTGGAATTATGTTATAAATTCCTGTGTTTACATGCTTGATTGTGCTCTCAGAATCTAGAGAGATAAAGTTTTTTTAATAAATATCTGTTTCCTTATTTAAAGGTCAAAAACTCTATCCATATTATCCACCATCTAAGTTTTAAAAAAAATACATTGGTAACTTTAGTATTTTATATATAGTTCATGAACCATATATGAAACAAGACATTCACAGCATTTTTATATAAGGACTTAAAATCCAAGAATGTGATTGAGTTCATTTTCTTTTAGAATTTTATTCAAGGGAAGTAGCTTGCAGTAATTAAATAATAAAATAGTTTACATGTAAATTTATTGTTCATTTTATTATTTACCTTTTTCATTTACATACTCCTTTTTCAGGTTTGCATTCTCTGCTAACGGATACAGGATGTCAACATAAACTGAAGATGTGACTGTAGATTTTCTAGACAAAGTAGCTGTGCTTAGAATTTAATGACTACAGAATAAAAGAAGAAATGTTATTTATGTTTGTTCAGACAGCTGATGTATAAAGAATACTATTAAATACCACTGACTCACATTTTCACTTTTACTTTTTAATTCTAGTTGAATTAATTTGCTCTGTTTTATAATATAAATAGGACATTTTTATGAAAGAAGAGGTTCTTTATAAGTACCAGATTTCATATTTCTATTTATGCCTGTCTTAGTCATTTTAAATTTAAAAATATTTATTTGTGCTTATCTTTCTGTACACATTAGTGGTATTTAATGAAAGATTCCAGTTACTAAACTGGTATATAACTTTCTTAGAGAATTTGTGTATTTCTGTTATATTATTTGTTTATCTTATTAGTAATAACTATTACTACAATGAGATTGAATTTCATTAGAGTAGTAATAGCTTTGCCTTTATTAAACCTTAGAAGAAATAAATGGCTTTTCTAAAATCAGCTCTTTGATCTATTTAAATTTTAGCTAAGTAAACAGGTGATCAAAGAGTATCCTTATTGTCCCTAATATCATTGTGTTGGGTCTGTGTGGGTCAGGGGTAAAGGAGGGGGTGGATTTGTTTGTATTCCTTTTTTTTCCCTCTCTCTTTCAATGTACTAGGTCATTGCTTGATGTTCACAGCAAGCAGCAAAAGGGTTCACCACTGTGTTCCCAAGCTAGTACCAACCAGCCCTGCTGTTTCTACTCCGAGGACAGAGGATGAGGCCTCTCCTGTCTCCATGACAACGATGTGTCCTTTGGGAAGCTGCTTGTAGCTAAAGACCTTCTGAGAGCTGGGGGAGGGGCCGTTTCTGAGGAAAATCTCACCTCATTTCCCCTCTTACCAGCGCATTATGTCTCTGCATAACGCTGTACCCAAAAGCCACACACCCAAAACCTTATTTCATAAACAAAGGGCCATATCACAGGGATTTTTCTAGCATCTGGCATATAGTTTCACATCCTCTTCTCCCGTTTTGTGTTAACTTTATCTCTAGTTCTCCAATTCCCTGAAATGATTTAAATATTAATGATCATTGGAAAGCCAAACGCTGCCTTAGCCTGGGAATATTGTTGCTATACATTATGAATATTTGAAAGGAAAAAAATGTTTGTTTCTTTACTTTTTGTTTAAACAGACTTACTAGTATAACTTAAAAATGTAGCTCGCACAAAAAAACCATTTCATCCTTAGACAACAGAGATGTGTGCCATATACATTGTGCAAACCTAAATTTACCAGATTAATTCATTAGGGGGTGAGCATTTGATTTACATTTGCCACAAATCTTCAGCAATATTTAACATATATATTTATTCCCTTAAATAAGCTCTGTTCCAAGGAAATGACTTAAAAAAAAATTATTCTTTTTGCCCCGTGGCTCTATCTGGTAATGGTACTGGGCTGGTACAATAACCTTCCCTCTCTTCTCTACGTTTTCTCTCAAGGCGTCTCTTCCAGTTTGTGGCTTCAACTAGCATACTGAATCAAACGAATTACTGTGTCAAGAGCGTCTTGGGGTCTGGATCCTTCCTTACCCTGGGGTGGGGGCTGCACGTGGACCGAATTCAGATAAGCGGGAACTACGTTTCCCAGAATTCCCTTTGCGGTCCGACTTCGGCGTAGTGACGTGCACACGCAGAACCGGAGCAGCTGCCATATTTGCGCTCTGAGGTGGCGCGTGGTCGCAGGCGGAGTGCGAGATTGGGCCTGTGGTTGCCTGTCCTGTGGGCAGCACTGGGGCCTGCGACTCGTCTAGCTCCCGCCAGATCTTTTTCTCCTTCCCTGGGTCCGGGACCAGGCCGGCGTGCGACTTCGCGTTGCGGGGGGCCAGCCTCTCTGGCAGGCTACCCGCTCTCGGAATCTTCGCTTTTGGTTTCTTTGAATCCTGGACCAGGTGCGTGAAGCACGACCAAATTTAAGCGTGACAAGTCCACAGTTATATGGGAGGTCTTAGCTTACTTTTCTTAGTAACTAATAGAATAAGCAGACAAAACGTCAATACAGAGATGAGTAAACACAAAATATGTGGATCCCTGTACCTCACAATTGCGGAATAGACATTGTTTTCAAAGACATGCAGAATATTTACTGAAAAAGACTATATGCCATCTCTGAAGTAAATCTCAGCAAGATTTTAATTTATTTAAAAATTTTTATTTTATTACATGAATACTTAAGGAGATCTATCCTCATAACACTTTGTTTTTTTTTTTTTTTGCTGTACGCGGGCCTCTCACTGCTGTGGCCTCTCCCGTTGCGGAGCACAGGCTCCGGACGCGCAGGCTCAGCGGCCATGGCTCACGGGCCCAGCCGCCCCGCGGCATGTGGGATCCTCCTGGACCGGGGCACGAACCCGTGTCCCATGCATTGTCAGGCGGACTCTCAATCACTGCACCACCAGGGAAGCCCCTCATAACACATTTTTAAGTGTACAAAACATTATTGTTAATTGTAGGTACAATGTTGTACAGAAGATCTCTAGAGCTTATTCATCTTGATTAATTGAAACTTTATGCCTGTTTTAACTCCCCATTTCCCCCTCCTTCAACCCCTGGCAATCACCATTCCAATCTTTGAATCTATGAATTTGACTACTTTAGATACCTCGTATCAATGGAATTATGCAGTATTTGTTTTTCTGTGAATGGTTTATCTCATGTCCCATAATGTTCTCAAGGTTCATCCATGTTATCTCATATTGCATAACTTCTTTCTTGAACAGTATTCCATTGTATGTGCATACTACATTTTCTTTATCCATTCATGTGTCATTGCACATTTAGGTTGTTCCCATAACTTGAATATTTTGACTAGTGTTGCAATGAAAATGGGAGTGCTGATATATCTTTGAGATTGTGATTTCAATTCTTTTAGATAAATAATCAGAAGTGGGATTGATGGATCATATGGCAGTTCTATTTTTAATTTTTTGAGGAACTTTCATACTGTTTTCCATAGTAGCTACACCATTTTACATTCCCGCCAGCATTGTGCAAGAGTACCAATTTCTCCACGTGCTTGCCAATACTTATTATCTTCTTGGATGTGTAGATTAATGCTTTTCATAAAATTTGGGAAGTTTTCAGCCATTATTTCTTCAAATGTTTTCTTTTTCTCTCCTTTTGGTACAACCATTACACGTATGTTGGTGTGCTTAATGGTATCTCACATTTCCCTGAGGCTGTTTATTTTACTTCATTTTTTCCTCCCTCTGTTTTTCAGTTTTGTGTAATCTCTATTGATCTATCCTCAGCTTTGTTGACTTTTGTTCTGTCAGATGAAGTTCACTGTGGAACCCCTGTAATGAAATTTCCACCGTAGTTATTGTGTTTTTAAACTCTAGGTTGTTGTTATTTACTTGCTTGGTTTTTTTTTAACTTTTTATTTATTTAGTGATTTGGGTGAACTAATTTTAGAAAGTCTATTTCCTTAGTGCAGCCTCTAATTTCCCTGCTCAGATTATTTTCCCTTATTTTTCTTTCTTAGCCTGGATACCTTGGTATTACCCTGGGATCAGCATTAGCTACTTAATTTGTCAAAGGTTCTGCTTGAGCCCTCTAGGCCAGTTAATTTTTTTACACTTTGCCATTGGATGTGTGTGTGGCTTGGAGGCTGTTATCCCAGGCCAGGGATTTTGGTTTTTGGTTTTCAGCCAGGAACTAGTAGCTTGGAGTTTTCCTCTGTGATTGCTCCTGAGGGAGTACAGTCTTGGACATGAACACAGTCTTTCAGACTGCCAGGGATGAGTATGAATTTCTTTTTAATCCTGGCCGCCTAGGAGTCACCTCTGGGTCAGAAAAGTTTATTGTTCAGTCAGTGTTTAGTTGGAGGTTGGGTTTAAGCCTTTCATGCAAGTGAGCCTTCTGTCCTATTTTGATGGGTTTGCCTGCATTTCAGGGAGTGCTTTAATGTCTGCCCCATGTCTTCTTCAGATTTCTCCTGAGTGGGTGAAGCCTAGTGCGTGTATACAGTCCTCTTGACCCATAGAATTGGCTATGACCTCAACAGGGCTGTTTTGCCTTTCTCATTCCTTCGTTTACTCTATTAAACTAATGACTGCTCTGCTGTTCTGCTTGTATTGTGGAACTACTAGCCTCCTCTCGACTAAAGTCCACCTAGATCACTCTTGTTTTCAAAAACATCCTTAGACATGGAGTTCTGCACTTCCTGTTCCAAATAAAGTCAGTCTTCTCACGAACTACTTTAGAGTTTTTTCTCCTTTTGGCCTGCCTTCTCTGGATAGGAGCCCCACACCACTGCAACCGAATCAGAGTCCTACCTCTCCCTCAGTGACATCCTTCTTTAGGAGTGGGTACTCGATGGTGGGTGGTAGCCCCTGGTCTAGACATGGCATTCCTGTAGTGGAAACTCTGACCTCTGAGTGAGCTGAGGTGGGTGTAGTTCGGGCCCCAAGTACTCTTCATCTGTCATGCCGCGGATAGAATTTGTGCTATGCAAATGGAGACTGGGTGGGGCAAGAGACACCTGGTCCTCTCAGGAAAGCCTGTCTGGAATAGAGTTCCTGCAGTATGCGGCTACGGGTGGGGATGGGGATGAGAATGAGAAGTGAAGGCAGCCTGTTTCTCCTGGGACTGAGCACTAGGGGCAGAGGGAGTCCTGCGTTCTCAGAGTGCCCAGGATAAAGCTCCTGTAACATGGAACTGGCAGCAGGGGAAGACAGTGAGTTGTGGCTCAAATGCCACATACCCTTATTGTTTTTCCTGATATTTAGTAGATTTTCTTGAAGAAGTGTTTCTCCATTTGTTGTATGCCCCTAGGACAATTTCCAGAGACCTTAAATAATTGGTCTTAATAATTTTGACCAATTAAATAGTTGTTTTACTGATGAGAGAGTTCTCTGAGTTTCTTACTCAGCCATGCTAGAAGATTCATTTTTTTTTTTTTTTTTTTTGCGGTACGCGGGCCTCTCACTGTTGTGGCCTCTCCCGTTGCGGAGCACAGGCTCCGGACGCGCAGGCTCAGCGGCCATGGCTCACGGGCCCAGCCGCTCCGCGGCACGTGGGATCCTCCCGGACCGGGGCACGAACCCGTGTCCCCTGCAGCGGCAGGCGGACTCTCAACCACTGCGCCACCAGGGAAGCCCTGCCTTTCCTTTTGAGTGTTGTGAAAGGTATCGTGCAGATTCTCTGGCTTCTCTTCTGTTCCTCTGAAAAATATCAGATGAGTTCAACTCCAGACTATCTTCCCTGCAGTGGGCAACAGCTGAAAACCCTGGATGTTTAAGACTTAGCATTGCAGCCCTAAATCTGTTGCACATGGGCAAATTTAAGGGCTCAACCAGATTTGTATGGTTCTGTCACTTTCCAGCTGCTGTGGTTGTTTCAAACTCTATGCTCTGATTTCTCAAATTGTAAGACTGTAAATTTCTATCAAGATTTCAGCTCAGTGCTGACTGGATCCTGAACTCAGATGAAAACAGTAATAAACAGGAAACTCATCCAGTGCCATTTCCTTTTTCCAGTTTTCTGGCTTTTTGGAGTCACTCCCTATACCAAAAGGTAATTGTATTTTGTTCAAGATCTACAGTTTTTATTTATCAGAACATTGGTCTGATATTATCTACCTCATCATTTCCAGGAGAGGAAACTAGAAGTTCATTTTTAAGCCTTCAAATATATTCCTAAAAGTTAAATTTGTAATTTAATTGTATCCAAATCAGAAAATGTGGTGTGCTCTGTATGACACCAGTACTTTGAAGTTTTTTGACACTTGCTTTTTGATCTGTCATTTAATGCAGTTTTAGTAAATGCAACATGTGCACTTGAAAAAAAAACAGACTTTTTCAAATGTTGTTGCAGAGTTCTTGATGTGTCTAATAGGTAAAGCTAATTGTAATCAAAGATTACATATCCTTATAGGTCTTCCTGTCCACTTGAGCTATCAGTTATTCAGCAAAAATGTTAAAATCTTTCATTGTATGATAAATTTGTCTGTTTCCCCTTGGGATTGAATAGATTTTTGCTTTATATATTTTAAAGATAATTTCAATAAGTGCGTCCAGCTTAAAATTGTTATGTCTTAGAGTTTTTTTTTAATTGGAGTATAATTGCTTTACAGTGTTGTGTTATTTTCTACTGTACAATGATGTGAATCAGCTATACGTATACCTATATCGCCTCCCTCTTGGACCTCCCTCCCACCTCCCACTCCCATCCCACCCATCTAGGTCATCACAGAGCACTGAGCTGAGCTTCCTGTGCTTTATAGCATGTTCCCACTAGCTATCTATTTTACACATGGTAGTGTATATGTTTTAGAGTTTTAAACCTATTTTGTCTCTAATACAAATATGTGAGTATTCATTATATTAGTATTTGCCTGATAATTTTCAAATCCTGTTACTTTTAAGTTTTCTGTATTTTTGTGTTTTAGGTTTATTTATTTTAAATAACTAGACTGTAAAAATAAACATGATTTTCTTTGCCTTTTAACTGGGCAGTTCAATGTATTCACTGGTAATTACTAACATATTACTGACATATTTTTATAGATATCACCAATGCCGTGGTGTTATATTGTATTCTATGCTGGAGTTTTTCTCTAGAGTATACCATTTTTATAGAATACAGTGTGATTTTTCCCCTGGAGTTGTGTAACACAGTTATCCTGGATAATAAAGGAGTATGTTGCAGTGATTAAGAGATTGGCTCTACAGCCAGTTTTCCTGGATAAATATCTTTATTGTGGTTCTTCCTAGCAATGCATCATTGGGCAAGTTAAGAATATTACATGTATCTCAATCTCTTCATAGTTCTTATCTTCATCGGGTTAATGTGGATTAATGTGGATTAATGAGGATTACCATGTAAAGTATTTGAAAATGACTAGATTAGAACATAATAAGCAGTCATTACATGTTGAGTATTGTTAATTTCCACCAAGTTGTTTTGTAGGTTTTATTTGTCTTATTTTTCCCTACTTTTATCTTCCTTCTTGTGCCTTTGAATTTCTTAAATATCAAGTTTTCCATTTTCTTCCTATAGTAGTTATAACGTTTTTATTCCATTTTTTGTCTTTACATGTATATCCTTAAGATTTTAGTAAGCATTTTAAGCAAAATTTAAAGTTAATATCTTTACCAAACTCCTGAACAATACGAAGACCTTAGAATTCTTTTTTTTAATTTAAGTATAGTTGATTTACAATATTGTATTACTTTCAGATATATAATGTAGTGATTCAATATTTTTATAGATTATGCTCCATTTAAAGTTATTACAAAGTAATGGCTGTATTTCCTTATGCTGTACAATATATCCTTGTTGCTTATTTACTTTATACATAGTAGTTTGTATCTCTTAATCCCATACCTCTTTCTTGCCCCCTCATCCCTCTCCCCACCAGTAGCCACTAGTTCTCTATATCTGAGTCTGTTTCTGTTTTGTTATATATATACATTTGTTTTGGTTTTTAGATTCCACATATAGGTGATAACATAGAGGACTTACCGTGGTGGTAGTGTGGAGCTGTGCTGCAGAGCAGGTGGGGTAGGTGTGGGTTGGGGCATGGGCTGTGGCCATGTGGCTGCAGTCAGGGACACAGACTGCTTCTGATGTGCTGCCTGTGTAAGTGCCTGTAATGTCTGCCCCTGCCCTACTAAGACACTGCTCTGGGTCTGAGCCATCTTTGTGCCTTACAGCCGACACACCCCTCGGCCACAGCAGCCCTCGCCCTGTGTGGAGTTGTGTCCTGAAGCAAGTGGGTCTAAGTGGTGCTCAGGTCAGGCCAGGGCATGCGCTGGGATGGTAGGAGAAGAGCAGTTTCAGTGTGCCTTTTCTGCCCTGTTTCAGGAAGGTGGATTTTAAGTCTCCCATTTTGTTTTGATTTCAATCATTACATTCTTTATTTCTGTAAATAGCATGATATCCTTCAAGTATGCCTCATAATTTTGTATCTCTCACTCATCGTCTTTGTTTTTTCTTTTTCAGGCAGTGTAAATTCTCCAGCTATGTTCTTTTATGTCAAGATTATCTTGGCCTTACTCAGTCTTTTGCTTTTCAATATAAATTTCAGAATCAGGTCATCAGTTTCTATAAAGGAAAAGTCTGCTTGGATTTGAGATTTTTGTTGTGATTGCACTGAAAATAATTACATCATACATGTGTATGATGTAATTTTTTTACATTATATGTATATGTGAGATAATATATATCTCAGTTTGTATATATGACTTTCTAATAATGAATTTTACCACGCATGATCTCTCTGTTTTATTTAGACTCTGAATTCTGGGTCTATGACTATGAATCTTGGGAGACTTTTTTCTGTAAACTAGAGCTAAGACCAGACAGTGTTCCCTTGCTAAGGTTTTCTTTCTATCTGCTTTTGCAAGGTTGATTTTTAAAAATGCTTTCATTAAGTGTGTAGCTTTTTGTGGATCTTGAATTTATTCAGGATCTCTAACCCATATTGGGTTAATCTTTGTCTTCTATTTTCTGTACGCAGGCAGTTAAAACCAAGCTATAGGTCACTGGGATCAATAGAAGCCCACAGAATAGCCTCTGACTTTAGTGCTAGCTTACCTTTCACTATCAGCCCTAAGGAATTTCCCTTGTTTTCTGGTAAGGCTAACCGTACATTAAAATGATCTTCTAAAAATATTTTATTCTGTTTTTAGATATTTTGTGACAAGAGTTTTAGGATAATTGTCCCATTATATGCTGGAAATATACATTCATCAAGCAAAATCCTAGTTATCAGTGTATTACCAGTGTACCTATGAGTTATTCAAGTGAAGAATATATACATGATTAAGGTAGTGAAATAAAACCTGATTATGTTTTTTCATCCATGCAGCATACATCTAATTGAGGACAACTAAGTAAACCTATTCTTTCACTGGCAGAATTAATGAAATGAAATTATTTTTTTTCAGTAGTTTTTGCTAGGCAATAGGCATTGCTTGTAAACTATAGTTACAAGGTGTACTGTATTTCTGAGATATTTTGTAATTATGGTAGTGCTTTATCTGAATTTAGATGCTAATAAATTAGAGAGTCATTCTCAGTAAGGACTGGAAAAAATTTACTGGTGGTGTTGTTTGGCACTTAAGTATTTTTGTGTTTTCTTGCAAGACTCAATTCTAGCAATGTATCTGAAAACTGGTAGTCACATACCCTGTTAGTCATTGCTGATAAAGGATAAAAGGGTGAGAAAATTAATGAGATGCATCCCATACCTTGGATATACTACAATCTATTAGAAGAGATAAGTGCAAAGGAGGTAATACAGCATGGTATGGTACATAAAATCCTAGATGCACATTAGGAAGTCTGAGGAGAAATGTTTCGGGGAAATCTGAGAAAGCTTTGAAAAGATGATATTTGAGCCAGTTTTTGAAAGATGAGCAACAATTTGTCAGGGAAAAAAAGAGAAAGACATTTCAGGCAAAGACTGTAGCATGTGCCAAGACAGGAGAGATGTCCAAAACTTGTGTAATTGGAGACTATGTGATTCCGTGGGGAGGAGGCATGAGTTGTGGAGTGATGGCCAATGACAGAGGATAGTAGTGGGATATGTGAGGGACAGGTTATTCAGGGTTTTTTTTTTTTTTTTAAACTCTGTAATAAGAAAGGGAAATGGATTTTCTGAATAATGGGATGCCATCAGGTTTAGAAGATTTCAGATGTGTATTTCAGTATGCCAGCTGGACGGAATATTGGAGAGACTCTGGAGAGAAGAGGAGAGGAGAAATACTGCAGATGGAAGGACACATAGGAAGGAGACAGTTACAACAAAGTTTGGTTGCATCAAATCATAAATGTCTTTCTCTGTGAAAGAATAAAACATTTTAGGTGTTATCATAAGAGAATGATGTGCATCTTTTATTCTTTTTTCAGTAAAAATAGTGTTCTAGGGAATATAAGACTTAAGCCCAACTTCCTTAAGTTTTGTGGCAAATGTTAATGACAGAAGGAGTAAGTACACTTGTAGTTCGAGACAATTTTACAAATAACTAATGATTTCTTTGTTTTAATTTCTTCTGTTACATATCAGGTGTTGTCTTTTAGAAATCTGTAACATCATAGGAGAGAAATAATAGCTGTCCTTTCAATTATTTAAAACATTCTTCAACTTTGTCATATAAAATCTTTGAGGATAAGAAGACTTCTTCATTAGTGGGGCTAAAGTCAAGATCAGATGTTGCATTTCTATTTTAAGTTATCTGAGTAATGTTTTAAATGGTGTATTGACAATGCACATTTTTTTAAATTAAGTATTATTCATATAAAGGAAATTACTCATTTTGAATGGCAATTTGATTTTGAACATAGAATTTTAGAATTAAAGTACTACTAGAGACAGCATACCTAATCCAGCATCCCCATTCAAATAAAGGGGGAATCTGAGGGGCCAGAATTTGGTTTGCCTGGATTACACTGCTAGTTTTATACCAGAACTGAAACTAGAAGCCAAGTGTCAGAACTCTTGGTCCAGTTCTTCTTACATTTTTCATTTCCACAAAAATGGTCAGTAAGAACTTTCTTTATGATTACTACTGAGTAGTTTGAAATGCACAAGAATGATTTTCAAGTTATTGTATTCTAGTTATTTGAAGATTAGTAAAACACGTAAATTTATATAGACATTATCTTTCAGCTACATTATTTGAGATGCAGAATTCTCATTTTTCTCTCCACACAAATGGTTTTTCTTTACTAAAGGATCACTTATTGGTAATTTAGTATCACTTATTGTTGATTTAGTATCACTTGTTGGTGAATTTAAGTTTCTTTAA
The DNA here is from genome assembly GCF_963455315.2 of Globicephala melas. Classification (NCBI taxonomy): domain Eukaryota; kingdom Metazoa; phylum Chordata; class Mammalia; order Artiodactyla; family Delphinidae; genus Globicephala; species Globicephala melas. The sequence goes on along the minus strand of NC_083320.1, from coordinate 66,440,521 downwards.
TTTCATGGTATTGTTATTTCTATGTCCAACTTGATTAATTCTGTTTTTTACAAAATTCTATCATGAAGTTTAATAATAGAAGGATTTTTCTTGTGAAAGTAGTTATTTCAAAAATCTGTCAAATTGTATTAGCAACCCTGTATTCTGAACAACCCTGTATTCTGAATGTTCTGAACATTCCGAATATCCTTTAGCTAGGTATATTTTTTAAAGTATTTTTTTTTTTTTTGCAGCTGAGACTCTTCTGAACATAAGATCATTTAGATATAATGCATATCAATTAATAGATTGCTTGGCTAATGATTATATAATAGGATGCATAAAAAGGTTAAGGACTTTGCAGAGTAATACTTGACTTCTCTGTGGTGTTGGCAAGATCTGAAAATTTACCTGAACAGCAAGAAGGCAACAAATTACAATTAAGTCACCTCATACCGTTTATGTTGGGGAAATTATGAAATGCGTATTTAGATCCAATTCATCAAAAATATAAGCATTATAACTGGAGTTTTCTACTGAGAAGAAACATTTGGTTTTGACCTGACATAAATCCAAGGGACCCTGAAAAAAATGTTAATATAAATTTTCAATCACTGCATCATTAATATTTTATGTGTAAATAGGAGTTCATAAAATGGATTTAAGTAACAAACTATGTAATATAACATTTATTGAGTGCCAAGAAATTTGGAGATTACAATAATTACATTGAGAGGAGTTGAGGTCAAAATGTTTACAGCCAAGGGAGTTAATTGAAATGGATAACCATTATAGATGGCTACTATTATTGTTGTTGAACTTGAAAGTTGGAATATGTGAGCTTCATCTTTTGCACACAGAAAAGTTCACAAAAACTGCTTTTAATAGACTTTATTCTATAGTACTGCTTGGTGGATCATGCAGTAGGTTGTTATAAAATTCATGGGAACTTTTATGTATACAAATGTCAGATCAAGTACAGGTTTCATTAATTATATATGTTTTAAACTTCCAACAATAAAAAAAAACCCAGAAGCCAGGAAATTAAATACAATAAAAAATGAAATATTTATTCGTTTGGCTCAATAATGACATAGCTCACCATTCGTTTTAGTAATAGCAATTCCCTGCATGCAGTTCATCAATACACTACAAGTAAATAGTTGTGTAAAAGGAATTAACATTAATCTTTTGGTTTGTGCAAAAAACAAAAATTTATATCATGTTAGGTAATTGCACAGCTTAGCCACTATGTTCATGGCTAAAAGGGTCAGAGCCCAAGTTATATCTCTGATAGCTTTAGTGCAATAGGAATTAAAAAAATAAGACTAGTCTGCATAAGCAAATACTACAAAAGTTGAGTAAAAAAAAACCTTCCATGGATAAAGGGTTATATTGAGGCAACCATAGTTGGTAGAAAATGATCTAGGTTTCAATTTTTGACCAATGTTCTCCTACTGGAATGGTAGAAAATATATTATAACAAAGAAATCCACAAAACACATTGTTTAACTTTTATTTTAAGAAATTATCCATTGAAAATTCTTATGGATTTAAAAGTTTGGCGTTGTGATTAAAAATAAAAAGAAAAAGCATAAAGTAAAATAAATTGGCATGTCATCAACCTGAAAATAATTTTCTTATGTACAAAATGCAACAAATAAAATTGATTATATTTTTACATTATTTATATTTAAACAAGTTTTAGACATATTTTAGCAAAATATGAAGTATAGGTTTTGACAGTAGGCAGTATGCAGTGTGTTTCCTTGAAATCTAGAGAGACACCATATGACACAAGTTGAATTAAAAATGCAAAAGGAAAGGTGCTTTTAAATAACTGCAAGCTATTCTGCTTGATGTACTAGACATAGAGCTGGTTAAATCACTCTACTACCAACATGTGACGACTTCTAACCAAGACTTGTGAAGAATGGATTGAGTAAAATAGAGCAGCATAGGTAATTAACATGCATTAGTGGTAGTCTTCAAACTATTTATGTTTAATGAATGGTGCAGGATACAACCCCGTTGGAAGCTCGTAAAAGACACATACACTGTGGTACATACTTGATTTAATAGAAGTTGTTTATCAGGAGATATATATATATATATACACACATAAATATATATATATATATATTCCCAAACATGCCCCACAGGATAAAATAACTATTTACATAAAAGAGGGTGTGTTTAGTTGACATAAAATGTCAGCTTTGCTGAGAGCAGAAGATGGCAAAGCAACACTGAATCAGAAGGTGGAACAACTATTCTAAAGCGATACTTTAGATATACTTTTCTAGAACAGATTTATTAGATTACTTATTTTGGAAAGCATTTAACCAAAATTAAATATAGTGCTCTGGAACTTAGAATAAAATTTGCACTTGCTGAAACAGAATACTTTGCATAAAAATAATCCTTTAAAAATTAGAGGAGACTTTACAGGCACGTAACTGTTTAGATATAAACAAACATAGACTAAAACACTTTCAAAATTAAAGCCGTCTAGAAAACGGAAGTACCTGAAATTGTTATTAGATTTTTTCTTTCTGGTTTTGAGCAAGAACTTCATCTCTTGGACAAAACCCTTTGTCTGATTATTCGAGAAACTTGTGGAGTAGGAACACAGGGCTCTTATATACTTTTTTCTCAACTTAAATTTCATTTGCAAAAATAGTGACATAGTATTATGAATAAACTATGAAGTAGTGACTAGGGAAATCCACTAGAACAAATTTTGTAAAAATATTGCAGATATGGAAGTTAAAAATAGAGTGGATGCAAGTACTGTACTAAAAGTGTTTGGTGTAGTTACAATGATCACTTTGCACAACTATCCCTACAGTCTAGGTAGCCATTGAGTTTCTCCTCAGCAGTGTCAGCTGGTAATGAAAACAGCAACCTCTTGTCAGTGTTGATACCCTGACTCACAGAGTTATAGTGATGGAGAGGTCACTGTCTTGTTATAGGCACTGACCATGAGTATTTGTTAAAACAGTTTGGCATAGACCTCCTCTGGGAGTCCAGTTGACACATAAACTTTACCTTCTTAGGCTGTAAACAATTGATCACAAAGATAATTCTTTGTCTCTTTTTACTTTTGATTTTCCCTCACCTCTTTCCCTTTGCTTTCTTTTTCTGGTCTGTCTTTTCCAAACTTTTCTTTGTCTGGCTTTGTTACACTATCATAGGAAGGAGGAGAGGTGGTAGAGGAACTTCCATCTGTTTTTTCTGGGGTGGAGTTCCCATTTAATTTGTCAATAATCATATCGTCTTTTATAGGTAAATCAATCCTCCCTTTGATTGCCTCTTTGTTATACTCACTTAATACCGTCTTTAACCTTTGCCTTAAAAGATAACATCTGAAATTACGCTGAATGATAGCAGCAGATACCTCCTCTTGTTTGCGTTTCAGAGTGGTTGTAATGGGCTCATAGGAGACTTTGGAGGGGTTCGATGCCATGAACCGATCTTCCATTTGTATTCGAAGGGCATCCATCTCTCCACTTTCACCCAAAACACGCTTTGTAAAGGCAAATAAAATGTCGAGGCAGTGGATCCTGTCCCCATTGACCATGGGCAGATCCATGGCAATGAGCTGGACTTTGTTTGGTTTTGCTATGAGAAGAGGAGGATCCAGGGCAGCTGCAAAATCAGAGAGCTTAGAGAACTCTATGAACTGGGTGGCATCAGGATCAAACTTCTCCCAAACCTCATAGAACATCTCAAAGTCGTCCTCACTCAGGGGCTCTGCACTTTCTTCAGTAGCAACACTGAAGTTCTCCAGGATGACAGCAATGTACATGTTCACCACGACCAGAAATGATATGATGATGTAACTGACAAAAAAGAAAATCCCCACAGATGGGTTCCCACAATCTCCCTTAACTGAGCTGCCAGGGTGAATTGTGTCAGGGTCACAGTCAGGCGGTGCACTGTTGAGAATAGGTGCTAGCAATCCATCCCAGCCACCAGAGGTGGTAATCTGGAACAGGCAGATCATGCTGTTGCCAAAAGTTTCAAAATTGAACATGTCATCAATTCCAGCTTCCTTTTTAACATAGGCGAAGTTGGACATCCCAAAGATGGCGTAGATGAACATGACTAGGAAGAGCAGGAGGCCGATGTTAAACAACGCAGGAAGGGACATCATCAAAGCAAAGAGCAGCGTGCGAATCCCCTTGGCCCCTTTGATCAGACGCAGGATTCGGCCAATCCTGGCAAGACGGATCACTCGGAACAGGGTAGGGGACACAAAATATTTCTCTATCAGCTCAGCCAGAAACATACCTATGGAACAATACAGAAAACAGCTAAACAGTGAGTATCTTATGCTTATATGAATGCTTTTTCTTTGCAAGGTTAATGAAAACAACAAATTTGTTATGTGTATAAACCTTTACTGTTTGGATCCACTTCCTAATATTACCAGTGAAAGATTATAGAGTTTTATTTAATAATTCTATAATGTCATAAACCAATATGGACTCTTGCAAAATCCCATAAGTTAAATAATCTCACATAGTGGTATGGCATTTTAAGATTATATACACCCAATTACTATGAATAGTTATCCTCGCATATGAAATGTGCCAACAGCAAACAAAGACTATTTCTGAAATCTTCAAATATATTGTTTTCTTTTTTTGAATAGTTAAATTCTTCAGTTAGTGGAAAATGAACAAGAGTGTTGAACTTTAGAGTTATACACATTATGATTCTCAGATCTAATTTCCATGTTACAGAGGTGATAGGCTTTGGGGACTTTTCCAACAACTGCACTTCTCTGTAAATAAACCATTCTTACCTACAATGGAGAGAATCACCACCACAAAATCAAAGATGTTCCAGCCTATGGTGAAGTAGTAGTATCTGAGGGAGATAAGTTTCAGCACAAATTCTCCAGTGAACAGGATAATGAACACAAGGTTGATCCGGGACAAGACTAGAGTCATATATTTGCTCTGGTCATCAGTTTCTACCATCATGGTGACCATATTGAGGCAGATAAGGATCATGATGCTGATATCAAAAACTTGTCTGGTTACAAAATCAAAGACCATTCCTTGGTATTTGTTCTAGAAGGAGAGGAAGGAGAAGGTTAATATGCATATTTCATAAATATTGATCCATAAAATTGCAGATGAAGTCCTTTACGTATGGCCCATGGGATGTGCACCCTTCTCACATTACCGCAAACAAATTTGTTAAAAAAAGAGCAATAAATGAAGAATGTCATATGACAAAAACAAAATATAATTGTTTTATTTAGGTCCCATGGGAAGACAAAGCTGAATAAAACATAAATTGGTGGCAACTGGTTGATAATGTGCATGGGCTTTGCTTGATTTTAATAACTGATAATTTTTACAAAAAATAATGACAACTAATAATGAAGATTTACAAAGTAGGTTAATATAGACAGACTTTTAGATGGATGAATATGCCAATTCATTTATCAATGCTTTAGGGATTTTGAATTATAGCTTATTTCTGTCTGTCCGTCCCTCAAAATATGTCAGTTGTTTTCTATTTAATTCTGCCTCTTCTAACTATAATATTTAAATGACATTCAGTAAAGTAGGTATATGCCCTTTTTTGTGCCCTCCCTTACATCATCCCTCTGCCCTGCTTCCCCTCCCCCCCCACCCCCCTCCTGCACCTACTCCAACTACTCTTAAAAATAATGCAAAGTGGAGTCATTTATAGGATTCATGAGACCTTGTCAAGTCCCAGTTCTGGCGATTACAGGCTTTGTGACTTTACGTACAGTATATACCTTCTTTGGGTCTCAGTTCCTTATTCCTTACCCATCTAAGAGGATAGGTGATTTAGAATACAGCTCTGTGAACATAGTCCACCATCTTTATGACTTTCCACTATAATGAAGCTCTACAGAGTATGCATTCTGAATAAATCTTTTGTGTGTGGGTGTATTTGCTGAAACAAACTATTTTGATGATACCCTTTTCCTTTCTAAAAACGGTAAAAATATTTTCTAGTCATAACAATGGAGAGAACAAATAGCATAGAGGGAGCCCATGGGTGTAGAATGGGAAGTCTGGAAAACTCCATCTACTTAAAAGGATAAGAGGGTGCCATGTAACAAGATCAGAGGAGCTGGAACCAGGTGTGTTGTTGGCAGCAGTAGGTGGCAGCAGGAGCATGAACCTTGCTTTGGAAGCAGTTATTGGGAACCCTGACTTGGAGGTTTTCAACTGACAAACTAAAGAACATTGCCTCATTTTTAAGAACTTAGTAATTCTTACAGTGTAGTAGTTGCAAATTGTGTTACACAGTATGTACTTCACAATTAGGTCATATTATATATTGATGATATCACCTAATATGTTCTGATCCAGAGCACTGCCCAATTTCATCATATGGAAATAGGGCTTTGGAATGTTAAAGAAGATGAGTAATTCTTACTGCAGGCCGAGGTATGGGTTTCTGAGGTTTCTTGGACCCAAGTTTCTTCATTGCATTGTAATATTTTTTTTGTTCCTCTGTCATAAATATGTCTTGACCTCCAAAGTAAAGACATAGTATAAAACTGGTTACAATCCAACCTGTATTACAACAGTACTTTTACAAAAGTATTTCTGAGTCTCTCCTTTAATGCTTTTTTTTCAGTTTTTAAATGGATATTATCCTGCTTCATATAGATTTATCCTGCTTTTCCCTTTTATGTGAAATTCTGAGTACCTTAACATTATGTAAAACCCATAATCACATAAAACTCTGAGTACCTTAACATTATGTAAAACCCATAATCACATAAAACTCTGATAATCACATAAAACTCTGATTAGAATCAGGATTCTAATTTGATTATATTACATTTAGAAGGAGGCTCAGGAGTCTCAAATATATTTTCATGAAAGAAAAAAAATCTTAGTCATTTCAGTGTTGACAATTTTACTTCTTTATTCAACACTTTTTGAGCACTTCCTGTGTCTTAGACAGTGCACCCAGTATCAGAACTACATAGATCTATAAGACACAGTGTCTATATGCAAACAAACAAAAACAACCCAGTACTGCAGAGATAACAATAATCTGTTTCTGAATCTGTTCCGAGATTCAGAAACAGGCTTTATATAGGGGAGTACTCTTAAGCTAGACCTTAAAGGATGATTAAGGGTTTGCTAGGCAAAGCACTTTAGGAAGAGAAAATATCCTATGTAAAGTCATGGAGGGAGAAGAGCATGCCTTGTTCAGAAAAGGGCAGAAAATCCATGTAGCTGTGTATGTAGCAAGTGATAGTGTTAATGGTGGGTACCTGAGGAGTAGGGAAGTGCATATAGAAAGTGTGGTGTGGAAGAAGATGAAGCAGGAAGACTGGGTGGAGATAATTCCTGAAAGGCTTTGTAAGCAAGGGTAAAGCATTGAGGCCCACTGGATGTTTTGAAGCAGTGGTCATATTTTTGAGTCAGAAAGACACTACAGCAGATCTGCAGAGGATGAATCTGGAGAGGAGCCACCAGTTAGAGGCTGGGCTCCTCTGCAGCTGAACTGACCACATAGTGAATGGAAGACAATTTAAAATAGATCTAACTCCGTCATGATTATGAGTGTCCTGGTTATTTGGATGTAAAACAGACAGAACCTCAGAATGGAGAAAGGTGAGAGCTGAGGAATACTTATCTTCTTTTTCTGTTGGTTGAAGTTATCTATGATGACACCAATGAATAGATTCAGAGTGAAGAATGACCCAAAGATGATAAAGATGACAAAGTATAAGTACATATACAGATTTTCTTCATATACAGGCTGAAGTTTAACCTAAATAATATTGAAAATATTAAATAATATTTAAAAACACAATAAATACTTGAGGTAAATTAAAAATTTGGTGAGTGTTGTTGCTTATTATAGAGTTATTTTTGCCTTGACTTGAGATACTGTTCTGCAAAAGCAATTCTTTTCTCAAGTTAGTATGACCTAATATAATGAAAATTTGTAATTTTACGATTGTTCTTAAATCTGTTTTCCCATTGTGGCTTACCTGTACCTATTCTTTAGAGTAAGTAGCAGTGGTATAAACAAGGCAAACATTTTGAACCTGTTATTAGTCTTACTATAATTTTTTTTGCAATATTTTCTCCTTGGGTTTGTAAATGCTAGCTCTTGGAGATAAGGCTTTAATAACAGAACATCAAATTCTAAGAGGAAAATTCAGCATAAACAGATATGTTCTGAGGAACTATTTTTATTCCTATTTTCTAAATTGAGTTTCCCTGAAACTTGCTTGCTTTTATCATGATATTTTTGGAAGCTGCTTCACAGACTCTGGTTTATCATACTCTCCAGGGGTAGGGAGAGACAAATTACTTGCCCACTGAGCAGCTTTCCCAATCTTAAGAGTCTCATTTACTGGACCAATCTGATTCTTCTAATCCATGCAGTTAGATATCCTTTCATATTAGATCTATAATAGACATATGTTAACCAAAATATCATTTATATTGAAGTGAATTGGCTTAAAAAGAGAATTTCTATATGCAGTTATAAATGTTCTGATTGCTTCTAATATCAAATTCTGGGCCTTTCAGTTAAATTATCACTATGGAAAAATCTAGTAGCTATAAATAGTATCTGAGTGAAACTTACATCTCGTGAATCAACAGCTGCATACATAATATCCATCCAGCCTTTAAATGTGGCCTGTAAACAACATATATTTGAATTCTGCATAAAAACCTAATCCAAGAATACGCATTTTACCATATGAAAATATGATAGTGTTATTAAATATAACTTTTTGTACAATATTATGAAATATTCTACAAAGAGATTGAAATGGATTGAATGAAGAAATGAAATTGAAATAGAACACGATTTTATTTCGAAACTGGAACTCTTTTTCTTTGTTTGTCTTGGAAGGTATTTTGTTTTTTTCTACACTAACATGTAACTAGGTGAAACTCTCATCTCAGTCTCGAATCCCTTTCAAAAGGTAAGCTCTATGATTCAAACCTCTTGTGCCTTTAAACACTCAACTGTTTTCATTAAATTCTTGATTAGTTAATATACTGTCAGTTAAGTCAAAATAATTAAATATTACACATTTTGAAATCTACTCCATAAGATTTGCATTTCCACACATAGTAGAACTATACTCCTTAGATCTTGGTACAGTTATCTGTACATTAATCTGTACATTATCTGTATCTGTGTGTTAATTAATTAATACTTAGATTAATACATAGATTAATAATCTATACATTTAATTAATCACTACAATAGATACGTTATTATTTTAATACATATAATTGCTTCTTTGGCATTTATTGCTACAGAAAATTAAAAATGGTAATAGCACAATAACACTCAATAATAGAGTAAGAAAAGACAGGAAGCAGAAATATAAAATCACATTAAAACATATTAACTGAACACTGGGGAAAATACATTTTAAAATCACTGCAAAACATCTTCTTTAGTCAAGTCACGCTAATAGTACAGGTGTTATCATCAACTACTTTCGTGCTATCAGATATTAATCACTCAAAGAACATCAGAGAAATGATTTTACTTGAAACATTTTGAAAACGTATTCAAAACTCATACAGTAGGCACTTACCACTTGAAGCAATGCGAGATAGCCAGCGCCAACATTATCAAAGTTTACTTTCACATTTTTCCACCGAGCTTTCTTGCCAAGAGCCTGACAATCACTCAAATTGTTAACTTCACTAACTTCAAACATGTTACCAGTTGTCGTGTTTACACAGTGGTAGAACTTGCCAGCAAACAAATTCACACCCATGATGCTAAAGATCAGCCAGAAGATGAGACAAACCAACAGCACGTTCATGATAGAGGGAATTGCTCCAACAAGAGCATTCACAACCACCTAGAAGAGGAGATAAGGATAAGGCAGCTTACAAATTGTTAAAATGGAAACCATTTCTTCCATTATTTATTCAATATAAAATGGGTGTGAAACGAGTTAAATAAAAATCTAGGTGGACAAGTTTGTTTCTTCTGATATTTTCTAGGACATATTCGGTAGGGGAAAACAAACAGTGACACACTAAAGAGCTAAAGGATTTAAAGAAAGCAAAATATGCCAAAGTGTGAAAAGAAATAAACAAAAACCTGATATAGTAAGATGGAGTCAGAAAATGTTTGTATGCTGGGGAAAAAAAGAAAAAAAAAAGATGTATTAAATACCAACAAGAAATAATCATCATTCAACAATACATGTTAACTTTCAGGTGTGTTCATGAATGATTGATTGAAAACATGGTTAAACAAACCCATTACAAATAAAGTATTAATAATGCCTTAAATCTGTATCACCAGATCAAGTTAACTTTTGATGAAGTTGAAGAATGGTATAAGGAATTTACAAGGTCCTTTTTCCCCATATTGATAATTCCTAATTTTAAAAAAGTATATTAAATTAGGAAATGAGATGGAATTTATCTCTGGACATAAATTACTGAATGTATTCCCATTATTATTGATCCAAATCTCTTAAATGTTCACTTCAGGGCACATGTTACTTCACCAACCCAGGCCAACCTATTTCATGAAGGAGAAATTCAGTCATCTTTCCTCTAAATTCAGAAGAGATTAATGTGTATTTTCAAATCTCTAGTGATTTGTATCTTTTCTTATCTAATTAATCTAGCTCATACTGGGACTATTTTGTTAGGCACTTATATTAAATGAAACGATTGTTTTATTTTAAAATACTGAAACATTATTTTAGAAATCAACACCAAAGAATTAATATCAAAACCTGAAATCCAAAATTGTAAAAATTTCTTATGCTACTTGAATCTTATTTCATTTAGAAATTGTCATATATATTATACTGAAACCAGGTTGTCTTGGCTCTAAAATGTGTGTAAAATGACCTCCCACAAGTTCTCTTATCATCAAATAAATGCATGCCTTTTACCATATTTTATACCTAGAATGTTAATTCTGCCATATGACAAAATTAAAAATGCCAAACTAGAATAGTTTTCAGATTAGAGTAAACTTGGAAGTTTTCTATTTTGTTCAATTGCTGTCTCCCCTCAAAAATGGATTATTCGGGCTTCCCTTGTGGTGCAGTGATTGAGAGTCCGCCTGCCGATGCAGGGGACACAGGTTCGTGCCCCGGTCCGGGAAGATCCCACATGCCACGGAGCGGCTGGGCCCGTGAGCCATGGCCGCTGAGCCTGTGCGTCCGGAGCCTGTGCTCCACAATGGGAGAGGCCACAACAGTGAGAGGCCCACATACCGCAAAAAAAAAAAAAGAATTATTCATATGAAACCATGCAGCCAGATGAAGGCTTAAATAATGTGAATGATGGTAAAAGATTGATGTGGAAAAAACTTGAAATTACATAATCATTTTTATTAACTTTATCTTGTCTTGTGACTTTATCAAGTAGCAATGAAAGAAACTTATAATGTAAAAGCAAGTATTTCTTTGCTTACAGTGCATCTGGAGAGTGGTTTCATTCTTCCTGGTGAGTGAATCTCAAAGTCAAAACTGAAGTGTTTTTATCACTTAAAAAAACCACCTCCTAACATAAAAGCCCCATGGCATAGAAGAAATTCAGTATCCATGTGCATTTGCAAGCTGGATTAAACAAAGCTGGCCTTTGTGCTAAATAGTATTTTGAGGGGCGTGGCAAGTAGATGTGTATATAAGTGTGTACTTTATGTTTAGATGCATAAAATATACACTAAGGAAGAGAGCTGGAGAGGAAAATACAAGTGCTAATGGAAAAAGTGAACCTCATTCAGAATGCTCATTTAAAAGGGAGATCTATGAAACAAACCCCAGGGGTTGCCTTCAATACTTAGTTAATTATCCTAACCCCTACTTTGGTTGCTTAGGATATATAGATTTTGTCAGAGGCCACAATTTAGTGTTGTTTTCTTGTACAACAACTTTTATTACTGATATTAATTGAAGAAGTAGAGCATACAAAAACCATTCTATCTTTCATTCATTACTGGTAATTTTTTAGAAATCAAACTACCTACTGAGAGGAAGAAAAATCTCCTCCTAGGATGAATGTCAGTAGTAAATAATTATAAAATGCATAAGCAATGAAAAGAAATAAATGGCAACACATAGGTTTTACTTGTTGTGGAAATATCCTTGAACTGTCACCAGAAGACTTGGATTCTAGTTCTAGTTCTGCCACAAACAATTTTTGAGGGCCTATTTTAGTTTCAGGAGGCTAGGCTCAGTGATCCTTAGGATTTCTGCTTTGAAATTTTGTAATTCTATGAAATAAATATCAGAAGAGTATGGCAGCCCTCTGTATCTAAATCATTACCTACACTTAATTTTTCTTAACAACGCGTTTTATTTAATTAATTAATTTTTTGGCCGCGCTGTGTGGCATGTGGGATCCCACGTGACCAGGGATTGAACCTGTGCCCCCTGCGTTGGGACCTGGAGTCTTAACCACTGGACTGCCAGGGAAATCCTTACATTTAATTTTGACATGAATCATCAGAGAACCTGTATTTTTCTTACCCTCATGCCTTCAAACCGGGATAAAGCCCTCAGTGGTCTTAAAGCTCTTAATGTCCGTAGGGATTTGATGGCACCAAGTTCTGAGTAACCGAGAGCATTGGCTACCAAGCTAACCAAAGAAACCTAAAGAAGAAACAAATATCAATCAGTCCACCAAGAATATATCTATTCTTTAGTGCCGACCAAATAAAAATTCAGACATACCTTGGCAGCCTTCATATTCCACATAGTGCGATCATCTTACATTGCCAGCCTCATATCATATTATTGCTTTTCTTATCAGTGAAACTGGAGTCTTTGCCCATTTATATAAACATCTGTAAACCCGTCCAGTTAGATATTTTACCCATGGAGCCCTTTTCAACCTGTGCATACACCACTGATGATTTGGGATTTGATTCAAAAGCCATGTGCTCCACGGATCTGTGCTTAATATCATTGATTAGAAATCATGCTTTGCTTCCAAATTTATGTAATATCTTGGTTATGTGTATTGGAGGCATTGACCATGTAATAGAGTCAATAGGTTAGATATCTTCTCTCCCCTTCCAGGTCGCATTAACTTTTTATGGGCTGAGATGAAGCATTTTTCTTTTAACGTTCCTAATAATGTCTGGTTGAATATGTTTTAGTCAATATATGTTGGATAAATAAAAAAAGAATAAAATATAACCTGGAAAAACATTTTATCAGACCACATAGTTTCATAGTAATGAAAAATATTTTATCTAAACTACTGGACTTACAATTTAAAATATAGTACCTCTCATTCAGAATGATAATACATTTTTCTGATATTTACACAAATGCTAAATTTTACTTAAATATATGAAAGGTTAAAGAAGACATGTCTCTTTTGGGAGGAAGAGACTTTATTTGCTTTTATTTTCTTTCAATATAATAACATTTATTGAAAATTTACTATATGTTAGGTTCTGTTCTGAGTGTCTTACATGTATAAATCTCAAGAAGTAGGTACTATTACTTTTGCCTTTTCACCAGTGAGGAAGTTGAGTTTCCCCCACACTCCCCCTTTCAAAAAAAAAAAAAAGATGTACAGGTAGAAAGAGGTGAAGTTAGAATCCAAGTGATCTGACTTCAAAACCATATCTCAGCCTTTTTCCTCCATTATCAAAAATTCATCCTTAATCTGAACCACGGAACACAGAAAATGACTTGTATGATTATCTTCTCAATTCTTGCAAGGATTTTATATTACTAGTCCTCTTCTTGATGCATCGGAGAGAGGTTAATTTACTACATCCACTGGATGGCTTAAGGGTCATGGTGTAAAGGTGACACCAAAACCAGAACTGAGACTTTACAGGCAAATGGAGCCACTGTCCCCTCATTATTTAATTTAACATACATTTCGCAGAATTGAACAGAAAAATAAATGACTTGAATGTTAAACTTCACTAGTGGCAGTATAATTTATCGAGCTATTCATTTCTGTCTAGTGTTTGCTGCTACAGAAGAGTGGAAAGATGGGGAAAGTTATTATCAGAGAATGCACAGGCTTGTATATTCTGGGTTCGTTTGCCTCCGGAAGCATTCACAGCTTTAAGTTTCTGGAGCTGCTTTCTGAAGACTTCCCTCATCTTCCCAACCAAGTCCTGAGACTTGGGCATTTAAAGGAAAGTGGCTGCAAATTTCTCAAGACCCTGATGTAAGGAAGCTCACGCTTTGAAAGGAAAAGAAAGGTAATGGTCAGAACCAGGAGGTTCTGGAAGAATAGCAAGTTTTGGGTTCAAATCTGAGAGGTACCACTTGCACACTGGGGCGGCTCTGTGTGTTGCTAGAGAAGCTGCATTTTAGTGAACTGCCCTCTTTTAATGGACTTCATGTCATTTTGTGTAGGACAAAAACTCATTGAGTTAAGTATTGTGAAAAACTTAATATGCTTTAAAGGCAATTTTGAAATAAATAATTTTAAAGATTTTCAACATACTTAAAATTGGAAGATGATGCCTTATGTTGGTAGGGTGCTTTAAAACTTACAGTGATCTTTTTCACTCATTATCTGTGTCTGAGAGTAGTCAAATGACTAGTCCAAGAAAAGGTAGCAAGGGGCAAGCACATAACTGGAATTTCTGTTTTCAAGTCCAGTGTGTTTCCCATCTCAGCAACTTTGTCCTTGACCTTTCAATACACAATGTTTTAATCTTAGTCTCTTATGCTAAACACAAAAGGCATTCTTCCTAATGTGTGCAAAGTGTAACAGAAACTCTTTGCCAAAAACTGAATTTTTAGTACAAATTTACATGATTCTAGATACCTTACTACCCAGAAAATATATGAAACCACAGGGGGTGGTTTAGTTGTCATCCACACCCTTCCACAGTCCTGTGGCAGTTGAGATTGAGAAGGAAGGGAATAATGCAGGAGGGAGTTGACGGTTCTGAAGAAGACCCTGGAAGTCCTGTGATTGTTTAATGAACTAAGTGATATGAATTTATTTCCCTTAAAATGGCTAAAGATAATTTTTTAAATTCAGTATAAGCAGTTAAAAGATTAAAACCATATGATCACCTCCATACATCGAGATGATACATTTCATTGCAAAGCCTTGCTTAATTTTTGATGGAGAAATTTAGAAGCATTCTCATTAAAACCAGAAATAAAAAAATATGTCCACTATCAACATTATTATTTAACACTTTCTGGAAAAAGAAATAAGAGCTATAACAATTAGAAAAGTGGAAGAAGCCATTATTTACATATATGTTATTTTTGACCTCAAAAAATCAGGGGAATAAAGTGAAAAACTATTGTAAACAATAATATAATTATTTTCGGTTGTAATATATTTTTTTCATATTAATTTTTTAAAGTTTATGTGTGTCTTTTGAAACTACACAAACTTTAAAATATTAACAAGGAAAAATAAAAGTATAAGAATAATCTAAAATATTGTTCTAAGAAGAAGAGCAATCAGAAAGGACAAATTCCACCTGATATTAAAGCTAATTATAGATCTACAATAATTAAAGCTGTCATATTAGTAGACAAAGAAGTGAATTAAACAAACCCAAATTAGACGCAAGGCATACTGGCATACCAAGATTTAGCACATAGAAAAGGGTAGCATTTTAAATGAGAGGTGAAAGAAACAACTAAAATGAGAAGCCATTTTGAGGAAGATAGAATTGGAGTCTCACCTCACACCTTACACCAAAATAAGTTCCAGACTGATCAAAAGTTCAAACATAAAAATGGATGAAGAAACAAAACTCAAACAGTAAAGGGAAAAAGGAATGACAAAAAAGCATGAGGGAAAAAGCATGACAAAATGTTTTAATAATCTTTAAAGCAAATGGTCTTCTAAGCATGAGAAAAACCAAAAAGGGAGAAAAAGGCTGATAAATTTGACTAAACCAATATGAAAACATTTTCACATGACAAAAAAAAAAGCTCAAGAGACAAAAGCCCAAATCAGCAAAATAGTCATACCACATGTGACAAAATAGTAAATTTCCTTAATGTAAAAGGAGGTCCTACAAATCAGTAACAAAAAGGTCATTAACCAAATAGTATGACATACAAATTCCCTCTAAACTTTCATTTTAATATATTTGTTTGAACAACATATTTATTTATACTCCTTATTGAAATTTAACTCGAAGGAAAGCAAAAGAATACAAAGAGAATGCAAGAGACAAGAAGGAAGAGAGTTCTAAAAAAATTCTGGAGTTTGAAAAAATAAAGCACACCGGAATGATTACTTTCTCAGCAGAGCAAAAGCAGCAGCAGAAACCCAAGTTCCTGAAGAAGTAAGTCAAATTGTTCCAATGGACTCTGAAAATTTCTGGACATGGAGGCCCTGTGTTCTTCTAAAACAGGCGGTAATGGATGGCATTGAAAACAGAATCGATTCAAAGTCTCTGTATAGGGAAGCTGGACATTCTTGAGTCCCTTCACCCACCCTTCTCCAGCCCTGCCAGAGAGCAGAATGGAGTAATACTCCTTCACGACTTACAAAGTAAAATCTGTGTTTGTTACAGAAGTCAGAACGTAGCAACAATAATCCACATTGTGGTTGGGTTTCCTTGTGAGACCACAAAAGCCTCTTTAATACATCATGCAATGGAGGGTTTTCCATTAATAGTACCATAGGGTTTAAATAGCATGTAGACTAACTCAGTATTTCCTAGAGAAGGGCACCTGGAGTTTCAGATTGCTAAGTGCATACCTCCTTCCTTCTACTCCAGAACAGTCGGCTAAGCAGCTTCTAAAATGGGGCTCAGGTGATGGTGAGGGAACAGGTACAAATCTTCCATGGAAGTGGTGGCAGAGGGCTCTTAACGAAGATGGGAGGTTGAGGATACTGGAGATGGCAGGGTTTGATCAGCTGGGATGGGTAACGTTTATAGTAGGAATAGAGTGAAGACCATCCAGTGTCTGAGAAGTGAAGAGCAGTTCGTATGCAATGTCAGTCAGGAATGAAAGTCCTTACACTTTTATGTAACGGAAGTCTGTAACTCAAGCCTGCCTCTTTGCTTTTGACATTCTCCTACTTTTATCTTAGGCTTTTATAGTTTATTTATTTGTCTATAACTTTTTACATGATTAGAAAATTCATAATGCTCACCAGACATGTAAAAGTGAGCATCTTGGTAATTATGGTATTTGTGGCAGAGGGAAACTGGAGATAATCTAAGTGCTCATTCCTGGGGAATGGATGAGTAAATTCTGGTGGTGCATCGCTGGGGACTGCACTGTGGCATGTAGACACCATGGGTTCCATAGGAATTTCATTGAAATATTGCAAACACCATTTTTAAAAAAATGAGGACTTTGAATCAGGTGATTTCTAAGTTTACTTCCTTGCCTGGAATTCCATAATTCAGTAATTTGAAGATGATTAAAGCAATATAATGCTATATGTTATTCATGTTGAGAAGATAAATCACAGTATCTTTACTAATGGAGGCATCATCTTTAATCAAGTATTCTACTGGTAAAATACTGGTAAAAGTGCTAGTCTGATTGATAGTGAGCATGATTACTTATGGGGTATATAATTGTGAATCTGTTCTTAGGTTTAATTATTGTTTTTTTCTAGGAAAACAGGAATTGTTTTTGACATTTTACTTAATGAACATATGTTATATAGTCACTTAATAGCTAAGTAATTACTCCGTGTCTCAGTTTCCTCATCTACAAAATTGGAATCATAACAGTGGATACCTCAGTGGTTGTTGTGATGATTAAATTAATTAAAGCAAAGGTTAATCATTATTAATATTATACATGAGAGCCCTTATCTGCCTTCAGTGTCACTGCTTGGAATCTTAGCAGTGATGAGCTGGTACGATATCCCATGGGAAGGCTTTTAGAAAAAGAAAGAGACATGTGGATCTTCCTAAGGGAGATATTTAACGAGGTCATGACTAGAGAGGCAGGGAGAACATTTATAAAGCAGCTCAGTGCTTTGTGACCACCTAGAGGGGTGGGATAGGGAGGGTGGGAGGGAGACGCAAGAGGGAGGAGATATGGGGATATACGTATACGTATAGCTGATTCACTTTGTTATAAAGCAGAAACTAACACACCATTTTAAAGCAATTATACCCCAATAAAGATGTTAAAAGAAATAAAAGCCATTGCTTGGTCTAGTTAGTCATTGTGATGTTGGTGTGTTGTTGAAGAGGAGGGTCCAGACCTCCAATTCATTTTTTAGTTGGTAATTTGAAGTAGAATTTGCTGATTGATTGACTGTGAGGGGTGAAAGAAAGGGAGAGGCTGAAGATGACATTTAGCTTAGCTTCATAAATATACCACTACCAGACTAAACAGGACATTCAGGAAGAAATGCATGACTGGAGGGAAAAAGTAATGAATGTACTCAGTCAGGAGGAGGATCAGTAGAATTATCTAGGAAGCAATTAGAAATGTGAATTGGGGTTTAAGGGAAGACCAGTATTGGCTAAAAGTCATAATCTTTTAAAAACTGGAATATAGAATTTATGCTATTAAATTAACAGGATTATCTCTTTAAACATAGCCAGTGAAAAATTTTTCTTATTAATAAATTGATAATGCTAAAAGAATTAAATTCTTCCTGAAAAGGAACAAAGTGAGTCATTCCTATTAGGAGACATTTGTAGAAAAAGCCAAAGCACATACTAGACTGTTTACATGGAAGTATGTTTGAAGAGAGATCAGAAATTGATATGAAATGACAATAATTTATAGCTATTCAGTTCCTTTACCTCAAAGTTTTTAAGTTAATCAAATATTTCCACAAGAGCTCCAGGTGAAATTCAAGGCAGGTGTGTACATATTAGCAAGGCATCTTATTGTTTTCATTCACCACCACCAAAGGCAGCCACCTTCAGAGTGTAATGTGGGAACTCTTTGACTAGTGCAACATGACATTTTACGTATATCTGTGCTCTGTTGAAAAATATGGGGCAAAGAAAGAGCACAGTGCTAGACAGAGGTACCTCTGACCTAATAGCTGTGTGACATCTCTAAACCTCATTTTATCAGTAGCAAAATAGAGATAAAAATAAGAATTACATCACAGGATTGTTATGAGGATTAATAAATACTGTATAATTAAAAAGAGATACTGATAATGAGGTTGGTAATGTAGGGGTTAGGAAGCACAGTCATTAGAGCCAGACTCCTTGGTTACAAAATCCAGCTTAGCCTCTTCCTTATTTACTGTGTTTACAAGTAACAACTTTTCTTTGTCTTAGTTTCCCCATCTGCAAAATGAGAATAATTATGGTTTCTAACTCATAGAGTTTTGAAGATTAGATGAATTAACATGTAAAGTGATTTTAGCAGCAGTTGTACACAGTAAGCATTAAATCAGGGTTACCAATTTTCTTTATTATTATTAGGTAAGGCTCTGAATTAGTGCTGTTCCCACAGTAAGTGTTCAGGACTAGGCATCTTATTGTGGCTACTAATATTAATAACAATTCTGGCTTCATTATTGAGGATGCTGATATGTCAAAAATAAATGTCAAGAACAGCCAGGATCACCTGATTCTAGAGGTTGATGGCAATTGTAAATACATACTAGAATCAGAAAATGTCCCTATTCTGCTTTTGTTCACTTCAGCAGAGCAGCTGATGAGGATTCTAAGGAGCCCTTGAGCAAGCAGGATGTCTGAGTAGCAGACATCAAGCATCTCATTTCAACCACATCAGCAACCTGTGCTGTCTCTAAAGTGGAAATCACTTGTGGACAATAAATATTTCATGATGGTTGAATCTTTACCAAGAGTGTGTTTTGGAAACATTAGCACCTTAGGATAATTTAGAACCAAATTTGAAGTTGTCATGAGAGATGCTCAACGAATTTTCTTAGGGATGACACTTATGCAAAAATCCATAAGGACCGCAAGAAATGTGATTTTTTTTCAATAAATTATGATCACATGTTTAATTCATTCTATGGATAATAATAGCATCTAAAGTATAGCTTGTATAGTTATAATACAGGATAGTTTGGTTTTCATATGAATATAGTATATTTTGCCTTTGGATAGGAGAAAATAATTATACAGAGTTAGAAAAAGTGGTCCATCTAGTGTGCGATTCTGACAACAAAGGCATGGGTTAAGTTGTCCTACTTGATTCCAACCTGAATTATCATACTTGCTGTCTCTATCTCTTCGCCTCCATTCTTCCTCAATCTTACCAATATTTCTAGTACTTTATCCCCATACTTCCGTGAGACATCTCTTAACTATGACAGCAATGACGTCCATTCTGCCAAATCTAAGTGTCATTTCTCAGTATTCCTGTCACTTGACCTCCTTGCAGCCTTTTGATCACAAAATTGATCACCTCTCCTTTGGAAAAACCCAACTATCCTCCTCTGGGCTTCTGTGATACCATGTATATTTTGTTTTCCTTTTTCTTCTAATTGCTACTTCTCAATCTAATTTACTGGTTCCTTCTCTTTTGCCCAACTTCTAAATGTTGAAGTGTCTCCAGAGTTTGGTCTGGGCTCTTTTGTTTGTCAGCTTGCATTCTCTCCCTAGGTGAGCTAATCCAGGTTCATGATTTCAAATGTCATCTCTTTCCTGATGACTGCCAAATCCATAATCAGGTGTTAGATTCTCTTCAGAACTCGAGACTTGGGTAAAACTCACCGTGTATTCTTGAATGTCTAATTGGCATCTCAAACTTCGTACATCCCTCTTCCACCTACCATCTGCTTGCCCTGTCAAGCCTGTTTTCTGATCTTATCCATTCCAGTTAATGGTTTCATCTTCTACCCATTTGTTCAGATTGAAACAAACTCTGTTTATCGAATTCTCCTTTTTCTTCATGTCATACAGCCAGTTCATCAGTAAGTCTCATTGCCTTAGTCTAAGACATAATCTTCTCTTTCCTAGATTATTAACACAGCTCCCTAATTGGTCTCCCTGCTTTGACTTTTTTGCTGTTCCTTCACCATAGCCAGATGTGATAATTTAAAAACAGTAGAACAGATCCCTGCTCACCCTTTCTCCCTTGAGTTTCCCATTGTAACTGTAATCAATATACATTAAATTACATAATATGTACAATATACATTAAATTACAGTAAAACATGAACTTCTTACCATGGCCTCTAGGTGCCTTTCTGAATTCAGTGTCTCTTGCCCGTGTTTCATCACACACAAACACAACAGTTTTCCTTCTGTCTCTTGAATGTCCCTGGCTTATACTTCGGCGCCTTGAGATTGTTCTTTTCTATTCCCTCAGGTCTTCAAATAACTGTCCCATTGTTATAGACTGAATGTTTATGTCCCCCCAAAAATTCATATGTTGAAACCTAATCCCCAGTGTGAAGGTATTTGGAGGTGGGGTCTTTGGTAGGGTATTAGGTTATGAAGGCAGAGCCCTCATGAATGAGATTGGTGCCCTTATTTATAAAAGAGAGCTTGCTTACCCCTTCCTGTATGTGAAGACACAGCGAGAAGACTGCTGCCTATGAATCAGGAAGCAGGCTCTCACCAGACACTGAATCTGCTGGCACTTTATTCTGGGACTTTGCAGCCTCCAGAACTGTGAGAAATAAATTCTGTTGTTTACAGGTCACTAAGTCTATGGTATTGTGTTACAGCAGCCCACAGGTACTGAGACACTATTTCTCATCATTTACCTTCTCATCATTTACCTCATCAAAGACACCTTCCATAGAGACTCTGGGTAAAACTCTCCTGCTCCCCACTCTGCAGTCATTCTCTATCCTGTTATCCTGTTTTCTTTCACAGTAGTGATCACCATCTGCTTTTATCTTATTTTTGGATTTTATTTGTTTACATCTTTACTGTCTGTTCCAGTCTCTCCTAGAGTGTTAGATCCTGTAGATCTAACAGGGCTTGATTTGTCTTGTTCATATCTTCTTTATCTAAAATAGCATGTGGCCCTTATTAGGTGCTCAAAATATTTATTAGATCAATGAATGAATGTTAATGGAGGTTGGAGAGATAACCCAATACCTTTACTTTTAGGTAGGGAATTGAAGATAGATAAATTTTACATAGATAAATTTCTCCAGGTTTAAAAGTGTATTTCTTCTGGTTTGAAGTTACTTCACTTATACTTCAGTTTTGGGGGTTTTGCTTTGGTTTGTTTTGAGCTTTCTGTGACTGCTTAGTTGGTATAGCAATCTATCTTATGGACTGTGAAACCCTTTTAAGTATGTTTTACTTGTACTTTCAAAAACTGTTTTAACTCTGTTTACTTTAGCTTATTGGACCCAGTGGTCTGAGAACAAGTTGTTGGTTGAGGTTACATGAATTCACATATTTTAGTCCCTGCTTTGGGAAAAGAGGAAGATAGATCCATTTAAGATTACATAACTTGCCCAAAGGTACTCAGTTCCATTTTACTAATTTAAACTTACTAAAAGGGAAGTAATTTGGGGGGCACCATTCTTTGACATTATTCTGTAGCTAACTAAGTGTCTATATTAGCTTTCTAAGGATTCAAACATGATACAAAACCTTGGCAGATTTTTGCATCACATTTATTTCTTCTATATGAGGGAAGTACACGGACTTAAGTACAATGTAGTAAGTGTTTCAGTGAATGTAAAATTTTCAGTTAATGAAAATATTTTAGTAAATTTCAGAATTTTCTGGAGAAGTTCTATCACATTTTTAAGTGATCTTCATATATGACAAAAGTTTTTTGAACCAGAGACTATTATGTGTTTCGTGTCCCATCATTTCAGGGAAAAGCTGGAGATCATAAATGCTGAATTCCAAAGCCAGTATGAAAATATAAATATAACATTTGTACGAATTAGATAAGAAATCTGTAGGGTAAAGGAGCACTGAATTGAGATTTAGGAAATTAGGACACTAATCTCAACTTTGTTACTAAGTAGTTGTGCTATCTAAGGAAAATTCTTCAAACTGAGGCTTTAGTTTACAATAAATTGTTTAGAAGACTGTGTAGAATAGAGCGTAGATATTCTTTAAGGTCCGTTCAATCTGCAGAATATGAAAATATTAAACTTCCCTGTTTGGAAGCTTTTCAGGACAGTATTGAGATTCATCTCTATTACTCATTAAAGACCAGACACGGGAAGTTGGAAGTCATTTCTGATCTATTAATAGTGACTTGGCACCAGATTTCGTCTCAACTCAAAGGGTTGAACACATTTTGGTTATAGAACTTCGAGTATGTATGTATGGGAGAAAGGGGAGTAGAATTTAGATAGGCCCACACTTGTCAAAGACGATAAAAAGAATGAATGCACACATAATGACAATCATTGATTCATAGTGGCAAGCGTTAGAACTAAAAATTAAGTGCTTTATAATTGCTGGGAAACAGCTAGAGATAGTGCTTAAAGCACCTTTTTGAGGTGGAGGAGGCTGAGAAGCCTTGTGCAATGGAACATCACAGACTACAAAGGACCAGTTGACTCTCATTTTGCCCCAGTGCCTGTCCATTGCTTGGAATAAAAAAGTAGGCTGCAAGTCAGACAGGTCTTGTTATTGGCAATGTTCCTGTGACTGTTCACCTCAGGGTAATCAGATTCAGAACAGGGCTTCTACACCTATCTCTTTGCATGGTAAATATTTCATTAGCTACTGAGATATCTAACTACTGATTTAAGAATGGAAATACATTTTATTGTCTTTGTGGGTTTGTGGCTGAATGAATACAGTGAATAGGTTATTTTAACATTATTTAGTAACATACACTCTAGTAAGGGATTAGAGTACAATTCTGACAATTCCTGGCCCCAAATATGTCTTGATTTTGCCTCCTGGAGATATTTTTTTTCAATTGAACTGTTAATAAGCTAGATCTGTCAATTAACAGATTTTTAACTATTCCTTACCTTGAGATCCTTAATTTTCAGAAAAAGAAGAGCTATTTGCTTGTGGCCTAGAACAACTCTCTCTGTGTTTTCTCTTACCACTGTCCACATTTTTAGGACCTTTTCTACTGCTTTCCCTTGAGACTTACCTCATTTTTGCATTTTTTTGTAGTTTTTTAAAAAGATAATTGCATAATTGTGTCAGAATTAGTGAAACTAGGGTCTAATTAAAGTCAAAGTTTTAATTATAGAAATATATGAAATGTCAGACTTGCCTCTTTTAAGAATAATTTCATAAAAATCACTTAGGATACTTACATCGACAATCAAGAAATCTAGCCAGCACCAGGCATTAGTGAAATAGGTTTGAAATCCATAAGCTACCCATTTGAGAAGCATTTCCAGGATGAATATATAAGTGAAGACCTTGTCAGCATATTCTAGCATGGTTTTGATAGTTTTTCGTTGTTCAATGTATATATCTTCAAAAGCCTGTGAATCAAGAATGCTTTTATTTTATTTGAATGGCTTGCCTCCACCCAAATACTTGATAAAATTCTTAGTAGAATGCTTGGCACAAAGCACTAATTTGATAAATATTGGCTAGTATCAGACAAATGTGGAACCAGATGAAATCTAAAGACTAAAACTAATGGAAAATGTTGGCAAGAAAACGTCAGTATCTTTACTGATTTAGTTTGGGCTTTCTTCTCTGCCTCTCACCCCAAAATCTGTATCTCAATTACTTCTACAAAGACATGCTCTTAGAGAAGTAATATGAACTCAGAAAATATCTAGATGTTCTGTTAACGAGGGATAGACTTGGCCTATTCCAACCTTACTTTCATCAATTCTCTGAATGATCTGGCTCATTTTGAAAGAATAAATTGATTAGACATAAAAAAATACACTTTTAGTCCATAAATATTACTATGATTATTTGGGAGAACTGGATGGGATTTGACATGGAAGGTAATGTAGTTACAGAATGTCCCTGGAAATGGTTGTCTCAGTAAGGAAAACATCTGTTAGAAAAGCACCAGACGAGAAATTCCATCTGGCTGCTCATGGTTCTAATTTATTCTGTAATGAATTTTGCATAGTTAAACCCTGGGTGCCAAGCTCTGCAAGGTACAAATACACCTCTTGTTTTGCTCCTTAAACTAAGTGTATGCTTCTGGTATTTTTGGAGATAAGCTGTTTCACTAGAACCTGATTCTTGCCAATAATGCGTTACACTTACCAAAGCACCACTACTGAGAAGGATCATGAAGACAATGAAAGTCTCAAACCAGTTGTGTTCAACAATGCTGTAGCAGGTTTTCCGCAGATTCCACCAGACTTTTCCTTTGCCTTCTTCTGTACTTACTTGACAGAATGGAAACTTTTTAATACATCCTAAAAGATAACATTAAATATAATAAATTAGAAATATATATTTCAATCTTAAATAGGAAGAAATAAACTTTGTTCCTCCCTCCCCAGTCCTAGTCTCAGATCATCATTTTATACAGCAACTGGCTACTTCATCCCTTAGTTATCTTCAGCATCCCTCCTGTATAGTGAATCATTCTCAGACTTACATATCAGCCAGCTACCTAGAATCAAAGAATTACTTTACCAAGAGCTGCTTGAGTATAAATGGTTCCATTCTTTAACCCTGCTTAGGATCTGTCTTTGCCTCAAGGCCAATCATGGACAAGAACATCTCTCAGGTTTGGGGAAAAACTGCATATTCAAATTGTTTATTCATTTTTTGATGTGATCCTGGATTTTTACACACTTCTTTTCACACAGAAAATTCCCCTGTCTCCCAAGGTATCATCCACTGTCAGTTTTCCCAAGCTATTTATTTTCAGCCTCAGTGCTTTTCTTAGTCACACCTATGACTCATCTTGTCAGTCAGTATCTCTCTTCCTTTGTCCTACCTCTCTTAGCTTTCATGTTATTTCTAAACTTCCATCCACTCTTCTGCTCTGAGTTACTACTTATGGGATTCAATCCAATCACACTGAATCAGCAAACCTTTATTGATTTGTGTGCTAGCCACTGTACTGGTCACTGTGAGAATAACTGCTGGTCTCCCTGACAAGGCTCTAGAGCACATCTATATCCCCAAACAGCTCTGGTCACAGCCCAAATTAACCACATTTGAAACTGTTAGAGATGGAGTGTAATTATTGCAGCATCTATAAATCAAATCACAACATTGCCAATGAGGTCTGAAGGGATTGCTTTATCAATAATGAGATGATGTTCCAGAATGCCATTTATCTTCTAGGGTTCACTTCTCCACATTCTGGAGGATGAAAAAAAGGACGTGTCAAATTATCTTAATTGTCCAGGCACAGTAGCTGCTATAGTATAATCAGGAAATACAGATAAATTAACTTTTTGGAAGAAAAGAGGAAAACAAAGATAAATATGCCTTCACCATTTCATTGAAATATTTCCTTCAAATGAGGTATATTTAGTCTCTGTAAGGAAAGAAGGGAGATTGCATTTAACCATATTAGAGCTTGTTTACCTTCAGTAAAACAAGCTTCTGGCTTAAGGTCTTCCTCGGGTTCAATTTCAGCTTGTTCACCTTCTCGGGGCAGAGCAACATCAACTGTACTTCCTTCAGATGAGCTGATTGCATTTAATTTCTGGAAACAAAATCGCATTGCAAAGATGTGATTTTTCTCCCCTTTTATTCAGCTAATTTGGAAATGCTCTGTGATGGTGTGAAAGAATGATGGTGGTAGTGATAGCATTTGACTCTGTTAACAGTACTGATAATTGTGTACTAATAATTTAACATACTTGAAGTCCTATTGTTTAAAACAATGTAACTACTAAGTTGATTCAGACAAAAAATGGTTAGACAGCATTCAATGTGGGTGATTTGGAAGGGAGTGATTTTACTGATTAACTTGTTTATGATCTCTATTTGTCTATGGATGCCATATGAAAATAATTTAATACATCAACACTCAGGCCAAATCAAGAATAGTTTGATAAAAGTTTGGTATGCTGACATTCACTATTGATTATATTAATTAAAATGCTTCAAATCAAATTGTAATTTCCACTCTTCAATGGAAATTTTCAGAGGGCAAAGAACATTACCAGTTGTCTGTAACTACTGTCCATGTTTCTGTAATTTTAGAAAGGAAGAGTGGCACATTAACATTAGTCACAGTCATTATAGTTCAACTTTGAGCTATATTTTTCTCTGGCTTACATAATTTTCTTTTTACTTTACTAGCAGAAAAATGATAGATCTCTCTTTCTCTTTCCCTTTTTTGAACTGCTTAAATGAATTCAATACTTGCCAAAGAATTCTAAGCGAAATGGAAATTTCTTCATAAATGACATTGTTCAAAATCTGTATAGACTTTCATTAGGAGCATATTCCGAATTCAACATGTGATCAGGCTGTGAATTTTTCCTTTAAAAAAATTATTGTGACATGCCACGTGGCTAGGAAGAGCCACTTTAGTGTTGCAAGAATAAATATCTAATAAGTACTCTGATACCACTTGGGATGACATTATGGATGTGCAATGCTTTATGAAAAGTGATGCAAAGATATGACATACAGCACAACCCAGGGAATGTAAAACTTTTAGAATGAAAGAACATGGACATGTTAATGGTTTCAAAGGCCCCATTAACTTTAGTAGCTGAGTGATAGGGTCACTCTGCCCTAACCCTCTGAAAGAGTTAATGTGTTACTGAAAAATACCTGGATAACTCCCTAAGCATCAGTCATATTGGAGGAAATTTGGCTCAAAATTCTTGATTTTTTGAAATCACCATGCAAATGTAGTTTAATACTTTATAACGTGAACATGGAAGAGTAGTGTCCAGATGATATTTTCTGTGGTATTACTTTGAGGGTGACGTTAACCATGTCCAATTAAATATATTATGAAAGTTACCCTAAGTCAAAATATAATTCTATAATAAAATGTCTCCTAGTCTGGAGTATGCTAAAGAGAGGCTAGGCCATCGATTATGGCCTATGGTTCTTAGGATCATTAGAGTACAAGAATTTTTACCATTAAAATCCTCTACTTTTTGGAGAGGTGGAAGGTAAAGACGTATTTTATTCTCTCAGGATTTTTCTGCTTCTTACAGCCAGAATATCTTTATTCTTTTAAGAAAATCCCAGGAAAGCTACTGCTGGATAGAATTGCAGCAGCCTCTGGTATAACCAAGAAAATACTAGATAATTCTTCCCTTCCAATTTCATTGGTGGTTTATGAGTTGGACACTCTGACATTTGATGAGTGGCAGCAATAATATCCACTGTATAAATAAAACCAGTAAGAAACCAAATTATTTTGAGGTTAGTTATAAAAAGCTTCATGTTTCTTCTTCCTTTTGGCCAATCCAAGCTGAATAATTTCTTCTGAACCTGGTCACGATCCACCTTTTCCATGAAGCCTTTCTTTCTTATGATTTCTCCATGCTAAATTTTATAGAACGTTTTGCCCATAATACTTGTTTGCTTTGACCAAATAGTCTCATAAATATATATATATATAAATTATATATATACATAAAATTGTATATTTATGTACATACATACATATATATTAAAATGTACACACATACACAAATATACATCTATACACCAAAAGATTCAAGCATAGAATAGACACTAAATGGTTATGTTGAATTTATGAAAAATGAATAATTGAATGCATTTTGTTATTACTCTTATAGAGAGAATTATAGCGTTTAGATAATTTGATCTCTTCATTTTGATATGTAACTCAATTGTGGCCTTTGCAGAAGTCTGTTTAGTTGTATTAGAAAATGAATTTTCTTAATGAATAGGAATTATTAATGATATTTTAGTGATAAAAACACATATTTCCAAAATGTTTCTCTAAAATATTGGCAGACATTCAATAAAGAAATCTGAAGGAAGAAAGTTATAAGTATATATGTATACACACGCAAATACACATATACTTTTCCATTTGAAAACTTTAGAAAATATACTCACCCTTCACTTCTTATTTACCACTGTTAATACAGTTGTGAAATGTTCAATTTTTTGCATTATAATTCTCTGCCATGTATTACACAAGTGTCTTATATTTAAATACAAATATTTAAAGCAAATCCTTTACAGCACAAGTGATGGTAGCCATTAATCTGAATGGCAATTGTATCCACCATTTACCAAGTATTGACCTCTGGATGTATCTTTGTTATTGGAACTGTCTTTAGATTGTAAACTTTTGTGAATGTGTTTAGTATGTTAAAATACAAATAATTTCAATTTTCTAAATAGCTATGGAGGTAATGTACATTGTAAAGCAGAGAGGGTCCGTGTGTGAGTTAGTTTACCTCTATCTGCCTGGCATTATGAAGCATAGCATGTCTTTTGAAAACAGACAAGGAAAAAAACTCTGCATGTATTCTGCTCTTCTCAAATGAGCAGAACCAATTTTACATGCGGAATTGCTTCACCGTTATCCAGGAGTTTTTCTGATTATAAGGATAAGCTCATTAACGTTATGCTCTGCAAAACTCCTTAAGGAATGTTTAGACAGAGACTTGATGAATCAAGGTTTAAAAAATAGTTGGTAGGCTAGTGTTTCTGCCACTGAAAGTGTTTTGTGGGAGGCTCCTTTTCCTATGAAAGTTGGCATAAAGTTAATTCCTGCTAGTTGGAGAGTCAGGCTTATTCATGGTATAATCTTCATAGGCCACACTTTTGTCATAAGAAGGTACATATACTTTATCCTATGAAGTTATAAAAATATTGTATCAACTACATAAACATTTTAAAGTTGTGAATTTACCTACATTTATAAATTAAAGCTTAGACTGTGTTCTTATTAAGTTACAACAACTTACCAATTAAGATATACTGCCTGATAAGCTTTAGTCACTGGAAACATAAAGAATTTTACTACTGTATTTTAAAATTTTGAAATTTAGATCCTAGAAAACTACTTAAGCATTTAAAATTCTGTACATGGATATAATACTATCTTCATAATCTAAACATTTCTAATTAAGTTCAACATTTTGGCATTCATACTCTGGTAGAGGGTAGTTTGTCATACATTTTGTCATAACCATACCAAAATGACTTCCAAATTTTATTTAAAAACACATAACTGATTTAAAAGCAGGTGACTGATGATAAATACAAAGAATAACTTACTTTCTTTAAATTGCCATAGCTGTGCTACTAAAATGATAAAAAAAAAAGATACCTGAAATGAAATTTTCCACATTAAGGAACTTGATGACTATACTAAATAACTAAAATTAATACTTGTTCTGAAGTAGTTATAAAAATGTAATTAGGTATATAGGCATAACAGTAGAAAGCTTCCATATAAAACCACATAGTACAAGCTCATCACTTGTTTTCTTGTACTGTTTTCTCCCTATCCGTCCAATATTTTATGGCACTTAAGGCTAGATTCTTCCATCCCTTGTAGAAACTACTGAGTCTACAGAGGGATGATGACTTATGCTCTACAAATGCACACTGGAAAGCAGGTTTGAAGATGCAACATTCTCCAGGCCTAATTCAGCCACAGGAAGCATGCCTGGCTGAAGCAGAAGCCCGGCGCAATGCTGTGGAAGCCGCACGCTGGTCCAAGAACCATGTTCTCAAAGACATGGTACCTGAATGTGAAGTTTTCAAGGTTAGCTGCAAATACTACTTGTAAGAAATGACAGAATCAGCACCCAGAAAGGCCATTTTCCCCTGATAACATGAACTTATATAGAAATCCCCCCTTATGGCGAATATTGCTCAATTTTTATCCAATTAAATAGTGAAATTTAACTTTCAGAAATGGAAGAGAATGTTAGCAACTGGCCTACTTCCACCGAAATGCGCTCACATTTCATTTATTTTCAGTCAGCTATCAAATGTTTGACTCTCACAAACTGCTATATGATTCAAAAGGCAAAAATAAAAGATTCAGCCATTACAGACTGCCTTTAAAATCTAGCCATTTCTTTCAGAATTTCTGGGTTTTGTCTTGAAAGTAAAAGAAGAAAATCTTTTGGTTACACAATCTATCAGGGCCTTAGTCTGATCTTTTGGATATGTATATCCATATCTTGACTGATATTTCATTTGAAGGACAGGTAGCCACACAGTGAGATCACTGGGCTGCATATCCAAGGCAGGAGGAACACGACTAAAACCAATAGCTCTTTTTTTCTGGACCACTTATTGAATGGTTAAAAATACAAACCATCTCTATTTAGTTTGGCCTTAACATATTTTAAATGTGTAACACCCCTGATGCACCTTTTATTTTAAAAGAGCCTTACTACGAACATAATATAGGAAACTGACAATAATTATATGGTAGTTGAAGAATAAGGTAAAAGGACATCCAGCAGGCAAAAGAAAAAGCTGGTTTACGTTAAGAAGATAATACAAAATTTCCATCTAAACTTGCCTTAATTTTTATTTCAGCAGAAGTACACTGAAGCACCAAAACCTTTCTCTAAAGGTCGAGATAGGTTTAAAATGGCTATTCACACTCCCATCTGTGCCACATTCAGTTTCTCAGAGAGCATTTGGAAGACACTGAGAACGTAACAGAAATAGGAAGCTAGAGGTATTCTCCCATTGCTCTCCAGATTCTGAAAACGGAGCACAGGGCCTTTTCTAGAAGGGTACGTGCTTGGGACCTTAGTCAAGCATCATTTTCAAAGTTTCCATAACGACTTTGAAAAAGAGGGAATCCTGTTATAAACATGGTGTAAAAGATAATTTTCCAGTACCATTTAATTCTGCCCTGCTTGTGAAGAAAAAATAATCAGATTTTCTTCAATGACTAATAATCTTGTTTTACTCCTAAAACTAAAAAGTCATTTTAAGTAAAATTACATAAATCACCAGGGGCTGTATTTTAGAAAAATTTTTATTTATAATTTTATGTCTGAATTTGTTTCATTTTACAGCTAATTCTCAGTTATCCCTAAAGAAGAAGAGAGTATGTATAAATTAAACCTACAGACAAACCCCAAGCTCTAATTAGGTTTTTTTTTTTTCACCAAAAGCCTTGAAAAGTGCTAATACTCATGAACTTTTCACTTTTGCTTTTTAATTTGCCTTCAAGAACACTCACTCTGGGGAATTCCCTGGTGGTCCAGTGGTTAAGACTCAGGCTTTCATTGCTGTGGACCCGGCTTTGATCCCTGGTCAGGGAACTAAGATCCCACAAGCCGTGTGGTGTGCCCAAAAACAAACAAGCAAGAACACTCACTCTGGCTGTGATTCCAGTAACAGGAGAAAGTTGAGTCAAGAGAATAAACTAAAGATTTATTTCATCCACAAACCTACAGCAATTTTTGGAGATATCCTTTATTCCTCATAAAACTATAATCAATAATTAATAATCCAAAGTAGGAAATTTTCCAAGTCTCTTTTTTGCCTGCTCAGTTTTGGGTAGAACATTTAGGGAGAAATTAATGTAGATCAGAGAAATTTAAAAAAATGGGTACACTGAACCAATTACTTAATATTAAGATGCAATGAACTTTTCCTACCCTGTATCATGATGCTTTTCATTTTTTAATTACAGTGATCATTTAGGGTTTGGCAGACACATGACTTAACAACTTCCCCAAACTACATGAAAATCCAAGATATGTAGTGCCCAAATGTATACAGACTATGGCCCTTCATATCCAAAATCTCATGATCACCTTGCTCTTTTTTTTTTAATGGAGGCTTTCCCCCAAAACATGAAAGCAAACATTTCTATCTGGAGCACATGAATTGGATGGGTTGAAAATTATATTCACAGATCTGAATATAATGATCTGAAAATGGCAACACTGTCAAACAAACCCTGTGAGGCTCATTTTGGTAATACAGTTTACTTATAAGGGCTGAATCAACAACAGCAAAAAGTTGTGGTCTTATTTTAATGAAATAAAAGCAGAAAAAAAAATGCATCCTCTCAAGTTCTTAACTATTTCGAACTTTAAACATTTCTATCATGTTTTAAAATAGATATAAATCCTATAGAGCATGCAATTATTGCTTTTAAAAGCCTAAACAGACTAAACTGGAAAGTCATTAACAGAATCAAAAACGGTGTTGGGACTGCCCGTCTTGCCTGACCATGCTGTGATGTGTCACACGATTCAGCAGAGAGCAGCTGGGCACGTCTAGCACTTCCTTGCCATGGCAGGGGAAGGAACGTAGCTGAGTAGCATGCAGGCCAGTCAAAATTTATTTAGAAAGTGATTGTACGTGTACAACTTGCTTGGGTAACCTGGGTAAAAGTGGTGGCACGAGCCTCTGGCTGGTTAAAAAACACCAGAGTTTCATTCTTGAAGGCTCCAGCTTGATTTTACCCCTGTGAGAAGTAAGAATGGTAAGCAGTGAAGGTCACAGTATGATATTCCTAGATTGAGCTTTGGAATTCAACTTCAAATATGCTTCTTAAGAGCATTTATTCTATATCCTTCACCTGGGAAGACAATGAAAGCTTTCAAGAACTAAATTGTAAAAAATCCATAATTATATAAAAATGTCAAGAAATCATGTTTATATAAAAACAGAATTCTACATTATATCTTGTCATAAGATATATACAATCCCAAGGTTTTACAAAATAAAAGGATCACTATTTTGAAATTCATACCTTCAATTTCCTTAAAATTTTTTTCATGCAAAACTGTATGTTCGTTTCCATACCAGTCTGTTTATGTTACTGGTGCATATAATAGATACACATATATAAAATATGTATTACATAATATAATAACAGCAATTCATATTTTTATCTCTAAAAACTTCTAGAGATCATTTCTCCCCAACTGTGGTATAGCTAGATATTTTGAAAATGAATGGAAGGAATAGAGCAGCTAGAGTTTTCAAATACTATCTAAATTAATTTACTGCCTCTTCTTAAAGCAGAAATGTGTTGCAAATTTTTTTTTCTTTTCTTTCTTCCTTTCTTTTGAAATGTATCATTCTGTTAGGTTTAACTTGTATGATTTTTCACTTTGTCAGCAAAGAGAAAGGATATTTTGTGTCCCCCAAAGCACAGCCCAATGTTCTTTATCTACTTGTGTTCAAAAAACTAAGAAGTGCGAACCGATATGCCACTTTATGGATACGTTATTTTTAATTTGTGTGTGTGTGTGTGTGCAATAGCTAATAAAAAAAGAACAACCCAGCCAACATAAATGTGAATCTGATATGTGACCTGTGTTCAATGCCAGCAGTTTTCAGAAATTTCAGATCAAAACTGAACTTAGCTGGAATTTATTTAAATTTATTCTATAATGCTGATTTTTACTTTTATTTTTGAAAACAGTGTACAGTTGACCCTGGGACGACACAGGTTTGAACTGTGCAGGTCCACTTACACACAGATTTTTTCCAATAGTAAATACTACAGCTACAGGATCCTCAGTTGGCTGAATTTGTAGATGTGGGAGTGCAGATACGAAATCATGTATATGGAGGGGCAACTGTAAATTATACTCGGATTTTCAACTGGATGTAGGGTTGACACCCCTAACTCCTGTGTTGTTCAAGGGTCAACTGTACTTTTAAACTTAGTGTGAGCATACGTGAGAATTGCCCTATTATTCTTTCAAGGATTTTCTGGTACTAATTTAAAAAATCATCCACGTAAAACTTACTGCTGAATTTAATTTTACTGTGCAAAATAATTTGAAATTTTATCCTAGCTTTACAAAAGTTTTAATTTTATATTTACTTTTAAGTATTTTCCCTCTAATATATCTGTATACTTTAAACAATTTTATTACATTCTGTAATTGGATTCCATGTATCCAAAACTAGCTTGGAAGAGGACAGATGATTATTTAAAAAAATCACCCAACAAAGAATTTTTGTTCAGATAATAAAATGTTTTCAAGGACTTGAAAATGAAGACATTGTATCTCATTGTTCCAAGTTTATGATTTTTTAGTCATTAAAAAAAAGGACATGACAATGAGGTAGTATTCTCCTAAAGCAATAATTTGAAATATCTGTGGACATCATAGAGTTTTTTTTTTTTAACATCTTTATTGGAGTATAACTGCTTTACAATGTTGTGTTAATTTCTACTGTATAACAAAGTGAGTCTTTGAAGTATTCTGGAAACCAACTTTTTGGTAAAAAGAAATTAAGATATATCATTTCCATGAGTGCAGTGAGATGAAACCTATGATGTTAACATAGCAAATGTTTCTCTGCCTCTTTGGCTTTTCTATCTCTTCTTGACCCCAAGCTAGTCTTGTCCCGAGTCTTCCCTTATTTTCTCTTTGTAATTACTTCTTTAGGGAACTCCTCTATTTTCAAGGAATCAGATAATTATGAAATCTGCGTTATTAAATCTATTTTTAAACCCTGACTGCTCATTCAGTCTCTCATTCTCACTATATCCCACTTCTAATTCAGTATGTCCCAATTGAATTCTTTCTCTTCCCCCATAAACCTGGTAACCTTCTTAAAAAGGCCATTTCAGACAGTTGCATCACCATTTTCCCAATTTCTCAGATTCTTTACTAGGTTGGTCAAAAGCCAGTTAGTCTCAGTTCCCATACTTATTACCGTAGCGCAGAATTCTGTCACCTCATTATTATCAAATGATTGTTACCACATTCCCCAAGATAACAGTTCTCACTCTAAATGGTTTTACTTATTGCTATCAAATAAATTTTCCTAAAACATCACTTTCCTATTGCTTTTCACCTGCTTAGCACCTTATTGACTATGCAGCCAATTCCAAGCTCCTTGACTTACTTCAAAGACTGTATAATCTGAAACTACCTTACTCACCCATACATATTTTTCCAGTCTTTTCAACCAATACTTTATACATGCTGATTATTTCACTGCTGCACCTTAATACTAAGCTCACTCTAACTCTGGCTTTTGTTTAGTAAGTTTCTGCTTTTTGCTTTCTGTTCATGTATTTGACCCACATTTTGAGGCCTACTTTAATTTTATCTCTTCCGTTTAACAATTTGCTATGTTCTTGCTGTTCTCAATACTTGTATAATCTTGTATTCAGTCCTACAGGATTAAACTTTTTAATAGGTTTTTAATAATTTTGTGAGTTAGTATTAGCTTCCTCAAAGATGCTGAGATTTCCCTGAAGGGGGTTATGTTATGAATCTCTCCTTTAACTCTTCCTTACCCTTAGTATCCAGCAGAGTGCTGAATTCACAAAAGTGCTCAATAAATGCCTGTTAATTAATTGATGATTTTCTTAAATAAATCTATGTCAAGTGATGGAAAATAAAATTAGAATTGAATTCTTATTTTACCAGAATGAGCAACACATAAATTAGAATTGAACTCTCTAAGTAGACTTTGAGTGGAATTTCGGAGAAAGAATGTTATACCTCATTTTGTGTGTATTTTTACCTTTTTCAAAATATTTTCAAATTTACCATTATAATATATCTCAGAAGCTCTGAAATGCCTGAAAAAAAGGATCGGGAGGCTATCAGTTGTGACACTGTCAGCTACTTACTACTTATACAAATTCTGTTGACATATTACTAAAAAAGGAAAGTTCCAAAATATGCTCACAGAATCAGACATCATTTGTCTGATTCCTATGGTGTCGCTATTTATACCCTCATGCTAAAACCTGTCTTTTATAACCCTGTGCTAGACTTAACTTCCTACTTCCTACTGGTATATCAGAAGTCTATAAATAAGTAATAATAAAAAATTTAATCCTGTTCTGCACAATGCAGAATTGCAGAATTAATACCACTAAGCTACTATCATAGGATCCTGTGCATTTTAATCCTACAGGAGGAACAATTTCCTTTCTTTTCTTTTAAATAAGTAGTAATATGACAGTAAGAACAGCTTTCCAGTCTACAGTTTAACTGTAATCCTTAAGTAGAGTTTTTTTTAAATAGTTCTTACTATTTCCAAGTTAATCTGGAAGGCCTTATAGATTTGCTCATCCTTGACTGGGCAAAATGTAATCAGTACTACTTTTAATTTCCTAATATGTGTAAAATTTTAAAAAATGAATAATACTCTTATCATAGGCAATAAAAGGTTTAGAGGAGAACAAAAAGTACACAAGACTTTCACATTAAAAAAAATCATAGCAAAACTTAATATATTATAGAAAGTAAGGAGATAACACTTTAACAATGATCAATAAAATATGGTTCATTGTTATTTTTTCTAAAGAGCATAATCGAATGCAGAATAGAATGTATTAAATAAAATCTGTTTTTTTGAAGGTCACATCTTTTAATCAGACTTTCAAACTATCAAGAAGATGAATATACTAATTATTCAGAATGATGATTTTCTGTGGAAAGTTGGAATTTCAATGGATGGAATTCTCAAAAAAGAATATCTCATAATTTTCCAACATTACTGTATATATGACTTTCAATACACTTTTTAATAATGCATATAAGCACAATAAAAATACTAAGTAACTTGTGCATGGTTTTTATAGGAAATGCAAGAAAAACTTTAAAAGCATTCTTACCTCTTTGCTTTCTTCTAGTTCTGACTCACTGCTGAACTCTTCAGTATTTAAGTTTTCAAAGTCAGACTCTCCAACAGCAATTGGCACTGTTACAGTGAGGCTGGGATTATTTATGAATGACATATAGTCATTTTCATCGATTACATATTTTTCAACACTGCTTCCAGTACCTACACCACTGGTGGTTCCATTCCCATCCTTAAGATAATTAAGCTCTTTGCTTATTTCAATCCCAGTATTATTGGACACACAGCTGTCTATTTTGTTGCCTTCATGGATTTCTATACCTTTTGGCTTTCTGAAAAAGGTTTTTTGGAAACACTCCTGTATCTTATTTTTCACATAATCAATTCCCTTTTGCATCCTTCCTACTGCAATCTGGAGATTGTTCATTTCATTATCATCATCAGTGGCAGCAAGATTGTCTGAGCTAAATGAACTCAACAATAAGGCCAGAAAGAGGTTCAGAACCTAAAAGAAAAAAAGAAAATTTTGCTGTATTAATATTGAAGTATGCATAAACATAATAGCTTAAACAGGGAACTCATAGATCTTTGCTAAAATTAATTCAACAGCTGCTTCTTGAATGCTTACTGTATTTCAGAAACCTTGTCTTAATCACACACCATTTAAAGAACCTGAAATCTTCTACCTGCTCTAAGGACAAAATGGTAAAACAAGCACCCTTCCTTTCAAACCGAGAGGGACAACAGGAAATTGGAGGTTCTAAGATTTAAATTGTGTCTACTCAGGGTTGCCAGTGAAAAGACAAAAATCCCGTTTTTGTGGTTTTGGCCAATGAGAAAAAAAAGAGATATTTTCATTTTAGTCATTTTACTGCATTTTACCAGTTTGTCTAGGGAATGTCTAGCTTCATGTGTGTAAATAATGAATTTATCTGTTTAATGGCCTGATGGATATGTGTTAAAACAACATACCTGAAATACAAATTCCATTGTCCCATGACCACAAACTTTTATAGCAGCAGAAATTACTAAAGGCGAATTATAAAAGGTTTAACACATTTCTCATCAGTATACTTTGAAATATATGTGTCCAAATAGTTCAACAGATGGAGAGAAGTCTAAAATTATTCCAGGGTTTAGGCTGGACCCATATAATGTAAATTACTTTTCTTTTTACTTTTTTTTTTTGCAGAAAACATGAAGAAATCTCAGTGTATCATTTGGATACATGGGGAAAATATTACCCAATTAACTGATAAAATATGAATAATAGAAGAAGAATTCATTATAGCTGATACAAAATAAAATTTATTTATAGTAATATTTTTAGCTTGAAATGTAGTTACTGAGTTTCAAAATATGTTACATGGTAGGAAGACTCTTGCTAAGCCAGAACCCCAGTTTGTTGCCTTATTTTTATATCAGATTTATTCAGAATCTAGAGCTTCCTTATTTACTATTCTGAAAAAATTGCACGTCCACAGGTATCCCACAAACATTCTTTTAAGCAGTCTCATTTGAAATGTACTTCTCAAAGGAAAGGTTCAGTATGATAGCATAAAGAAACACTCTGACCACACATGATTGAAAAATGTAAGCATTAAAACACATAAATATACAAATTGTGCTTCTATATTAGTGCTTTTAAGTCAGAGCTAAAAGTAAGTCTTTTAAATCTGGTCAGTGTTTATACATGTGCATAACTTAAACCTCAATAATTTATTTTCCTTTAATAAAGCAAATTCAGGGAAGAATATATTTCCAAGATGTTTGGATAATTACAATACATAGCTAAAATATAATGCACTATTTCATTGAAATTTGTCTTCAAAATTTGGTAGTATGCAACTTATGCCTCTGAGTAAGCAAACAATATGAACTATGTATGTGTAAAGAACAGTTTTAATAGTCTTTTGTTTAGAATTACTGGAGATTGTAACCTCATCAAAATAATAATAGAATAAAAATAATTCAGGCCATAAAAAATAATATTAGGACAAAGTTAGTCTTGATAAAAACATTTTTTTTGAAGAAGGAAAACTAAAAACTAATATTTTTGTCCCTGGACTGTCACGGGTATACCTCATGTAATCCTCACATAAACCATAAGATTTCAGTTCTGTTTTTACAGTTTCATAGTCGGGGAGTTTTAGGCTGAGAAAAGTTAAGCAACTTGCCCATGCTCAGAGTGCTAGTACTGGGATTTGAGTCTAGGTTGTTGATGATAAAACCAGATGTGTCTGCTGCATCAGGCCACCTTCTTAGCCACTGTCTGATCTTGTTCTTAATTATGAGCATTTGTAATACATACGTACCACCAGGTTTCCAATGACCATGACCAACATGAAAACAATAAGGCACATGGTTTGGCCAGCGACCTCCATGCAGTCCCACATGGTCTCTATCCACTCTCCACACAGCACTCGGAACACAATCAGGAAGGAGTGGAAGAAGTCATTCATGTGCCAGCGTGGGAGTTGACAGTTACTAGAGATCTTGCAGACACATTCTTTGTAGCTCTTACCAAAGAGCTGCATGCCGACCACAGCAAAAATGAAGACGATGATGGCCAACACCAAGGTGAGATTACCTAGAGCCCCCACTGAATTGCCAATGATCTTAATTAGCATATTCAGGGTGGGCCAGGATTTTGCCAGCTTGAAAACTCGAAGCTGTAATCAAGTGAAAATATACTCTTAGTAGTAGTCACAATATAATTTTAAAAGTTAGGTAGACATCATTTTATCAGTATGATACTATATTGTAGTCCCACCTCTGAGGAATATAAAATCTCAAACTATACTAAAATTCAAATCCAGAAAAAAGTGTTAATAATACTGGAATTGTAAATCAAATCATAATATCATTTAAGTGCAAATATAAGAGAGAAAATATTTCAGAAATGAGAAAACATTTCTGATTCATCAACAGATATATCCATGAAAACAAATTAATACTTTGATTACAGACATTTGTGAATTTAGCAAGCTAATGTCACCTCCAACTATATTTTCGAGAGTAAAAAGAAATATTAAAAGTATGAGGTGTATATATATATATATATATATTTTTTTTTTTTTTGTGGTACACGGGCCCCTCACCGCTGCGGCCTCTCCCGCTGCGGAGCACAGGCCCCGGACGCGCAGGCCCAGCAGCCATGGCCCATGGGCCTAGCCGCTCCGCGGCATACGGGACCCTCCCGGCCCGGGGCACGAACCCGTGTCCCCTGCATCGGCAGGCGGACTCTCAACCACTGCGCCACCAGGGAAGCCCTGAGTTATATATTTTTAATGGACACTTATAATATAAAAGTAAAATAAATTAATTTGATAAACTTAAGGAAAAGCTTCTTTTCAATTTGAAAAATACACATTTTACTTAATTTCCAATAAAATTTTGCATATTTTAAAATAATTTTTCTTGCTAAATTCAAAAAAATTTGTTATACCATTGTCTAAAGTGCTAATGGGA
Source organism: Globicephala melas (assembly GCF_963455315.2). Lineage (NCBI taxonomy): Eukaryota > Metazoa > Chordata > Mammalia > Artiodactyla > Delphinidae > Globicephala > Globicephala melas. The sequence continues at coordinate 66,399,817 of NC_083320.1, read as the reverse complement.
TCAAATGTTTTCCCACATATTCCTTTAAAGTAGTTACCACCAATATAGGGCTTCCCTGGTCGCGCAGTGGTTGAGAGTCTGCCTGCCGATGCAGGGGACACGGGTTCGTGCCCCGATCCGGGAAGATCCCACATGCTGCGAAGCGGCTGGGCCCGTGAGCCATGGCCGCTGAGCCTGCGCGTCCGGAGCCTGTGCTCCACAATGGGAGAGGCCACAACAGTGAGAAGCCCGCGTACCGCAAAAAAAAAAAAAAAAAGTAGTTACCACTAATATAAGTAAGGTTGATAAAAAGATAAGATTTATTGGGTATAAAGTTTTTATTTATATTTCTTTAGAGACTTTAAAGCAAAAAAAATTTTTTAATGAATTTAAAACATAATTTTAGAAGCACATGTGTGTTTTTAAATGTGCCTTACATAGTTAATTATTATGAAGTGTTTCAACCATTTTTCATCATTCTTGATAAACAGTCACACTCAGCTTTAAAGAGAACATTTATATATTTTCTTAGAATATCACACATACTGGTTTAAGTTTAAAATATCATTGAGGTAAAAAGCTATAAAAACTATACACATTGATTCATTTTTGAAATAAGTATTTTGCCAATGAAAGAATATAAACATAGTCTATGCAGATACCAGTCTGAACGATCTCAGTACAGACAGTCCCTCCACATTTGCCAGGCCAAGCTCCATTAAACTAAGGCTGACAATAATTCCATCAAAGATATTCCAGCCCTCTTGGAAATAATAATATGGATCCATGGCAATGATCTTGAGGACCATTTCTGCTGTGAAGATCCCAGTGAAGACCTAAAGTAAAATAGAGATCAGTACTTCAAGCATTGAAAAAGTTTTGACACTCTAAGAATTTGTAAAGAAGTTTAAACAGTTATGAGTAAAAATACCTAAAATTTAAAGTGAAGAAATGTGACAAATGGATATACAAGTTTAGCATTTTTTTCAGGGGAATATTTTAAGTGGATTTGTGTTAGTTAATGAATCTGCTAGATTTCCAAGACAATGCTGATTTGAAAACATTTCATTGTCCACATTTGAAATCCGATACTAAATAATAGCTACTGAATTATTGCCTTTTTTGGTACCCTATGTTTCTACCATAATCCCAACCAATTTTTTTAAGTATTGCAATAAGAACAATTTATGTATTATTGGAAGTCACTAAAAAATTACTTCAAATTAGTAAAAACCATATTTTGTTCTTCATTTTTATTTGTTTTTAAGGGACATCATCTTATTTCTATAATTTTATAAACATTCCTGAAATAAGAGTGAGTTTGCCACAAATGTTTTATAATAATTATCTCTGGATTTATGCCTCAGAATTAAGGTTAATGGATAAGTAGAGCAAGGAACTGCAGATTCAATTGAAAGCATCAGGAGAACATTCTCAGTATGCATACACCCAAAATTAGGATTAATAAATTATTTGAGTGGCTGGATGAATGTCTATTTGAAAATGGTTTTGTTTTTTAATTCAAAACCACAGGCTAAGACGCCCAAGGACATGAAGAGCTATGAAATTATTCTTGCGAAAAATCTTTTAAAGCAATTATATTAACTATAGGTAAAAGCTGCATATTATGACTAAAGTCAAGCTTACCACTTACCAAGGTAAATCAGCCTTTACCTTGAAGGAACTTTGTCAAAATAACAGTATCAAAATTATTTGGTTTCCTAAAATATATTAATTAAAGGAAATCTTGTTCTACTCTTACAAAGTGTAATTGCAGCCAGCATCTCATTTTCCCAATCACAGAAAGACCTAAGGGAAATACCCATAGCAGAAAAGATAGCTTAACTTCAGTTCATCATTCATTCACTCAAATAGAAGTAAAATGTAATTCAAGCAAGCTTAGTACATGAAAATCGAGATATGCCGGAATGCACATTAAAAAGTGATTTTTTTCATTTATAGAAGGACTTACCCTGGGGTATTTTTTCCCTGGTGAATGTAAAATAAGTTCTGATTTATATGAATTTTATTTCTTATATAAAGTTTTAGGAGCAGCTACTATTTGAAATACACAGCCTGATTATAGAAATATATGAGTTAAATTGAGTTAGAAACAATCCAGGTAAATGATCTACACATATCTCTTCCTACAGAAAATCATAAGGTGAACTTTTCAGCTCTTCTGAAATGACTAGAAGATGTCCTGCATTTTAAAAACCCATACCTTAAACTTACATTCTTTCATCTAAAATTTAATCCCAGCATGAAATTCTCTTTAAAAATAACATTTTAATTACAATTTGCAGTTTAATGTCATAGCTATTTATCTCTTTAAATGCTTTCAGTTTAGGCCCTATAAATCATTGGGATTGTTTTACGTACATTTTAGTCTAGTTTAGCATTGTCAGTGATTAAGAGTTTTGAAAAAATCTTTCTCATTCTAGCAAAGGTCAACTGAGGCTATTGATCATGATGCTTATGTTTATAAAATTTTAAAACTCCATCAAAAAATGCTAAGAACACAGAGAACTGCAACCCCTGGATATGGTTATGTACATAAATCCGTGTATGGTTTATAAACATACATTCTGCTGCCTTTGAATTTCTTTATCATGAGGAATTTTTAAGACTAAGACAATTAATAAAAACATACTGAATGTTTATTGTTTGGACTTAGCCTAATTATAATATATCTTGTCTTCTGAAGAAGCTTTTTGTGTTTTGAAATTTTGGATTATATGTTTCTGTAGCCATTCATTCATTAATAAAAAATTGCTGAGTACTTACTAGACGTTGTACTAGGCTTTGAAAATGCAGTACTAATTAGGATATACAAACTGAGAATGCATAAACCTAATTCATTTAGGCTGATAAATTTCTTATGGACAATACATCTATAGGCTTCCTAAGCCAGCTTCTTTAATGAGGAGGTAAGTTCAGTGAAAAGTTTCTAACCTATTGTACGTGATGACACAAGACAATCAGCAAAAGTGTAAGTGCTAAAGGTGGGGATGAGAATCAGCCTGGGAGTCTGGACCAAGAGTAAACAAATTTCAAGCATTTTGTTTTGGGGGGTACTGGGCTTGGATGATCAAATGTTAGGGCTTAAGGTCTCAGTTCAGGGATAAGAAAGTTTCCTTACTGAGTATTTACTTAGAGAGGAAAGTTCTGTTGATACATACATTAAAAAGATAGAAATGTTAGTTCTAAAGGCTCAAGTTTGAATATCGATCAGTTTGCTCCACAGAACCTCTTCTTGTCCAGACTGACATTCCACTCTTCTGTAGTGAATTTGACATAACTGTAGCCGCCTTTCGCTCCATTACTATTAGCTTCTTGTTTTAATGGTTTTAGTTTTATCATCCTCATGCCTTTTGGATTTGTATCTTTAAATATTTGTTGTTGTTGTTGATTCTTTTTTGAAGGATGAAATTGAAATATATTTAAAGAAAAATGGTGGGACATCATTTAACATTTATGATTTTCTTTTATCTCATCTGTCAGATGAGGATAGTGAGATGTTTCATCAGGTCTGTGTTTAATATTCTTGGATTTCTATCAGTATTATATTGCTTAGCAAATTTTATTACAAACTGTAGTGTACACACAATTATTGTTACACAAGAACTTTATTAGTAGTTGTTAGAAAGAGACGAGAAGGCAGTTTTATATTACACTAGGAGAGGAGTTAGATGGCCAAATAACACTTCTTCATTGATGAGAGTGGCTTCATAGGTGAGGTCTAGAATTTGGCTCCCATGGTTTTATCTTTCAATAAACGAGCCATTTTTTTCCTTCAAAAAGTTATCATGTCCCTTTCCTGAGATTTTGAATTCATATCCTACACCACACCATTTAATTAAAATAATTTTGCTAATTATGTTTCTTTAGACTTTTATTTGCAAATAGCCTGTAAGATTTTTAGAACAGGTACCATTTTCTAAGTTCCCATCTAGGTCTAACAGAATAAAGGGATATCATGGACCTCTAATCACTGGTTAGGAAAGTTATAGTAAGAAAAATAGTGTAGGAGCTACAGATCTCTATCAATATTCCCTGAAGAAAAAGTTACAGGTTAGTTGGAAATGTTTGTATGATGAAGAGGTTATCTAACCTACTATGATTGATGGAAGATTCCTTGCTTATAGAATCCCTAAGATGAGTGCATGGGTTTTATAATGGTTAAAACAAAATTTAAAAATGAAAGCAAAACAGAGCATCTTAGAGAAACTCAATAGAGATTTGAGGTCTCTTGATACTCAAATTTGATCAATCCAATCAAAAGGAAGTGATGTAATTTTTATATGCTCCAGAAAGAGGAAACAAAAAGGCACATTGATCTAAGTAAAGACTGGAAGTTCCACAACTCTTTTATGGAAAATTCTTTTGTTATCAATTCAACCAAAAAACTCGATGTCCTTATTTGTAAGGTGATATGCAATCATTTGCGTAGTAATAAACTAGTCCATAGAAATTTTAAATTTATTTTAATGAGAAAACTGTAAAATCCCCACAGAATATGCGATGTAACATCCATCCATGGAGTATAATATAAATCCAAATTCAGCTAAGTACCCATGCTATAAGGAATATATTCTCTCTTTTTCTCTGTGTGTATATATATTATATATATATATATAATTTTTCTTATATAAATATTTATTATAAAGCTTGTTGTGGGTATAAAATAAGATATGTAAAACTATGAAATACTTTACAGATATACAACATTATTACTACTACTCATAATGAGCTTTTAGCCAATAGTAACAGTCAGTTTACACATTCTCTTATTCCTAAGGTTAGAAATAGTTAAGTCTGTTCTCTGTCGTCTACACTCTCTGTCTTCAAGAGTCTTGTTTTCCCAACAGTAAGCTCAGCTTATGCATGGTTCTACCACAAACAGTCAACCAGTGGTAGAACCCCACTTCCCTACTTCATTATCTCCATCACTACTCAAAGTTACAGATTTTAGAATGAGGGACATCTAGTCCAACACATTGTGCTCATGAGAAGGAAATACTTGTGACTTTTTTAAGACCACCCAGATATTTAGCATGGACAACTGGATTTGGACCCAAATTTGTTGCTTTAGTCTAGTGCTTTTCCATTTGATTGTCCTATAATCCAATGTCTCTTATCCTGTCCCTCCATACTCAGTTGCTTCAACATTGAAATTCTATAAAACCTCAGTTTTCTGCTTCACTCTGACAAATTTCCAAAATTTTCCCTAACTGTTCAACTTCCCTAACTGTCTAATATCCTGGGAAAAATACAGCAGCTAGAGCAGAACTATTTTCCGTCAGTATTTCAAAGAAAGGTTAATAGCATACAGAAGAGGAAGGAAATTGTTTATTGAGCACGTGCTAGATGCCAGGCACAGTGCTACGTGTTTTCACATTATCTCATTAGATCTTCACAGCAACCTGGGAGATGAGTATTATTATATCCATTTCAATAATAGAAAACAAAGACTCAGATTTTTTATCAAACTTGTCCAGATGCTTCATTATTAGTAAGGTCAAACCCAGTTCCACCTGACTCCAAACCCATGTTCTTTTATGAAAAGATGCTGCATGATGCCTTTTTGGGTAGGAAACAAGCAGTTGGTTAGTTATCGAGCTACAACCATGTAAACGCTCTGCAAGATACAAAAGAAAAATGGGATGTGAGCTCTGCCATGGAGTAATTTATAGTGGATTTTGTTTAATATTCAACTAAGTTCTATTCACAAATGCATTAGGAATTAAGAAAAAGTGTGTTTGATATGGGCTGAGTATCATATTAGAGGAGATGAGGCTTCAGTTGGACCTTGAAGAATATGAAGAATTGAGATGAAGTGATTTGAGTTGGAGTACTTTAAATGTGAAGGTAGAGAACAGTGATATACTATCCTATATGTAAGCATATAAACATTTGTGTGTTATAGTGACAAGGCTGTTCTGATAAGACTGCTGGTGGTTGGTTAGGAACCAAAGGAAAATAAGCTGGTATAGGAAGGATGGAATCAGATAGGGAGTTTTGAAAACCAGTTAAGAGTGTTGAACCACAAATATAGGCAATAGATACTTTAGCAAGATGAAAGCATACTGAGTGCAGAGTACTAGAAATATGATTTTAATAGTAGTTACAGGAGTAAAGAAGTTGATACCTGGAAAAAAAGAAATAATGGGTCTTCATATAAAATTGTATAAATATATAAGAAATAAAGAGAAAGTAAGTCAAATGGCTATCTTCAAAGCTGGAAGGCTCTTTGAAGTTGGAAGGCTACTACTAGAGGTAATACAAGACTAAATTGAGATTTTTAGGGCTTTCAGTAAATTGTGAGAAAGATGATATTTCAGATGTCTCATACTGTGTTTAAAGTTATCCTGGAGCAATGATCTGTAACTGTTGGAAATACAGGAATGGAACACAACTTACTCTATAATTGTAGATAATACCTAGAGTTGTTGAGTACATAGTAATATTGAGTGAAAAACATAGCCTTACTAGGTAAAAGAAGAGAAGTCCAGACAAGGACGCAGAGATAGAGTGATTGGAAAGATGAAGGAGAAATCATCTCCTTCCGATGAAGGAGAAACTGGAAAAAACAATCAGTATCACAGGTGTCAAAGATGAAGAAAGTGTCAAGAATCTGGTGGGTGTTCTATAATGCAGTGAAGTTGAGTTCTCTTATTGGAGTAGACATTTATGCAACTGTCTGCCCAGTATTCGCTTTCTTCTTTCTGTTGGGAATAGTTCCTCCACCTGTGTAATTCCTAAGGACTGCCATTTTCACATGACTCCACCCTCGCCAATGCTGATGAAACCACAGGTGAGCATCTGACCCAGGTTATGCTGAATAGAATCCTATCACGAGAGTCTGAGCTGGAACTGAAAAAGAGATCCAGTCTTTTTCCAGTGCAGAGGTTACAAGATGTAAAACCAATGAGCTATGGCTGATCATGTTCCTGACCTACAGAGAAAAGATGCAATGAATGTTTGGACTATATCCAGTCCCTTGGTTAAAGGATATCCTGAAGCCCATCCTGAAGCCCAATTGCAAAATTACCCTTCATATGTTTTGGTAGTTCATCTTTTTCTTTCCATTCCATGAGTCAGTCAAAAAGACTTTCCTCTTAAGCTAGTTTGAGTTCTGTTTCTGTCTTGTGCCAAAAAAGGTCTTGATTAATAAACTATGTAAATTCTTTTCTTATTTGTTCATCCATTTCAGATTCTTCATATACATTTAGGAGGAAATGTACAAGTCAGCATGCACATACACAGATGTCTGCCCAAGTAACTTGAACCAAAAATGTGGCTAAATTACAAATGCATTTTTATCAACTATTTCTTCTCTTCTGTGAATTCTACTGAAGCATTTTATTAAGAAGTTCAATTTGAAACAACTATGCCCTCTTTTGCACAGAAATCAATCCTTATGTATTCTCTTCAAAGAACATGATTTCTTCAGAAGCTATGTGTGCTAAAACTGCATGCTTGTGGAGCCAGAATTAGACGTCATTGTTTCTCTGGGCCTATATTTCCAGCAAGAATGACAGTAAAGATTTTAACAAGTTTACAAAGGGTAAGACACCATGATCAGTCAGCACAGATGTTGGTCTCAATAGTCAGCATTTATACCCGAATTCTAGACCTTATCACTGAGAATACCTTCAATATTCCTTTAGATATTTCTTCCTATGAAGAAAGACGGTATAATTAGGGGGTTCCACACAGCACAAATGGATTTCTTCTTTGGTCTATCTGCCCCATCCCTGACAAAGTAAATAAGTAAACATCAAATGAACTCACCAGGTTTCCTACAGTCAACACACTACTGAATTGACCAGTCATTGGGTAGTGCTCCATGGCCATGAAGAGGGTATTCAAGACAATGCAAATAGTGATGGCAAGATCAACAAATGGATCCATAACAATTAAATTCACAAGATGCTTTACTTTTAACCATGGATCACAGCAGTCCCAGATCAAGAACACATTGGCAAATCTATACCAGCATGGTGGACATTTCTGCCTAGATTCTTCAAGCTCTGGAGGAACAATAAAGAGTAAGAGTAGTAAATAACAATAAAAACAAATTGTTGTTGTTGCAGATTATACATTATTTGATAAAATTGATGCTTCTACTTGGGGTTGGAAGTTCATATTAGTTTAACAGACTTGAGAAGACAATCCCATTAAATATTTTCACAATATATTCATAAAAAATGTCAAGTAAATAGACTTTCTCCTTTAATTAAACAGAAAATAAATACTTTGAATTTAATATTTTGCCTCAAACTAACATAATTATCTATTAAATAGGTAATGGGTCATTAAATTGCTATATTTTCTTTATCAAAACAGAATTTTAAAGTAAGCTTTTAGAATTATTAAATATATCAAACAATTATTCTTTTGAAAGACCTTTTTAAGAATACTGTCTAAAGCTGTGATCCTTATTAATGTGTGTGACCCATTCTTTCCTCTCTCTGTCTCCACATCAGCATTGATCTTCCACACACTGAGAATGTAGTATGCCCTTCTTTTTAATATAGATTTAGAGCCAAATCTAGTTCTGTTATTCATAATTACTCATATATTTTTCAGAATTTTAGCTTAATATATTAAAAAGGCACTAGTAATTTAATGGGTGAAACCTATTATAATTATTATATGCCCATTTGTATATCTAGTACGCCAATGGGATAAGATACAAAATGTAATTGAAGTTTTCTAAAGAATTCATATTAGATATGACTTATAAATGATTTATAAAATTGCAGTACTAATATAATATTCCTCCAAACTTGAAGAAATGGGGACTTAATGAATGAACAAGGAAGTAATTGTTGCTGCCCATTCCAGTGTATCAAAATCAACAAATATTTGTGTCAGCTGTTCATTGGAGGAATGTAATGGTTTCTGTGTATGTGGAAGATGGAGGAAAAAATCTTTTTTTAGGGTCCCTGTCGAAGTGGAGCATAGGTTTTGATTCCTCCAACTCATTCATATGCCTCCCCAACCCATCACTACCTCCATGCCTGGACAACAGATTGAAGCTTGAAAGAGATGTTTCCTTGTGCTTCTAAAACTTAAAAAGGCAAGTTTTTACTCTAATTGCTTAAGGATAATATAAGGATAAATCCTCACTGATGAGGTATCAAGTGGTGAAATATCACTCTTCAGATGAGAACCAGAATTAAAAAGAAATAAGGACAATATTAGTTTTTGTAATCAATGTGATAATAGTGTATTCCATATATTATCTACTTAGGTCTATTATACAATTTTGATCTTGGGTAACTGACTTTCGTAATTCTATGGGAATAAATAATAGTTTCATAAAGTATATAATCATAGGAAGCTGACTATCCCATGACCTTCTTCTTACCCTCCATTGTGTTAGTCAGGATGCTGGCTATGCTCATGGCTCTTTGTCTTCCGGAGGAATCCTCTAGCATCTCCATTGAAATCTGGTAAGAACTTAGCCTTCTCTTTCTGACTTCTGTTTCAGTGGTGGTACCCTGCAAACCAAACACTGCTGGCTCAAACCACCCTTTTCAATGAATAATACAACACAACATAGCATTTCTCTGGAAAGGCATGCTACGTGCAGTTTTCCCAAGTAACAATTTTCAAGTAATAGTAAAATACTAAATTTATTATTAAGTTATAAATACTTAAAAAAATCACAGGTGGTACCCTAAAGGGTTAAAACAAGAATTTACTAGTTGGATGTAATTATATAAGGCAATTATGTTGCAGAAATATTTTAGTTTACCTGTTGGAATTTTCAGGGAAAATTTTCATAAGCATGCCAAAGTCATATATTATTCCATTTCATTCAAATGCAAGGAATTTTAACTTATCTCAATGATTAATAATCAGATCAATCTTCCCCCCAAACAAATAATAGTATTATATAGTCTTAAGGCTGAATTATTATCTTTGAGGCTTTATTGAAAATATTGACATATATGGGCCAATTTTTTCCCATGCACAAACACAGATGTACAATGAAATGTGTGTGCTTTCCTGAGATTTCTTTAGTTATTTCTATATGCCATCCTATAAGAAATCAAAACACTTTAGAGTCATTTAATAGACATCAAAACATTTTAGAGTCACTGTAATATTGACACTTGTATGAAAAGTGCCCATTATCAATATATTGGTCATTACAATATTGAATTTTAAGTATATGAAATTTCCAGAATATGAATAGATTATTATACAATTCTGGGTCGACAAACATCTATAATAGCAATTTGGTTGTCAAAGTGCCCATTGTTTTGTGCTGGTAGGTCGACTGAATTTGCAGATACGAGTTTCATCCCAGTCTCTAAAAACTGGGCTCTTTTAACCTAAAGCATTTGGAAGTTAATGGTCCCACACAATTTAGTTGGTTCTAAAGATCCTATTGTTTTCCATTCAATAAATCATATATTATTTTTAAGGACTTTCAGTTTGGGGAAGCAGGTTGGTATAACAGGCTAAAATGCCCAGGCCTTGGTAATTTAAAATTGGTATATAATGTCAGTAGAGCTAATTTATTATCTATTATCACCTCTGGTGGAAGTTGTCCAGTAGGTGAGGTTAGAGCTGATGGTCCACCCACCAAGGAAACCACACCATTGCAATCCACAGTGCTGTGCATCTTCCCATTTGCTGGAAGCCCTGGCACCATCCTGGATGACATACTGGCCTGACTAACGTTACTGTTGCGTCGCTCTCCGTGTCTATGTGGCACAAACAGTGAGTCTCTCCTGCTCTCGCTGTCTTCAAATGTACTGTGTTCATCATCAGCAAAGTCATTTTCAGAACCAATATCCTTTGCCCGACCTCTGAAGCTGAAAATACTCGTTTTGCTATTGCGTCGTGGGGAAAACAGGGAGCCACGGATACTTAATAGAGACTGAGGAGAGAGCAAGGAAGAAAAGAATTGGGATGGGGGACACAACTATTTAATAAAAGTCTTAATATTACAGAATCTATTTGCTTTTGGGTTAGAATAGTCTTGCTCTTAAACACAGGTAATCAAGTTTGCAGAGAACTCATATGTTTTGATATTTTTATTAAAGACCACAATGCAAATTTAAGTATAAAAGAGTAGTTTTTCTGATTAAGAATTCTGATATGCAATCTACTAAGTGCGTGACCACTTCATTTAATCTTCACTCTAGTACTGTGAGGTGGATTTTGTTGCTGTAATATTCTAGGAGCAGAACCTGATGCTGGAGAGGACAAATGATTCTTTTTGGTAGGTGGCTTTCACTCCTAAATGCTATGGTCTGAAAGGGCACACAACTTGGAAAACAAGTTATGGTTCAGTGAGACTGTTGGCTTAAATTTAAAATATTTGTACCAAATATGTTACTTTTGGATAATGATTTAAAAATGAAACCATTATCTCTCCATTCTCTTATTTTGAGTTCTAAAAGGAAATTACTCTTTTTTTTTCTGGACTTGCTTGTCTCTATCCACATGGGCATAAAAGTCACAAAACTTAACATATGATGCTATCTTCTAAATTTGCTAACAGTTTCCCAAATGGCTACTAATGATTCACCTGTTTTGAGGGAATATATGTCATAGCAAACACAACAGAGAGAATGCCTAAATTGCTGTATAAATTACTATTCTTACTTAAAATTTAACACTGCCTTAAAAAAGTAAGACATTTACACATGACTTTACCAATAAGGGTGATGTAGAAGACAGCTTATCCTTCTAATCTCAATTTAACTTTATTAAAAGGAACTGGATGATTCAGAAACTTTTAAAATTATATTTGTTTGTGAATAAATCAAGCAAACAGTTTCTGGTACTTGAAAATGAGGATTTAGCATGAAGCCCCTTCTTCCAGTTTTTCAATGGACTTTAAATCAGCAGCATCAAATAATTCTGTGTTTATTTTAGCCTTGGTGAGTTTTCAAAAACATCTCTATTCTCTTGCAGAATCTTTGTTTGCTACCTTCCTCATTAACAATGACATTTCCAATATTCCCCTCTCACCCCCAGCAGTTTCTCATGGCCTGTTCTATCTCTCTGCATAGCCAGGGTAACGTATATACATACATACACATACATACGCATACATATCCATATGCCAGCAGGAAACATGCCTGGACTTTCCCTTTCTTCCTCCAAGCTTCGGTGTAAAACCAAAGAAAATAATTCTAGTGGAAAAAAATGTAAGAAAGGCAGACTCCCTCAAATTTATTTTTGGTCCCTCTGCCTAATTAGGTCATGCTGATTTTCTTAGGCCCCATTTTTAGTTTTATTTTTATGGCTTTTCCCTGCCTGCAAAGCACTAGAATAATCTTTTTGCCATCTGTCTCAGTGATGTTCTGGAAAGATACTATTCATTGAGAAATGTGCTATTGCTTTGGATTTGGTTAGAAACATTCACAGGAATTATTGACTGCCCAGCTTATCTAGCCTGAGACTGTGTGTATGTGATACTCAGTTCATGCAGAAGGTTTGTTTACCCAATGTCAGTCGGTAGTTAGACTAATTTTCCAGTCATCAAAGTGATCAAGAAATTAGACATTGTGAAGACATTAATTCAGCTCTCAGTAATAAGGAATGGTAATGTTTTTAATCTCTTCAGACTCAATTTAAATTATCAATATGATATTTGTATGTTCAGACTCATATTTGAAACCTTAGTGTATTTTTAGGTCCCAGCTTTCTGGAATTGGGATTCAGTAAACAGGGGGTAGGACTCTGGAATCTGAGTATTCAACATACATTCTAGGTGATTCTAATGCAGGTGGACCTCACCCTACACTAAGAGGAATACCAACATTGTCTTACACTAATTCCTAGGATGGCTCAATACAATCAATCATCTTAATATACCTGTGTTAGAATACTGTCTTTGGAAACTGAAAATCTGTATACACAGTATTGGTTGGGAGTATGTGGTATGTGTGTACATCCATAACGTATCTGGTACATGCCTTTAATTTGCATGTTTTTATGTCAGGCTGTTTTCAAAGGCGTTCCAGATCCTTGGGTTTATTTGAAACTTCTATGCACTCTTTGGAAAGTATAATAATGGGTGTGAGCACAGCTTTCAAGGCAACAGAAACTGAGAAAAGAAGATAGCAAAAATAGTATTGAGGGAAAATAAACCAAAAATAACACACTAGAAGATGCAGCAGAGTGGAGGGAATACCCACAGCTGTGGCAGCTCTTTCTCTACGGAAAACAAGCTTTTATGTTTTAAGGACCTAAAGGCCATCTTTCTTTGCCTCAGGCATGCCAAAATATAAACTCCAGGCATCTTTTTCTTTTGCCTTGTTCCAAGAAGGTAAATCTGAACTCTTTTTCTTAATTTTCAGTAACAAAAGGGAAAATAGAAGAATTTAGGTGTGTAAGACACAATCCTGCATGTAGGGACTGAACCTGAAGTGGAATGGGATGTCAAAATGGAAGATGCAGGGAATTTGAAGATGTTCTAGTAGAAGCATGTAAAGTGAGTATTTGTTGGAAATACTCACTTAATAGCATTTCAAGTTAAATATATGTAGCTTATCAATGTTTTCAATAAGTCAACAACTACACTTGGTTCTAGCTATAAAGCTTCTGGTTTAAAATAGTCTCCTCATGTCCAGACAACATAGATAAAATCTTTGGGGGGATTCACTTTCCATTGTATGCCTTTAAGTACTTTTTCATACTGTCTAGGAACATGTATTATCTATTTAAGAATAAAATAATATAATAAATATAAAATAACATGTAAAGTTTATGTTAGTAGAGGACAGGGTACCCATTATTTATGGCTTCTTGGCCTTAACATTGTTAGAAGATATGTTTGTGTTGAACATTATGCCATATCCATCTTATGCTTCCTATCCCCACTACCTCCACTGATTCTCTTACCTTTTAGAGAGTTTGTTTATACAACCAGACACTGTAAAATGCTTCTGGTATATTTTTGCTTGTGAGTTGTGGTGATGCTCTCTGCCTGTCTTTACTGGGATATGTAACTATCAATGCTAATAGGCGATTTCTTTTTCTTTTGCAACATCTACTATCTATCTATTTCATCTACCTATCTATCTATCTATCTGTCTATCATCCTATCATCTCTTTCTCTCTCTCCCTATCTACCTACCTACCTCTATGTATGTCACTATCTGTCTATTTACAAATATGAAATGAACTACATATAACGTAGGTATATGCCAATTCTGTTTTTAGTATTTAAACTCTGGCTTTCAGCTAACTTCCCTGTGCTGTTCCCTCTCTGTGGTTCACTCAACAGAGGCCTTCCAGCTGCTTCTTGAACATTCTGGGCATATTACCACATCAGGGCCTTACACTTGCTCTTCAGTGAGCCTGAAATGCTCTTTGATGAGATAGCCTCTCTCCTTGCCTCCTCGAAATCTTTGCTGAGATTTCTCCTTTACAGTGAGGGCTTCCCAACCCACCCTATTTAAATTCTTTTTTTTTTTTTTGTACCACCGGTTAGTGTTCCTAATCCCCTTTTCCTGCTTTATTTTTTTTTCCATAGCACTTATCACTTTCTGACATAGTCTATAACTTACTTATCTTGTTTATTGTCTATCTCTTCCTTTAGTATAAAGTTCCATGAGGTCAGTGAATTATATTGTTTTGTTCATTGAGATTTTTTTCTAGAACTCTTTCTTCCACATAGTAGGTGATCAGTGTGGATTGGCTGAGTGAACTGATCCACAAGCTTTTGGCTGAGTGAACTGATCCACAAGCTTTTATTTGAGCATTATATGATGAAACAATGATGGAAATAGTGCTATTTTCAAAACACCTAAATATGTTCATGTAATTATTACTACTATGTGTATACATTTGTGATAACTGAAACTACTCAAAAAATTTTAGTTTTCCTAATTTGTAATTCAATGACCCATTTTAACTTAATAAGAGCTCTACTATTTGTCACATAGGGTTTCTATATATTGCTTAATATATAGAACTCTTTAAGCACCCACAGCTCTTTAAGGTAGACATTATTACCCCATTTTACAGAAATTTTACAAAGTACAAGTGACTCAAGGTCACAGAACTAATTTGGAGTGGAGATATGAACATAAGCCTTAAGTCATTATGCTATAATATCAAATATTCCTAATCTTAATGACTCCTAATGGTCTTAATAATGCTAAAATATCAGGAGTGAAGTTTAAGCCAAAAAATCTAATCTGAGAAATTAACTTGGCCTATTGAGCCTCAAGTTAATCCCAAATGTATTATACTCATGTAATACCATACTTTATATTTGTACTATGCAAGGTAATAGTTGGATCTCTTGATACTGGCATTATCTGTAGGGAAATGGTTTTTGTCTTATAAATTTTTGTGTGTGCATATATATTTTGTCCTAATATGAAAATTCAAGTTATAAGTTTTAATATAGAGTTTATTTCTTTTTAAAATTCTTACATATTCAATATAAACTATAAAATAAACACCCATTGTTAACTAGCATATGCATTTTCCTCAGCCAAGAGCTAAACACTATACTGAATTTTGTGCTTATCACTCCATTTTTTCAAAAATATTTGTTTTTTATAAGACCCCTTGGATGATGTACAGTTTTTTGATTTAACTTAATTATATAACGTGTCTCTCAAAGCATTATCTTTAGGACATAATTCTGACACAGATTAATATAATTAGAAGAGTTAATAATTCATAGCCCATGAAATTCTAATGGAACCAGATAGGGTTCAAAGCCATAATTGTACTTATCACAGATTTCATAACTATTTACTCTTCATTATGCAACTGATAAAACTTATAAACAAAGAGTTGAAACTATTTTCCCTCTTTGACTTGAAAATATGCTGAAGAATTGGGTACTTGGCATTAAATCAGAGCAAAAACAGACTGTCTTTAATTTAGTTCTCTTCGAGAGCATTTAGGTCATAACTTCATTCTAATGTATCAAGGCATGACACCATATCAGCACAATGGAAGCTCATGAGAGTACAGTTCTCATATCAAAAGATGAAAGCAGGGCTTCCCTGGTGGCACAGTGGTTGGGAGTCTGCCTGCCAATGCAGGGGACACAGGTTCGAGCCCTGGTCCAGGAAGATCCCACATGCTGCGGAGCAACTAAGCCCATGCACCACAACCACTGAACCCGCATACCACAACTACTGAAGCCCACGTGCCTAGAGCCCGAGCTCTGCAACAAGAGAAGCCACTGCAGTGATAAGCCCACGTGCCATAATGAAGAGTAGCCCTCGCTCGCTGCAACAAGGGAAAGCCCACGTGCGGCAATAAAGACCCAATGCAAACAAAAATAAATAAATAAAATAAATAAATTTATTTTAAAAAAAGATAAAAGCAAAAATCCAGAGACATTTCTTTTCAAAATTCATACATATCTTGCATCACAACCTCAGATAATAAAGGCAGAAACCCATATACAAAAAAAGTAGGTTCATCTGAGGTCTCAAAATGGAAAAGGTAAACAAGGGATTACAAAACTGTCTCACTGAAGAAAAAAATCTGATAGATAGTTTTCACTCCCCCACTTCCTCAAAAAGCTGATTAAGAAAATGGTCTCAAAATAGTGCAATGCTTAAAACTGATTACCTTAAAATAAAAGTTATTAATGATTTAATAAAAGTCCCTTTTAAAGACACTTTAGGGTATAAATTTAAATAATCGTATTAAATGTTAGTTCCCCGTCCCTCATTTAAATCAGGTATTACAAAAAATATACCAAAGTACAACAATGACAAAACAAACTGGAGCACTTAGTAGAAAACCATACCTGATGAGGGGAGTAGAATTTCTTGTCACTAGTCAGTCGATTTCCATCCATGGAGAAAAGGAATCTTCTTTTGACACTGTCCTCAGATACAGATTTGGGAAACCTGTTTCCCGCTCCTTTGTTTCCTTCAAGATGCTCCCTCTGTCTTCTTTTCTTTCTTCGGTTCCTCCACTCCTTAGCACTTTTAGAGCTTAATTTTGATGCTTCTGAAGAGCTTTCCAAGAGCTCTCCTAACCCACCTATTCCACTGAAATCTCTTGAAGCAGCTGCTGCTGCTGCAACTGCCTGTTTAAACAAAACCAGGCATTATTTAGAACATACAACTTTGGAACAGTTGAATGTGATACAAATGTTGCTATTTAAGACTATTAACTATATGTGAAAATGATGTCTTCTGGTCATTTCATTGTGTTTTACTACAAGAGAGTTTACTTAATAATGACAATTTTAAATAGTATAAAGCAATATGTTAGCTTATGCATTAAGACTAGAAAAGTCTGGTTTGGCACATCTTCTGAAGGGTCTTTTTTTTAAAAACTCTGTTGAGATTAGCTTCATTTCAGGGAACAACTGCTCTCTTAAAAATATCTTCTACACTTTAAAAGCAAATGTTCTCTAAGTGGTGGTTCTTGGTCTGATTACTATTCCAATTCCATCCATAGGTTTATTCCTCCCACTTGTGATTGTGAACAACCTAGTGGTATTTTTTCCTTCTAAATCTAGGACAAAAGTCTTTTTCTTTTCTTTTTTTGTGAACTCAAAGCATTTAAAGTGTCTACTCTTTTACCTCTAGATGGGAGTAGTGGGAATGTATTGGCTAGTTGATCCTCTTCCTTTATTTGAATCACATTCAGTGTTATTGTTCCCATTCCTGGGGTCATATTAATCTCACAGTTTAACATGATTAATTTATTAGATAGCACTTTTAGCTTTAAATTTTAAATGTTTATATATTATTTATTATTATTATAAATAGTAACAAATGATTAACATATAAGTCAGTAAGTACCTGAAATAATCATTCAAGGGATTATGAGTACTTCTTGAAATACTTTCTTTTCATATTTCATCACTAAATATACTTAAGCATTTTGAATTTCTGTACCTACTAAAGAAACACAGCAGGTCGGAGGTGAAACATGGCATGCCAGATGTTTTGTATTTTTATTTATATGAATAGTAGTTTTAGATGGGAATTGATCTAACCAAACTGGAGAAGATATGAAACTCAAAGCTGAGTTCTCATTAAGTATATTCCTGTTTATAAACATAAATGATTAAATTATGAGAATATTGGTTCAACTCTTTACATATGTCGTTACTGAATACAAACAAATCTAATATAGCTACCATTTTGTTCTATCTTCTCCACTTAGACTCTAAGCTAGTTAGGAATTCTGTCATTTGTGTGTGTGTGTGTGTGTGTGTGTGTGTGTGTGTGTGTGTGTGCGCGCGCGCACATTGCCTCTTCTGTCTCCTGACGTAAAAAAAGACTCAGTCAATATTTGGTGAATTAAGGCGAAAAAAGGCATCGTGCTGTCAGTTGTCTTAGACACTGAGTGAGGGTGGGGGAAGAACAAGACATACTTAGACTTGACTTTTTAAGATCTCATAAAAACTATGTGTCAGAATGGTCTGTATAATAGAAACATATTTTAGAAAAGAAGATAAAACTCATATTGAATGCTTTGACAACATGTTGTGCTTTATGTTTCCTCCTCCTTGAGAAGCAAACCTTCCTAAGTAGCTTCCATTTCTGAATCTCATCTCAACTAAAGATTTTAAAAAAGGTTTAAAACTAAAGGTGCTGTGATACAAATTCTCTGAGATTAACATGACCCCAGGGATGGGAACTATAGCATTACATATAGTACTAAATATGTGTGTTAGGCTAAGCAACACATAAAATGTTTATATTGAATACTATATTCATCATGGAAACCCAGATCTAAGACTCGATATAGGACAATGCCTAACATTTAAATGAAACTTTAATTCAGAACTTATAGAATTGCATATAATCAGATAACCAGATTATTTTATTGAATTCTTGATCATCAGTATCACTTTTAATATCATCAGTAATGAAAGATGAGAAATATTAAGGGCCCTTTATAAATATGAATGTTTAATATAAATGTGTAAAATAAAGTGGATAAATGAAGTACTAATCTGTAGCAAGTTAAATATAGTTGCATAGTGCTTGATACATAGGAGATACATAATATACACCACTCCTTGAAAGAATGAATATATATATATATATATTTCTTTTTATCCGAATAAAGTCAGTTCTCCCTTCCATTTTGTATAGGCAGAAACACACAACACATAGTGCTAATAATTTATTGGCTTGTTTGTCATCAGGAACAAAGGACGTGGAAGTGGTGGTAATATTCCCTTGCCATAATTCTGAAACTCAGTTCATTTAAATCACTTCTGGAATTTGTTTTGCATAAGACATGATTTCCCTACCTATCATGGGTAACAGTTGGAGTAACTCAAAACCAAACAGATTTGCAAGGCAACAACGGTAACCTCCCAACACAACACATTTTCTGTGTCACTCGTTAACTCAAATTTGTCACTTGTTCCACTTCCAGGGATTTGCCAATTCCCTTTCAAAGGCAGATGTTTCCTGTCACCTCCCATGTCTGTGTACCTGTTTATACCCAGCTCTGTGACATGGCCAGTGTCCTGTTTACTTAGACTAATAGGGTTACTTTCACAACTGCCTTGCTGAATTCCTCTTGTAACAAATAACAAGTATGTGCTAATATTTCCACAGGGAATAACATTTGCTTTTTCTTATATCATTTCTGTGTGATTCAAAATAGGCTCTATAACTTACTGTATCTGTGTGTCCTTAAAAAATAAAACCACATGACTATGTGTGATTATACTTCACTGTAAACATAAGATCCAGTTTTAAAATCCCATTTTAAAACTACAAGACATTAACTATACTTATTACAATTCTACCCCTAATTATATTGGATCTCTTAAATGCCACTATTTCTAATTTTGCCCCAAAGCTTACTCCTAAATTTTTCCTATCAGACCAATATATACTGCTATGGAATATGCTATGTTGGGCACTATTAGACGTTTAAAGATCACAAATTAAATGCCGAACACAAATATGACGGTATAGGACAAAGCATTTCTTTCTTTGTTGGCTTTTCTCTCTCTGTCTTTTAAAGTTGTACTTGGTTTGTGAATCCACTGAGCTGAATACGAAAATTTTTTTTCATGTCTAAACAATGACTAGCACTAGGAGGTCCTTCAACAGTTATTAAATAAAAATGGAAATGATGCTAGGCTTCATGAAGTCATTAGCTAGATAGTAGCTTTTGAAGAGTCAGAGGTGGTCAGCAAGACTCACATTACACTGGAGCACTAGTGATCTCATGGGTGGACTAAGTCCACCCCCCCCACCTGCCTCCACTCCCTCCTCTCCTTGAACACTGGCTATTTATTGGTCATTGCCAACTGCATTGTCAATAAGGAAGTAAAATTAACTTAGTCCTGTGCCATCCCAGTCAATATTAAAACACTGGGATAAGATACCCTGGAATCAGTATAATTTTTTTTTGTGTATGAAGCTAAAGCTGAGTCAAATCATGATTTGATCACTGTAATCCAATAACTGACTTTTAAGTGAAAAGAACTGACATTTTTTTAGCTGACCTAATTAGGATAGAGATAATTAAGTTCTTTAAACTTCTGTTAGACATAGTGCACTTTTACTGCTAAATTTAAAAGATTATACTCTTTTAATTGATGCCATATTTTCCCTAAAGTGGCTGAATTTCAGAGTACATTCTTACCCCTGTACTGTATGTCTGTTTAGTATTTTCAAGCACATCGCTTTGTCTGTTCTTATAAATGATAATAGAATAATCCAATGCTTTAAAATACAACTGTGCATTATCTATGTATACATGTATATTATTTCCTATAACATTTATTTAAGCTTCAAAATGAAGAAATTCTTTGCCCTGCAAATAGCTATCTTATTTCATTATCTTACAAATGTGTTTTATTTGTAGTGATCTGGAATAAACTCTTAGATACTTGAAATATAGAAATTTATGGCAAGCATGATGTATACTTTATAAGATTTTCAAGAATCACCAAATTTGTTTATGGCTTTTCTCATAAAACTCAATAAACTATAACCATGATACTGCTCTGTACCCAATGGTAAGACGAAGATTCCAAGGATTTACTGACATTTGAATAATGCTTCAAATATTTGGAAACATCCATCTGAAAAAAATCACTATGCACAAAAGTTATTTGGACTTCTGCTTCTGATCAAGATATAGTAACAGCTCAGATTTGCTCTTCCTCTGAAACAACCACTAAAACAGACTAAATACATGTAACAATGGTTTTGAAGACACTATATGAATGGGCCATTGGGTAGAATTTTCAGAAGGATTTTCACTTAGTAGTAGGGAATAATTAGCCTTAGATAAAATTCTAAGTTCTACCTAACAAATCTTCAAAGGTTTGAAGATGGAAAAGATCAAACTGTTTATAAATAATTTAACTATGCTCCCAAACAAGGATTGAGAATTTTTATAGGAATACAACAATATCCAGCACCCCAAAAGGTAAAGTTTCAGACGTCTGGAATTTAATTGAAGATTGTCAGAAATGCAAAAAAAAATCAGGAATATGTAACCAAAAATGAAGAATAAATTACGAAAATTGACCAAGATCTGACACAGATGTTAGAATTAGCAGACAAGGACTTTAGGACTCTAAACAGTTATTATAACTGTATTGTGTATGTTCAAAATGTTAGCTGTGTGGGAGATATAAAAGAGATGCAGATCAAGCTTTTAGAGATGAAAACTATAATGTCTGAGATGAAAAATACAGTGGATGGGATTAATGGCAAATCCAGTGTTGCAGGAGAAAAGATGATAAATTTGAAGACATAACAATAGAAACTATCCATGCTGAATTGACAAGCTGATTCTAAAACTCATATGAAGCTATACATTTTTAAAATATATTTGACCTGGAATAGTCAAAACAGTCTTGAAAAAGACTATCTGATTTCAAGACTGTAGCTATTAAATAGCTACAGTGATTAAGAGAGTACAGTTTTGGTACAAAGAGAAGCAAACAAATCAATTGAATAGGATAGAATCCAGAAATAGACTCACTCACATATGGACAATTGATTTTTGACAAAGGTTCAGTGGCTGTTTAGTGGAGCAAAGATATTTTGTTCAACAAGTGGTGCTGGAATAATTAGATATCCATATGCAAAAAAAGCCTCAACACATAAATCACACCACCTTACACAAAAATTAACTTAAAATGGGTCATTGACCTAAATACAAAACATAAAACTATAAAAATTTC